>NC_136061.1:83879640-85109640 GCF_964261635.1 Lissotriton helveticus | reverse complement strand
GGGGAAAATTTATTGCTGAGCTCTCCTGGCCCCCCACAAGTGCTAGATTGGGGCCAGGGCTCATTAGCAGTTTGAAAGCCCATTAGGGACAGTTGGGCTCTGTGTTAACCCCTGACTAGGGGAAGGATTTCTGTTAACGTGTTTGGTTTGAAAGGAATGTTTACCCTTGGCTAGGTCGATGATGATGAAATGCTCTTCATAGTTAAAAGAACTGGTTTTAGTAGTTAAATGAAAGGCCTAAGCTTGCCTATTGAAGTATTCTACTTTTAACCTTAGGAATGGGTATTCAGGCCTGATGAAATGTTGGCTTTGCCGGATAAGACGTTCCCCAGTCTCTAACAGATTGTTTTATACTCCTGCCCCAGTGTTCCAACTTCTACCTATCCAGAGGGTTACCCATGGGTGCTAAAAGTGTTTAGGCCTGTGTAGAGTAAGGAATAAAATGTTGATACCGGGGTAAGGAAACGGTATTCCTGCAGGAGTGTGTGTCTGGCAAGTAAAAGTTGATTACTTACCTCCAAGGGGTAAACCAGAAGATTATTCCGGATTCCTTATTGAGCAACTGTTATCACTCATGTAAGGTGGAATGGCCTAACTTCTAACGAAGAGTGTTACATGAAATGCCTATGACTGAGTGTTGAAAGGTTTTACTTCTAAAACTGGAAGGGAGTGTTGCCAACCTAATGTTACGGTTAAATGATATGTTTTACATATTTAAGAAAAGTGTTCACTCCTTCTAGGAATAACTCATAGAAGGGTTTGACCTACACAAGAGGTCATTTATTTATAATGGAATGTTTTGCCTCTTGAGTGTTACTGGCCTATTGGTCAGGGAGGGTGGTGAGATGTTAGCTCATTGACCATGGAATGTTCCACCTTGGCTGGATGGTCTGATGTAATAAGGTATAATGGCAAGTTAAGCCCTAAATAAGGAACTGTTTATATTAACCTAATGTGATGTGGCTTGATCTGTTAGGAAGTGTTCTACATTCCTGCCTAATGCCATGTTTAGTTAGAACTAATGGGATGTCTACATAAGGAGGTGTTTACTTAAGGGGATGCCATCCTTGTTGCATGAAATGTATATTCCTGATTGCTGAAATGTTTTCTTCCACTAAGTACTAAAATTTACTAGAAAGCCTACTGTTATTTATTGACATGCTTCCTGTTATAATTCCTTAATGTACTACTTTCAGGTGCTGGCTCAGAACAAGGCTGAGGTCAGGCCTGTGCTCTTCGAATATTTATTTATCTAATATTTAATATTTATTGCATATGCAAGATTCATTCATCTAGTATTTATTACAGAGAAATGCAACATAGGTATTTGTAGAGGTAAATTGAAAAGCTAATGTTATAATGAATTTCTTCTACCCTGATCCTGCTCCATCTACTTGATTATCTATCTGAATAAAGTTAACTTGAGTTTTTACACAAACTCACTGGAGTGGTGTCACTAATTGCGTGCCTAGGTTTCTGACTCAGTGGTTGCGTGTGCTGCATGGTTGCTTTACACATAAGCTTTCTGATGCCTACCCACTCGTGCCATGCTACCCTAGGGGACTGGTGACCCCAGTTCCAACATATTGGTGTCGAGCGGTGGGATCCAGGACTTGTGACCATGCAGCACCCTCCATTGGGACAGGGTGCACAGCAATTGGGCTGCACAATTATTGTGTGTGTAAGCCAAAGTAATTGACCCCTCCATTGTCTAGCCTGTGAGTGTATCAGGGCCTGTTGGACCTCATTCTGTCGCCACATCCTAGAACCTTTTTCCCAGATTTATCTGAGTCCCCACCTGGCGTACTGGAGTGTTGTCAGGGGATGGGGGTGCCTGTTGGGCGGAGAACCGGGAAGAAGGAACTCCGTACCGCTTTGAGGGCACGGGTAGGAGCCCACCCAGAGGGGAGAGGGGATGGGGACAGGAGGGGCAGGTCACACCCAGGGAGGCGGGCACACCAGAGAACCTTGGAAGGGGGTGTGTGTCGTCAGAGAGGTTAGAGCATGAGAGGGAGAGTGAGAGCCTTGGAATGGATGAGAGGAAGCTGGTGCACAGGCTTCAGCTAACAGAGACAGAGCTGAAGACCTTGAGATCATGTGTACCAGGTGCTTCCATGGTGGCAGCGTACCCGAGGTTCGGGGTTTGGACCAGTCACGGGGTGTAGAACCTGGACTGGGGTTTCAGGTGCAGGGATTGCCTGACCTGGAGGGTGGGGTACCAGTAACTATGGACCCTACCAGTGTGACTTCCAGGGGTACCTATCCGGGGAGGAGGGTGCGGAACCCTGGAAGGGGGTGCAGAGGGAGGAAAGACTCTCCTCTGGCACCGGTCCAGCCATGGGGTTAAGATCCTGGGTTGGGTGGCCAGGTTCAGGGGTTGCCTGACCTGGCGGGAGGAATCTCTGTATTCAGAGTTCCTCCGGTTGTGACTTCTAGGGGTACCTATCCGGGGAGGAGGGTGCGGAACCCTGGAAGGGGGGTGCAGAGGGAGGAAAGACTCTCCTCTGGCACCGGTCCAGCCATGGGGTTAAGATCCTGGGTTGGGTGGCCAGGTTCAGGGGTTGCCTGACCTGGCGGGAGGAATCTCTGTATTCAGAGTTCCTCCGGTTGTGACTCCCAGGGGTGTCCCGAGGTGCCCCAGCTGTGGTCACTGGGCCTGGCGTGTGCTTTAAGAGGACACCAGGTTGGGAGACTAGGCTGTCCCGATGTGTCATCGACGAGGGAGGGTGCGGAACCCTGGGAGGGGGTGCAGGGAGAGGGAAGTCTCACCCCTGTCACCAATTCAACTTAAGGGTTTAGACCCTAGGTTGAGGAGGAGAGTGGAAAAAGGTACCACGGGCCTGGGGCGACTGCCCCCCACTCTGGGAGAGAGTAAGGGCCAGAGACATCCGGATTGGAGGTCTGTCCTGGCCGCATCCCACTAGGAACACCAGTGGGGTGGTTGGATTAGCGAGGATGTTATGGTGGTATTGGGCCTGCGTCCACCTTTTTCCGCCCCAAGCAGGGAAGCCCGTCAAGGGAATGATCGGTCTACCCTGGCTTTTGGCTGGGGGGGAGATGTGTGAGACTTGGCCCTTTCCCCAGAAATTTTTCGCTTTTTATCCCCTGTTAATTTAGGATGCCCCTATGGAAACAACAGTGTATAGGCCTTGGGTGGTGGAGAATGCCCTGTTTAGTTTAAAACTAGTGTTAAAATGCAGGTACCTTCTACACCTAACATGGCCGCCACAGACCACTGCTGCAGCAGCGTGGTTTAGAGGGCGCATTCTAGTAGCCAGGGGCAGTCTGGAACCCTCAGGCAATGTATCCATCTTAGCCTGCCAGCCTGTCCACAGGTAGAATGGTGGAACCTCCTGGAAGCCTCTGGAACCTTCTGGGAGAGGTGAGGTGACACCAACTGACACCAACTGACACCAACTGACACTACCAACTGTCAACTGGCTCTATAAAAGGAAAGGGAGGGAACTTTCCTGAGGAGAAGAAGGAGAGAAGCTGAGGGGAAGACCTGGGGAAGTACCTACGCAGGAGGAGAGGCAGTGGGGGTCAGGGCAGGGTCTTATGATGCTGGAATGACAGGGCCTAGTGTGCTGCTTTACAAGTGTTGAGGTATCCTGTTCCCCCCCCCACTGACCTAACCCCGCGGAAGGGAACCCCCAGGGACCACTTGAAGGGATTGGCTGAGAAGAACTTGGAACTCCAGCCACCAATTTACCCCCCCTTCAAGGAATAAGAAACTAAGCAACTAAAACAAGGAACAAGAAACTAAGCAACTAAACTAAGGGCGCAAGAAACATCACGCCAAGAAGAAAACTAAATCCCCACAGGACTTTTGAGGAACCCACCAGGTATTGGCGCTGTGTCGCTCCCTGTGCCCCCTGACGCCATCTGGGATTCCCCTACCTGATTGACCACTGTTGGGTGGCCTGTCCTGTCTGATCAGATGTCCTGCTCCTAATTTAAAGGAACTGTCTGCTGGTTAAGCGCTCCCATTTTCTAAGCGCTAGCATCCTGAATTACCTGTCCTGCAAGCGCTGCCTGAACTGCCTTATTTCTGGGACTGGCCCTGGGAAGAGCGCTGAGGTAATGGAGTAGGTTGCTGCCTAGTTGAAGCGCTGGGAAGTTGAGAGACTGTTGCCTGAAAAAGCGCTATAACCTGCCCCTCATCAGCGCTGAGAACTGTGTGTGAAAAGCGCTGGTAATTGCTCCCCTGCTGGGCCCCCATTGGAGCGCGGTGAAGGGCTGACGAGCACGCCCTGTCAACTGGCCTGTGAAGCGCCATGACACCTCTCTTCAGAGCGCTGTAACCCTCCGTCCTGTTGAGGATCTGTAGGCTGGTGTGACCCTGTGGAACTGTGTGTCCAGCGCTGCTGTTGGAATTGCCGCTATATCCTGGAAGCGCCCTGAAGTCCCGGTGTGGAGCGCTTTTGCCTCATTGTGCCTGAGAGAAGTGCTGAGGTACTGGTGACCTTCATGCCCCTGAAGCACTAGGTTTTTGAAGCGCCATAACTGCCCAGCGCTGCGCAACTCCACGACCCAGCACAGAGGCGTCCCAGCGCTGTGTCCCCCAAAAGCGCAGTATGCGCACTCACCGCTGACGCCCTGTCAGGCGCTGTCTTCCCCAGTCACCGCTGCAGCCCGGACTGTCTGAGGCATCCCGCAGACGCGCTAGTATTGCCCCGGCGGCCCCCGGTGCCGAGGGAGGGCCGCCATTGCCTGGAGAGGAGACCACGGAGCCATCGCGGTGTTCACCGCCGCCCCACCGGCCCGACTGACGAGATCTCCGCGGCGGCCTCTGGAAGCTGAGTTAGGCCGCCGCATCGCAAGTAGGCTGAAGCCCCTGCCTGCACCATGTGACAGGGGCGCCGCGTCTCTAGCCGCGCCCCCGTCTTTCTAATTTCCGGATTTGTCCGCCGGAGCCGAGCAGCGATCGGCTGTTTTGATGCGCCTCTGCCTAAAACTGAGGGAAGCCCTGCCGGGCCCAACACTCATTGCGGAGGGGGTGTGGAGTTCAGGAGCCCCCCTCCGGTTTGCCCCACAACAAGGATCAGCCTCCGGTTTGGGCCACTACGAGGCCGGCTTGAGGGCCAAAGCCCTCCCCGGCTGCAGAACCTCCGCAAGGACCTGATCTGGGCCGAAGAAGAGAAGGTAACCATAGGGGAGGAGGGCTGGAACCCCCCCAGGAGGTCCCGATGCCGACCCTCCTCTTGGGGAAAATTTATTGCTGAGCTCTCCTGGCCCCCCACAAGTGCTAGATTGGGGCCAGGGCTCATTAGCAGTTTGAAAGCCCATTAGGGACAGTTGGGCTCTGTGTTAACCCCTGACTAGGGGAAGGATTTCTGTTAACGTGTTTGGTTTGAAAGGAATGTTTACCCTTGGCTAGGTCGATGATGATGAAATGCTCTTCATAGTTAAAAGAACTGGTTTTAGTAGTTAAATGAAAGGCCTAAGCTTGCCTATTGAAGTATTCTACTTTTAACCTTAGGAATGGGTATTCAGGCCTGATGAAATGTTGGCTTTGCCGGATAAGACGTTCCCCAGTCTCTAACAGATTGTTTTATACTCCTGCCCCAGTGTTCCAACTTCTACCTATCCAGAGGGTTACCCATGGGTGCTAAAAGTGTTTAGGCCTGTGTAGAGTAAGGAATAAAATGTTGATACCGGGGTAAGGAAACGGTATTCCTGCAGGAGTGTGTGTCTGGCAAGTAAAAGTTGATTACTTACCTCCAAGGGGTAAACCAGAAGATTATTCCGGATTCCTTATTGAGCAACTGTTATCACTCATGTAAGGTGGAATGGCCTAACTTCTAACGAAGAGTGTTACATGAAATGCCTATGACTGAGTGTTGAAAGGTTTTACTTCTAAAACTGGAAGGGAGTGTTGCCAACCTAATGTTACGGTTAAATGATATGTTTTACATATTTAAGAAAAGTGTTCACTCCTTCTAGGAATAACTCATAGAAGGGTTTGACCTACACAAGAGGTCATTTATTTATAATGGAATGTTTTGCCTCTTGAGTGTTACTGGCCTATTGGTCAGGGAGGGTGGTGAGATGTTAGCTCATTGACCATGGAATGTTCCACCTTGGCTGGATGGTCTGATGTAATAAGGTATAATGGCAAGTTAAGCCCTAAATAAGGAACTGTTTATATTAACCTAATGTGATGTGGCTTGATCTGTTAGGAAGTGTTCTACATTCCTGCCTAATGCCATGTTTAGTTAGAACTAATGGGATGTCTACATAAGGAGGTGTTTACTTAAGGGGATGCCATCCTTGTTGCATGAAATGTATATTCCTGATTGCTGAAATGTTTTCTTCCACTAAGTACTAAAATTTACTAGAAAGCCTACTGTTATTTATTGACATGCTTCCTGTTATAATTCCTTAATGTACTACTTTCAGGTGCTGGCTCAGAACAAGGCTGAGGTCAGGCCTGTGCTCTTCGAATATTTATTTATCTAATATTTAATATTTATTGCATATGCAAGATTCATTCATCTAGTATTTATTACAGAGAAATGCAACATAGGTATTTGTAGAGGTAAATTGAAAAGCTAATGTTATAATGAATTTCTTCTACCCTGATCCTGCTCCATCTACTTGATTATCTATCTGAATAAAGTTAACTTGAGTTTTTACACAAACTCACTGGAGTGGTGTCACTAATTGCGTGCCTAGGTTTCTGACTCAGTGGTTGCGTGTGCTGCATGGTTGCTTTACACATAAGCTTTCTGATGCCTACCCACTCGTGCCATGCTACCCTAGGGGACTGGTGACCCCAGTTCCAACCACTCTCCCTCTCCCTCTCCCCTCTCCTCTCCCTCTCCCTCTCCCTCTCCCTCTCCCTCTCCCTCTCCCTCTCCTCTCCCTCTCCCTCTCCCTCTCCCTCTCCCTCTCCCTCTCCCTCTCCTTCCCTCTCCCTCTCCCTCTCCCTCTCCCCTCTCCCTCTCTCTCCTCTCTCTCTCTCTCTCTCTCTCTCTCTCTCTCTCTCTCTCTCTCCTCTCTCTCTCTCCTCTCTCTCTCTCCTCTCTCTCTCTCTCTCTCTCTCTCCTCCTCTCTCTCTCTCTCTCTCTCTCTCCCCTCTTTCTCTCTCTCTCTCTCTCTCTCCTCTCTCTCTCTCTCTCTCTCCCCCCTCTTTCTCTCTCTCTCTCTCTCCCTCTCTCTCTCTCTCTCTCTCTCTCCCCCCTCTCTCTCTCTCTCCCCCCCCTCTCTTTCTCTCTCCTCTCTTTCTCTCTCCTCTCTCTCTCTCTCTTTCTCCCTCTCTCTCTCTCTCTCTTCTCCTCTCCTCTCTCTCTCCCTCCACCACCACATCCAACATCACCTCCACATCCACCATGAAATCCACCACCACATCCACCACCACCACATCCACCACCACATCCACCACCATCACCACATCCACCACCACCACCACATCCACCACCACTTCACGCAACGCCACTCATCCATTTGCAAAACGAAAAATGTAAAACTCTTCTATTGCGAGACCTATTGGCTATGCCAATGCTTGTTACCCTTGGTATCTGAAAACCTGAACTGGAGACGTAGTGTTCGATATAGCTGTATGTTGCCAAAAATTATAAGCTAGTGCGGGCATTACAATCGAAAAATGTGTAAGCCTTCAATTGTTGAGTGAGTCAATAAAGTAACTGAATTCTTTGTGTATTTTTTGTTTTGTAGCTTATTTTCCCATGGCCGTATTCAACAAGAGGTCCTGTGATTTCTTTTCACGCAAGATCGAAATACAAGAGGTGTGTACTCTCCTAGAAAGATGTCCTCTTGTCTGTCAGAAGAACAGAGGAAGAAAATTGAGGAGAATCGACAAAAAGCTTTGGCCAGGCGTGCGGAGAGGCTTGCAGCACAACAGCAAGGAGCACAACCTATACAGGGAGGCAAGTCAGTCGAGAGTGTTGCTACTGTCCAAAACCCTAACAGAATCACTCCAGGTCAGGAAATAAAGGTCCAGCAACAACAAAACACAAGACAGGCTGGGCATGCTGCTGAGAACGTTCACCAGTTCCTGTCAAAACCCAGCAACCAGGTTTCTGTGTCACCAAAGAGTTCTAATAATCTTGGGGTTTATCATTCAAACCTGCCACAGCCTGCTTCTAGCTCAAGTGGAATACAAGAGCAGAAAAATGGTGCTGTGGGCTCCAGTCGAGTAGTGTATAATCATTCATCTGTGGCCTTGACCACTGCGCAGAACTCGAATGAACGTTCAAGTCTAGAACTTGCGAACAGTGCGCAAAGAAATGGTCTTCCTTCCAGCTCATTGAAAGAGATCAAGTACCAAGCAGCCTTCAAGACTGTCCCTGAGTCTTATGTTGTGTGTCATGATAAAAGAACACTAGATCGGACAAACAAGAACAGTGGACACTCTGATTCTCACTTAGTTCAGCAGACTGGCAGTGATTCTGAGCAAACGTGGGGCAACTTGGAAATAAAGGCAGATGTTGTCAACAGTGATTTAGGAACATCCTACTACAAACCTGAGGGAAGCTGTGTTTCAAAGTTCTATGGTGCAGGACCAGCAGCAAAACCTGCCGGGCCCAGCATCGTTACGGCTTACAATGATTCTAGGGCCCAGAGCACTGCCACTAATGGCAACAGGACAAGCCCTATTAAGAAAGTACCAAACCTTGTCAAAGGAAAGTGCCTGATGCATGCTCAAGGCCGTTTCCGCGTAGAAGTGGGGTTTAACGCAGAGCTCATTACTCTGTTTAAGAGTATTCCAAGTAGGAACTACGGTAAGTACAGTTCTCCTTCTCATCTATGTTTTTGCACTACCATGCCCCTCTACATTATAGTGCCATTTTGTTGATTTGGTGCGTAGTGTTTTGCTTCTATTGGAGTTATAACTTTTATTTGTACGTTGCTCACAGTAGGAGGGTAAACCACTGCCGCATTTAATTTTTGGTTCACAAATATCAGACGTATTTTTATAAACGGTATCTTTAGTGAAGAATATATATATATATATATATATATATATATATATATATATATTGTTATTTATTTTTTTGTTTTGTAAAGGATCGACATAACCTCTCCCATGCTCTTGACGAGCTCAGCTCGTCATGAGCGATGGTGCTCGTGTGCTCATGACAAGCTGAGCTCGTCATGACCGTTGGAATGCACGCACGCTGGGCTAATTCCCCTGCTGTGCTGAGCATGCTGAAGAAACTGGTGTGGTCATGACGAGCTCGTCATGTGCACACGACCACCGTGGCTCATGACGAGCTGAGCTCGTCATGAGCACCGAGGCGCTGTGCGCGCCCCCCAGCACAGCAGGGGAATTTGCTCCGCAGCCAAGGGGTTAAATGTCAAAAACTGGTCACAGGAAATAAGTAGATGTCACTGTCCCCCTGCTTCTTTAAGACAGAGGGGGACCCCACATCAATGAAAGGCAGGTTGACGGGGAAAATGAAATCAAACAAGCTAGGAGAACCTGCCCTATATGATCTAGTAAATGGCCTCAACGAGGTCCGCTATATTCTAAGCCGTACCCAGAACCCAGGAAGGACACTTCAAAATTACATAAATTATGATTTATCAAAATTATTTTTTATTTTAAAGTTCATTTTTCTTATAGGTGAACTGAAACGATTCAATGAATAAATATATACACACATATAAAAAAGAGCAGCAAAAACAAGATTAACAGTGGTTCTTCCTCCACACATCCATACCAGTTACACTCATACTAAGACATTCACACATCACGCAGCACTATGCAAAGATGGTTCTGGATGGCATGGAAACCGATGGCTGGGTATCCTGGTTGGTTCGATGAGTTCCAGGATAGGAACAAACGCCAACGCGCGTTTCGGGTGTGGCCCCGTCCGGGGCTACACCTTCATCAGGGCAGAGTAGGGTGGAGCAAGCAGAACCACTTTGGAGGAGAGTAATCTGTATAAGACAATGTATTAAAACATGGTTTTAGAAAGCATCCTTGTATGGGTTCGGGGTACATAGGTATACAGGAATTAAAGTCTAAAGAGATACTGACATCCATATAGCGCATAAATGAAACTTAGGCCCACATTTAGACAAAAAACTGAAACAACAGAAAACTGATGTATATAAGTTTCAAACACACCAAAGTAATTATGGAGAAATATATATATAGAGAAAGGAGTGCAAAACACAGCTAAACAGAACAACCTGTGGGATAGAAAAGGCTGCAATATCCAAGTTCTATAAATTACCTGAGACTAAAGAGCTATACTAGCTTCAAAAGGAAGGGGTTTCTTGTTCACAGTAATTAATATTTGTTTAAACCGGATAAGTCAGGACTTTATGTAGAAATAAAAATATTTGTACACAATAGATACCGGTTCCTGAGGATAGAGCTGGATCCGCAGAAAATGCCAATTCAGTGAAATAAATAGTTCCCTAAGAACAGAAAAACGAGAAATGCGGGGTAAGAAATTATACAGCAAGGAGTGACCTTCTAAATGTACCCAGGGAGTGGAGATATGCACCTTGTAAAGCAAGGAACAGTTCCGTACGATGGATTCCGTTTTTTTAGTGAAGGTTTCTAAGAGCGGAGGGGACTGCACGGCATCAGCCGGATCACAGCAAGTGCAGCCTGGAAAAAATTCCAACTGGTTAGTTTCATGTGAGTGGAAAAAAAGTTTCAACCAATTACACTAAAGAAAGGAGTCCCTGCTTCAACAATACACGTGCCTACACCTGGATTTATTGTTACCTTATAACTCCTTGTTAAGATGGCACCATGGCTTGATAGGTAGTTGCCTAAGAATCTCTGTGCCTACGCATACCTGCAGGCACATAAAAGTACTACTTGGTTCTAGCTGTTATTTTAGTGTGTATCCTAGTGTCGATTCCCTGTCCCTCTGAACTTGTGCTGCAGCTTGTCTTGTGAGGTCTACACCAGCAGTGCTGGTTTCGCCCTAGAACTCAGAGTAAATCCTCCTGTGAGTAAATTTACCTCGGTACAGAGTGCTGCATAGCCTGGGGTTTTGGAAATGTAGAGGATCTTGCAGCAATAACATTACCCTAAGTTTTCCTGCAGGTGCAGACATCAACGACCTTGCTCCTTTTCTAACTGCTCCCTCTTTTCTGACATGATGCAGCAGTATCGGGGATCCCGGATGCAGAAAGGATCACTAGCAGTCCGTGCAGTGGAACAATAGGCAGCAAAACCAAAGCCATTTATACTCTTACTACTACACTCTTGATGAATACCTAAGTGGTGCAGGTTCTAGCTAAGTTGTAATCCTCTCTATAATTGCCAAGAAAATGTACTCTGCTGAAAAGTTAGTCATTTCAGGCATAAACACGCATTTATTCTGAAATTATGATGTCTCTGCGTGCTTATATATTGCTCCATTTAGTTGATCTAACGCCAGGTATTCACAAAATCTGCCAGTTGTGAAGTCATATAATCTAGCCTGATGACTTCATTTCTATTTTCTCTCTCTTATATATTTTTTTAGGTCTGACTTAAAGAAAGCTTTAGTTGTTTAGTCAGCCAGTGTAGTAAAAAAAAAAATCATGATTTAAAAATACATATTATGCATGCATAGAAATGATTTCAGTCTGTTCATTCATTGATGTACTCATTTGCCATGCACTTTTTATTTCCATCCTCCACACTATGCAGCATGGGGCAATGTATGCCAGGGAAGATGGACTCATACTTTACTTTGTAGATTTGTTATTTACATTCTGTAGGAAATTGGTAAATGAATTGAGGAGGCTGAATACCCACCTCAAGATCTAATCACAACCCTTGTCAGGGGGTCACTAAATTAACCTGAGCTCAAGCCCTTCATAGCTTGGCACAGAGCATACTGGTTTATTTAGAGGCAATGTGTAAAGTATTTATGCAGTACTAAAACAGTAATAAAGTCGAAATGCACAACAATTAAACATCCCAAAACGAACTAGGAAACTAGAGTGAAATAGATTAAACAGAATGACACCAAACTAACAAAAATCCAATAATGGAAACCATGGATGGGATTTTTTTTGTTTCATGTTTAACTAGAAACAGTGGGAAGAAACGTATTGTCGTGTTAAAACAGGACCTAGGCGGTAGTTTACATTGACCATGATGGAGCCTGCATCGGATACACTAACAAGGTTCGTTCTGGTGAAAGATTTTCACTTCTGAATTAAATCCTGATCAGGAGTACTCTTCATAAGCCCCCAGGATCTCAGGGAGGCACTTAGAGACTCACAGGATGGCAGGCAGAGACCAACAGAAGAGTGCAGTCCAGGCCCAGTTGCCACTAGGCAGTTACAAGAAAAGGCCTATTGCGATTTGTTGTGCCCCTGTAGCTTTAACATTAGGTCATTCTTGTGACCCTTTGAGTTCACTTCTTTGTCCTGGACACAAGAAGAACAGGTCTAGTCTTCAACGTTCTTCTCAAGTCTCAGACAGCAGATTCAGTCCTCTTCTAATATTTCACAGGTCTTGAAGTGTTCTGATTTGTGTGCCTGGTGATGGCACTTGAATGCTTGAGCTAGTGGGTAGGATTCACTCATGGGGAACTCCCTAACCAATGGAGTAAAAGTTCCTGTGGCTAACCGTACCCACTTTGGGTGTTTTCAAGATGGCTGAAGTCCTGGGCCATACTACACTTGCTCTGAGAGCTTGTGGAGCGAGTGAGGAGTGTACTAGGGTACATCTAGTGTCAGAACACTAATAAGAGGGACTAGGCGTTTACGTAACCGCAAGGAGTATGCAGTTCCTTTTGAGGCAAGGGAAATAACAACAGTAAGTCGGTAGCGAGCTGAGCAAACAGATTGGTGGGGGATCTGATTGCTCAAAGCAAGAGTCCTCACACACCCAGATGGGTGTCATGCCTCATCCTGGGCAGCGCTTCTTTGGGCCGGCGCTACAATGCCCAACGGGCCCCTCGAGGCGGCTCCTTGCTGGAGTTCTTTTTAAAAATAAGACGCAGTGTTGAAGGATCGGTGGAGGTGCTCTATGTGTAGATTGGTGTGAACTGATTTAAAAACAACTAAGAGGTACCCAATTAATTTTTAATGTGGCGGTCCTCTTGTTACGAGTAAAAACAGTGTGTGGCTGAGTATGGGCATTGTGATTCAAAACAGTTCATAATGTAGCATGCATAGAGGTCGACATGTTTCTTGCCAGAGTTGATCAGGACCATTAAAACCTAATCTAAGGGTGACTGGGGAAGTGAATGTGATAATTACACAGAAATATCCAATCACCACAAGAAATAATGTAGTCCTCTGCATGTAGGGTATACCTGCGGGTATCTAATAGGGTGGATGGTGACAGAGGTTAAAGCTGCTGCATATCGAGTGAGCTGGACACCTTTTCAGTCCGCAGCTGGCGCAGACTCTGCCATCACCTATAAGGCCAATAGTTAACCGAATGTGGGTCGGTTTTTAGAAACCAGTAGCAGGCTTGTTGTTTGTAGCCTTCTGGAATCTCATTGTGTACCACCTCAAAATAGCAGTGCCACCACCAGTGCTGTCTCCTCTTTTGAAGGAGAGGGTGTTTTTCTCTATATTTGCAAAGCAGCTCATTTAGTCCCAATAAGTGGAGCACTGGTGGTACCCACATTGTCCGTCTGAGTGCAAAGGCCACAACGACAAGCCTTAATGTTGAGAGATTGCTCATGCGCCAGAGCATCCTACATTGGCTTGTTATGGCCCCATTACTTCCTCTGTCGTTTTCAGACCTTACTGATCCACTGTGATTAGATCCTTTGTCTGTGAAGCTGGCTGATACTGTAGCATGTCAAAACGGCTGTCCCAGCTGCATTATTTGGCAGAGAAGACTGGGTTAGACACAGAATTGACTGCAGTTATTCTCTTCAGAGGAAGGCAAGTACTCTGGTGAAAGGGCCTGCAGAGGAGTACACACATCCTATAATTTGAGAGGAGCCAGGAAGCAATCTTGCCTCGAATATGTGGGGTGCAGTGGAGAAGAACCAATTTTTTAAATTATAGGTTTTATTTAGTACAGCAAAGTACCTTTCTGTTTCTTCAGAGTACTGAACAGACGCGCTTGAGCAATTGTGCATATGCGAGTTGCCTAGAGTTTTAGTAGTAAGTCCATAGGTATCACAGTCAATGTGCAAATACAACATACAATACCTCTGGAGGCCCATTTACATTCTAGCAGTGGCCTAGTCTGCCTGGCTCACATTACCAGGTATGTGCCTTTATGATACAGCATTCTCTCCTACATAATTGCTTGACTGACCAAGTTTTTAACTGACATTACTATCTGAAACATCAATTTAATTCCCATGGACCACATCTGAACTACACTGGCAATTCTTGTTGATTTTGGGAGTCTATATAATCCTTGCACAGGTAATTTTGAGACTAATGAGGTTTACTCTAGTCCCACTCACTATGGCCGCCCCCTCCACTTTTCCCCCCACCATTGTGGCTGATGATGTGTTCATTTTTAATCTATGGTTGTAGCTGCATTGAGCTCATTGGTGGCTTCAGCAATGTTTGATTAGTGCCCAGTGAGTATCCACTCATAGTATACATTGGAATCCAATACTGGAGCCTTCTCTACTACCACTATATTTTCTGTGCTCCTCTATTTTTCTCAGTCTTGTGTATTCTTAGTGTCCTGATGATGATCCTTCTATCTGTCTAATGCATCAAAACATCGCTGATCAGTACTACGGACCCAATGAGATTGTACATAAGAATAAAATGGGCTGTGTTCTTACTTAATGTGCAGTTGTGGTCACGTATTGTCACATCACTTGTATGAGAGCACCAAGCACTTTCTCACCCCACTCATTGTGCCGTCACATGAGTTTTTTTTTTAATATGATTGAATAAATTGTTAATTTAATGTATTTGCATATTTGACTGTGATGGCTATGGCCTTCGTACCACTGTTCTTTACGCATAAGCTTACCCAAAGTCCTAGGCGAAACTCGGGTCCCCATATTACCAATAATCTAGAGTTTTAGTAGGGCATTCAGTGTCACTGTGACTGGGGGAGCAGGGGCTAGTGGAAACCCAATGACCTAACCAACAACAGCTATGAATGAAATACTTACAGAGAATTCTGTACTTGACAGAATCCTAACCTTTCCAGATTTATCTATCTTTTATATTAGAGGTTGTGTAGTTCCAAAATACGGAACAGATTAGTCTACTACACAGTTAGCCATAATCCTAGTTATTAAGCTTAGTTTAGGTGTGTGACAAAGGAGTGACCAGAGGTCTTCTTTTGAACCACCACCTCACCTATGTTTGCATTGCGGACATGTGAGTGGTAAAATTAATTGGACGATCAAACTCTAGGAGTAGCAGTTCTCAACCATAGTAAGGAGACATGTTAACACAGGTTCCAAACTACATGCATCTTGTTTGCCTACTTACCATTAATTGTTGTCTGATGAAACCCTACAGGAGAACTATCCGGACATTAGTCAACTATGTATTTCCCTTGAATATAGGTTATACATTTCTGCTTTTCTTTACCGACCTACATTAAACAAAGCAGAGACTAGGAAATTAGAAGCGTGCTAAATTAGAGGTAGAGGTTCGTATGTTGCTAACACACTCCCACTAACCAGTGGCCATATTTTTGATGGGCAGAAACAAGTTGACCTTTTTTGTCCTTTTTTTCTAAGCAAGGCAGGTTGCTCTTTTATTTGATATATTAAGTATATTATGTATAGGTGGCATATTGTGAAAATTAATGTTTCCCCCCTTTTTTAAAGATCCGTTTATTGGCATTTAAATTTTAATCTTGTACATCAAATTTGTGTTCCGAAAAAACCAACATCTGCAGTTTCAGTCTAATCCTGTCTTACAGATGCTTATACCTACAAATTATAAATAGCAATATAACAGGAATGTATCAATATAGCACATAAAAGCGTTGGATTTTGCCACTCATGCATATTAAACCTGTTCTCATGGGCATGAACTTTCTGTTTTGTCAATCGGATATAGACTCTCTTCTGCTCTATACTTGATGTGATTGTGCTTCTTTTGTAGTAGGTTCTCTGAAGTTCCCATAATGTATAAAACAGGTGTCCAGTGTGTAGGCCAATGTCTGTGTAGGAAAGTAGGATCTGCTTCTTATGGTTACCCCCACATTTTGCTTGATTTTACACTGTTTTGACTAGTCTGACCAGGATCCTGCTAATTAGCACCCCAGCCCATCTTCTTTCTCCAAAAAATGTTATGCATGAACTTAGGGACACTCCAGATTGGATACTGGGGTCCCCTTGTCATTCCATAGTATATGGTACACATGTACCCAGGGCATAGGTACCCCAGATGCCTCCCATGGGATGAAGCATGAAATATGCCACCCATGAGAGGCCAGGCAAAATGTAACCACAGGTCTGCCATTGTAGCCTGTAAGCTGGTGCTTGCACCACTTACGATAGCTATAGGTTTACTATATCTATAGTTCACTACACTTAAAACTTATAAGTCACCCCTATAGCAGGCCTTGACAATTCTGAAGGCAAGGTACTGGGTTTTACATGAGAGGGTGCCCCTGCATGAGAAGAGCCCCTCTGCAGCCTTCGTAGACCATTCTCCTGGGTTGTCTGTGAAAAAAACAGACATATAGGTAGAGGTGCATTATATCCTTGCGGTAAATGCGATCTCGAAAACGGCTGAAACAAAACATGTTGTGTTTGGTATCAAACACCTTGGAATCATACCTCCCACGCCGGTGGGGGGCGCTAGAGGGCGCACACACTGAATGGCCGCCTAACTTTGAGGCTCCCGTTCCCTGGAGCATTTATCCTTAAATAATCCTACCCCAAAAGCAGCTGCATCGGCGCCGTGTGGGATCGCCCACGTTCGGTCCAACTCTTGGATCTCTGGAGGTGACCGGGACCGAGAAAGCGATCCTACAAAATTCGCCGGCAGTGCCCCTGGAGCTGGTGAGACGGAGGATCGGGTGCCGGTTGTCACGCAAGGCCAGTGCTTGCTACGAGGTGGCGGGGCGCGGGCCCGGCTGCGGAGACTGCTGCGCCCCCGGCCCTTGGCCTAGCGATCGGCCCCTTACCCTGCCTGCTGGGAGCCCCCTCGGAGTCCCGACACCTGGGGGCTCGTACATACTGGACTACTCTACCTTTTCGTCGCGGACACTCTTCTGCGATCGAGGCCATACACCCGGTAGGGGAATCGAAGCTGGTCGAGGGGAATACCGTAGATCCCCGCAGGATTTGCTGTGTGCTTTGGCCGCCGCTGGGAGCGTCGTCTCTACTGCCCCGACCCCCGTCAGCGGCACAAAGGTACGGGGCACTGCTAGGGGCCGGGAGATTATCCTTGTGGTCTTTGAAGGTGCGGCAGCTTGGACTGGTTGCTGCTGGAGGCCGTGAGGGTCGGCCCGGCTGAGAGGAGATTCCCGGTCCTGCCGGGAATTGTGCACAGCGGGTGATCGTGTGCCTTCCACGCCGCTGCGACGAGCGCTGCGCTGAGGAGATCGCAGGCTCTCTGATCCCCTGGAAGAGCATTGAGATCTGCTTGCCCGGAGCTGGTGGGGACGCCGAGGAGGCCGCACGAGTGGCTGCTACCTACCTTGGGGCTCTCTGCGTGGCTCTGCTCTGTCGACCCGTGATGGCACTGCGGTCCGTGACAGTGGAGCGGCCAGGTACATCTGGGTGCTGATCACATAGCGGAGCCTGCCACAGATGCGTTATAAGCACACGGTGTTTCCGGCATTTTAAACCACATACCACGTCTAACTGACCTGTGATACAAGCTGTGCATAACGTTCATGGTTGTGTGCTGGTCTAGGAGAGCCTGAACTTGATATATGTGGATGCTGGTCGATATTGACTGAGACCTGTGAGTAATCCTTGCTATATGTCACTTCCCCTGTACCTGCGACCTGGTTGAGTGACTCGCTGTGCAGCTTTTTAGTCTGTGAGGAATTATTAGCGCAAAGGGACACGAGGCATAGTACTGGAAGAGCACCTTGCTCAGAGACGAGCTAGCGGGTGTCACGACGCCTTACTCGGCCAAGAGGCACTCACCATCGCATCAGTGGACCCCAGGGCGGCGGGCAGTGAGAGACGCAAAAGCACGATGGTGCGCCCCGAAAACCGCCAGACGAAAATAAACTTTGAGGGCGCAAGGAAGTGATCGAACACGGTGCCAGCCGAGCCGGGGCCTAATGGCGCCGACCTTACTGTTGCATTCTCTCCCTCTAAAGAGCTAGATATGCACCGTCTGCTTCAGGAGATGCGACAGGGTTTCGCCACTGTGGTGGAGAAAGTGGACAGGATGTCCTCCAGGATGGAGGCCCTAGTGCATAAAGTAGACCAGCAACTGTCATGCATAATCTCTCGGACAACCACTGTAATGAGTTAGCCACGTTCTTTGACTTGAAAATACAAAATATACTTCAACATCTTCCCCCTCTTCTTCCTGGGGATCCTCCATCCTCTCCCTCACTGCAGTGCCACAACCTTGACACAGAACTAATCGAGTTCGCTCCCATCAGTGAGGCAACTTTAGGGCCCATTCTTCAATCGCTTAAAAGTGGGTCCCCGCATGATCCAGCGCCAGTCAGACATCTGAAACAGGTTGCGTCCACCGTTCTAGCACCAATGGTGAACCTGATAAACACCTCCATAGAAAGTGGATTGGTTCCCGCAAGTTGGAAGAAGGCTGTGGTCAAAGCCTTAATTAAAAAACCCAACCTTGACCCTGGCAATCTGGCCAATTTCAGGCCGATTTCTCTTCTCCCCGGTATTAGCAAGTTGGCTGAAAAATTCATCAATGGTCAGCTTTCAAACTATTTGGAAGCCAATGCACTGTTAAAATCATCCCAGACTAGATTCCGCCCGGGCCAGGGCACCGAAACAGCGCTGGTGGCGGTGGTCGAAGAGGCTAGGAAGATCATTGATGCAGGAGGATCAGTGGCAGTGATCCTCTTGGACCTCAGCGCGGCATTCGACACCGTCAACCACATCATCCTGGCAAAGCGGCTTGAAGACCTTGGTATTTCAGGGACTGCCCTCTCTTGGCTCAAATCCTATCTCCATAACCGCTCTTTCCAGGTAGCAGAAGGCGACTTTATGTCTAGAGAGACCCCTATACGTTGCGGAGTGCCACAGGGCTCATCACTGAGCCAGACGCTCTTCAACGTGTATATGTCGCCTCTTGAAAAAATTGTCATCCCGTATGGTATCAAACTTCTGACCTACGCGGATGACACTCAGTTAGTTGTCTCCCTTAGTTGGCAAGACAATCCTGCTATCGACCTGCACTCATGCCTGAAAGACATCGTGAGTTGGATGAGCTCCTCCCATCTAAAACTCAATGGGGAAAAAACGGAGATAATGGTGTTGGGCAACCAGTCCCATTTCCGTCCGGAGTCTCTTTGTCCCCCGTGTATGGGCCCTCCTCCAATCCCCAAAACGGAAATCAAAAGTTTGGGGATTTGGCTAGACAATAAACTCACCCTAAATACCCAGGCAAGGAAAACGGTGGGAATCTGCTTTGGCCTACTACGCACTACTCGTAAGATTCTCCCCCTGCTTCCTTTCCAGTCAAGAAAGCTCCTTTTACAAGCCCTTATCCTTTCCAGACTGGACTATGGAAATGCCCTATATCTCGGTGCACCAAAGAAAGTTACAGCCAGGCTGCAGGTTGTGCAAAATGCTGCAGCTCGGATTCTTACGGGCACCAAAAATCGCTGCTCAGCTAGACTTGCGATTAGAGCACTACATTGGCTGCCCGTGGAGCAAAGGGTACAATTTAAGACTCTGTGCCTAACCCACAAAATCCTTCATGGAAAAGCCCCACCTATCCTTAAGGACCTGGTTGTTCCCCACATCACGACCAGAACTCTCCGATCCTCTTATACTCACCTTGCCCAAATTCCCAGGATTAAGAAAGCACGTTCTGGAGGCCGGCGGTTTTCCTTTCATGCGTCCAAGATGTGGAATGCTCTTCCATTGGACCTCCGTGCCCAACCCAACCTACTGCCCTTTCGTAAGTCTTTAAAGACCTGGCTGTTCCCTTAATCATCTTTGCTCCCGCCGACTCTTTCAGATTTTCTGTCAGCGCTGGGACGCTCACGGGCAGCCATGCGCTCTAAAAATCCTTAAAATAAATAACAACAACGGAACAACGGATTTCGGACAATGATGACGTCACCGCCTCCCATACATCTCAACTAGCCCGCATGGATAATCTACTACGAGTTATAGCAGCCAAAAACGAGGACTTGGAAGCTCGTAGCAGACGCAACAACATTTGCGTCACGGGCGTTCCGGAGTCCACAGACACTGGCAGGATGGAACTATATGTGGAGAAGCTCCTCAGAGCGTCGGTGGGAGAAGATGCCTTCTCACCTCAGTTCATCGTAGAAAGGGCGCATAGGTCGCTGGCCCCCGTCCCTAAACCCGGAATGCCGCCTAGACCAATCATCGCTCGTCTGTTGAATTATCGCGACCGAGACGTCGCGCTGAGAGCAGCTCGGACCAAACAGAACCTGCACTACAATGGTGTCACCTTTTCTATCTATCCTGATTTCACTCCCCTAGTGCAGGAGGAACGACGCAAATTCCTGAATGATAAAAAGAAACTGCGTGAGGCCCAACTGGACTATGCTCTGCTCTACCCGGCGAAGCTGCGGGTGACACATCAAGGAAAGCAGCGTTTTTTCACGAATCCGCAAAAAGCAGAAGATTACTTGAAAGCGATCCGCAAAGCACAGAGGGAAGGTCGGGGTGGCAATGCAGACCTCGAGGACGACCCACCATTGGCGGAAGATGACAATTGATGCGAAGCGACCTTCATGGAACAGACTGCTCGGGTTCTGACCTGATGGGTTTGAACCTTAAGACACTATACCAGATAGCTTGGACGCCTTACTGCAGTATGGGACTACTTAACCTCTCCAGTGGTAAAGTATTCCAGGGACCACTATCCCTGCCCTCGCCTCCACCGAGGGTGGTACAGTACGGGAGGCTACCGGAGGGAGAAGTGGCTGTGCGCCCTTGATGTTGTTTCCCCTACAGGTATACCCCAATCATGGGAACAAGTTGTGGAAGTTGTGGGGAGAAGGGGGAGGGGAGGTGTGGGGACGGGTGACTGCTGGCATGATTGGGATGCAGTAGTGGGAGAGGGGTTGAGTTCTTTTGGGGAGGGAGTTTTGTTTAACGGGGAGGAAGGGCGGTTGGTTGGTCGTTGTAGTGTTCGGTATCACCTGAAGAGAGATGGTTCTATGGAATCTACTATGGCATGCTACATTTCTATGATGTACCCTATCTTATGGCGGGACCGGGGTCTGATGCGCGATTGAGTTGTATGTCATGGAATATAATGGGTCTTAACAATGCTAAAAAGTGCTGAAATGTGATTGCATACTTAGACCGCCATCAAGTTCAGGTTGCCATGTTGCAGGAAACACACATATGACCGCAGACACGCACTACCTTTGCAAGCAAATGGGCTAATGCCCGTGTTTTCTCTTCTTATTCTACCTATGCGAGAGGAGTTGCTATTCTGATTAGACGCACTGTGCCATTTCAAGCGTGTGGTGAGCTAACGGATGCAGAGGGCTCGCTTTGCCCTGATGTAGGGACGTTTAGGCCGTGACACCATCACTTTAGTAAACTGTTATGCACCTAACATGGACATGCCCTTATTTTTTACCACACTTTGGGCCAAAATTCTGGACGTAGGGTCCCGACACGTTATTTGGGGGGGGAGACTTTAACTTAGCACTGGTGCCTCAACTAGATAGGGAAGACGGAGTGACACATTACAAACCCAGGTCCAGGGAGGCGCTAGAGGGTGTGATCTCGGAGGGTGGTCTGGTGGACGGCTGGCGCTACCTACACCCTTTCCGGAAGGAGGGCACACATTTTACATCACTGACAGGCACGTGGGCACGACTGGACTACATTTTTACGTCTAGAGAGATTTGTGCGGGGGTGACTGGGGTGGTGCACCTCCTGAGGACATACTCTGATCATAGCCCGGTCCTGATGCACCTACAGGTGCCTGGATGGGACAACCCTAGACCACACTGGAGGTTGCAGCCAGCGGCCCTGTTAGACACCGTGTTCCGCACTGAACTTGGTGAGGAAATTGCCGCTTTCTTTCCTAGAAACAAGGGATCTGTAGACTCGGTCGAACACATTTGGGAGGCATTCAAGGTAACGATCAGGGGATATTGCATATCAAAAAGCTTCGGGGTTCTGCGCGACATTCAACGCACAATTCGCACACTCGATAGTGAACTGAAGGACTTGGAAGCTCGGATGGTAGAGGGAGATAGTGCTGACACCCACGCAGAGTTTAGAGATAAACTGACACGATACGAGGATGAAGCAAACAGGGAAGCAAAGTTTAAAGGGAAACACTGGCAGGCGAGAAAATACTGTGAGGGAGACAGACCAGGCAGGGCCTTGGCAGTGTTGACGCGCACCCCGCACAATCATAATATGATTCTGGAGGTTATGAACGATCAGGGACATGCAGTCAGAAGCTCAGATGACCTATTCACCGCTTTCGTTTCTCATTATCATGTGCTGTACACCACAGCCACGACCGCTGATGTACCATATAATGACTTCCTTGGCGATGTGGCTCTCTGCTGGCTCAGTGATGGCGACAGGGCCTTCCTGGCCGCCCCTTTCGAACTGGATGAAATCCGGGATGCTATTATGTCGCTCAAAAATGGAAAAGCGCCCGGCCTGGACGGGATCCCCGCCGAGTTTTATAAAACATACATAGATATTATGGCCCCTGTCCTCCGTGAGGTCTTTGAGGAATCACTAGCTGACGGAATTCTCCCCTGCTCAATGCGCAAGGTCGTAATTACTTCACTATTAAAACCTGGCAAGAACCCTAGCGCCTGTGATTCTTATCGCCCGCTTTCGCTCTTGAATTGTGATGTTAAAATACTGGTGAAGGTGCTGGCTACCAGATTGTCTCTTCTGATGACCCGGATTGTATTACCTGACCAGTCTGGGTTTGTCCCGGGTCGATCCAACTTCCATAACCTACGCACTCTGTTTTCCCTGCTCCGCACGGTGCACCCTGACCTCCCAGTTGCAGCGGTTTTTCTAGACTTCCCTAAAGCCTTTGACTCGGTCGAGTGGCCATACTTGTTCACCGTCCTAGCGCGTATGGGGTTCCCTAAATTATTCATCTCCTGGGTCCAACTGCTGTACACGCAACCAACAGCGAAAGTCCTGATTAACGGCCGCCTCTCAACCTCCATTGCCATTTCCAGGGGCACCCTCTTTTGTTTGGGATAGGCCTTCGAGCCACTGGCCTGTAGGCTCCGTCAGCTGCACCGTGAAGGCGCGATTCGCTGCTTCCAACGCCAGATTGATGTATCGTTATATGCCGACGACATGACGCTATTTGTCAAAGACCCGGTACGCAACCTGAATCCCTTACTCAGGGAATTTGCTGTCTTCGGTAGAATGTCTGGTGTACACATAAACTAGGCCAAGTCACAATTTTACCCGCTCACGGATGCGGATGCTGACTTCTCCCTTGACTTTCCTCTAGAGTGGTGTCGTTCGGACCTACGTTACCTGGGTATCCAAGTCTCACGTGATAAAGACAAAACATTACGCTTAAACTTCGGTGTGGCAGTCACGAAACTTACCGCATGGGTAGATCGTTGGATCTCCCTTCCCCTTTCCATGGCGGGTAGGGCGTCGCTTATCAAAATGGTAGTGCTACCCCGATTTCTTTATCTTTTCCTTAATATCCCTTACTACCCGGGTGCTTTTTTCTTTAAAACATTGAAGTCAGAACTATGTCGCTTATTCTGGGGGGGTAAGAGCCCGCGGCTGAGATGGTCCCTGCTGATTCAACCATACGATAAGGAGGGTTTCGATGTACCCGACTTTGAGGCTTACTATTTATGTGCTCAAGCGCATTATGCCTATCACTGGATGATTCCCACACCATTCATGCCTCAATTGGCGGTGGAAGACTGAATTGCGAACCCTCTTCCCCCTCAATGGGCTCCTCTATTGCCCGGCTTCGTCCATAACAACACCGCATACTTCCGTCGCATGCACTATAGATGCCTGGTGCCGCATGGCTAAGAGACTGGACTGCGGCTTGCTGTATTCTCCCCGGTTGCTGCTGGCATACCACCCTAAGCTTGAACTCCTACAGGAACGTGGCTTCCGGTTGCTCTGTGAGTGCCTACGAGTCACCTGTTGGGGCGACCTCTTCTCCGCTGGCCAGTTCAAAACTGCGGAACTGTTCTTCACTTCTCACAACCGCACTCAGCTCGATGTATTTTACTACCTACGACTGCGCCAGGGGATGAGGGAAATCCTACCTGACTTTCCCAGTGAACCTGAGGTCCTATCTCCGCTTCACTTCATGCTGTGCTCACAGGACGGCTCGCATTTGGTGTCGGGCATGTATCGCCATATCAGGGCATGTAGTCCGGGACCGGAGGCCTTGGCCCGATTGCATTGGGCTGCTGAACTAGCAACTGACATTACTGACGAACAGTGGCTATATTGCTGTAACCTCACGGCCCGAATATCAGCCAGTAGTAGGCTCAAGATGCTCCACTACAAGTTCTTGCAGCGACTATACTACACCCCGGTAAAAAAATACAGGTTCCGCTTGTCTGATAACGATAGATGTGAACGTTGCCATGCGGAACATGCAGGTTTCCTACATCTTGCCTGGGAGTGCCACCTTGTTCACATCTACTGGCAGCAGGTGCACGGCGCCCTCGAATCAATGATTGGGGAATCCATAAATCCTGATCCATTGCTAATGCTCCTGGGACACACACCACATATCCCTAAGACCTGCAGGAAATTCTTAGATATTGCACTGCTTCTTGTAAAACGGCGCGCTGCATGTAGGTGGGGTCATGGTAGGTCCCCGAAGTTTAAGGACTGGCTCGCAGATATGACTCATTGTGGGGAGCAATACGCAACTTTTACTGAATTACTCCCGATTTCTAGCAGGCCAAATGTCATTTGGGGTCCCCTAGTTAGCTACCTACTGGCTCGGGCAGATCGAGATGAGGGCCCGGATGGAGGTGGTATCCGGAGTGGCAGTGATGTCCAGGTGTGACGTGTCTAACCATACAGATAAAATCACCATTGGGTGGCTTCAGATTATGATCATTTGCTACATATGTAATTGTATATCCTACCCACTAACATGGCTCACCACTGTCCACTGTTGATATGCTTAAAAACACCAGATGTTACTCCTTACATTCCCTTGTTACGAGCTGTGGCATGGCTCCCTTCTAATGCATACTAGCGATATGACACTACCCCTGATTGACGAACAATGTACTCACTCTGATGACCATCCACCGCTGTTTTTATGCTGTTGAATTGCCATGTACTATCAATGCTGAATGTTTCAGGTGTTGCTTCACTGAACCGTAAAACCAAACCCTTGTATTGTTCTGTGTTGAAAAATCAATAAACAGAGTTTACAAAAAAAAAATACCTCCCACGCCGGTAACCAGTGTGGGAGGTATGATTCCACCCTTCTGAAGCGAGCTTCATGGGGTCACTGGTCTTTCCGGTACCAGCCTTCTCGACCCGGGCAACTCAAAATGAGACCCATTTCTGCCCTCCTGCTGCTAAGGCAAGCACGAGCAAGGGAAGGCAGGACAATAGGCATCTTGTCACAGGGAGGTGTGACCACCTCCCAGACAGGATTTATTTAGTGTATTCGGGCTGGGTGGGTGCACTTTCAAAGTGCCTGAAAGTCTGCACGAGGGACACACTTGGTGTCCCCGTGCATAGTCCAGCTCAAACCAGTTCTAGGAGCAGTACTGAAACCAGTTCTAGAATCTGTCCTCCCGTGGGTACAAAAGGGCTTACCTGGCTATGGGACCCTAGATTCCACGTGGACAAAGATTCTGGACAAGAAACCACTGTCCTGCAACACTCTGGACTTCGACTGGGTCCGACTTCGTCTCCCTCTCCGTCCAAAGCATCGTCTGTGCCTGTGCACCATTCGGGCTCCGTGCAGGACCTGTGGAGCATCAAGGACAACTGAAGTATCTCCCTTGGGGTGAAGGAGTCACTCCCCTGCATTTGCAGGCACTGTAACGCAACGGACCGGTCTGCTGATCCTGAGATCCTGCAACAAAGGGGGTGGGTTTCTACGTTCCTTGAGGTCGAGCTGCCCTCTCACCACGTTTGAGTCCAGTATCTCAATAAAAATCTTCTTTCCTGGAAGTCGGCCTCTACTTTACACCGGAAGCCTACAGATGAAAACACAATCCTGCATTATCAAAGTTCTCATCCAAGAAATTTAAAGGACAACCTTTCTTATGGTCAACTGTTGAGAATTCGCAGAAATTGCTCCAGGAAAGAAGATTTTTGAGATTCATTTTGAGATTCATTTCATTTTGAGATTCATGCCAAGGCATTCTGCGAACAGTTTGAGTACAGAGGCTACCCCAAAAGATTGCTCAAGCATGCTATCAAAAGAGCATGGTACACACCAGGGGAGGACCTGTTTACGAAAAAATCTAAACAACCTCTGGACAAATTGGTTTGTGTGTCTGCCTACGGCCCACACACAAATACATTGCACCAAATCATTTTGAGAAATTGGCACCTCCTCCAGAACTTAGATTGCTCTTTCCAATGACCACTTTTTGCAATGAAAAAGAACCCAAGTATTGGTCAAAGTAGTGTACGAGCCGATATGACCCAGTCAAGTAAGAAGAATGATTTTAGAGCCCAATGGGGAATGAAATCGATCGAGGGGCATCACAAGTGTGGAAATTGTTCCGCCTGCGAACATCCAATTGAAGGATCTGAATTCACACAGGACTCTGTGAAATGGATTCACAGAGAATTCTCCAGCCGCAAAACAAAAAATATCGTCTATGCAGCCACATGTCCATGTTCCATGTCCCAAAATATATATGGTAAAGACAAACCAGCAAGCCAATCAATGAATAGTCCAGCACCGTTCTAGGATAAAAAAATCAGGTACTGCCAGCCCGATAGTCTCGCACTTTGTATAAAAAAAAAGCACACTGAAAAAGACCTCAGATGGACATTCCTAACAGTAATAAAGTCGACCCCTCGAGGAGACGAAGTTGAAACAGCTTTATGACAGAAAGAAGCGTACCTGACCCTGCTTGCAGGCCAGGTCGCCCCCCTACTGCCGAACAGCTCCATTGGTTCGTCAGCCCGCCGCTGCTCTGAGCGTGAGCTCGATCCTTCTGTGCCCTGATCGCCGCTGCGCAATTTGGGACAGTATCGTATTTTTTGTGTGTCTCTTTCCTCCCTGTATTTGCTGATGGTTTGTTGCCTGTTGTACCGTAGTGTTGAGTTCCTGCCCATCTCGTACCCCCCACCCCCTTCTTGTTTCTGCAACCGTTTCCCCCTGCTGCCCCCTGTGGCCCCGCCCCTTCCTCGTCCCGCTTCCGCCTCCCATCTACTCCTCCCTCCCTCCCCGCCTTAAATGGAGGCCGTGTAGCAGGCGCGCCGAAGGCGTGCCAAAGCCAAGCCCATCTGCGCCTGGACCGCGCCCAGCGCCAGAACCACTGGACCTGGCAACCGCCACGCCACCAGACTCCACTACGACACCAGCACCCTCCACGCACTCAACGCCGGCTGAAACCACACCTGCTTCCAGACAGCCCCGAAACGGACCCACGGCCCCTTCTCCTGCCGCACCTGCTGCTTCACCTGCGACAGAACCACCAAACCCCCAAGAACTGGAACTAACCACCTCCGCTACATACTCGACACCCGCTCCGCACGCAAACACGCCGTCGAGCTCTGGGATCTGCTCAACACCTCCGCCCCAGACGTGGCTTTCTTGACGGAGACCTGGTGGAATCGGCGCCCGACATCACCATAGCCATCCCGGACGGCTACAAGATCACCCACACAGATCGCGCCAACGGAGTCCGAGGAGGAATAGCCATCGTCCATAAGTCCACCCTCAAGGTCGCCGCTCACTCAGACGACCCCCTCAACACCGCCGAACACCTGCACTTCTGGATCCACACCGACCCCCAACACCACCCTCAGAGGAACACTCATTTACAGGCCCCCCGGACCCCCGGCTCAGTTCAGCGACACCATCGCCGACCTCGCCAGCACCCACACACTCTCCTCCACGGACTACATCCTCCTCGGGGACCTGAACTTCCACCTCGAGAACAACAACAACGCCAACTCCACCACCCTGATCGACAACCTCGGCCTCAGACAACTCGTCACCACACCCACCCACGCCGCCGGCCACACGCTGGACCCCGTCTATTCCACAGGCTCCCACGTCACCTTCCACCACACCACCACACCACCGAACCGACCACCGCTGCATCCATTTCACCGTCAAGAAACCAACCATACACCACCACACCCAACAGCTGCCTCGCCGCACTAGGAGCAAAGTCACAGACGAGCAGCTGATCACCACCCTCGCCCAGAACCCTCCCACCAACCCAGACTCCGCAGCCCGCAACCTGAGACAGTGGATCGACGACTGCGCCAACACCCTCGCCCCGCTCAAGAAACCCTCCAACAACCACGCCAGCAAGAGAGCCACCTGGTTCATCAACGAGCTCCAGACCTCCAAACGCGCATGCCGGAAACTGGAGACAACATTGCTCCACGATCGCACACCATACAACCACGCAGCCCACAAAGACGCCACACGCAGACATCACCACCTCATCGGACTAGCCAAGAGATCCTCCTTCAAAAACCGCCTGGACAACAACGCACACGACAGCAATGAGCTCTTCAGCATCGTAAAGGAACTCTCCAACACCAACGACATCCCGCCCTCACAAGAACTGTGCGACTCACTAGCCATCTTCTTCCACCGCAAGATCACTGACATCCACAACAGCTTCAACACCACGACTGCCCGACTACGCCAGACACCACCTCCCCTGTGAACACCACCAGCACCAACCGCCTGACCTGGTCCAACGACGACGAGACACCCAAGGTCATGAACTCCATCCACTCAGGATCTTCGTCAGACCCGTGCCCACACCACGTATTCAACAAAGCAGACGCAGCCATCGCACCCCAACTACGGAAGGTCATCAACATCTCCTTCGAAACATCGACATTCCTGGAAAGCTGGAAGCACGCCGAAATCAACGCCTTCCTCAAGAAGCCCAAAGCTGACTCCAAGGACCTCAAGAACTTCCGGCCCATCTCCCTGCTCCCGTTCCCGGCAAAGGTCATCGAGAAAATCCTCAATATGCAAATGACTCGCCACCTGGAAGACCACAACATCCTAGACCCGTCCCAGTCCGGATTCAGACGCAACCACAGCACCGAGACCGCCCTCATCACCGCCTCAGACGACATCAGGCGCCAACTAGACAACGGCGAAACATCAGCCCTCATCCTCCTGGACCTGTCAGCCGCCTTCAACGCGGTATGCCATCGCACTCTAAAGACACGCCTCCTAGAAGCCGGAATCTAAGAGAAGGCCCTTGACTGGACCACGTTCTTCCTCTCAGGCAGAACCCAGAGAGTCCTCCTCCCACCCTTCCAATCCGAAGCCACCGACCTCATCTGAGGCGTCCCCCAGGGTTCATCCCTCAGCCCGACGCTGTTCAACGTCTACATGGCCCCCCTCGCACAAGTGGCCCGCCACCACGACCTCAACATCATCTCCTACGCCGAAAACACCCAGCTCATCTTCTCCCTCACCAAGGACCCACACAGCACCAAAACCAACCTCCACGAGGGAATGAAGGCCCCTGCCGACTGGATGAGGAGCAGCCGTCCGAAGCTGAACTCGGACAAGACGAAGGTCCTCCTCCTCGGACCCACGCCCTCAGCCTGGGACGACTCCCAGTGGCCGACCACAATGAGAACAGCACCAACACCCACCGACCATGCACGCAACCTAGGATTCATCCTCGACTCCTCCCTCTCCATGTCTAAACAGGTCAACGCCATCTCCTCCTCCTGCTATAACACCCTCCCCATGCTCCGTAGGATCTACAAGTGGATCCCGACCGATACAAGAAGAACAGTGACACATGCCCTCGTCAGCAGCAGACTGGACTATGGCAACGCATTCTACGCAGGAATTCCAGCCAAACACCTACGACGATTACAACGCATCCAAAACGCCTCCGCCAGACTGATCGTCAACATCCCCCACCGCAGTCACATCACCCCCCCACCTGAGAAACCTACACTGGCTCCCCGTCGACAAGAGGATCACATTCAAGCTCCTCACCCCACAACGCCGGACCAGCCTACCTGAACAGCAGACTCAACTTCCACACCCGCCAGCTCCGCTCTGCCATCCTCGCCCTCGCCGCTGTCCCCCGCATCCAACGTACGACCTCCGGCAGCAGATCCTTCTCCTACCTCGCCGCTAAGACCTGGAACACCCTCCCTCCCCACCTATGGCAGACCCAAGCCCTACTCACCTTCAGAAGACTCCTCAAGACCTGGCACTTTGAACAGTTGCTGGTCCCCCTCCCTGTAACAACCAATATTTGCCCGGCGATATCGCCTCTTTAACCCACAAAATATTAATCAATGAAGAGGCAGGCGCTGGAGACAGGAAGGCAGGAAACAAGGTTTATTCTCTCCGGAGGAGAACACATCAGTTCGGACAGCAGGTATCGTCACGAGGTGCTCTAACCGCATCTCTGAGGCCTGGCCTCTTATACACATTTTCATGATCTTTATTGCAGGTAACATATTCTTGTAATGCTTTGAAGTATGAAAGGACATCCTCTGAATCTCCCCTTCAGGCCCGTTCCCACACACATTTACAGTTGAAGTCCCCTCCCCGGTCACAACAGGTGATGATTATCGCGCAGCTGGACATTCCGCTGATTCACGGAATGTGGGGGTTTGATCGGATCTCATAGGGTGGGGGCTTTGATCAACTCGAGGGTCCTTTGATGAGGGAAGCTTCCTACTGTACGGGGGGGGGGGGGGCAATAAACAGTATCCGCAGAACTAGGTGGCGGCCTGGGAACGAGGAAGTCAAACGGGCACACAGGAAAAAGGGGGTTTGTATCAAAGGGCCTGGGACCATGAAAGGAATGAAGGGAGGTGTCGCGCTGGGAACAGGATGGGGTTCTGAGGCAGAGCTGCGCTGAAGAGGGGTTTATGACCCAAGGCACATGCGAGCGGGGGGTTGTCAGCGTGCGGGCTTTGTGAGGGCGAAGGGCTATGCTGGGGGCCAGTGGCGTGCAGAGGGTGGTTCTGATCGAGGCACCTAAAATGGCGGGTGCGCACGACAAAAAGTGTGGCATCAGGGGAAAAGGCAAGATGGCGCAGATAATGTTTACCAAACCGTACTAATTTTCCACAGTCCTCCCTTTAACATATCCAAGACATCTTGCTGGCCTATTTCCTATCCATGTCTACTGAGATGGTCATAAGTAAAGAAGTAGGAACCCAGGTGAAGGAGCTATAAACATTACATTTAAAATTTTCGTTTCAGGAGGCGGGTCTGTCGATAAACTCGTTTGCAGGAAAGTCATAGTAATGCAATATCGGACAAAAACGATTCTGTAGTGAGAGCATTGAGTGCATTTCATAGAAGCTTATAATCATTCGGAATAAGAACTGAAGGATTATTGCATATGTAAATTCTTTTCGCATTCGGTTGGAGTATAATCAATACAATGGTGGCTGGGAGAGAAATGAGACATAGTAAAAAACGGTAATCAAGGGTGTCATTGTTCGAGGTTAGTGAGTTCTCAGCATTCTTTGTCGTCTTCTGTTGGCACTGTGGAGCACCTGCGGTGGAGCTATGGGTCCAGCTCTATTCTAGGTCCCGCGTTGCAGGGCATGACCTTTTCCTCGCTTTTCTGGTCAAAAAGGTCCTTTTCGCCCTGTGTCCTTTTGAGTCGATTGTCAAAAAGTTCAGGTGGAAGAAGTGTGTGTGTGAGTAGTCCTTAGGGTAGGTCGGAGAAAAAGGGGGATGGAGCAGGGCCAGATCGGGAACAGACCAGGGGGACGGAAAATTTCAGGTAGGCGGGCTCATGAGCGAGTTCAGAGAGCGGGGACTTTTCGGCACACGTTGAACATGGAGCAGGGGCATCAGGTCAGCCCTTTCCTCTCATTTTGTCGGAAACAGTGCCTCGTCCTGCAACTCCTTACTGTCGCGGTCTCGCCTTGGCCAATGTCGCAGATGTTCCACGGTCTGTAGTCAGGCCGCGTGCTCCCACATCCGGTCTCTTTCTCCTCCGACAGTGGTACCCTTAAATGAGTTGGAAAAGACAGTCTTTAGAGAATTGGCAGAGGAAGGTAATCACATAAGTCTATTTCTCTCCCAGCTCCAAGCAAATGAGAAACATCCGTTACATTGGGGTTCACGACCAACATATAAATAATTGATGATGGGCTTGTTGGATTTCCTATAACTTTCCTTCGTAACTATTTCTTTGGTGTTTGTTGGTGTTACATTCATTGTCGTGGTACGAGATCTGGTACCTTTTCATTGCATTTTGTTTATTACAGTTACGTCAGTTCTTCTGACAGAGACCCACCTTCCTAGTACGAGCCTTACAAAGCTATACCGTTCTCCAGGGCTTTATATTTTTACGAAAAAGTGCAACGTGCTATCACCATGGGCTGATAGGTATCTTTCTGAGGGACGAACATAGGCTAAACAAATTTCCATTCTATAAATGCATCCTACCTTTCAGCTAAACATTTTACTTTCAACAGGGTTCATTGCAACAATTTCTTCATTTCGGTCTAATCTTAACTTTGCAAACATCATCCTAGTTCCTACATAGCCTCTTATAACCTGACTACTTCATTAAAAATCGGGGTCTTATGGAAAACAACTAGGGACATAGCAAACTGGGGTGAGGGACTATCGTCTTGCTTTGTGTCATAAGGGCGTTATTTAGCAGAAGGCCACAGTTCAGTTGGTAAGCGTTCGGTGATATTTCTCGAATTCTAAACTCTGTAGCTTGCTTATCAACAAATCATTTCTAGGAACTACGGCTGGCCTGTGTTAGTCGTAAGTCGACCCATCTCTTACAACCGGGGGTGAGGGACATTTTTAAAAACTCTCGTCCGAGGCAGCTGATACGAAACTGGGGGCGTTCGGGGATGCTTCGATCACCTTTTCTGTTTGGGTAGTGCGACTATTCGGGACGGGGAAGGTCGCGTTATCTGAGGCATTTTTTTTTTTTTTTTTTTTTTTATCATAGAAGCCACTGACATGTAGTTCCCTTATTATGGGCCAGATTAGGGAACCTCAGTCGTCTTACCTGTCCTTTCCTTTTCGGCCAATTTCAGGTTTTCATCAATATTTAGTAGAAAGGAGAGGCAGTAACATGGCACCAAAGTGATTTTATCTAAGACAAATTTGTGCAAATACTTGCGGTATTTGGAGCCAATTGGGTGGTGCACTAGGGGTGGCGGTTTGCCAATTTAGGTGCTAGTCGTTCGGAAGAGTGAGAGAGAGAGTGAGAGAGAGAGAGAGAGAGAGTGAGAGAGAGAGAGTGAGAGAGTGAGAGAGTGAGAGAGTGAGAGAGTGAGAGAGTGAGAGAGTGAGAGAGTGTGAGAGAGTGTGAGAGAGAGTGAGAGAGAGTGAGAGAGAGTGAGAGAGAGTGAGAGAGAGTGAGAGAGAGTGAGAGAGAGTGAGAGAGAGTGTGAGTGAGAGAGAGTGTGAGTGAGAGAGAGTGTGAGAGTGAGAGTGTGAGAGTGAGAGTGAGAGTGAGAGAGTGAGAGTGAGAGAGAGAGAGTGAGAGTGAGAGAGTGAGAGTGAGAGTGAGAGAGTGAGAGTGAGAGAGAGAGAGAGAGAGATGCAACAATAGGCTAAATAGTACACGAGCGACATGGGGAGTGGTCGTGTATTTAAGATAGGCTATTCAGCGCATTACACAACATGAGACATCACGGGTCTGTGTTAGAATTTCGAAAGCATGCAGTTTGGGACGGACGAGCATTAGGCCGGGTACAGGGGACATGCATTGAGTAAAAGGCACCATTGTGTCACACTTCTCGCACTCTCGGTCCTTTGACCAGGTAAGTCAACGTTTCAGTCACAAAAAAACATTCTCTCATTTTTCAGACATACGTGACATGTGCCCATTCACGCAACACGGATTAAGGGTGATCGTGTTTCATCATATCATACAACTTATTGGTTCTTTCGTTACAAGAGCAGTTTGTGGGTGTGCTTAGGTGCCACCTTGCAGCGTTAGTCCGTTTCGTGTATCAGACATGGCGAGGCTTCAGATCTTCACCATACCTCGGTCGCGATTCCAATGTAACCTGCAGAGGGAGAAAGAGAGGGGAAGGGAGGGGGACAACATTCGAGCATATCAAATGCAAGGGTACGAAAGTCCTTTACTTACCTCATACTCGTCTTATCTCCTCGGGATAGAATCCCTGGGGTCTTGATTTCTGGAACCAGGGGGGGGCAGTGTGTCCTTATAGGTCGTGTGTAGGGAATCGTAAAAAGAATCAGAGGCACTTAGTGAGGTATCTAGTTGGTAGATGTATCTAGCTATCGGGGTCCTTAAATCTTTTTCAACACTGTGATGTTCTAAGGCTTGTCAGTTCTTTGGTCAACTCTGTTCCCTAGTACCTTTGAGTGCTGTACCTTTATAACATTCTATCATTTACGCCGCTTCACTTTACCCATCCTCAGAAGTCGGGGTCCTTCTCCATGCATTAGTTCCTGAGCCAGTCGCATACTTGGAGGCAGAGTATCGTGTCTTAGATTCGATCCTCCATCCGGGGCTGGGCAACCATCTTCTAATAACCTTAAAGAGAGAGCAAAGCAGGGTGCACAGAAAAAAACTCTCCCGCTGATCCCACATTTTACAAGAAGCATGCAATACCCATTTCATAGTTTGGAAAACCTTTATTTGCACAACCGTTCAACATGTAGATATGACAGTGCGATCGTATTTGGCCGGACACGGCAATGGCTAAAGTGCGTACAGTAGGGGGGGGTTATTTTGTAGCATTAAAAACATGTAAAACGGTTTATTCATTCATTTGCAGGGAACTAAAAACGTCTATCAATGGTTGAGGGATCAAGGGGCATTCATTTCATAATTGGAAGCACAGTTGGACTAATCGTAATAAAATTTCCTATATGCATACCGTGGGCGTGTGTCACCAGCGAGGTGATGTATTGGCTACAATAATATCATAATAAATCGTACATTGAAAACAACATTTTTCACGGGGTCCTTTTACATGTTCGTTGAGTGGACCCTCCCTCGTTTTCGTCAAGTGTACAAAGGATCACATATATACATATCTCAGAACATCGAGTCTTTTTAGCTAAAAACACCACGAGGCGTTCGTAGGTTCCTATTGACACCGGCGCCATTTTTGGGCGAGGCCGGGTTAGTCCGGAAGTAGCATCAGAAAAAATGTTTTCCACAACCGGCGGTTGGACCAGAGTCCCTTTCGGCAGTTCCAAAAAGACTTGTGCTAACAGAAGGAGTGGCTATGTCATGCTTATTTCGTTAGCGATCAAGGCAGTTGTTCCTCACCGGAAGCCTGTTGGGGCCGAGGGCTCCTGGGACCTTTTTAGAATCTTCAAGGCTGTGGAGATGCTGTCGGAGGTGGGGGCTCGCGCCCCGGTGGGCAAGGGTCCGAGTTACATTGCTGGTCAAAGTTACTCTAGCGGCCTAGACCCGCCTTCCAGGGGGCCCAGACGCCATTTTGAGGCCCTGCAGCAGCCGCCCTTCGTCGAGTCTGCAAGAGTGGAAGAGACCCTTTGGGGTGAAAGAAATGGAACTCCGTGTTGTGGGAGCAGGACATTCGGCTAGGGTGCAGCTGTGGCGCCCCCACCTGGGGGGCGAGGGAGACTCGTTCGCGCCGTCTCCCTCTCCCGGTGCACTCCACGCTGCCCTCTTTCATGGGCATGCATGATGGCCACTCTACATCCCGTGCTCCACAAGTCCCATGTCCTGTGCTGCGGAAGTATGGCCACCTTTGCATGTTCTGTGCTGCGCAAATATGGGCGCCACCGTTGCATGTTCGGTGCTGCGCAAGTATGGGCGCCTGCCTGGCTGGAGGATTTCAGCGCCGGGCCGGGGGCTGGGAAACCTCCTATCCGGGGAGGTGGGAGAGGCCCGTTCGCGCCGCCTCTCCCTCCCAGCCCACCCTATACCAATTTCAGCAGAGGTATTTGTGATGGCCGGACCGGGGCTGGGAAAACCTCCTATCCGAGGAGGTGGGAGAGGCCCGTCCGCGTCGCCTCTCCCTCCCAGCCCACTCCGCGAAGAAGAGGATGGGACAGCCATTTCATGCCGGGCCCGTGGTGCCTTCTGGACATCCCACTGGCGATTCGATCGATGGTTATCTGCAGGCCCCGCCCCACACGTGCTGTGTGGTTCACCTTCCGGATGGGCGTGATCGGTGACCTGCGGCATTTCGGGAACTTCCGGAGTGGGGGTAGGTATTTTGTTTGGACAGGCATGTCTGGGTAATGGGGGGTTGTCTATGCAGGCCTGTAATTGCTCCTTTCTTTTTACAGAGTGGGGGGGCGGCAGAGAGTAATCAGTCCCATTGCACTCGAAGTTTGAGTTCATTAATGGAATGTATACTAATCTGTCCGAGACTACTCTGTGTATTGTTTCTGTAAGTTATCTGAAAAGGGTGGCTTTTCTCTTTTTTTTTTTGTTAGGGAACCGTAGCGGTAGTACAGGGTTCGTCACCGGGTAATTTAGAGCTAGACTGGGTTTCCCGTCTTAGCGTTGTTTGATCTATGAGGACTCAAACATGTCGCTAAAATTGGTCTGGCGAAATCTGTGCCATCGGGCATAATCAAACGTGGTGGTTCTATCCGGCCTGTCCATGTCAGTCTGATTCATCTTTGTCTCGCGCCTTTTCCCTTTCTGCCGGCCTGTTATTCCTGTCGGCCCTCTGCTCTTACCCTCGTTCAGTAGAGTCGGGCATTGGGCTTTCCAGTGCCCGGCATATTTACAAAAAGCACATTGGTTTTGCCCTAAGTCTGGTCGTCCTGTGCGTAGTGTCGGGGGATTACTTTCGGGTCGTTGTGTCCTGGGGTTGTCCTGCCGATATATTCCTTTACCTACTCTGTCCTCGTCTCTTTTCTTTCGTTGCATTGCTTCTTTGCGCCACATACCGAGACTGTCGAGCATAATAGGCGTTGTCTTATTATTACGAAGGGCTATTTCTAACGTTGCTATTTTATCAAGATCGAAGGATCCTATCAGTGTCCACTGTTTCTCTTGATTTTCTTTGGTGTACCTGTGCCACAGCTTACTATAGGCTATGGTAACTAATCCATAGTTTATGAACATGTCTTTATTAGGGGTGCCTTCCAGCGGAGCTAGATGGTCCACCTCTAATAAACGGTCCGGGCTGAACCAATTACCAACCAGTGGGGAGAAGACAGACATGACGGCTCACAATGAGGACAAAAAGTCTGCACTGCCTATCTTATCACTGCGTGCAAAGACTAGACAGAATATTTCTATTCTACGTTGTTTGCAGGCAGTGAATACCTCATGAACCAATATCAAATAATAAATAAACAACCAGTGGGGAGAATAAGTAGGCCCGCAAAAGGTCTGCGTCCTCTACCCTTTCACTATCTGCAAAGGGGAACCTGTTCTTTCCTGTTTGCAGACAGAGAATCTCCAGAAAACAATCCGCGAACAGTAGTTCGGGGTTAAAAACAATTAATCAGTGTGGGAGAGGGAAATCTCCCGAAAACAATTCGTGAACAAATAATCAATATCAGTGGGGGAGAAAGATAGGCACGCTGGCCGCGTTACCTATCCTTCACTGTTTGCAAAGAGAAAGAGCCTACTGTTTCTCCGTTTGCAGGCAGTGAATCTCCAAATAGGTCAACAAAGAGTAATACTAGTATTTTCCGGTCAATTAAACAATCATTTCGTACTTCGTCGTGTTTACACGACCTTACCCGGACCGTATGGACAGTTTCCTATCTTCCGAATCCAGCGCCCGATCGTCCTCTTTTCCTCGTATTCCTCGCGGCACTCCTGATGGTTCCCAGTCAGGACCGTAGATCACTCGAGAGAGGTCTGTTCGGAACTAGTGAAGTTCGGATGATCGGCTGCCAGACGAGGGTCTATTGGGCAAGAGCTCTCCCGATCGTTGCAGTCGTTCACTCTGTCGTCAGGACCTCTCCCACTGGATCCACGTGTCGCTGATGGGCCCCACGCTTGGGACGCCAATTGTAAAAACCAGGTCAGGGACAACCAATATTTGCCCGGCGATATCGCCTCTTTAACCCACAAAATATTAATCAATGAAGAGGCAGGCGCTGGAGACAGGAAGGCAGGAAACAAGGTTTATTCTCTCCGGAGGAGAACACATCAGTTCGGACAGCAGGTATCGTCACGAGGTGCTCTAACCGCATCTCTGAGGCCTGGCCTCTTATACACATTTTCATGATCTTTATTGCAGGTAACATATTCTTGTAATGCTTTGAAGTATGAAAGGACATCCTCTGAATCTCCCCTTCAGGCCCGTTCCCACACACATTTACAGTTGAAGTCCCCACCCCGGTCACAACAGGTGATGATTATCGCGCAGCTGGACATTCCGCTGATTCACGGAATGTGGGGGTTTGATCGGATCTCATAGGGTGGGGGCTTTGATCAACTCGAGGGTCCTTTGATGAGGGAAGCTTCCTACTGTACGGGGGGGCAATAAACAGTATCCGCAGAACTAGGTGGCGGCCTGGGAACGAGGAAGACAAACGGGCACACAGGAAAAAGGGGGTTTGTATCAAAGGGCCTGGGACCATAAAAGGAATGAAGGGAGGTGTCGCGCTGGGAACAGGATGGGGTTCTGAGGCAGAGCTGCGCTGAAGAGGGGTTTATGACCCAAGGCATGTGCGAGCGGGGGGTTGTCAGCGTGCGGGCTTTGTGAGGGCGAAGGGCTATGCTGGGGGCCAGTGGCGTGCAGAGGGTGGTTCTGATCGAGGCACCTAAAATGGCGGGTGCGCACGACAAAAAGTGTGGCATCAGGGGAAAAGGCAAGATGGCGCAGATAATGTTTACCAAACCGTACTAATTTTCCACATCCCCCCCCCCCCCCCCCCTCACACCCTCAGCACCTTGAGACCCTCACAGGTAAGTAGCTCGCTCTACAAGTACTCTGATTGATTGATTGATACCTCATCTTAAAATTTAACAGCAGTTCAAAAGGTTTGAATGAAATGTCTGAACTGTCAAAGATTCAATAGATGGAACTGAAGGATCTGTACTACATCTCCCATAATGCAACACAATAGATATACATAAATAAATAGCTGACCTATAAAGTAGCGCTCAATACTCACGCAGAATGTGGAATGCCCAGCAATAACCAAAAGTTATAAAATACCAGCATTGAAAATTGGAAGGCGCGTGTACAACAACCTCCAGAAATCACTGTGCCCATTAGTCCCCGTTTTCCTTAAAGGAAACTGACCATAGGCAGCATGCAACCGGAATTGATTGCGTACACTATGACCTGGAATCAGACAGGACTCTGGCCTGAATCAAGGAAGACCAGCAAAAAGTGAAGCTCTCTGGGTGCCAGGGAAGTCCGTGGCGTTTAGCTAGTAAGCACGATGTAGCTATAAATAGTTCCAAGAGATAAACGGCATTCCCTTGCATTATTGTTCACAGAAAGGAAACGATTGGCAACTCATGGAGGCACCTGCACCTGAAAAAAGAAAAACACAGTGTTGCAGCTAAAGTAAGAGACTCCATTGAAGTTTTATCCATTGCGATAACATTTGTATTTTAAATAAGCACACTCTGTAAGGTGACCTTTATTTGCTACAGGTGACCGCCCTTCCTGCTGAAATACTTGCTTGGACTAAAATTGGAGAACAATAAAACTGCCAACCAAGTTTAGAAAAATGAGCCCACACTATTCAGGTACTCCATAATATTTATTACAAACCTACAGGAGACCCAGAGAATGGTTTGAGTTTAGTAATCACCACTTTTATCTTTATTAACTCTTAGATCACACCATGTCACAGCCCTGAAGAGAGTCCCATGAATCAATGTGGGACTTGAAACGCGTTGTCACTACTTCTTCCTTTGAGGAATGAATGGTAATTGAACTGAGACAAAGTTGAGGGATATGCAATGTTGATATAACCCCAACTGTACAATATTTATAATTGGTGCCCGCCTTGAAGTGGGAGATGTTTCTAGACCTCCCTCCCCCCTGCCCCCCCGCCCCCCATGGGGTGTCTAGAATTTCCTGCCTCCCTGTTCTGACCCTACATTTTCGGGGGCTCAAATCACTAGTATGACAACCTTTGTCAGTGTGCTGAGGTAGAGTCTTTGTAATGTTCAAGATTGGTAGGTGACAGCTCTGTCCTCCTTCCCCTCAATCAGAGATGGTCCATCCTGACAACACCTATTCTCCCTTTGTCTCACTGTCTGGAAGTAATATACAAAGACCAACTGCCAGCTACACCTAGTCATGTGACCCACGATAGAGTCTGCAGGCAACAAATGGTTGAAAAAAGTAACTGCCAACTTTCTAAAAGTAGTGCAATAAAAAGCCTAGCTACCATTTCCAATGCTGCTATCCTCTTAAGCAGACAGCAAACCAACATTTTATTTCTTTGATTGTGGTTATTTATTTAACCATGACTTCATTTGTTTCATCATGAAATGGAAAAATTATATTACGCCTGAAATAAGGGTACACTGCTTCTCACAGACAAGTCAAGCAGGTGTGTACACATGAGATTTAAGACCCAACTCTTGAGATAAGGTCTTGAACTGTGGAAGACTTAGAAGAAGAACTGCTGCCTGAGTGAAAAGGACTGGAACTTCACCTTGAACCCAGGATCAACAGAGTGACTCCGAGGGCTAGTTGGCTGGCCTCCTCATCAGAGCCTCGGGGATAGACTAGGCTCCTGAATGTTGAACCTTGCTCCTGGACTCTGCCTGAGTCTTAGCCAATCAAGCAGTGCCTCTTCAGTCCTGGACTTCTATTGGGTTGTGTTTTCACTTTTTTACTGCTTGAAGTGTTAGAGCGCGCAGGTCACCTGACTAAAAATGTTACCATTCATGTAATTGGGCCCATATATTTCAATATACCATATTTATTAATCAGGCCACCATACGCTCTACTACCAGTAACCCTTGTTCCTTCCTATTTTATTTCTACCGTACCCGACTTACCAATCCACCGTTACGGGTACCTATGACCACAATGGATCAGGGAGCTAGCTGTAAAAGAAAGGCAGATACCAAAATACTTTCTATATGTGCACTCCGGTAATAAACACAAACTCAAGAAGTTTTAAAACCTTTATCTAAAGTTCAGATTCGGAAAGCATAAGATTTACAACAAGTAAGCAATCAATAACCAAGATAATAAAGAGCACGTATCCATAAAGGAAATAAATCAACCCAACCATTTACGAGTCTAAAGGAAGGTAAGAACAGGGAACATGCTAATCAGAATTTTCAGTTATTGAATTTCAGAATGAATAACTATAGACGGAAAATTAAGGAACACATTAGAATGTTACTACTGGAGAATACTTCAGATAAATGGGTATAGAAAAGGACTTGGTTTATATTGCGAGAAATTTGGAATGCTATACCACTATAGGGAAGGTAAAAAATGGGACACGCTATAATTCTAGAAACATCATATTAGTCAGCTAAATAGGAGAAAAATATAAAACACATCTATATTTCATAAACGGTATGGAGAATTTTGCTTAGAGGAAAGGGAAACATAGGAACAGTGCTAAGAAAATGATCAATAATGTATGAGCTTTTTCATTCGGTAGTTTGCGGAAAGCATGGAAAATCAATATATGCAAAGTATGTCTTTATTAAAGCAAAAGACAGAAAAATAGAAGGTGCAGAATAGAGTTTCAGCACTATATTTACCTAGTATGGTGTGAAGACCAACCCTGGCCACAGGTCAGTTAAGGACAGGAGGAACCCCAAAGAAGGACAGTCCTCAGTAGGACAGCAGGTGCAGAATGGATACCCCAGGACAGGACAGGAAACCCAGATTAGGATCAGGACAGGACCACCAAGGTACGACCAGCACCCGCAGTTTGGAAGAAACGCCTGCGCTCCACCCTCCCTGCAGCTATCAGCCAGAACCCCGATTGGGTTATCGATTTTCCCATCAAAGTGCTCCGCCAGCACTTAAGGTTTCACAGCAAAACCCCTTGTGTCTATAAAAAGTTCGGACAGAGTGCTCCGCAGCCCTCTGTATCAGTCACCTATTGAGTGCGTTGGGTCAGTGACAGGTCAGCTATTCGGACAAGTCGGAAAATTTCTCTAGCTAAACCTAGGCTAGTTATACTGTTTTCGGGTCAGTGTACCACCCCCCAAATGTTGCAAGTGTCAGAATCCCCAATTTCGATTGGTCCCCAAGTAGGATAGGTCAACACACCAATCACATTTCATTTCTACAAGCCTGCATTTACATGGTCTGGGACCGCCTATTGAATTTGGGGTTCCCATGACCTAACATTCTCATTACAATAGTACATCTGTGAATTATGATACATTGAAAAAATTCAGCTTCTTCTGCTAGGCGAAGGTGCATCTTCCCAGGCACATCTTGGCTGGGATTTCCCTAGCTGGTCAGAGCGGCGTTCTCAGCCTGATTCATTCGGCTACACTGCAGACTCAGCGCACGTGGGTTGCCGGGGAGCACTAGCACGGCGTCTCCATTGAGATTTATCCGGCGCCCTCGATTACGGAGTGTTCACACCCGTTGTTCCACTATGCCACAAGTTGTCCTTTAGTGGAACGCGTGGCATGATTTGTCGTACCCAAAGGCTATGAATATATCCTTCATGTAATTCTGGATAGATACATTTGATGGCAAGAACCTCTCTTTGTCCACCGTCCTCAACCACCAGTACTGATCAAACATACAACTAAGGTTGCTGGCCCCTTAATATGTCCTGATGAAGACCCCACAGCAAGGGCACAATTAATCCCTGCAAAACTTAGAGGGTCGAAACGTCGACAACATTCTGTTTGACTGTTAACTTCACGCCATCATATTTACATTTACTGTGTTATGTGGAGTATAACGTTTCTTTGATTCAAGTTTTGAACCATTGGTCTTTGTTTGGTTTTGAGTATATCTAGCCAATACTGTGTAGTGAATTTGCTGATTTTACTGTCACTCATTCCCCCCCCCATCACTATATCCTCACTTGACCCCTTTTTTCCCCCCTTCCCCTTGGGGCACTGCACAACCGTCCAGCATATCTTGATTAAAATTGTTTGTATATGAAGTATACCCCATCCCATTGTGAATAAAACACTGTGGATGCATTTATTGTTTCATGATTTGATTGGATTGTTCAACTAACGTTCTACTACACTGGGACCCCCTCCTCTCAGTACCGGCAGAAGACTGTCATGCGCAGAAAGGCTGTTCAATAGGGAATCACGACAGTCTCTCAGGCCCCATAGAGTACGATACATGTAAAGTAAGCGAAAACAATTTAGAAACACAGAAAAAAATGATTACACTGTATACCATGAATAGCTACTCTATACCCCTTACTTCATAATATCTATAGCATTAGGATTAAATGCATAAAAAACAACTTTGCAAAAGCAGCTTAGCAAACACGGAGCATATGAGAAACAAAGCAGCCATATTAGCTGCATTGCACATGAGCAAACATTTCCCACCAGAACTGCGAGTACGTCACGTCACGTGAGTGTGGCCAACGCATGCGCAGTAGAAATCCCTGCCAAGCAGCGGCCATTTTAATGACATGCGTTGTTATTGTTAATAAACACATAGGCAAGCTTCTCTTGGATACCCCAAATATCAGAACAAAGGGAAAATTAGTAAGACAAACAGGTTGAGTTAATCTATTATAATTATTCGAGGTTCATGAGTACAAGCAAGTCGCGTAACATGCGAATCCTTGCTCCATCAATCCCCTCTTTGATGATATTTACTATCATCACAAAACCAATGGAATCAGATGCCAACTTTTCTCACACTTTGTCTATTTCAATTTCTTCCAACATTCGATTCAACTTTTCTTTAGTTTCTTTGTTAGGGTGAGAATTCTTCACCCTTTTATAAATCTGATTATTCAGTTCCTCTAATTCAAGTTCATCCACACTCCGTTTCACACCTCTCTTATTCACAGTATATTTCTTTTGGTGTTTGCGACATTTGCAACAGACAAATATGAGGAGTATAATAAAACCTACTACGGCAATTGGCATCAGTACCTTTAACAAAAAACCTTTACCTAAATTGGAAAACCAATGACCTACAGCGGAGAGACCATCAGTAAGTCTCTTCCAGGCACTATCAACCTCCAGTGGTTTGAGTTCCTTCTCCAAATTTGTAATGTTCCTCACATACCTTTTGAGTTCAACACTTTTATCAGGCATGTAAGTGCAACAATGTTGCGCTTTCAACATTCGGCAGACTCCGCCCTCTTTTGCTAATAAGGTGTCAAGAGCAAGTCTGTTCTGCAAAACCATAGATCTGATCGCAACCATTTCGGTATTGACCATCAGAAATCCACTAGCAGTGTCAGTAGACAACCGATCCACTATTGTTGACATTTTGCAAATTCTGCGTGTGTTCAGAACCACTCTGCACTGCAGGTATCAATGCACTAAATATACTACCCACTATTTCACCTACACTTTCTCTTTTACTAAGCACTAAACTGTTAGTGTTTTCATTGCTTCCAGCAATTTCATTCACATGGTATATTTTCGGGAAGACAATTCCAAAATAGCAGCTTCCATACCAGTGATCCGGCAATTTGAAATAAGCCTTGTTTCCACATATGTAATAAATTCCGGGAAACACAGGTTCTGACCCATTTTTGAAACCCCAACCTCCAATTACCTTGTAATTGTGTTCACATTGACTGGAACCAATGAAAATGTTATTATAATAACTACTCTTTTCTCGGTGAAGACAAAGTTTCCCTTTTCTCTCGAAATCCAGCAACAAAGCAGGATTAGCCCCACCATTTGAGGTGCTTCCCATGTTTTCAGCCCACTTAGGAGTTTTCTGCCTTTTATCATTCGCTTTTCTTTGGAAACTTTCTCTTCTTTTCTCTGCCATGTTTAGAAACCTTTTCTCTTGTTCATGTAATGAACAGGTCAAGTTATCTCTGTGTGCTTCACCTAAATCTATGGTACCTATAGTCAGAAAATACTCTCCCATATAACGTGTTACGTCACTTTTGGTATGTACAGGGTTCAAATTTCCACGTATAGGAAGTTCAGAAAATATCACGTCTGAGTTAGAGTAATAGTACTGTAACGGTCCTCTTTTGTAAAATAAGCTAGCTAAAATACTACAGGAAATTCCATATGTTAGTGGCAAGTGATGGTATGTCACTCCCTCAGCTACAGAAGTAGGTAGCTTCATGCAAACATAACAGTCTTCTATTTCCATGGTTTCTACATAATGCACTGAAAGGTTAGCGAATACGTTTAAATGAGTCTTGTTCTTGATTCCGTGATAATGTAGTCCTTCCTCATCTGGTGCTTCTAAGTCCGATTTAGTTTGTCTAATGTTAAGTACTTTCTCATGTCCTTTTATACTTTGTGATGTCACTTCTTCTGTATTTTTCGTCACAGTCTCTGTAGTGTCAGTATTAGTACTTTTGCTCATCATATAAGGAATAGTAATGGTTAGTCCTACAGGGGTGTGGAATTTTTTAAATAATCTACTTGGCCAGGGGACAAAATGCCACTGAGATCTACATGTCCTGTAAAATCCACTTGTCCCACCTACTCCCGTCCCTACATCAATTGTAAGGGCTGACAGAACATTTAATATATTTTTGATTTATTAATCAATAAACTAATATACGCTTTTCAATAATGCTGAAGTAAAACTTGACAAGTGATATTATCCCTTTTATAACCCTTGTAATCTTTAGGCATATTGGGTCACTAATGATGCAAACTGGCCCCCAGCCTCCAGAATGCAACGGGCTGTTAAATGAGAGGCCAGGACTGGAGCTTAGACTCGCTGGTGGTACTGATAGCCATATGTTAACCTTATTCCAGCGGCAATCAGCTGCCAGGGTTTGCCAAGGTGGCGAGCCGCCTCTAGGCTGGGCGAATGTTAAACCTCACACCCATAGAGTGAGATGGGAAGGGTGTGTGAGAAATGCCACTGAGGTGTCACTGTTTGAGCTGGAGCCCGTCTTTTGAAAGACTGTGGCAGTTCTTATGTCAGGGTGTCCTCCCTACAGCCTGGCTTGGGACGAGTCTAGGGAGGTAGGGGTGTTTGCACTAGTGTGCCAAGACCCAACAATAGCGCCACTGTGCCACCGGAAGTGGAGCGGGCTAGCAGGCGTCACTACGGTAGGCCCTTCCCAATGCTTAATTTGTGATAGGATAAGTGCAGGGGCCCAAGGTGCTGTTCAGAAGCCGGTGCCGGGCATTATCGCAAGTCGGGGTGCCCAAGGCTAATACCAAGGGTGCCAGGTCTTGAATCCACCTCACGCCCCGCCTACTTTCATTCACCACTGTCACTCTGGATCCCCATTATTTCACTTTTCCAGGGTCCTTTCCAACAGTTTTTACTTGTTCACTGTTTTCTTCATCTTTGTCTTTTTATGTTTTATCCTCACTTGCTGTGTGTGAAAGTCTGAGGAGGAAAAATAAGAACAATCCCCAAAAATGGGTGCGGTGGGGCCACTTGCCACCAGTGTTGAATTGGGATCACACTTAGGCCCGGGCAGTCCTGAAAAATGTCCCACATTCCAAAATCGTTAAAATACTTTTAGAGTTTTATATAGTGTGAACTCACATCTACCCCCCTCCACCACCCCCGTCCTTTCCATGTGGGGAGAGGAACACAAATAACCCAAGGAGCTCAGCTCCCACGCCAGCACTAAACAACCACCAACCACCCTTACTTTCCAGAACACCTCCAAACCTGTGTCCTCTGCAAAGCGAGTGCTAATGGCTTCCCATCAGCAGCGCCTTGAGGCCTCTGTCGCACCTGGAGGGTGCCAGGAGGCGGGGACACCTCGTGCTGTGACAGAAAGAGAATCTTCTGCCTCTGACAATTAGATGCCTGGGGGTGGGTCAGCCTCATTATGTTTGTAAACCCTGCAATAACAGCCGTTTAAGGTGTGCACTTAAAGTAGAAACCATGATTGCCCTGGCTGATTGGACTGCTTAGTCCACCCTAAAACGACCCACCAACTGGCCTCTGTAACAGGCCCATCGGCCCATTTCCAATTTCCCGCCTTGCCAATCTGAGCCAGCCTGTAACCCCGCCTCAAATTAAGCACTGACGCTTGCTTCCTTGGAATAATGGGAAGGAACTTTATTTCGTGAAAAAAGACATCTGTTCCTTGGCAGGAATGAAATAGAAGTACCAGGACTAGAGCTCACGAGAGATGGGGCGACAGAGGGGCAAATAGTATTGAATAACCTTTCCTAACAATATGGTGGGCAGAGTCAGCCTATTAATACGCGACTGCCCTTACTCCAAGCTCCCAAGTAGCTCGTGTCAAGTGTGACCAGATGTCACTTCAACACAACGTTTCTATTCATGGGTTTTACTTTTATTTATCCTAGTTAACAGGTGTGTAAGTCCAATTAAAATTGTACTACAGTTCCTAGAATGCACCGATATTTTAAGTCAAAACCTAGAACTGGAAAAATTGTGTCACGGTGTGGAGTCATCTGGTCACCCTACCTATGCCCTGTGATGCATCTTAGTCCGTTCTATGCTGGGTTTAACCACTGAGGTGTGTGCAGGCTATGGTGCCCATTTGTGAGCTTTGCATTTTGCCTCCACTGACTGGTTTGCAGTAATTAGCCCCCGGGGATGCCGCTGTGTTGCTAATCACCACTGCTGTGCGTGATGTCAGTTTTACTGCTTTTCAGTTCTTTAGGTCACGGGGTGACAGGTCACTACCGACAGCTTCTCTTATTTTCCATTACGGAGGAGAGGGGTGGATAAGGGGGGTGACGAGGCAGGACTGGAATCCTCTAAGTTAAACAGTGGGGGCAGGGGAAGGGCAAGTGCAGATACGGCGAGAAAGATAACCCTCGCACCCACTTGCAGTTATTTATTTAATGCATATTTATGAAGCGCGGACTTTACCTGAAGGTGTCAGAGCACTGTGCAAGAGAAACAGAATCAGTTACGTTACATGAGAGAACTATTACAGGAATGGAACAAACAAAAGAAGAAAGCCAAAGAATCAAAACAACGCAGGCAACATAAAAGTCTCTTAATCGTGTTACTATACCTTAATTAAAGAACGGCTCTGAAAAGCACTGATGACGTGACGCACAGGCAGGACATCCCGCTGCTGAGGAAATGTCACACTAAGGTGCTGGACACGGGCTGGCGATGCTTGTAGTCTGCAGACCAGCACTCCCAGGCAGTAATGCAGAGCGCTCACACACACTGCCGGTCTCCTCAGCTGCTCTTCTTAAGTGCTGCAGTCACTCGCCATGACACCGGGAGAAGCACTGCACACCGACCTGCTCAAAGGCACCGTCTCACCAGCCTTCCTTTCGTCAAGTTTGTTGCAGCATGCCTGGCGCGAAAGGGGCGTTTGAATCTGCTCTGCGCCAACCAATTAAAAGGTGCAGTCAGCACGGCTACGGCACTGCTCCAATAGCAGCGATTAGGTAAATATGCGCCCGCCCTTCCTGCAGCCACAAGGACGCATCACTCAACGCTTTCCATCGCAGCAGGCAGTAAGTTTCTATCAATTTTAGAGCAAGTTGGTTATCAGAAAATACACCTTCTTTGAGGTCACTATGGCAGCGCTTATTTTCAATATAGGCAGCGAAATGTAAGGTTTCACGGCGGCGGCCGGCTACAAGCTACCACTTTCTGAGTGACTCCTCCAACCAATCACTGGCTAGGCTCGAGCCCAGTCATGGGCTGCTAGCCAATCAGGGTCCCTGGCTCTCTACCAGCCTTTCTGATTGGCTGAGGGTACTCTGGGCCTGTATTACTTACGTGATTTAATGTCTACTTGTCCGTCGGACGAAGGAGACAATAAATCTTCTTGCCCGTCACAAAAAACAACATGGCTCGGGCGTCGGGCGATAGGATTCCCCCACCCCTGGTCCTATCCATAATATTAACACTAAGGCTACACTACATATACATACTTTACAGCATGTTTTACAGCAATTACGTCTAGGTCTTCCATTCACATTGGAATCAAACATTTCCGCTCAAAAGAAGCTTTCCAACCCCTCTTTGTAACTTTGCACAGGTAGCTTACACTGGGCAATTTCAGGTTGGTTCTTCTTCTTCGGCAGACTGGTCAGCAGTCTTCGTCACTTTCGTCAGTTATATCAAGATCCTCAAATTCTTCCAACACCAGGTAAGTCCATTCAGGATCCTGATATTTTTCGTTCAGTCTTTTTATATGTTCACTCCTTCGCTTGGAGTTCTCTCCAGTTTGCTCAGTCCTACTGGAACCTTGTTTTCTTTGCTCAATCTTCTCTTCTACTGTTTTCAGTCTCAATCTCAGTCTTTTGATGTATCTTGGTTCTATATTCTTTTTCTTGAATCTTTTGACTGGCACTGTGGTTTGGCTTTCTTCTAATGCTCTTTTATTCTCGTTTTGATTGTGGCACTTCTGCTTCTGCTTCCTCCCTTTCTATCTGACTAGTTCCAGGTCTTACTTCAGTTTCTTCTGCCTGGTTGCTAAGCTGACCTTGTTCAGGTGTAGACTGGATTTGACTTATGGACTTTTCAATTTCTGTGTCCTGAACACATTCGTCTATTTCTATCTGATCCTGTTCAAGCACTTCGAACCTTTGATTTTCTTCCGCTTGAACTCTCGCCCTAATTCCTATCTGTCCCTTTTCACTTTCGGGAGTTCTTGGAGGTGTGTCGATCACCTGTTCTGTCCCTATATGCTCTTCTTCTTCATCAGATTTGACATGGATTTCGATAATCTTATTGTCTCCTTCTATTCCTGTCTCTTCCTCACTATTCCACTCTCTGTCTGAGTAGGTTTGGCTTCTTGTTCTTATGGGATCAACTGTCGGGTCGATTATAGGTATCCACTCATCTTTACTGGTGCTCGGTTGTTCGTCATCAGCTACTTCAGGACCAACGTCTGGAGACCCCTCAGCTGGACAACCTTCAGAGTCAGTTGCTTCTTCTTCCGTTACCTTCTTGGTATGGCTGGCATGGATCCACTTTGGCACACCGGCACACTTCACCGCTGTTGTGGTCACCAGAATCACTTGTCTTGGTTTTCCCCACTTCGGTGCAAGGCAACTTGAACGGGTGTGTTTCTTGAGTACCACCCAATCACCTGAATACAAATTATGGACTGGAGTTGCTGGACTGGCGACGGCGTGTTCCCCAATCTGGTGAGAGATAGAACGCACTTGGTCACCCAGTTGCTTGCAGTACTCAAGTACCAAATCATCAGAAATGCTTATCAGTTTGTGTCCTGGTACTTGTCGCATTACTCTTCCCATCAGGATCTCATGGGGGCTCAGGCCTGTATTTCGATCTGGAATACTTCGGATTCCCATCAGAACAAGAGGTAAAGCCTCTATCCAGTTCATGCTAGTAGACTCACACATCTTTCCTAGTCTCAACTTGATAGTGCCATTCAGTTGTTCCACCACTCCAGAAGCCTCTGGACGATATGCACAGTGCAGTTTTTGTGTAATTTTGAATGCTTCACAGATCTGACCAATTATTTCATTCTGAAAATGCCCACCTCTGTCTGATTCAATTGTGACTGGAACCCCGTACCTAGGTATTAGTTCTCGCAGTAACAATTTGGCCACAGTGATGGCATCATTTTTCTTTGCCGGTTAAGCCTCTACCCATTTTGAAAATAGGCAAACAATGACAAGGACGTATCTCATTCCTTTACAAAGGGGTAACTGAATGAAGTCAATTTGTAATCTTGTAAAAGGACCTCCTGCTTTCCCAATTTTACCTAGTGCAACTACTGTTTTCTTCCCAGCATTGTATTGCTGACATGTCAAGAACCTCTGGCAGAGTGACTCTGCTACTTTCCTGAACTTCGAGCTGAACCATGTCTGTTTAAAAACACGAACCATGGCATCCCTACCAATGTGTGCATCTCCATGTATTAACCTGGCCATAGAAGCAAGCAAGCTGTCAGCCAACACAGGCATACCATCAGGGCCAACAATGACACCATCCTCGTTTCTCTGTTGACAACCAAACTTTCTCCATCTTCTCTTTTCCTTTGGTCCTGCTGCACTCTGTAAATCTCTCAGTTCCTCCCATGTCGGTACATTCTCAAACACCATAAGTTGGCAGCTGTTTCCGTATCTCCCCAATTTGATATTGACTGACATTTGATGTCTTGCACAATGTTGGGCTACTTGGTCAGCATATCGATTACCTACTGTCACATTGTCATCGCCAGATTTGTGAGCAGCACACTTGACCACTGCCAATTCTTTTGGTAACTGGATTGCTTCCAGTAATTCCTGAACCACTTTCCCATTTCTGATAGGAGTACCTGAAGAAGTCAGAGACTCTCTTTGCAGCCACAACTGGCCGAAGTCATGCACAACCCCGTAACTATATTGACTGTCAGTATATACGGTTACTCTTTTATTTTTCCCAATTTTACAGGCTCTTGCCAATGCAACCAATTCGGCTACTTGTGCAGACTTTACTCCAAATAGATAAGATGCTTCTATTGCACGGGATACTGTGACTACAGCATAGGCAGCACTTAGGCCTCCATTTTCATGTCTCAGACATGAGCCATCTACAAACAGTTCGTAATCTTCTACAGTCAGGGGCATTTCTTTGATATCTGGGCGTGGTTTGGTACTAAACTCAGTCAGGTCAATGCAGTCATGCTCGACCTCTCCCTTTGCTTCTGCAATCAGTGACTCAGGTAATAAGGTTGCTGGATTCAATATGTTACACCGAGTAATGACTACATTTGCAGCACCTACAAGAATCCTCTCATACTTAGTCAGCCGACTAGGTGTGAGATACTGGGTCTTAGTTCTGGTCAGTAAGATTACAACTGCATGTGGAACATACACAGTTACAGGATGTCCCATAATGATGGACTCACTCTGTTCAAGACTCATGCAAGTTGCAGCTACTGCTTTCAGACATCCGGGTAATCCAGCAGCCACTGGATCCAAGCTAGTCAAACCATGCTCTTTGGTTAGGACTGACAGTGCACAATTGTCTCGTGTATCATAAAACAGTGCAAATTCTTTTGAATAATCAGGCATTCCTAATGCTGGAGCTGTACACAGACATTCTCGTAATTTTGTAAATGCTGTCAAGCTCTCCTCATCCCATTCCACTGGGTCCTTTGCTCCTTTCTTTGTCATTTTTATCAATGGTTTTGCTAGGACTGCAAATCCCACAATCCATTGCCTGCAGAAACCCACGACTCCAAGGAACATTCTGACTTCTTTCTGAGTATTGGGTAATTGCATGTTTCGAATTATTCTGATTTCTTTCTGAAGTAACTTTCCTGACTCCCTTTTCTATCTGGTGCCCCAGATATTTTACTGAATTGGTACAGAACTGTAGTTTGTCAGGGGATACTTTATGTCCTCCTTCACCTAAATGGTTCAGTAAGGCAATGGTGTCAGTCACACAGTCTTTCTGACTTTTAGACGTCACCAAGAGGTCGTCTATATATTGCAACAGAACTGATTCTCCTGGTAAGACCAAAGAATCAAGGCACTTTTTCAGAATCTGATTAAATATTGAGGGGCTTTATGTATACCCTTGAGGGACGTGATTCCAGACGAACACGTGACTGTCTAAGTCAAATGAGAAAAGAAATTTGCTGTCTGGATGCAATGGGATCGAAAAGAATGCATGACATAGGTCAATCACGGTGAACCACTCAGCATTCCATGGGATTTGGTACAGGATCACTGCTGGGTTCGGAACAATAGGACAACAAGGAACAACTATTTTATTTACCTTTCTTAGGTCCTGCACTACTCTGTACTTACCACTAGGTTTCTTGATTCCAATTATGGGTGAGTTACATGGACTACTCAACACTTCTTGTATGATGTTCGCTTCTAACAGTCTTTTTATTTCAATGGCAACTCCTGCTTTCACTTCTGCACTCATTTTGTAATGTTTAGTATTTGGGTAAACTGCATCTTCTTTTATGGCTATTTTAATTGGGTCTACATTTGCCATTAATCCTACATCTTTTCCAGTAAAATCCCATACTTCTGGCTTCACTGTGTTGGAGTTCTTCAGGTAAGTCTTGTATTGTCAGTCTTTTAATTTCTGAGTCAGGTCTTATTAACATTAATTTGTATATTCCATTTCCTTCTGGGGTTTGAATTTCGACGCCCTTTGGTGAGCAAAAGATGGTACAATTCATTTTGCACAACAAATCACGTCCTAATAGGTTTACAGGACTGGTATCACAAACAACAAATCTATGCATTTCTTTGGAATTCCCTATTGTAATCTCCATGGGCTCAGTAACTGGGGTACTAATTAATTGATTAGATACACCCACTACTTAGATGGCTTCTCCCGAGGGGGGTAGGTTTGGACCTCTGCTGGTCTTACAGTAGAACGGGTAGCCCCAGTGTCCAACAGAAAGGTGACATCATTGCCTTCAACCTTTCCTTCAATGTATGGCCCTGACTGGTCTACCGGCAAGGAGGCGCCAAGTACGCACTCCTCATCCTCCCCCCTCAGGCCCCATCAGTATTGTTTGTCACAGAGGAAAGTATCATTCAACAAAAATTGCGAAGTTGCTGCATTTCTATCCTCCTTTCCTCCCCAAATTTCTATGTCTTCACCCTGCTGTGTCTTTCCCTTAAAATTCGGCCTACGTGCACGGGGCAACTGACTCGATTTTACCTGTTGCTGGGTCTTTCTTGGTTTTTCATTCTGCGTCTGTGGATTTAAATCATGAGTGGGGGGGTTAATATTTTGTGCGTATGGACACTCTTCTCTCCAGTGCCCTATCTGTCCGCACCCGTGACAGGGGAACTTCTTTTTGGCTTCCTCTTGACTCATTTTTACTTTGGGCTTCCCTCCACCCCCAGAACCTTGATTTTGGGGATTATTGTTCATTTTACTCAATTGCTTTTCTTGCTGTTCTGCTAATTTTACTTGTGCCCACATGACCTTTTCTTTTAAAGCCTTTCGCTTGTCAGCCATCTCGTCTTCACAGTACTTTGCGTATCGCAAAACTTCATCTATCTTTTTTGACTGCCAACAAATTTTATTGTCTTTGATCCACTGGCAAATTTCAGGTCTTCAACCATTTACAAACCTGTAAATGAAATGGGTCATATCCTTCATCTCAATGTTATCTATGCCGCTGTACGTTTTGAACACCTGTAATAGTCTTTCATAAAAGGAATGCACAGTCTCATCTCTTTCCTGGGTAGTTCTATCTATTCTGGTCCAATCAGTTTCTTTTGCAGGCACTTTTCCCTTCAAATGTAACATTACCTGATTGTATTTATTCATTACATCATCAGAAGTAGCTCCTGTAATAGGGTCCCTCGGGTATTCCTTATTAGGCCAATCAACGGCAATTTTACATTCTGTCCACAAATCTACGGGAACTACGATATCGAAAAACCCATCCAGATCTTTCCACAGGCATTTTTGTACTTTCACAAACCTTTCTACCTGTCTGTACCAATCTACAGGCTTTTCTCGTAATTTCGGAAAGTCATTGGTAAAGGACACAATATCCTGTCTGGACCATGGAACGTGCACATACTTTCCACCTGGCACTTCTCGCATAGGATATAATTGCTCTGCTTTGTCTGCTTCTTTTAAAACCAACTCAGAAGTCGTCTGTTTGGATCTAATCTCTTCCCTTTTCTTTGCCCACCTGGCTTTCTACTTTTCTAATTCTCCCCATTTTTGCTACAGGTTTAACAACTCCTTGATCTGTACCTTTTTCCCTGACACATTCATGTTTTCTAAATCTTTGTCTGAAAACTCTGCTCTGTAGGGTTTTTGTAACGACTTTGATTTCCCAATATCTATTCCCATACTAGCCGCGGTGTCCGTTAACTTCTCATGGAACACCCTGGTATTACGGGGTAATACTCTTACAGATAAACAGTAGTTCTTCCTCGGAATAGGTATTTAGTCTGTCTAACCCCACATTTCCAGCCATCATTTCTTCCAATTCTATTCTCAACTTGTAAATATCTAAGGGTTTTGACTGAGGAGTTTGTCTCTCTAATTCTCGACTCCATGTCTCAATTTCTTCAGGAGTCACTACTGTGACACTTTTAGTACCTGAAGTCGATTCCATTTGAATTTCTCCTGTATTGAAAGGATTATGCCTTTTCTGTGAACTCCTTCCTGGTTCCCTGATCGGCAAATCCATTAAAGAAACCTCAGATTCACATTCACTCGCCTGGTTATCTGCAATTAAGGGCTCTTTTCTCGGCTGCACTACAGCTGGGGTAATAATCTGAGTCTTTAGACTCCCTTGTTTATCCCCATATAAAAGAACAACTGGTCCAATAGTTACTGGGATTGTCAAGGCTTCAGGGCTTGTATTTAGCTGGGAGATTTTCTGAATTAACTCGGTTCTTTGTTTGGCCAGAGCCTCTCGCTCTCTTTCCTGCAGTATTCTTTCCAGGCTTATTTCAGGTACTATTTGCGGAGTCAATGTTGGGGCAGTTGGATGCGTCATACTTGGTCCCTCACCATAATTAGGTTTCGGGAATAGGCTTCCTGTGCTTAAGGATCTTGGTTCCTCCTCATAAGGAGGTCTTGGACAGAAGTCTCTCTCACCTGAATATCTTGACTCTTCACTAAAAGGTGGTCTTAGACAGGTATCTCTGGCACCTATGGGTCTTGGGCCCTCATTATAGGGAGGTATTTAACAGCCGTCTCTTATATTTACAGATCTAGTCCCTTCCTGATATGGGGGTCTTTGGGAGGCATCCCCTACACTAGAGGATCTGGGTCCTTCATTATAAGGAGGTGGATTCTTCATGAACAAGTCAGGAAGGTGCATCTTCCCAGGCACATCTTGGCTGGGACTTCAAGTTGGCAAGCTTTCAATGCCACCGGCAGAAGACTGTCATGCGCAGGAAGGCTGTTCAATATGGAATCACGAGAGTCTCTCAGGCCCCATAGTGTACGATACATGTAAAGTAAGCGAAAACAATTTAGAAACACAGAAAAAATGATTACACTGTATACCATGAATAGCTACTCTATACCCCTTACTTCATAATATCTATAGCATTAGTATTAAATGCAGAAAAAACAACTTTGCAAAAGCAGCTTAGCAAGCACGGAGCATATGAGAAACAAAGCGGCCATATTAGCTGCATTGCGCATGAGCAAACATTTCCCACCAGAACTGCGAGTACGTCACGTCACGTGAGTGTGACCAACGCATGCGCAGTAGAAATCCCCACCAAGCAGCGGCCATTTTAATGACAAGCGTTGTTATTGTTAATAAACACATAGGCAAGCTTCTCTTGGATATCCCAAATATCAGAACCAAGGGAAAATTAGTAAGACAAACAGGTTGAGTTAATCTATTATAATTATTCGAGGTTCATGAGTACAAGCAAGTCGCATAACGTGCGAATCCTTGCTCCATCAGAAGTACTGCATAATTACTTTACACATTGCCTCCTAGTTAAGTTAGGCTGCTTTTTGCCAAGCTACCAGAGGACTATGAACAAGTTAAGTTGGGGTTTCATCCACTCCGCCCCATCAGTAACACAGTTTCTCACATAGATAAGGAGTGATCACAGTGATGAAACATGCTACTTAGTGAGGGGGAGGGGTCAGTGTCCTTTTGAATCTGAAACTCACTCTAAGAATAATATTAATAAAGGTAAGCCATCTACCAGATTCTAGGGAGTGTCTAGATTCTCTAAAATGACGCAGTCTTGGGGGTGGGGAAGGTGTTTTTATGTGTATTGTATGTATATCTAATTTCATTAGGGGCAGACTGTGATAATTTTTAAACTACCTCTGTCTTGCTCTGCATTTTGTAGAGCTCCTTGTTTAAGCCTTAATCCTCCTCACCATGCTAAGCCGACAGGCTTCCTTAGTTCTGGGAAACATAACTATCCTTGCCAAGTTGACATTGTCCATTGGCCCCTTCTAGTCAACGAGTGATGTGAATCTTACAAGGCAGTGATGACCTGCAGGTGCATACCAGATTAACTGAACGCTGGGTTCCCTGGCTGATCCTTGGAGAGGCTAAATATGTGCGGGTTCGTGTCATACAAGGTGCACACTATCATCAGACCTCCCCTGCCACTATTGGACAATACTACACAAGCTCGTACTAGCTTTGTCTCATTAATTATTTCTTGGAACCAAGCTTCAGTGACGCAAACATTATTTGCCTTTCTACCTCCAGTGACTGCCTGTTCTTATTCTGCCTCACCCTTCTAAAATGCAGGCGTGTTCTGTGGCACCTCTACGAGGGTTACTCTTCAACCAGCTCTTTGTCGGATTGGGACAGTAGAGTGAATCTTTTTTTACTCTGCTCGTCACTTCCTGTAATGGCAGGCTTTCCTTAATATTTTTTACTCTCGATCTTGGTAGGGGCACGAAAGTGGAACTTACCTCTACAGAAAAGAAAACTTGAAACTGTTGACACTGGCTCAGAAACTATGAGCAACTGGGAACCAAGGTACTGAAATATCATCTTTCAGCCTCCTCTTCCAAACAAAGTTACAATTATATCTTTTCCCCCCTCAAGAACAAGTTTTTAATCAGAAGTAGCTTGATATATGCATTTCAAGTTCCTGCATCGAACCGTAAAGTATTGCTGCTATATTATGTTCATTTAATATGCATATTGAAGTTTTCTTCTAGATGCTGAACCTATATAATATATGCTGTGCAAGGATGGGTCGTTTATGATTTTTTGGGGTTGTTTCTGTTAATCAACAAGATGACTAAGTGATTTAAATGGTCACCAGTAAAATCAGCGGTGTCCTGGTTGCAATTTTGGAACAGAATAAAGTCACCTCAGGCTCCATCTCTCTGTGATTGGCAAAATGGATTGTCTACAGATTGAGTCATAATCAACAAGGGCTGTTTATATTGCTATGAGATAGTAAAAACCATCTGAAGTACTGTATAAAACCCACTTTAAAAAAAATATTAACAGCCTGCCTATAAAACAAAGATCTATAATAATGTACCCTATTCATATTTCAGAACCTACTGTCAAAATGTGGAATTTCGGCTTGGAAGATTATACATCTCTAAGTAAGTAATGTTGCCATAAATAAGACATTGATTTAAACTTATGATTTTCTCTTAGGTGCTAGAGGTAGGCCTCAGATAAGTTAGTGGCATGTAGTGGAATCTTGGACTAGGTGACTTTGTCAAGATCCACAGGTAGTTGACGCGGGTCCACTTTTATAATAATATTTATTTGTTTAAGTCACACTGAACTGTTTGGTAACTTAATAGGCTTGATTGACCTGATCTTTACACAATGCATGCGAGATGTGCTTACATCACTGGTTTATATCTGCCTGCATTGAACCATGTGCTGGGTCACAGTTACCACTACAGTTATATCCAAGGTTTAATAAGCAATAAATGTACACTGTATAAATGTAGGTTTAAAGGTAAATCTTAAGTCAAGAAGTAGACACCATTCAGTGCATTTACTTCCTGATTGCATCAGAGGTCCTCGTAAATTTGTATGTCTAATAAGGTGTTCATGTCTTACCCCAGTTCAGACCATGCCCAAGCTGGACTGAACAGTTTTCTTCTTCTTTGACTGTATTTTGTGGTCAAAATGGTGGACACAGATGGTGTCCATGAAATGCATAGTGAACTGAAACAAGGTGCCTGTCGGCAATGTCGCCTTGCGTTTCTTAGCCTGCAGCAACTGGGAAACGCTACTTGTACCATGGTGATGACTGGATTTTTAAAAAATGTTTTAAGAAAACGGAATTTAATGATTAGCGAATGTACCTTAAACTGATTTAACACTGTTTTAACAAAAGGTTTTATTATGTATGAACTGTATGTATATATATGAAATGTTGCTTTTATGATTTTATGTAACAAAAATCGAATAAAGCTAAGCAAGCATAGTGAACAGGCTATATCTATCTATATATATATATATATATATATATATATATATATATATATATATATATATATATATATATATATATATATATATATATATATATATATATATATATATATATAATTTTTTAAATTTTTTTTTAGAGTTTTATATAGCGCGAGACTTGAGACATCGGGTATCAGAGCACTTTACATGTGCACCAGTTTCGTTAATGAAGACCACATTCATTTTTTTTGTCAGACACATTATTGACCATATTGATTGGTATCTTCCCTACAATTGCCACTTCCCTTGCTCTGTTTGCGATGTCCGTCTTCTATTCTTGTGCCATTTCTTGATACCGTATAGGCTAGTGAAATTCATTTGGGTGTAACAGAAGGCCTCACTGTACCTAGATTAGTTTGATTGCTCATCAGAACATATTTCAAGCATTACAGGACCTCTGTATCAACAAAGCATGACAGAATATCACTCTCCAAGAAGATATTGCACATATAAAGTACATAGACTTTCCAAGTGCTTTACATAATATCCCAGAGATTGTCATTTAAAGCAGTCACCTGTACTTTACTTCCTGGTAAAACACCATGCACCAAACCTCATAAAATGAGGCTCCGTGGATGGGACTCCTTGGTGCCAATATTATATCATTTTCGGTTTTATGTAGCTCCAACCAGAGCAGTTGAGTGGTTTACTAGGCATAGGAAGTCACATAGAAGACATAAAATACACAGTACACTGTATAAAAGTTCAAATGGGAGTAGGCAGTCAATGGCAGTCGGGGCCTTACAAAACTATATAGAAACATCAGGGGTCCACACAGAGATCTACAGTTTGCAGTGTTAAATAACCTCTGAGAGTATCACAGTTCATAATCAGACCTAACACACAAGGCCCTAGGATTCATACAAATATATAGTTTAAGAATTTTCTCTGATTGGATCCAACCTTATAGTTCATACCCGTTGTCGTTTCATAACTTTATTTCGATTTCACAAAGAAATCATAAAAGTATACATCCATATAAAACATCAACTACATTAAAACCATGATACTTATTTACATAATTCTGGTTTTCACAAACATTCAATAACGGTTTCTAATCACAAGAGCTGATCTAATAAAACTCAGTACAGCATTACAAATTTTTGCAGTTGACAAAGATAATAAATATTCATATCCTTCTTTATAATAGCGCGATCCAAAGGATAGTAATAATGGTCTAATAAAAGTATTTCTTGGGTCCTTATACAAAGTGCAAAAAAGAATAAGATGCAGGGTATTTTGCGAAACCTTATTATTACAAGGGCAACAAGGTAACTTCTCACTCCACCCCCCCTGCTTTGGGAAGGCAAAAAGGAAGTGTAAAGTACTAAGGCGAAACTTTGTCAAATAGAAACGCCATTGCGTATTCATAATATATGATAGATAGAAAGGTCGCACTAGTTTGCCCCGAACACGTAATACATATTCACTATTTCTTAAGGAGCCCAAACTGGAACTATAGGCGTTTTTGATGGTTAACTTAGCATCCTTATTGATCATGCCAGGATTTGTAAACATGTTTCCTAACCCAATTTTATAAAGGGTATCTCTGACATATCGAATCCATGGAATTTCCCTATAGTACTCAAGTTTAAGGCAATCTTGTAGGATATCTTTTGTCAACTTCAGTTCCTCAGACTGTCAAACTTTAGACCATAATAGTAATGGCGCTACTTTTATGATGTCACTTGCAAACTCAATACCAACCTCTCCATGACAGAAGATATTTGATGTCCTTGCTGGGACAGATAGGAGACGTTTTATAAATTTATTCTCCATAATCTGGAGCTTTTCACAATTTTGTGACCCCCAGACACCTGCACCATAGGTCATAGCAGAGAGACATTTAGCTTTATACAAAGTTATTATTTCAGCTATACGTCGTTGTCCTAATTTACTAGCAAAGCGAAAAAGAGCTTCAATTGATTGTGTAACCTTCTGAACCCGGGCTACTATCAGAGGTTCCCAGTTCAATTTTTTATTAAAAAGGTTTCCCAAGTAATTGTAGTTCTCAACTTTCTCTATATTTGAGTCTCTCACCATGTACTTGCGGTTTTTAACACTTTTCGGACCGCAAGTCATGGCAAAAGATTTAGCAAAATTGACCCCAAGATCTAGGTTTCCCATAAACCTATCAAAAGCATTCAGACAAGTCTGCATGCTGTTGGGAGTAAGGGTCATTAAGACAGTGTCATCTGCATATGACAACATTGGAATTCTTTTGCCATTTATCTGGGGGAAATCAGCACCAGTTTCTAACAAAAAGCTTTCTAATCCGTTCGTGTAAACCAGAAATAAAAAGGGGGCTAAAATACATCCCTGGCGGACTCCTTCAGTAGATAATATAGGTCTAGTCTTCTCTCCCCCAGGGCCATATCTAATTCTCACCGTTGTGGCGGCGTGAAGCCTGCGAAGCAGAGTAACCAAAGGCTCCTCAAACCCCATAGACTCCATCATCCGCCACAATTTACCCCTACATACCGTGTCGAAAGCACTCGACAAGTCCATGAATGCCAGATAGATAGAGCTATTCTTGGCACCCATGTACTTGCCCATAATCAGTGCTAAATTTAGGCACTGCTCAGTGGTTCCTTTCCCTCTTCTAAAACCATATTGGGATTCTACAATAACCCCCGCTGACTCTGCCCATGTTTCAAGGCGAGCCAATATCACCCTACCCATTAACTTACATGATGCGTCTATTAATGATATTGGCCTATAGCAGCGTGGATCAGACTTATCACTCTTCTTAAAAATGGGTACCACAACTGCCTCCTTCCAAGAGGTCGGAATGGGCCCCAAGATTATTGCCTTAAAAACATTCAAAAGCAATGGCGACCAGACCTCCAAATTATGTTTGAAAAGGTCCAGGGGTACTGCATCAGGGCCAGGGGCCTTTAAGGCAGCCCCCTTGGTCAAAGCCGCCTTTACCTCTGAAAGCAATAACGAATCACTAAGTGATTTTGCTGTTTCTATATTAAGATTATAATCATCCTCACCCGTAGTAGCAATCAACAATGTCTCAATTTGGGTTAAAAATTTTACTGTAATGAACTGCCCAAGAGTCTTCAGGTATATGCACTCGCATAGTATTATCTTCCCCTGATTTTAGAAAAGGCCTATTTATTATCTCCCAAAAGAGCCTATTATCCCTTAGGTTAGCTGCTGTTTCCAAATCTTCCCATGCTTTGGTACGTAGATCATTTTTTCTCTTACTTAGTACCTCCCTATATCTTTTCCTAGCTGTTCTAACCAATTCTATATCACGTGGGTCTTGGGACAATGCCTTTGTTAAATGTGTTTGAGCAGAAGAACATTCTGCATCAAACCATTTAGGCCCACGATCTTGTTTTATCCCCCTGTCTTTACAAGGTGTGAGGCAACATTTCCCAATAACAGTTCAAGATTCTTGATTATGTAGTCTGGATCCGATATGGGTGTCAGACAAATTTTTATCTTATCCTGATTTTCCCTAAAGACATCAGCTTCAAGTTGCCTGACATGAACTTTGTCCCACCTTAAAAAAACACCCTGGTTTTGGCTATATACTATAGGTTGTTCCACAAACTGGTTCTTCTCGGGAACCAGGTTAAAACTCAAGATTAGGGGGTTATGGTCACTAGCTGGGTTCGCCTCAATTCTAAAATCTTTCAGAAAATGAGAATAGCCCCTAGACACCATGGCAAAATCAATTACACTCATTCTGCCCCCTGTACCTTGAAAAGTGGGTATATTCAATGCACCAGAGAAGGTAGACGTATCCAAGATGCATAAATCATTATTCATGACAATACTGTTTAGAGCCTCCCCTTGTTTTGAATGAGTAAAATGGGCCATGGGTTGGTCAGGTAAATCCATCAAGCCGCACACTCTAGATCCACTAAACTTACATAATTCACAGTTAAAATCACCTAACCATATAATTAGAAGAGGAAAGACCCTGTTTGTCACCTTAACAATCTCTTCCTGTAGGTTATCAATAACTACGGTTAGATGGGAATCAAATATATTATAGTACCAATTTACAAGAAGAAGGGTTACCGGGAATAAGTCCTTGATCATAAGTAATTGGTACCAAGGAGATTCCACCACTCGGGTCACATGTCTTAAGTTGTTTTTTACAGAGATAGCTGTCATAAGCGCACCCTTGGCTCTCCCTGCTTGCGATGGTATTGCACAGACATTAAATATTTGAAACCCATCCAAGCTCTGTTCCACAGTACTCCATGTCTCCTGGAAGCAGGCAATGTCAAAAGATTCAATATAGTTTAACCAAACAGGATCCACTAATCTTCGCCCAAGGCCGGCTATATTCCAGGAAATTAAGCGGAAACATCTAGCCTCCACCCGATTGCCTTCATTTCTCTGTGGTGATTCCTCCATAGAATTAGCTAAGTCACACCCATCTACCCTATTTTCTCTGCAATTTGTTACCACACCACCAACAGAAGTGTTTATATCTCTAAACATACAAAGGTTGTCTCCACACCACTGATCTAATTCATGATTTGGAATTAGTTTATACAGGGATCCCATATTCCCTTGAGTAGCATTATCTCCATCTCTGCCATAGACAACAGAATCATTGTGTTGTTCACAGTAGTTTAGGAGTATATCACTAGCACAAAGGTCCTCTACATCATTTATGTTATTGTTAGTTATTGTCGTATTCACCTGGTCCCAGGGGGTAGAATCGTAGTGGGGCACTGGCGCAGGCATAACACCCTCAGCCAGAGAAAAAGGTGTAAGCATTTTGTCCCAAACTAGGATTTTTTGTTGGGAGGTTAATTTCAGTCAATCATTTAAATCCATAGGGGTTAATGGATCAAACATATTTGATAGAGGAATATTCCAATAATCCTTAGGGTTTGTAGAGAAATGGTTATTTGAGACAGAGTACATATTACGGTGATTTTGTGGGTGGGGAGAATTTGCATTTCTGCTAGAATGTATGGGAATAAACTGGTTCACAAATTGTTTCCGATGATAGGGAAAGTTCACAGCATGTCTCATCCGAGGTTTAGTTGAAGAGAACATCATGTTTTCCGGGTAAAAGTATGTCAGATTACGAGTTGATACTCCTCCATTACTATTACCCGGGAACCAGTCACTAATATAAGTGACCACCCTATGATCCCGGAAGTTGACAATAATCAAATCACCCTCTATATCTTTAGGGCGTATGCCTACCCAAAAACACCTTCTAACTGAGACAATGTCTCCATTCAAATGTAAGGGTAGTGGTCTATTCAAACGTAGCCAATGAATGACTTTGTTTTTTAAGCTAATGTTTGATTCCACATTTCCCTCTGGGACAACAGGGACACCTGTTAAAACAACAACAAAATTAGATGAGTCCGGGGGCAGATCTTCTGTGTTTTTATAATTAGATGTACCTCTATTAGAGGGGTTTGTTTGGGTAGAAGGTGATCTATTGGTGTGGGGTGGCTTCAAAACTACTGGGCGAGACTTTTCTTTACTTATAGCTTTCATAACTGTTGAAGCTGATGTGACTGCGAGCATGATAGAGTTCTTACTCGCAGGCCCATTATTCGGTTTCACAGTAGAAGTGTGTTGCCTACAATGATTACTTTCAGATTGTTTATTTGTAATTTTATTTTCAGTAGGAATAGCTGGGGTAATTGGATTTGGGTTCTCTGGTAGGGTAAGCTCTGGTAAAAGGCGATCCAATTTGGGTCCAACCTTTTGAGCCTTTCAACTAGAGGGAGAATAAGAGCCTTTAAAAGACTTTCAACAGCCTCAAGAAGCCCATCATTAGGAGTAGATTTGTGATCCATGGCAGGTTTCTCTGTTATTACTTCATTCCCCATTATTAACTCTTTCCCAACTACATCTAATGGAGTTTCTTTGGGGACAGCTACCTGTGGCGGCTTCCACGGGTTGCCCGACCCACTTTTATTTTTCCCTCCCTTCCTCCTTCTCTTCCTAACTGGAGAGCGCACTGCTCCTCTACTCTCTTGTCTTAAGTAATTTTCACGCGGTCTACTTAGTTTAGTAGTAGATTGAGGGTCAAGCAGCGTGACTATCTCAGTTTGGATCTTCAGGGGTGGGGGTAGAATATTACTAATAGAATGGGGAACAACATCCAGAGATGAAGGGGTATTAAGATCTATGAGGTTATTTGATGCGGGCGTGGACAAGTTACTTTTACCCTCCACAGCTGGATCCAAGTCTTCCAATAGAGGTTGATTTTCTTGGAAAATTAAAGGAATGTTATCAGTGTTAAACAATTCTGCATCAGCCTCAACATATGTGCTATCAAGTACCGAAGTGCTTGGAACAACAACCTTCTCGTGGTTAAGAGGGGCCTGTCTCTTAAGAAGCTCAATTGAAAGACGGCGCTCGGCCCTCCTTTCAGCTAGAGCTAACTCTCTATCAATGTCTTTGGTAGCTCTAGTAAAAAATGTATCAAGGGGGCCGAGGGTGGATACACTCCCACAATTAGGTAGGGAATTGGAAATCGGGCTAGACATTCTTGAGTAATACAGTAATAAAAAATGTTTAAAAAGAAAAGGGTTGCTAAACAGGAAGTGGGCAAATTAAGTCAGCCTAAAAAACTGTAAAAATAGAGTTAAAGATAAAAGCACACTATTTCATAAGTTACTATCAAAGGGGCTCAAATGTAGATAGGAGTACAAGCCTAATAATAGAAAAAACACTAAAAACAAACAAAGCTTATCAGAGAAGGGGGCCCAGCCTCTTTTGGCCCCTGACGGCCACAGATGGTCCCGCCCTTGTCCCGGGCTTCTCCCGGGACGCTCCCGCGCCGCGGGGTGTACACTTAACTTAAATACAAAGCTAAAGAGTGGAGGCGGGACTAAGCTAGCAGAGAGAGCGGCCAGGTGACGGGAGGCGGGGGGAACCAGGACTTCTGGGAAAGGAAGTCCGGACCCCAAGCGCTCGCAGCCCAGCTAGCAGTCACTTCGCCCACAGGCACAGTCCAGGTGTCCCTTGTAGAGGAGGAGCTCAGCGGGACCCGCGGAGCGGGTACCGCAAGTTGTGAAGAAAAAGGAACAGCTTTCAAGGAGCCAGGAGCAGCAACCAAGTACAACAGTGAGGTGTCCCAAACAGCAGCTTCCAAACACCTTTTCTACTGTGGAGGCGGGACTAAGCTAGCAGGGAGAGCGGCCAGGTGACGGGAGGCGGGGGGAACCAGGACTTCTGGGAAATGAAGTCCGGACCCCAAGCGCTCGCAGCCCAGCTAGCAGTCACTTCGCCCACAGGCACAGTCCAGGTGTCCCTTGTAGAGGAGGAGCGCAGCGGGACCCGCGGAGCGGGTACCGCAAGTTGTGAAGAAAAAGGAACAGCTTTCAAGGAGCCAGGAGCAGCAACCAAGTACAACGGTGAGGTGTCCCAAACAAAGCAGCTTCAAAACACCTTTTCTACTGTGGAGGCGGGACTAAGCTAGCAGGGAGAGCGGCCAGGTGACGGGAGGCGGGGGGAACCAGGACTTCTGGGAAATGAAGTCCGGACCCCAAGCGCTCGCAGCCCAGCTAGCAGTCACTTCGCCCACAGGCACAGTCCAGGTGTCCCTTGTAGAGGAGGAGCGCAGCGGGACCCGCGGAGCGGGTACCGCAAGTTGTGAAGAAAAAGGAACAGCTTTCAAGGAGCCAGGAGCAGCAACCAAGTACAACGGTGAGGTGTCATACCCAGTCCTGAACCCAGTGACAGGTGGATGTTAGAAAAGGTGGTATTTTACCTTTTTTAATAGGTAACATAGGAAGGGTTCTTCCTTCTAGAAGAAAAATGGATTGGATTCCACACTTCTGGAGCCCTCTCTGAGAAAGCTTGTTTTTTAGGTCTCGTGGCGATTACAGCGCGAAGCGCTGTCTCGCCAGAGATCTATTGTTACCGACTCTGCTTCCCAGGAGACAGCACCTGGCCGCGAAGGAGGCTTGATTTCTCAGCGTGTGTCTTGAGGTATAACAACAACATTTGATTTTGTAATTGGTGTGAACTAAATTATGTAGCATGGGTTCAGAGTCTGATGACACCCAAGATTGACTTAAAAACAACAGATCTAAACTGCATTATTTATACAAATCATATTTTTTTTATTCAGGAGCACATGCAGATCGAACATTGCCTGAGTGCTATACTGATTATCAAGATTAGCTGGTATTAGAAATACCTTATGACAGGGAGTAACATCGAGTATGTTTCCTATAGCTAAAATGTCAGTGTAGAAGCAATGAGAGATTACAATTAAGTGGACTATACCCACAGTTTCGCTACTTTTCGTGGAGCAAAAAAGGAAGTGTCTAGTGATATTGGTTTTCTCAAAAAGTCTTGTGGTATGCTTTATGCATGGGGTCTCTTCTTGTCCAGTTCTGTTCTTGAATTATTTTGCTGAACAGGATTGTAGAAGTGTATTCTAACTTTGAATACTTGGCACTAGTAAACCTTTTTAATCCTGGTGCTGCCAGCATCTTTGGCCCTAACAGATCTTCTGCAGCCCTGCCTTTATTTTTCTTAGCTTCTTCTCATGGTCAAAAGCGTTTGCAGACGGAGGCACAGAGTCATTTGTACCTTATAAACAGTTATGGCAGACACCAATATGAGTCCATTATTTGTATAGTTTTAAATGAGGGGCTCAGTTAGTACATGCCATGTAATTATGTCGGTGCCTTGCGGGTGTGTTTGTCTGTATACAATACAATCAAAAACTCTTCTATTGTTCCTGACCACACAAGTATTTCACCAGTTGCTTAGGAGCCAAGACCAGGTGCCATGTGAATCAGAGAGACTTAAAGCAACTTCTAAAGGTGGTAATACGACGCTATGCCGGTGTTTTTGTTCTTTGGAACTAAGGGCACTATACAACAATTATACATTTGCATATCAGGAGAGGTAAGTTCAATACTTGTTTACTAGCAGCACATTTATTCATCTTACAACCATGAAGTAATAACTAAATGCGAGACTTGCAATCAGATCTGCTCTTTCTCACTATCTCTACTGCATCTCACCAAAAGCTAAGTAACCTTCTTACCTAGTTCTATGGTGTTTTATTCTTCCTACTTTCTGCTGAAGTAGCAACGTATTTTTTCCTTAAGTGTTGCGTCTTTCTTTGTGAAGATTATGTTCAGTGTATTTTATTGTGACGAAAATACAAGAACAGAAGTGAAATATTAACCTCTTTTTGTGACATTTGTAATAAAGCTTGAAACATTGAGAGAACATATTTGAACCAGTTGTTGTCGAATGGTTGCACAGATTGATGCTGTGGTGGTGCTGAGTGATGCTGTGGTGCTGCTGAGTGGTGCTGCTGAGTGATGCTGAGTGATGCATTCTTGGCCCTTAGTGATGATGTGGTGTTGAGTGATACTGTGGTGCTGCTGAGTGATGCTGTGGTGGTGCTGAGTGATGCTGTGGTGGTGCTGAGTGATGCTGTGGTGGTGCTGAGGGATGCTGTGGTGGTGCTGAGTGATGCTGTGGTGGTGCTGAGTGATGCTGTGGTGGTGCTGAGTAAAACATTAAATCAAAGCATTGTCATTTACAATACCAGTAACTCAAACTTTAATGCTGCGAGACCTATTGCATTGTAAATGCTTGTCTTAATGAAAAGATATCCAGATGGAAAGACTAAACTTCAGAGTTCTTGGGAACCAATTTCCTGGCAAGGTAGTTTGTAGCCCTTACTTTTATCTTCTATCTACTATTGGAGGCTGTTTGAGAGCGGTCATGACTATTGTGGCGTTCTAATCTTCTAGTTCCTGACAGTAGTAGGGATGTCAATCAGTAGTGAGTTGCCATAATCAATCTCTTAGAGGACTAGTAATTGAATCACTTCTCAGATAGTAATTTTATTCTCCATAGTAGGACAATTTGGTATTGTGCTTCTCTTACTTGAGAGTTTATCTAGACATGCTGTTTCAGGTTTTTGTCCTAAAGGAAGCCCCCTTATTTAGTACATTTGACAGTGGGTGACTTTTTGTTAAAACTGAGTGAAGCCAAGATTTCAAAGGTACTGGCAATTAAGGGGTGTGGATCAGCAGAAACTGTTTTTTGTGTATTCAATTTTTTATGTTGGTGGAATATTCAACCTTGAGAGGCTGTGCCAGGTCAACTATTAGTCTGGACAAACATTCATATATAGCTGATTTTCGTTAGCATACAATTGATGCAAGATATTGGATATATCAGTGAAAAATGGAGTTGAACAATCATATTTGGTGGGAGCGATTGTCTAGTCTATTAACTATTCCACTCCCCATCTGTTGTGGTCAAGAAGAACGAGAAGAGAGGATTCACATTTGTGTTAGTTGTGCAACACATCATCCACGATTTGTATCACTGGAGTCTCTTTGCTGCATACAGAGCTAACATTCGATTGGCAATCGTCAAAGAGGTTGTTTTCTTCAGTGAGTCCGTATCAGCATAGGGCATTTTAAGTAATGGTGCAACCTTCCCTTTTCTCTGGCAGTCGGGGGCTGTGCCTCGTATCAGTGTTGATCATTTCTATCAAGTAACAAGTAATAGGGATGTTAATGTCTTTGACCAGATTGGCTAAATGAGGATCTGAGAAATGTGGCTAAATGAGGATCTGAGAAATGTGGGAAAGATCTAAGAGCTGTACAAACAACAAGAGAGAGTGAAGGGGTTTTCACAGCAGTGAAAGGAAGGTCCTCCTAGTCCCCCGGACTGAATATAATATTTAACAAGAAAGGAGTATCACTATATGGACCTTGAACATGGTTCTGAATGGGATATCAGCGAGCAAAAGTAATAGTATCCTTTTGTAGGAAGACCCCTCACTCACCAACCTGGTTGGTGACATGCTTCATCATCGGGGTCCCACTCTGACGGCCGAGCGCCATCAGGGTGTGCTGCGACACCTGACTACAGTGGAGCTGGTTTTTTGTGAATGGTGCAAAAAGTGATGTTAAAAATTGTCCTGGTATAATTTTTTTGGAAAAACTTTATTCATAAGCTACTGGACAATGTTAAAAGAGGAGTGGAGATAATAATGGGTGATAATGACCGTAAGTATCTATGTGATAGTAGTTAAGATGGTCTACATGTTTCAACCTGTAAACGGTAAATCCCAGGTTTTCGTCAGGACCAGAAAAAGGAAAATGGATGGTCTACACACACTAACGTGTATTCAGTCCTAGATTCCTGTGGACTTGCTGTAAAAAATCTGCAGTGGCCAGCCTCAAAACCTAAAATAGGCGAGGGAAAAAGAGACCTGTGGGAGGAAAAAGGGGAAATTAGTCATGATTAAATAGTTTGCGTGCCTGTAACGTAGTGTAGGCTCTCACATGTCTGCATGCTTCATGCGGATCCCATTAAAACTGAGTAACAAGCATATATAGTGCTGGTGTACTAATATTATAGTGCTGGTTGGCCATATAGTAAAATTCACGTGGTGTTGGAATATCGTCAACTTAATGACTTCGCTCTGTCACACTGATCAATATCTGTGTGGGTGAACACTAAATAATTATTTTAAATAAATGAGTCACTCGCACATAATTCTTGGCAGGGTGACGATCAATACTCACATCCAATGTAGTGAGTTAATCATGCATACATGCATTTATATCTAACAAACAAAACAACACAAAGGGAGATCTTACTCCAAGTTTGGGTCTCTAGGACTTCATGGGGGCAAAGGAATGGCTTTGTCAGCAAGGGAACATATTCTGTCGTATATAAAGCATAGGTTACAACTGCGGTCGACGCCATGATGTAATATAAACGGTGCCCCACAGTGCTGATTGATGGCCGGGCTCGTTTGAAGAACGCTCTACGAATGCGGTGTAAACGAACGCGTTGGTACAGCGCTTCCTTCAAATGTGCTGGTAAGCGCGCAGTGCCTAAGTGTAGCAAAGTTAAGAGGTACGCTGAACAAGAAAGGGAGTCAGCGCATCAATGGACCTTGCATGGCTGGCGATGGTGTCGGCCTCAATACAGTTACTTACAGTTATGCTGACATCAGACTCGATCAGCCTACGTGCCTCTCTGGTGACCCCGCTATCCAGGCTGCAAGCCGGCAAGAAGGATTTCAAGCTGCCGATTCCGGATGTGGGCGGGGCCTCGTTAGACACGTGTAAAGTTGTTGCTAGGCGACTGGGGAGAACGCCAGTATGGTGGTCTAGCGGGGACAAAAAAGGGCTCGTGTGTGGGAAAGGGTGGTCATTCCACCACAAAGGGCAAAAAAATACCTGGGATCTCGCTGAGGGTGACAATTATGACAGCGAGGCTGGCAATAAATTCCTGTTAGTCTCGCTAAAGATGAGGTTATTGGAAGCGAGATTTAACAGTATGCTACAGAGGACTGAAGTAGAAATTAGATAGGAACGTACTGTAATGGAACACAGAGTCACAATGTAACTCTGGGGAAGGAAAGGTACATAATTGTTAGAGAAGGACGGCCGGTATGCCATCCGGGTGGGTGGTGGAGAAGAGAAACCTTCGCACCAGGGTCAGTTCCGGCGTATATGTTAAATCTGAGGGAAGCTAGCACTGCTGCTCCTAGGTCCACATAGTGATTGCTGTTGGGACAGCGTTCGATAGTGCTTTCAGTGGTGGCACAGTACATGGATTGATGTTCTAATAACATGAAACTGGCACAGTATCAGTCATTTTTGAAGAACAGAGGCCCAAGGGATGTTATCATTGAGGCCTGTTATGTGGGTGGACAACCTATATATCCAACGCTGTTCCTTTTCAAACAGGCATTTTTGTAGGTTTGGTCCAGTCTTTACCTGCTCAACTATAGTCCACACCATGTCATTTGGGGTATGATGTGCTTCAAGAAAATGATCTGTTAGTCTGGTCGCTCTCTTTTTGCAACGAATAGTACTACGATGTTCGCAAATCCGTTGTTTCACTTTTCTTGTTGTCATCCCAATATATGATTTTTCACAGGTGCATTTGATCAAATAAATCACATTATTGCTGTTGCAATTGGTATGTGACAATTGTCTCCAAACGTTACCTTCTTCCAGATCAAGGGTTTTTGTGTTGTTGGTTAGGTGGCACACACTGCAATTGCCACAACGGAAGTGTCCAACCACCTCCGGTAGTCCCCAGGCTCTGGTCAGTGATTGGTCCTCATTGTGTCTAGTTGCCTTAGGTCTTGTGTTGACCAAGGTATCCTTCAGACTACGTGATTTTTTGAAGTAAAGCAAGGGTTGTTCCCAGTGCAAATTCCCTGTGTTCAGTATAGCCCAATGTTTATTTACACATCTAGTCATTTGATTCGATATCGCATTGAACGTTGTGACACATGTTAGAGGTATGGTGTTATCGGTAGTTACTTTTTCCTCCAGAAGAGCTTCTCTAGGCTGATTTCTTGCTCTTTTCTGACATTTCTTGATTATCTGGTTTGGGTAGCCCCTGGCCGTCAATTTTTCAGTTAGATCAGCTGCTTGTTTGTGGTAATACGAGACATTGCTACAGTTCCGGCAAAGTCTCAGAAATTGGCCTTAGGGTAGATTTTCACGCAGAGGGCGTGGGTGGAAACTTTCAAATCTCAGCAGATTATTTTTGCAGTTGGTTTTTGGTGAGTTTTTGTTTCTAGATGAGTGTTATTCTTGGTTATGATGATGTCCAGAAAGACCATCTTGTCTTTGTCAAAACAGATGGTGAATCTTAAGTTCTGGTTGCATGTGTTAATCCAAGTTATGAATTCTTGCAGAGTTTCAATGGGTCCTTGCCAAATAGCAAGGACGTCGCCTATATAACGTTTCCAAAAACTTAGATGATTCAAAAAAGGATTTTGGTCACTGAGGATAAACTTTTGTTCAAAATCAAAAACATAAAGTCCAGCCACACTAGGGGCAAAAATACTGCCCATGGAAGTCCCCCCAACTTGAAGAAACAGGGAACCCTCAAACTCAAAGAAATTCCTTTTGAGTGCTGGTTTGGCGCACTCTAGTATGAATGCTTTTGGTGTGTTGAAAGTCCAGGGGCTGTTGTTCAATGCTTTTTCCAATACATTTATGGTGTCATCCTGTGGTATGCTAGTGTATAAGCTTTCGATGTCAAAGCTCAGAAGTATGGTATACTCATCCACTGTAATATCTTCTAGCAGTCTCAATAAACTTTTAGTATCCTGTAGATACGTCGAGGTGGATTGCACAATTGTTTTCGGAAAAAAATCACAAAACCTGGATAGAGGTTCTAGAAGGGAGTCGATCCCCGAGACGATTGGTCTACCTGGAGCGGGGATTTTGCCTTTGTGCATCTTGTGTAAGATGTAGAAGTACGGGATTTGTTCTTCTTAGTTGCGCAGGTATTGAGCCTCTTGATTGGAGATACTTCCAGCCATTTCAGCTGTTTCTACTAGTTGTTTTATTTCAGATTTCAACTCAGTGGTGGGGTCTGATTGTAAGGGTTTGTAGTTCCTGATCTCATTTAGGAGTCTTAAACATTGCTCACTTACCACTACCTTATCTGAACTAAGAAGCTGCGACACCATTATTATAAAATCCGCCGACAAAGGTGGCGGACTAGTAGTAATGGACAAGACCACATACCGTGAGCAATGCTTAAGAGTCCTAAATGAGATCAGGAACTACAAACCCTTACAATCAGACCCCACCACTGAGTTGAAATCTGAAATAAAACAACTAGTAGAAACAGCTGAAATGGCTGGAAGTATCTCCAATCAAGAGGCTCAATACACATAGGCTGATCGAGTCTGATGTCAGCATAACTGTAAGTAACTGTATTGAGGCCGTCACCATCGCCAGCCATGCGAGGTCCATTGATGCGCTGACTCCCTTTTCTTGTTCAGCGTACCTCTTAACTTTGCTACTCTTAGGCACTGCGCGCTTATCAGCACAGTTGAAGGAAGCGCTGTACCGACGCGTTCGTTTACACCGCATTCATAGCGCGTTGTTCAAACGAGCCCGGACATCATTCAGCACTGTTGGGGCACCTTTTATATTACATAATGGCGCCGACCGCAGTTGTAACCTATGCTTTATATACCACAGAATGTGTTCCATTGCTGACAAAGCCATTCCTTTGCCCCCATGAAGTCCTAGAGACCCACACTTTGAGTAAGATCTCTCTTTGTTTTGTTTTGTTTGTTAGATATAAATGCATGCTTGCATGATTAACTCACTACATTGGATGTGAGTATTGATCATCACCCTGCCAAGAATTATGTGCGAGTGACTCATTTATTTAAAATAATTATTTAGTGTTCACCCACACAGATATTGATCAGTGTCACAGAGCGAGGTCATTAAGTTGACGATATTCCAACACCACGTGCATTTTACTGTATGGCCAACCAGCACTATAAAATTAGTACACCAGCACTATATATGCTTGTTACTCAGATTTAATGGGATCCGCATGAAGCATGCAGACATGTGAGAGCCTACACTACATTACAGGCACGTAAACTATTTAATCATGACTAATTTCCCCTTAATCCTCCCACAGGTCTCTTTTTCCCTCGCCTATTATCAGGTTTTGAGACTGGCCACTGCAGATTTTTTGCAGCAAGGCCACAGGAATCTAGGACTGGATACACGTTAGTGTGTGTAGACCATCCATTTTCCTTTTTCTGGTCCTGACGAAAACCTGGGATTTACCGTTTACAGGTTGAAACATGTAGACCATCTTAACTACTATCACATAGATACTTACGGTCAATATCACCCATTAGTACCTCCACTCCTCTTTTAACATTGTCCAGTAGCTTATGAATAAAGTTTTTTCAAAAAAGTTATACCAGGACAATTTTTAACATCACTTTTTGCACCATTCACAAAAAACCAGCTCCACTGTAGTCCGGTGTCGTAGCACACCTTGATGGCACTCGGCCGTCAGGGTGGGACCCCGTTGATGAAGCATGTCACCAACCAGGATGGTGAGTGAGGGGTCTTCCTACATAAAGATACTATTCCTTTTGCTCGCTGATATCCCATTCAGAACCTTGTTCAAGGTGCATATGGTGATACTCCTTTCTTGTTAAATATTATAAGGATCTAAGAGCTGCAATAATATTTACTGTATCACTCTGATTTAAAAAAAAAAAAAAAGTTTTCAAAGCCGCTGCAGTGAGAAGCCTTACATTCTGGGTCGCTTTTGTGGAAAATGAGAGAGCAATTTTTGGGGATTTCAAAGTAGTGGGCGAATTTGCTGCAATTCTTTGTTGTAAATGACGTAGAGAGTCATTTGATGGGGCTGACGGGTTGGGGTTTATAGACAATATTAGAATGATGTTTTACTATTTTGATCTCTGGTCCGAAGAATGTGGCTTTGGATTGAATATATGCTTTTTAAAATGTTCTGCACTTGTTTCATTGAATATTCTGGTTCTTCAAGTATAAGGTTGCATGCCATATGTGTCCTAAAACTTTAAGAGCTTTCATATCTTAATAACATTCTTCTGAGAATGATTGGCCATATTTTTTTAGTTCTTTATATTGTTACTATGGCCAGATCATCAGCAGTCCTCCACATGATTGTGTTTAATGCTTTCTGGGTATGTTTACCTGTTGTGCCAGATTGTACAGTATGTTCAATCAGATATTCTTCTTCAGGTAAAACTGGTTGCAACTACAGTCTCTGACCCATATCTTAGGTCTTTTTGGTTATCCCATTACTTAAGTAGCAGAGAATAAGAGAGAGAGAAAAGCATACGGATGTGATCATGCCAGTCAACTGGTCTAGAGAATCAAACTTGCTGATTCTTTCATAGCCTTTAAAATGTTAAGAATTGACCTCTTCACATGGGTGTGATTTGAGTAAAATTGTTTGAGGTTGTCGTTGAGCAAAAAGAGACAGTTGAGAGGGAGTCAAATCATTGGTTTCATCCTAGTAAATGTTGAGGACCCCAAGGGAGATATTATTTAGGTCTGGAGCCTTGTAGCATGAATTACATAACATTTTCTGTAAAATAATGTATCACTTGGAGGATGCTATCTGCTGTGAATGGTTGTCCATGGTTTCTTGTGTTGTGTTTTGACTCCTGCCTAGCTACTCAAGATCAATGCAAGTGTCCTGGTGGGATAAAGTGTAGTACTGGATAGAGGAGTCGAGACGTGTTCCAAAAAAGTATGGTTGGGTTGTTTGACTGGATTATATTTGCAGTTTCAAGTAGGCGTGTGTCAGCTTATTTGCAGTTGTGTGACATGTTTGACAAGCATTGGAAATGCAATAGGTCTCGCATTAGAAAAGTTGGAGTTATTGGTCTTGTAAATGACATATTTTATTTATTTGTTGGTTTTTAAAATTGCTAAATTGATGGCTTTGTCATTTACAATGCCAATAGTTATAACTTTCGCGAATGTGACACCTATAGCATTTGGAATGCAACATGTTTTGTATTTACGTGACTTAGATGGCAGCTCTGGTCGTTAGGCCACATCTCTAGAGAGCAGGAGAGTGCAGCAGGGGAGAGAAGCACAGCAATGCAATAGGTCTCGCATTAGGAAAGTTTGAGCTATTGGTATTGTAAAAGACACATTTTTTATTTATGTGCTTGTTTTGAAAATAGCGAATTAATAGCTTTGTTATTTACAATGCCAATAGTTTTATCTTTCGCAAATGTGACACCTATTGTAACACAATATGTGTTGCGAGGGTGAGGGGTTGAGGGTGAGGGGTTGAGGGTGAGTGAGGGTGAGGGGTTGAGGGTGAGTGAGGGTGAGGGGTTGAGGGTGAGTGAGGGTGAGGGGTTGAGGGTGAGTGAGGGAGGGGTTGAGGGTGAGTGAGGGTGAGGGGTTGAGGGTGAGTGAGGGTGAGGGGTTGAGGGTGAGTGAGGGTGAGGGGTTGAGGGTGAGTGAGGGTGAGGCTTGCGCATTGACCTAAAAGCCACGGGCACAGCACCAAATCGCCACAGTTAGGTAAGCTTTGTTTAAAGCCCTATAGTCTCGCTTCTCTCAATGCGCATGCGCATTGATAGGTCACGAGACCTAAAAAAGGAATATAGACTTTTCATGGTAGGTGAATATATAATTTCAGACTCAATGAATAATGGAAAACCGGTAAAAGGGTGGGTTTAGACCTGAACCTTGTTTTAAAGGTTTTTTCTTTTTACAATTCACAAACATTCCTAAAAGCACATCTGGAAAGCTGCATTAGGTGCATGTTTCTAGGTGGAATATTACATTATTTCTCCCCATGGCTCCTATTCGCTCAGTGTGGCAATCTACATAACATGAGCACATGGATCTGGTACCTCTGTTCAAATGTACACATTTTTCAGTTTTCCCCTCTGTAGGGACAATTTTTCGGGTTTCACCTGCCGAAGGCTGCGCTCTGCGCAGGTTTTCGGCGCAGGTGAAATCCTATGTTGACCATAAGGACTTCGGGAACGTCCCCCGGCTCTCATTGGCTAGCTCCATAAATGGAGGCTAGCCATTGAGTGCCGGATCTGTCCGTCAAGGCCGGACCAGATTCGGGGGCGTTCCCGAGATTTTTTCCCAGGGCGGAGTTACGTTTTTTCCCGTCTGTCCATTCCCGCCCCCTCCGTGTGCCTTTCCGCCCCCCCCCTCGCTGTCCTGTGCACGTATCCCGCCGTCCGTGTCCTCTCCCGCCCCCTCCCGCCGTCCGTGTCCTCTCCCGCCCCCCGTGTACCGAAAACTCTGCACCCGTTGCTGACCTGTCTGCTTTAAACCTGCCGTACAAGTTAATTGAGACAGATTAAAAATAACACGGAAAGGGCCTAAAATAAGCGCGTTAAATACTGTTAAGTTGTTTCCCTCGTGTTATCCTTTAAGTTCCGTGCGTGTGTGAGTGTGCATACTCTGCCCGCCCCCCGGCCGGCCCTCTCCTTCCCTCTCCCCTTCACCCTCCCCCATTGTAAAGGGATTAAGCCACCGGTCTGGAAAGAGCTCGGAGCTGAACGTGTTGCACGTCCTTCCTCCTCTTTGATGCAGGACCTGGGGCAGTCGCTGGCGGGCTGGACGCAGAGCCTGGGGGACGTGGGCGACATGAAGACGGACCTGAGCCAGTGCTTGGTGGGCGAGGACGTGCTGGTGCTGAAGGAGCAGGTCGAGCACTTGCACGTGCAGTGGTAAGAGCTCTGCTTGAGGGTGAGTCGCCGCTCTGCCGGCTGCACGGGTGGCTCTGTCGAGGGGTGGGCGGGGGAGGGGTGGCATGTGTCCAGGCCCCGGCTAACTTTCTTGTTGTGATTGTGAAATGGTTTTCTGATGGATGACACGGCGCGAAAATACCACGGGCCACTTTTGATAAAATTGTTTCTGGCAGTTTCTTGTTTGGTGAAACACTTCTCACTCTCTTTATTGTATTGTTCTGTCCATCTACGGGAGACGTTTGTGGTCAGGTGAGGCAGCTCGCGGCGATGTATAGAGCTCTTAAAGGGAATCTGACATGCAGTGCGCGTTTTAGGCATACGTAATAAACGTCCTCGTCAGAGTGTGAACCAGTCAGTGACGACTCCCTCAAGTTCAAGTGGTGTGGGTATTAGACAGTGACGTCACCGACGTGACGACAGCCGAATAGTATAAAATGTAGAAGAGCCGATGAGATTATCGCCACTCACAACTTCACCAGAGCCCGGAGTTTCAAGCCGGCCTAGTGTCCCCAACTTCCGGTACAACAGGGTCCGCATTTTGTGGTGACTGTGGGGTTGTGACTCGCTGCCAGTGTCTGCGCCCTGAGGAGGAACGGCCTGCCCGCACCACGGGAGGTGCAGAGGTGTGCGTCACGCCCCCGTTGAGCTGTCTCCAACTCCTGGCAAAGGCCTGCGGCGAGGCCGTCCCCGGGCTCGCAGGAGGTCCGGAGCTGGGAAAGCTGCCTTTGTTTCCGAAAGCCCTCCGCTTTTGAATTCCTCGGGCTGGCTAGCTGGAGGTCACTTGCGCAATTGCAACATAAACAATCGCAGCTGCTCTGGGCAAACGCTCCCTCCCAGGCTGCCTACTCTACAACCGTGCACAAACCGGCTTCGAAGGCATTAAATAAACACAAGTGGCATCAAGGTCATACAACAACATGACCTTTGCCCCTTACAATTGCAACCTTCGGGAGATTTATGATTTTAAAAAAACCAATCTATTGTGATAGAAGTTTTTAGAATTCGGCGTTCCTTGAGCGAGTATTGTGGCGTTACTCGTGCATACCTATAAAATCAGAATTCACGCCTCCGTTTTAAGCCACTATTAATAACAATCATGAAATGCTGTACATGGCCCTCCATCACGTACATGTTTTGTAGGGCGCATTAATTCCACTGTATTTGCCTACGAAATCAAAGAAATTGTGCACAGGAGAGGAATTTTAATGATGTCCTGAACCCACTCAAGTTCTCAATATCACATCTTCTTTATTCATGCGTTTTCAGACCTACTATGAATATTGCTTAAGTAGTAAGAACCGGCTCTATATTTTCTTTCACCTTTTGACTGAATATGTAAAACGGTGGTGTGTGCGCACTTTGGCCATAACCTCCAGATTATGTCTTAATACAGAAACGGCATAGCTCAAACTTTAATCAGTGATAGCCCTGTTGAATAACTACACCACCTTCCAAACAAAGTGTGCATTCTCCGTTAACTTCACTCTTAAATGCCTGATCTCACCCACATGTGTTCCCATACCTGGCGTGTCACGTAGTTTGATGCTTACTTCCCTCCATATTGAAAAACGGTAGATGTTTCAGCACCCAGGCTAATATGCTGCATTCCTAAATACATATAATGTCCCAAAGGTGAAACCGATGCATTGCAAATGCTTGTTTCTCTATGGAGATCGCCCATCCCCTACCCCCAACCACACCCAAATCTGTAGTTCATTTTCCCCTTTCACTTCCTGGAAGGCAAGTAACTCTTCCCAACCCTTGCCTGTGATTTACTGCTGGGTGTTTCTGTGTACAGGCAGTGGAGAATCCGTAATTGTATATCCATTGACACCTGACAGTAATCCTTTTGAGAGGTGTCAGGCGCAAAGTGAAATATTTGCAGCTCCAGATATAGCTGTGTTATAATTTGAAATTATATAAGTGGGAAAGCTTGGATGGAGGGAGCGAATCCCTTACTGATAGACTTCTAGTGCCAGATTCCTCATCTTTTGAATACTCCCCATTGTCAAACCGGATCCAGAAATTTTTCAGCAGTATCTCGGCACACCTGTATGCTGTTTGGCTACTGACTGATGCTGTTCAGCTGTGGAAATGAAGTGCAAATCCTATATAGCTGCTCCCACACTCTGACGTCAGTTCCTTTCTTTCTTTACCACCAGATTCGGATCCAGAGCTCCCTCAGGTCTCTTTGAGACTACTTCTATCTCTGCAAAACTGTATAACAGTGTGCAAGGGAACTTTCATCTCCCAAAATGACAGGGGATACACCTTGTAGGGACTGTCATAAACAAATGCCTGAAACAGACCCTCATCTTCTTTGCCTGTGGTTCCTGGGGTCTAGTCACAAATCTTAGGCCTGCAGCGATTGTGCATTGATTAACCCGAAGGCCTTCAAAGACCACGTGGTAAAACTCTACATCGCCAAACACCGGAAGACTCCAGGGTGGGAATACTTTAAGTTAAAAGTTTGATCCCAGCCCCTTTAAAGATTCAGAAGTCACATGAATTGTTCAAGGGGTCATTCTACGTCTCGATCAAAGTCGTTGAGTAAGTTGAAGAAAAACACAGGAAATCTTAGTGGTGCTCAGCCCATTCCCCTCACTTTCACTCCCACTCTCATTAGACACCATGGGGCCAGCCAATATGCCAAAACCAATCAAAGAGTCCTGCGAGATCATGTTCAGACTCTGAATCCTTTCCAACTCCCTCTGGTATGTCTCTGGATCCTAGGACCTGAGCAGCTTCATCTGGGATACACCCAGCTGGTTCACCCTCTGCACCGATTGGGACCTCAATGCCCAACCCGGGGCTGCCTCCTACACTAGCCCCGGTGCCGCTTCTCAGAACTTTGACACCAATTCTGACTCCATTGAGGCTGGAAGACTAAGTACCTATTCTACTATCTGACTCCAAGTTGGAGTCGGTTCGACTTCAACTATGCCTGGCCACTGTTGAGGTGCTGCTCCCTCCACTGTTGAGGTGCTGCTCCCTCCACTGTAACCTTTACAGGGAAGAACACATACTCTGCATTCCCTGTTTGGCATAAATTCTGAAAAAATTATGATGCCAGTTACGAGATTGGCCTAGCTGTACCATAAGGAGAATTGGTATGACGAGTTACCAGAGGCTAGTGGCATTGATACATCCCCTGAGTTGGGACTCCTCTCAACCTCTGGTCCTGCCATTGAGGAGAGTGCCTCTTGCACTAGTGGTCATGCATAGGACAGCCACAGTCCTTGACATCCCGCTCCCCACCTTGAAGGTGAACACCAATGTTCTTAGTGAAGTCCTTCAGCAGGGGCAAACCTCCACTGAGCCCCTCTTACCTTTTTAATAAGGCCCTACCATGCCTTTTGTTAGGGGCATGGACCGAACCTTGCTCAGGCACCCTGGTGAACCATTAGATTGCCTAAAGCATTTGCCTTGCCACGGGAGACCCGACATTTATATCTCAGCACCCTTGAAAGTTTTTGATGCAGGTGTCTGCTAGCAAAACTAACCCCAACACGTTCCCAACTACTCGCGCTTCCCCTCTCCCCCACCACCCCCCCATTGGGAGTCAAAACGGGTGGTCATTTGGAAAAACAAAGTCTTGTCGTCTACCAGTATATGTTACGATATGCGATTGCCAGCTGTCTCCTGGAGCACTGTTTCCCTGTCCCTTCAGTATTCAGTGGCTGATGTCCTCCCAGGTTGTCTTAAAGATCACTGACCTGCCCTCGCCCAGGCTATACAGGATAGTTGTGGCTAAGTTCACAATTTGTTGTGTCTTCGGACCACTGATGCCATCAGGTGGACTATTGAGTTGCTATTCAACAGGACTCGTCTGTTTGGTTTCAATGTAGATCCGCTCTGGAGTGGTTCAAGTAGAGCAGGGTCACGGCTCACTCCCTTGGCTTATCTGCTCCCCCTCACCAGCTGCATCAGCTGTACCGCTGCTTTTGCTTAGACTGAGGTACTGCATGCCACCAGAAAGTTCAACCTCCACAAGGCAATAAGCAGTTTCATGGTCTAGGTTTTGGTGCCCACCGCCTCACCGTCAAGCCCAGTCAGCCACCCAGTCCAGTACACCCCTGCATCCACATTTGCTAAACCCCTTTAACATACCCTTAGTGGAGCACAGCCACCCTGTTGGAGGCAGGATTCGACGATTCTTGCCGGGTTGGCAGTCCATAACAGCAGACAGATGGGTCCTGCTAATTGTTCGGCGGGGATATGCAGTTCCTCTCCTTCTCTTGCCGCTGCACCTACCACCATACCTCCAGTGACCGACAGATGACCATATCTCTATTTGGCAGCAGGAAGTGCTAGCCATTTTGGCCAAAGGGGCTGTAGAGAAGGTGTCTGTGCCAGAAGTAGGACATGGTTGTTATTCCTACTACTTTCTGGTGCCAAAGATGGGCGGAAGCCTTTGTCCTATTTTAGACTTGCGCCCTCTCAATGCCTTCTTCTAGAAGAGGTCTTCCCAATGGTGACCGTGGCCCAATTCTTGCCTGCCCTCTGCCCAGGAGACTGAACAGTGTCATTGTACCTGCAGGATGCCTATTTCCATAGACCCATCCTGCAGGCCCATCGGCGCTACCTGCTGTTCCATGTGGGGGTCAGGAGCATTTTCAGTTCGCTGTGCTCCTCTTTCATCAAACCAGTACCTCTTGGGTGTTCACAAAAGCTGCAGACTATCGGAAGAGACTGCAAAAGATTTGCAGTTGTGGTCACTGGACCATGATTGGCATGATTGGGTGAGGGGCCACTCCTCTCAGTTTCCCACCCAGAGTTGACACAGGTGACCGATGCATCACTTTTGGGTTGGGGTGGCCATCTGGGTAAGATAGAGATCAGAAGCCTCTTGTCCTTTCTGAAGTTGAGGGCCATCCGCTTAGCATCATGAAGGGGAGGCTAGTACAGTTGCTGACAGACCGCACCTCTGCCATGTGGTACTGCAACAGGCAGGGCAGGGTGTGGTCACTGGCACTATACCAGGAGTCCCTGAATCTCTTTAAATGGCTGAGCCACCGAGGAATTTTCCTGGTGGTGAAGCATGTGGCAGGATCATTGAAAGCCATGTTTCAGGACTACTACAAACATTGATTTTTCACACTGTTCCATTTGTGCAAAACAATCCTTTACAAGCAGCAAAATGAAGAGAATTCTGACCTGTAGTGAGGCTTGGAGAGCGAAGAACCTCAAGATGGCCGACGCTTCCAGTGATGTTACGTTCTAGTCTTCTGGAGCCCGTCTCAGAATTCTATGTGAAGCGCTCAGAATGTTGAATGTTGGCGTAATTCACCTGAGTTCGAGGCTAAGGCAGAAGCGCTTTCCTGGTGTTCCCTAGTTAGCTAGTCAGGCTTTCCCTTCCTAAACGTTTCCCCCTGATTTTCTTGTGCCTTATTCTGATTCCAACTTTGGTGAAAGGATTCTCGGAAGAATTCCGTGGAAATTCCCCCTGGCGTCCGTGTCAGGGGGTCCCTGCCTGCCACGGGTCGGGTGACGACATTAACCCGTATTCCTTTCCGCCCCGAGTACAGGACGGATAAGGTCCCTTTAAGGCAGCGTGGGCCTTCCCGGAGGAGGGAACTCCGCCGGTGACATCATTGATCTCCCTCCAATCGGGAGCAACAGAGGCGCTGATAGCGCGACACCCGGAACAGAACGGGGCGACCGGGACAGGAGAGGAGGAGACGTCCAGCCAGCCTCGAGACTTCGGTGTCCAGCAGAGAGAGAACACAGAAGCTGTATCGCCCCAGGAACCGAGGAGGGAGGTCTTGGAAGCCGCGTCGCCCCAGGAGGAGAGAAACCCGGGAGGCCAACGAGACCACGCTCCGCCCGCCACGCTTCAGGAGGAGAAGTGTGGCTCCACAAGGTATGGGCCAGATTAAGGGGACTGGTCTTTTCACAGGGAGGGAACGGGTAGGGGTGGTTGAGGGTGGTCCCCCCCCGTGCGTCCTTCACAGTCCGCTTTCTTAGTCGAAGTTAGCATTCTGCTTGGGGCTCATGCGCAGTACCGGAGAGAAAGACTACTGAAGAAAGATATGTGGCTACAAAAGTTAACTTCTGCCGCGATAATATACAAGACGCCGATGAACTGAAGAACAGTCTAAGAAAAGCAAACGGAGTCGTAGATGAGGACACCCGTTTTTCTTCTGATTGAGCGAAGTCCAATTCTTATTTATTTGTTTTAGTCAGAGTATAACATTATAGCTCCCTAAAAAGTTAACTATGGAGAAAATAAGTGACAGGGTTTAATACTCACTTGAAGTCTTTTTCCAGAATCTTGTACCTGAAACGAGAATAGATAAAAGGTTAAGAAGTAGAAGATTAAGAGTGGCATAGTACTAGGCATGTAAGAGTCATCATGAAATAATATCAAGTAGCAGATAGAAATGTAGGTAAGATATTAATAGACAAAATTGTGTTAGTTCTTTCTAATACAGAATTCAATAAGCTGCGACAGTCACAAATTTACTGATATTTATAATAAGCATACTACAGAAGAGGAGCAGAAGCCAAGGGTTATGTAGGTACGTCAAGCATAGTTAGGATTGGAAAATTCTAAGAGAATACAGAGGAAGATTGTAGGAGTCATGTATGTTGTTATCATTTAGCCTCTAGAGCACCACGTCCCGAAGCAAACTACGCTGAGTAGAAGATTGGATTAGGAAGCTGGTAGCCGTTGGCAGTCTCTTCTATCTTTTTGTTATTTTATCCAATCTCCCTACCCCATCTAGAGGAGACATTGTGTGCAACTTTTTTACAATGGTGCACTGGTGTTTCCCAGAGGGGGCATCTGGAATAGACCTTTCTGTTCCTGCGCAAGTACCAATAAAGTGGCTCTGACACCGTGCGGACAAGCTCGACCAGCGGGGACTAGTGGATCACCAGTGGCTGTTCGACCCGGCAGCAGCTCAACATCTCTTCCGTGTATGGGGAGAACCTTGGCTCGATCTGTTTGTTACCACGAGAACACGCAATGTTAGCTGCTCGTTGGAGTTTCCAAAGGGCCTCTCGCTCAGAGACGCATTACGCCTTGAATGGAACTCTGGACTCCTTCATGCATTTCAGCCGATATCTCTCCTACCCCAAGTTCTCAAGAAGATCAGGACCGCCTGGGCCCAAGTCATCCTAGTGGTTTCAGATTGGGCAGTATAGTATCCAGAACTCCTGTTCTTGAGATTGAGTGTCGATGACTAACCACTGTCACCATTCCTCCGGCAGCCAGACATTCTTCGACTAAAAGTGTGTACGCCTTTCGCTGGGACACACCTGTAGTTGGTGGGGTGCTTGACAGATAAATTCTCTCCAGGCAAAGTTGTCTGACGTTTTGATATTTGCTCTGGGCATGGTTAAAGGGTACTTTTTGGCTATTTTGACATTACTCTATTATCCCTGATTGCTTAAGTTACCAGTTGTTAATGCGATTTTTGAAAGGCTTACTACATTTGTTTCCTCCCTAACCCTTTGTCATTCCACAGTGGGATCTTAACTTAGTTGTTGCATTTCTGATATGTACTCCCTTGAAGCTGCTTTACAGCTGCTCCTCACCCTCAAAACAGTGTTCCTTGTCGTTATAACATTGGTGTGGCATGTCCATGAGCTACAAGGTCTTACAAGTTGGTTTTGTGGGCACTGGCTTCTATCTTTTCTAAAGTATAAGTCCGTTCCATGTTGGTCAGAACTTCACCATTCCAGTGTTCTTTGCTCAGCCACACCCGTATAAAAAGGGGGAGAGTCTCTATTGTGTGAATCTCAAAGGAGTGCTGAACTTTTACCTAGAGTGTACCAAACAACACCAAGTGGATGATCATTTTTTGTGGCGTCCTCTGGAGCAAAAAAAGCAAGGCTTTGCTGAAGAGAACCATCTCCTGCTGGATCTGCTCGCATTAAGACCTGCTACGCATTGGCTAAAAAGCAGCTTCTGGAAAGGCTGCATGCTCATTCTACCAGGACTAAAGCTGCTACCACTGTGTTGGCACGCGGAATCACCATCCTGGGAAATTGAGAGACTGCTACGTGGACGTTCCTCCATATGTTTACGAAGCTCTATTGTCTGGACAGTTGGCGCCGCCAAAAGGGGTATTTTGCCTGCTTGGTCCTGCATGGCTTTGAAGGTTTGAGTCCAGCCACAGACGCTCCTCCAATAGGTACTGCTTTGGTATCTAGTCAAAAGGTGTCTGTCAGAGGAACTAGTTACTTACCTTCATTAGTATTCATCTCTGGTAGATACATCTTTATAGCCCCGGATTCTACACCAACCCTCCTATCCTCCCCATTCTGTATTGGACGCTAATCAATAATAAGATCCCTAGTCTAGGAATCTGCACACTGGTTACACCAATTTTCTTTTGCGGGTTTGTGTCTGGGGCACAGACTCTCTTGAAAGCAACTGATATCAGCGTGCTGAAGTGGCGCCTATATAGGCTCTAAGTCATTTCCAGAGTGGAACGGCAACAATGCGGAGCAGCACGACGTCGCCTACCGGCACACAGAGGTACTGCAGAAAAGTTTCTGGACCCAGTCTGGCACCTGAGTAATATTCAAACGGTGAGGAGTCTCTACCAGAAAGGGCGCTACCAAAGGTAAGTAGGTAGTAGCTAATTTGAGTTACACGTGAAAGTAAGGTTACTGCAGGAGGAGAAAGCATTAAGGACAGAGTCTGCTTCAGCAACATAGTAGAATTTGTTTATATTGTGTAAAGCGTGCAAAAACAGAGGGCGAGTTACAGGAGAATGAAAGCAAAGAAAGTATGTTATTGGGGAGTACATGAGGTAGAGATGGAGGAGAGCGATTCTGGTTAAGAAGGTTGGCTTGAAGGAGGAGTAGGCGTATCTGGGGACCAATTAAGTAAATTAATGTTGGGATTAATGCTATGCAAAGTGATTCTGCAGGTCTAATTAAACTAGCTATTGTATTACTCCATCCACTGTCGAGGAGCTGGGAAAGGTGTCTGTATGACCAGCCTTCTCACGGGTGGAAGAGATGGGAGGAGGGGCACAGATTGTAGATAACTTAAAGGTGATGGAAAGTGGGGCAGGAGAGGAGATAATAGGAGTGCTAGTTGAGATGTTGGCCAGTTTTCACCTTGCAAAGGCTTCTTTTTAATCACTAATCATACTTGTGTGGGGATGAAAGTAACTCTAGCAGCATTGCTTCCTCAGCTTTAAGACATGTGTGGTGCCTTAAGGTTGACTTGAAGGAAGGTTGCAATAAAAATTGACTCTTAGCATGGTATAGTCGCTTCTAGCTTTCTTTCTATTTTAACTCTTCCATCCAGGTTCCGTTTCTATTAAATGGCATGGGTGTGGAAGAGGTGGAATCATCATATGCCCTAGGACATCCACCCACCTATTATCCACCCATGTCCTGCAGGTTGCCACCACTTATATTCAGCCCTCTTCACACTGCAAGTCTTTCTTGCCACCTTGATCTTTTTTGGCTGTACTGTCCAGGATTTCCATGAACCACAGAAGGTTGGGGATTTCACCCATTGTTGTTGTGAATTGTTTCTGTTTAACCATTCCTGATTCAGTCAGTCATCAGCCGCCAGCCCCTCCTGCCTCGCTCTGAAGCATTGTATAAAAGTTACAGATGGCTGCAGGGGAAGAAAATAAATGTTACCACTTTCACCAGCCATTATCTCAGGTTTATATCTAGGTTTATAACTAGGTCTGAAAGCAGAGATATTTTTAAACTTGTCCACTATGTGGTGTGATTTCAATGAACTGTCCATGCTGCACAACCACAATACATTGTCCACTGGAGATTCTCCACAATGGATGAAAAAAATTCACATCGAAAATGACAGACCATTGACATTACTGTATGACCTTTGATCTGCTGCCATACCAGATAAGCTTTGCACTCTTTAGTTTGCCAAAAGTTTAATTATTGCTTAACGAATCATCCTTTGTTACTGTAAAAGTTCAAAGCTGCCCTTCACATATGATTTAGTTGCTAACTTGAACACACAACAGAATCTGGAAAAAGTCACCTGTGGGCTGAGAAATGCTGATCTCGCTTTCACTTCCATCATTCCAGGTATTTTTATATAAATGCTTAACCCTTTCTATGAGTTATAGTCACTCTTTGGGTAGTAAGAGTCTCTTTTATAAGTTAAGTTATTACTGCTCACTCTTATGTTTGAGTTTAATCCACACTCCTTATACAATATATTAGTTTTATTTTAACCATATTTATCAATAGTTTCTTGAAGTTGCTCTGTATTTGCATTCATTTTGTTACATTTCTTCTTTAATTATTTATTACACTGGTTAATGGAACATTGGAGCATGGGCTAATTTTACAAAATCTATTCAAAAATCTCAGTTGGTTTAGTTTAGGTTAACAAAGTCTAATAACCGCATAAACATCGTCATTCAGAAACAGGCAATAAAAATCAACTTGTGTTTCTTGTAAGACACTTTGATGAGGGGTGCTAATTTGTTTGCACACAGACATCCACAGCCCCCCACATACTCACCTACTCCAGTCCACACAGCCATGTCCATGTACGCACAGTCCGTCCACATATCCACATCAGCATGTGCACTTGTACCCTGCTATAAAGCGCTGTTACCCTTGGATCAGGGTCTTGCTTGCACTAGATCAACCAGTAAAGCAAATTTATAAAGAAGAGCACCTTCCACCAGGAGTGGGTTGAATGCTCGCCTCTGCGCTCCTTCCACTTTCTTCTACATGGGCTCCATTCTCAACAACTATGGAAGACCTTAGAAATCGGCTCACCGTAGTTGTTAGGGTAGGGGCTCATTCATAAGTTCACTGTTCAAGTGTCTACGGGTAAATGTGTATTCTAGAGGTGAAGTGTGCATTACTACAGTGCCTGGCAGTCAGTGAACTACAGAGTTTAGAGGCCTATTTATTAAACTTAAGTTTGGAAAATGTTTGTGAAGTATTAACTAAGAATATATATATATTTTTATTTATTTAAAACGTTTTATATAGCGCTGGCTAGACCCGAGGTATCAGAGCGCTTTACAGAAGGTTTCACAGAAATTATAAAATTTCTTCAGTTACACATTACATCAGTTACTAGAAAAACATTTCAAGCGTGTAGAAGACGAAATAAATAGTTAAGAAGGGTAAGGGGGTGGAGTAAAGGGGTAGGAGTTAGATAGAATGGAGAGACGAATGAGGGTCTGCCCTCAGTCGACTGGGTAGGTGACGGCCGAGGGGGAAGTCCACAGTACATCTCCTCTTTAGCTATCAGTTAGTTCCACCAGGCATCAGCCAAACAGCTAGGTCTTAACGGGAAAACAATTAAAGAGCAAAAGCAGTGGCGGGGAAGAAACGAGACAAATGTCAGAAGTCCGGCTGGGTAGGCGACAGCCATGGAGGTGTGCTGGAGCCAATCTCCCCAATAACTGTTGGTGCAGCTCCACCGGGAATCTGCCATGTATGTGTTTCGGGTTCCACCAGAATAGAGAGAGGAACAGGAGGTGATCCAAAGTCAATATTCCACGATGGTCGAGAGGCGAATACATTGTAGCTCATAGTGCATCCAGCGGTAAGTTGTATGTAGCACCTGAAATTCTTGCAGTGAACAATGGAGGAACAGTGCAATGTCCCGCCCAGTGGTCTTTCTCTCCCTAGGTACTATGCAAGAACAATTCGAATTATTATTATTTTTATTAAAAAAATTGTAATAAAGATGCAATAAATGTAGATTTAATTTAAAGCCTCACTAAAAATTATAATTGCAAAGAGGTGTTATCATGTTAAAGCAGTTGTTATTACAGAAGGTTGTCTGAAAATGTTTTAGCTCAATTACAATGGGAGAGCCAGAGAAAATACAGTTTCACTTCCTCCAAAACACAACACGCGAACACAAAAGATGTGCTGGTAATGTTTGTTATGTCCTATTCAGGTATAAACCTGTACTTTTTTGATGTCTGTAAAGCCCTACTTAGGCTAACGCCCAAAAACACACCAGGCCTAGATATGCCTAAGTAGGGCATAATGACCATAACCATTGCGTCTTTTCTGTTAACTGAAAATGGTGCATTCATCAAGATACCTTCAGCTGATATTGAGCACTTTGTACAAATGCCCCTTTACTGGAATAGGTGGAAGGTCTAGTCACACAAGGCTCAGAGCCCTTCACTCTGGTGCTTCCTTCCAAGCGTTTTGTGTGGGAAGCTATTGGGATATGGGGTGCTTTGAGGAATGAGATTGCTTGGTGTTTTGGACCACAAGGGCATTCCTAAAATGTGGGGCCTGATGATGTAATCAGGAGTATGGTCCAAGTTCTGTGCGGTGTGCACCTTCATTTTATCTGTTTCTCATTACAGATGATCTTTTGAATGCACTTGCAAGCCCTCGCCATGCTTTAAAGATGCTTTACTAGTGCCAGAGTAGGCAATGTTCAGATGAATACAATAAGCTCTGTGCAATCCAGGATGTCTAGATCTGATTTTAGTCATACCCTGAAAAAATAAATAATAAGGTATTTTTATTTTGAATTTGCAGTTTGAATTCACGACTTCTTATCCCTTGCTATGGTTAAGAAAAAAACAGATGAGCAGATGCGTGGCAAAGTAACTGCATGTCTATACGCGTAGCCATCTTTTTATTATATGTCCTGTAATTCTGTCTCTCTCTCATTAGTGGATGCTGTCGAAGCACTGCCTGCTGTGCAACTAAAGCCTCTGGAAGGTGTGGAGGCCATGGACATCAGCCCTCGCCCCACTGCCATAAGCAGCAGCCCGACCATTAATGCCCTCTTGCTGATGTGCAATAACTGGCAGAGGCCGTCTGCTTCTGTGAAAGGGAAGTGTGTGCTGATATCCCGCTGCCATTTTGAAGTCGATATAGGATACCATGCAGAAGTCATTGGTGTTTTTAAGCAGATGCCCTCAAAGAATTATGGTGAGTGTTGTCGCTTTTCTCTGCTGTTTGCCCTGCCAATAGTTGGTTGCGGTATTTCCCTTGGGTGTCTTTATGCAATGGCTGGTTCCTTTACCAAACGTTTTCTAGCTTTGACTGTGGGCTGCAAGTTAGTTTCCTGGTTCTTGAACATTGACAGTAAATGTTGTATGCAGGTTGGACCGTAACAATGTCTGTTTTTCTATCTCGTGGGAAAGGTTTAGATCCACAGTGAGAGGAAAAAAACACAAATGGTACGGATGTGTGCAGCCGTATTTGCTTGTGACAGTAGAATCATAAAGTTAAACAAAAAAGCACATTAAGGAAAAAGAAGTCACCTATCGAGATTTGGGATTTGAGTTTTGTTTCCTCTTAATTCACTCTAATTTACATCCAAGTTGTAATGTACAACCTTGCTATTTACTCTGTCCACAATCATGATGGTTATATTATATTAAATGTCAGTAGGGCATACCGGGACATAGATTTTGGTGCGGAAAGCACCAATATCTGCATGTTATGCCCCATTTCAGGTGAGAGTGGGATATATAGATTCTGTGAGAAATTGGGTTGTTGGTTGAATCTGACGAAACCCTGCTCAAGCAACAGTCATAATCCTTGTTGGGGTGAACCACAAATGGTCACTAAATTAACTTGTGTTTGCATCTGGTAGCGTGGCACAAAAGCAGTCAGGCTTAACTCCGAGGCAATGCGTAAAGTGTTTATGCAGCACTTAAACAGTAATAATGTGAAAATACTACACAAGAAAAATCCTACACTAATTAGAAAAATAAAGTACATTTTAATAAATTGACACCAAAACAACAAAAATCCAATCGATAGAACCGGAATTATGAATGTTTAAAGTGAAAACTAGCACCTAAAAGATCAAAGCGCCAGCTGTGGACATCTAGTTGCGCGAGCCAAGTCGAAAGTTATGGCTGACCACGGTTCAGATACACAAGTGGATTGGGCTAGTTGTCCGCTTACCTTAGTACTGAGAAACATTTTTGAAGAAAATGTCTGAAAAGGTAACGTTTAGCGAGGCAAGGAAGCAGGCGAAATCCGGAGAGGAGGCGTCATTGTTAGGAAGCCGCTGGATGAAGTTGCAGTGCAGATTTCTACATTTGGACTTAGTCTCTTTTATGGAAGTTGAAAATCTCCAGTGGGATGAAGCTGCTGGCTGTAGCCGACAACGGCTCTGAGGCTGGATACCCCGTCTGCGAGGAGCCGCTGAACAGGATTTGCTAATGGAGAAGAACGTAGCAGGAGCTGCTGCGGAGTCAGGCTGACTGACGATGCGCTGTGGGCAGATCGGCAAGCAGGTAGTTCCTGGTCTCCTCTCCATTCTCAGAGCACTTTTCGGCAGAAACGTTTCTGTACCAGGTTTTGGATTTTGGCACCTTTAGCACCACTTCTAAGGGTCCATGACTGGATGGGCACCACATATTGTGTCGTGATTCACTAAGGCTGGGCTCAGGTGTGGGTTCAAGAGGGTTGAAGCCTTTTCTGTCCCTGACGTTCTGATCAGAAGGCCAGCCAACTAGCCCTAGGAATTACTCTGGAAGTACTGGGTTTAAGCAGAAAAGCAGGACTCAAGAAACGGGGCAGCTCTCTGAAGACACAGGGCAGCCTACAGACATGCGGGCAGTCCTCTTGATACTGCACCTTAGTCCTCTTGATGCAGCATGGTAGTCTCTGGAGTACACAGCAGTCTGCTTAGAGCATTCCGCAGGTTCAGAAGCGAACTGAAGAGTTGGCCTGAAAGCCCTATCTTATACCTGGTGGCCACTTAGAAGTAGAAGAAACTTCTGGTGTTTTCCCCTCCACTGAGTGTCTGGAATTTCCTGCCTCCCTGCCACGGTCTTTAGGTGTAATAGGTTAGTGTGAAGTTCTTTGTGTGTGAACTAAAGCTCAGTCTTTTCTCCTCGAGGAGAACAACGCACTGGACTCGTCCCAATCCGGATTCCACAGCAACCACAGCACCGAAACCGCCTTCATCGCCGCCACCGACAACATCAGGACCCTGATGGACAACGGCGAAACCGCAGCCCTCATCCTCCTGGACCTTTCGGCCGCCTTCGGCACCGTCTGCCACCACACTCTACGCACATGCCTCCACGACGCAGGGATCTGTGACAAAGCCCTGGAGTGGATCACCTCCTTCCTCACCGGCAGAACCCAGAGTGTCCGCCTCCCTCCATTCGGTTTGAGAGCCACCAAGATCCTCTGCGGCACACCCCAAGGATCATCCATCAACCCGACCCTCTTCAACGTCTACATGGCGCCGCTCGCCAACATCGTACGATCACACGACCTCAACATCGTCGACACCCAGCTGATCCTCTCCCTCACCAGGACCCCACCACTGCCAAAACCAACCTCCAAGAAGGAATGAAGGCCATTGCTGAATGGATGAGGAACAGCCGACTGAAGCTGAACTCGGACAAGATGGAGGTCCTCATCCTCGGATCCAACCCTTCGACCTGGGACGACTCCTGGTGGCCGACCGCACTGGGAACCGCTCCAACACCCACCGACTACGCACGCAACCTAGGGGTCATCCTCGACTCCACCCTCTCCATGACTAAACAGGTCAACACCGTCTCCTCCTCCTGTTTCAACACCCTCCGCATGCTCCGTAGGATCTACAAGTGGATCCCCACTGAAACGAGAAGAACAGTCACCCAGGCCCTTGTCAGCAGCAGGTTGGACTATGGAAACGCCCTCTACGCAGGAGCTTCGGCCAAACTCCTGAGACTACTCCAACGCATCCAGAACGCCTCTGCACGCCTGATCCTCGACATCCCTCGCCGCAGCCACATCACACCTCACCTGAGAGACCTGCACTGGCTCCCGGTCAACAAGAGGATAACCTTCAAGCTCCTCACCCACGCACACAAGGCACTCCACAACACTGGACCAACGTACCTCAACAGACGACTCCGCTTCTACACCCCCACCCGCCAGCTCCGCTCCGCCGACCTCGCCCTCGCTACAGTCCTCCGATTCCGAAGAGCGACCTCAGGCGGCAGATCGTTCTCCCACCTCGCCACCAAGACCTGGAACACCCTCCCCATCCACCCACGGCAGACCCAAGACCTGCTGACCTTCAGAAAACTCCTCAAGACCTGGCTTTTCGAGCAGTAGCAGCATTCCCCACCCAAGCGCCTTGAGACCCTCACGGGTGAGAAGTGCGCTTTACAAATGATATGATTGATTGATGGATTGATTGAACCAGAAGGACGGTTACCCAAACCCTCGTCAGCAGCAGACTGGACTTCGGCAACGCCCTCTACGTGGGAACGACGGCCAAACTCCAGAAAAGACTACAACGCATACAGAAAGCCTCCGCACGCCTCTTCCTCGACATCCCCTGCCACCGCCACATCACAGCCCACCTGAGAGACCTGAACTAGCTCCCCGTTGACAAAAGTATCACCTTCAAGCTCTTCACCCACGTTCACAAAGCACTCCACAACGCCAGACCAGCATACCTCAACACACGACTCCTCTTCTACACCCCGAACCACCAGCTTCGCTCCGCTGACCTCACCCTCGATAACCGTTCCACGCATCCACAGAACGACCACCTGCGGCAGATCATTCTCCCACCTCGCCACCAAGACATGGAACACCCTCCCCATCCTCCTGCGGCAGACCCAGGGGTGAGTAATGCGCCTTACAAATAATTCATTGATTGATTTTGCCTAAGGGGGGGGAGTGTGGGGAGGATCTATTCACAGAAGAAACCAACAGTTAAGTAATGTTTATAGTAATGTGATAAAAACGATTTGTTTTTAAATTTTTTATAAAAACTTTAAATTCACTGGAAAAAACCAAAGGTTAAAGTAACGTTATAGTTAGCTGAATATGTCAGTGACAACATTTACATATTGAACTAAAAAAGAAAACACAGAAATTCACTAGTTATAGTTAGCATAGCTAACTGTAACTTCCGCCCCACAGTGTACTGCTTATGACTTCACACATTACATCACTCATGATATGTTCCATGACATCACTGATGACATCTCAAATGTCGTCACTGATGACATCCTTGTTAGGCCTTGAGAGGCCCTGGGGACCCCATCCTCCAGGGCCAATTCTAAAAAATAAAGTGCAGTTGCCCCCCTAAGCCAAGCCGTTATTGGCCCGAAGGTCCCCATCCCATGGGGCCACTTTTTTAAATAAAGGGGAGGTGGGCCCCCTCCCCAAGCCTCTTAGGCCCTGGGGACCCCATACCCCAGGGCCATGTATGTTTTTTAAATGGAGGGAGCAGCCACTTAAAAAAAAATGGTTGGGGAAACCACCTGGCACCTCTTTCAAAGCCTTGTTAGGCCCTGGGGACACCATCCCCCAGGACCACTCTTTAAATAAAGGGGAGGCGCGCCCCCCAAGCAGATTATAGCCCCGGGGACTCCATCCCCCTATGCCCTACCCTGTCAAAGGTAAGTGCCTTGGTGCCCACCTAGGGCACCCACAACACTCTTGTTGGGGGTCTCGGGGGAACCACGCAGCCCCCCCTTCCCTTTATGAATAACCCCCTACTCCGGGCATAAGGTTATTAAATGTGACCTGTCGGTCATTTTATTTTTTGTTTTGTTTTTCAATACCGCAAGAGCCTGGTTCCTCTCCATGGATCGAAGCAGGTCAGGGTATCACCACCCTGCCCTCCTATATTATTATTTTTTTACTTCAGGAGAAGGGACTAAGTCCCAGAGTCCTGTAATGGCTCGCAGCAACATTTTTTTCATGTTGCTAGCAGCCAAGCAGATTGCTCGCTCCCATGTGACCGAGATGACCCAGGGGAAATAAAGCCAATCAGAACACCTTATTTTTAAATTGGCTTTATTGCAAGAGTGTCTCGCAGACCCAACCATCCAGATATACAAATATTTTTGTCCCTTAATTTCTCAACAACTACTGAACAGATTACACAAAATCAGAATTACAAAAAGCACAATCTACAGACAAAGATCTAGCTTCCTGCCAAATTTAGTTTAAATTCCTTTCTGCAGTTTTTGCAGTAGTCTGTCTTAAAGAAGTCTATGGAAAATTCATAGGGATTTTGCGTTTTGGAACCCCCCCTTTTTTCGGCCCTGCTTGATGGATCATCCCGAAGCTCTCCATGAACAAACTAGTCGAAAGGCACCTATTTGGAAAGTTTCGTGGAGATTCGTCAAACGGTGCCAGACTTATTAGCAACACAATAAACGCTTTTCCTATGGCACAGACCTGACTGTAACTACCTAGTAGTGACCGCCGCTAGTTTATATACATGCTTTTATATATTTACCTCATCATTTAGTTTGACGCCGAAGCACACGACTATTCCTTTCGGTGCCTCCATCTAGGATAACCACTCCTGTGTCAGTTTACATCCTGGCAGCACCATTCCATAATGATTCTAGCTTCCATTTGTATCCAGCAACACACAAACCAAGGTGACTCGTTTCCACTTAGCAGTCTTGCTCACATACACTGGCAGCCATATTCTTCTTCTATTGCCTTTTTGCTATTTTTAGTTCTAAAGCAATTGGGGGTGACCATGTCAAAAGGGGCACTTTCCTACACTATCCTCTCTCCTCCCAAATTAAAAAGATTGAGGCTAACCTTTACCAAGAGAGTCTTCATCTTCTAAATGAAAAATCGTGGAAATGCTATCTGCATTGGCATGGTCAGTCCCAGGTCTGTGTTCCACTGTAAAGTCCATACCCTGTAGGGGAATAGACCAATTAAACTGTTTGGGGTTTTCACCTTTCATTTGCATTAGCCATCTGAGAGGCCTGTGGTCAGTTTGAACAAGTAAGGGAGAGCCAAACAAGTATGGCATCAACATCTTCATGGACCAAACCACAGCAAAGGCTTACCTCTCAATGGCACTCCAAAGCTGCTCTCTGGGGAGTAACCGCTTGCTAATGAAAGCAACTTTTTGTTCATGGCCATCACCATTTGTCTGGGATAGGACTTCTCCTATCCCCTGTTCATAGGCATATGTCTGCACTATTTTTTTAATTGAGTGGATTAAAACATAGTTATAATTGATGAAAAGCAACAAAGAAGACCCATTAAACTGCTAGTATGATAATGTGCTAAGATTCCGGTAGCGAATTCAATGTAAATACATCATTAAAAAAGATACAAAAATCATCATAAATTACAGCAAAAAGCAACACTTTAAACATAGACCATGCTTAAATCAAATAAGATTACAATTCATAACACTTTAAAATAGGTTCCCATCTTAAAAAAGAAGAAACATTCAGTGTGCAAAAGATTAAAGACATTGGCGGTGAAAGTCCGACAAGGAAATCCTAATGTACAGTACTAAACAAACCCTGACCAGATCGCTTTAAATCTGTGTAAGGCCCCTATACGTTTAGCATAAGCTTCTTCCCACACATATGTCCTATCCATTTTCTCATACCAATGATGACCCAAAGGTATCTTATCAGATTTCCAGTTCTGAAGAATTAATGACCTGGCTACTGCTATAGCTATGGAGAGAAAATATTGCTGGTATTTTGTCAAATGATGAGCCTCTGCTGAAGAACCAAATAGAACCAATTTGAGAGAAGGGATAATGTAAACCGATTCTGATAGCAATTATTAATCATTTGAAAAACTTCAGACCAAAATTGTAAATAGCGACAATTGAAAAAGAAATCAAGCTACTCACCCACGCCTACAAATCCCTCCACAACAGCAGACCCAAATACCTCAACGAAAGAGTCTCTTTCCACGTGCCCAGAAGGAACCGCCCCTCCGCTGACCTTGCCCTGGCAGAAACCCCGCACATCCAAAGAATCAGAGCGGGTGGAAGAGCCTTCTCCGACATCACAGCCAAGGCCTGGGACGAGCTCCCAGTCCGCATCAGACAGACACTCCCCTACTCAGCACACCTTCAGGAAGAGCCTCAAGACATGGCTCTTCAGCTGATCCAGAGCTGATCCCCCTCACCCATTCCCCTCTAGTGCCTTCAGACCCTCGCGGGTGAGTAGCACGCTTTAAACCCCCTGATTGATTGATGGTTCCAAGACTCTATCTCTGGATCCTGGCACCTAAAGCAATACTCTGAAGAAAGTGGGAACATCTTGTGAAGTCTTTTCGGCATAAAGTAGGTTAGCCACCTTAACATAAAAACAATTCTTTTATAATTAGCAGCTCACAATGCTCTATGCCCAACTTCACATAGCATCTGCCACTCTTCATTGCTGAGACTACATCCAGTTCCCTTTACTAGTCTGGAGAGAAATTTACCAACCTCTTTCTGCTCACCCAGCTTTGCTAAACAAGAATACCAATTACCAACTCCAGTTTAGCCATGATCGTATAATTGACTTAAAATCTTTGATGCCGAAATATTAGCCATGCCATAATTTGATCTTAAAAAAATGGTTATTTGATTGAAGCTGAAATACTAGGGCCCAATTGCTGAGTCAACGACTCAAAAGTAATCAAGTTTGATACATTATAAAAATCCACCCGGTCGGTCAAACCCCGACTCCTTCCATAGTTCTAGGACGCCCTGGGAGAACTGTAAGATGACACCCTGGCAATAGGCAATTTTTATGTCTAGATGATAGCCATGAATTTTGTGTGATGTAAAAAATTATTGTATACGAGAAGCTAAGTCTAATATTGTCTTAGATCTAGATTTTTTCAGCAATTTCTGGAAGCGAAGAAAAATAGGTAATTTGATTGCACTTTCAGCCAGCATTGTATTTAGCACTCCATTTTCAAATTTAGAAGATGTCATTGGGAGCTGCACCAACAGCTGCATAATAATAAAATTCAAAATTTGGGAGGTTCTTCGGGGTTAGATCTATTCTGCGCCCAATTTACATACGGTTCCCATATGTCATGTGGCTTCGAAGTCGAGGGCATTAAATCCCAGAAAATGGTGAGTTGTGTGTGTCGATACATAACATCAGTCAGCCAGTCTTTGATACAAGGCACCCTCTTCCTCCCCCCATCGAAGTGCAACCTGTCTTCTTGCAAATAATAGGAGAACTGCATGTAGTTTGCGCTGCTTTGGTGGTGTGTCCTTCACATAACCCAGGAGACCCAATATAGAGGAAGGAGCATCCGTTCTGTTAACTATTTGATTTCCTGCAGTAAAGATCTCCTACCAAAATTTAATAATACGTGGGCATTCCCATGCAATATGTGAAAAGGAAGCAGGATCATATGCGCAGCGCCAGCAGCGTGCATCTTCCCTAAGCTTCATGCGATATAAGCTGATAGGTGTCCTGTAATATCTATGCAAAAAGGTTAAATGGATCAGGAGAAGCCTATAGTTTGGGGAAAGTTCAGTGAGCTGCCTACAACCGAATTCCCACTGTTTGCCTGTCAATTGAGGGTCAAGTTTGCTGTTCCACTGCTGGAGTGACTTTGGCTTAACTACCGGGTTCGTATTTTGCATAGTTGTATACAGGAGTCTAACTAGCTTACGGGGTGAAGGTGATTTCAGAATTTGTTCTAAAGCTGGCAATGAGGGCGGAGGCTCGGGGAATCCTGTCCACAGCGCTCGACATGCAGTTCTTAGTTTATGATGCAAAAACAGCTCTGCAAAGGACGCAGTTCGATCTTTAGTTCCCGCAGGAGGGGGCCTAATCTCGCCATTCGGGTATAAATCAGCAAATGTGTATAGGTGTGTATCTTTTACTAGGGTCTTACTTACCCCGTCAGTGATGCAGGGGAGCATGTGGTTTCTTGCCAGCGGTATAAATGGTGCATGAAGCAGAGAGCCACCTTGTGTTTTTAATGAAAAGTCTACAAAATCTACCCAGGTCTGACTCTGGGTTTTTCGAGTGTCCCTGATCCTATATTCCTTGCTGGTGAGTGAGTCCAAAGCCCTCAATCAGGGTATCCTTCATGAGGTCATAGGACTCAGCATCTGTCTCATTTAGTGTCAGGAGCCTAGCCCTACACTTTCCAGAGAACAGCTCCCAGAGAAAAGATCCTGAATACTTATTGTTGAGTTTCCTCATTTTACAAGCCCTCTCAAAGTCTATAACCATTTGATGACATCATCACCCTCTGTACATTTCGAGACAGTCCCTTTGAAGGATCTTATGATCGAAAGCTTCATCCTTCTAACTATTTATAATTTTGCTGACACCAGAGATGGGTCCTGAGCCCATCTTATCCCTTTCCTTTTCTATAGCTAAGAGTTGCCTCTAAGGCTATCCTCTTGGCTATTTTTTGACGGTCAGCTTCTTCAGTATCTAGTTCTTCTGGGGCGCTACCAGTAGTACTTCCAGTGGTGTTGCTATCAGTAGTACCACTGCTGGAATCGTCATCTGCTTCATCCACTTCAGTGTCCTCTTTCCATTCTCCCTAAGGGGATTCATCTCCTGCCAGGGTTTTAGCATTTTCTGCAAGTAACTTCTGCAGATGAGCTTTTGTGGGTCTAGCACCCATGGCAAGTTTCCATACTTGGCAGAGGGACTTAAGTTGCGACAACTTAAGGTTCCTCTAGGGCCCCAGGTTGAGCTCCTGGGAAGGACCAAACATGGTATAAAAATAGCTGGGACCTTTTTAGAAAACTAATAAAAAAGTACTTTCTAAAGGCCTTACTAACTTAAATACTTTTTATCTTATCAACAGTTTCGCTTTGGGACTTAACACAAGGCCCTAACCGCTAGTTCTTAAACAATTTAGAAAAAAATGTAAATCAAAAAAATATTTTTAAACTGACAAGTTTGGATTATTTAGTGTCATCACTTATTAACAAAGTCGTACAGCAGATGTTAAGTCTTGTATCCCACCTCTGCACTACCAATGTAGCTTGCTCTTTATATAGAATTCCAAATTAAATATACTGTGCAAAGAGTCGAGGTATTCCTATGTGTGGACAGGGTCTTGTAGAGCCCCTTGGGATTGCTGGGCTAAGGGGTAGTGTGGTTGAGCAGCCTTAGGCTTACCAGAGAGGAGTGTTCAATATCTGCAAATACGCACACTAGTCAATAAATGATGCACACGACTCAATAAGGAGATCCTCGCCAATTTATAAGACAAAAGTATCTTTATATATATATGTAGGCACCATAATCAATATGATCAGGTAAGTATTTTTTTCAATAGAAATACTTTTGCTTTTAAAAAGTTGAAGATAACATTTCAGGAGCTGCAATGTTGTCCAATTGGAGGAAAAACAATTATGGCATTCAGGTAAAGTACAGCGACTTATGAGACCAATCTCCTGGACTTAGTGAGTGTAAGGCAAGATGTAAGGCAGCACCAACAAGACACCAACAGCTGTACTAGGGTGTCTGAGTGCAGGGTTGCAACAGAGCGTTGGGTGCCCAATGGAAGTCAATGGGGATAGAACTTGGTAAAAAGAGGCTGCAGGTTTTGACTGGGAGGCCAGTTGGGCTGAACCAACAGGGGGGCTCAGGCCTCACATTGCTCGGGACGTGGGAACACTTTTGGTCCTCTTCTCCATGGGCCAGGGGCGACGGGTCCAGAGATGTCTTTAGGTGTCAGGTCTTTGTCACCGGGAGCGGACGCGATAGAGGGGAGCATGCAAACAGAAGCTGTAGGTGGTGTTGGAAGTTACGGCGGGGAAACCCAAGGTGGGCTTCAAGTCTGAAGGTTCTGGCGACCACTTTGACACAGTTGGCCCACTTCAACTTGGCCTACTTGCTTGGGTGCAGTGGTGCTTTCCGGCATCTGGTTCTTGTGGTCTTGTGAAATGAAATTAAGGTTTTGTAAAGCGCATGCATGCCTCGGCGTCTAAGCTCTAGCTGTCAGTGAGACTAGACCAGAGGGAAATGGTAGGGACTACAGCTTGGGTGCAAACAGCCATGTGTTTAGCGATTTCCTAAACAACTGCCTGTTGGCTTTCCTTCTCGGAGTAACAGGCAGAGTATTCCACAGTTTAGGGGCCAAGTGGTACAAACTTCTGCCTCCCCATTTTACAGTCTTTGCCCTAGGAACGACTGGTAGGGAGGCCATCGATGACCTGAGATTGCGTTGTGGGACGTGCCGTCTGATATGCTTGGTAAGATAAACAGGTCCAGCACTGTAAAGTGTCTTGCCTGGACCGGAAGGCAGTGTAGGTTTTGAATACTTTGGGATATAGGACTGAATTTGGGAATCATGCGCAATAATCGCGCTGCCGCATTTTGTAGTAATTGCAGCTGGAGTAAAGTCCTCTTGTTTGCCCCTAAGTAGAGGGCGTTGCAGTATTCAATTGTCTCACAGCTTAATCTTTGTGCTTGCAAGGTGCAGGGGAGCAGCTCCGCTGCTCCATAGGAGTTCCTGGTTCATGGATGAAGTGCTGGCAGGTCTCACAGGCTTTGTAGACACAGCATCTGCAGGGCAAGTAGTCCTTTGGTGCAATTGTCTAAGTCAGCTGGCAGAACGACAGGGTTAGCACCAAGTCAGTTGCTAGGTCTTCTATTCTTGCTCTTTGTGACTTTTCACAGCCGTTTTCTTCTTTCAGATTGGCAAGATTTGATTTTCTCGTGCCATGGGTTCCCCAAAATACAGGATTTTGTGGAGTTGGGGGAGTGCAGGGTAGTAGCCAATGTGCTGCTAACCTCTGATTTCACCTGCTCCCTATCTGACCACTTACTCAGGCCTGTCACTGCAGAGCCTGTGTGTGCAGTTTACACTGCCATGTCGTGTTGGCATCTAGAACCCCTTGCCAAGCCTTAAACCTCTTTTATTACATATAAGTCACCACTAAGGTGGGCCCTAGGTAGCCTATAGGGCAGAGTGCAGTATAAGTAAAAGATAGGACTTGTACTTTTAAGTTTTGCATGTCCTGATAGTGAAACATACCTACATTTGTTTTTCACTACTTTGAGGCCTACTCCTCTCATATGTTAACATCTGGAAGTTCTTATTACACTTTTGAGCTGTAATTCCTGATTGAGAAGAAGTAGGTCTGTCATGTTTCATATAATTGGAATGGTAATGATAAATCCTCTTTCCTGGTAAAGTTGGATTTAACATTACTCTTTTAGAAATGGCGCTTTTAGAAAGGGTGACTGCTTGACTTTGTGCATTCCATCGAGACAGCCACACACAAAAGAAGGGTAGGTGTGTCTGAGTGGCCATCTGCACCCTGATGGCCCATCCTGAGCAGGATGGGAGAGAGTAGCTGACACACCTGTATAGGCAGTGTCCTGTCTCCACACAAAGGGTTGATTACCCGTCTGTGGTGAGTATGGAGCCAGGGCTGGAAAGAAAGGACCTCTGTGCACTTCAAATACCCTTCTTTTAAGTCACCCCCTCTTCAAAGGCACAACTGGCTATAACTACTGGTTCTCTGACTCCAACAAGACAGACACTTCTAGCCCTATAAAGAAACTCTGTCAGAATGACTGCTGTGCTGCTACATGGACTGTCACTCTGCTGGACTGCTGCCCTTGAAGAACTGCTTTTCAGCTGTGCTGCCCTTCTGCCTGCTGCTCTCTGGTCCTGATGAGGGAGAGCTAGACTCTGCCTTGAACACAGAATGATCTCCATGGGCTTGTTGGCTTGCCTCCTGTTTCATGAGACTACAGGATATCAAAGTCTCACCACCTGCTCCTGTGCCTGGTTCCCTGGAAGTAGACCCAGATGCGTACTCCAGTAAAATTGCATGTAGTCTGCACATCGACCCGGTTGTGGGAGCAGAATCAGCGCATCGGAGTCTGAACCAGCACACCGCCTTAAAGAACCAATGCATTGAAATCAGTGCATCGCTGCCGCTGCAGTGTGGGATGATAGGTGCATTCCTACGACTCCAGGGAAATACCCAGCACATCGTCTACAGAACCAACGCATCTTGGATCGGCACATCGTCTGTGGTACCTGTGCATCATCACCACTACAGTGTGGAGAAAATCAACGCATCACCTCAACTGCTGGATCAAAACAAATGTATTGCTTGGCTGTACCCTGCAACTCGATGTTGCAATCAGGATTAAGGTACTTTGTTCAGCGGGGTTACGTGGCTCCTGTATGCGGCCTGTACTCCATCAGGTTCAGCCTAAACTTTTGATTTTGCCTCAATCGAGCGTGACCAGATAACCCCCATAGGCGATATTGCTTTTAAGTGCTATTTTTACATTTAATCTTTAATTATTAATATCTCTACTTCTGGATTTTTGTCATTTTGTTCTGGTTTTATTTATAAATTCATAATCTATTTTTCTAACCTGGTATTTTCATTGTGTTACTTTCTGTTGTGTTCCAATAATACTTTACACATTGCCTCATAAGTTAAGCCTACCTGCTCTGTACCAAGCTACCAGAGGAGGAGCACAGGTTAATTAATGGTCTGTATCTGACTTGCTCTGGTTAGGATTGTGGTCCTACTTGGACAAAGTGCAGACCTCTGCTAACTAGAGACCCAATTTCTAACACTCCACTTATTGATTTTGCCAATTGGTAAATACCCCTAAATCTCAAAGATGACATGTCCCCATCTTGTATTCCTATAATACCTTGCTACGGGGTACTTTCTATCTTAATTGCTTTGGGGCTCCCCCTTTGGTCCCTAACATAGTGTTTTGTGGGTGCTCATGGTTGGCACGTGGGACCCACCAGAAACCTGGGTAATCGTTTCCCTGGGGCTGGAAAGGCTCGGGGGGAGGAGGGCATATGCCCCTTTCCCTTAAGTTAAAAGAAAAGGTCTTTGGGGGTTAGGGTCCCCAGGACCTTTATTAGCTCGGTGGGGTTCTCGGGCCCCTACTAGCTCCGGTAGGGGGGGGGGTCGCATACCTCCTTTTATAATAGAAATATAAGGCTCCAGTGGATGTGGTGGCAAAGGCTCTGGGATGGGGGCAGCACGTCCCATTCCCCTAAAAAAAAAAAAAATAAGATACGGGTGGGGACCAGGAGATCCAATATACATTTTTTAGGTCTCGCCTAGGCAGCGCTCATGCACTGTCTTTCCGAGACATCTAGTAATCTATATGCGTGGTGAAACTCCTCCTATTGCTGGGTAATTTCTCGCCAATTGCCATTAGTTAACTTTGGCAATTTTTTGGTTAGCCGGCTTATAATTGGCTCTTCATCCGATACGTAACTTCCATTTATTCCGAAAGCAGCAGCACCTAACTTCAGTCTCCTTACTCTTTCACAGCGTAATAGTTTTTTTAAAAACATAGTGCGCATTAGCATGCGCACGCTACCTAACATTATACGCATTCAGCAAAAGTATCCCGGCAGCCGAACGCAAGTTTTTATTATTGCCATGCAGCTCGCCTCGTGGGCTGCCACGCTCATACATTTTAGGTAAAAGGGCGCAGTGCTTTGTTTTACCACGCCACTGTTTTCATGGACCGATGCTTCGGCACTCCCCATGCTACTCACCGACAGCCGCCGCTGCCTCATAGCCCCACCAGCATCGCAGTTGCTGGCCATAGCCTGCCGTGCTAACAACTCGCCATACTCCCAGCGCTGGGTCATCTTGGGTGCCACTAACCAACCATCTGAAACTCCGAGCTCTCGCAGAAGCTGCACAAGCTGCATGCTTGCTCAGGCACCAACATTGGTGCTGGAACTTTGGGCAAGAAGCATACATGACCTGCGAGCCGGAGTCAGAGTGCTACGCACAGTACAGCGAACCCCTGGCGAGCAGTAACCGGTCCTGACTGCCACCCCTGCAGTCCATGGATGGCAAGCTCAGCTTTGTTGACAGCTGTTCTGGCCTTGCGTGGCGTAACGAATAAGGCGTAAGACTTTCATGCTAAGGAGCGGGGTTCGAGTCTGGCAGGAGGCTCAAACTTGCTGTCATTCTGTGTCTGTCGGGAATGCAACTGGTGCTCATTTAAAGCACTGCTATCTTCGAGTGGAGTTTGCGCTATATAAAACAGCAAACAAAATACAAAATCGAGCAACACTGTTTTTTGGGGGGAGGGGAGGACTGCAAATTCAGTTTGTTAATTCGCTTGTTCGTCCACTGGGAGCTGTGTATGTTGAGCCTCCCACCGAAACTCAGCCCGGTTCCCCAGCCTCAAAGAGGACTACTCCAGCTTTTACGCACATCCTTTAACTTTGTCCACACACTCCATACAAGTATGTGCGTTTAAACTCTGACTCCTGTATTTTTATATTTTATTTTGCACTTTAATACAGCGCAAACTCGACCTGAAGGATTTGGAATGCTTTACATGAGGAGCCAGTTGCATTACAGATTGGCTCATTCATTTGTAGGTACGGAAAAAATAAGCGATTTGCCCAGAATCAACTAATGTTGTCCCGCCAAGACTCAAAACCGGTTTGAAGAATAGGGTCTATGTGTGTGTGCCGAGGGCGGGAGGAAGGGGTTGCCGTATTGTTTATTTTGGAAGCAGAAGATGCTTCAGTCATGGCGGAAATACCATCTTTTGCAGAAATATTTTTGCTCTCTACAGTTTGTTTGCCCCTAGCTTGAATTTAGCGCAAATGTAAATTGGTTGATGGCTGCGCAAACTCTCTCGTAGTGGCAATTACTACTTGCGTCTTCACTTCAAAACATCATGACGTCCCTCTAATCAAGGTTGTTTTATAAATATCCACTTTCTTATGCTTTACTTGAAATAAACTGGACCCATGCTTTGATTCAGAACATGTTAACCTTGTTGTTATAACATGTTGCAGTTTGAAATCATGCTGGGGAAATGCAATTACTAGGTTTTTTTTCCAAGCGTGTCTTCACATGCTGGTAAATATAAAATGCTATGCATGCTGTAAATTGAACACGTGTCCCCTAAGGAGGTCTCCCTCAGAATGGAGGCGTTGCCGTGACCTGGTCTTTCTAACCCCAACCAGGAACATCATGGCGATTAGCTATTGATTTTCAAAACGGCAAGACTGAGGGCTCCCAAGGGGCGGGATCACACACACCTTAACATTTCAGTTAATTACCGTGACACTGGGAAAACATTCAAGTCTAGAGAGATAGCTATGGCAAATCATAGTGGACTCACTATAGCTTGAAGAATGCAACCACTGACAAAGCCAATAGTTGTCACTTTAGTATGCTTGAATTGTGAGGGGCTAGCATAACACCATTTTAGAAAGGAAACTACTGCTGTCTCTGATAACTCATGCACTATTGCAGGAAAATGAGGACATTTAGAGGTGCTTGCTGCTCAGTTTGGAAGAAGCTGGACACAGCTAAACAGAATGCTAACATTGTTAGCAGCTGTTTTATTTATTTTCAGCATATATTGCGTTTAAATGTAAGAATCAGGAGATTTAGGTATGCACATACGTTTTTGTCTTTATTTAAAGATCTCCAAATAATTAGCTGTTTGTATTAACATGCCCTGCAACACTCTAGCCCCATTCCGAATAAAGGCAGCAGTGTAACAATTGCCTTTTGTAGTGTCTGAAATAATTACGACACAAAATATAGGCTTAAGAGCTGACGTTAAACTTATTGATGTAACTAGCCGATTATGTTGAGAACACATTCTTAAAAAGAATTGCAATTTTTCTTTAATTTTTCTCTGGCTTGCATAAGCGCTATAGCACATTCATACATTCATTCATTCATAATGAGTGGGGGATACCGATAATGCAGATTGGAATTGTCTTAGTGGGTTACATCAGGGAAGCGTTCACATTTGGTCTTCGAGGATCCCCGGCTACAGACTGGCAATCTTAAACTGAAAGCTCTCTTCCCCTCCCCGCTCAGTCCCCACTCCCAGCGCCCGGAACAGCTGCTTTCAGCTCCGCAGCAGTAGGCGATGCTCCAGTTAGTACAATGGTATAGTATTGTCATGAGAGAATGCCTTTTGTTGTCTCGGACTGTTACAATGACAACAAGCATTTGCAATGCAATAGGTCTCGCATTCACGCGAGTGTAAGCTATTAACATTGTAAAGGACAATGCATTATATTTATGTTTTGGGTTTTAAAACATAAATAAAAGGCATTGTCAATTACAATACTAATAGCTCAAACTCGTGTGAATGCGAGACCTATTGCATTGCAAATGCTTGTTTACAAGGGTACTGATAACTGAGCGACAGGAGCTGCTCATTTATTATTCGCTGTTCCTAGGATGGAGCGCCCCATAATGCCTTAGGGGGTTATAATAAACAAGAAGCAGCAGGGGCACCACCAAGCATTTTTTAATGTTATGGGGGGGGGTTTGCAGGAAGTATAGTAGCCCCCAGCAACATTCGAAAAACAAGCAGTAAATCTTCTTGGTCAAAAAAACCAAGTCCCCAGGAGATCTTACCATATTGTTTTTAATCGCTCCTAGCTGGAGCTCAGTGCTCTTCAGCTGTAGTGCAAGGCCCTTTTTTTGGCACCCGCGCCAGGCAGTGTTGTCATCAATGATGTGATATCAGATGTCACATCAATAGCCTTTCTGAAAAACGCTTCTAAAGCAACAACCAAAATCCTTGTCTGAGTGAACCACAATACTCCCTAAATTAACCTGTGCTTACCCTCTGGTAGTTTGGCACAACAGCAGTCAGGCTTAACTTAGAGGCAATGTTTAAAGTACCTATGCAGCACACAAAAAGTAATAAAGTGGAAACAAAGCACAAACAAATCCCAAACCAATTTAGAAAAATAGGATACATTTTGATAAATAAAATGACACCAAAAGTAATTAAATTCAATCTGTATTAAGGTTTTTAGTGACATCTAGCGCCTAAAATATCAATATACATGCAAGACCAGGGCAAAATTCAAAGTTAAGGCCAACCGAGATGGAGCGCGGCTCGAAATACACAAGATGGATTGGGACTGGTTTTGGCTTGCCTTCGGAAGAAAAGTTCCTAAGAAGGTAATGTTCTGCGGAGCAAGGCAGCAGGCAATGTCTGAGTAGGTGTCATCATCGGGGGACCTGCTGGACCGAACCACAGTAAAGAGTTCTACCTTGAGACTTTGTCACTTGTTTAGAAGTTCAAAATCTCCAGTGGGACGAAGCTACTTTCCTGGTACTATGACCAAAAGTGTTGGTGTTACTCTCAACACTGATCTTACTTTTTGATACACGTTCACAGAATCAGTTACCCCTTTTGAAGAGCTTATCAATCAATCAATCATACAATACGTGTGTAGAGCGGTTTGTCACCCGTGAGTGTATCCAGGCACTGGGCTGCAGGTTTCAGGGGAGGAGGGCAACAAGAAAGGTTTGGGTCCTGTCTCTGACCGGCTTGGACCACTACAATCTAATAAACAGAACAGATAGCCAGTCAGGTTTACTTTTTATCCTTTGATCACACCCAGCCTGTAATTATTGAGTGATCAACAATTTTATTTTAGTTTTTTATTTTATTCGACTTTTTGATTCGATTCTTTGTATGTCATCAAAAGCACAGTTATCAAACAATCAAGAATGCATTCAGAAAACAATGTGCGCAATATATACACGTGTTCAATATGTACAAAGTCAATACTCAGATTTCAGGGACACCAAAAGAGCATTTACAAAAAATAAATTAGTACAATACATAACAATAATTTTTAGATAGGCACCAGTCCTTCAAATTAAATACCAGAAGACAGGCGGACAACAGAGTTCAAAGATACTGCCTGCCTGTCTTACTGAGCCTGTGATTAGATACTTTTAGGATTGCACTACTAGGGGTAGAAAGTGTGGTATTATTTTTGTCCCTAGTTGCACCCTTCTTCTCGGGGTCAACGCGTTTCGAACCACAGAAGGATTGTGGGCTCTCCTCAGGACACCGACTGGATAGAGCCGTAACTGTCTGTAGCACTCAATGGCCACATGGATGGTGAAGCCTCGCACAGGATGGAGTTTCTGAACCTCGGCCAGGGTGTAGTGCAGATTCCTGAACCGGTCAATAATCTGGTAATTCGTGTTGTTGACTCGCTTCGTTCAATTAGAATCGTTTGATTAATGAACTGCTTCGTATCTGCACCTCCGGCGTCTGGCGTGTCTGACACGTGTCTGAAACTCGTTTGATGAGTGCTTGGTGGGAGATGGTGTCGAAAGCTACGGAGAGGTCGAGTAGAATCGGGGCGGCCAATTCAACTCTGTCAAATAGAGTGCGGATGTCATCTGTGGCTGTGATCAGGACCGTCTATGTGCTGTTGTGTGCTCTGAATCCTGATTGGGAGGGGTCTAGCAGGTTGTTTCTCTCTATGTGTTCAGTGAGTTTTAAGGAGATGGCCTTTTCTAGAACTTTGGTCGGAAACGGGGTCTGCGGAGGATTTCTTGAGGAGTTGGTCTGACCTCCAAGTGTTCTCAGGCATCAGGACAGGTGGCTGTGGTGATGGAGGTGTTGAGGATGGTGGTGAGCTGGTGGCTGATCTCGTCGCTTCTGAGGTTGAAGAGTCGTTGGGGCATGGGTTGGAGGGTGCTCCCGAGTCGATGGAGTTCATTAAGGCTGTGGTGTTCAGTGTGCTGAGCTGTACCCATGTGGTGAGTTTATGGAAATGTATTCTTGCTGTGATTTGAAGGTTGGTAATACAGTCAGCTTTCTCATCCTGTTTGTCCTACAGGAATGGAGTCTTGCTGGGACTACCTCAATATCTTACCTGTTGCCTTCAGATTGTTTTAAATGCATCTTCCGTGTCTGTTACTTAACTTAAGCTTCTGTTAAATACCAAATGGATTTCTTCCACATGTTACCAATTAATAAATTGAGCTAATTTTAAAAACTGTGCTTGGTGCGCAAGTCACTTGCTGACATTTTTCCTAACTATCTCAGCTTTCGACTTAAGCCCTAAATGCTGTCATTCTTTGTTCTGGTTCTTATTGCCAGTACACTAGTGACTGTCAACGTCACTGCAGGATGCAGCACATTAAAGCCAGAGCTATTAACTTTTCCAGTGGTTGCTTAGATTTTAGTCATCCTTTTGTGTTTAAAATTTGTATTTAGGTTACCGTAATTTAAAGCCAATGGTATATTTACTTAGTTCCAATAAAACCATATATTGGTGTGATGTGCATTAAAACAAAGAGAGTTTCTACACCTGCTTTTTTTAGTGCACCTGCTTGCTAGGAAGCGCCCATGCTGTTCTATTAATATAATATGCATTAGGTATTTTGTTTTGTTTATTGACCATTTTATAGCAAGCCTATTGCTGCAACGTTTAGAGACAGTATGTTTTCCCTTTAAACCCAAATGTATTTATTTCAGCTAAAAATAAATTACATTTATTAGGACTGGTGTTAGCCAAGACCTTTAAATTTCACTAGCATTATTTCTATAATATATTTATAGGAGCTTTCAGCCACACCTCTTCATCCATTAGTCTGTTATTGTGTGATTCACAGTATTCTTCTGCCCACTAGAGCATACTGCCTGGTGCAATGGGCCAGCCCATTTCATCCATTGGCTACTTCACTGTGAGTGATCGCATTCTGCCCCTTTCACAAGGACAAGCGCATCCACACACAAAGTAGTTCTACTATGACAATGTGTGTATTTTGAGACCCAATAATTATTTTTGCTATTAGCCAGTTTTTTTTTTTGTTTTTTTTTAGGTTGACGATCGCCCGGCAGCATTCCCAGCATTAACGTTTAGCAAAAACCACAATGTAATGGCTTTTGCAATGGTTTATATTTTTAATGCACTGCATGTGCAGTTTAGCAGAACACATGCTTGACAAAGCGTCCCATTTATTTGTAGAGCTAAATCCATGCCAGAACTATATAGCATTAATGCCACAAAGATATCGATGAGTCCTGTATGTTTCTTTGTTGTTGTTCTGTGTTATGTTGCTGTGATGTGCCTGAATAGTTTCCCTTCTTCATCATAGACATGAAGACACGGAAGTGGAGTTTTCTGCTGCAGGACTATCAACGCTTAAGTGAGTTCCTGATCCTGCTTTAATGTTCTTTTCTATGCCCCTGGGTGATCACTGCTGCATGTCTTGTGGGAGAACCTTCCTGTTGAGAATGTCAATTTGCATGATGAGCCAAGCACAACACCCTTTTCGCAAATGAGATTTAATAAATGATGGTGGCAATTTGAACAAAAGATTCAGTTTCAGACGTTGTGGAAAAATGAACCCATGTGTGGTTAGACATTCCAATTTCTTATCATATCATTATTCCACATTTTGTGGTGGTTGTAGCAGTTGAATTTCTTACAGTATTTATGACTGTACCTACTGATAGGGGTTTATGCGGTCACTGATGTTGTACCATAAACTTAATTTTTTTAAGGTTTCCTATTGTTGAGCTAATGCACGTTTTTTTCATATATTTGCCAATTTCTGCTATGGTGATGTGATTTTGCGTCCCTGGCGTTTTGCGCATTATTATGGATTTGCCACATAATGCATCATTTTATGGATAATCTGCGTATTTCAAGAAGAAATGTGATTCCTGCTTGAACAGATCAAAAGTTTCTAAAATTACAGCAATGCAGGGTGGAAAGCACTTCATAAAGGGTGACTGGTCACCTTTCTTTGGCTTATATCTGTATAGTAGTACTAATGAAGTGAAGCCCTTTCACAGAAAGTGTTAACATGTGTAAAACTGCCAAAGCAGTGAGGTAGTACTAACACAAAATGTTCTGTATTTGCCACATAATTTGTCTTTTCTTGCCTCGTAATTTAGTCAACCCTGCTCATAATTTGGTCTTCCCCTGTCGCATAATTCTAACGGCTTTGCATATAGTTCATTTTTTGTGTTGGTGTCACTTATATTGGTGCTACCTTTGACCTTGGTGCAGGAGCATTATATACAACTATTGAATATTGGGATTTTATGTTTAAATCTTTTTTGTTGAGAAATACTTTCAAAGCTATGGAGAGCCAAACAAAGATACCGTATATGCATTATCAAGCACAAATGCACTGAAAAGCGTTCAAAGTATTTTTTTATTAACTTAAACCGGATGCCATTTATATCACTGAAGTAATTCAACAGTTCTGCCCCTTTGCTGTTAACCACATTGATCTTTTCAAAACCACCTCTCAAATTTGGCACTGTTTTCTAAATAATCTATTGAAGACTCTGTAGTGTCTTGTGAGCTAGAAATGACGGGACCCATTTGGTTCCTGATGTACTCCATAGAACAGTGACATAAGTACTTGGGTCTGGGTGATAGAATTTGTGATTTAGAATGTTCAGTTAACAGTTATACCCTGAGGAATAAGGACGTGTAACACCAAGCTCCATGTGTGGCATAATCATTTACAAAGTCTGAGGCTGGTAAGGATGCTACGATTGGAGATAAAATAGGGATACGTAACCCGAAGAACTGACAGTGCTCTCCGAGAGAGTTTGCCCTGGTCAGGCAAACTGCTCCTGCGAGCCACACGCGCCTCAGTCAGAGGGAAAATCTACAGTTTGCGTATGTGGAGTCAAAGCACCGCTCCAGCCAGTGCAAAGCTTTCGAATAATACAAAGGCCTAAAAGAGAAATTGCTATATGATCGGCCTGGATCCTGCTGGTGAGGCTGTGAACAACACAGAGTCATAAGCCATACAGAATGATAACGCTAAAGGAAGTGACAGGCCGGTATGAAGAAGTGCTAAAAGAAAAAATATAGTCCAATACCACTAGTAGAATTCGACTTAACAGAATCCGAGTAAAGAGCCATACGACCTCAGCAGCGGGTGAAGCAACCCAAGTGGAAGAATGGGGTTGTGCTTAAATGACCACTACAGAAGGCACTAGGTGCATTCTGAACAACTTAAAGGTTGTCAAAAAGCTAGAAGGCTTCAATGGCCACACAACATTAAATAGGCCAGGACAAGACAAGTGTCAGTACACGGCTAGTGCTCAACGAAGGTGTTGATCCAAGTGGGCAGCTAACATCGCCAGATTGGGCTCTGCTCTCGACAGCAGGAAGTTCCACAGGTTATGATGCCACCACTTTCCTAAAACCACCGCTTCCATTCAATACCGCCAAGTTGCAGAATATTGACACCAGGTGGACTGCCTGGAATGAAATGTATGATGATTTCATTAATTTATTGGAATAAGCTGATAACAAAAAGATTGTTGATTATCTAAAAAGTCTTGCAGGTGAATGAGTAAAAGAAGTAATATAGAAAATACCACACCCTGATGAAGTCTCTTACTGTCAAATCAAAAAGGCGTTAAATATCAAGTTCAATCCAATACCGAACGTCAATTACGAAAGATACTTTTTTAACCAAGAAAGGGAGAGAGCTGGAGAAACAATCTATGAGTTTGTGAAAAGATTGATACACTCCTCAAACAATGTAAGTTCAATGAATTCAATGATGAAGAAGCAATACGTCTCAAAGTCATAGATGATTGCCTTTCTGATTACCTCAGACGACGAATGCTGAGAGAAATGCTCAGTCTGGAGCGAGTACTCACTTATGACTTCAAGAGCCGAAGTATGTGCAGACCGACAAGCTACTGAAATGGAAGCCGGAGGAGTTCAGAGTGAGTCTGCCTTAAATGTGAAAAGTAAGCAAAAACACAACGCTGAGGGGCACAAAGTGATGTCTCCAAGAAGAAGAAGAAGCTGTTCTCCAGATGCAGTTTTACCTTTCCACATGAAGGAAAATGTTAGTATGCAAGGACTGCGGGAAAGAAAACCATTTGGTAATGGTTTGCAAAGCAAAGGAAAAAGTAAGTTTGTCACGTCGAGGAAACAAAATGGATGCTCAAATGTTCCAGAAGTGACCTTCTACTCACGCTTACCAGGCCAAGCGGCCATATGTTTAAGTAAATGGAAACTAAACATAGTTGATCGTCTTAATCTTCGTCCAAAGGTTCTTCAACAACACTCTCAAGCGATGGTGAAGAAGATGGATCTGTGATGTCAATGTTAACTAAAGAGTAATGTGCGCTTGTCGGATTGGCCACATGCAAGGAAGAATGAAAGTGAAGTGAAATCGACAAATAAAAACACAAAATTCATTTAGACACTGTCCTAAAATCACACTAAAGGTGAATGGCAGTTCCAGACAGTGGTGCCTCGATAAACATTATGCATGAGGAGAAGTACTACGCACTATGTCCCATACCTCGTCTCACACCGTCGAAGACTTAAAGTGTATATATGGGCTGCTTCGACGCCATTGAAAAGTCAAGGTTTATTTGTAGCAACCATGATGCACAAAAAGACAAAAGAACAAACATTAAGTCATGTACTTCAAGGTACTTCCTCTAGTGCCTGTTTACTCCGTTTCAGTATTGCTCCTGAAATGGGACTGATATCTGTACATTACAACATAAATGCTCATCACGAAATAGTTAGCCAATTTCCATTGTTGTTTCATGGAATAGAGAAACTTAAGACAATGAAAGTGCAACTGCATATTAATGATAACATTCGTTCTTGTTGCTCAGCAACATTGTCTAATTGCATTTTGTTTACAGGATGTTGTTGAAAATGAGCCTGAGACCTTACTAAAGCATGATAATATAGTGTTATCCACTGTTCTGACATCAAGGGGGTTCGGCCATAGTGGTAGTGCCTAAAATAAATGGTGATGGAGCAGTATGCATCTGTGTAGATATGCGTCGAGCTAACAAGGCAATTGAAAGAGAACTACATCCAGGTTCCCACATTGCCGATATGATCACACAGCTGAATAGTGCCAATGTTTTCTCTTGCCTTGATCTGAACAAAAGGTATCATCAGTTGGAACTAAAAGAAAATTGCAAGTACATTTCTACCCATATTGGTTTATTCAGATATAAAAGATTAAGTTGCAGCGTGTGACCAACTGCAGAACTATTTCAAGATGTCATTCGCTGCATAATACATCCTGTCATGCATGCTTTCAAATACAGTGATATATTGGTATTTGGGAACACATGAAAGGGACCTGATAAAGCACAAGCGTGCCATTTACTTGCTGATGCTGACCTCACTTTGAATGCTGAGAAGTAGGAGTTCCACAAAGCAAAACTCAAATTACTTGCCCATATTTTCTATGATGGTAAAGTACATGCTTTATCAGCCTCTTGCCCCTCACAAGATGTTACTATGTTTTTGCTCTTTTCTTGGCATGACCAGCTACTGTTCTAGGTACATCCGTGATTTTGCCAGGGTAAGTTCTCCATAAAAAGACTTCATGAAACAAGGCTTCATTTCAGTAGTCACATGAATGTGAACAAAGCTTCAAGAAAATCAAACATGCAATTGAGAGCACCACTGAAATGGCCTACTTTAATCCAAAGCTACATACAGAAGTTGTTGGCGCAAGCCCTGTAGGGTTGGGTGCGATTCTTGCCCAACACAGTCGACAGCCAAATGCTCGAAGGCTGTTGTAGCTTATGCTAGCAGAAGTTTGTCACAGACTGAATGTGCCTATTCACAACCTGAAAAAGAAATCCTAGCAGTGGTGTGTGTGGACCGGTGAACATTTTCATGTGTTTCTCTATAGAAAGAATGTCACTCTTGTCACACACCACCATGCACTTCTTACCATCTTTGGCAATCCTACGACCAAGAAGCTCGCTTGCATTGAAAGGTGGGTTTGCGACTGCAGGAATATGACTACACTATTGTGTACTGACCAGGGAAAGATCAAAACCCTGCTGACTACTATTCACGAGTCCCACTACAATGTCATAGTACCACTTCCAAAACAGCTGTAGCCTAGATAAACTTCATTTTAAAGTCCAGTACACCTGCTGCTGTATCATTGCTGCCATGAGGACTGACTGTGATGTGTAAATACTGAAAGACATTATTGCACATCAGTCCTGGCAACAGGACATTCGACCTCTTAAAAATCACAGTGAATATCAGAATTTTAAAAATGTGTAAGATGAACTTTCCGTTACCCAAGAAGATACCGTCTTGCAAAATTCGAAAATTGTCATACCGGAGAGTCTGATACAGCAAATCATTGAAGTGGCTCATGAGGGACATTGTGGAATTGTCGCCACTAAGCGAGCTCTCCGAGACGGAGTCTGTTTTCCTCATCTTGATGAGAGAGTTGAAAGGGAATTTAAGCTCTGTCATTTTTGCAACTGTTTATCTCCCAAAACAATATAGCGTCCATTGTACATGTCCGATCTTCTTCTAAAACGTGCGGGAGGAAATCGTTGTTGATTTCTTTGGGCCCCTCAGCTCTTCGTTCTGCTCTAAGTGCATACTTGTCCACTCACCATTCGTCTACTGGGGAAAGTGCTGCAACCCTGATGTTTAGGAAAGCCACTAAGATCAAGTGGGCCACTAAAAGATTGAATAATGATGGTGAACTTCATTGAACCGATTCATATCACAAGCATAAAATGAAGAACTATGTAGACAAATGCCGATGTGCGTGGAACAGTGTCTTTATACAAGGAGATTAAGTCCTTGTCAAACAGAAACAAAAATGCAGGTATGATGCTCCTTTTCATGTTGACCCAATGAGGGTTGTGACTAGCAAAGGGCACATGGTGACTGCTCACCGTCCTAGAAAGTCCATTACGCAAGATTCTTTGTATTTCATGCTCCTGTTTCCATATTCGCCAACTCCAGATGTCGGAAGTGAGACTTGTCCACCTGAGAATCCTGAGAGCTCAACGCCTGCACCAGTGTCTCTGTCACCAGTACCACTCGTGGACACTTCTGTATCTCTGCAGCCTGGCATGACAAGATCTGGGCAATTGATTTGCGCACCAACACGACTGATTGAAGAGTAATGATGTATATATGTATTATTTGTACACTTTTATTTAACAAATGGGGAGATGTAGTGGCTTGTGAGTTGAAGGTGAAGGGACCCTTTTGGTTAGTGAAGAACTCCATAGGACAAAGACATAAGTTTTTGGGTATTGGTGATAGAATGTTCAGTTAACAGTTATATGCTGAGGAATAAAGACGTGTAATACCAAGCTCTGTGTGTGGCATAATTATTTACAAGCTCCGAGGCTGGGGAGGACACTGCATACTCTATGTTGGCAATGGAAACAAATCCACAAACCTTAAATATGTAGTATGTCTGGATAGCAGGACCATGTAATTAGAATGACTTTCCAGCTGTTGACTTTAGCTTTTGTAAAGACTCTCATACCTGTCTCTCTAACATAGATCTAGCCGTTTGTGTCTTCCATCACCTCCCCCATTGAGAACATTTTATATTTAATTCGATGAGAAGTACTATGCAGATATTTTACAATTTGCGCCAATACCAATTCACCCTGTGATTGGTCTTACCCTACTTCTCCTGCACCTCTATATCTCTCCAAGCAAGCACATTGTCTCTGGCCCTCTAGCTTAGAAGTAGTCTTTTACTCCTCCTTAGTCTTTTCTTTCTTTCTTTGGGTAGCATTTTATAGTCTCAGCATCATCTAGGGCCAGACTCTGTAACACTGTCTCAGGGCCATCGTTGACATGTGGTAGAGGATGCCAGCTTTGCACTTATCCAGTCTTGTCCTCAGCCTTTCCCTCTGCAGTCTTGCCCCTCAACCTGTTCCTTGACACAAGGCTTCTGCCACCAAGCCTCCACCTCCTCAAATCCAGTGTTCTGTGGATACACTGCGTGTCCAGGGTACACCTGGTTTTGCCGGCTGTCAGCGCCACTCTCCTATGGCTCGTTCCCCAGGACGAGCGCTACCATCTATACTGCTTGCAGAGTGTTTGGGCTCTGAATTACTTTTGATCTAGGGCGGATCTCAGGAGCTGAACAGACACCTAGGGGTGCCACTATGTTCCTCGGCCACTACATTCCACATCTGTCATGCACACAATGAAGCGAAGTATGGCTAAATATTGAGTTTTTTGTCTGTAGCTAATGTTTTGATTTGTCATTTGTATTCAGTTTAATAATCCAGAGTTAGCAAAAAGTGGTCATACGTTTTAACGAAAGGGCGAAGAAGCTAGGTCAGTATTTAAAATATATGTTGGTTGAATGAATGAACTTTGAAAACAAACAAAAACATTACTGCAGTTTTCTGACAGTGCTTCAATTCATGCACCAAAACTTGCAGACTTGTTCCTTTTTGTTTGCGATTGTGTGAAATTATGCATGTGTTCACAATTGATTGCTAATTTTTAGGTCTCGGCTAGTAACGCGCTGAAAGCGCGTTCTCGCCAGAGAACTATTGTCGCGTCTCAGCAGTCTGAGAACACCGAAGTGAGACGAGACCTGGCCGCGCGCAGCGTTTTCCCATAGGATAACGTTGTGCGCGCGGCCAGGTCTTGTCTCCACAGCCCGGCAATGCAGAGCGGATCGTGTCGCGCGCCTCTCCCTCTCTAGAATGCAGGGGGAGTCTGCATACCAGCGCGTGGCACCGATAAAAGCTTCGCTGAGCGGGCTGGGCTGCACACAGCCATTCCAAGGGCGCCTTCACTCCCCCCTCCTCCCATGCTTTGCAAAGTACATCAGTCCAGGCAGGCAGCACCCGCCACCTATTCCAGTGTGCATGAAGTCTCTTGAAGTGAAGAGGGCTGCGTGGTAGCCAGTGGGAATCAAAAAGTGCAGTCACTACACAACAAGCAGTGTGTCTTCTTCTTGGTTATGAGCATGTAGTAGTTATCTCAATTTCAGCAGTACAAATTATTTTACCTACTATGGGAAAACCAGACTTCCGGTTTCCTCTTCACAGATGGCTCTAAACCCGCTGCTTTCGGTAATGTTTGCTGCTTTGTAAAGGATCATGGGCAAACTATATAAACATTTCAGATGGATTGAACACTGGGTGAGTCGTTCAAATGTAGTATCTTTCCACACACAAGCCAATTTGTTTTCAGAAAAATGCGGGATATGTAATAAATAGCATTTATGTTTAGCACTGCACACCACATATTCTGTTTGTAATAGCTAAACCATCAGGTGTTGCTGTTACCCACTCAGATGGTTCTCAGTTTAGCAACCTCAGAAGAATAGAAGAGCGAGTTGATATTGCCAGCGTTTAAAGCCGTGGCCTGCTTTTTATCACATATTTCAGCACTGAGCGTTTTAACTCAGCGAGCCATACCAAAGACATGATGCTATTGTCTGTTAATTAAAAAAAAAACAAGAAATACAAAGTTGTATAGGGGTGCAGAAAAGTTTTATAATAGTTGTAATTCTTTTATTATGTAACCTCTGTGGCATCAGTGTTCACTTGCATCTTGTGGCCATCTTTTGGCAAAAGCGCCTTCTGCACAGCTTTGTCAATCTATGCTATCTTATACTTCTGTTTTCTGGATAACCCTACCCACACTCTCACCCCGCTAACCCTCTCTCTGCTCACCTCCGATCGCTGTCGAAATCTCAACCTAAGCAACAGTTTGGCAACTCTTTCTCAGATCCAGGAAATGGCCCTGACCGCCCCAGAGAGGCAGCTGCAGAGGCCGGGCAGTCTTAGGCCCCAGCCCCTGTGTCTGTCCATGGGTGGAAGGCAGAGCCGCAGGGCAGAGGGCGTGCTTCTGTGGTTCTCAAAATCCGGACCCCGTTGTTTTCCCGATATCAAGATCCAATACCCGTGTCACAAAATCTCAACGTACCAAGACGATTTTGGTGTCTATGAACCGATAATGATTAGGACATCAGTCCTATGTATTTGCGTTACAATCGAGGGTTGCCAACACCCCTAAATCACAGTTTCCGTCCCATCCCTTAAACTCCATTTTGTGAACGGCATCCATCTTGCATCTTGCCCTCATGATAAGTCAATTAAAGGTCGAGCTTGATCCAAATAGACACGTCCACCTTTCGTGACTTTCCCCTGACCTGTCCCAACTGACTCCACTGTCTTCGGCCAAACCTGTTTAGGCAGCTCCTCGCCCAGTGGCCGAATACGATAGCATCTACGCATAACATTCCACGAACCATTCACTACATACAGACCATGCTTTCTGCAAACATGCACCTGTCCACGTTCCTTGTTTATGGCCAGTTTTATGACTGGGTTGTACCTTTCTTTATTGAGGTTTCATCGATATCTGATGGGAGTTCCAGGCCTAACTGGGTAATCTATCAACGAACTGGACATCTAAAATATGGGCTTGCTTACATGACTTCGCTCTTTGTATTATTGTAGAAATATGTATATTGCCATACCATAAACTCAAGAATTCTTGCTTGAAGCCATGTATCGTGTATATAAGGAGAAGGCTGGTTCTGTAAAAACGAACAGTCTCCCTAGAACCTACTCTCCGTGTGGTGTACTTCTGGGACACGTGTTACTTGGTAGCTACCAATAAAACTTGATCTTTGACTGCGACTAGAAGACTCCGTGTTTCTGTGGTCCGGAACAAGGGAGAACTCAGAGGTCTTCGGGTGTTATCCCCTGACACCAGCGGGTTCCTAAAAACCCGTTACCTCACTGCTCGTGGCAGCTGTGCTTACAGGCGGCTACGAACATATATTTAATGTGGCTATTGCTCAGCACCTGCGCTAGAACCCCACACCAGTAAGGCCAGAATCTCCATGTCACCCTTTCTACAAGGCTTTGCAGTATGCAAAGATAAAACACAATTGATTGATTGATTGAATACCTGCACCCTGGTCGGCACTCCTTATGCCCCAGAGTCGCCGACACAACATTGGCGACGAGGGAGTGTTGCTGCTGGGGTTCTCTGTGGGCCCCCAGCGACGAAGGATTGTGTGCAGCGGCCACGCGCTCCTTCGAGGTGAGAGTGGTGCTCGTGCCGCATGTGACAGCGGGATTGCTCCCTTGGGCCTCTTGCGAGGCCTACCCCGGCTTCATGCAGTGGTGCTGCATGCATACCCCCGAGGTGCTGGTAGGCTCGAGTCACAGCGGCTGATCTGCTTCCCCCTTGTGTTGGTGAAGGAGGAGGGAGGAGGAACTTTTTTGGAGAATTCCAGCCGCTCGGGAATCGTCTGAGTTTATGCGCAATGTCGGTGTTCTGCGTGGGCCCTCTCCTCCTCGCCCCCACGCCCCTTATCCATGTGTCATCGATTTAAATAAATAACTATTACTGCTGTCCATTTTAATCCTTCCCGGTTTGGGAGGATGAAAGGCTGGGTTGGCCCTGCCAGCCGCTAACTTATTCTAACCTGCAGGTCGCTCCTGAATCCAGCAGCAAGTGCTCGCCTCGCAGAGACATCTTTCCGAATCGGAGAGACCTTTTCAGGACATGAGAAAGCTTTTAATTATGCCACTGCACTGCACTGCAGGGACTGCAATGAGAGCAGGCCCTGCTTTAGGTCAGAGGTGTGCAACATTTAAGGGCTGCCCTCAACAGCTCGTCAAAATGAAGCGCAGGCGGAGAAGTCCGCTCAACCACCGGAGGGTGCTGAGCGATTTCCCTACTAAGCGCTCCACTGAGAACGCAGAGCACTCAAACTTCAGAGGTCTCCAGGGTCGGTGCACCATCTCCCTGATGAAAAATTGTAGTCCAAAATCACATCCTAATATTGACAAGAGTACACAATGCAAGTGAGTTCTGACACTGACAAAACTGCCCATTGTTATAGCGCTCAATGCCCTCTTGGCGCTTGACTAATGCATGTCATTCGCGCACGCTGGTATGTGCCTTGCAGTGATCTCAGAAGGATGCTTGCACCCATTTAAATAGTTGTTTGTGTTCCATTGACCACCCACTTCATTTCCACCTCCCCATTAGCCACCCTTTCCATCTCCTCCGCTCTCTCCTTCCCTGCTTTACTACCCCCGATTGTTTGCCCGTACCACCTCCTCCTGCTGCCCTGCTCCACTGTCATAATACCTCCTAAAAACTGCTCCTCTCTGCTCATCTCCGCTCTCCTCTTCTCCTTCTCCATCTCCTCTTCCTCCTCCTCCTCCTCCCTTACCCCTCCCCTTCCTCCTCCATTTTCTTCTGCCTCTTCTATTCTACCCCACTGCTACCATGCCTTCTCCACTCCTGACCCATGTCTGCTCTTCACTGTCCTCTCCCCTGGTAAACTGCCCCTAAGATCCCTCCCCATCTGCCCCGATGTTGCTATGTCCTCAGATCCCTCTTCTCCTGACTTGATCTCATGTTCTCCCCCCCTGTCCTGCTCCACTGTGTTGGTGGCTCTGTGTGTGTGGGGGTTACTCAATATGAATGACTGTGTGGGTGGCTCTGTGTGGGTTGCTCTGTATGTGTGTGTGGGTGGCTTTGTGTGTGTGGCTCTGTGTGTGGGTGTAAATGCAATAAGTCTCGCATTTGCGAGCGATTAAGCTATTGGCATTGTAAATGACAGTGCCATTTATTTATGTTTTGAGAAAAAAAACATTAATAAAAATAATGTCATGAGCAATGCCAATAGCTCTAACATTAACAATGCCGAGACCATTGCATTGTAAATGCTTGTTGTTTTAGTCACAATTCAAGTACTCAAATACTGCAAATGGTCATTGGTCCCCCTACTTTGCTATAGGGCCATCTTAGATTGTTTTCCTTACTATTGCTCATTATTGATAATACATTCTAAAAGCATTCAGATACCCGTATTTGCCCACACACAAGGGCCATCTTTGAATGTTTTTTTAATGTTTTTACTGTTTCAAGATGGGAGACACACTTTCTTAACTTTACAATCAGTTAGGATGCTAAAGCATTGAAAAAACATTAGAAACTGCACACACTTGCGTTTTGACTGTGTGACCTGACTGGCATAAAGACAACATTTGTTAAAAACTCCTTCTATTTCTGAAGTAATTTTAATTTATTAAGTGTGAATTTAGTCCATGACATTGCAGCAATATGCAATACATTGTGAACAGAAGGAAGCTACTTTGCAGAAATACAGAGGGCAACCAGATCCTCAGGCAAAGTGAAGTGGGTGGGTGGGGGAGATAATGCTTGGGAGGAATGCTGTACAGGTACCAATAACAATAAAAGAAAATATTGAAACGTAAGTTTGACTATATAAGAAACCTAAACAGAGATTTTGGTGTCTCAGACTGACGACATGCTTTTGAACCCCATTATCTGAAAAGCACATCTAAATGACCAGGACAAATATTCACATAATGTTTCTTTTTGATTTTGTTTTATTTCAAGGCAGTTTTTCTGAGATTATTTAAAACTTTGTGTTTTCTGTAACAGCAGGTGTAGGTAATGCAAGCTGTCTGGATAGGACAGGAAATAGAGGAGATGGGAGGGAAGGAGGCTGAAAGGTTTTAAGGGTTTAACTAACTTAAAAGAAGGCATTTATTTGGAGAAAAATATTTGATTGACGTTGAGTGAGGGGGTGATGAACACTCTGAAGACGCTATGGTCTGACTTTGAGGTAAACCATTATATATAAATAATATTGACCCAAACACCGCTTGACTTGAGATGGAAACTGGCAGGTTCAATTTGATCTTTTTAATATCTTGAGTTTCAGTGCTTAACATTTTGAAATCTTAGCCTTTGCACAACCTGACATGTGGAGTTAGAATATTTGATAGTGGGAAATCCATGACTTTTGTTAGGTTGAAGCCTACCAGACAGTACAGCTGTCTGGCTGTGGAAGAAATCTTGGGGACATTCTATAAGCTTCCCTGGGAATACATTCAACCCATTGCTTACCATTGGCTTTGCGGTTTGTAGCTCATATTTGTTTGCATTCTATTTGCTGGCTTTATGTTTTAGGCTGTCCAGCATGTCTTTGTCCATCCCGTGGAGCATAGCCTGTTTACCGCCTCTCAGACTGGCTCCTTGTATTGTTCTACAAATGCTCACTTTCTGGGAGCTCTTTTTTTTGTTTCACGTGGCCGTCCAGGAGAGCAGGTGTATATTTCAGTTATCTGTTGTCTGCTAATACATACCAGTAAAATGTTGTATTACTTTGAAAAGTTTTCCTGCCTCCAGTCTTTCTGCTTAACTGAGTCTACTCATCTCTCACTCCAGTTCATCAATCGTACATGCCTGTGAGAAACAATGTTCTGGGTCACAACAGAGTATACGCACTACCAACCTGAAGGACCGCCCATCTGATTTAGACGTAGACGGACCTTAAGTTTGGCTAAGGCAGTGACTACTCCAGCACAGCTATAGCCAAACCTCCCCAACGGAGTAAGGGTCATCTGAGAAATGGCTACATGTCCGCCCGTCCAATTTAGATCGGCGGAAAGTAGCATTTTTTTTGTAATTCACGTCAACGGCAGGCAAACCCTGGCAGTGAGGGACAATAAAACGATAATAATGCTCCCCCTGTGTGGAGGATAAATCCATTAGCGGGGGGGGGATATTTTTTTAATGATCAAAACAAATCAGTACACCAGGTCACTCCTCAATATAGAGTGGTGAGTATAAATAATGGTCTAGTTCAATATAGAACTCCACCTCTCAACCCTCGTGTTAGAACTTTCTTCTCTCAGATATGACGCCAACTCCCTCTTCTCGAAAACCGGGATAAAGATACATCATATGCTGATGACACTTAGCTACTGTTCACCTTTAATGATGTATCTGCTGCCACCTTTGATCCCCTTAAAGTATGTCTCAGGAATATTGCGGCCTGGATGGACCGCAATTTCTTGAAACTAAATGCAGATAATACTGAGATCTTATTTTTGAACCAACCATCTCCTCTCGCCTCTAATTTATGGTGGCCTGAGGAACTCTGCATGGCCCCTCTTCCCAAGGATTCGGTTAAGAATCTGGGCGTCAGATGGGACAATCATCTATCCCTTGCCGATCTGGTACAAACATTCTCGGCCGCCTGCTTCGGCAAAATCAAAACTATAAAAAAATTCATTAACTATTTGCCTAGCGTTACTCGAAAAACTGTGGTCCATGCGTTGATAACTTCCCATCTAGACTATGCGAATGGATTATATCTGGGTCTTTCTTTAGGCCTGCTTCGTAGACTTCAGACGGTTCAAAACGCTGCGGCCCGCCTAGTCTGTGGCGTCTCGCTTAGACAACGCATATCTCCCTTCTTACGACAACGGCACTGGCTCCCCATTGCTAAGCGGATCGAGTTTAAGGCTCTGACATTGGCCTTTCGGGCAGGCAAAGGTCTAGGACTGGCTTACCTTAGGAGGAGACTTCGTCCTTATAGTCATTCAAGATCTCTGCGCTCCAATACTAAACATCTGCTTGTCACCCCCAGATTTAAAAAAACTAAATCGGGGGCCAAGTCATTTGAGGTGGGTGCCACTCAGTGTTGGAACAAACTTCCTCTTCACCTGCGCCTGATTCAGTCAGAATTTGAGTTCCGTAAATCTCTCAAGACCTGGCTATTCAGCCGCCAGGACTAGTCAGTGCTCTTGTTTTGCTCCGCTATCTGTCTGATGTAGCGCCGGGACACCCCGTTGGGGTAGCTGTGCGCTTAACAAATGCCTTATTATTATTATTATTATTATTATTATTATTATTCTCAAGGAACCCTTCCAATTATACCAATCCCTTGGATTCCGTTCAAACTTACCCTGCATTCCTTCACTAAGGGAATATTTCTCCTTACGGCAATTCTCCATTGAGACCGCCTTGCAGTAATTGTTTCCTCAGTCCACCCCGACCCCGAGCCATCTTCCCTCCCCCGACCTCCTTGACCACAATTTAAGCCCTCCCCCTCATCACCTAGTTTACGAACACCCTTTCATCTCATTCATCTATCCCTGTGATCTTGGGGACAAATAGGATCCCATCCTCCCTATTCTCGCCCAGACCCCTCAACAACTCACCACTATCCATTCCTGTTCCCCCACAAAAAAAGCAACCCTAAACCTCTCAACTGTCGATCGTCAGCCTGTCATGCAACAGAAATCGCTGAAACTATCCTTAGTGAAGGCACTGACATCGCCTTTCTTATGGAAACCTGGCTCAATGCCCACTCATCATCAATCCTTGACCTGCTCCCTCCCCCCTGGTTACTCCATCCTCAGAAAAGACAGGCTTGATCAAATTGGAGGGGCCTCGTCATAATCTATAAAGAAGAACTTCAACTCTTACCTGTCCAGCACTCTGACCTTACTACTTTTGAATACCTTGGTGCTGAACTTATAGTTCAGGGTTCCCCCATATTTGCCTACATAACATCTACCGCCCCCCGGGTGACCCTCTTTCCTTGGTGGAGGAATTGTCCGATCTTCTTACCCAATCATCAATTTCCAAATCTAGAAACCTCTTCCTCAGAGATTTTACCTCCACTGGAACCCAATGACGACCCCTCGGTTAATCTTATCGGTGACTTACTTGATATCAGTGACTTGAAACAACTCTCCAACACACTCCAAAGGTGCCACTCTTGACGCTATTCTCACTAGCAAGCAACTGGCTTCTCTTTCCCACATCATCCCCATTGACTGGTCCGACCACCACCTCATCCTCTTCACTATCCACAGCTTTGTCCCACCTCACCCCTCTCCCTTCCTTCCCCCCTGCCCCCCATCCACAAACACCATCAAACAGAAGAAGTTAACCAGAAATCTTCACCTTATTCCTCTGGGCGAACTGGAGACTAAGATAAAAGCACATCTGCGGCTTACACCTCTCTCCCAAAAAGTTAGTGACCTTACAGAACATTAAAACAAATCCATCATTGAAGTCCTTAACCAAATTGCCCCAGCCAAATTAAAACTGCAAAAACGTAACCCCTCCAAATCCTGGTTCAATACTGACCTCAACAATGGGAGACTTGCTCTTAGGTAGACTGAGCACACATGGAAGCAACAGCCTTCCCCCTCAAATCTTGTCCTCTTCAGAGCCGCAAGGGCCAACTACAAAAAACATATCTTTAATGAAAAGACCTCCTCCTTCCGTTCACAACTTGAATGGGCAAGAAACCGACCTAGGGAATTATTCAGCATTGTCAAAAATCAAACTGCCTCCGCCCCCCCCCAAACTTATGGCTACGGTCGAGAGATGTAAAGAAATTGCTAGCTTCTTCTTAGATAAAATCACTAAGATTGATCAATCCTTTGTCTTAACTCCCCTCCCGCATAGCCAACCGCCCCTCCTTAACATTCCCTCTAAGTCTCCATCCACCCCTACCCCTCCCCCTGACTCTTTCCAAGTCCCCCGCCCCCGTTGTCACCCCTTCTCAACCCTACTAAACCATCCCCCTGCGAAAAAACAATGTATCCTGGAATAACTTTTGACCAGTTTCAGAACGAGATGTCCTCAACATCATCACCAAGCTTGACCATCCTCGCATACCAGAGATCCCCTCCCTGCCTATCTTGTACAAGACCTAAAACACATCATCGCCCCATATTGGACCACTATCATTCACTCCTCCCTAGCCACAGGTAGTGTCCCTGCTTCCCTTCAACTAGGACAAAGTACCCCGACCATCAAAAACGCTACAGCTGACCCCAATGACTTAAATAATCTACGCCCTATTTCTAACCTTCCTTTCCTATCTAAGGCCCTGGAAAAATGTGCCCTACTCCAGTTGGCAAACGCATCGACTCATTCAACCTCTTGGACTTATTACAATCAGGTTTTCGAAAGGGCTGCAGCACTGAAACAGCCATGCTCAACATTATTGATGGCATCCACCACTCACTAGACAAAGGCGAATCCTCCCTTCTCATTCTTCTAGACCTCTATGCTGCTTTTGATACTGTTAACCATGCCGCCTTACTCAATATCCTCAAAGACCGTTTTGGCTTCAATGGTGCTGTTCTCAAATGGTTCACCTCCTTTTTCCAACATAGAACCCAACGAATCAAAGTCAGCGATTGCTATTCTAAACCTCTGCCGGTCACCTTGGGCGTTCCCTCGGGCTCTATTCTCTCTCCACTCTTTTCAACCTCTTCATGGAACCCCTCACCCTCATTCTTAAGCAAGCAAAAATCATTTACCACCTCTATGTTGATGACACCCATCTTTACTATAAGATCAAATCCCATGCTGATGTTTACACCTCAACAATGCCTTGACTAAGATTCAACTTTGGTTCTATCACAACCACCTTAAACTCAACACTAAAAAAACAGAAATCATTCTTTTCTCTCCTAAAAGCAACTTGCTCCCTATTCAACACTGGATCTCTGACATCAAAGCTCTCAACTGCTCTCTGTCCATCTCTAACTCAGTTAAATCCCTCGACATCAGCGTCGACCAGAGCCTCAGTCTTATCCCCCACATAACAAAGGTGCTCTCCTCACACTCCACCATATCAAAAAAATCAAATCCTTTATTCCTGCTGATGACTTTAAATCAGTGGTGCAATCATTGGTCCTGTCTAGACTCGACTATGTTAATGCCACTCTCTCTGGAACTCTTAAAGTCCACCTAGTCTGTTCTTAACCTTGCGGCCAGGCTTATTACAGACTGTAAGCGGTTTGCTCACATCTCCCCCGTTCTCAAAGACCTTAAATGGTTTCCTATTAAAGGCAGATCCACTTACAAGACTGCTTGCATTACGCACCCAGCCCTCCATCAAAACACCCCAACTTACCTCTCTGATAAACTCCACAAAGCGGGCTGTACTAGGACAATGAGGAGCTCTACCGCTCTCGTCCTAGTACCTCCCTTTTTAAAAAAGAAATCAACACAGTCTCGCTCTTTCTCTGGAAACGCGACCTCCGTCTGGAATACCCTCCCTAAAGATCTACGTTGCAACCCCTCCTACCCCTACTTCAAAAAGACCTCAAGCTGCTCCTTCTCAACAAATACTGGGGTCCTTAATACGTTGTCACTGGACACTAGCTCTTACCCCTGCCCTGACTCTATTGGTCCCCTCTACTTATTGTGTCACCCCTTTCCCACCCGCCCCATTCAATTCTTTCATTTATGACCACCTCCCCCCCCTTTTTTCATTTTTCGGGCAGTACCCACCTTCTTCCACCTGCTTTCCCCTTACCCCTCACCCTCCTCAGACGCCCCTCACTTTCTCGCCCTCCCTCCTCCTCTTCCACTATCTTTACTTGACTTCCTTTCCTACTAACTTCGATCTGTTGGCTGCCTTATGTTTTCCAACTTCATTTACCTCATTTAAAAAGAACACTGTTTTAAAATTTCAAATTGTTTCACTACCTCAATGTACAAAAGTTAAACTGCTATTCTGTATTACCAAACCCTGTAAAGCGCTCTGATAGTCTTGGGTCCAGCCGGCGCTATAAAAAACCTTTTAAATAAATAAAAATAAATAAAGATGCTGATTTCCACACAATATAGTTTGTGGGCTGGATAGTTTATTAGTAAAACTGTATATCTGTGTAAATGTAATAGTCATTTCAATTGACAATGTGTTAGTTGTAACAGCATTGCACTCTCCGCTCTATGCAACTCGACTCTGACATTCCACTCTGACACTTCTCCACTCTACAACATTAATTCACTCTGACACTACTTCACTGTATGCCACTCCACAACACTCTTCTCCACTTTACGCCACTTCACTCTACTCCACTGTACAACACTCTTCTCCACAACACTCTACTCTGTGACACTGACACTCCATTCTACACCATTCCACTCTACTTCACTTTATGCCACTCAACTCTATTCCACTGTAACACTACTCCAGTATACGCCACTCTACTCCACGACACTCAACTCTGCCACACTGTACTCTACTCTTTACTCCACCCTTCTCTGCACCATACCACCGCTCTAATCTACGCTATTCTATGCCACTCCACTCTATGCCATACCACGCCACTTTACTCTGCCACACTACTTCTGACACTCTACTCCACTCCACCATACAACACTGCACTCACTCTACCACACTCCACTTCGTGCCACTCCACAACACTCTACGTCACTCCACTCTACGCCCCTCCACTGTATGTCACTCTAATTCACTGTACTCCATTCTATGCCTCTCCACTCTACGACACTGTACACCACTCTGTGATACTTTACTCTTCACCACTCCACTTTACGCCACTCCACGACATTCTGCGCTACTCCACTCTACAGCTATCTACTATACTGTACGCACTGCCACTAATTCACTCTACACCACTCCACTCTGACACTATTCTACAACACTCTGCTCCATTCCAATCTGACACTCTAATACACGCCACTTTACGCAAGTCCACTCCGTGCTAAGCCACTCTACGCCTCTTTACACTACTGCACTCTACATCACTCTGCTACACTCTATAAAATTCCACTCTCCAACACTATGCCAATCCACTCTACGACACTCCACAACACTACTCTATGCCACAAACTTTTAGCCTTGCTGAAGAACAGCCATATTGGTGTACAATGTGGCTAAAACACTGGGAAAGCCAATAGTTATTGCATAGACTAGACCTATTGTGTTTGCCAATGCTTGTTTTTTCAGCTTGTCATTGATACAACTTATTCCAAATTTCCAGTTCTTTGAAATGAGTAATGATAATACCCACACCATTGCAAACAGCATTGGAAAGCTATGGATGTTTTTTTGTAAACTGTGGCACTTCCCTGTTCAAGGAAAACTTCTCCCTAAACTCTGTTCAGGCATGAGATGGGACACATGGCTCTTAGAGAACCTGGCGAGCTCTTGCCAGTAGCCCATGACTGGGCGGGGATCACCCACATCAGAGAGACTTGAATCCGGTAGTCTGCTTGATATGGATGCTCGAAATTGGTGTAAGTAACCAGCTTCATTTAACTAGCAGACTACCGAATCATTTTATACAAGGAAACAAACATGCTGGTCAACAGAGATGAGTTCTGACCCTGGAGGGTGTTACCATGGCTGAAAATCAAGGCAGCCTCATGATGTAGACATGTACACAATGGGTCTCTTGCTGGGGTGGTGGTGGTCTTGCATCGATCACCAGAGCAGGAGTCTTGCACCCTGAGCTTTTATAAACAAAGATGTGGTTGCCTGAGACTGCTGAACGAGGGGGACCAGTCGAATGAGAGGGCCCGAGGCCTCGGTTATGCACGGATGTTGCCTCCTTCCAAATGGATCTGTATTTATAGCGTTTGATGAAGCGTACAGGGCTGCATAATGCCTCTGTGATGTATGTTACGAGGAATTCTCAAGAGTGGCGAGTCCCTCTCCCCAGTGTCGTGCCTTCCTGAAAGGTCATCCGGAATAAATGCTCCCTCTGTGACTCACCCTGCGCTCCCAGCGCTAATTTGAGAATGGCTGGATTATGAACCATGAGTGATCTGGCGGATGTGACGCAGGCGCTCCATGACACCAGGGCCCCGTTAGTGTGACAGGGTGTAAATGTCCCAGGATTCTAATTTGTATTTTTTATTATTGCTCAGAATTAATGGAACAAAGAGAGTGCAGGGGAAAAAGTCCAAACCTTTTTACACCTTGAAGGTTGTCTGTTGCTTATGATTGTCTGGACTGCCCCTTTATTTCTGTTTGCGTCTGCTTTAGGTTTTGCGGACTCTCTGTATTGTCTTGCCTCTCCTAAGCTTTGATTCCTTTCTTCCCTTTCGGTCAGGTTTTTCCCTCACCCTTTCAATGCTCTTTCAGCCTTCCTTATGCATCATCTCAGCTCAGGCTGTGCCTGGCACAGAGCACAAGCAGCTAATGTAGTCTACATTTCCTCTTTAATTTTTTGCGCTTGAAAAGGTCAAATTCAGTTATGTTTACAGTCAAATGCATGTTGTTTTCAGGTTGGCTGACTGCATGGACTTTTATCAACCCCCCAAAAAGTAGAAAATGTTGCTTCTTGTGCGCTTTTATTTTTAATGAGTAAAATGTTGTTCAATAACTGTTCTGGGCTTCCTCGATGTGTGTAGAGATATTTTCTTTGTATGGATTCCTAGAGAATACTCATGACAGAACTAGGATGACGGATAAGTATCATTTGTTTTTAGAGCACAGCTTAAGGCTTCTTTAATAAGTCATGGGAAACTGTCCACCTCAAGATGAACTCTTTCGTGGAAGGTAATCTCGTCTAACAGACCTGTTGTTGACAAAAAGATTCTTTGTTTTTGTTAGATCTAAAGTCCTCATGTGAAATTTTAGAGATTTGCATGCAGGAGAAGAGGGATTTTGGAAGATTGTATGTAAAGTAATTTATTAATATGGAAGTCTGAAACTACTTTAAACGCATTATTCCAAAAAAATCATATCATTTATGTCATGGAATGCAAAAGACTATTGCAAGTCCATATCAGTAAGGTTCTATGTGAAGCTGATATTTAGGCACTAAATAAAAACAATGTACATAAATGATATTCGGATCTACAAAAGCGTACGCATAACTTGAGACAATAGGAATTTGTTAAATGTCCCCAGAAAGTAAAAAAAAACATTTGCAATGCGATAGGTCTCGCATTTGCTAGAGTTTAAGCTACTGTCATTATAATTGACAATGCTTTTTATTTATCTGTTTTGATAATTAACACATAAATAAAAGGCATTGTCGTTTATAATGCCAGCAGTTCAAACTCTTGCAAATGCAAGACTTATTGCATTTCAGTAGCAGCAGCCATTGTACTGGAATGTTTGGAAAGTGAACGCACGCATGGCACGCTGAGTGTTGCAGGAAAGCATGTCGTGCCTGCAGCAGGAGAAACTCATTGGAGAAAATAGTGCTTACAAACTAAATAAGACATACTGTGCAACAACAAAAATAAATGGGCCAGTCCGCATAGAGGTTAAAAATGAAGACAAGGCGGTACTAAGGAGGGAGTAACAAGCCTATTAACGTATTGGAAACCGCATTTACTAAGGGCAATGGCACAAGCCAATGACAAATATGGGCAGAGAGTGGTTGGGGCTTGAAGTACATACTCAAATACAGCATACCTCGCAAGCAGTGCATGTGCTGCCCAGACTCAATCAAAAAAGAAAAAGATGTATATTAGGTTCAACCATCTCTCGTTTGTGGCATTCACCAGTGCATGGCAGGGAATGTCATAAGTGAAATTGAATCATCTGAACAAATACTAGGCTTTGGTCACAAAAACAACACAATTGAGGGTTAATTGTTTTTATTCTGTCATTTGCATCAATGTAAATTTTGACCTTAAACTTAGCCATATATTGAACTTGGAATATTACATTTTAATTACAAGCTTAAATAGGATTTATAACACTGTAATCTTTTTTTTACAAACTGTTCATTTGATTGTTCACGTGTTTTTATAATCTTTATATTACCCTTACATTTAAAGAAATAAACAAAACCAATACAACTATTTTGCATAGAAAATCAGGGTGTGTCTTCATCACTAACATACTATTTATGAACGACTGTGTAATGTTCTTTACAGTACAAGGGTTGCTCAAGTCATAACTACAAGGAAGTAGAAATCTCTCAAGTTAAATAATGTAATGGGGCATGGTGGATCATTCTGAATTTGAGGCCATCCGCTTAGAGAGAACTATGTCCAAATCCAAGGAAGGACATTGTCTTTAGATCCGTGTGAATGTGTTTAATTCCCTCTAGAAAGTCTTCATATCTGGGATCCTGAAAAATGGTTTGTGAAGAATAATTTGTGTACGCTTTAAGGGCTGCGATCTGGGCATTTATTGATGGCGCTCGACTCCCAACTTAATCAATTGAAGAAGATCCAGCAGTATAGTTTCATCTCCATAGTTGGCAAATGCTTTTTTTTCTATATGAACCTAAAGCACACTGTCTTCCACTTGAACACATAGGATTCTCTGGTGGATGGATGTTTTGGTTTCCTTTGAAAATGGTTCAGAAGAACAAAATGGAGGAGTACTACCCGATGAGGGTAACAGAAGGCTTTTGTCTAAACTCAGGAAACATTGTTCCTTTGTTAGGAAACCCCTCACTCACCACCTAGTGGTGACTTGCTTCATCATCGGGGCCCACCCAAGTGGCCTAGCGTCACTTGGGTGTGCTTCAACACCTGCGATTGCAGTGGAGCTGGTAGTGAAGTGTGGGGTGCGAACAAAAAAGAGTGTAAATGTTAATATTGTCCTGGTTAATGCTTTTATACAATGTTTAATAAAAAAGTAACTGGACAAAATTAAAAGTATAGGTGGTGTGCAAACGTGCTCATAGCCTTAGAGTCAAAATGTCTATGTAAGGCTTAAATCAAAACCCCTTAGACGGATAGACCTTATTTCATAGACATTTTGACTCTAAGGCTATGAGCACGTTTGCACACCACCTGTAGACACGCTCTACATCGATGAAGGCACTATGTCAATCACCACTGTGGAAAGCAAGAATAACTGCACGTATCCTGCACTCTATCACTGCACTACGTTACAGGATAGTAATTATCTTATTCACTTTTCTTTCCTTTTCCACAGGTTTTTTAGCACTCTGAACCCTAGGCGTGCTTACCCAGAAGTACATTTTTCTCCTGGATGTCCAAGGAATTAGGGCAGGGTGTGTCTTTTAGGGGGCACATACCACCCACTTCCTTGTTTTGGTCCTGAGGAATACCGGGGATTTTCCCCTTATGGTAGAAACATGTCGACCAACACATAGAAACAGAGATAAGTAGGTCGTAACTTCCCTACCACTATCTCACCTATACTTTTAATTTTGTCCAGTTACTTTTTTATTAAACATTGTATAAAAGCATTAACCAGGACAATTTTAACATTTACACTCTTTTTTGTTCGCACCCCACACTTCACTACCAGCTCCACTGCAATCGCAGGTGTTGAAGCACACCCAAGTGACGCTAGGCCACTTGGGTGGGCCCCGATGATGAAGCAAGTCACCACTAGGTGGTGAGTGAGGGGTTTCCTAACAAAGGAACAATGTTTCCTGACAAAATGTTTCCAAGACAAAAGCCTTCTGTTACCCTCATCGGGTAGTACTCCTCCATTTTGTTCTTCTGAACCTTGACCAGGGAATCAGGAGTATTCCCCGTCCGACGACTACGGACGCAACTCCTCACTCTCTTCTTTGTTTTCCAGCTTCCTTTGAAAATGGCCATAGTATATTGTTGTAGATAATTGTATTTAAATCCTATTTGTGCCTTTCGCTTGTGTTGTTGCCCCCCCTGTGCAGTTTTCCCCTGAGCCCACCTGCCCCGCTCCCCGCTTCCCGCTGCCGGGAGTGTGGACACGCCCCCTTCCTTCTGTGCCCTCCCCGCTCCCGCCTCCCAGCTGCTCCTCCCTCCCTGCACTTGGCCATAAATGGCGACCGTGCGGCACAGGTGAGTGTGACCTATCCTTAGGACACCCCCGCGCCGCACGGCCACCAGCTGTCGCGTGTGCCCCCGCCTGCCGCTGCTCTCAGCCTCGCTGAGCCTGCATTCCTTCTGGCCACGCCCCCCCCGCCGCCGCTCGTTGTTCTCCCACTTTCTTTGCTTCTGTTGTGTAATTCAACTGTACTATAATTGTATTTAAATCCTATTTGTGCCTTTCGCTTGTGTTGTTGCCCCCCCCTGTGCAGTTTTCCGCTGCGCCCACCCGCCCCGCTCCCCGCTTCCCGCCGCCGGGAGTGTGGACACGCCCCCTTCCTTCTGTGCCCTCCCCGCTCCCGCCTCCCAGCTGCTCCTCCCTCTCTGCACTTCGCCATAAATGGCGTCCGTGCGCACGCGCAGCGGGTGCGCCGATTGTGCGCCGAAGGCGCGCCAAAGGTAAGCCCGTCTGCGCCCGTCCGTGCCTGGACCGCGCCCAGTGCCAGGACCCCTGGCTCCCGAAGACACCAGCCCACCCGCCGGACCTACGACGCCACCGAACTCCACGCACTCAACGCCGGTCGATTCCCGGACTGCTATCGAGCCACCCCGAGACGCACCCACGGACCCTTCTGCTGCCACTCCTGCAAGTTCACCTGCATCCGGACCTACACTACACCAGCACCGACCAAGCCGAGCACCAGCAGCAACCACCTCAAGTGCATCCTGCTCAACACCCGCTCCATCCACAGACACGCCGTCGAGCTCTGGAACCTGCTCGACGACACAGCCCCAGACGTCGCCTTCCTCACGGAAACCTGGATGAACGCCTCCTCAGCGCCCGACACCGCCATCGCCATCCCGGACGGCTACAAGATCATCCGGAGGGACCGCGTCAACCAGACAGGAGGAGGCATCGCCATCATCCACAGGAACACCATCCGCATCACGACCAACGCCGACGACACCCTCGCACCCGCCGAACACCTGCACTTCCAGATCCACATCAACCCCAAGACCACCCTCAGAGGCACCCTCATCTACAGACCCCCGGGACCACGCACACAGTTCAGCTAAGACATCGCCGACTTCATCAGCCCGCACGCCCTCCCCTCCGCTGATTACATCCTCCTCGGGGACCTCAACTTCCACCTGGAGAACAACAACGACCGCAACACCACCACCCTGCTGGCCAACCTCGGTCTCAAGCAGCTGGTGACCACCCCCACCCACTACGCCGGACACACACTCGACCCCGTGTTCTCATCCAGCAAGGACATCACCTTCAGCCACGCCACCGGACTCCACTGGACGGACCACAGCTGCGTCCACTTCAGCTTCATAAAGAACACGATCCACCACCACCAGCAACAGGCTGCACGCAGAAGCTGGAACAAGATCACAGCCGACCAGCTCGCGACTTCCCTGAGCATGAACCCTCCCACCAGTGCAACGAACCCAAGCCAGGCGGCCACCAACCTCGCGAATTGGATCAGCGACTGCGCAGACGACCTCGCCCCTCTGAAGACCCCGCCTAGCAGACCCGGCAGCAAGAAAGCCCCATGGTTCACCGATGAACTCAAGAGCTCCAAGAAGAACTGCCGAGCCCTCGAGAAAGCCTGGCGCAGAGACCCAACACCCAACAACATGACTGCCCTCAAGCTCGCCACCCGAAAACACCACCAACTGATCCACGCCACCAAGAAAACTGCATTCAAGGAACGACTGGACAACAACGCACACAACAGCAAGGAACTCTTCAACATCGTTAAAGAGCTCTCCAACCCCAACGCCGGAAACAACGACATCACGCCTTCACAAGACCTCTGCAACTCCCTCGCCTCCTACTTCCACAACAAGATCGCGGACATACACAACAGCTTCAGCACTCAACCGACGCACGCCACGACTAAACCACCACCACCCTCCGCACCTGGACCGCGATCAGCACCGAAGACACCGTCCGCACGATGAACTCCATCCACTCCGGATCTCCGACCGACCCCATCCCTCACAACGTCTTCAACAAGGCCGACGCTGTCATCGCACCCCACCTGCGGGACATCATCAACACCTCCTTCGACACCGCTACCTTCCCGGAGAGCTGGAAGCACGCCGAACTCAGCGCTCTACTAAAGAAGCCATCAGCCGACCCCACCGACCTCAAGAACTACCGCCCCATCTCGCTGCTCCCGTTTCCTGCAAAAGTCACCGAGAAGACCGTCAACAAGCAGCTGGCTGCCTTCCTCGAGACAAACGGATCCCTCGACCTCTCGCAGTCTGGCTTCCGGGCCAACCACAGCACCGAGACCGCCCTGATCGCAGCCACCGATGACATCCGAGCCCTGCTCGACAACAGAGAAACAGCGGCCCTCATCCTCCTAGACCTCTCCGCACCCTTCGACACTGTCTGCCACCGTACCCGAGTGCAGCACCTCAGCAACGTCGGAATCCAGGAGAAGGCTCTGGAATGGATCATCTCGTTCCTCGCCGGAAGGACACAGAGAGTCCGCCTCCCCCCGTTCAGATCAGAAGCCACCGAAGTCATCTGCGGCGTTCCTCAAGGCTCCTCGCTCAGCCCAACCCTCTTCAACGTCTACATGAGCCCCCTCGCAGCCATCGCACGCCAACACAACCTCAACATCATCTCCTACGCCGACGACACCCAGCTGATCCTCTCCCTCACCAACGACCCCGCCACCGCCAGAGCCAACCTACACGAAGGGATGACAGACGTAGCCAAGTGGATGATGAACAGCCGCCTGAAACTGAACTCTGACAAGACGGAAGTCCTCACCCTGGGATCTTCACCCTCCGCCTGGGACGACTCCCGGTGGCTCCCCGCCCTGGGCAGCGCACCCAAACCAACGGACCACGCGCGCAACCTGGGCTTCATCCTGGACTCCTCCCTCTCCATGACCAAACAAGTCAACGCGGTCTCCTCGTCGTGCTTCAACATCCTACGCATGCTACGTAAGATCTTCCGGTGGATCCCCACCGAGACCAGGAAGACGGTCACCCAGGCCCTCGTCACCAGCCGTCTGGACTACAGCAACTCCCTCTACGCCGGAACCACCGCCAAACTCCAGAAGAGACTCCAGCGGATTCAGAACGCCTCAGCACGACTCATCCTAGACATTCCCCGTCGCAGCCACATCTCCGGACACTTGAGAGATCTGCACTGGCTCCCGGTCAACAAGAGAATCACCTTCCGTCTCCTCACCCACGCACACAAAGCCCTACACAACCAAGGCCCAGGATACCTCAACAGCCGCCTCAACTTCTACGCTCCCACTCGCCAGCTTCGATCGACCAGCCACGCCCTCGCCGCCGTCCCCCGCATCCGAAGAACCACCACAGGAGGAAGGTCCTTCTCCTACCTGGCCGCCAAGACTTGGAACTCCCTCCCGACCCACCTCCGCCTGACCCAGGACCACCTTGCCTTCAGGAAGCAGCTCAAGACCTGGCTGTTCGAGCAGTAGCGGACCCCCCTCCCCTAGCGCCTTGAGACCCTCCGGGTCTGTAGTGCGCTATATAAATGCTTTGATTGATTGATTGCAGAGCTCTCATTTGCAGACGAGTGTGAGGCACTTGAAAAATGGATAATGCCATTGAACCTAAAAGGAATATTATCTTTTGTGCTAATGACCAAGTTGTTTTCACAGAAGAGTATGACATTCCAGATGAATAGAGGTGAGTCTCTCCTCCAAAGGAAACTTGCCTTTTCTGGGTCTGATAACGCAATCAGGTAATCGATGGGTTGAACTTGAGTAGCTGTGGATTTTGCTTGGTTGACATGTACGCCCAATCTTTGTTGAATGTAAAGCCAAGGGGCAAGTTATGAAGCCTTTTGTGAACTTTCCTACCAAGAACCATTGAAATGTTTGATGTTTCAGAGATATTGGGATGGGAAGATAAGAATCCTGTAGGTTTATGTTAAGCATCAAGTCTCCTCAATTGATCTATTGAAGAGCCAATACCCATATGTTTTTCCTTATCTTTTTTGTTTGCTGAATTCAAGTCCAGAGTGGCTCTGAATTCCTGTTTAGACCTTTGCTTGTGGACTGGAATGTAACGGAAATAAATTCCATTTTCTTTTGTTTAAATAGTGGAACCCAAAGCTTGCATCTACAAGAGTGAGTGTTGATTTCATATTTAACTCATCTTAGTGTTAGTGAGACCGCGTTTTGGAAGTGAGATCTACCTTAGCACAAACTCATTTCGCATGATATTCAGCGCCTGTCTTTTGGAAGTATTTGCCACTCTAGGAAATGATCGATGAGGCTTCCCCTCCAGGGTGTCCGATGGAAGGAGAAGTGAGGAGTCTCTGCTTTACCCCTGCCAGAGTCTTTGCAGTAGCTTCAAGTGGTTGACCTCTTCTTCACTCATTAAATCACCTCTAGTGGGAAGACTGCCTCTGTTGCTGAGGCTGACAATGAGGCCAACTAGCGGTCTGAAAACACTGCTGAAAATTATGCTTGTTGTGACTCTTGTACTGGCACTTCCTGTACTCCTTTCTGTTTTTTCCAGTCTACCACCTAATTGTTGGAAGCGCTATGTTCCTGGCAAAGTTAGATTGAGGATGCATTGTTAGGTTTCTGTCTTCATGCCAGTGAAATGGTGCTATGGCAGTCTCCTCAGTGTACGACTGTGGGCAGTATCTTTGAGTGACTAGATCTGCTGAGTCCGTTGAAGTTACCTAGTTTGAAACAATCATGCCCTCTTTCTGGATTTCTTGTCTATCGGATCAACTGCCTCTGGGTATGTATACAGCAACCTGTGGTATGAAGTCCCACAGCGAGCAGTCCTACCTTCTCAAAGGTCTGCCCAGTCACCACATTCAATGTGGAGAGGTGTGGCTCACCGGTTAGAGGCGGCAGACCTGTAAGCAGAGAACGGCCGGGACCAGGGTTCAATTCCCGACGCGGCAGGGTCTTGGACCAGGGTCAACGGACTCGATAATTCTCGCCTCAGTGCCTATTCTAACCAGGGAACACACTCGGTAACTCTGGGCATTAAGCTTGCCTCATCTCTACAACGGCCCCCCACAGACGCCGGGGATGCCTGGTTTCACTCTGGAGATACCCAGAAAGGGACCATCCCACAGGGAAAACCAGGACGGGTTCCCCAGCGGTCTACAGCGCCAGGACACTCGGGTAGAGTAACAGTGCGCTTTACAAGTATCCCACATTTACATTTACACAGCAGTCCTAAGCTTCTTGCTCTCCTTGTCTGATATAACAGTAGAGGAGTGGAACAAGGAGGAGGAGCTACAATCACTTTTTCGTGACATATTGCTCATCTGTTTGATATCCAAAAGCACAAGATTGGTTCCCAGGCTGGTGCAGGAATGTCGACAGCCTTGGCCCCAACTCCACTGAAATGTCATTAATCTTGCATCTCGTCTTCCCCAAACAGCCTTAAATGAGATATGGCTCCCTATCCTGAAGTTGGCTCATCCCCAGTATAAACTTTCAGAGTCATGGCGGAGAGGTGGGTTTAGATAAAATATCCACCACAAAGAGCATTACTGAAGGTAAGTAACTTTTTCTTCTGATGGATACTTCTAACCACAGATTTCCCACCCTTAGAATAGAAGGCAAATCAATACCACCCAAATGTGGAGGGTGTGAGAAGTGGCCTCAGACCCGAAAGTCTTGCAGTACCAAATGGGCAAAATGCCCATTACGTTGTACCTGGCTATGAAAGCAGTAGTGCTTTGTGAATGTGTGCACGGACGCCAACGTGCAGCCTAACAGATGTCCCGGACAGGCACTCTGCGCGCTAACGCTTTCGTGCCAGATAGTATTGGTGGAATGGGTCCTCATACCCTCCGTAGGCTGCTTTTTGGCCATTGCGTAGCAGATCTTAATGCAGAGGACTGTCCACCTTGACAGAGTCCTTCTCTGCACCACCTTGCATATCTTTGACCTGGAGAACACCACAAAAAGCTGATAGTCCACTTGGCGATCTTTGGTGCTGTTAATGTAGAAGCTTAAAGCCCTTTTGTCATTCAAATTATGGAGTCTCTCCTCTTCTTTGCAGGGGTGTGGTGGGGCAATGAACCCTAGTAGGAAGGCAGGATTTTCGGAGGTGAACAAGAGTTGCGCCTTTCGCCAAGACGACCACCCGGGTCCTTGGCACCCGTTTGTCCAGAAAAAAGGCAGTGTACGGCTGTCCTAACAAAAGAGCTTGGAATACACTCATGCAACAGGCTGCAGTGATCACATTAAGGGAGACAGCCGTGAGAGCCAGAAGACTTAATGAACAGCTGTGCTTTGGCTGGAAGTGAGTGCGCATGAGGAATGTCAAGACCAGGTTAAGGTTTTACTGTGGCATCACAAAGGGTTTGGAAGGGAACATGTGTGTCAAACCTTTTAATAAACTGCATCACTTCAGGTGCTTTAAACAAGGATGGTTGGTCCGTAAACGTGAAAAGAATGAATGGGCAGACAAAAACCTTTATTAGTGCCCACTGCAAGACCTTGTTCGGCCAAAGAGAAAGGACACAACGAAACATCCAACAGATTGGCTTTTAAGGGGTCTGTGTTGCGGACTAAACACCAGGCCACAAATTTTTCCCAACGCCCTGTGTAAATGGACTTTGTAGAGGGATGCCTATGGACTTTGTATAGGGTGTGCACCACAACTTCGGGTGGTAGATTGAACACACTCAATTGCCGCTGGTCAGGCTTCATACATGGAGTAGTAGATTGTGCAGATTAGAGTGCAGAACCCTGCCCTACTATGCAACAGAAGTGATAGTCTGATCCGAGGACAGATACCCAGAGGTTCCAGTCTCCTAGCCCAATCCGAAACTACTAGGATGATTTTGGTCTGGTCATTTCTGATCTTCTTTACAACTTGGGGCAGGAAAAACAGAGGTGGGAAGGCAAACAAAAGTCCCTTGCCCTACTCTAGCCTGAATGCTGCTCCTAGAAAATGCTTTCCTGGGAACTGCAGCACGCAAAAGTTGTGACATTGCACTTTCTTGGCAGTAGCTAAAAGTTTCTGCCCTCTATTAGAAGATGATTCAGAAAAGGGGGTGGTGATGAACAGAGTGTCTGAATTAAGCAGACCACTCTTACCCAGTCCAAAGATCAGGGCTTGATCCATCACCGTTATTTAGCTCACTGCCCCATCCCAGCTCAGAACCTGGCTATATGCAAATTAGTCTGTCCCTGGCCCAGTGCATCATGGGAACAGGGCAGACCAAACTACCAAGCCAATTCTTCACCAGATAGGAGACAAGCTACCGGGGACCGGTTTCTGGCATTTCAGCCTCGTCGGCCCGGCTTGCTTGAATCCTGATGGAGCAGTGAGCAAGGGACTCATGTCTGAGTATACCCTGCCACACCTATAGTGGCCAAAAACGATTCAGAAAAGGGGGTGGTGATGAACAGAGTGTCTGAATTAAGCAGACCACTCTTACCCAGTCCAAAGATCAGGGCTTGATCCATCACCGTTATCTATTAGAAGATGCCCTGTGCCACCTCTGGGTGCAACCGCCATCCTTGATCCTCCAAGTACCTTCGCGTGGGCTCAACCGCCCTGGCGTTTAAAGATTCCACCAGGTGGATCACGATCAGGGAGAAGCCCGAAGCACCTGCCTACTCCAGAGGCGCAGAGCCTCCTGGCACATGACCCCTTGCCATCCTGCATGTTGCATTACCACATGCAGTGCCACTTGTCCATAAGAACATGCACTCTCCTTGATGGATGGTGTTGGACTTGGCCCTTTTTGCAGGGTTATCCCCAAACTTTTTGCTTCTACCTCCTATTTTTTCCTGACCTGTTGTTGGTTTTAGGACTCTGGGCCCTTTAGCACTGCTAATCAGTGCAAAAGTGTGTATGCTCTCTGTGTTAATTGTGAACATGATTGGTTATCCATTATTGGCATATTTGATTTACTGGTAAGCCCCTAGTAAAGTTTACTGAGTGTGCCAGGGCCCGTAAATCAAATACTAATTGTGGACCTGCAGCAATAATTGTTCCACCCACATGAGTAGCTCTGAAAAGGTATCTCAGACCTGCCACTGCACTGTCTGTGCGCAGTTTAACTGCCATGTCGACCTGGCAAGTGCATCAACTTGCCAAGCCCCAACCGTCCCTTTTCTTACGTGTAAGGCACCCCTATGGTAGTCCCAAGGTACCTCCCTGGGCAGGGTGCAGTGTATGTGAAAGGTAGGGCATGTACTGGTGTGTGTGACATGTCCTGATAGTAAAATACTGCCAATTTCGTTTTTCACCATTGAAAGGCTATCTAGCCCCATAGGATAACATGGGAGTTAATTTATAAATATAACTTCCCGTTGGGATAAGATGGGAAGATAAAGTTTAGTATGTCTGAACTCAGAATATAAAGATGCATATTTTAGTAAAGATGATTTTTATATTGTGTGTTTGAAAATACCACTTTTAGAAAGTGGGTATTTTCTTGCTTAGCTATCCTGTGTGCCTCTGCTGGTTTGTGGATGGACTGTCTGTCTTTTGATGGACAGGGGCTGGGGATGTGCATTGTCTCAGATGGCCACTGGGAAGGGGGAGAAGGGCAAAGTATGTTTATCCTGTTTGAGTCAGGGCTGGGCTGCATTTAGAGTAGAGTGAGGAGATTTCTTTCACACCTAAATGGGCCTGGTCTGCCTTGGATAATGCTGTCTCCACCTCCTGCCGGACAGCTGCACCAGAGAGGACAGAACTGGTTTTGGCTGGGTAAAAAGCTTCGGTGCTACCAGAGAACAAAGGAATTTGTGCTATATAAAGTGGGCTCAGACCCCTGAACTTTAGACTACATCAGGAATCAAAGATTACCTTTGCCAAGGAGAAGAGCTGGAGAAACTACTGCCCCTTTGCTGTGTGATTTCTAGGGTTGGCCTGCCGTAGCGGTTTCTGCCAAGGAAAGGAGAAGGGCCATGCTGTGTGCTGTGTCCCCCGATTGAGGAAGATCTCCAAGGGCTTGAATAGAGCTTGCCTCTTGTTCTGAGTCTCAGGAACACAAAGACTTCACCCCCAGCTCCCCTAAACTTCCTTACTGGGAGTTCTGACCTGCCAAGAGGCGCCTGTGATTGTGTTGGGCCTCCTGGAGGTTGTTTTTGCTGTTGGGAGCTAGATGCCAACTGGATTCAAGCTAGCCTGGCTGAAGAAGGGTGACATACCCTGAAACCGGTCCCAGGATGCTTGTTTCCGGTCCAGGGAGGACCCTGGCAGTTTGGTCTGGACTGTTCCTATGAGGCAGAGTGAGAGGGTCAAGACTGATTTGCATATGGCTGGGTCCAAACTTGGGTGGCGTAGTGGGCAAAAGAAATATGGATTTAACCCAGATCTTTCAACTGGGGGAGAATGTTTGCATTGTCAGCATTCCGTCCATCATTTGTTTGCTGTGACACTTTTCGCCCATATTGGGATGGGTATGCCCAGTCGTGGGTCCCTTGCTCACTGTGCCACTGGATTCAAGCTAGCTTGGCTGAAGAAGGGTGACATACCCTGAACCTGGTCCCAGGATTCTTGTTACCAGTCCAGGAAGGACCTGGCCTGGCAGTTCAGTCTGTACTGTTCCCATGAGGCACAGGGTCAAGACTAATTTGCATATGGCTGGATCCAAACTGGGGTGGCGTAGTGGGTAAAAGAACGATGGATTTAACCCAGATCTTTTGACTGGGGGAGAATGTTTGCATTGTCCGCATTCCGCCCTTCATGAAGAAACCGATGCAGTGCTACTCAACGCCGCTGTATCGATCGCTGACGCATCTCAGATTTCCATGCATCGTACCTGTGCAGCTAGTTTTCCTGGCACATCGCCCACGGACCAGAATCATCTTGGAGTTGACGCATCACATCCCCCTACAGACCTGACACGATGCATCACTTCTCCTGCGTGCAACAGAACTGTTGCATCACCTCCCCAAAGTTTCAGGAACTGACGCATCTCTTTGTGTTCTCAACGCTTCCCATCTCTGCGGCTGTTTGGCCGTGTGAATTTTTTTCACAACTACAGGTACTTTGAGAGAAATCATGCATCCACAGTTTTCTATGGACCCAGTTGCTTAATACCTTTCTGTAGTCCTTTTGTGAATACTTTTATGTTGGATTTGTTTTGTTTTTGTCTTGTTGAGTTTAGATAAAGATACTTTATTTTTCTGAACTGGTGTGGCGTTCATTTGTGGTGTTCTCCCTGTATTACTGTGTTTTTTTTAGTACAAATACTCTACACATTGCCTTTGGGATAAGTCTGTCTGCTCATGTAAAGCTACCCAGGGGGTGAGATGGGGTTATCTAAAGTGTGTATCCCCCTTACCCTGACTAGAAGCGAGAGTCCTTATTTGGACAAAGGTACCTACCTCTGCCAATTAGAGACCCCCATTTCTAATAGATGGCAGGACGGCCTTCGGAGCCAGTTAAATGGCAACCACTGCAGGATTTATGCAGTCTCCTCTGAAAAATGGATGCTGTCTAACAGCTTTCCTTAGTGCTGCTCCCACTGACGCTTCTGATTCCACAGCTTAGCCCACAAATGCCACCTGGCGTAGACGACAAGCAGAATGCAGGAGGCTAACAGGCCAAGAAGCCTTAGAACTGGAGGAAGGTCTGGCGCTGCCTGCAGCCAACCCGTTTATCTTCGGAAAGGCCAACACTGGTGGGAAAAGTGTCTGGCAGGGGTAGAGAGGCCTAAAGAATGTGCTGTGACCTGGCACCCTTCGGATGTTCTAAGGCGGAGTCAACTTTTCCGCCAACTAGGTGGGATTTATCAAAAGGCATATCCCTAGGGGATACCTGTGCATCTCCTGAAAACCTCTTGGACCGTATCCATGCATGGTGACTGAATACCACACTGGTGCCACCCGCTTGGCCCAAACAGTTGGTCGATTCTAGCCAAGCATGAATCCTAGTGTGCAAAACTATAAAGTTCAGTTGTTTGCAATCTTTGTGACGTTCTGTGGAAAAATATGCAACTTTCTCTTGAAAATCCTGACACTTGTGTCAACTTTTTTTACAAGGAGGAGGGACATGGATAGGACAATATTTTATGGGGTCCAGTGTACTCGTCCTATAGACTAGCGACACAAAGGGATGTACAAAAGTTCCCCGGGAAGAGTGACGGAGAGGGGTGTGTGTGCTAGTGAGTGGGGGGAATCCCCTAGTTGGAACTAGAACCCTCACACACCCAGCAAGCTAGGTGTCATGCTTCATCATATGGGCTCTGCTCCTCGTCAGACTGGCGCTGCAATGTCTGACGGGCTCCCGAAACCGGGGCTCTTTAACGGAGATCTTCTGTTCCCGCCATATGGTGCATGCGTGTGAGAGGGCCTGTGGAGTGTGGTCGTGACGTGGGGGTTAGGTTAAAAAAGGTGAGTCAGTCTACATACCGAATTTATTCTCGTAGTAGACTCCCTTGGCAGAGCCCATATGATGAAGCATGACACCTAGCTTGCTGGGTGTGTGAGGGTTCTAGTTCCAACTAGGGGATTCCCCCCACTCACTAGCACACACACCCCTCTCCGTCACTCTTCCCGGGGAACTTTTGTACATCCCTTTGTGTCACTTGTGTCAACTTATTTCACATATATTATTATTTAACTACAACAGAAACGTCCTACCTAAGGTGTACTTTGCAGAAAACAATATTCTCCTGTGCAATGCTATTGAAAGCTTTAGAAAAAGTCATTTTGAAGGGATAAAATTGCATACGTATGAAACGGTGCCTAAACTTGGAAGCAAAAGTTCTGCATGCATTTTACAGCTCGAGTGGGTTCGATGGCAGTGTAAATATCTCGCTAAGCAGAATTAACGCTTTCCCTTCATGAAGAAAAGGACTACATATACGGAGCGAAAAGCTGAACAGCTAAAGGTAAACTTATCTATGGGGGGAAAAAAACAGGAACATTGAATAATCTCGCAGGCGAAAATAAAACTTCACGCACTGCTTGTAGCGCACCAATTGAAATCTTGCACCATTTATTAGATAAATAAAAAAGTAAGTCAATGTGAACGCGTTTTGTTTAATCAACTTTAGACGACATTTAAAAATGCGAACAAACCGCACATTCTGAGAAATAAAATGAGTGGTCGATGCGTGAACCCGGGTGAGCCTGGCATTTCGACACTGCTGGTCATTGCCACCCTCCGTCGTGGTCGATGCGTGACCCCTGGTGAGCCTGGCATTTCGACACTGCTGGTCATTGCCACCCTCCGTCGTGGTCGATGCGTGACCTCGGGTGAGCCTGGCATTTCGACACTCTGCTGGTGCCGCCCCCCTCCGTCATGAAGTGGAACTGCCCGCGGCTGTGCCTTGCTCTCCGCTGGTCGCGCGCCGGGGATGCTGCTCGTGCAATCGATAAAACATGAATTCTGCTTTCTTTCCCGGCAAGCAGGGCCTGTAATAAAACCCTGGGAAGCAGCCCCGCTTCGTTGATATGCGCGGCCTTCCGCTGGGGAGAGCCGCGCGCCGCCTTCTTGGAAACCACAATTGATGGAAAGCTCCTTGAAGGCTGGGTTCGGGGAACGTGCAGCAGCCCCGGCGCGGCGTCCTTCATTTGTAGAGCCCCGGCCCCCCTGGAGCTGCTCCGGTTGTTATTTACTTCAAAGCCCCCTGTCAGCTGCACTTGTAAGCGGGTTGTACAGCGTGCGCGGGGTTCGAGGCTGGTTCACCGGCGGGGGCTCTGCGGGATGTAGAGAGCCATCCGGGCTCTCACATACATTGTATCCTTTGCACGCACGCACGCACACGCAACCTTGGGGCGGGCTCGCCCCTCGGTATAAATAAACAAGCGGAAGACCGCTCGGGGTCTTTCCGGCTAAGTACATTGCTGGTGTCCGTGTGCTTGCTGGCTGTGTGTCCCCACGTGGTAGGCCCCGCATCACCACTCTACATTGGCGACGAGGCCGGTGTTTCCTGGATCCACGTGTGCCTGGGACCCCCGGGTTGCCTGCCCGACGCCTGCCGCACGCTGCGGTGCATGCCGCTGTGTTGTCCCGGCCTCCCGCGCGCTTGAGACCCGCCCACGCGTCTCCCGTGAGGGAGCGCCTTCAGCTGGCGGGACTCGAGGCGGCGGGAGCCGACGTGCGGCCTGTTGCGGGTCCTGCGGGTGAGTGCTCATCTGCCCCGCTTGCGCGGCCCCTGCCTGCCACGCTCCGCTTGTCGCCGCGGAGGAGGCGCGCCTGCAGGCTGCAGGCCTGAGGAGGGCCCGGCGCACCTCGCAAGACGGCCCGCTCTGGGCCCGCCCCCGCCCTTCGACGACGACGCGCATGAGGCGCCAGACCTGCAGCACGCGCGGAGACACGGCGCCAGGCCCCCCTGCTGTGCCCCGGCCCTCGGAACGTTCTTTGCCTGGAACACTGGGGGTGATAGTAATCGAGCATTGGCCAACGCATGGGCCAACTCATGAACAGTGGCACAATCGATGTTAAACAAGCATTGGCCAACACAAGGGGAAAATCAGGGACAGTGGCACGATTGTGGCCGTGCCCCATTGACTCTGCCACCACGTTTGGTCCCTGCAGTCCTCATCTTCGCCACTGCTGACTCCTCCTGCGCCACGCCATACAACGCCTCAACACGCAGCGCGGCCTACGCCCCTGCCCTGCGCCTCGCGCGGCCGCCACCCCGGAAAGCACCATCAAAGACAGTGTGACGCCTCGCCATGAGCCTAGTTGCGCCAGGAGCGGCCCAAGACGGGGCTGGCCAGCCCCCCCAGCAGGCTCTTCAGCAGCAACCGGCTGCGCCCGCCGCCCAACCACAGGCCCTTGCCCAAGCTGGGGCGGGTGCCCCAGCAGGACCTCCCGCACCCGCGCCCCATGCGCACCAGCACGCCGGCGCAGCACCTATACCGCCGTTCAGCGAATCAGCAGACCCGGCAACGGCGGCCGTCCGCTGGAAGGCATGGGTCGGTCGCCTCAATCTGTACTTCAGGGGCACGAGAGAAACCGACGGTACGGTGAAGAGGTCGCTCCTCATTCTCTATGGGGGTCAAGAGATCTATGACTTATTTGAATCGCTCCCGAACACTGGAGCCGAGGACAACTATGACGCCGCAGTCGCGGCCCTCAACGCGCACTTTGACCCTCAGTTGAACAATGATTTTGAAAAATTCAAATTCAAGCGCGCATGGCAGCTGGACTCCGAGTCCATCGATATGTACTACACTCGACTCCGACGGCTCGCGAGCACGTGTCCCTTCACCAACCCTCGCGACGAAATCAGGGACCAGATCATCGTCGGCTGCAAATCCAAGTTGCTGAGAAAGCTGATCCTCCGACAGCCGGGGATCACCTTAGACGAGATCCTCATCCTGGCGAGGTCGCACGAGTTGTCGGATGCCCGGGCGGAAGAGATGGAGGTCGCACTGCGCACCCCGGTGATCGCCCCGTCTGGGGCAAGGGCCCCGGCCATCAAGGAAGAGCGGGTGGAGGCGATCCAAAGAAGATTCCCGCCAGCACGGCCGCGGGGTGGCCCGCCGAGGGACAGCCAGTGCGGGTACTGTGGTGTGGACCATCCTTCCACGGCCACGTGTGGTGCCAAAGGCAAGACGTGCCTCAAGTGTGGGCGCATGAATCACTTCGCTGCTGTCTGCCGGGGAGGGAAGTTCCGGGCAGCAGGCCCGCGCGCCAGAACTGTGACCCAACGGGTCCGACAACTGTCTCTTGACCAGGAGAGGCCCCCTCCCGACACGGAGGCTCAAGACCGCCGGCCCAGATATGAGGACGACGAAGACGATGAGGTGTATGTCATCTCCTACGTGAGCCGGGCATCCACGAAAAGGCGACCGCCTCCAATGTGTTCCGTCTCAGTGGACGGGACGAGTGTCAACGCGCTGATAGACACAGGGGCGTCCGTGAACGTCATGGACTCGGACCAGTATGAGCGCATGTCCCCAAAGCCGACGCTGGCACCGTCCGCGGCACGCATCTACACCTATGGCGGGACAGAGCCCATGCCTCTTCGTGGAGTGATTCAAACCACAGTAGTCAACGGAGAATATTCGACTGTGACCAGATTCCACATCACCGAGGGCAAGAAAGGCACCCTCCTGAGCTGCCACACAGCAGAGGATCTGGGACTGGTGTTTTTCGCCAACCAAGTACACCAGGCTCACGCTGACTTCATGTTAAAGGACTTCCCAGAACTGTTCAAAGGCCTCGGCAAGCTCAAGGGTAAAAAGTTTAAGCTACACATTGATGCGACGGTGAAACCTGTCGCTCTCAGACACCGGCGAGTACCGTTTAACCTCAGGCCCCAAGTTGAGGAAGAGCTTCGCAAGCTTGAGGAGTTGGGAGTGATCGAGAAAGTGTCGGGCCCGACACCCTGGGTCTCGCCCCTGGTGGTTGCCCCCAAACCGAAGCAGCCGGGAGCCATACGTCTGTGCGTGGACATGAGGCTCCCCAACACCGCTGTCAAGCGCGAACGACACATCACCCCCACTATGGATGATATCATAGCTGACCTCAACGGGGCGAAATGGTTTTCCAAATTAGACCTCAACTCCGGATATCATCAGCTGGAGCTAGAGCCGGCTAGCAGGTACATCACCACGTTTTCGACGCACGTGGGGCTGCGTCGCTACACTCGGCTCAGTTTTGGGGTCTCGTCGGCCGCCGAGGTCTTCCAGAACGCCATTCGCGAGGTGCTCTCCGGACTAAAAGGGGTGATCAACCTGAGTGATGACATCCTCGTTTACTCAACGACCCTAGAGGAGCATCACGCCAACTTGAGGGCGACCCTGCAGAGACTCGCCGACAGCGGCCTCACCCTCCACCGCGCTAAATGTGCCTTCTATCAGGAGTCAGTGGACTTCTTTGGATATATCTTTACGAGGGAAGGCCTTAAAGTTGACCCTAAGAAGGCCGAAGCCATCAAAGCGGCCAGCACGCCTAGAAGTCAAACAGAAGTCCGCAGTTTTCTGGGCATGGCCACATACTGTGGCCGGTTTATCCCGAACCTGGCCGACTTAGCGGAGCCTCTCCGTGCCCTCACCCGTGCTGATCAGAAATGGGACTGGACTGCTGCTGCACACAAGGCGTTCCAGGCCGTCAAGGCCAGTCTGCTTGACAACACCGTCATGGCTTACTTCCAGCCACGGAGACGGACCGAGTTGATAGTCGATGCCAGCCCAGTGGGATTGGGAGCCGTGCTGCTGCAGGAGTACGGGCCGGAAGAGTGGAAGCCTGTCGCCTATGCCAGCAAGGCCCTGTCCGACACGGAGACCAGGTATGCCCAAATTGAAAGAGAGGCGCTGGCCATCAAATGGGCATGCCAGCACTTTCACCTTTATCTCTGTGGACAGGACTTCACGGTGGTCACGGACCATAAACCCCTGTTGCCCCTCTTTGCGGGAACATCCCGGCTTGCTCCCCCACGCATCGAGAGGTGGGCTGTCCAGCTGCAGGGTTACCGGTTCAAAGTGGTGTTCAGGCCAGGAGCTCACAACCCTGCCGACTACTTGTCGCGTCATCCGGATGTCACACCCCCACCGGCCCTCGATGCTGAAGGAGATGAAGTGGAGGAGATAGTGCACATGGTCACCCTAGCGGCGTGCCCTGAGAACATGTCGCTCCAGGAAATTAGCGACGCCACCGCGACGGATGAGACCCTGGCGAAAGTTAGGGAGGCCCTCGAAGGAAATCGTTGGGCCCATTTCCTTGATGGCGCTTCGTGCCTCCGGCCGGAGGTGCGTCATGCCAGGCAGCAGCTGTGGCAGATACGGAGTGAGCTTAGCGTCGGAGATGAGGGGGTGGTGCTGCGTGGGCACCTCATCGTCATGCCCGAAAGCCTCCAGCAACGAGCCCTGAGCCTGGCTCACGTGGGACACCAAGGGATGGCAAAGACCAAGGCCCGCTTGAGGAGCAAGGTGTGGTTTCCCGCGATGGACAGCCAGGTGGAAGCCATGATACGGGACTGCCACGCATGCACGATCACGGGCGGAGACCCTGCCCCAGCGCCCGTGCTCACGGAAGAAGCGCCCCAGGCCCCGTGGGCTCAACTCAGCATAGACTTTGGCAGCTTTCCAGACGGGCGGCACATGCTAGTGCTGGTAGACTCTTTTTCCAAATTCCCAGTTGTGGAAGTCATCGCATCCACTGCGTTCCCGCAGGTAAAGAAAGTCCTAAACCGAGTGTTTGCTACGATGGGGCTCCCTGAAGAAATCAAGTCCGATAATGGGCCCCCCTTTCAAGGGAGAGAGTTTCAGGCTTACTTGGAGGCTCTCCGGATCAAACATCGGAAAATCACACCCCTGTGGCCTCAAGCCAACGGGGAAGTCGAGAGGCTGATGCGGACATTAAACAGAGCGCTGCGGATTGCGGTGGATAACGGCGAAGACCCGGAGGCCGCCCTGGACGACTTCCTTGGAGCCTATCGGCAGACACCCCACTCAACGACCAAGTGTGCTCCCTCTCATGTTCTGTTCAAGCGAGCTCCAAGGGATGGCATTCCCACTGTCAACACGTGGGTGCCGGGAGAAAGGGACGCTGAGGCCATACAGGCCCGGCGACAGTCCACCAACATCAAAGCGAGCGCACATCGGCATGCCAAAGAACCAGCCCTCCAGCAGGGGGACACGGTCGTTGTCAAGGATCGCCATCCTGGGTGGAAGTTTCGGACTCCTTTTGAGCCAGAAATGTGGACAGTGGAGCGAGTGCAAGGGACTATGATTACAGCTAGGAGGAATGGCCAAACCGTGACGAGGAATGCCTCATGTTTCAAGAAGGTACAGGACAATGTCAGCGTGCGTCAACGGACCGAGGGAATGGAACATGGAGACCAAGAAAGTATGGACTTTGATAATGGTTCTGATCCAACACCTACTCTGCCGCGAATGGCCACCCCACCCAGGCCAGTGTCACCAGGCCCTGCGGTCGGGCGGAGTCAGCCAAGGGTCGAAGATGCGAGCGAGGGTCCGAGGACAACCCCGGCTGGGGTTGTCGAACTACCTCGGACCCAGGATCGTCGCTACAACCTGCGGCCCAACCCTAGGCCGAGTCAACGGTTGTTGGACTTTGCTTGTTCGTCTCCATGAGTAAGAGACTATGAATGTGCCTGCAGAAAGAGACTAAAATAAAGGAGGGATGTAGAGAGCCATCCGGGCTCTCACATACATTGTATCCTTTGCACGCACGCACGCACACGCAACCTTGGGGCGGGCTCGCCCCTCGGTATAAATAAACAAGCGGAAGACCGCTCGGGGTCTTTCCGGCTAAGTACATTGCTGGTGTCCGTGTGCTTGCTGGCTGTGTGTCCCCACGTGGTAGGCCCCGCATCACCACTCTACACGGAGCGCGCGGCCTTTGGTGAGCATCCTGCAAAGAAATTCCCAAACAGCTCTTTTTTGTTGTTCAATTTTACTCAAGTGGCACTCGCTCGCGTGGCAAACGGGATATTTTTTTTAGTTTGCCCCTCACTAAGACATTCCTCTTAGTAGCATTATCCTCACCTTGAGTACTGCCTAATCCACAGCCCTCGCCATTCCACCACAAGCCCTTTTGAAGATAAATCCCATGTCCTGAATTATTTGAACTAAATACGTAATGCTGTGCCACCACTCTGTAGCGTCCTATCAGCCTTCTTGTCCTTGTCCCATCAGCGTCCTTCTCGCCAATAACTACGCCACACACGGAGAGTAATTTTACAGGTCTTTATTCCGCTGCTTGTAAGTCAGAACTCCACATTCTAAGCCTGCTTTCAACTCCTCCCTCCCAACGCTTACGTCACAGGCCTACGGTGTACAGTGGGAGTAATATGAGTAGCTGTTGAATAGTTTGATTGTGGGTACACTGCTTGCTGTAATGCTCTTGGGCTCGCTTTGGAGTGTATGCAGAAAGATGTACTCCCACCTTTTTTGGTTATATATCTGGTTTGTATACTTCTCTTATTGAGGTTGTTCTGCTGTTTCTTTTCTCCTTCATTTCAGATGGAGATGACGGGTGGTCTAGTGTATCCACACTGAGTCCAAGGTGGTACATAACTCACAGTGTATGGGCTGTTTGCTCTTCTACTCTTTTGGAGTTATATACCTTGATTATAAATCATTGTTTAACCTCAATAACAAAAGATTGCATAGATCATGTTCACAACTATCTTTGAGCAAGATTGCTACTGCCCTTTAGAGTTCAACGGAACCGGTGGAGGAAACATCCCTTTGATTCACAGAGCTCCTGCAGAGATACAATGGCAAACACAAAACAATGGGGCTCCCCTGCAGACTGTGATGAGGGCCCCTGGTGTCTCCAAGATCGCACAGACATTCATTGACCTTAGTCTCAATGGGTGCCCCCTGAACAGTTGGGCCTGCCTTACACTGTAGGGCTTTCCTGAGCGTTTAACTTTTTCTTATTTCATTCCATTGCACGCATTCAGCAAAGCATGCAGTGGTGTGGCTTAGAGGGTGAGGAGGCCACTCCAAAACAAAAAACTCTGGGGGTCCCCCGCACAGTCCTCCATTACGCCCCTTGCAAGACATGCATCCCTCTAATGCTGCACATGTGAGACATTGATTGCGCGAGTTCTTGTTAGACACAGGGAACACCAGCTCCTGTCCGCCCCTTTTTCTTTCTGAGGTTCCTTGTGTACATTCCTTGTCCGTGTCTGGAATAAGTGGCCCACTCATCCGTCTTACCTCTTCTATGCCTCTGCATGGCCAATTTTTACCTCCGCTTCTGCCTTGCGCGAAGCCACGGTTGCTTCACTTTTTGATTTAAAGCATTTTCATTACCCCCCACTACCACGCCCAACCCTCCACCCCTCCCCACCCCCAATTCTGTACCCTTTTTTTTGGTTACCACAGTGCTGGTCTTCAGGTGTGTCTTCTTCCCTTTTTAGGTTTCGCCTATTATCATTCGCTTCGAATGTAATAGGCGAAAATTCAAGGGCTCGATCGGCTAGTGAAACCACTGCGGTTTCTTCACAGTGCATGTGAGGTCACGTGGCCACAAAAGCGGGTCACGTGACCACACAAGCACGCGCATCTCCCTAATCCGCCTGCTCCCCTCGCTCGCATTCCCGCCCCCCCACCAGGCTCTCCCGCCCCCATCCGGCTTCCCTCCTAATCCGCCTGCCTCCCCTCGCTCGCATTCCCTCCCCAGGCTCTCCCGCCCCATCCGGCTTCCCTCCGCGCACATAAAACATCTCGCGCGATGGCTGTAAAATGCTGAAGTCAGCATTACTACAGAGCTGCGGTCACAGGGCATTGTGCGCCTTGTTTGGGTTAGTGCCTTTCCCCGTCCCTCGTTGCTGCTTCCGATAGTCACCCTTTCTCTGCCTCCTTCCTCTGTCAGTCTTCTCGTCCTCTGCCTTTCTCCCTCGTCCTGCAGTCAGTCTGCTTCTGCGCCTTGTTTGGGTTAGTGCCTTTCCCCGTCCCTCGTTGCTGCTTCCGATAGTCACCCTTTCTCTGCCTCCTTCCTCTGTCAGTCTTCTCGTCCTCTGCCTTTCTCCCTCGTCCTGCAGTCCGTCTGCTTCTGCGCCTTGTTTGGGTTAGTGCCTTTCTCCGTCCCTCGTTGCTGCTTCCGATAGTCACCCTTTCTCTGCCTCCTTCCTCTGTCAGTCTTCTCGTCCTCTGCCTTTCTCCCTCGTCCTGCAGTCCGTCTGCTTCTCCAGGTCTCGTCTCGCATGTATTATTCTTTACTCTCTCAAACTAGACACCAACAACACAGCACACGTGTTCCTCAGCAACAAAAAATATCCCCATGTATCACACCAATGCACAAATCTAGTCTACTGATACAGTTGCTAATATTCCATGGTCTTGCGAGTGCTGTTGCAGTTCTTCCCCTTGGGAATTCGTTTCCCTTGCCCTAATGGCCTACTGAGTATGAACTTTGGTGTTGTGAAGGTCCTCGCCCAAGTTATTCCCTGGCTTATGGCCGGGTACTAATTGTCCTGTGCATATGAGGACTTTTTCCTTTGCTTCTGGCCTCCTAGGCTGTGGGCACTGCCTCCCCATATGTTCCTTCTCTTCTTTAAACTGGGCCTTTGATTGGACTTTCTTTTTCTGGCGTTGGTCTTCCGAAGCTAATTCTTTAAATGCTGCAGCCATGTCTATTTTTACCTCCCAGTTGTTGGCCCGTTCATTGCGGTCCCTTTTTCCAGTACTCCATTGTGGTCTTTATTTCTCTAGTCTAGCGTGGTTGTTTCTTCCCTGCGGTTTTCTTTTCTTGTTCTTCTGCCTCTCACCAGCATGCTGTTGTCTCACCTTCAGGCCCATGGCTGCTCTTGTGGTCGTAGCATATACCCTTCTTTGGCACTTATTATTATACAGTGTGAATTCGGTATATATTTTTTATATATATAGAGCTTTATATATTGCAAAATTGACCTGAATCTGGTATCGGAGCGCTTTACATAGCACCAGTTGCGTTACATGAGGACACATTCATCTTTTTTTAGGCACGGGGAGATTGAGTGATTTGCCCAGAATCACAGGATGTTCAGCGTAGTTGCCGATACTCGAACCCAGTGCCCCAGATTCGAGGTCGACCGCCCTAGCCGTTAGGCCAACTCCTCTCCCATACATATCATATAAATATATTCATACCACTCTATTTCTTTGTGTTTTATACCTTCTTTTCTCATGATTCTATAGTGCATAGTCCCAGTGGGCCTCCTCTCTCTCAAAGTGTTTCCACTGCCTAACGTGGTCTATGGCCATGATTGTTTCTGTTGATCGCAATGCTTTATCAGCTATTAATGGAGTCCTCTGCCTTGCCTACTTCTATGAGTGGGAGCTTGGCTCAATAGTTTAGCTATGGTCCTTAGCCCTGCGCCTTGGTCTCTTTGACCGGTTGTCCTTCCAGGGGACATTGTATTCCTTTGTTTCTGTGGAGTGTTCTTCCTACTTGTCTTTTTCTTCTGCCATGCATTTTCTCCAATGTCTTGCACGGCTGCGGATTCTGATCCGTACAGGGTTCTGCCAACGTTTTTTGAAGGGATGTTTTCTTTCACCCATCCCTTGCTGCACCCATCCCTTGCTGGCAAGCGGTCTCTCTTTTCTTATGCAGACCGGGTAGACTAGTCGGGAATATTTCTTGGAATCCGTTCACAGAACGGGATGGTATTACTTGGATATCTATTCTAATCTAAGGAATCTGCGGCTAGACGTCTCTATTAGATAAATTGAGTTACTTACCTTAGGTGACGCCTTAGCTGGTAGAGACTAGATTTAGCTGCAGATTCCTTATCACCCCACCCATCCTCCCAGCTCTGTGAACTGGTACTCTTTTCTTCCAGATTCCTTCTCCGCACCTTTCTGCTTTTCGTGAGCTAAAAAAAAAAACTATAGCACTATATATAATATGTGTGCTATATGTTTTTTAAAATAAATATATATACATCTAAGACACTCCAACTAACCAATGATACTGCGCATCTTTCTGATCGCGGATTCATTTTGGGCACTTTGTTTTCATGGCAGTGTCTCTACGAGGCTTAGCGTTACAGCACAAAAAGTAGTCGCAGAAGAAACTGACGTCAGGAGAGGGCTAACCTGGACTTTGGTGATGTCATATTCAGTGAACAACGTTGTGTGGAGTTATCCGGCACCCTCTACTGATGCGCTGAGGTACTGCTTTAGAAACATTTCCAGATCCAGTCTGGCACCTGGGAATAATTCTAAGATAAGGAATTTGCAGCTAGATCTGATCTCTACCAGATAAAGCATTACCGAAGGTAAGTAACTTATTCATCAGAAGGAGGGTATTGATTGATGTTGAATCGATCACCTGTGTAGTGTCTCTACAGTACATGTCTTCCCTGACTGATCCTCCAGTGTCTGGATTCACAGGTGAAGCAGTACGGAACATCCCAACAGTAGAGATGGAACCTCTTCCCAGAGCTGTCGTGCAAGCCTTTGCTGCTCAGTTTGAGAAGACGTCAATACGTGCAGCAGATGTTCCAGAGGCAGATCTTTCAGATGTGGATTCCAAGCTGGTGAAAAGCCTGATGCCCTTCCAGAGAGACGGAGTCAAGTAGGTCACTCTTACTAATGTAACAGCAAATAATGTTAGATCGCCTAATATCTCTCTTTCTCTCTCTCTTTCTCTACACCCAAAAAACAAACATATCTGTCTTTGGGAAAGTTGCTAATGTAGGATCACGTAGGTATCAGTGAAAGGAAGATTTTCACTTACATTATTATGGATGATCAACTAGTGCAGATCAAAACACACTACCTGTAGACGCAGGACATGAGACCTTAAAATCTGACACCCGGAAAACCTAGAAAATTATACCTGATTTTATGGACCAAAGAATAGGATTGCAGAGGTTTACCAATGTTGGTCCATCCAGGTATGGATACGAATGACAGCATCTTGAATGAAAAGTAGCAAGTGTCTACAATTGGCAGTCCGAGTGATAAAGTCCACGATGCATCCACTTGTTTCAGAGCTACATCGTGGTACAGAGAGAACTTTCAGTCCAACCTTTTTGGACCTGAGGCTGGAGGGGAGGATCACACTAGAGACTGGTTTCTGAAGGTTTTTGTGGTAACCATAAGAGTATCATCCATGCACAGTGAACATGAAGGTGCCAAGGACAGGAGGTGGTTGGGTGCCGGAACTGAAACACATCTGCCTCTCTTGCCTGTTCGTCTGTGCTTGGGATCTCCCAAAATGATGGTAACTCTTAAGTCCACCAGTTAGCATGCACATTAAGTGGTGTACTTCTGGGCATTTAGACCTACGTAATAAGTAGATGGAAGATTTAATAATACATTTTTTTAAAAACATTTTTATGGTATTTCCATTACTACACATTAAAAATGCATAATCTGAAATATACATCACTAAACTGCAAGGTGTGTTTTTCTACAACATCATCATATGGTTTCAGGTGTGTCCTTCCACTGTCTCAGAGTTTTACTGTTTACTTCCTTCAGTCTTTAGAGTGCTGAGATGGAAACGCACTAGTTTCCGTTTTCGAAACAATCCCTTGTTAATGGCACATTGTTACCCATTGGTTGTCTTGTCAAAAGTCACACATGTATCTATTTCCTAAGCTTTGTATTAGTATTAGAGCGGGGAGGATCCCTTCACACTGTCACCAGCTTGACAGCCATTGGAGATCAGGAATGTTGTATTATGAGTCTGTGTTAGAAGGCAGCCATTATATTATAATGTCTGTCTGTCGTTTTACTATTTTTCAGATGATATTTTATTTTGTTTTTTTGTTGCATCTCATGTGTAACCATTTTGCATGATGAGATTTGAAGAGGCGTTGTTGTATCCTAATTATTATGATGGTCAATATCAAGATAAGTAGGCCTCCTGCAGAGGATCTTGAGATGCGAAGGCCCATCTGCCCTTTTTAGTTTGTGTAAAAATCATATTTTTACTATGTGTTCTGGATATTATAATAATCCCTACAGTTCACCACTTTACTTCTATTTTGTGAGCCAAGTTGTGAACTGAAGCTACCCTCCCTACAAGATAATCAGTTTGCCTCTTTTTTCCCCCTAGTATCGCATGTTATACATTTTAAACTAATTGTAATCTTATGTCTAGCTCAACTTCCCACAGTGTAGGACATCTTAGCTTGAGGGACATGACTGTAGTATGACACAACACGGAAAAGTAAAATAGTGGTGTGAGAGTACGTAAAGCCCTGCTTTCTGACTCCACTCCACCACAAACACCATGCTCTTCACTTCTCTGTCCATTAGATTGTTTTTAAGGGAGATACCTCCTTAGGAATTTTTCCCTCAAAATGTTCTTAATTCTCTCTTCATACTGCTGGAGCCTGGTGTCTGGTACTGTCGGTGCCTCCGGAGGCAGAGAAGGCACAGCCAGTGGTGATTGGATGCCAAGTGTTTAATGTACACCAGGATCATATCTGCCATGGGAGCGGTCACTACTCTGACTTCAGCATCATCATCGCTTGAAAGTCTGCACAAGACTTTAATATTGCTTTTCTCGATACGGAAACAGTGAATAGTCAGCAACAAAGCAAAACAGCAGCTAAAAAGTCAATTTACCAAAAGATAGTTGTGCATTGCAGTTCTCGTAATAGTATTATCGTGAGCTAGTTAAATTCCTGTTCACCAACACATGGCCAAAGTCGATCATCCCCTGACCTAGTGCAAACCTCTCTCCAAATATATGAGACAGGGCACTTTTGCACCATATTTTACTATCAGAATTACATTTATTCTGCGGCAACCACCCAAAAGAGCCCAGTTTTTTTGTTTTTGTTAAACCACCTGGACATACATGCCATTCATAGACATATTTTCCCGCTGCTAGGCACCAATCCACATCCGATGTCCATGGCGATCAGGATTTTTAAACTCAATGCAATCTTTCTTTTCATGGCCTTACACCTCAACTACCTTGTGTTTCATCAATAACATCCAGCTTCCTTCCAGGTTAGAATAGGGTCCAAGCACAGGAGATTGAGCCACTCGCCTGTGGCGCAGGAGCCTGGTTAAGAGCATGTGTCCAAGATTGTTGCTAATTCTCGTAGACAAAACCTAGCGGTGCTGCCGTCTTATCTCTTATTTGCACCATTTTTGTGTGCCAGACCAATGCTGTGCACACTGCCTTCACACGTTGGACAGTACCTACTGGGCACTATGTAATGATGAGAAGTCCACACGTTGAGTAGTATTTAGTGATGCTTTATTCCAAGTTGTATAGAGAGACCCCACCAGGAGCATCCGTCATGGTACTCAGCCCAGCTAACTGTAATCTCATAGGCAGGACACCAACATTCTGAAAGGTGCATCATATGAACATTCCAATGGAGGGAGAGAAGGGTAGCATAGGGAATACTAAGATACTACATTATCCTCTCCTCTCAAACGGGTAACAAAAAGCTAAAAACAGCAACTGAGCACAGAAGGAAAAGAAAGCTAGAAAATTAAGCAAAAGTGGAAAAAAGGAACAGCAAAGAGAGAATACTCATAAAAAGAGAATAAAGAAAGAAGAATGCGAAAAACGCATAAACCATCCTCCTTTCTTACACCATATAATCTATATAAACTATCCTCTCTTCTCATATAACTTCAAAAGGAAAGAAACAAAGAAAGACAATAAGAAAAGTGAAAGAATGAAAGAAAGTTATATTTCATGAACAAGAAAGATGAGGAATAGAAAAGGTGAAACCTCATCAAAACACTATTACCTCTAAGCAAACTACAATACGCAATGCAAGAGAACAGTGTAAAAGTAGCAATAAATTACATAAAATCTAAACATATTTAGCATATAAAGTATAAAAGCACATAAATAGAGAAACATAAGCTAAATATGTGGATGTAAAACTTTAAAAACTTAGACTCTTAAAAGTGACTGGTAAATTAGTAAATGTGAATTAAAACACAAAACAAGTTCAAAACTCTAGATAAATAATGCTATAGGACTAAAACCTTAGCAAAACTCCTCTGACAACAATACACACTCCCAAAAGTCCCAAAAAATAAAAATAGACTAGGTCCGTGTGGACAACTGACAAGGTGCCAGGTGGGACTAAAACCCACTATAGTAATTTAAATTAAGTAGATGGGACTATAACCCACTACAAACAAATGGGACTGAAACCCATAGCAACAACATTTAAAATAAGTAGATGGGACTAAAACCCACTACAAACAAATGGGAGTGTAACCCATAGCAAATACAAAGAAACCTCGCACGTAGGACTAAAACCCACTGTAAGCAACTGGGACTTGAACCGCAGAGCAAAAACATTTAAATAAAGTAGATGGGACTAAGACCCACTACAAACAAATGGGACTGTGACCCATCGCAAATACATAGAAATCGCGCAAGCAGGACTAAAACCTACTGCAAACAAATGGGACTCAAACCCATAGCAAATTAAATAGGTAGGACTGAAACCCACAGTTAGCAAATGGGACTGGAACCCACCGCAAAAGACATTTAAATTAAACAGATGGGACTAAAACCCACTGCAAGTAAATGGGACTAGGACCCATCACAAACAATAATTTACACAGGTGGAACTAAAACCCACTGCAAATGTAGTGTAGTGAGACTGTCATATAATCGTGAAGTAAAAACATTCTCTAAACCCCCATTACATTGCTAAAGCTTGTAATAACACAATAACAGTGGTGTGCCTGTCACCGGAATGAGGTAGACAAGCAAGTTTTATAAACACAAAACATTATTATCTTATTGACATTGGTGTGCTTGTCACCGTGTAAAAGTGAAGGTAATGTGGAGGCAACACTGGAGCTCGATCTATGCTCCCGAAAAATTATCCTTAATAATGGATGAAAACACAGTACCTTAGAATAGTCATAGCGCTCCGTTGAAAGCGAGAGGGTTCACTTGCCCAGCTGTCTATTACATCGGAGAAATGTAGGTTTGAGAAAAGCTGAAAGTATAATACCCCTGGGATCGAAGAAACAAAGGTTTAATTAAAAGCAAATGCCGAGTAGATCGAGGACATCACGTCGTAGCTTAACTCAAACTGACTAAATAAAACTTTATTTACAAGGGCATAAACATCGTGGTTGGCAAAACGAAACAGACACTGCCATTCACAGGATGTCAGAACTCCAAAGTGCCGTGGTTGACAGAACATCCCAAAATGGAGGCACGTTTTCTTACGTCTTTCCGAGTGGCTCACGGTGCGTCCATGCACCAAACGCGCTGATGAGTCAGATGACGGAAATACAACAGAGAATGCCAGAGGACTATTCATGGCAAGAGGCTCGCGCAGGTAAGCGCGTGGATGTTTATTTGAAATTCGAAATACGCTGTTGAACTGCCAACAGACCAGTGGAGTTGCCTTGAGCTAATTTCTTGATATATCATGAATAAATAGTCAATAGAAACCAGCTAATAAAGCACAATGGTAGTAATCAACACAAATAGTGGTAGAAGGCTCCCCATCAGGTGCTCCATAGAAAGAAAAAGAAAATATCTCTTTCGTTTTTGTTGTTGTTTTTTTTAACACATTACTTTCCCAAAAAAAACGTAGGTGAAGAAAGACACTGTCTATTCTCAAGTGAAGGCATAACATAGGATGAGCCAGGAGTAAAAACAATTTTGGTTTAACCCATTAAAAGGTACAGCTTCAAAAGAGGGCATAGCTCCAACACAGCATAAATTTGGCTCTCCTTGTAAATAGGACAAAATGCAGAGTTGTCTACTAAAATGCTTATCCTCAAGTGAAGATACAGCGTGAGTCCCAAAGCCAGTACAAACAGGCTTACCCAGCGTCAGGGCACAGCTCCAAGTTAAAATTTGTAGACTCACTGTTACACAGGACAACTGCCAGACTGCTGTGGGCGACTGGTTGTAGGTCACTGGTGGGGTCATGCTGGCAGTTGGGGTAGCTTTTCTTGTTGCAGGAGGTCCTTTCAATAATTTGTAGTTTTCTTTCTTAATATCTTCTAGTTTGAAGTACTTCTTGACTTGACAGGTGTAGGTTCTTCCTTAAGATCGTCGCCATAAATGTAATGATGAGAAGTCCACACGTTGAGTCTCTAGTGCTGTAGGCCTGCTCCACCACGTAGGGCGTCTCTGCTGCCGTCGGCGGCCCCCCTTCCAGAGCCGCTGGGGTTCGCCCGCAGGATTCAGGTCAGGGCGGGGGGCGCTCTGCTCCGCTGCGCCTGCCTACCCCTGCGGGTCACTGAGCTGGGCCTCGCCGCCTCACTCGCTTCCTGCAGCGCCGTGCCCCCGTCGATCTTCTGGACCCCTGACTGCCCTCCGCTCCGTCGCAGCCGGGATACCACCGTGTGCTGGGCTCCGGTCACCGCTCCAGGCTGCCGCTTGGCCGCACAACGCGACTGTCGTCGCCCCTCCGGGCTTTCCGAGCCCGATCAGTAGACCGCCGCCATCTTGGGCAGTTAGTCGGAGCTGGCGCAAACTTCCGAGCGCCATAGCTCCGGTTTTACTCTTCGGCGGGCTCCGCTTCTTGCTCCCAGGGTGCGACGGGACTCTTAGCGATCCCCTTATCGCCAAAACATGACTTTTGGGCAGGTATAGAGTGTCGGATCTAGATCAGCTAGCCGTCGCTGCGGAGGTTCTCTTCCTACTTGGCCATGCCGTTGGCCACGCCCCCTTACAGGTGCACTTTTTAACTGAAACCTCGATGATGAAGTCTTGAAAGCGAGCAGGAAATGGTTAATGCTGATGGAGGGCACATAGCAAACTCCTCAAAAGGACTCCTCTGTATGTCTGAAGAACCCCCAGTAGAAGTCATGGGTTAGGATGAGGCCCTCTTTGCTTTCTTTGTATTTGGCTGAGCTTCGGGCTTGTTTCCCTTTCCAGCAGTTGAGGGTGAAATGCATCCTCATGCTTTTTTTTTTAAAGACTGAAGTGCCATTCCCACATTTCCAAGTAGCCTTCTGGTTTTCGGGCAGAAAGGGCATTTAGAGTGTCCATCATTCCGGCATATCTCCTTAGAACATTTCAGCAGTATCTAAGCAGGAGCCAATTTAGATAAAAAAATGTCTCCTTTAAAAAAGATTCAGATTTTGAAGTTAACCTGCATAAGGGGGTAGAGGGCACTTTGATTAAATAAAAGTACTACTTTATCACTTTTACTGCAAGAATTGGCAAACGTCTGGCTCTAAATGGTGACAACTCCTTCCTGCTTTCTTTGTCAGTCACTCTCTAGTACAACGAGGACCATTTATAATTTGGATTTCAAGACATCTTTTTTAGTTATATCACGCTTAGTCTAGTTATTGTAAAGATAGTCGTCTTTTGGTTACCTAAGAGACAGTAAGAGATGCATCAAAAACACGTATTACCTATACAATGTCATTTTCTGTACAGGAATTTTATCATTCAGAGTTCTCACACACATTTACAGGCCATTGCTACTCTACAAGCTTTCCATAAATTCTGTAAACAATTTACTTTGGTCGTCATCCCTTCAGACATTTGGCATTTTAGCTAATCGTGATATCGGAGATTATTTGCTATGATCATTGAGAAGATGTGAATTGCCACCACACACCAAAGAATGTGCATTTATGTCATCTTACACAGGCATTGGGTAGGAAGAAGAGCTATGTACAAGAGTATGAAAATGTTTATTACTATACTGCTGTGTCCCAGCTCATTTAGCAATGACCAGTGTCCTCTACTGGTTACTATAATGTGCTCCTTAATGACTGCCTTGTGTGTAGTCCATTCTGAGAGCACTTTAATGAGATTATTCCAACAAATATTAATTTGTCGGTGCATAATTGTTTGAAATGAACTTAAAAATTTGTCACATATAATAAAAAATGTATGCGCTTTTGAACTTAAAATAACATTGTCCATTTCTGCCTTCTCCTCACTCAGCTTTTCTGTTAACCATTTCAGCTATATCCCTTGCGTATCCTCCCTTTCATTTACCTTGTTGTTTCATATAGTGTATATGAGTCCCCAAGAGACACCAGACGCTAAAGAGAACCGGCATGGCATAAAGTGCAGAAGCGGTCATCTCGTTAGTCAATACAAAGGTTTTTTTGTAGAGCCATAAAATGAAGCAGGAGAACATACATAAAGGAATGTTTAGAGTAGAAACTTCAACATCATCGAACACGAATTCTGGGAAAATCTGAATGAGCCAGCTGAAAGAACAGTGCAACTTGGAACATGATCCATAAAGTGATCTGGGGAGGCAGAACAGCTCTTAGTCATCAGAACTGATAAGAATGAAGGAGAATTGAGGGCTGGCACACATGGGTCACACACTAAATGCGAATCCTTGGGTAATGATGGCAGAAGTGGTGATGTTTGGTAATTTGCACTGAAACAAAAATGCCTCAAGCTCTTCTAAAAGGGATCACCGAAGAGCTCCAAGGTGCCCACAGGGTCCTGGCTCGCAGTACATTAAATAACATAATCAATAAATACTTTAAGTTATTACTACTTCAGCCCTCGAAAATAATATCAACGCCTTCTATTTTCCTCGGTGTATCAGCCAGCTTTAAGGGATCATGGACTTTTTGCCAGCGCTGGATTCTAATTTTAGGAACTTCATCAGTGTGCCCTTCCTCAAACTAGGAGTCCCTGACTAACTATAAATGAGATCAATTAATAACCACAACCTACTCCATGATCGCCAATTAAGGCTTGGGCTGCAGGAGGCACTAACGCCTACAAGAGATACCGAAATATCCCTACTGACCTGCTATCAACCTAGACGAACTCCTACCAGCCGTGCTCGCTCTTACCCTGTCCGCACAGCATGTCACAGCAGCAGTTTAAAATATCCCAGAGGTTTGATGGAAATTCTAAGCACTGCATTGGAGGGGATACATTAATTCAATCTACTTCTGAGGATGTAATTAGTAAACTAGAATCCTCTTTTTGAATGATGTAATTTGTTGTACTTGTAGAGTCCTCTTTATCACCACTAACACTCTTCAGTATAAACCTGCACCCACTGTGCTAGGACATTGAACAGAGGCCTCTTGTGCCTCACTGGCAGCTACAGTGAGATGATCATCGTGGCCAATGAAAAGACTAAGCAATCCCTTCGCAGAGACCGCTCATGGGTGCATTCAGATTCCCTACACAAAACTGGAGAAAATCTGGATATAACATTTGGGGCAATTTAAGATGAGTGGAATGAGGCATTCCAATTGCTGCAATACCAATGACAACAGGTCCACTAGAACCATTCTGGCTGTGGTTCTGCAGAGTGATAACACCTACGCTGAAGGTAGACCGCCATTCTTTGCTCGGACACTGCCTGCCTGAATTTACAATAACGGTTTGGATTGCTTACAGTCCCTCGGAAACTGCTTGACAAGAGCCTGCTCTGTGGCAATCCAGTGCCTGAAACTCTTCTTAAAACCCCCACTGATAGCATGGTGTGACAACATTTTAAGACAGTGGGCTGTCAGGAGAAACTCCCACACAATGCTTCTGAATTCCCGCTGTAGAAATGGGCCTTTTTAGGGGCCCACCGGTGCAGGGGTTCACCCTTATCTGTCCACTGGTCCTTAAACCAACAAAATAGAGATTGGCACTGAAGCAGGAATATCAAATAACAAGCTTATTAATCACTCATGAGTGGGACTACATCAATACAACACCCTCGGGCACTGTATGAGGTAGTACAAGGAGTACAGAAACCAAGTTTGTTGCACAGTAAGCATGGAGACTCAAATAGAAGGTACAGGCATACACAGGAATAGCTATCGACTAACATGGACAGATAGACACCACTTTGTCAACAGAGTGGGAGGGTAGGCAGAACTGCGTACATCAGTTGGAACAGCCTGACAGTTACATTCTAAGACAGGTGCATTCTAGCAGCTACAGGTCTTTCGGAGCTCATACATTGCTCTGGCTCAGTACTGAAGGAGTGAACTACAGTTGATGACTCAAGCAGAATAGAAAGGCAGGCAACAGTGAAGACGGCAGAATCACATGGCTAACAAAATGGGTACCACAACTAAAATGGCTTCAGCTTATGCTTACGGCAATTTCTGCGATTTCCACACTGCCAGAGCTCATGTTCTGCTTTCACATGCAGGTAAAGTAACCTGTTATCCTTAACAAAACTCATGCTACCACCACTGTCAGTCGCACACAGCCTTTGTAGAGAGGGCCGTAGCCACACTCGATAAAGAGGAGCACTTTCAGGGACCTTGACTTCATATAACACTCGAGAGGAGGGACGGGGAGCACTTTAGAAAAGATTAGGTCCAGTACCGTTACTCCCAAAAGCTAACATCTGAAGAAGAAGGGAGAAGGGAGTATCTCTCGTGGGCTTGCAGGTTTGTCAAGCTCAGTGGAGGTAACATAATGGGCTGTCAGAAAATGAGCAGGGGCAGGTAGGCACAGCTTCACAACTCCTGAAAACTTGTGCGTACTTCTTGGGCTAGGCCTACAATCATTCGACTCCAGTAATTGGAATTGCCGTTGAAAACCCCACTTTCACCAGTGATACTTGGAATTCAACTAGGTTCAGAGGATCTCTTTGGGATCAGGTTGTTTGAGAATGACTCATTTGTGTGTGGGTTACGGAGACCACGCCCTTCCAGTTTTTCCTTAAGCGTAATATGAAGTTCCCTTGGTAGGACCATCATAGAGTTTCTCTTCTTACCTCTGGACCACGATGAATCATCATGTTTTGCCTGTCAGGCCATTAAAAATAAAGAAAGTTCACAATAGTGGACACGTTATAAATAGCAGCATCAATGTTCTGTGGAGTTGAGGCCAGTTTTTGGACCCGAAAAGTGAACAGAGGACAAAGGCCATACTAAAGACTCCCATACCATGACCGACGTCAAAGGATCCAGTATCTACGTCTCCTTTGTAGAAACATTGACCCATGGACAACGATCCTCAACTTGAAGTCATCCCTAGTTGACCCCAAGGTGCCAACCCAACACAGTCTGCCCCAAAGTCGGCTTTGAAGACCACTCTGAGATTGCTCTGACCTGCAGCTTCGACTTTGAAGGACACAACCTGGCCATCAAGCTTCCAGAGATGATGTATGTCAGGGAAACTGAATCTTTGCATCCACCCAACTCTGACTCGAACTGCATTTCAGGAGGCAGACCCTAGACCCCTCAAAGAGATGCTTATTGTCCTCCATTCAACACCCTCAGTTGAGTGGGATAGACCACTCAACTTCCAGACAATTCAAGTGGTACCTTGTAATGCTATAGAACTCACCTCAATGCCAACTTTGGTTCAAGCTATTTCTGGCTTGAGGTAGATGCTGTCCTGAGACAGCTTAAAACATACATGCAGATTAATACAGGGCAAAGGCGCATGCGTGCCAAACATACAGGGGATATCTTTCCCAACACACCACTACTCCAGGGCTACTGTGTTTGACACCTGAGATCCTGCAAGTCTGATATTTTAATCTGTCACAGAACTGTGGGTAGCCTCTCAAGGAGCGTCACTGTCCTAATTCACATACTTGTAATGCAGCCAAGTCCATATTGTTTCCTTTCAATTATGTTGCCATGAGCATTATTTAGTCATGCACGTGATTTTAAGAAATACTGCATTAGATATCATTGAAGATTTATGGATCAGCCTAAATGTCTGTACATGTATGTCAGCACCACGGACTCTCATTTATGGGGCTAAAGGTGGTAGTAAGTTGTTTTATGAGACCACCAGTTGAATCAATACATGAATGGAAACATAGAGAGTTGGTGATTTGCAGGCAGTTTCCATTGAGGAACCTTTCTTACGCATAGATAAAAACTGGGCAATTCTTCTCACACCCTTAATACTTAAAAAAACATTGTCTCCGTTACGAGTGAACAAGAATGTGGTTAATTTGGTGTCTGAATATTTATTCCCCAGTTGTGTGCAGAGCTAGAACATACTACAAGGATTATATGAATTGTTTTGATTTGATTTTGATTTGATTTGATTTGGACTTGTAGAGCGCATGGCTGCCCTGGAGCGTCCCAGCGCTAATCCTGATCTGAACCTGGTACACTCAAGCGAAAGCAAGGTTAGAGGGTGGTAGGGAACAAAAAGGTTTTAAGTGCTCTTCTGAATTTCAGGTGATCCGGTTCCATTCGGAGTTCTCTAGGGAGAGCATTCCATTTGTTTGACGCATTCAATGAGAACCGTCGGCCTCCTGTTCGTGCTTTCCTCACTCGTGGGACAATGGCCAGATTTTCTCCATCGGAGCGAAGGGCCCTGATCGACTTGTAAGGTCGGATCAATCCTCTCAAGGCTGGAGGGCCCTTACCTTGCAAGGTCTTATGTGCGATACAGAGGGACTTGAAAGAGACCCACTCTTGGATGGGGAGCCAGTGCAGGGCTTTCAGCAGTGGTTTGGCTGGGGCCCGCCTCGGCGCCCCCATCAACAGCCTGGCTGCGGCATTCTGAGCTCGCTGAAGAGTCTTGATGGTAGCAAGAGGGGCTGCGAGGAAAAGGGAGTTACCATAATCCAGTTTGGACAAAATCAAACCCTGGATTAACAGCTTTCTAGATTGAAACGGAAGGAGAGGAAGTACCTTCCGGGCTGCCCGGAGCAGGCCGAAGCAGCCTCCAACCACTTTCTGCGCATGGGTCTTGAAGGTCAGTTGGGGTTCGAACCAAATCCCTAGGCTTTTTATTTGCTGCTTAGGGGGTGGAAGATCTCCCATACAGGCAGGCCACATCTCAGGGGGCAGAGAGGTGAATTGATTGCCTAGGAGCATGATCTCCGTCTTAGATCCATTTAGTTTAAGTTTTGAACTGGACATCCAAGAGGAAATGGCTGTAAGACAGTCTGGGAGATCAACCGGGCTGCCCTCATGTTGCGACAGCGAGACGACAAGCTGCGTGTCGTCGGCATAACTTATAGCTTTAACCCCGAATGGGGCTATCACCTTCTCCAACGGGGCCATGTAGACATTAAACAGTGTGGGGCTGAGGGAGGAGCCCTGCGGCACCCCACACTGAAGAGGGAAGGGCTCTGACATGGACCCATTTTCCCAGATCCTGAAGGATCTCTCCTCCAGGTAGGACTGCAACCATTTGAGGGCTGATCCTGTAATGCCCAGCAGAGCCAGGCGTTGGGCCAGGACAGCATGATCCACGGTATCGAATGCGGCACTCAGATCCAGGAGGATCAGAGCTACTGATCCCCCTGAATCCAAGATGCATCTTACCTCTTCAGTCACCGCCAAAAGGGCGGTGTCTGTGCCCTGACCCGGGCGAAAACCAGTCTGAGAGTCACTGAGGAGATGGTGAACCTCTAGGTACTCGGAGATCTGCTTATTCACCACTTTTTCGGCAACTTTGCTCAGTCCAGGTAGAAGCGAGATCGGGCGAAAGTTGGCCAGATCGGAGATGTCTAGTCCTGGTTTCTTTAAAAGTGTTTTGACTCTGGCCTGTTTCCAGCTCGAGGGCACTATGCCCGAGGATAGCGACGAGTTGAGTAACTCCGTGGCTACCGGGGCAATGATGTTTAAAGTTTGCTTTAGAATGTGCATCGGGACTGGGTCTGAGGGAGAGCCGCTTTTAATAGTGGAAAAGATATTACAAAAATCTTCTTTGGATATGGGACTGAAAGCCTCAAGTTGGGGACAGGTAGGGTCGGGGGAAGGGATCTCGACAAGTTCAGTGATGGTGGATTGAGGGAGGCTATCTAGAATTTTCCGAATTTTGGTGTCGAAAAATTCTGCTAACTGATTGCATCTCAGTACTGGGTCATTCTGGACCAAAGAGGGGGCTGGGACTTTAAGAAGCATGTTCATAATTTTGAATGTTTCTCTGGAAGAATTAGAAGAGAGACGAATTTTTTCTTCAAAAAAGGCAGCTTTAGATTTTTGTCGTCCTAGTTTGTAAAGTTTAAGGATCACGATTGAAAGCCAACCTTAGTTGAGTCGTCAGGCCATATGTATATAATAATCTGGAACGGTTGACCGGGGATGTGCCCGATCGTCCTGTAGGCACAGGGTTTTAAACCATCCATGGTTTGCTAATGTGCAGAGATTGGCCAAAGATGTACAGAAAGGCATCTCAACTTTGTGATGGTTCTTGCTCAGCCACTAAGGTGGACGTCTGCTATGAAGTCAGGCTTGAGACTCTGAACTGGACACAGGAACATCTCTTCTGTCCAGCTGTTCTACCAATGGGTACATTCATGACTTTGCGTGAGTACAGTCGGGGCATCCAGCTTGTGAAAATAGCGCCCTTATGTATTACGTAAGGACCAACCCATTGGCCTACATGGCTCAGATACATTGCTTTTGTATATATTAGTACAAGGGCGGAAGCATGCATTCTGTACCCATGTCTTTGCAGTTGTAAGCATGTGATTTTACAACTGTTTTATGGCACAAAGGGAAATTGTTTTTCGTCTATATACATTGTTATGCTGCTTGTTTCTGTTGTCGATTAACGTGGAGGCTTTCAAGTTATCTCACGGAGTGTGGAAAACAAAGTACGGTGACAACATTGCCCCATGCACGATGTGAAATTAAATAATGTTAAATCTTTCGGGTGCATTTTAGGTTTCTGGCTGACATCAAAGGGAAGCCTAGTGTCAATGATAAAACAAGGGTTTTCAAAACCAAAACCAAAAATACAAAGTGTTACTTTACCTATAGGGCAGTTAACTGAATATGCTTGTTGTGCGCATCTGCAACAAGGACAAACCGTAAGGCAATATGACAGGCAAGCAGTACTTCCCTTGTTTACGTGACTCCATTCAGGAAAATGTCAGCGGAGCATGTGGGTCTATTCTCCTGAGCCAGATGCATGGGTTGCACAGTTGTTCTTTTCTCTTCAAGATCTTCAGTGATGCTTCCTTCAAATAGTTATCTAAATTCTGAATAGTCCTGGGCTCTGATTTTTGGATCGAGCCTGGGCAGCGTATGCGCTGCTCTGCGGGGCATGCTGTATTCAGGTAGGGCCTTGAAGCTCCGCCCACTCTCTGCCCATATTTTTCATTGGCTTGTGCCATTGTGCACTGTAAACTGTGGCTGGTTATTGGTCAATAGGCTTAGTCGTCCCTCCTTAGTACCACCTTGTCTCATTTGTTACCTCCCATGGGGACCAATGTGAGACCTATTGCATTGCAAATGCTTGTTTTAGGCAGAATCCACAGAAAACGTAATAGAGTAACCTGCCAGGACACCATGTCCAATGTGTGGCTCCTGTGGCTTTCCGTATTATTTCACCCAAGTGTATATTTCTTTTTAGGCCTGGTCACAGCAAAATGTTGGCTTACCAGGATTGCTCAGAAATGTACTTGGTAGCAAGGCTTCATTGTGTTTGTGAGAGAAAGAGGTGGTGTGTTGGGGTACCAGCTGGTAAAATGCTGTCCCGGGTTTTGTTGTTCTTGGTATTGGTGTATTTTGACTAACCATGGAATGATGGTGTTTGCGCCTGATATACTGGCTTGGGCCGCATGGTGACATTTGTGGCATCCTATGGGCATCCTTGGTTGAAGCTGGCCTTGACATATAGACGGTAAAAATGTATTTTGGGCATCCGTGCCTTGAGGCAATGATGACACACAGCCATGAAAGGCAGAATCTATCCAAGTGTGTCAGTAGTAATGTCAGTAATCAGTGAAGCGGCACGCTGATGCTCTAAACATATACACTAAGAATGAACAGTTGGTATTTCAGGGCTAAATACCATATTTTTCATGAACATGCAAATGTTTCTGTATTGTTTATTATGATTATTTTTCCCCAAAATGAGTAGCATGTATTGATATGAAAATGATCAAGTTGGAATTTAGGAACAAAATGCTTGCATTTGCAAATCTGCATTTGAAGGTGATATTCGAGTGATGGTGGCTGCTGTGTGAGAACGTAGCCTGTGAGCTGTCTAAACGTGTACGGTCTCCATGCTTAATCTGAGCAACCGCTCTGATACTACTGCATACGCTACTGACTCTTACGTCTGTGGTCCGAGATTGGGAGCTCTGTGGACCTTTTCCCCTATAAATTCTCAGGCTTGAGATGGATGGGCCTAAAGCTCTGTGCTAAAATCGAAAAGATGAGAAAACGAAAAGAAATAAAATGTAGACGTGATAAAAGATGCATTGATAAAATGATCGTCTATGTGTAATTGTGGTCTGTAAATTACAAGCACCCCCCAAAAGCTCTTTAGACATTTTCGGGAAATTGTTGCAGAATGTGCCACTTTGAACCATTTTCACAAAATGTGCCTGAGGTTTGGATGAACTCCCAAAGTCAGCCTTGTTTTAGACACCACGAAATTATGCTATCATTTCATAAGTTCCCCTCATGAAATAAACCTATCATTTTTTAGGTCTCGCATAACAATTGCAAGGCCTTTCATTACCGTAATGGGCCAGACTGCCCATTACTTGCCATTGGTTGGCTTTTTTTGTCACATTTGTTTGCTTGCTTACTTATTCGTCAGCTTCCGTAAGCTTTCCCTCCTCGTCTTGTGTTTGTCCATCTCCTGGAGTGTGGACACATTACTGCTTCCACAGATTGCTTTTTCGGGTACTACTTTTTTCATTTTTTTCTAAGCACTCCACGATAGTGACGGTGTTTTCCAAATGCCTCCCTCCTGTACTCCCCTCCCCCATGTTACTTCCCTATTCCCCTCTCGCCCACCCATGTTCGCTTTGCATGATACATTGTTTAATCCATACATATCATGGGTGATAGGGCCACCACACAAATGAGGTCCTATTCTTATTAGGAGAATGCTGAGTGATCGAAATTCTGTTGATCCCCACAGGTTGTGGACCTTTCTCTAGCAGATTTGTGAGAAAAATGTGTGATTTTAACCAGAGTTTGAGGTTTGCAAGGCATTCTGGATTAGAATACATAGTGAGATCTGTGCAAATGACATCACCCTGGATTCCCCTGGGTGTGTAGTCTGTAGAATTTTCTGGGCTTAGGAGGGTTCTCTGGTTGCCAGCCAACCCTTGTTTGATCTGTGTGCTTGCCCCAACCCCTCTTGCACACACTCCATTGTCCACATGCCTTTCTCAGTTGTGCCTGTCTGCACACTGTTTTCCGTGTGCTCCCAAACAGATGTATGACATTAAAACAAATGCAAATACCACTCACATACCTTTTCCACACAACCTTTATCATGCAGAAATCCTTACCACGCATGGTAAGTAAGTGTGTGTGTGTGTATATATGGCCCTGGGCACTGATCAGAGTGAACGCAGACCATGCCTAATGGTGTAGTCTGCTTTCCGTTGTTTTGTTTTGACCCTAAATCATTTTGTACCATCTGACTGCTAACTTTATAAAGTGTTCTTTCAGATAAGCTGGCTGCTGCAGCTGCTTTAGCTAAACCTGATTTATCATGTTGATAGTAACCATTGTATAGATGACAACGAGGTGCTGGTTGTGTGTGGCAGAGCTAGCTGTGATTGTTGCGTGTCATCTTTTGTCATTCTGGCTTGTGGCAACTGATGGGAACTAGAGTGAGGCAGATTAGTGCTAATGGTGAAGGACTTTGACTCGCTGGGCTGTGTTCCCCTAGGATATTGCGGTGTCTTTCCTCCAATCCTGACACTTTAACTGGCATGTCGACCCATTGCTTACCCAGGTAGCTCATTGCTTTAATCCTCTTAATACTCGCCTGCAGCATGGGAGTTACCCGAGTGAAGCCACACCTGATGTATAACTGGTGATCGAGGGTCTGGTCATACCTCGGGGCTCTTGAGTTAAGATGTGTTTGGTGACCTGTCGCATATACTCAAGTTCCTTTGCATGTCAATGTCTCTTTTTGGACACAATTGCACACAATGACAAAAGCCTTTTTCCAGCCCCAGCTGATAGAAACATCTTTGGAAAGGCTTCAGGGGCTTGTAACCTCACCATACCAGATTAACACAGAGTGAAACCTCACTCATGGTGACTAAACAACAGCTGAAAAATACTACCCAAGTCAAATTGGGGACATGCAGCTGAGATTGGTGATGTCAGAGAGAAAGATGAGGGATATGACATATGGTAGAATTAATGAAGTCCAGAATCACAGTCTTCGGTGCCTCTCGAAAAGCATATAGCAAATTCCAGAAGTGTGCAGTGAACCTGATTTTTACCAGCCAGGTTTCCTAGAGGCAAGAAAGCACACACTACTGTTGATGTGAAGAATATGCAATTTATGGCTGTTAAAAAAGATGGAAGTTGTGGGGCCAACAGAATCTCATATTAGTGGACCTTAGTTTGAAAAGTCAGTTGAAAAGCAGTGAACAGTCAACACTGAAAAGAAAATATGCTGACGCTGCAGTTGTTGGCCTCCATCTGGTATTTTGGTCTGAGTGGCAATACTGCAAGGTGGATATATTCACAGGAGACAATGCAAATCATTCTGGTAGGAGGTTAAGACTTCTTGCTAGGTGCAGTTGCCTCTAGCAAGAACTCTTAGAATTTCCCAAGATGTCTACCCCCAAAATTAAGGCTGGGCCATGGGAGGCATACAGCATAATCATTGGTTTAGAGTGCTTTTATTATGGGTTTTCTTTCAATGACAGTCTGTCTTCCTCCACTCCTGCCCCACACTTGCTACTCTCAGGTCAGGTATGGGTGAGAACCATTAGGGTTTGAAAATAAGTAATCATTTGATGTTATTACCCTATTAAGGGAACATTTTGAGAAGAATTGATATACATCCATCCAAAGCTGTTTAGTTGTGGTTAAGTAGGTGATGTGTATCTCAACTGAGTTTTCCCCTCCTTAAGTTAAAATATGTATTGAAAAGAGATCCAAAATGGTATGCCACAACACTGAGTTCCAGTTTGGACCAATTGTTCCATGTGCCTTTAGAAAAAAAAAAGATTTGTGGTTACATTATGATTCTGACAAACTGTACCACATGTTTTTTATACTCTAGAATCGTATTGGAAATAACATTAAAAAGATTGTATTTGCCTTGTTTTTAGTGTGTTAAATGTAGTGTTTAAAAAAATCAAATGTTTAAATAGCCCCAAAAAAGCATGGCAGTACAAAAATAATTATCTCTGTCATAAATTGCACACCCACCAATTTCCCTTTGCTTTTTTGTTCTCAGCTTTGCCATATCCAGAGAAGGCCGTCTACTCTTGGCTGACGACATGGGTTTGGGAAAGACGATTCAGGCCATCTGCATCGCAGCCTATTACAGACAAGAGTGGCCGCTGCTTGTAGTCACCCCTTCTTCTGTAAGGTTTACTTGGGCTGAGGTAATCCACTATTTTATGTGTTTGATTCCCTCAAGAAATCTGCTCTTTGGAAAATGTGGACCGTGAACGCAAATTTGAAGAAATTGCTGGCTGATGAGGGACCACTTTTGACATTTAGTCTACCTGTTTTGAGTTCTGGTGTTAGCCACGACTTTTTGGTTTTACTAAAATGATATGTCTAATATACCTATTTATAGGGGCCTTCAGTCACCTCTCTTCAATCATTGGTCTATTGATGTGTCATTCCCATTTTGCTTCCACCCACTAGAGCATAGAGTATGGGACAGTGGGTCAGATTACTTTTGCCACTGGTTAACTTCCCTTTGAGTGACTGCATTTTGCTCTTTCACAAGGAGCACATCCTCACACAAGATGGTTCCCTTCAGAGCCAGTGTTTTTGTTTTTACTTTGTAATTACTTTAATGTTGCTTTTGTGTTTAGAGCCTAAGGTGAAAGCAGGACCTTTCTACCAGATGTCAACATAGGCCCCATTCCACGCTTTATCGGTTCTTGTCTCCTGCCATTGCGGTTGTAAATTAATTTGAGGTGTCCTTTGTTTATCTGACGTCTGGCATTTAACAACATAACAGATTGCGTCCATTTCAAACTGTTCTGTATTGTTATTCTCTTTTTACCATACATGAAGTACGCACACCAAAGGTTTTAACATTATACATAGAAATGTATAAGTGGACAATTCTTTCAGAGTACATTTATTATGGACTCAACTTCATCACTGTTCCTGTAGCAATCTGTGCTCAGGAAGAAAATCAGCCTTTATCCTATTTAATTTGGGTGCACTTTTCACACTTTTAAAAATGTCCTTCTTTGTTTATTTCTTTTCTGGTTTCTTTTCTTCTTTCTTGCTTTCTTTCTCTCTTGCCTTCTTTCTTTCTTGTTTATTTCTTTCTCCTTTCTTTCTTTATTTGCTTTTTTCCTTCCCTCTCCGTTCTTTTTTCTTGCCTTCATTCTTTCCATCTTTGCTTTTTTCTTTCTTTCCTTCGTTCTTTTCGTCTTTTCTTTCTTATTTCTTCTTTCCTTCGTTCTTGCTTTAATTTCTTCCTTGTTTACATCTTTCTTTCCTTAAATCTTTATTCTCTTCTTCTTTCCTTCTTTCCTTCCTTCCTTCTTTTTTCTTCCTTCTTCCTTTTTCTTTTTCTTTCTTCCTGTCTCTTTGATGTTTTCCCCTATCTTTCTCCTCCTTCTTATTATGTTGTTTTATGTTGATTTGTAGAGTGCACTAATCAGCCGAGAGAGTATGCAGGTGATTGGGCAGGGTGTGCAGGAGTGTGGTCCCAAAGTGATTATATGAAGAGCCAGTTCTTCATCTTTTGCAGAACTCAAAAAGTGAGGATGCTGCTCTGATGTGTTCAGGGAGGTCGTTCAATGTCTTGGGTGCAATATAGGAGAATGAGCGACTTCCAGTTATACATTTGCAGATGCAGGGAGTGGGTGAGAGTGAGGCAGAGCGTAGGTGTCCGGTGGGCTGGTGAAAGTGTACGCGGCTGTACAGGTATTCTGGTCCAGTGGGTTTTGTACATGTGCGTGAGAAGTTTGAATTGGCTTTGTTTGTGAATGGGGAGCCAATGAAGCTTCCTCAGGTGGGGTGTGATGGTGTGCTGCGTGGAATGTCAAACTTAAGTTTAGCTGTTGCGATCTGGATGGTCTGGAGTCTGTGTAGGAGTTGTTTGGAGATTCCGGTGTAGAGAGTGTTGCTGTTGTCCAGCCTGCTGGCGATGAGTGCTTGCGTGGAGGTCCATCTGGGGATCTGAGGCAACTATTTGGTAGTCTTTCGCAGTATGCATAGCATTTGGAAGTAGGAGGTGCACACTGCGTTGACTTGAACCGTTTTGTTGAGCATGTCATGTAGAATGATCCCTAGATTTCTTGTGTGGTCTGCGAGTGTGAGTATTGTCCTGGCTCCTACAGCCACCAGGTGGAATCCATTCGGAGATCTTGTTGCTGAAGACCAGTACTTCCATCTTGTCAGAGTTGAGCTTCAGGCAATTGGTTTGCCTCCAGTCTGCTACCATGGTCATTCAATTGGTGAAGTTGGTTCTGGTGGTGTTTGGCTTGTCCGTCAGGTAGAGGATGAGTTGGGTTGGGTGTCATCGAGGTAGGAGATGACAGTGATGTCTTTTGATCAGATGATGTTGGTGAATGGTGTCACGTATGTGCTGAAAAGCGTGGGGCTGAGGCACGTTCCTTGTGGGACCGCATATACGTTTCTTAGTCTGATGTGAAGGGTGGCAGCCTGACCCTTTGGGTTCTTCCTGTGAGGAAGGAACATATCGATTTAAAGCAGATACTTGTATGCAAATCTTGCGGAGCCTTCTGATGAGGGTGTTGTGGGAGACAGCGAATTCGAAGAAGTTAAGCAGGATGAGGGCTGCTGTTTCTTCTCGGTCAAGAATGTTTCGAATGTCGGAGGTGGCCGTGGTTCTTTCTGAATCCTGATTGTGTGTTGTGTAGAAGATGGTGAAGCACGAGGTGAGGTGAGTTGCTTGTTAATGGCCTTCTCGAACACTGGCTGGATAGGGGAGCAAGGAGATGGGTTGTAAGTTGCTCAGTTGATTCGGGTTGGCTGTGGGCTTCTCGAAGAGGGAGTTGATTTCTGCAAGTTTCCATTTATTCTGTAAAGTTCTGGGCGTGATGGAGGTGTTGATGTTGGAGAGGGAGGTGCCGATTGGTGATGATCCCGGGTTGTAGATGTGGTAGAGGCATGGGTCCGTTGTTACCGTCTGAGTGGATGATCCCCATGATTTTCTTTTGCCTTCTTTCTTCTTTTCTTTCTTTCTCGAAGGCAAGAGGCTGGCAGCCAATGGCAGAACGGTTGGCTCGTTTTTAGTCTGTTTTAGCCAAGACGTTTTGATTTTACTAACATTGTGTGTATTGCATAGGTACTTGTAGGGGTTTTCAGACAGACTGCTTACATTTGTCTGTGGTTGTCTCATTTGCATTTTTCTCCAACCTACTCAAGCATGCATCAAGAGCCAATGTGTCAGCCTCTTTCTGCCATTGGCTGACTTCACTAAGAGTTACGACATGCTGTTTTTTCACAATGAGCACATACACATACAAAGTAGTTTCATTCTGTGCCAGTGAGTCCTCTGATATTGCCTCCAGTCAGTGTTTGGTTTAGATGGATGAACACCCGTCAGCTTCCTGAACAATAAAGTTTCGTAAAAACCATGACAAAACAAAAATTGCTAAGCTAAAAGGCTGGTGGACAACTCCAGACCAATTGGCTTTGCTAATGCTTTTTTATGAGAGCAATGGAAGTGAATTCTTATTGCTTTTAGTAGCATCTTTCGTTCAGTTAGTTTAATGTACACATTTTGCATTTCAATGTAAAGTATAATACAAATGCAGTGCAGATAAAAAACGACAAGATATTCACTTATTACGTAACATCTCCTTCCTCTTAACAGTATAACAATCTCCCCATTTACAGAGTTAGTAATCTGCAGCTACAGGACGCAGATGCCAGTTTTATGGGACATTAACGCCAGGAGAAGCCTAACTGGAAAACATGTGCCTTTCACAACTTTAGACGTGTGTATCTTTAATGGGAGGGATTTTCACATTCTTTCGAGTTGCCTCTGAGAAAGCACAGCCGGCCATGATAGTAGAGCATATAGCAGAGGAAATTATTTGAAGCTTAGTGCCTTGTACTAAATATTAGTCAATGTATGTACTGCCTAGCGAAATGTTGAGACTATAACAGAGAACAAATGGCCCAACTCAAGTTTGGTTGTAGGGTTCATGGCAATCAAAACGTGTTCATGCTTAACTTGCCCCATAGAGTATACATCACAGCCAATAATTGGTTACAAAATGTTTGGCAGAGGGAGTGTTAACCTATAACTTGACAATGTACCCCCTTGCCAAAAATTGGTTGTTGAATGTTCAGCAGAGGGAATGATTTAATGTTTGACCTATTGCAAATTTCTAAGATGATCATTTCTTAAATTGTCCTTTTGGGACCTTGTAGTTGTCCCAGTTAAAATGCTGCAATCTTTTTTTCTTCTTCAATGTTTTCAGAGTCTCAGTCATTCTAACTGGTCTTCTCAACTATATATTTGACTTTAGCAGTCATTTGGAGACGGGCTTGCCGGTGGCAGAGGCAGGCTCCATTCCGCTTGTGTGCTGTGTCCCTCTACTGCTAGCGCTGATTTGAGAGCGTTTTGTTAAGTAAAATTTGATAGCTTTGCTGTTTTATGCTACTTGATGTTAGCGAGTACTGCTGGCACATTTAAAAAAAACTGCACTGTGTTATAACTTGTGAATTTTAAATTTACGGGCACTCTATTGGGCTGATTAGAGTCCGGGGGGGTTACTTACCTGCTGCACTCCCGCCCTGGTCCGCCGCGTCCATTGTGGGCGATTGATGCGGAGGGTGAGGAGGAGCCCAGCACTTCCGGGCACTCTGCAGACAGGTCAGCGCTCTAGTTGCTCCTCCCCTCTCTCTACTTAATGTGTATGGGACAGCAGCCGCGCAGCGGGCGCGCCGGCGGCAAGCCCGTCTGCGCCCGTCCGCGTCCGACCGGGGGCCGGGGCTACAACCCCTGCCCAATTTCCACGGCATCCCATACACTATGAGAGACAGGATTTGTTGCAATTGAGGCCTTTCACAGCTGAGCAGTGTATGCACTTCATGCAAGCCACAGAACTTGGAGACTGCCCTACCTGCTCCTTTAAGGGAAGGAGAGAGCCTATTGATGGAACAGGGAACGGGACACTGCGTGGAGGACTGTTGAATTGTAGATCTCTTAGTAAACATAGTATTCAGATCTGGGAGCTTCTTTTAGATGAAAAGCTCGATGTACTTTTCCTAACGGAAACATGGCTGGGAGACAACTCAGACCCTGATATCATAGAGGCTCTTCCTCCCGGTTATACTATAGCTAGAATTGATAGAACTACGGGCAGGGGCTGAGGAATTGCAATCATTATTAAAGCACCGCTCAAATGCACTCTAGAACCCCTAGCAATGGATAACTGTGAAGCAGGCCTTTTTGGTTTGAAACTAGGACCGCAGAACTCCATTACAGGAATTCTCATCTACCGTCCCACAGAGGGGCTCGGCAATTTTAGGATGAATCTGCTGGAGGGTATTGCCCATATGGCAATTAGGCGGAGCAGGCTCCTCGTGCTAGAAGACCTGAATGTACATCTTGAAGATGTTTCGCTTAAGGAGGCAGTAGATTTAAGGCAGGATTTGCAGGCTATGCACCTGGAATTGAAAAATACTACTCCCACCCACAAGCATGGCCATCTATTAGACCCCGTATTTGCCAGTTGGGACGGGTTGGAGGTAGACACACCGCTACCTATTCCTTGGTCTGACCACTTCCTGGTACCTTTCAAAATTAATGCTCAGGTGGAAGAGGCACAGAGGGAAGGAAACAAGAGCTACCCCCATCGTAAATGGAAAAACTTCTCGCAGGATATTTTTAATAATTTACTGCAAGAAGGTGGGCCTCCAGGAGGTTTTGATAGTGATAGCGCTAACAACAATTTAGATGAGCGCATTCTTAAGTCCCTCAATGAAGTGGCCCCACTCCTCCTGACTAAACCAGGAACCCGAGCTAGGAAATCTGCTCCCTGGTATACACCTACATTGCAGGCGGCTAGGTCCGACTGCAAGAGATTAGATAGGAGTTGGCGCAAATGCTTTGGTACAGAGGAAAAGAGCTGCTATAGGGTGGCGCAGAGGAAATACCAGGTGATGCTGAGGGTAGCTAAAGCCTCCCATTATAAAAACAGAATTGGGGAAGCGGAGAACTCCTCGAAAGAACTGTTTAAGATTTTCAAGGAGATCTCTGCGGTGGCCAGCTCTAATGCACCGGACAATGATTCGGTGTCGGAATGCAATCGAGCTGCGCAGTACTTTGCCAGGAAGGTTAGGAACATCTATGCCTCCTTCTCCAGAAGCCCGGATAGCGGGCTGACTTTTGAGGAAGTGCCAGGGGCATGTAATTCGGATAGGAGCCTGGAGCAATTTCTAGTTCCCCCTCCGGATGCCCTATGTAACATTTGTCTTAGTGTTAAGTCAGGATCACCTTCGGATCCAGCGCCACCTAGGGTGATGGCAGACAGCCTGATGGTCCTGGAACCATATATCAGACAGGTGCTTGAGATCTCCTTTGTTTCCCAGACACTCCCGGCAGCCTGGAAAAAAGCAGTAGTATTACCAATAAGGAAAAAACCAAATGTAAGCCATGAAGTCCTTGATAACCTTAGGCCGATCTCTCTGCTACCATATTTGGCGAAGGTGGCCGAGAAGGTGGTAAATACTCACTTGATGGCTCATCTAGAGAAGGCTAATCTTCTACACCCTTCCCAGTCAGGTTTTCGGGCAGAGTATTCTACTGAAACTGCCCTGCTGAGAGCCACAGAGACCATCCGACAAGGTGCAGATGCCGGTCACACCATGGCACTGGTAATGTTAGATCTCAGTGCGGCGTTCGACACTGTAGCTCATTTCACCCTGCTGCAGTGTCTGAACGAAGCTGGTGTGGTTGGCTCTTCACTGGGTTGGTTGAAATCTTTTTTAACGGGCCGTAGCTTTCAGGTTCAACGGGGCTCCTTTCAGTCCACTGAGGTTGCGTTAGAACAAGGGGTGCCCCAGGGCTCGGCCCTCAGTCCCACCCTATTTAATTTATATATGGCCCCTCTGGCTGAGGTGGTGCAGGCGTTCGGAGTGGAGTTAGTCTCTTACGCTGACGACACCCAACTGCTGATCTCCCTCTCCCAGGCACCCTCGACCGAGGCGTCCAACTTTAAGGATTGTATGCAGGCGTTGGCTTCTTGGATGAACAAGCATTGCCTAAAGTTAAGAAGAGAGTCTTATTTAAGTCTCTATTGATATGCCATCGTATTCTCTGACACAGGGCCCCTTCCTACCTGGGAGATCTGGTCATGTGGTATGTGCCAGGCAGGGCGCTACGCTCAGGTGGGATAGGACGGCTTGTAGTCCCCAGGATTAAGAAAACCAGAATGGGGGGTCGTTCTTTCAGAGTTATGGCTGCTAAAGATTGGAACAAACTCCCGGTGGATCTCAGACTGGAAAGGTCGGAGGCCAAATTTAGAAATCTTCTTAAAACTTACTTGTTTACTATTTAGGTGTGCAGTCAAATGGAATGGTGCTTGTGTATGATAAGTGGTGGGCTGTCTGATCTCCAGAGCGCGGGGACACGCCGGGATGGCGTCACCAAGCGCTTTATAAACTGCCTTATTATTATTATTATTATTATTATTTGTAACTAACCACCGGAAGGCAACTTCAAATGAATTGGGATTGTGTAGTAGAACCTGAAGTGATGTGTTTTTACTCCTTCCTTGACATTCATTTCCTTGATCAATTCATTAATTGGTCCCTTAGACTTGTACGGTTGCTTAAGAATGAATCTGAAGGAACCACTGTACACTTGTCCACAATATTTGCACTGAATGCTATTATATATGTAGACAGGATTATTTTCAAGACGATTAACTGAATATTAAAATGCCCTGTCAGCTATTTACAGTTTAAGCTAAAAGTTCCACTGGATAGTGAAACCTGGTTAGTGGTGAAATGTAAACCAAGCCAAAATGAAAATCTGAACATGTTCCAGTTTAGGAATGACATCTTAGAATTGCAATGTTTCTTGTAGAATCATAGAACTCGCTTTCTAACTAATAAAAATCTTCTGTCCCAAAACTTCCCAAAACCTGACATTTTTATGATCTTATTCTCAATGTTGGGTTAATCGAGGGTACAATAAGATTATAAGATTAATGAATGTTGTTGTGGGGTGGGTCCAAGGGATGTTTTACTTCCGAATCCAGAGTCATAAGCAGTGGTCAATCATTCTGTTCTGGAGCTTTAAATACTCAAATGCAAGTAAATGTTCCCAAAATTGACATCCCAGCATGATTTTGCTTTAATGGCCAGTTCCACTGCATCAATGACTGTTCCATTACTTTGTTTAAGGTCGATTTATGGTGTACTATGTGTGTTGTAATTCAGTCAGTTTCAAAGTACTTGCCAATCCTTCCCCATGTCAGTGTGCTCTACCATTGGCTTTTTTTATTCCATTTCTTCATTTCTTTTTGGAAACTGTTTACTTTAGGCTTTTCAAAGATGGCTGCCATCAGTAAACGCTGACAGTATCAATGTCATAGTGACGGGCAAGGATGGGCAGTCCGGCAGCTTGATAAACATCGTCAGCTATGATCTCCTTGGCAAGATGGACAAGCAACTTTTGGCTGCCATTAAAGTCATCATTATAGTGAGTATCAAAGTGGGGCAGGGATGGTTGAGTTGTTTGACCATCAGCAAGACTCTTATTTTTGGAGAACAGTGTGTTATTGCCGTTAGCTGAAACAGTTCCACTTGTCCTTGAAGCAACTTACTATTTACATCCCCGTAGCACTTAACTTATATCCTTCATTGATTATAAATTGGACTGAAGTGGGGACTGGCCTTTTGCTGAGAGTAAACCTATAATAACTCCCTCTAGAGACTGTATCCTTTCCTAATGCTAACCAGGGATCAGATTTTAATTTGAAAAGTGCTCAATGAACCAAATGTTTTGTGGTAGTGTCTGACAACTATTATACTAATGCCAAAAAGGTGACCAAACTATTTGAAGGCTGCAACCTTATTTTAAAATTACCCATCTTCCTAGGGGCTCTGAGTTTTTGTTGTGTGTTTTTGTGCAATACATATTGAAGAAGCCCCCTCCCCACCTGAAAATAATTACTGTAAATAACAGTGATAAAGTGAAACCTGCATGATGCCACCAGACACAAAAGAAAGTATAACAAGGCAATTTGTTTTTTTAAGTTGTTGTCAATAATTCATGGCTGCAGAATTTTAGATTAGATAAATCTACTAAAAGTGGCATCTCAAACTGCATCAAAGACAAAAATGTGATGTCCTCTCCTGATAACATGAATGCTAAATCCTAGTCCAGTATCAGCAGTGTTAAATGCAACTGATCGAGAATCCGGTTTGTGACACTCTTGAATTCCATTAAGCACATCCAGGGTTTTTCTTACTAGTCTAGCTCCTTATTTTGTGCACTGGGTTCATTCTGTATATCAGATGAGGAATGTTTAGGTCACCTGTATTCAGTCCTTCATTCGTCATACAGCATATCCAAAGGCAGACGTTCAAGCGCTAAGTGATTTTTTTTCCCTCAACCGCCTCTCTAAAATGGAAAAAAGCCTTGTTTCGCTTGTTGCTGTTCACTGGAGCAGGTACCTTGGCGATACCCTTAACTACAAGGACGAAACAACTACAAAGAGTAATACTGTCTTAGGTGCAATCAGGTGTGCTTCATAGTGCAGATGAATGAAAAATTGTGATAATACGTTTGCTCCCTATTAGGACATTCCTACCTAGTATCTGGACCCACCCAGCCAGTCATTTGTATAGATGAACTAGGGAGGGAGGAACAGTGAGTGAGGATCACATTTGAATAACTTTTCAGCCAGGTGAGAACTTCACTTAGCCCAGGCTTGAATTTTTCTGGCGAAACATGAACATCTGAGGTTTAATGAGGACATCAGCACCTGTCAGTGGGACCACATAAGAGAACATGAGGAAACAATAATGCTGCCCTCTGGACCCAGGAATTAAGAACAGGTAGACAATAGGTACGAAAAAATACTGACGATGTAGGTTCCATCACATCACAGACAAATTAAGTATACATTTGTGCTGCAGGGCAAGGATGATGCAGGAGTCAAGATAATTCTTCAGTGTTAGGTTTATTAACCAATGTCACGTTTTTAAAACAGAAGATTGGGGAGGGGGGAATTTGCTTCGTGGATCCTTTCGCTGGGAATGTTCTCCACGAGGATGTCGCTGCAGGCGGTGTTCCGGTGACGTCAGGGAAATACGAAGTGCCGCAATACTCCCAGGTGTTTTAAGTGTGTAGATGAGGAGAAAAGAAAGAAAACAAAATAGCAGCCTTTAAACTTCAGACATTTACAAAGGAGTGCAGGACGGGGTGTGAGGGACCACTGATCGTTTCTAGGAAGTGTGATGAGGGTGAGGGAGCCGACAGCGAGAACAGACAAGGGTCAGTCTCAACCCGAAGCGTTCCCGCTGCCTCCACCCGCACACAACAAATCCTCCCTCTTCCCGGGTCCCAGGAGTTTCGCACGCACCTGCTGAAGCCATTTCCTCCGTGAACCTGGCGGTGCGGTGAGCGTGGTTGGCCTCCTGGCTCTTGATCCGGGGGTCTTCCTATGGCGCGGTGGGGCTCCAACGTTGCACAGCACAGCTCTGTCCCGGCAACTCTGCTTCCTGCTTCTGCGTCAGCTGGCTTCTCCAGCCTCCTGAAGACCTCTGACTCATTGGCTCTTTGAGTTCCATCGTCACTCGTGTCCCTGCCTCAGGGGCTGGGTTGAAGCTTGGATCTTGCTCCCAATTAAAGGGCCAGTAGCTTGGAGTCCACTTGAGTTCGCTCACAGTGATGTCTGCATCATTGGGTTGGGGGGACAAAAAAGGTGGGTTCATGGGGGAAGACATTTGGCTTGGAAGAAGTCTGTCAGAGGAGTCCAAACTCTGACATACCCCTCCCCTAGAGTCGTCCCGGTCGGGGACACAAGAAACCCTAGAGAGGAAGTCCGCGTTGGAATTGGCGGTTCCCTTACGATGCCGGACCGTGAAGAAAAAAGGCTGAAGGGAAAGAAACCACCGCATTACTCTGGATGTTACCCCGGTTTCGACACATCCAAACCAGGCGAGTATGGTCCGTATATAGCATGAAATGTACACCCACTAGGTAATACCTCAGTTTCTCTATTGCCCATTTCACGGCCAATCACTCCTTCTCGATGACAGGATAGTTCACCTCCTGTGGAAAGAGTATGCGGCTGATAAAAGAGAATGGATTTTTCCTACCCTTCTTTAGTGACCTTTGATAGCACCGCTCCAATCCCCATGTCCGAGGCATCAGTTTGGAGAATAAAAGGGAGACTGAAATCAGGGGAAATCAATACAGGCCCACTGGTAATGGCCTGTTTCAAGTCGGTTATGGCCTTGAGACCCACAGGAGTGAGACGCAAGGTTCTGTTCTTGTGGGTTCCTTTTAACAGATCCGTCATAGGAGCCGCTATCGCCGAGTGATTTGGTATAAATCTCCTGAAGTGTCCTAAGAGTCCCAGGAATGCCCGTATGTCTTTCTTTGTGGTAGGGAGAGGGGCTTTCCTAATAGCTCTGATTTTCTCCTCTTGTGGCTCAGTACAACCATGCCCAAGGAGGTAACCCAGGTACTTCACCCGATGGTATCCTATGCGAGATTTCTTGTAGTTGATATGAAGGCCTGCAGCCCACAGGTCCTGCAATATTAAACGGCAATGGTCAAGATGTGGTCCTTCCAGGTAGGACTAAAAATCACTATCGTCTAAGTAGGCGGAGGAAAACGCCTGGTGTGGCTGCAGGATCCTATTCATCAGCCTCTGGAAAGTTGCAGGGGCACCATGTAAACCAAAATGTAGCACAGTGAATTCAAAGAGGCCTTCTGGGGTTGAAAAGACAGTTTTTTCCTGATCGTCACGTCTTAGGGGGATTTGCCAGTACCCTTTTGTTGGGTCTATGGTAGATATGTAATGGGCATTCCCTAGTTTCTCTATCAATTCGTCCTTGGATGCAAGGGATATGCATCCAGTTTTGAGATAGAGTTCACTCCGTGGAAATCAATACAAAAACGGATAGAACCGTCAGGCTTGGGGACTAAAACGATGGGAGAGGACCATTCACTTTGGGATGGTCGGGTAACGCCCATGAATAGCATGTTGGAAATTTCGGCTGAGATGGCTTTACTGCGAGCTGCAGGGATCCTGTATGGCTTTTGCCTCACTATTTCTCCTGGTCTGGTGTCTATGTGATGCTCGACCAAGGAGGTTTTTCCTGGTTCGTCTGAAAACATGGATTTAAAGGGCAGCAGGAGGGGTCAGCAAGTCATTTTGATGTGAAGGGGAGAGGGTATCGTTGACAACTAGATTCTCCAAGGTGCAAGACTCAGTATGGGTCAACTGGATGTTTTGTGGGGGGGGGCGCCTAGCCACCTTTTTAGAAGGTTGATGTGAAATGTTTGCACCCGACCGGGTCCCAATTGTAGCCGGTATGTTGTCTTTCCAAGGACCTCTACCACCCAAAAGGGTCCTTTCCAGTTACTCTTTACCTTGGACAAGGAGTTGGGTAAGAGTACCAGGGCCCAGTTGCCTACCTGTAGAAATCGCCACTTCTTTCCCTTATTTTAGAAGTAACCCTGGCGCTTTTGTGCTTTCTCCAAATTGGTATGAGCTAGGTCACGGAGTTTTCCTATCCGGGTTTTGAGGGGTTGCGAATACTCCAGGAGTTCCTTGTAGTCGTTTTCCTCTTTTTCCCAGGTCTCCCTCGTCATATCCAACAAAGTCCAAGGCTGCCGTCCATACAGGAGTTCAAAAGATGAACAGCCCAAGCTGCTCTGAACTTGTCCTCTTATGACGAAGAGGGCCAGGGGTAAGAGTCAGTCCCAGTCTCTCCCTTCGCTCAACAGCATCTGTTTCAGGGTTAACTTTAGGGATCCATTGTATCTTTCCACTAAGCCATCGGTTTGTGGGTGATACTCGGACGTTTTGAGATGTTTCACATCCAGTAACCTGCAAACCTGGACCATGAGTTTCGATACAAATGGAGTACCTTGATCGGTTAGGATCTCACGCGGGTAACCTACTCTGGAAAAACAGTCCACTCATTTGTCAGCTATGTTTTGCATTATGGGAGCTCTGAGGGGGAAAGACTCCGGGAAGCGAGTGCAATAGTCGACCAACACCAATGCATATTGGAAGCCTCTAGGAGTGCGAGGGAGGGGTCCAATGAGGTCCATACCAATCCTTTCAAAAGGTTTCCCAATGATAGGCATGGGCTGTAAGGGCACAGCAGGGGTACTGTAGGGATTCTTCATATGACAGACTTGGCACTCCTGGCAATACCGTTTAATCTGGGCGTATATTCCTGTCCAGTAGAAGTGCCGGAGTATATTTTGAGTCGTCTTGTCAGCAATTGCATGTCCCGCTAAGAGATGGGAGTGGGCAAAAAATAGAACTTGTTCCTGAAAATCCCAGGGGACTATTAACTGGGAGGGCTCAATGGGGCCAGCGATCCTATAAAGGAGACCGTTGTGAATTTGGAATGTCGGATAGGAAATACCGGTAACGGCTACTGGTGTGCGAGCCTCTTGCCAAGCATGTGATAGGGTGAAGTCGTTAACCTGGGCCCAGCGAAAACTTTTGTCTGATGTCCATGGTTCTGGGATAACAGGGCCTGGGCTATTTTCTGTTGTTTTTTTTCGGGGTTCGGTAGCTGTCGTTTCACTGAGTTCAAAAATAAGGAAAGAAAATCTGGATTATCGGTGCCTAGCAGGAGTTTCTCAGATAGGGTGTGTAGAACCCCTACGATAACAGTGGACCGGAATCCTCCCTTGTCTTGCAGTGTGAGCCGGGCTGTGGGGTAAACCCGTACATCTCCGTGTACACACCGGATGGCTACTTGTCGGCCGGGAATTATCTGGGGTTTTATAAGGTTCCCTTGTATGACAGATTGTTTACACCCTGAGTCCAAGAGAGCGGTAATCCAAGAGCCATTAACTGAGACACTTACATAGTAACTGCCTCCCATCTCGGTGGTGTATAGAAGGTCTCGTGGCACATAGCTCACGTCCATAGGTTCGTCTGATTTCTTCCTGGGGCAGGCCCATGCGATGTGGCCCCACATGCCACAATCAAAACACTGGGGCCCCCGAAGGGGAAGATTTTCTGGTTTCTGAGGACATATTCTTTCAAGGTCTTTAATGGGCCTCAGGGGCTTGCGGGGAGTAGGTATCCCTCGGTTTCCTCTTTACTGGTCCCAGGGGTTTATACGTGGTTGTGCTCTAGAAAATGAGTTAGCCATCTCTACGGCTTGTTCTGCCGTAAGATTAGAGTGTTGTCGCAGCCACCTCTGGGTAGGAACAGGGAGTGCCTTGAGGAACTGCTCCAGGTATTTAGCACTCATGATCTCTTCCTTGGTCTTCTCACTAGGCTTCAACCATTTGTCCGCTGCTAATTTCAGCTTAAAGAAGAGGGTTTTGGGTGTGTCCTCGGAAAGCCCCTTCTCCTTACGAAACCTCACTCTGTATGCCTCGCTATCCAAGCCGAGGTGATCCAATATGGTATTTTTGATTTCATCATATGGCGTTACGCCCCCGGAGTTCGCCACCTGGTAGGCAGCCTCGGCTTCGCCAGTTAGCAGGGGGGTCCAAAAAAAATGGCCACTTGGAGACTGGCCATCCCGAGGCTCGAGCAGCATGTTAAAAATTTAAAAGGAAGGCATCAGGGTTCTCGTCTGTGACATACTTTTGAAGAGAGACAGTAGGGGCAGATATCTGGGTTTTCGCTGTCTTTTGGCCAAGACCTGCCTTTGGCAACTCTTCAGCTGCCGGGAGGAGTGTGTCCAGTTGCGCCGTCATTATTTCCTTGAAGGTATCTTTGTCCGCCTGTGCGGACGTCATCTGCCGCTCCATGGCCCATTCCAGTTTTCGTTGGTTTTCGACCATGTGTTGGATGAGTGCCTCCATTTTAGTTATGCAATGGAGTTTACCTTGCCCTCATTCTCCACTATATGTCGTGGGGCAAAGACAATGCAGGAGTCAAGATACCGCTTCAGTGTTAGGTTTATTAACCAATGTCACGTTTTTAAAACAACAGAAGAATAGCGGGCGTGGGGGAATTTGCTTTGTGGAGCCTTTCGCAGGGAATGTTCTCCGTGAGGACTTCGCTGCAGGCGGTGTTCTGGCGATGTAAGGGAAATCTGTAGTGCCGCAATACTCCCATGTGTTTTAGGTATGTAGATGAGGAGAAAAGAAAGAAAACAAAATAGCAGCCTTTAGACTTCAGGCGTTTATAAAGGAGTGCAAGACCAGGTGTAAGGGACCACCGATCGTTTCCAGGAAGTGCGATGAGGGTGAGGGAGCCGACACCGGGAACAGGCAAAGGGCAGTCTCAACCCGAAGCGTCCCCGCCGCCTCCACCCACACACAACAAATCCTCCCTCTTCCCGGGTCCCAGGAGTTTCTCATGCACCTGCTGAAGCCACGTTCCTCCGTGAACGTGGCGGGCCGGTGAGCGGGGTTGGCCTCCTGGCTCTTGATCCGGGGGTCTTCCTATGGCGCGGTGGGGCTCCGAAGCTACACAGCAGGGCTCTGTCCCGGCAACTCAGCTTCCTTGTTCTGCGTCAGCTGGCTTCTCTTGCCTCCCGAAGACCTCTGACTCATTGGTTGACGGCTCTTGGAGCTCCATTGTCACTCGAGGCACCGCCTCAGGGGCTGGGTTGAAGCTTGGATCTTGCTCCCAATTAAAGGGCCAGTAGCTTGGAGGCCACTCAAGTTCGCTCACAGTGATGTCGGCATCCGGGGGCTGGGGAGACAAAAAAGGGGATTCATGGGGAAAAGACATTTGGCTTGGAAGAAGTATGTCAGAGGAGTCCACACTCTGACAATTTGTAACCAGCATTGTGTACACATTGAGTCTCAACTTGCACTTAGCACATGACTATTCCTTGGAAAGCACAAGGACATTGCACCAGCACCCATGTTTGATGGTCCCCGCTTGGGAGACTTCAACAACTCATAGGAGCCTGGAGAAAATCGCTCAAACCAGATTGACATACACCAAAAGAAAACTTCACTGGATTTTTGGGGTCAGTGATTGCCACCCTGCAAGACCTGAGAGGAGATTTTAAAGGTGGTTTATTAGAGACCAGTCTGTTCACCTTTGTCATGACTATCATTGCATTGCTGTCTACAAAGGAAGAATCCACATTTTCTAAAATTGTCAACTCAACAGCTCCTAATGAAAGATTCCGTTGGAGGTCAGCAACACTCTCATTTTCTTCCAGTCTGTAAATGTATTGAAAATGCTAAATTTGCTTTCCTTGGTGGGACTTATTAAACTTTCTTCTAGTAGTTTAGATGATGTGGTATTTTTAGTCTATTAATGGCCGTTTGACGTAGAATTACCTCCTTGTGAATAAAATTGAGACAGCCTTGGCTGCTGGGTGAAACCCTACTCAAGCAATAGCCACAGTCCTTGTCAGGATGAACCACAAAAAGTCACTAAATTAACCTGTGCTTAATCCTCTGGTAGCTTGGCACGAAAGCAGTCAGGTTTAACTTTGAGGCAATGTCTAAAGTATTTATGAAGCACTTCAACATTAATAAAGTGAAAACAATACAAGAACTATGCCACACAAATTTGGCAAAATAGAGTACATTTTGATAAATTGAAACCAAAACAAAAAAAATCCAATCAGTAGAGCCGGAGTTATGAATTTTTTAAGTTTAAAGTGTAAAATACCTGCTAAAAGATCAAAGCGCCGACCGCAGACATTTAGTTGTGTGAGACCCAGTTAAAGTGTGGTAAATAAATAAATAATACCTCTATTTTTGAATAAATAAATGAATAACAGATAGCTCAATAAATAAGAGTCAAGATTCGAGGTAGTAGGAGTTTTGCAGGTTTAATACAGCATAAGGACAGGAACAGGACAACCTGCACAGGAATAGGATGGCAGCCCTGGCAGCGCTGCCGGGGTCAGGATCTGGACAAGAAGGCTAGCGTGGTATTTAATAACAGTACATGAGCATATATACATAACGCAAACACATAGCATTACATTGCAATAGGCGTAGCAGTGGGTGGAGCAATAGGCATGACGCGTAGCAGTCGCGAAAGATAAGGGTGAAAAGAGGTGTAACAGGGCGTATACATAGACATGTGATGCAAACGTAACAGAATATGTCATGAATGGGGTGGAAACCATGGAGGGGGCTACCTAAGGAGCCGGGACCTCTAACCTGATGGTGCGCGCAAACTGGCAATGACGTGTTACTAGGAGAAGCTGGGGGCTACGAACTCTGTGCTAGGAGCAGAGACTGAAGTCTAGAGAGTCAGGGCGACATGTACCTAAACAGTATCTAGTATCTGATGTTTAGAGAACATGTTGATAGAATCCAAAAGTTATCGGGGTAAAGGCGAACAGACTCTAAGACTGGAGCATGCATTATTCTACATGTAGTGCGTGATGAAGAATATTAAATGACCATTAAATGCAGTATTTCTCTTACATGGAGACGTAAAGGCTAGACAATGACGGAAACTATTGATGCAGTTCAGTAGCTTTAGGAATGCAGAGAAGGAGGGCTGTACTGATAACTCGAATCATAACATACTCTTGGCAGACTCAGAGGCAGAGCCAGGCTGAACCGGGCACTGCGAGGCAGGAAGTAAGTGAAGGGTCGAGGATACAGGTGGGGGCTGTATCGCTCCTCAGCGAGGCTTCAGGAGACAGGAGTTGAATCTGGTGTCCGGGCCCTTTTGAGGCCTAGAAACGGAGACTTTACAATGGAATAACGTGCACACTGAGAAACGTGGCAACGTAGCTTTACATAGGCCTGATATTCGTAGTATTCACGAGAACTGGAAACTGACATACTAAAGGTGGACACAACTATAATTGCGTCTTTAATCGAACATGGGGAATAACATATGCATATTAATCATGCACATATAACATATGATGGAGGACGCGTAGGGACACAGAACATGGCAAAATTTACTTTTCCACATTCCCTCCTTGTCACTACGTTTCCTTCAGGAAACATCAATATTCATGATATCATCTATCATTTCATACAGTATCATTTGCTCGTCTCGAATTTTCTTGGAACGGGTTTTAGAACGGGCTTGGGACTAGGAATACAAGAGGTAGCACAAATGCCGCAAATCACAGGGCCACATTGTATACAGAGGCAGCAGCTAAATATGATCGCTACTGCAATACCTAGAAAGGACAAGACTTTCCATCCCCAGGCGGAAACTATATTCCAGAACCAACCGGACCATGTCCAGGTGCCTGGATCTTGGTGTAACAGATGGGCAATTTTATGGAGTCTGGTTATAGCTGAATAAACAGACGGCGCGTTATTTGGAATGAAAATGCAGCAACTAGATCCGATGACTCTACAGGCCCCGCCCCTATTGGCCAATATGACGTCAAGGACGAGACAATTCTGGAGCACGACAATTCTCATAAAGGATTGTTCTTCGGTTAAATTACTTAGAGCAGAAGTAGTCTCAATTACTACTGCTTCGAGTGTTCTGGTTAATCTACGTATCAGTTTACTATTCACAACTGTACCCAAATAAGGGAAGACACCTTTATTGATATCTATATATTGTTCTAGAGCAGTTTCAGTATAATCGACAATCGGGAGGTTTCTCTTGTGTCTAGTATGTACTAGGTGGGAATTCCTATGGTAGTCGGGTGGGGCTAGAAAAACCGGTGGCAGTAGGAAGGCAATGTAACAGGTTCCCTCCCAATCGAGGGGCAGACGAACATATGCGGTCTGACCACAAATAAAATAAGAATGACGTGAAGCTTTGAAAATAGATTTCCCACTGTCACTATACTTGACAATAGTAGTACAATCACTATGTCCTACATGTACGGAACCATTATTTCGGACACATAATTCACCTTTGACTGGTAGTACTGAAATTGCAGGTAAGTCTGGAGTAGTATCAGACTGAACATTCAGGACCATGAAATTCGAAGAATAATTACCTAAATTATACACTTCATTTTCTAGATCTAACCCGGTTCTGTGGGGGAGACCTTGCTTGTCTGGAAAACATGTACTGTTAAGAAAAGACATATCTGTTGAGGATGACGTTAACGTGGACCATGCTCCACACGAACCATTATGTGAAAAAGGGTAAGGAAAGAGTGGCAGAACTCCCTTCGGTGTCTGGAAAGGGGGGAGTCGACCACACACCCAACAATTAGTGGCATTGCTGGTCTGGTGTGAATAATGTAACATGCGGATGAAAGAATTATTTCGCATAGCGAGGCGGTAAGAGAGTTCATGAGGAGGCAGATCACTAAACGTGTGCTCCACCGTAACATTAGCAGACTTATTTACATGAGAAACTGGAAAATACAGGTAAAATGCATAACTGGTGCAGGAAATCATAATGCTGAGAAATAATATGAAACATAGAAAAACGATACATCGGATTGAGTTTTGACTAACTCTCTTACTATGGGGGTCTATTTTATACATGTCAGAAACAGTCTAACCGTTTCACCTAGGGGAGGACTTAGACAATCAAACTGGCTGACTTATTTTACTAGACCGGAGTTTCAACTTATACTCCTGCTGCGGAGTTTTCTCTAACAGGGAGGGTGCAGTATCATTGTTCTTTGCGGGACAGTCCTTAAGAATAGTACTTTGGCAGTCTTTAGAATCCTGGGAAATGTTCTTTGAGACTGGTTTCAGTCCATAAAACTTCTTTATATGTGAAAGATGCACCCAGCCTTTGCGTCCCTCCAACTTCACGGCTGTACGGGTGGCGAGGAGGACCTGTCGGGGCTCCTTCCAGCGAGGCTCTAGCGGACTTGAGCGGTCAAAATTTCGCACCAGGACCATGGATCCTGGAACGATTTCATGCGGTGCCACCTCGGTATTGTCTGGAAATGCGGCGGCAACCTGTGAACGACAAGAGTTGAGGGCAGACATCAAGGAAGCTAGGTAATCTGTCAGCATATTACTTGAAACATCGGTAATACTTCGAGGTCTAGGAGTACCCCACATGTTAGGGGGGCGGCCGAAAACGACCTCATACGGGGACAGACCTGATCTGGAATGTGCGACCATGCGCATATAGAACAAAGCGACTGGCAGAGCTACTAGCCAGTCCACACCTTTCTCTTTACATACTTTGGCGATGCGGATTTTCAGGGTCTGGTTATGTCTCTCTACGAGACCTGCTGCTTCAGGGTGGCGTACACAATGGAACTTCCACTGGTATCCTAACAGAAGGGAAACATGCTTCATTAACTCTGAGGAGAATGGCTGGCCGTTATCAGAATATACGACCCTAGGGAGTCCATAACGGGGGAAGAACTCACGAACCAACTGCTTGGCAGTGGTCGCGGCTGTGTAATCTGGGACTGGATATGCTTCTGTCCACCTGGACAAAGCGCATACAACTACGAGGACATACTTGAAACCTCGACATCGCTCCATCTGAATATAATCCATCTGGAGGACTTCAAAAGGGTGGTCAGGAGGTTGGAATCCACCTTGTTCCACCGGGACACTTTTACCTGGATTAAACTGACAACATATCATACAGGTACGGACTTTCTGCTTGGCTGCAGCTCGTAAATGCTTGTTGAACCAAATGTTCTGGATACTGTCTAACATAGCTTTTTCTCCTAAATGTGCTGGACTATGTGCGGTATTGATAATGACTTGAACCATAGAGTCGGGGAGAAACCATGTGGCTTTTCCCTTCGTTACCCATCCCTGATCTGTCTGGACCCCTCCTTGTTCGGACCATTTCTTGATTTCTTCGGGAGTAGCATGTAACTGGATATCTATGACATCTTGAATAGGGTCCTTAACTGTCATACATGTAGTCGGATCTGGAGTGTGTGTCATGTTAACTGGAATGTCTGGAGTCTGAGCTGTAAGCTTGGCTGTGCGGTCTGCTAGATCATTACCTTGAGAGATAATGTCAGTAACTTTCGTGTGTGCCTTGCATTTCATGATAGCAATGGATGTCGGTAAATGTATTGCATCTAACAGAGCTTGAATAAGGAGACCATGCTGAATCTTGGTTCCATGAGAAGTCATGAAACCTCTCTCCTGCCAGAGTACTCCAAAGTCGTGTACGACTCCAAATGCGTAGCGGGAATCTGTGTAAATATTAACCTTCAGGTTCCTGGCGTGTATGCAGGCTTGTGTCAGAGCAACTAGCTCTGCTGCTTGAGCAGACAGGGTGTCAATGCGGTGTGTCTCAATAACTTCAGTGTCAGTAGTCACTGCATACGCGGCTACTAGTTCTCCTGTACTAGTTCTCATGCATGAACCATCCACATAAAGTGTCAGGTCGGGATCTGGTAATGGAATATCTGTCAGATCTTGTCTTGGCTTGGTCATGATGTTAACTACTTCCACACAATCGTGTGTGGCAGAATTCGAAGTAACTGACGGTAACAGTGTAGCAGGATTTAAAACGTTGCAGCGTCTGATTTCTATGTGTGGCTGGAACAGTGTCAATTCATAACCTGTCAAACGTGCAATTGTCAAGTGCTGAGTTTGTGTTCGATTTAAAAGAACTTCCACGGAGTGTGGGACTTGTACTGTCAGGGAGTGTCCTAATACTATGGAATCACTTTGTCTGATAGCTAGGGCTGTGGCTGCAACTGACTTGAGGCACGCAGGCAGAGCTTGGGCTACAGGATCTAATGTGCTCGAAAAATAAGCACAGGGCTTGTATTGTCCTGCTTGATCTTGTGTGAGAACAGATAATGCTGTACCTTCGCGTTCTGTGACGAAAAGTGTAAAAGGCTTACTGTAGTTTGGTGTAGCTAGAACTGGAGCTTGACATAGGGCTTTCTTTAACTCATTGAAACTGAGTGTATGTTCAGATGTCCAAGGGAGGACAGTCGATACGGCTGCCTCCTGTGTCGTTAACTGTATCAGTGGCTTGGCTAGAAATGCATACTGAGGAATCCATTGTCGGCAGTAAGAAGTGAGGCCGATAAAAGCACGTACCTCCTTCTGGGTCTTGGGCTGAGGAAGACTCGCTATTAACTGGATACGGTCAGGTGTCAACTGCCTACCCCTCTTGGACAGTAAGTGTCCTAAGTAGACCACTTGCTGGACACAGAATTGAAGCTTCGAAGGGGACACCTTGTGCCCCATCTCGGCTAGGAAATACAGAACTGTGAGGGATGCTCGCTCGCAAGCACGTTCAGAACGGGCTGTGATCAATAGATCATCGACATACTGGAGCAGGGCAGTGTCAGTTGGCATGTGAACATTATCAAGTTGTCTCTTAAGTGCTTGACTGTAAATACTAGGGCTTTCTGTGAAACCTTGAGGAGCTCGTGTGAACATATAGCTCCTTCCATTTAAACAAAATCCGAAAAGGAACTGGCTGTCTGGATGAATGGGGACACTAAAAAATGCATTCTTGAGGTCTATGACTGTAAAAAATGAGGCTTCTGAATCAATGGCTGTCAATAGGGAAGAGATATCTGGGACAACTGGGTACTGGGGAATAATACATTTATTAAGCTCTCGTAGGTCAATCACTAATCGATATACTGGGGGTGCATTTGGATCAGTACGTTTCATGACTGGAATGATCGGAGAATTGCATACATTGGAGTCAGTTTCTACAACCACTCCTTGAGCGATGAGCTCGTCAATAATTTTGGATAAGGCTGCTACAGCCTCCGGTGGCAATCTGTACTGCCTGATTCGTGGTAACACTACACCTGGCTTGAGAGTCACACGATGGGGTGTGATTTGCATGTAACCTACATCAGTTGGACCTTGCGCCCATAGATGCTGCGGAACATTAGACAATCTTGGATCAAAATCTCGTAATACATAGTGACCCTTAAAGTCACGTAGGAACAGACGTATTCCCTCTGGGGAACAGCATATAACTGCACCTAACTCTTTCAGTGTTTTAATACCTAATAGATTTTCTGGACATGACTTAGTAAGCAACAGATCAGTAGTACGGGACAATGGACCTACTTCTAGAGTAACTGGCTTTGATATTTCATTTACAATGGGTTTTCCTGAAAATCCAAGGGAAACATTTCTTGAGCCTGAGAGCGGAGCCCCTGGAACTTCGGCGTGGCTAATTGTGGTCCTACTTGCCCCTGTATCAATCAAAAACTTTCTGTCTTTCCCTAATACTTGACTGTGAACATAGGGACCTTCTTGATCTACAGGTATCTCGATGAGAGGCAAGCCTACCTCCCTCTCTAGGCTGTTTCATGAATACGGCTGATACTCTGGATATTCGGACTGTGCATACTGGTACATCTGCTGTGTAACATGCTGTGTTGCAGCGATGGGCTGCGGTGCTGTAACTGTCTGTGGTGCATTCTGTGGCTGAGGAGTCTGTGAAACTTGTTCTTGTCTAGGTGGACGTGGTCTTTCTTTAGTCTTACCAGTAGCTATGTTGTGTTTCAGAACTGCACACTTGTTTATAAAATGACCTGGCTGTTTACAATAATTGCAGTTCCCTTTAACGGGAGCTGCAGGATGACTGGCTTGATTCGGACCCCTCTTCTGACTGTCTTGTGGAATAGATTGTGCAACTAGTACTTTCATTTTCGTGTCTTTCATACGCTTTCTCTCGTGTTCTTGTTCTTCCCTGATTCTATTCTGGTGGTATTGGAGCATCTGTAACATCTGGGACGGGGTATTAGCTTGCCAGGTACTTTCGACTTTCAAAACTCGATTTTTAATTGGTGGACTTGAATTCTCGACTAATTTAGTAACAAAAAGGTGAGGGTATGACTCACTACTTGTCTTGAGGCCACTGTTGATGCTAAAACATTTCTCAAATCTAGAATAAAAATCACTAATGTCTTCGTCTTGTTTCTGTTTACAGGCTGAGATTGCATCCCAGTCTTCCTTTTTCGTTGTTAACAATCTGGGTAAAACTTGAATCAATAATTCAGGTAATTCTTTACATTTCGCTCCAAGACCGGTACCTGGTACTCGTGCCTTATCTTCAGCTTCTAGAACTGCCCAATCGATCTTTTTCTCTCCCACCTCCCATTCTTTTTCCTTGAGCTTTTCATACACCCCTGCGGGCAGCAGAACCTTTAGCATTTTAATTATATCTGGATACGTGTATTCTCCCATACGGAGCATGTCTTTTAATTCTCGATGGAACCCTGCTGGATCTTTATCGTGACAGGGAATTAATTTTTTCATCTCTAAGAGTTCCATCTTTGTGATCGGGGTGTAAACAAACACTCGTTCTAGTTCGCCACCCGTTCCTCTAACTGGGTGGACTTCTCGTAACGGATTCTGTCTCTCCATGTAAAATGGTTTACTTTCTGGGGGTGAGACATGAACAAAATGCGGGTTCAAAAACGTTCTATATTTGTGACGCTGTTCTAGAATGACACTAATTAAATCGGTACCTAAACCTTTCCATCTATACTGGAGTAACTCGTTCAGGATATCATGTAACGGGCCTGGATCAGAGTGCTGACCCTCATACAATGTAATGAGGTGCTGAATCATATACATACCCGCCAGTCGTTGCTTGGCTGGGGGCATTTTCAGAAACATTTGTGCCACTATTTCGTCTGGAAAAGTGGTAGAATCAGTAGTCCATCGGACTGCTGATCGGACTAGTTCTTGTTCATGCATGGTACTTAACTCGCTATAACCGATTCGTGATTTCAGAATGTGATCGGTAGCTTGAAATACTTGTTCTAGAGAACCTTGTTCTGGTGCTGGATGATGGAAAGTTGACTTGTGTTCTAGGCGTAAATGGCGATCTGGAAATCTAGATTTTCCTACATACGCTATTCTGGCGGGATTCTCGTCGTCTACCTCTTCAGTATCAGAGTTACTTTCTTTCTCGCTTACTTGTGTTGCTTTACGCTGTTCGTGTAACTTTATTATTTCTTTACGGATTTTCTTGTACATACTTTCCATAGCACTGATGGTCTTGTGCTTACCCTCGGCTATATTATCACTTCACTTTGTCAGGGTTCTCATTTCGGCTTGATCTTTGGACGGGTAATCTTGTTCTCTTATTAAACAATTAATCAAAAACTTTAGTATCATGAGCTGGATCTTGGCTTTCCTTTGAGACATGACTTCGCCAATGCTTTCTGGATCATCCCCTGTACGGATGAAACGATATATTCTGTCTAGATCTTCTTTCATATTCGGTAGGGTGACTAGATACTCGGCCCCCTTTCTTACGCGTAATGAATATAAAACCATATTATCCTCGCCTGGGACTGGATCATAGCCGCATTCATTAAGGGCTTTTCTTATTTCTGCTACAGACTGATATCTGGGCGTACGCTGTGACGCCTGAGCATGTAATTCGACTAACGTTAAACGCTTGTGTGGCGGCGGGGTCTGAGGAGGACCTCCTCCTGCGGCCCCTAAACTAGAATCGTCAACTGATACTCTTCGTACTAGGGTGGGAAATGGAAATGCAGACTGGACTTGTATGGCGGGCTGGACCGGGGGTACCATAACAGGTACTCCGGTGTCTGGAGGAGCGGGAAGTGCCTGATTTACAGGGACTGGCGGAGTAGTAACAGGATTTGCATATTCTGGGACTGTGTCGTCCAAATAGGACGAGATGAAAATATCAGCTGCGGTCGGTTTGTGACGTAGCTTGGTCGGAACTAATGGTGGCGGAAAGTTACTGGATGCCTCCGGGGTCGCTTTTGGCAAGCCCTCGGCAAGAAGAGGATACATACCCTTAATAAGAGCATGCCTCTGTCTGTCTGACTGTTCGGTTTTAACTCGTTCACCAATCTCGATTAATTCCCTTTCTTGGGCTCGTTCCAAGGATTCTCTACTTAATTCTGACTTTCTGATTTCTTTTTCGGTTCTTTTATGAGATTCTTTGCGCCATAACTCGATGGCATCTTTCTGTGACTGTCTGGCTTTCTTTTTCCATAATGCTTCTTCTACTCTCATGATGCACTCGGCATCCCATGTGCCTGACACAGGCCATCTATACTTTTCCTCTAACTCTTTGGTATACTCTACCCATAAATCTAGATATAATATGGCACTTATGCCATGCTTCTGATACATAAAATGACCTGGACTGTCCCTAGGCGGGACAGGAACTGCTGCTTCCAGCAGACCCTTTCTAGTTTTTAACTGACGTAACTTAGAAAACAAGGGCATGACTGAACTGTAACTGAGACACAATACGTAATTACACAATAAACACGATAATTACTTCACACTCATACCACAACATCAAAATACATGAAGAACATTTAGAATAACAGTTCGAACAGAATACAACCTGGAATACGGAACACAGAATACATGAATTTTCTCGAGAACAGAACTGACTAGAACAGAAACTAGATGCACTGCTGAAACAGTACGAAACTTACCGGTCTCATAAAGAGACACGTCAGGACCCGCATCCACCGAAGTGGACACTTCGTTTGTGGGTCTGTGTACCACCAACCCACGGACCAGAGTCAATTAAATTGACCCTGTCTAGATACTACCCCAGTAACGGTACTCACCGGGCAGCAAGAACGGAAGGCCTCGGACTGGACTGGACTGCTACGACGACGGACGACGAACTTCGGACTTCAGTTACGGGTGGACCTTGGACTCTCGGCTTGGGCTCTGGTCGGGACTCGCCGCGTTCCTCCACCGCCTCGTCTGGATGCTGGACCGCCTCCTCCGTCTCCTCCGTGGGCCTGAGGGATACTTGAAGCAGAAATATCTGCACGTGCACGGTATGGTTCCGTCACGGCTGCAGAGGGTCAGGGGGCCGGCGTGGCTTCACCGGCGCGTGGGGAAAGGGCAAGTCCCTGTTCGGGCGCCATTATGTGGTAAATAAATAAATAATACCTCTATTTTTGAATAAATAAATGAATAACAGATAGCTCAATAAATAAGAGTCAAGATTCGAGGTAGTAGGAGTTTTGCAGGTTTAATACAGCATAAGGACAGGAACAGGACAACCTGCACAGGAATAGGATGGCAGCCCTGGCAGCGCTGCCGGGGTCAGGATCTGGACAAGAAGGCTAGCGTGGTATTTAATAACAGTACATGAGCATATATACATAACGCAAACACATAGCATTACATTGCAATAGGCGTAGCAGTGGGTGGAGCAATAGGCATGACGCGTAGCAGTCGCGAAAGATAAGGGTGAAAAGAGGTGTAACAGGGCGTATACATAGACATGTGATGCAAACGTAACAGAATATGTCATGAATGGGGTGGAAACCATGGAGGGGGCTACCTAAGGAGCCGGGACCTCTAACCTGATGGAGCGCGCAAACTGGCAATGACGTGTTACTAGGAGAAGCTGGGGGCTACGAACTCTGTGCTAGGAGCAGAGACTGAAGTCTAGAGAGTCAGGGCGACATGTACCTAAACAGTATCTAGTATCTGATGTTTAGAGAACATGTTGATAGAATCCAAAAGTTATCGGGGTAAAGGCGAACAGACTCTAAGACTGGAGCATGCATTATTCTACATGTAGTGCGTGATGAAGAATATTAAATGACCATTAAATGCAGTATTTCTCTTACATGGAGACGTAAAGGCTAGACAATGACGGAAACTATTGATGCAGTTCAGTAGCTTTAGGAATGCAGAGAAGGAGGGCTGTACTGATAACTCGAATCATAACATACTCTTGGCAGACTCAGAGGCAGAGCCAGGCTGAACCGGGCACTGCGAGGCAGGAAGTAAGTGAAGGGTCGAGGATACAGGTGGGGGCTGTATCGCTCCTCAGCGAGGCTTCAGGAGACAGGAGCTGAATCTGGTGTCCGGGCCCTTTTGAGGCCTAGAAACGGAGACTTTACAATGGAATAACGTGCACACTGAGAAACGTGGCAACGTAGCTTTACATAGGCCTGATATTCGTAGTATTCACGAGAACTGGAAACTGACATACTAAAGGTGGACACAACTATAATTGCGTCTTTAATCGAACATGGGGAATAACATATGCATATTAATCATGCACATATAACATATGATGGAGGACGCGTAGGGACACAGAACATGGCAAAATTTTCTTTTCCACAAAAGTTGAAAGTTATGGCAGACCGCAATGGAGCACATTCTGGATACAAGAAGTTAGAAGAAAAATATACCAGAAGCTCAAATTGAACAGGGCAAGACAGCCATGGCGCCCGAAGAAGAGGCGGCGTCCGAATAAGAGGCAGCGTCGTCGAGGAGCTGCTATACAAAGTCGAGGTAAAGATTTGTATGTTCAGACTTAGTCTCTTTTTTGGAAGGCCAAAATCTCCAATGGGACGAAGCAGCAAGCTGTAGCCGACGAAGACACCAAGAAGTTTGATATACCTCCTGCAAGGAGCCACTGAACAGGATTTGCTGCAGCAGAGAAAAATGTAGCAGGAGCTGCTGCAAATTCATGCCATCCCGTGTTGCACCTTGGTTAGATCGGCTAGCAGGTAGTTCTCGGTCTCCTCTCAGTTCTCAGAGCTTTTTTTTGGCAGAAAATCTTCAGTTCCAAGTTTCGAATTTGGGGAATCTGGTGAGTCCAAGGGTCCAGGACTGGAGGGCACCATCTGGGAGTCCAGGACTCATTCAGGCTGCATCCAAGTGTGGGTATAAGATAGTTGGAGACTCTTCTGTCCCTGAGGCTCTGATCAGGAGGTCAGCCACCTAGTCTTTGCAGTTAATCTGGATGTCCAGGGTTCAAGCAAAAAAAGCATGCCTAAAGCAGCAGGGCAGCTCTCTGAGGACGCAGGGCAGGCTTCATGCAGTAAAGCAGTTCGGTTGGGAGGGCAGAGTAATCCTCTAACATACACAGCAGGCCTCATGTAGCGGGGCAGTCCTCTGAGAGTCCTTCCTCTGTTCCAGAAGTGAACTGAGGGGTTCCCCTTTTGAAGTGGAAGAAAATTCTTGTGGCCCCACCCCTTCCTTACTTTTACTTACACACGCACACACACACACACACACCTGGAATTTCCTGCCTGTCTGCAGATACAATAGGCTAGTGTGAAGTTCTTTGTGTGTGAGCGGAGGCAAAGTCTTTGAAGTGCAAGTGGAGCTGTGCACAGTTTGCGCCTTGCCTTGGATGGCCCATCCTGCCAAAATATAGCCCCTCTATTGTATAACTGTCTGAGAGGAATACACAAAGGTCAACTGCCAACTACACCTAGTCATGTGGCCAGGAAACAGGCTGCAGGCACCAAAAGGTTAGGACAAGAAAATGCCAACTTTCTAAAAGTGGCATGTTCAGAATTGGGACTTAAAATCCGACTGCACCATTAGAGAGGATTTTAAATTAGAATTCCCTGGGCAGCAAAGATGATATTTGTACCCGCTCACTAACAAAAGTTATCATATACTAAATGTAATTAGGTAACCCAATGTTATCCTATGGGATAGGTAGGCCTCACAATAGTTCTGATTTTTTCACTACCAGGACGTGTAAAACTTAAATTACATGTTCACCTTTTTAATTACAATGCCCCCTGCCGTATAGGCTGCCTAGTGCCTATCTTAGGGGTGACTAGGATGTAATGTAAGACAGTTTTTGGCTTGTCAGTCGGATTATTTTGCTAAGTCGAATTGGTAGTTTAAAACTACATACGGACTGCAGTGGCAGGCCTTAGACATGTTTATGGGGGCTCCTTGTGTGGGTGACACAATAACTGCTGCAGACCCACTAGTAGCATTTAATATACCAGCTCTGAGTATATATTATACTTCTTTACTAGGGACTTTTAAGTAAATTTAGTATGCCAATCAGAAGTAAGCCACTTCTACCATGTTTTATGGAGTGAGCACAAGCACTCTAGCACTGGTAAAATGCAGAGTCCAAACGCCATGAGCATATATCATTTTACCACACCAGACTAAAGTGGCTACACATCACAGCACGAGTCAGACTAAACACCATCTACGTCGTCCGTGAAGCTGTGCATCTTTGCTAGCCCGAAAACCTTACAGAACTGTTCACACTAAACAAGCTGAAAATAAATATTTGCTCCAGATAAGATATCAAGAGCGCCTCTACCAAATGGAGAAGGAGAAACTTTGACAGGAAGCAACTTACCACAGCGGCAAATGAACTATTGAATGACACCCAACCCCCCATGCAAAGATGCCCCGTCCCACAAGACTTTCTTAACCATGCTGAAACTGCACATAATGATCAGCATCTCAAAAGATACCAGTTGACCTCATTTCAATTTTCACTTCAGTTCCTTAGCTGAATAGGCATGTTATGTTCAACAGCTGCATTGCTGCCTTAGCTGAATCAGCATGTTATGTTCAACAGCTGCATTGCCGCCGGCTGATCTGTAATCTCCTTTCACCTACCCCTTCCCTTGTCCATAAAGCAGTATTAAGCAACTGTGTGAAAGGTTTCTCAGATCAGTTGTTGAGCACTCTCTCCTCCTATCCTTCTTGATCTCACCGTCGCTACACCTTGAAACTAGACTTCTCTTTTATGTGTTACACCCAATAAATACTAAATACCCCTCTACCTCCTTATCAAAGGGCAGTGGAGTTTAACCCTCCTCCTCCTTCATCCTATTACACATACCACAGTCCTTGCCCCTCATTATTAGGCTATCAACTCTAAATGTATTCCTATACATCACCAGAATGTGATGCTGTTATTCCACCCCATATTTTGTTATTTAGATTGAAGATATAAGATGGATTATAAAAGCTAGAACAGATAATAGTAAGGAATTCTAAACATTTGATTACCAATTTAAAGTGTTCTTATATGATTATGCGTGACTAACAAATACAGTTCATCTGGTGGTGTTGCCTTCTGCACATGGTTTCTCATCTTCACCATGTCCTTGTTTCATTTTAGGACGAGTCACATTTCCTGAAGAATGTGAAGACGGCACGGTGTAAAGCTGCTTTGCCCCTACTCAAGGTGTGTACAAGCATACACACTTCATTTAATGTGGGGACAGTTGGTAGAATGTTGCATGTCTTTTGTGGCTTTCTTTAAACATATTTTATTATATTTTGCATAGATTTCAATATAGTGTAACTTTACAGAAGCACAGGAACAGAAATTAGATATGGCAGAAATGCATCCAACTACTAAGCCAGCCATAAGAAATATGGTGAAAGAGAAAAAGGGAAATGTACTTGTTAGTCGTATATTTGTCTCTCGACATAGAGAGTGGGCTGCAGCTGGTGATGCTGGAACTGTAAACAAGACAGCAGAACAGTATGACTTCCAACAGTAATTTTGTAGTTGGGTAACATGCTCACATATTGATGTAGTGGGGGGTAATAGGGTCAGAAGCCTGGATTAGAAATACATTAATGGGGGAACAAAATCTCAGTCCATGGGCGAGAGCTGGGGGGGAATCCACTAATCTCTGTATGGCATGGGCTTCTCCAAGGGCGCATCGTTTTGTGGGGAAACAGAGCAGTGTGGTGTAGTAAATATATGCAGTGAAATTCCAGGTAACGAAAACTCCGCTGACATGGGAGAAGCGTTTCTGGTTGTTCTTCAAGGGGGCATAGCACCGTCTCTAGATTCTTCTCTCAGAGTTGTCTAGAAATCGTCCCAGTCACTGGCGATCAGGTACTTGTGGAGACCTTTTGTTTCTTCCTTGTGCTGGAATTTACTTTCCTCTTGGGCCCAACGCAGCATAGTTAAATGCCAGGATTTGACATGGGGAGGTGTAGTCGCTTTCCATCATGTAGTAATTGCCTTCTTAGCCAGGAGCAGATCTCAGTCCGAAAAGTGAACGGCAGCTCTGCAATGCTTGGGTCTTTTGGATATTCCTGAGGAGCAAGCCTCTCAAGATGCCAGCATAGGCATGCCTGTACAAATTGCCAATGCTCTGAGGATTTTTCCCCATAAAGCAGAAAGCAATGGGCAGCCCCCCGCATTTGGTGTAAATCAGCAGGTGAAAATGAGCAATGGGGGCAGGAAGCAGAGGAGCTCGGGAAGAGTTTATTATTCTTGGCAGGGAGAGCGAAGCTCTACGAAGAATAAAAATCTGAATCACTTAATAGGAATATGCAGGCTCGCTATTCGACTCCGTATTGAGTACTGATCTCCCAATTTCAGCCTCCCAAGTATCTCCCTAGTGATGTATGGGGGTAAGTGGTAAAGCACCTTGAGCTTTGTATAGCCAACTAACACACTATCTTGCAGTCTCCACTGTGTATATAGTGTCTGTGTGGGTAGATCAGTATTGAGTACCGATGGTTTGGTGATAGAGCACCGATTTGAGCACTGCATTGATGCCACTGTTCATCTATGACCTCTGTATCATGTGCAGTTTGCCAGGCAAGCCTAGTGTTGAGAGTAAGAAGAGACGCCTTGCCCTGCATAGTGGAGTACAGGCGAGTGACAAGTTTCTTGGGCGAGGCCAAGGTAAGGCGAATCTCAAGAGCAAGTAGCTGTTGGGGCGTGTGTAGGAAAGTGTTATGTATGGACTTACAAGCTGCTTGCAAGCGATGATAAAGCATGGCATCAAGCTGCGACCAGTATCTAGAATGTCCCATCCGGGTGCAAGTGTCCTTAGATGTGTGCAAGATAACTGCTGTTGTACCCTCTTGTCAGAAGTCAGTGGAAGCTTGGGGTTATGGGCAAGGAGTAGCTCATTGGGGTTATGGGCAGGGAGTAGCTCGTTGAGGTTATGGGCAAGGAGTAGCGCATTGGGGTTATAGGCAATGAGTAGCTTGTTAGCATAAACAGTCAATTCATGCCCTGCTGTGCAGTCTTCCCCAGGCCCACATCGTACGCCCCACTGTGTCTACCTCTCCACCGTTACCAGTGGGCAAAAAAAGGTGTTCTCAAGTTCTATTGCAACATTTGTCTGATAAGCCAAGGGCCAGCACCAGTAAAAAGATAAAGTGAAATCAGGAGTGCACATTCCAACTTGCTCAAACGGAAGAGTGAGCACCTCTCATGCTACCCTATTGGTCTACTGGCCCAAACCGGCTGGATCATGATCGAGCAGACTCTGTGGAGGAAACTACCCATCAGTGGAATTGGGATATTGATGAACAAGTAAAGACGTTTGAGTAATACCACCATTTTGGCAATGGCAATCCGTTTAGCTATAGAAAGAGGCAGCTTAGCCCATAATGGAATTTTGGGACTCCAGCCAGTGCACAATGCAGCCTTAGTTCTCTAGCCACATCTGTATGTCACTACTGATCCTGATCCCTAGGTATTTGAGAGTAGTGCCCACCCATTTCAGGTTGAACTCCGATTTAAATTCCCCATGACCATGGTCCGAGGGGAAATTAACCGATTTAGACCAGTTAATGGAAATGCCTGTCAGAAGACCAAATGCAATGAATTCATGTAGGTTCAGTTCCGGCCCCCTGATCTATAATGTCATCGGCATGTGTAGAGACTGACAGTATTCCGGAGATGTAGTTCAAGCCCCTTGCTGCATGATGTTGTGTCAGGTGGCCAGCTGTAGCAGATAACAAGGGTAAGAGTGGCAGCCCTGCCGGGTACCCCGAATTGGAAATGGTCGGGAAACAACCCTGTTAATATGCACTCAGGCAGTGGACCGCGTGTATATCTTTAGAATCCACTGAATGTACTATTGACTGAAGCTCAAACGCTCTAACAGAAGAAACCAATATGTCCACTCCAATGAATCTTAAGCCTACGTTGCATCTAAGAGGATGGCCAAAGCATGTTACTGCAGGTTTATCGTAAGCAGCAGCGCAAACAAAGTGCGCAGTAGAGTGTCCTATCACAAATCCTGATTGATCAGGACAAACTGTGTGAGGTGCAATAGGAGAAGCTGACGGATCATCAACTTGGCCAGTATCTTGGTGTCACCGGTGATCATAGAGAGCGGTCCATTAGAATCACAGTTATCAGTTTGTTTGTTTGGCTTCAGGATGGTGGCAATTAGAGCCCCTTACACTGGGGTGGCCTACCAGAAGTCAGCACTATAAAGAGTTATTTCTCCAAACAATGGCTGCTCAGCCAGCTCTAGAGAAAACATGACACATATAAATATATACATTTTGCCCTTTCTATTCCCTTCTATTCTTATGAATTTATATAGCTCATGGACCCAACGGACCTCCCAGCGCTGGTAATCTCTGATCTGTGCAGTCTTAAGTGCCCAGGGAGAGTGTTCCACAGTTTGTACTCTAGGTATGAGAAAGAGCTTCAATTGCTTCTTACTCTCTTGACCCTTGGGACTAGAAGTACTAGAGGTAGGTTGTGACTCTCGGATCGTAGAGTTCTTTTTGTCATGTAGGGGGTTGCAAGCCATGGATATGTTGGGGGTCTTTTTTGTTAACAGCACTGTGGACCAAGCAGAGGGATCTGAACTGTATTCTCTTCTGGATTGGCTGCCAATGCAGATGCTGCTGACGTGCACTTGGGGATTGTATAAAGAGTGCGTGCTGCGGCGTTCTGGATTACCTGCAGTCAGGTTTGTCTCCTAGGTAGAGGGTGTTACCATAATCCAGGCGTGAGTTGATTAGGTCCCGTACTACCACTCTATGGAGAGGGGCTGGACCCCAACTTAGTAGGTTTCCTAAGGTGCGAAGAAGTCCAAAAAAACAAGCGGTCAACTTCTTTGCCTTGACTGCCATGGATAGCCTGTCATCTGGCTCTTAACTGATGGGCAGGTATGGGGAAGTGTTCCAAGACTGTCCGGCCAGTTAAGTTCCATCCAGCGGGACAGATCGTTTCCTGCAACCAGGACCTCTGTTTTATCCCTGTTCAATTTCAGACAGCTGTCAGACATCCAGTTTGCTACTTGTTTGAGGCAAGCGTTTTACCTGACTAGAGGTGTTATAGGTTTCTGCAGAGAGCGGGATGATCAGCTGCGTGTCTTCTGTGTAGGAGACCAGGGCGGACTCATGGGCCTGCACTATTTGTGCCAGTGGGCGTACAGAGTTCTAATGGGTACATCTGCCTGTGGATTCCTCATCTTATGAATATCCCCTGCGACAGCATTCCCTGGAAATTTTTCCTAGCTCTCCACTCCGACGAGGTCGTCACAATGCCATGGCTCCGCACGCGGCTCTGCATGACATTACTGGAGCCATAAGAAGACCACGTCGGCATGATGACGTCCGTTCCCTTTTTTCCACGCTGTCGACGCTACCTGTTTTTTCTGGGGCTCTCCATACGTTCGACTGGATACTTTGTAATTTTGTTTGTATCTTTCTCTCTTTTGACATGTCTTCCCCGAGGAAGTCCGGCTTTAAGCCCTGTAAGGAATGCGGGGGTCATATGTCAATCACTGACCCACGTGAAGATTGTCTTTGGTGTTTGTCATCGGACCACAACGTCGAGGGCTGTTCTTCCTGCAGGAAGATGAATCCAAATGTTTTGAAGGAACGAGAAGCCAAGCTGTATGTGGCCAGTGCAAGAAAAAAAAAAGGGGTTGAAAAAGGTAAAAAGTCCAAGTCATCGACGTCGCATGACTCCAAGAGGAAGCTTTAGAAGAAGAGGAGACATGCTTCTCGGCGCTGGTCGTCGACGGCTGTGGTTTCGAGGTCACCTTCTCCTGCTCCTCGACGTTGAGAAAAGGACTTTGTCTCTCCTTCACCTTCAGTGTCTCTTCTGGTGACTCCGGTCCATTCTCCATCATATAAAGGGACTCTGTAGCAGACATCGACGTCGAGATTCTCACCGACTCCAGAAGGTGTGTCGAATCCGGCTGATACAGAAGTTCCTTCGGTTCCGGCAGCTCCACCTGTGGCTCCAACACCAGAGCTACTTCCCTTGGATCTCGAACCGGCTCGATACCCTCAGTTTCCGCCGCCGGGTTCGGATCCATCTCATTTTCTAAATGCAATGTATGGCGTGTTCGCCAGGGCCTTGTACCCCTCTGGTGCACCTTCAGGTCCCATGGGTCCTTTGGCATTTAATTTGGGTGTGCCTCACCAATATCCGCAGGCCCCCTTTGTACCTTTCATGCCGACGATGTCGACGCTGTATGGTCAGTCCCCGGCTCCATCCCGTAAAACTTCTCCGATTCGATTGGCGCCGGTTCCTACATTGGATCCTCCTTTGACGCCGCTCCCGGAGCCATCGACGCCGCGTGTAGCGCCGCCGCAGCCGAAGATCAGTACCAGGCTGAAGAGAGAGAGAAAGGAGAAGTGTATGACACAGAAGATGTGTTTGAGGACTTGTGTGAGGCAAGTGGACTTGACACTTCTCCAAAGTGAGACTTTGCTTTTCAAAAGGCTTCCCCCTCGAAGGAGGTTACTCCTTACCATACTGTAATTAGGAAGGGTGTGGAACTTTTGGATTTGCAGCTTCCTATGGCCGAGTATAAGCCTAAACTACTTACGGGAGTGCTTCATTCTCCGTCCTCGGTGGTTGAACACTTTTACCCTTTAATGATGCACTGACTGAGCCAATCCTCAATGTGTGGGGCAACCCTCTTTCGGCTCCTGTGGTTTCAAGGTCAGTTTCAAGAAGATCTAGACCTGCTCCTGGAGATCCAGTGTTCCTTTCTTCTCACCCCTCTCCTGGGAGTTTGGTGGTGCAGGCTTCTTGTTCGAAGCAATCTACAGGGGCTTTTCCGCAGGCTCCGACCAACAGGGATTCCAAGAAGTTGGAACAGTCTGCGAAGAAGGTCTTTTCTTCATCTAGCATGGCACTGAAATCTACCAACGCCACTTGTCTCTCGAGCAGATATATTCATGCCTTAATGGACTCTGCTAAACAGCTTCTTCCTAAGTTGTCTGAGGAGGACAGGGGAAATCTGAGTTAGGTGTTGGCGGACTCTCAAGCTGCAGCTCGCCAAGTCATCCAGCCTGGCCTGGATACGGTGGATTCTGTTGCCAGGGTGATGGGTTCATCAATTGCAACAAGGAGACCTGCTTGGTTGAGATCTTCTGGGTTCTCTACTGATGTGCAGGCTGCTCTTTTCGATGTGCCCTTTGATGGGTCTAGACTTTTTGGAGAAAAGGCGGACTCTGCCCTGCAAAGATTTAAGGACAATAAGGCAACGGCAAGGTCTTTGGGTCTGCAGACTCAGACAAGAGGGTATGGGTATAAACAATACTGTGGCTTTGGGAAGTCTTCCTTTTGAGGTTTCAGACAGCAACAGCAACAAAGCCCCTTGTACAAGAGCTACAGGGGTAAAGGTAGAGGTCGCCTTCGTAGTGCTGGGCGTCAACCTTTTTCCTCCTCCTCCTTTACCTCCCCAACACCTCCTGGTAATGCAGGAAAGCAGCCCTTGATCTGCCATTCTGGATCGTGTAGGTATCGTAGGAGGCCGGCTTACCCATTTTCTACAAGATTGGAAATTGATCACTTCGGACATTTGGGTTTTAGATCTGGTAGAAAATGGGTACTCCCTTTCCTTCAGGGAGTTCCTTCCTCCTTTCCCTCCTTTCCTAGGGTTTTGCACGGAGGATCATTTACTTCTTCAGAAGGAGGCACTTGCCCTGTTACAAAAAGGTGTGATAGAGGTAGTTCCAGAGCAGGAAAGGGGTCAGGGATGCTACTCCCAGTGTTTCCTGATTCCCAAGAAGGATGGCAGGTTACGTCCTATTCTGGATCTCAGAATGTTTAATCTGTTTCTCAAGCAGGAAAGATTCAAGATGCTCACCCTAGCGCAGGTTCTTCAGGCGCTGCACCAAGAGGACTGGATGGTGTCCATCGACTCACAGGATGCGTATTGTCACACCCCAATCCTGAAGTCGTACAGGAAGTATCTCTATTTTACGGTTTGGTTGCAACATTACCAGTTTGTGGACCTTCCATTTGGTCTTACTACTGCACCTCGAGTCTTCACTAAGGTAATGGCGGTGGTGGCTGCCCATCTCAGGAGAGTCTCCAGAGATGGTACGTCATCATCTGCAGATAACGACCCAGCTGTTGAACAAATTGGGTTTTTCGATAAATGTACCCATATCTCACCTGGTGCCCTCACAGCGCAACCTGTCGAGCTTTTCCACCTCCGCAAAGGATTCTCGATATTCAGGAAATGATTCCTCTATTTTACAATGGAGCGGTTGTTCCAGTTCTGAAGGTCCTTCGTCTGCTCGGTCTGTTTGCTTCCTGCATCCTGTTGGTCAACCATGTACGCTGGCACATGAGGGCGCTCCAGTGGTGTCTCCGCAGGCAGTGGTATCAGCACAATGGGGATCTCAGGAAGTCAGTCAGCATCTCCAGAGAAGCTGCAGCCGATCTGTCTTGGTGGAGCGTGAAGGGCAATATGTCTCAAGGAAAGCCCTTTCATCTTCCTCCATCGGTGGCCACAGTGATAACGGATGCCTCTACCCTAGGGTGGGGTGCTCATATGGGGGGTCTGGAGATCAAGGGTCTTTGGTCTCCAGAGGAAAGGTTGCTTCACATCAACCTTCTGGAATTGCAGGCGATACGCTTGCCACTCAAGGCCTTTCTCCCTTCCCTCTGCGGTCAGTCGGTTCAAGTCCTGATGGACAACACTCGATCTGGACTCTCTGGCATCTTGCCAAGAAGACTCCGCAGGATCCTATTCATGTGTCACTCTGGGGATTACGTTGTGGAGTTTGTATATAGTGTCTGATGTTGAAGTGGATGTTTGTGTGTGACTGGATGAGAAGATGGTAGTTGTATGATGAGAGGTTGATGTGGGGTCGCTATATTATATGTATTTATTGATCTATGTTTTATGAACCGATGAATTTACGTATTTTGTTATTAATTATCTTGGATTCAATGTGTGCAAAAAAAATATGAAAATGAAAATAAAGATTTTGTACATTTAACAATTTAAGCTTTATCTACCCTGTGGCCTGTTTGTCGCCTATTGGTGAGCTCTATGTGGTGCATTTAAACTAGTGGACTCCTTGTGGGCCAATCTTTGATTCATTTGGGTGGACTCTTTCTTTTGTAGTACTGATGGACAACACTGCCACAATGTGGTATGTCAACAAGCAGGGAGGAGTAGGGTCGTGCCATCTCTGCAGAGATGCGTTGCGGCTCTGGATCATTGGATTTGTTTGATGGCAAATCATCTGGCCTGGGTGTTGAACATGCGTGTGGACAGTCTCAGTCGACTGTTCTCCGCCGACCACGAGTGGAGGCTTCCACGAGTGTCCCCCTCTAGATAACCCCTGTCGGCATAGCTTAGACGTTAATAAGGGAGGGAAAAAGTGTGCTCACTGCTCCTTTGCAGTCACTAGACAACTCGGGTCTAGACACAAAAGTAAGATACTGAACCTTGCCCTGCTAAATTGTCGCTCCCTAGGAAAACACAAGATGGAGGTACACGACTACCTTATGGATAGTCAGGTAAATGCCTTATTCCTCACAGAGACGTGGCTGAACACCACATCGGCACCAGATATACTGGAGGCCCTCCCATCGGGATATAACATCAAGAGAATAGATAGGCCAAAGGGAAAAGGGGGAGGAATCGCGATAATTCATAAACAAGACCTGGTCTGCACGCTAGAGGGAAGGGATCTTGTTAGCAGTGAAACGGGTTTCTTTTCCATCTCTGTGCACCAGGGGTACTGCATCAGGGGTTACCTGATATACCGCCCCCCGGGACCTGGAGCTCCCTTTTTCACCCAACTGATGGAAACCCTCACACTCTCCGCTCTCAAACATGAGACTCCTCCTACTAGGTGACCTAAACTATCATTTTGACGACCTGAAGAATACTGAAGCCCAGGATATTAAACAAGAGTTAGCCAGCATCCAAATGCTGCTTAAATCAGAAAGGCCCACTCACTGTCACAGCCATCTCCTAGATCCTATCTTTGCCAACTGGGATACCATAAACGTAGAGCCCCCCACCCCGGTAATTTGGTCAGACCATACTTTAATCACCTTCCGGGTGGCGGTCCCAGACAATGGATGCCAGAAGGAACCTATCGCAACCAGCAAACGAAGGAAGTGGGCAAAATTCTCCACGGAGGCTTTCAATAAAATGATTACATCTGGAGGCCCCCCCCGAAGGCAAAGATATAGAAACCGCCTGCCTTCAATTGAATCAACGAATCCTACAAGCACTAGATTGCACAGCGCCTTGGACTCATAAGGCTCCGGCAAGGAGATCCAAATCCGCACCCTGGTTCAACACTGAACTCCGGGATCAAAAAACAAAATGTAAAAGCTTAGAGAGGAAATGGCGGAAACATTACCTAGAGACTGATAGAACGGACTACAAAAAATAACTTAAAGGTATACCACGTATTGATTCGCAAAACTAGAAGATCCTACTTCTGTACAAGAATCAAAGACGCTGACAGCTCCATGAAGGAAATGTTCCTAGTATATAGGGAACTCTCTGATCTCACCCCACTTGCAGCCCCTATGATTGGATCTACTAAAACGTGCAATTTAATAGCCGAGTTCTTTGCTAGCAAAGTAGATAAAATCTATGCGGGTTTCCCAGACACTGCCAGAGTAGACGGGGGACAGGCAGACAACATCATACAGACACATGAGATTAACTACCTCTCAGCATTTCTAGTTCCGTCTAAGGAAACTATATGTCACATAGCAAACAGTATTAAACCAGGATCACCGAGTGATCCAGCAACCCCCAAAAGACTCCATGGCTGTACAACTATCCTGGAGCCTTACATCAGTCATCTTCTGGCTCTCTCCTTTAGCACAGGACAAGTCCCCACCTCATGGAAAAGGAGTGAGAGGAAAAGCTTGGGAATGGCTTCAATCATTCCTAACTGATCGAACATTTCAGGTCGCCCAGGGCCAGTTCAGGTCCAACGAAATAAAACTAAATCAGGGAGTGCCACAGGGCTTGAGTCTCAGCCCCACCCTGTTTAATCTCTATGTGGCCCCCGTTGGAGGAATCACAGACACGTACGGGGTTGAGATAGTATCGTATGCTGACGATACGCAACTGATTGTGACCATAACACAACCAGAGAAACAAAGCGCCAGTAACTTCGCGTCCTGCATGCAGAAGGTGGCTCTGTGGATGGCAGACAATTGCCTACGCCTAAATGGAATTAAGACGGAGGTACTGATCATAGGTAAATCCCCATCAGTATGGACCTCAGCCTGGTGGCCCGAAGAGCTGGGTGAGCTGCCCACACCTAGTAACGTAGTAAAAAATCTAGGGGTCTGGCTAGACAAAAACTTAACGTTCGACCACCAAACCAAACAAGTGGCAGGCACCTGTTTTGGGATACTGCGGGTCCTTAGAAAAACGCTGGACCTTATGCCCATATCAGTACGACAGACCATAGTCCACAGCCTGATAACATCCAGGCTAGACTATGGAAACGTACTGTTTCTAGGGGCCAGCAGAAAAAGTCTTTCTAGACTACAAGGTACACAGAACGCAGCGGCCCGCCTGATCCTACAACTACCCAGAAGAGCTTCATCGATGAAAGCTCTGAAAACCCTTCACTGGCTCCCGATCCGGGAACGGGTGACCTTTAAAGCCCTGTGTGTAGGACACCGCATCCTGCACGGTAAAGGCCCAAGATACCTGCATGGCCTTCTGAAATGGTACGAACCCACCCGCCAGCTGAGATCCCGCGGCACAGGGCAAATACAAGTTCCGAAGATCAAAACAGCCAGGATGGGCGGTAAATCATTCAGAGTCAAGACGGCCAGGACATGGAACCAGCTGCCAGAAAAACTGCGTACAGAACAATCTGAGCCACATTTCAGAAGAGAGCTAAAAACATTCCTCTTCCCCAAGGACTAAGATCAGAAAGGAGCATGAACTTCTGGCACTATCTTCAGCAATTTCTTCAGCGCGGGGACACACTTGCTAGTGTAACCATGCGCTCTACAAAACACAAATAAATAAATAAAATCCAGAGGTACTTCGACGTGGGGAACTCCTTTGGTGGACCTGTTTGCCACTCTAGAGAACGCGCACTGCCCGTCATTCTGCAGTCTCCATTTTCCGAGGCAGGGAGCGTTAGGGGACGCGTTTCAGTTAAGTTGGAGCTCACAACTCCTTTATGCATTTCCTCCATACTCTTGTATCCTTGTGTTCTGAGGAAGATTCGCCGAGACCGGGCCCAAGTTATATTGATTGCCCCTGATTGGCCAAGAAGGGTGTGGTACACGGACCTTCTTCACCTCTCGTCGCACCCTCCGCTCCGTCTCCCTCTCAGGGTAGACCTCCTCTCGCAGACGGAGGGGCAGGTTCTACACCCCCACCTCCAGAGCTTGCACCTTCATGCCTGGAGACTAAACGGCCAGGGGACACTCCACCAAGTCTATCTACTCCTACAGGTGGTCAAAATGTGTTAAATGGTGTGGAGAGAAATCTATTGATCCCTTAAAAGCACATCTTTCTGATTTTCTTTGTTTTTCGCTTCATTTGGCCCAGCAGGGTTGTTCTGTGGCCACTGTTAAAGGATACTTGTCGGCTTTGTCGGCATTTCTTTGTTTGCCTGATCAGCCATCTCTTTTTAAGTCTCCTATAGTCTTACGGTTGATTAAGGGACTGACAAACGTGTTTCTTCCCACTCCTTTTAATATGCCCCAGTGGGATTAAAATCTAGTGTTAACTTTTTTAATGGGTTCCTTGTTTGAACCCATGCACAGTTGTCCTTTGAGACTGCTATCATTCAAAACGGTCTTTCTTGTGGCTATCACTTCAGCTAGGAGGGTGAGTGAGCTTCAGGCTTTGAGTTCAAAGCCTCCGTTTCTGACCATACATGCTGAAAGGATAGTACTCCGGACCAGAGCTGCTTTTCTGCATAAATAAATGAGATGGTAACTCCCTTCCATTTAGGTCAGTCCATTACCCTCCCTACTTTCTATCCTCCCCCTCACCCTTCCAAGGAGGAGAAGAGGCTTCATCGCTTGGATCCAAAGAGGGCGATTAGTTTCTATTTGGATAGAACAAAGGACTTCCGTCAGGATAGTCAGCTCTTTGTGGGCTATGCTGGATGTATGAAGGGCAAGGTGGTGCACAAGCGCACTTTATCCAGGTGGATCATCTTGTGCATCAAGATCTGCTACGCTCTGGCTGGTAAGGTGCCTCCTGAAGGCATTAGAGCTCATTCCACCAGGGCTAAATCAGCTACTTCTGCCTTGTCTAGGGGTGTTCCTGTGTGGGACATCTGTAAGGCCGCAACTTGGGCCTCCCTCCACACTTTCGCGAAGCATTACTGCTTAGATTCCTGAGGTGAGGAGGGACAGCCATTTTCTGTGCTCTGTTTTTCAAGATTTTTTGGTATAGAAGGGTGGACACCCTCCTCCGGGAGTGGGACTGCTGTGGGATTCCATTCATAAGGTGAGTAATCCACAGGCAGATGTATCCATCAGAAGAACAAGTTACTTACCTTCGGTAACGCTTTGTCTGGTGGAAACAGTATCTGCCTGTGGATTCCTAACTGACCCACCCGTCTCCCGTTCACCCTTTTATACCTTTTATACCTTAAAAAGAGGTATTGATTAATTTGGTGATTTTATCTTGCCATTCTGTATTACCTCTATTTGTCTATATGTGGGCTTATTTGAAATGTGAGCTTGCTTTGCTTTCTTATTTAAATTTACACTGGGTGTATTTGTGTGAATTCTGTGTACTATGTATGCATTGTCTCTATGGTCGATCCGCCTGTTTTGCCTCAGTGGCATGCAAAAAATGGGTGGAACTGACGTCATCACGCCGACGTGGTCCTGTTATGGCTCCAGTGACGTCATGCGGAGCTGCGTGCGGAGCCATGGCATTGTGACAACCTCGTCGGCGTGGAGGGATATTCATAAGGTGAGGAATCCACAGGCGATACTGTATCTACCAGAAAAAGCGTTACCGCGGGTAAGTAACCTGTTCATTTGTGCCCTTATTTGTAAAAAAAAAAAACCACACATTTTTAAGTTATAAAGATGACCAAATAATTATTTTACAAAAACCTTTTTAACTTCTAATGTAGCAAAAATCCTCCAGAAATTCTCTGACCTTAAGGAAGCATTCATTTGGCAGAGTCAGCATAATACTCGAGTTCTGACTTTCCTGCCAATAGCTTGTTAAAACTAAAACTACAAATCCAACAATGTGTGCCATATACCTACCAGGTTTGCTGTGTGTAGTATAACTAACACATTAAGCCAATCCTGTCCTTTTAGCCTAGAGACCTTTACATTATGGGACTTGTAGTGTCACTTTTCTCAGGGTTGGACTGGTCATTAACCTTTACTGGACTAATGCTTAATTAGGTGGGTTAAATAAATGTAAACCTGCTGGTTTTGACCTGCTTCATTGAATGAGGCCCCATTCCTCTAATTCGTATCAGAAACTGTAAATATGTTTCTAATGCTGCATTCTGCGTATACCTTGCCTGCTTCAGTTCATGGTGTATTGAAAAGTTATTATGCTTTAAAAGTTAATGCACTTGAATGTATATTGTGAATGTGCTGCAGAATATATAATTTTTGAATTGTGTGCGATACCGGGGGAGGAGGAGCACCCTAGCACCCCAGCTCTCTGTGCAGTGGGAAGGCTTGCTTGCTGCGCTGTCTTCCTAAGTGCAATATGACCAATGGTCTGACAAAATTTGCCATGGCTGCTTTTGGTTAGCAGCCCAGTCCTGCAGGCACAAGTGGAGTGCTCTCCCCTCTCTTTTAGGCACTATTGTGCGATCAGTCACTCAGCCTTGAACACTCATCAAATATGAGAGTCCATGGCAGGCTCGATGAGGCCTCACACACTTCAATCCCTTCTTGGGCAGAGTCACTTCTGACACTCATGGGCAAGTGGATCTAAGAGTGGTATGTAGTTCCTAGGGACAGGAGAAGGAGGAGCAAGAAGGAAGAGAGGGGAAAGGAAAGGGAACTAGGTAGGAGAAGGATCAGAGGGGGGAGAGCTCCAATAAGGATCAAGGGCCCTCAGACACCCCGAGAGGTGTCATGCTTCATCATAAGGCAGCTCCTTGTTGGGCCGGCACTGCAATGCCCAACGGGCCCCGCAAGGCGGCTCTTTGCTGGAGGTCTTTAGAGTAGAACGCCAGGAGGCCCTATGTGTGGAGGTGTAGGGGCATAATATGGTGAGTAGAGTGGGTGCAGTGCGTGTAATAAAAATAGCTATAAGTGTTCCAGGGAACCTTTATTAACTGGACACTATGCTATGGTTAAAAAAAGAGACTACAAGAGTCAAGGCTGGCCAGGTGAATACAACCTGCTGCAGCTAAGTGTGTGTAGTGACAAGTATGGATGGTTAAAAGATCGACATGTTTCACGCCTAAAGACTCCTAACGGATGTGTGGCGTTTCTTCAGGACCGGGGGGTGGCGGGTAGAGAGAAACCTAATCTACTCTTTGAGTGTAGGTGACGGTCATTGAGTATCCTAAATTGTACCGTCTCTATGGAATAGATGCAAATAAATCCCTAAGAGGGGCAAACAATAAATGCTGACAGGTTCTTCCTTCTCTCAAACATCTGGGAGGGGGGGTGGGGGGGGCATCACCCTAGGAGCCCGGCCGTGGGTAAAGACCATACAGACCGTTGCTCGTGTCCGCCATTGCCGTGGATGTCCTGGCTGAGGTCTCAGTCTACCCCTCCCCCACCCCCCCTCAGCGGTTCGCGAGAAGCACTTGCTCCTCCTTCTCCTGTCCCTAGGAACTGCATACCACTCTTAGATCCACATGTTATTGGGCATGTATGCTGGACCTGTCTCTTAAAAGCCCTCGTTCCTCTATTTGTTGATGATTCATGGGCAAGTGCCAGGCATATTGTGTCTTGATGGTACTTCAGCAGCACCACAAATCACTCTGATGACTGACTCCGAGCCAGGATCGCTCTCAGGACTATCTGTACTGTGGGTCCAGTGGTTAACAAACACAATCAAAGATTTTAGAAAAAAAGGTGATGATGTACAGAGATGAGAGATGGCGGTTGATTAGATATGATAGAATAGATAAGCAGTGAGAAAAGAAAAGGAAGAATAAGACAAAAGAATGGTAAGGAAATAGGTAGATGAAACAAGAGTAAAGGAGTAATTGAAATGAAAACAAGAAAAATGACAGAGGGTTGAATAGTTTTCAGTAGGGGTGATGAGCGCCATAAAGTAGAGAAGTTGAAGAAGATGGCGTAAGAGACGGATGAAGGAGGATGAGGAATGAGTATGAGGAAGTAGGATTGCTGAAGCAGGGTAATGAATAAGTTGAGTGATGCGAGTTGGGGAGGGGTAAGCATGTATTAAGTCGGACATAAGAGGTGCGCAGATGGAGAGGAATATGGAAGAGTGCGGGCACAGAATGACACTGGTGCAAGATGTGGACGACGAGAAAGGTAGGTAGTCACATAGGAGGGTCAAGGCCAAAGGGTAATTGTTGGGGGAGGGTCCACAGAAGGGGTGTGAAGAGACTGGAGGAGAGTGGAAGAACAAGAGGGCGGGAAGAACGATGGACAAGGAGGGTGATGGGTAAAGAGGGAGTGATGGGAATGAGAGAGACTGGAGGATGGAAAAGAAGAGGAAGCATGCCAGTCACTATTAGGAGAGACAGCTCAATTTTGAGACCCCCCATGAGCTGCACTTCAGACACCACGAGACTCTGGATAATCACACTCCTCTTCATGGCCCTTCCAGATCCTGGAGTAGGGTCTGCTGCCTGTGCTTCTCACTGACTGTTCGCGCTCCTGTTGTCCGTTCATATATTCACCCATTCACGTAGCCATCTATCCATGTGCTCATGCGCATCCATCAAATGCCCTCATATCGACTCCCCATTCAATGCACTCGTAGGGCCTCTTCTAACACACTGCTCTTCTCACTACCTCAATCGCTCCCAAGATCCATGCATTCAAGTCATTCACATCTGCTTACTGAGTTATCTATTCATTGTCATTGAATGATTATCTCTTTTCATGCCCTCACTCATCTACATAATCAGTGAAGAAGCACTCACTTTATAAACCATACTTATTGCCTGTGTCAGTACTTGTTTTCCCATTAATAACCCTTAGAAGAGCAGACCTGTGCGGCACGGGGCGTGCCCCTTGCACACACGCCTCAGTGTCATTGAACACCCGGATGTTGTAGAGCAAGCGTGGTGATGGACGGTTAGTAGAGGGAGGGGGTGAGTAACACATGGGCAGCCTAAGCGCTTGGAGTAGTGCTTGCTTTCTAAAGATTTCCTTTACACAGCTTGTGATACCAGTGTTACAGAGAACAAAACATTGTTTTTAATGAAATTGCCCTTTCTGTGTTCCCAGACTGCCAAGCGTGTGATCTTGCTCTCCGGGACCCCCGCCATGTCGCGCCCATCAGAGCTGTACACACAGATCGTTGCTGTCCGGCCCGCCTTCTTCCCTCGGTTCCACGACTTCGGATTCCGCTACTGCGAAGCTAAGCAGGTGGGTTGTAGGTGCCGCTGTGACGTCCGAGTACGACTATAACAGGAGTATCCAATAAGAGACAGGTCAATCCTATAAATTATTTGTTTTTTGTCCGTTTTTAATGGTTTGGATTCTAGTGTTTCTGTGAACAGTTAAAGTACCTGTACTTGGGAATGACACTTATCGGTTACAAACCTGCACCAGCTTGTACAATACCTTTCCCCATTTAGGAGTTGAATGATTTCTCAGTGGATTGGCATGCCTGCAGCGACTCATGTGTAACATTAGTGATCATTTAAAATAAATCCTGCTTCCTGATGAAGCTTTTCATCCTTTGTGTAGGAGGCTGGGTACCTAGAGATGTTAAACTTAGTGCCCCTTACTACAGTCTTTCAAAACTTGAGTTTGTTACATCATTTAAACACAAAGAGACTGATGTACAATTTGGCTGATGGGTTAATGCGTCACAAATGTGACGGGTATGCTGTCTACCTTATTGAAAGTGCATTCTGGCCTATCTCTAGTGCTTAAATTGAGCCAATGGTGGCAGGTGGGCCCCTCTGGCACTCAATTTTCCTCATCAGATGGTTGCCAATCTCAAGAGAAAGAAAAGCCCAAAGGGGGGAAAGAATTGAAAAGTGGAAAAAAGGAACAAAGAGAGAAAGCTGGGATGAAAAAGAACCCACAAGTGTGAGATACAGAGGCCAGGAGTGTCTGGTGGTGGATTACAGAGCCCTGAGGTGGACTCAAGACTACGCAGCATTGGCATTCAGCGTACCAACTTTCAGTCGAGCTGGCCGCTGTCTTCTAAACAGAACATTGGGCCCCGGCACTTATTCTTTTCCAAGTTAAGCTCTGCTTATGGCACTTTGAATAAGGCAGAGTATCCGTCCACCAAAGTCTAAATTAGGCACAAAGTATCTTGCACTAGAAATTTTAATAATTTACTTCGAACTCATGATAACTCAGCCAGTTTATTGAATTCATTATATTATATGTGATACTCATTTTGTCCTTTCTTGTAGTGACTGTTTGCGGTCCTAACTATGTATCTTTGACTGCTCTGACAACTGAAGTTTCATTTATTGTGTGAGAGGCCTCTTATTGGACCTTCGTCTCAGGCTTTGCTGGTCGCCGCACTAACTTTAATGGCTTTCACACATTTAGTTAATTTTTTTTGTTTTTGTTAAATCAATAACTTTTGGTCCAAAATCATGAAATCTCTCTGACATGGTTATCTTGAAACTTCAGATCTCTGTGCTCTTTGTCTCTCTAAGGCTCTATTCTTTGCATATTTCTCTAAGATGTATATATCTAAAGACAGGAGAGTTGGAAGTGTTCCTCAAGAAAACAAGGTAACAATTTTCCCAAATGTGTATAAGCTAGCCTAAGTTTGCAGATTTATAAAACAAATGCCGAACTTACGTTTTAAAGTGCACTTCCTCCATCATAATAATGTGATTTTAGAGCACCAGCTGTTCTTGGATGAATAGATGTTGCTGAACATTGACCTCATATCTCCATGTTGCACCTTGCTATTTTCCTCGTTCCAGTCCTTACTTATGTGGGAAGTGACTCCACCTCACGAGGCAGGCACCAAAATGAAAAACAAGACAAACACCTTCATCTCTCTTACATGGCCATTAATAACCATATCCCTAGAGAAGGGTAGGAAGAAGGTGGGCCTTCTACCACAGCTCCCACATTACTCTATTAGGACACCCCGACTTGGAGATTCAAGAGAGGCAACATCAGAGGGAGAAACACCATCATGTTTGACGTAAAGATCCATTACCGTGAAGACTGGTACAGTACCCAAATGTTTGCTGGTTCAAGTCGGTTGTTGGCTGTGATCACTACTCCTTCAAAGACGTCCCATTCAAGCTGAAGTTTTCATTGCAAACTTTCTTCAACTTTATGGCAGTTGTTGCAGGACATCTCAAGAGGCAGAATATTTTCATCTACCCTTCCCTAGATTACTGGTTAATAAAGGCTGCAATTTCAGAGGAAGCCTTGAACCATTTCCAATGCATTTTAGAATTCCTTTGCCACCTGGTTATGCATATCATCCTGAAGAAGTCGACTGCCACTCTATTTCAAAAGCTACACTATTTGGGTGTGATCTTAGACAATCAGGTCGCAATAGTGTGTATTTAGGAGCAGAGACTATCTTCCCTCCATCTAATATGTGACAGTCTGTTACAAACGCTTCACCGGATGTCCTGTCATGTAGCTAGGATTGGTGGCCTCTTGCTTCTGTCTGTCTCATCATTCCAGGCTTCACAGAAGACCACTACAGCAGTGCCTGTAGAACCAGTAGGATAAGCTTACCAACAGCTTGGAGAAGAAGCTTATGTTGTGCTACACAGCGGTACAAAATCTGAACCAATCAAACACTCACACCCAGTTAACAGATCTGGGTTTTATCCATCACCGTTCTTTAGCCCACTCTGCCACCCCTGTTCAGACATGGCCATGTGCAAATCAGTCTGACCTTGTGCCTCATAGGAACAGTCCAGCCCGAACTGCCAAGCCATGCCTTCCCTGGACCGGAAACAAGCTTCCTAGGACCGGTTTCTGGCATGTTGTGCTACACAACGACCTGATCAGTTTTCTAATGGTGCTGGTCAAAGAATCTGCTGAAGAGATTTCCCTTTCACCAAGATGTGACAGCACACAATAATCACAGACGCCTCCTTTCAAGAATGAGAGGCACATATAGATCATTTCCAAGTTCAAGGGACGTGGTCAACGAAAGAGAAGCCCTGTTATAGCAAACTGTTGGAATTGAGAGCTGTCCATCTAGCTCTAAAATGGTTTGTTTTAGCCTTTCAAGACCAAGTCCCTACTTATTCAAATAGACAACACGACAATGTGTTATTTGTAAGCAAATAAGGGCTCATTCTACTGTTCCTGAAAGCACAAATGGTCTGGAGATGGCGGGGAGCAACAGACTCTGACATCACAACGGTTCATCTGCCAGGCTTGCAGAATGCAGAAGTAGACTCACTCAACAGGTCACTCCAAGAAAACCATGAATGGGTTTTAAATGCTAGAGTGTTGCAAGGCGTCTTTCATGATTAGGGCTGTCCTCGAATAGCTTTTTTCTTCAGGTACTATCAAGCAAGGTTGAAGGGTAAACTTTCCTTTCCTAGTTAAGGGGTCCACCATTTGAACCTATACATCAGGCACTTTTACAACACTAGAATTGGTTAGCAGTTTACAGCTTGCAAGGCGAGATGCAAACATTGTGTTTCCAAGAACCTTACACTTTGTTCCATAAAAACTGAGTGGTGATGAGAAATCACCCAAGCTTTCCACTTAAAGTGATTTCTGATTTTCACGTCAATCAGACCATTTCCTTTCCTACTTTCTTTCCGAAAGCTTCCTTCCCAGTGAAAATACCCTTCAAATGTTAGACATGGAGAGGATGTTGAAGTTCTATTTAGACAATCAAAAAAGGTGAGGCAATCTGGTAATCTTTTCATAAACTATACTAGCCTGATCTTCCTATAACAAAACAGTCCATCTGAAGATGGATAGTGTCTTGTATTGTATTATTTTACCTGTTAGCAAACAAATCTCTCCCTGGTAGACCAAAGGCATATTCAACTAGGAAAAAAGCTGCATTATTTCTATTAGGAAGGTCTCTTCAACTCTGGCAACTCCAAGGAACTTTTCATCGTCATCCAGGAATTCACCAAGCCCCGCAGCGAAGCCACTGACATTACCCCCTCCCACTACCTCTGCGAGAAACTCTGCTCCTGCTTCCACCTAAACATAAAGAACCTGTACGACAACTTTGATGACCATACGCCCGAACCCGCATGGCGACAACGCCAGCCAGACCACCATCTCCGCCTGGACACCAATCACGACCGAGGAGACCATCGTGATCATGAAAGGCATCCACTCCGGGGCCCCCACAGACCCCTGGCTATCTCACATATACCACAGATCAGCCACCACCATCACACCCGTATTACAACGCGCCATCAACACCACCGTAAGACCGGCTCCTTTCCCAACTACTGGAAACATGCAGAAGCAGAAACATGAAGAAGCAGAAATATCAAGGTTCATCAAAGACCTCGCCATCCTCAACCCCTCCCAATCCGGATTCCGAAGCAACCACAGCACCGAGATCACCCTACTCGCGGCTACTGACGACCTCCTTTCCCTCCTCGACCAAGGCCACACCGCGGCCCTGATGCCACTTGACCTGTCAGCAGCCTTTGACACAGTCTCCCACCGCACACTCAAAGACAAACTACATGATGCCGGCATACAAGGCATCAAATGGATCAGATTGTTCCTCACCGGCAGAAGCCAAAGGATCAGACATGAAATCAACTGCAGAGTCCCACAGGGATCCTCACTCTGCCCAACCCTCTTCAACGTCTACATGCCCCCTGCCACCATCGTCCGACGGCGCGGCCTCGGCATAGTCTCCTACGCCGACAACACCCAGCTCATCCTCTCTCTCACCAAGGACCCCACCACCACCAGACTCAACTTCCAGGAAGGAATGCAGGACGTCGTAGCCTGGATGAACAACAGCTGTTTAAAACTCAACTCGGAGAAGACAGAAGTCCTCATCCTCGGAACCACCCCTTCGACGTGCAACAATACCTGGTGGCCCACCGTCCTCGACTGCCCCCGACTACCACAGACCACGCCAAGAACCTCAGCATCCTACTCGACTCCTCCCTCTCCATTAATCGACAGGTCAACACCGTGACCTCCAGCTGCTTCAATACCCTCTGCATCCTCCGTAAGACCTTCAAATGGATCCGCCCGAGGAAAAGAAGACAGTCACCTACTCACTCATAAACCAGCAGGCTGGACTACGGAAACACCCTCTATGCCAGCATCAACAAGTTTCTACTCCTCAAGCTCCAGACAATACAGAACACTACCGTCTGACTCGTTCTCGGGGTCCCTCGACGCGAACACATCAGCCAACACCTACGCAAGCTGTTTTCTCCCTTTTCTTCCTTTTCTCCCTGTCGAGAAAAGAATTACCTACAAGCTACTCACCTACGCCTACAAATGCCTACACAACACCGAACTCCAATACCTCAACTACAGAATCTCCTTCCACGTGCCTAAACGCATCCTCCGCTCCACCAACCTCCTCCTCGCCAAAACCCCTCGCTTCCGCAGAGCCAAGGCAGGGGGAAGATCCTTCTCCTACATCGCGGCCAAGACCTGGAACGAGCTCCCCGTTGACAACAGACGTGCCCCCTCCCTGAACACATTCAAGAAGGTGCCTAAAACCTGGCTCTTCAACTGATAGGGAACTACTAACTCCTCCCCCACCCCCTCCTCAGCGCCTTGAGACCCACACAGGTGAGTAGTGCGTTCATAATACCCCTGATTGATTAATTGATTTGTAAGGCTGCTATATGGCAGTTCAGCCATGTATTTGAGAGACATTAATGGCTTAACTCTGACTCCAGGGCACATAGGTGGGCAGTATAGGCAAGGTCTCCCTGAAGAGTCTCTTCGGTTGATGAGGGATGCTGTTTTGCTCTTATGTCCGCCTTGTCTAGTCTGATGGGCTTGCTATTCTATTCAGTGCTTATGACTACTGGCGACAATTCTCTGCAGGAGAAAGAAAGATTACCTACCTCTGTTTTTAGTTCTCCTACAGGTGAATCCTCATCAGTCATAAGCAACCCTCCCACTTCCCAAGACAAGTGAGGGTTTTTTGTTTTTACACCTAGAGAACTCTTGATTCTGTGAAACGAACAGACCCGTCATCTGTGCAGCGCGATGGGGCAGGTGACAGAGAGAACACTTTCTAGCCACATAGCCGAGAGGCTGCCATAGACTTAAAAATGGCAATCATTGACCTTCGTTTCCTTGTTAGAAATAGTTTGTGATAAATGTTTCTAGTTACCTTTTAATCAATTTGTGACCATATCGTTTAATTGGCTTAATTTATCGTATCAAATGATAAAATTACATTTGGACACATTTAGTTTGTTAATTTACTGCAGAGATAGGTTTTCTATTTAAAGCAAATGTTTCTACTGAAATGCCTTTCTATCTCTCTCTCTTCTTTTTCTCATATTTGTGTGTCGAGGTGGGACAATGACAGTGCTGAGAATTCCTTAGTAGGAGAACTAGGATTACAGGCAAGTAACACTTTCCTTGTCTGACAATTGTATTCTGTGTGAGGTCACAGCTCCACATTGTGACTTTATCACCTAGCCGCCTATCTTCAGTTGGGGCACCCATGCTTCCTTTAGTGTTTTTTGTGTCTTAGCAACCTTTAAGCATTAGTACATGGACTTCAGTGTAGGTTTTGGACTCTGTTCAGGCATGGTTCTTATACATGCAGTGGTTTACTTCAGTTCATCATTATGGTCTAATGTAGGTTCTGAAGGTTTAGCATGTGGTGTATAGTGGTTCAGTGCTAAAAACATAAGTCACAGACCATATTTTCTACTTCTGTTATATAGATTATCTGCTATTTGTGTTGAACTGAATTTTCACAAGTCTTGGCACAATGGCTGTTTGATCTCATTTAGCTTTTGTTTCAGGTGTGTGCTGGATGTCAAACTTGTTAATAGGCAGGGTAAAACATATAAGACTTTACAATCCTCTTCTCTGAGTGGTTTAGGTTTGCATGTCCACATCTAGACCGATGAGGGGTTTGTACAAACTTGAGACCTTTTCTGACACACGATTTGTATTAATACAGTTCTCTCTTATCTTTCAGAGGGTTTATCCTTCTCCTCTACATAGCCTATGTTCACAACAGGTTCCTTAGTTGAAGATCTCTCTAAACTGTCATGAAAGCACATTGGTTTCTGTTTGGTTCCTGATAGCTTTCTCTCTATTCGGTTTTAGGCTGCCCTGCTTTTTTTTACCTTCATTGTATATGGTATTTGGGGCAGCTTTATTAGACCTGGTCGAAGCTACTTGACAGTGGAGGTTTACTTTTTTATTGCAGTGGCACAGATCCCTCTACTTCTTCACTTCCTTTTAGCCTGGGCCCACATTCCTACAAGAGGTTGCTGCAGATGTTACTTTTTTGGATAAACAGCTTTGTTTTGACAAGTGAATACAACAAAGGGCGTCAAGACGCACAAATACAGGACAAATCCCACTGGCCAACGACAGCACCCCTAGTCTACAGCAGTGAAGCCCGTAGTATTCCAAAAATATACCACGTATTTTTTCATTCTTGGTAGAAAGGTTTCTCCACCTTGGCGCACCAGTCCATTGCTGTTCGTCACTCCGCAACCTGTGGTGGGTCCTTCAGTTTCCATTTCCGGGCAGTGTACCATTTGGTGACCACTGTGTGCATGCTTATCAGAGATCTGTCAACCCTGCTACCCTCCATCTCATCTCGTACCCAAGGCTTGTTTGGGTGACAGTTTGATTTTGCACCCCAATACCTTGGTAAGAGCTGCATTTATTCCTCTCCAGTAGTGCGTGATTGGGGACACTGCCAAGTCATGTGATAGAAATCAGCATCAGAGCAGGAACACCGACTGCAAATCTGGCTCAGGTGTTTGTCTGCTCGCTACAGTCTCTTGGGGGTGTGGTTTATTGTGTGAATGTAGTGCAATTGTATCTGTCTCAATTTGGAGGAGATGGCAGTTTCGCGGGGGTTAAGCGTCAGCCTAGTCATCTGCTGCAGAGGTTTTGTGGTTACATTATGTTTATTGAATTAAAGACTTAAACAATTGTTCAGAGAAAGGTTTACAGTTTAGGTCAAGGTTTCAGGTAGTAGGTGATAGGTTTTTAGGCTTTAGGTTTGGGTATTTCCGTATAGGCGTGGGTTAGGTATATAAATATCTATATAGGTTAAGTTTTGGTCAATGAGTTGATAGGCAGTTTCCAGCTGTGTATGTGAAGATATTCCATAATATGTCATAATTTTTATGATTTTTTTTTGGTATGGTCTGTTTTTCGCCATTCAGTCCTTGGCTATCAAGGTCTATAGTATGTTTGTCTCCTGGAGTGGTCTGTAAATTCCTATACGCCCCAAATAATAGTCTCTTTAATTTTCTACAGACAAATTGGGGATGGGACTACTCTGGATCCTGCAACTTGAACGAGCTGAAGGTGCTGTTGGAAGAGTCTCTGATGCTGCGACGACTGAAGTCAGACGTTCTGTCCCAGCTCCCAGCCAAGCAGCGCAAAATGGTGGTCGTGTCCCCCGAGGGGATCAATGCCAAGACCAAAGCAGCACTGGCAGCAGCTACTGCAGAGATGACCAAAGGCTATAGAAGTGTGAGTCTCATCCATTTGAAACCATTTGAAACATCAGGTCATTCTATATGTGGATTGCATCTTTTACAAAACATGCATAATTGATGTATTCTGCGTCCAGCCATTGTCCTCTCCTAATAAAGACCAAATGTCCCGTAACATTTCCCTTCTAAATTAACCAGCGGCACACCTAGCACTTTATGCTATCAGGGATGCATCTAACCAAAGGCAGTGCCGGTTAACACCACATTCTCAATGCATTTGGAGACTATTCAACTACTACTCCTTGCCAGATGGATTCCACATCCATGCTGCTTTGCTGATCCACAGTGTATCATGCATACAGCATCCAAAATGTGCATCTCTTGAAAGTACTTCCTTTAAAGGTAACCTCCACCCCTTTGTTCTGTTGCAGTGTATGGCAATGGTGGCAGCCCGCATTAATCTTTGTCTACCCTTATTAGGACGATTGACTTGGTGGTAGACTTGATTATAGCACCACAGTAGATCTCCAATCAATATCTTAAAAGCAGAAGTCCCAGTTCCCTCTTTGCAAAACTGGGTGTTACTTGGGATAGTGAAATGAAATGTTTCTTTGGAGGGGAGATTCGATTATTTTCTATGAAAACTGCAACTATTTTAGGTTACCAGAGATTGTAAATCAGTGTAGTGAATTAACTTCTTGGGGTTTCAGCATCTTGTATTTTCTGATTTCCTAGGTTTTACAAGTTCTCATGACCAAACGAAACAGGGTCTCTATGGACTTTTTGGGAACAGTCCCTATTTCAGACTAAGCCAGTCAAGTTGCTCCTCTAGTAGATGCCCAGACTGAATATAACCAAGGACATTCTATTTTAGGAGACTATGCAAGGTCTGACAGTGCTTGTGTGATTTCCTTTAAGGTTTGGGGGCCCACTTAGAGGCTTATTGGACTCAGGCACCTCTTTTCTCTGTAGAAAACACCTTACATCTACACAACCAGGAATCTAGGGCATCTGGTTGTAAATGTGTTTGTAAAATTAGTAGCATACAAACTAGTGAAGAATGTCATGAAAGACAATATCACAACCATGTATATCAAGAAATGAAGGAGTAATATTCGGGTTTATGTCCAGGGATACATAAAAAAAATTGGAATTGGGTTTTCAAACTCTGCATAACCCTGTATGTACTTCACGTGTGCACAAATTGTGACACAGGCCAGGTACTCTGGTTAGAAAAGGATTGAAAGTTGGACACATATGTTATTGACGCATTTTGTGACACTGTGGCTCACTAGTATATCAGCATATGTAATACGTGAGGGCATCATGCTCAAAGAGGATTTAGTCAGAGCTGTTGTGAGTTTTCCCGCCCCATCAAGAAAGAAGATGTACAATCATTCTTGGGTATTTCTAAATATTATTCGAGATTTGTTTTTAATCTTGCTAGTCGTGCACAAAGAGTCAGGGCTCTTAGGAAAAATCCGAATTTTTGTGTGGTCTGAGGCATATCAGAATAAGTTTGAGTATGAAAACTGCATAGAGGAGTATGGCGATCTTGACCTAGAGCTGGGACACTTCAAATGAGGCAGCACTTTCGATGCACAGAGTTTGAGAAGTTTCATACCTGGTTTGCCGTGTGTAATTGTAACGGAAGTGAGTGATAGGGGTGTGGGCGAGCTGTTGAAGCAGAAACAGGGAAGCAATTATGTAATTACTGAGCTTTGAATTGTGCTGAAGGGTGCTATTCAACCTTTGAAAAGGAGGCTCTAGCCATTTACTGGGCGATAAAGAAATTCAAACTGTTTGTGTGGGGTGTCAAGTTTTTGGTTCTATCGGACCATAAACCTTTGCAAGAAGTGTTTGGTATAAAGGGTGTGGATAACATATCGTCGAAAATTTGCAAGTAGATTGTGGATCTCCAAGACTTTCAATTTGTTGTTTCGAATTTGCCGGGGATGGACTATAAAGTTGTGAATTGTCTCTCAAGGTTGACTGTTAGGCCTAACTTGGAATGTGAGAATGATGCATGGTGGACAGAGGATGAGGTAAAGGTTTGTAGCATAACCAGGGGGTGTGTTTTGGAGGGTAAGTGGTTGCATGAATTGGACTAGGAGTTGAGACACATTTGTCAGTTCACACTGGATGGAGACTAGTTGGAAACAGGAAAAACAGTTTGTAAGCTTTGCAAAAATATTTAATGAAATGACGGTGGTCAATAATAATGTTGTGAGAGAACCCAAACTGAAACCACCATGGGTGTGAGGAATTGCCGGATGTATATGGTGGATTCGGTTTTTCCCAGAACAATATTATTGACCACCGTCAACTTATTAATTATTTTTGCAAAGCTTACAAACTGTTTGCCCCAACTCGAGTCTCCATCCAGTGTGTACTGACAAATTTGTTGATATATATAAATGTAATTTACAACAGCACTCAAATACAAAAAGTCAATGAGAAGTTCCTTTGTTGCCACATAGTCATAATTTATGATATTCTAGGCTGCAATGATTGTTGGCGTACCTTCTTTCGGATGCTATTTGACATTATAAGATCTTTATTTTATTGCTATGTTTATACATTTTTCAAAACTAGCAAGTTCCATTGTGTTAATGGTAGTGAAACAAAATGCTAGTGCACTTCAACAGGTTTTATTAGTATTTTTTAGGAACATTGGCCCCAGTAAAGTGCATTGTGCAGATAAAAATTCAGGGCAGCGGCAGAGTATATGGGCAATCGATTCTCTTCCGTAGTTATAAAACCTGTAACCCTTATGGCCCTTGGTTGTTTTCTCCAGGGTGCTCTATACACGTTGATGGGCAGTTCCATAAACATAGCACGAAGGATTTGATTTCTGCAAGTTTTACTCAATGACTTTTTTAAATAATCCTGCATTTGATTAGTTTCATATAGTTAGCAAATTAATTCAAATTGTTCCATCGTTTGTATTCGAGTCAGGACACGGAGCTCCTGAGAGGGGTGTCTGCTTTGTGTTTTGATAGAGGAACTCTTAGTAGGTTTACAATAAGTTGAAATGGAAAGCGTTGAAAAAAATGAGCTGAGTTTTGATGGGAATTCTACTGGAATTAGAGCAAGGGAGATCTCCATTCACTGACAAGTGTTCAGAATAAAATTAGCGCCTCACAATCAACTCCTCATAACATTCCTGGATCTGGAAGAACATCTGATGAAAAGAAAATCTCTGCCTGACTTTGCTGGTAGCAATGCCTTTAGAACTCCTTATCTCCCCTTGCAACTCTAGGCTGGAACCTCTGTCCTAGGTCATCTGACCTGCCACCTGTTCACTAACTCTGGGACATGAAAGATGAAGAAGGGCTCCATCATGTGAAAAAGACCCAGACTGCCAGTTGCGAGTGGATTGCACTGGACCCTGTGGAAACTGTCTGTCTTGGTTCATAAAAGCCTACTCTGATGACCTAGGGCAGTGTGAGAGGCCAGGATAGGCTTTCTATTTCCAACCTTCAAAAATATTGAGACCTATTCTTTTAAACAAAAAAAAATACATCTGGAGGAATGGTAATGACACCAAACCCCTCCCCAAGGAAGGGGCCCTCTACCTGGATTGCTGGTTTGGTTCGCTCACAGCTTTTTCACTTGAGTTTGAGGCTGGCATGGGATTGCAACAATTATCAGCCACAGCAGAACCGTGCTGTGTTGAAGGAAAACACAATTCTGAAATGTCAGAGTGTAGACTTGGGATCAGAGCAAAACTAAAAGACAACCACAGCAGCAAAGATCGGCTTTGTCACACAGAGCTTTCTGCACGAAAACTGAAGGATTCAGGTGCTTGACGCCAATATATCCGACACCGAAAAATTCTTGTTGGCTTCAACGTCCTACCTTGGCCTACTTAAGGATTTTTGAGAACCAGAAAAGTTAAAATTGTTACCACTTTGACCATTCAGGATTATCCATCTCCACTCCATAGAGGTCATCCTGAAATCACAACTTGGTCTACTACAGACATTGACTTTGACTTATTCTTTGCCTATTTTGGTGCTTCTTTGCTTTAAAATTTAAAAGTCTGTGCCTGTAGTTTCCCTTAATCAGTTTTCAACCATTTTAATGTTATTCTGTTAATTACATTTTTCTAAATTGGTTTAGGAATTCTAATGTCTTGTGATCTTGACTTTAATGTTATTTGGTACTGCTTGAACGTAAGACTCCGTTCCATAGCTACTGGAGGTTAGGCAGAGTTTCTTTTTGAAATGTGTTGTGACCCAAACAAGTTGTATGTCAGGTTGGTAGGTGTAGGATGGTGGCTACCTGACTATGGTTACCCCAGATTTTTTGCCTGTGTTTAGCTGGTTTTTTGACTTAGTTGACCTGGTTCCCTGCTAATCAGGGCCCCAGGCCATCTGCTCTCTCTGTAAAATGGATTCCATGTACCCTAGGTACATACCACAATTGGAAATGGACTCCTTGTCAGCCCCTGTATAATGCACTATAGGTGCCCAGGGCATAGGGGCCACCAAGGCCTACCAGGGGCTGCAGCATATCTTTTGCCACCCCTGGCTGGTTCTTAAATTGACACAACTGGCTGATCACTCAGCTGGGGTAAGGTGGTGTAATCACCCCTTGCTTAGATATAGTATACCTATTTCTAAACCTATATCTGGACACATATTAACCTGTGAGCCACTCCTATGGAAGGCCTCATCAATCCTGGAGGCAGAGTGCGTGGTTTCATGTGAGATGGAGCTCTAGCATGAGCTGAGCCTGTCTGCAGCTGTCGGGAACAACTCCCTAAGCTGTTTCAGGATAACGCCATACCATATACTCTTAAGTGCCTTATAATCCTCGCGGTTATATAGCAACTCTGGTTTGGCTTTATCAAAACATGTCGTGTAAGGTGTCATACGATTTGGAATACTATCCCCTCGCCAGTTCTGGCGACGGGGATAGCATTCCACCCCTCTAGAGGGGTAAGACATGTTACTTTACTTAAATGCGGTTAATTTCTAAAAGGACCTTAGATCCACAAAATGGATGCCTCTGCCACAGACAAGACTCTGACCCCCTGAAGCTGACCGAAACTCAGCCAAATGGGGCCTGGACAAAGGGTTTCCTGTTGCAGGGAGGTGTTACACCCCCTCAGACAGGAGATAGTGGATTGTAGCAGGGAGGTTTGAAAGAAACCAGACACTGCATGGGGAGCACAAGGCTGCCCCTTGCATAATCCGGCCAAACCGGTTCTGGGGCACTCCAGCCCTCGTGCCAGGGCGGCCTGGATCAAAGGAAGGGGGTGTATCCACCCACTTCCTGGGTCCCACCCATAGGAGGGGACCTAGCAGGTAATCCAGCCCCCAAAATTAGTATAAGACTGGGAGCAGTGCCAATGCACTTTAGATCATCCTGAAATCACCTTTAAACTAAGAAGACGACTGGACTTCGACATTCTGATGAACAGAAGACTGAAGAGCATCTCCCTTGTGGCCTAGGAGGGGCCACCCTGTGAACACAGGCCCCACCCAGCACCTCGACGTCTGCTTTGCCGCCGCCTCCCGCCGGAGCCCGAGTGCAGAGCCTGACAAGACCCAGCTTCCCAGACTTCTCCCAGCCCGATCCACAGTCCCTGCAAAGAAGGGACCCGTGGAGGCACCGAGAGACGTGGGAGCGGACATCTTGAAAGACCCCTGAGACGCTGACTGCGCAGCACCCGAGGCACCCTCGACTCTGTGCTTTGGGGTTTGAGAAGCCCCACAATCGAGCAGCATTTGCACCAAAGATCAGCCCTCCAGCATCTCCACGATCTGCGTGGGGCCCTTTTGCTTTGTGCCACTCGACTCGCCATCCCGGCCGCTTGTCACGTGGTCAGCGACCATCTTGGCGACGAAACCTACGATTTACACTGTGGGTCTGGTTGCTCCAGATCTGCCCTCGCTCCTGTAGAAAGGAGTACCCGCTCTGACCTTGCTGGTCCGAGTAATAAGCCTTTTTCACTTTCCCCGTGGCTTGCATTAGCCAAGGCTTGTTTGCTTCAATCGAGTTGCCGACACCGCCATCAGCTAGAGCCTTCGAGGGACAGCTCGTGATCGACTCCTGGACGTCCTTGACCTCTTCGTGTCCACGTGGCTGCAGAGAGAAGCAACACCTCATCACCTGTTTGCACCCGACTTTGCCTGGTTCCAATCTGGTTCCACGGTGGTCACTGGGCAGTGACTTTGAACACTGTCCCCTCTGCTTTCAGGTCTTCACCACTTCAGAACCACCCTTGGATCCACCGGACACTTCTCCTTCACATCGCCTGCAGCATCTTCAGCTTCAAGCGCCAAGAACCTGCGTGTCAAAACCCGACGCCACTTCGACCCTGTGCACCCGCTTCCTGTGGGTGAGGTAACTTTGCTCCGCCGGTGTTCCCACACTGGTACACATCTCTAGGGTCTGTGTCTTAAGTTTTGTTCCTCTAGGTTCAGCGGAAGTGTCCTTAAACTTTAACTTTGCAACTTTTACGCACCATTGGTTAACATTGGTGCATGCATGCGCTTTCCGCACTGCTCCCGAATCCTGTGGGCCTCTCCCGACTTCAGCACTGCTTGTCCTGACTGCTCCCAGCGATTCCCTAGGCCCTAGGCCTAACCACTGTTCGATTGGTATCTCTTATACCACTTGTTTAGTATATGGTTTGAGTGGCCACCCGCCCTCATCCATAATTGTGCAACTTTTATGTTTAAACTGTGCTTTTGATTTAACGCTTGTGCCCCTTTATTCATAAAGAATACTGGGGATTGTTTTTAGTAATAAACACATATATTTTTATAATATATACTTGTGTGGTGTCCTTTCATTTGATATTACAGGATTGTATGTGGTAAAACAGCTCGCTTAACACGACCTCTTAAGTTAAGCCTTTGGGCTGCTTAGTCCATGCTACCCCTAGGATAGCTTGTCTAACAAGGTTGACTTACAACCTGACACCATAAGGGATTGTTTGGTCTGATAATAGGTGGTTCCAGAATTGGAAACATCACCTATCAGGCCAACTTCTCACATTGGTGAGCAGCGGTGCGGATTTGAGCTTGCTGTTGTTTTACCATTGCAATCTTTGTATCAAATTGAAAGATCACATCAAGTACCTCTAGGTACATATAAATCAAAAGCTTAGCATATTAAGTTCTACTGAACTTAGTAGTTGTAGATTAAAGGGAGTAGCACACCCTGACTACAACTCACTAGTAAGGTACAGTAGGGAAACACTTAGTGTAGGTAGGTGCATCACTTACACCACACTAGAGTCATGTCTGACACAGGAAAAGCCTCAGGGTCTACTCCTGTGACAGTTGACCTTACCCAGGCAACTTTCAGTTATGACAAACTAACCCGAAAAGACTTGGTTGCCTTGTGCAAATCAAGAGGGTTAAAAAGGGGCAGAAGCCCCACCTGCCAAATCCTGGTAGCCATCCTAGAGCAGGATGACTTAGAAAGGGCAAAGGAAGCTTCCCTAGAAACAGGAAATGGAGGGAACCCCCCTGTAACTGATCCCCCTCAGGAGGAAGATGAGGAGGAGGAGGACTCAGAAGTTGAGGACCCAGAAGATCAGGATCAGAGGGGTAGCCAGGTCCCAGTTGCCAGGCTTAGCCAGGCCAACTTAGACCTACTGGGGAATGGAGAGGGCCAGCACCTCCCCAGATCCCACCATGTTATTCTCCCAGGCAACAGAAGAGTGAGATCTCCCTCAGGGGACTCTCATATTTCTAGTGCCTCCAGAGAATCACAGAGAGGCATGACTGCTTCTCAAAAGCTAGAGCATAGGGCCAGAATGAGGGCTGTCAAACTCCAGATAGAGAGGGAGGAGGTAGCCTTGGCTCAAGCTAGACTTGCCTTGGCAAGAGAGCAAAAATTGTGTGGCTTAGATGCCACTGGTGGCAGCAATATTCCTAAAGAGAAACCCAGGTCCTATGATAGTAGAAACCTGACAAAGATTGTGCCCCCCTACAAGGAAGGGGATGACATCCACAAGTGGATAACTGCTCTTGAGAGAGCCTGCATGGTACAGCAGGTTCCTGAGGAACAGTGGGCAGCAATCTTATGGTACTCCTTTTCAGAGAAAGGGAGAGATAAGCTCCTCACTGTTAGACATGAGGATGCAAACAATTACAAAGTCCTGAAGAGTGTTCTGATAGATGGGTTTGGCTTAACCACTGAACAGTACAGGTTAAAGTTCAGAGACACCCAGAAGACACAGACTCAGGACTGGACTGATTTTGTTGATTGTGCAACTAAGGCTCTGGAGGGTTGGCTACATGGCAGCAAAGTACATGAATTTACAGGATTGTATAATTTGATTATGAGGGAGCAGATCCTAAGTAATTGTCAGAACCAGCTCTTACACCAGCACCTGGTGGACTCTGATCTGACCTCTCCCCAAGAATTGGGAAAGAAGGCAGACAAGTGGGTCAGAACCAGGATTAGGCCTAAGAATCAGGACAGTAACCAGAAGAAGGAGTCTACCAAGCCTCAAGATACGGGTGGGGATAAAAATAAAGAAAAGACTTCCCCAGGGCCCCAAAACTCCAAGAATGGGGGTGGGTCCCAAGACACTTCTTCAACTGAGAAAAAGCCTTATTGTTATGCCTGTAAACAGGTTGGGCATTACAAAACAGACAGCTGTTGTCCCAAGAATAACAATAAAGAGAATATACCTCCAAAGCCAGCTCCAACACCTCCTGTTACTGTCAGCAGTAATCCCCCAGGAAGTGGGAGCACACCCAGGAATCTGGGTGGGTTTACTTTTGGAGCACAGGAGGACCCTGGCCTATCCAGGTCCCCCTCCCCAAATGATCTTGTTTATGAGACTGGCAGGGGGTTTGCCAACTTCTCTGATTGCCCAAATACTTTGAGCAAATATAGACAAGAACCCATCATCAATGGTTTGAAAGTTGAAGCTTTTAGAGACACAGGGGCTAGCATCACCATGGTGGCTGACTGTATAGTCCCCTCTAAGCAACTTTTACCTGGTGCCACATACCAGGTAACAAACATTGATGGCATCAAAACAAATCATCCCATGGCAGTAGTAAGTCTCAGCTGGGGAGGTGTCATTGGCCCAAAGAGAGGGGCAGTGTCATCAAACTTGCCTGTGGACTGTCTACTTGGTAATGATTTGGAAATCTCAGCCTGGGCTGAGGTTGAACAGGAAATCCATTCTAGAATGGTAAATTCCAATGGAAAGGTTAGTGGGGCTGTAATGGCTACAGCCCCAATTCAAGATGTCCTTCCTGAAAAGGTTGGTAGGGCTGAGAAACTCTCTGCCCCATCTTTAGCAAAAGCTCTTCCTGAACAGAATAGCAAAGCTGTTATGATAACAGCAGAAACCCAAACTGAGTCTCCTCCTGAAAAGGTTGGTGGGGCTGTGAGGGCCACAGCCCAAACTCAAACTGATATGTGTGTTGTGAAACCTGAAATGATGGATAACTCCACACAAACTGAGAGCATGGAGGAGGAAGAGGAATCTCCCCCTCACCAGACTTTAGGACAGGATCAGCCTCCTCAGGGAACTGATCTTACCCCTGATGAAGGAACTGCCCCAGAGGTGGTTGGGCCTAGCCTGACAGAACCTCTGATGTCAGTGGACCCTTCTCGGGTGGGACCCAGTCTGGAGCAGGTAACCTGCCCCTCTCTACCTTGCCTTAGCCAGCCCAGGGCTGCAGAGGACAAGAAGGACAGTGAGACCCAGAGGGCCCACTGTCAAATAAAGCACCCCCATCAACAGATTAGGGGCACCAAAACTAGTAGCCCTAGTGAGGTGAAAACTTTAAAAACTCCTGAGGGAGCCCCCTTAAAAACAGTTAGGGACCTCCCACAGATGGATTCTGTTGGGCACAGCCAAACCTGGGACCCAAAGGGCCCAAACCTGAACTGTCCCTCCAGCAAGCCAAACAGAGGGACCCAGCCTCCAGCTTTAGGTAGCCAGAGGTTGACCCTGAGAGCACAGTGCAACTCAGTTGAAGAAAGAAAGGCACACATGGTGGAAGATAATTGGAGGAAGCTAAGCCCTAAATTAGTAGAGCCTCACTTCAATACTCCATATCCAAACCAGCCTTTAACTTTGCATAAACACACCCAAGGTAGTGATTCCCTATGTGGAGACCCTCTAATACCCCAAGGGTGAGGGACTGCTTAGTGGACCATGAGACAGGGGGTACCCATGCTAGTGCAGGTACTTCCTTATATGGCCACTCAGGCAATATAGGCTTACCTGGCCAAGGATAGCCTTATCTCCTTTCGTTTGGGGGGGGGGGGGGGGTTGTGTAGGAAGGTGGCTACCTGACTATGGTTACCCCAGATTTTTTGCCTGTGTTTAGCTGGTTTTTTGACTTAGTTGACCTGGTTCCCTGCTAATCAGGGCCCCAGGCCATCTGCTCTCTCTGTAAAATGGATTCCATGTACCCTAGGTACATACCACAATTGGAAATGGACTCCTTGTCAGCCCCTGTATAATGCACTATAGGTGCCCAGGGCATAGGGGCCACCAAGGCCTACCAGGGGCTGCAGCATATCTTTTGCCACCCCTGGCTGGTTCTTAAATTGACACAACTGGCTGATCACTCAGCTGGGGTAAGGTGGTGTAATCACCCCTTGCTTAGATATAGTATACCTATATCTAAACCTATATCTGGACACATATTAACCTGTGAGCCACTCCTATGGAAGGCCTCATCAATCCTGGAGGCAGAGTGCATGGTTTCATGTGAGATGGAGCTCTAGCATGAGCTGAGCCTGTCTGCAGCTGTCGGGAACAACTCCCTAAGCTGTTTCAGGATAACGCCATGCCATATACTCTTAAGTGCCTTATAATCCTCGCGGTTATATAGCAACTCTGGTTTGGCTTTATCAAAACATGTCGTGTAAGGTGTCATACGATTTGGAATACTATCCCCTCGCCAGTTCTGGCGACGGGGATAGCATTCCACCCCTCTAGAGGGGTAAGACATGTTACTTTACTTAAATGCGGTTAATTTCTAAAAGGACCTTAAATCCACAAAATGGATGCCTCTGCCACAGACAAGAGTCTGACCCCCTGAAGCTGACCGAAACTCAGCCAAATGGGGCCTGGACAAAGGGTTTCCTGTTGCAGGGAGGTGTTACACCCCCTCAGACAGGAGATAGTGGATTGTAGCAGGGAGGTTTGAAAGAAACCAGACACTGCATGGGGAGCACAAGGCTGCCCCTTGCATAATCCGGCCAAACCGGTTCTGGGGCACTCCAGCCCTCGTGCCAGGGCGGCCTGGATCAAAGGAAGGGGGTGTATCCACCCACTTCCTGGGTCCCACCCATAGGAGGGGACCTAGCAGGTAATCCAGCCCTCAAAATTAGTATAAGACTGGGAGCAGTGCCAATGCACTTTAGATCATCCTGAAATCACCTTTAAACTAAGAAGACGACTGGACTTCGACATTCTGATGAACAGAAGACTGAAGAGCATCTCCCTTGTGGCCTAGGAGGGGCCACCCTGTGAACACAGGCCCCACCCAGCACCTCGACGTCTGCTTTGCCGCCGCCTCCCGCCGGAGCCCGAGTGCAGAGCCTGACAAGACCCAGCTTCCCAGACTTCTCCCAGCCCGATCCACAGTCCCTGCAAAGAAGGGACCCGTGGAGGCACCGAGAGACGTGGGAGCGGACATCTTGAAAGACCCCTGAGACGCTGACTGCGCAGCACCCGAGGCACCCTCGACTCTGTGCTTTGGGGTTTGAGAAGCCCCACAATCGAGCAGCATTTGCACCAAAGATCAGCCCTCCAGCATCTCCACGATCTGCGTAGGGCCCTTTTGCTTTGTGCCACTCGACTCGCCATCCCGGCCGCTTGTCACGTGGTCAGCGACCATCTTGGCGACGAAACCTACGATTTACACTGTGGGTCTGGTTGCTCCAGATCTGCCCTCGCTCCTGTAGAAAGGAGTACCCGCTCTGACCTTGCTGGTCCGAGTAATAAGCCTTTTTCACTTTCCCCGTGGCTTGCATTAGCCAAGGCTTGTTTGCTTCAATCGAGTTGCCGACACCGCCATCAGCTAGAGCCTTCGAGGGACAGCTCGTGATCGACTCCTGGACGTCCTTGACCTCTTCGTGTCCACGTGGCTGCAGAGAGAAGCAACACCTCATCACCTGTTTGCACCCGACTTTGCCTGGTTCCAATCTGGTTCCACGGTGGTCACTGGTCAGTGACTTTGAACACTGTCCCCTCTGCTTTCAGGTCTTCACCACTTCAGATCCACCCTTGGATCCACCGGACACTTCTCCTTCACATCGCCTGCAGCATCTTCAGCTTCAAGCGCCAAGAACCTGCGTGTCAAAACCCGACGCCACTTCGACCCTGTGCACCCGCTTCCTGTGGGTGAGGTAACTTTGCTCCGCCGGTGTTCCCACACTGGTACACATCTCTAGGGTCTGTGTCTTAAGTTTTGTTCCTCTAGGTTCAGCGGAAGTGTCCTTAAACTTTAACTTTGCAACTTTTACGCACCATTGGTTAACATTGGTGCATGCGTGCGCTTTCCGCACTGCTCCCGAATCCTGTGGGCCTCTCCCGACTTCAGCACTGCTTGTCCTGACTGCTCCCAGCGATTCCCTAGGCCCTAGGCCTAACCACTGTTCGATTGGTATCTCTTATACCACTTGTTTAGTATATGGTTTGAGTGGCCACCCGCCCTCATCCATAATTGTGCAACTTGTATGTTTAAACTGTGCTTTTGATTTAACGCTTGTGCCCCTTTATTCATAAAGAATACTGGGGATTGTTTTTAGTAATAAACACATATATTTTTATAATATATACTTGTGTGGTGTCCTTTCATTTGATATTACAGGATTGTATGTGGTAAAACAGCTCGCTTAACACGACCTCTTAAGTTAAGCCTTTGGGCTGCTTAGTCCATGCTACCCCTAGGATAGCTTGTCTAACAAGGTTGACTTACAACCTGACACCATAAGGGATTGTTTGGTCTGATAATAGGTGGTTCCAGAATTGGAAACATCACCTATCAGGCCAACTTCTCACAGTAGGCTCATCCCCTCTCAAAGTAATAACCCAATTTCATAGATTGCCACCTGGCCAGGTGCAGTCCTTGTATCAACAGGTATGGTGTATAGAAAAATCCGGAGTATACATATTTGTTTGCACTACCCATTACCAAAGAGAGGCAGTATAATGTTTGCCTTCAAGTCAGAATAACCACTCTGGCCATTCTTTTCAGCCTTTGTATAATCTAAAATACATCTTGTAGAATGTAGCATTTCATTGTCTCAGCGAGTACTACTTCTAGAATCTTCGTATACATAAGCCTGTCGTGATTTTTCGTGGGACTCAATTTGTTGCACTCATCCCTATTCCTACAGTTGTCTCAGGTTTCCATGCCAGTCATTTTGACTTCTTCTCTGTCCTACTTCATCTTCCCCAGCGGAGCAGTCTCTACATATTAGACATCAAAAGACTGCTCAGATAGTACCAGTATTTAAAGACGAATATGAGATCATTCATCCAGCCTACCTTTTGCATATTCGTCCACTGGTGCAAGCCAGGCTTTTATATACATCAACTTTCTCTGGATGGGTAGTTGATTGCTGTAGGCGTTGAACAAGCTAATGGCCCCTGCAAGGTGGGCTGCCGCTCCTTTCAGCTGGGGAAGCTGCTAATGCAGCATTCCAAGGTAACGAGCCCATTGCAGCGATTTATTAAGCACTGCTCATATTCGTTCTTTTTTATAGTTATTATTGAGTAATATAATATCTGAGCGTATACTTCTCAGGTTTGGCAAGCAAGGGAGCCAATTTAATGTCTTTGTCCTAGCAGCCTCTCTTTCAAGCTGTGCTGCTTCATATTCTGGTCTGAGGTTATTGATTCTGATGATTTCATTAAGAAGGTAAGATGTATTGCCTCTAATCTTAGGTAATCTTGTTTTAAGGGTAGCTTGATGAAGATCCCATTATAGAGATGACAGGTTTACTTGTCTGTAATTCTAAGTGTGCGTCATGAGTAACTTCATTTTATTCGCAGATATCCCTCTTTGCCTCTTCCTTTATTGGAGAGGTGGCAGGTTTTTACTTATCATTAAATTGAACTGAAATGGCTGCTGGAATGTAGTCCATTATGGGTGACTTCTGGCTCTCAGCCCTAATGAACCATCGTATTTTTTCTTTAAAAACCTCTGTCAATGTGGCTCCTCCATTATCCTTGCTCCTGTCCGGCAGATCCCAGTTCTTTATGCGATGCCTGCATTGTGCCACTGATCCATTGTTTGCTTATGGTGGTTGATTTGTCATTCTTGTTTTGGTTGTTGGTATCTGTTTCTATTTCTCCTCAAATGGATAGCATCTGTAAAAGATTGATCCTAGATTGCTCTTTCATTAACTTCTTTCTTCTTCTTAACAGAAAATTCAGGAGAAAGAAGCCCTTCTCCTCTTCTTCAACAGGACCGCTGAAGCCAAGCTGCGAGCAGTCACGTAAGGCCCTGGTTTCCTATTAGCAGGGGTTCCATTCACAGGCCATGCAAACCACAGCTCTGCAACGAGAGGGCAACAAGAGTTTCTCACATCACATGCTGATACTTTCACATGTAAAAGATGTGAAGTTACTTTAAACTGAAGCATCATTTTCCAGTATCCAGTCAAGCTGTTGGTACTGATGGTTACTGGAGCTTAGAGGCCTGCAAATGATGCTGAGCACACATGTCTTCTCTTCATCTTATGACATTATCTGTGCTAATATAGGTTTCCCAAACATGCGCTGCAGCAAAGTGTATTGTGCGTCACGGGGCCGCTCAAGCTGCGTTATGCTTGCACACATAGATGTATTATACATCTTTAATTTTCACACAGTCTGATTATTGTAGATTGAAAGAACTCAAAGTGTAAACAGTTGCACTGTATTGTGAATGTCTAAATTGATAACACAATAATGAATTATCCTGTTTTAAAATTTTCTTTCTGATACAAAAAGAGCATGTGTGCTTTAAAGTTACAGCCGTGGGCGGATAAAATGGGCATCAGTTGGATGGAGGGGATAGAAGTGTCATAAGCACAAGTGTTCTGGTGATGGAAGAGGGAAGAAGTGATATAAAGTGGAGACATTGAACTTTGGATCCTTGGTAAAGGAGGTTAAAATAATGTTTTTCACCTATTACACATTTAAAATCATAGGTGTCCTCTCTGAGCCAGGTAGGCCTCATTAGGCCAGATTTTCAGGGTAGGAGCAGACTATTTTATTTGTGATTTATTTTTGTAAATTCATCTTATGGATCTCCAAACGATCAGGCCTTCCAGCACCAACATTGGACACACCTGATCTCCGTGAAATCCAGTTGAGAACTAGTCGTTGGGATATCACATTTACCATTGAATCTGCAACATTACTTCTAATTTTCACCCAGTGGCTCTGATGGTAGCCCTTAGTCTCCTTTGCAGCTCCTGGACAGGACACGTTTCTTACACATAAAAGACACCAACAGGTAAAGAGGTGAATTCATTGCAGAAGTAGTGTTTCTAGCTACAGAAGTGGTAGTGCCATGGCTTCTCCCCCCTTGCTGAATCCCTCCTTTGCTGCAAGCGAGTGTCTGGTATTAGTAGCTTGTGGATGTCCACTTTCACAGCAATGGCTGACATCATTGGCTGCTTGTGTACCAATGTTTTAAACATGCATTTGTGTTTTTTTCTCTTTATTTGCTGCAGAGAATACATCCTGGACTTATTGGAAAGTGGGCGAGAGAAGTTTTTGGTATTTGCTCATCACAAGATTGTGTTGAACGCTGTGTGTGAAGAACTGGGGAAAAAGGCAGGTTTATTTCTAACTCTATTTTGATATTTCTTGTTTCTTTACGTATCTTCATCTGCACTAATACATTGGGAAATCTGTGCAGGATTTCTGCTCATTGAGTTTCTAGATTGTGTAAGATTAGCCCTTTTTGCTATTAAAACCTCTATAATTTGTTGTGGAATTAAGGAAAAGGCTTTGAATTATCTTGAACATTTAAGTAGTGGATTTGGCGTCCTTGCTGAGGGGTGTTGCTGCCCTTGACCTGCGGGTGTGCTCTTTTCGCCGTTCCTGCTCCCTGGACTTTGCCTGCTTCTCGCGGCCCCTGCTCCGCGGGAGCCGCTCGTGAGGGGGTGACTTTGGTGCTGATTGCAAAGGAGGCGGAAGAGACTTGCCACCGGACCACAGCGGGACTGCGAGGACCAGCGGGCAGTGCATTGCTTAAACTGCCGCAGCTGGTCCTCTTCCCGCCCCAACCTCCCGGCTCAATAAACCTGCCGAGGGCCCTCACCTCATTGGATTTGTCGTCCTTGCTGAGGGGTGTTGCTGCACTTGACCTGCCGTTCCTGCTCCCTGGACTTTGCCTGCCTCCTGGCCCATAGGAATGAATGGCTAAGTATTCCTTATTAACGAATCTCAATTAGCAGTTTGTTATTAAGGAATATTAAGGAATCGCTAATATTTTATCGATTCCTACCTACATTCAATTTGCGAGTCCTTAATAGCAATTCGTTAAAAATCGCTATTAAGGACTCGCTAAATTGAATTTACCTACATCTGGCCCTAAATAAGCACGCTGTATTAAAGGTTGGCCTGCTGGTGCTCACTGAGCTCTGACTTGATCAACCACGAGGTCCTCCTATCTATCTTCACAGAGCACATGGGTGCTGGGTGATCAGGACTACAATGGAGCTCCAGGCTATTCAGGTTAACCCTGCCCTTCTTCTTATGTCTTGCACAGTGCACTGATGCTCAGTTTTGTCTCCTGCTTTATTTAATATCTACTATTGCCCACTGGGGGACTTAAGTCTTATAGGAAGCATCTCCCTGCATCAGTATGCTGATGACACTTATCTATTTCTGAGGGTTTTAACTGACTGTGATTGATGTCCCATGCGTGAGAGACTGCCTCATGATATAGGGTTGTGGATGTCTGTACTCTTTTTAAAAAAAAAAAAAAAGGAAGAAAATCTCCAACGTCTGCATTCTCTTCGTCCCTACCGCCTCCTGTTCAGCTTAGACTTTCTTTCCTTACTTACTTTATTACTTAGCCCTGCTGTTCTCTCTCCGTTCACATTTTATCTTTGTTAACAAGTGCAAAATGAAAGCACAAGTTTTTACACATGCACAACCCTGACATTCGATTCTTCAATTTTAACCTATCATTGAGATGGATATTTGTATCCACAGATTCCCTGCCTGCATAATCTCCCCAGGCTCCATCTTGCAACTGGAAACTCTTGTAATCGTTCCTTTATGCAAGTAAGTGGTGTCATTGATTCGGTTCCATCATCAGCGAGGATTCACCCATTGATGCTTGGTACAAGTTGAAAGGAACATCACAATGACGGGAAACAACATTGAAGAAAATGAAGAGGTGCAATCACCGTGAAGCAATGCTAGCAAAGCTGTTAATTAAACACCGACAGGCAAGGCAAAAGCCTGCACAGGATATGGCCAGATTTGCCAAACCATCAGGTAGTGGATCAATGACATGAATCCCAGAGGTTGTTCGATCCATCCAAAATTGAAAGTACTCTGAGACTGAATTTGTGTCTTTTACCACTTGAGCTACCAATTATGCAGAATGCAAAGAAAACTGCAATTTATAAAACAATTTGCTGCTATGTGTCCAAAAGGAGTGCAGCTGCAACAAACCGTTTAGAGGATAAATGCTGTAAAGGACTCCCCTCAGATGAAACTCCCTGCAATCACAAAAAATATTCTGAAGGAGTGCAGAGAATGGACTCTCTTCTTTAGTTTGTGAAACTGACAAAACACATCACAAACGAAAAAGCATCTAGAACTAATCTATAGGAAAATAGAAAAATGCCCATCACAAACCAAAATTGAAAAGGTAAAGCACCTGCTCTGGACAAACATCTTTAACTACATACTATCATGATGACAAAGAAAGACACATGACTTTTGTATATCACAAGATTTAACATCCGAGGTCTACCAAATTATAGATGTTTCTGGGATCAAAGAGATTTAAATAAAAAAAGATGTCATTGTTGGAAAACGGAGAAACTCTACCTTGTCCCTTTCTTCTGCAAATGGAACAAATCCTGTAGAAGAGGTCTCTATTGGAAGTCTGCGAGGACTCCGACATCTGAAACTACAAAGAGATGAAACTATGCCTATTAGGGAGCCTATCAACAAATACTTTGGGTCGCGATCTAAACCTTATGATGAAAGAGAAACAACAAATGGTCATTATTAAGGAGTAAGAGAGCCCCAAAGGAAAAACTTTCACAAAAATTTGAAGAATCAGTGGCACAAAATGTAATCCTGTGTTTTCCCAATTCTAGCCCCACATACTCCCAGTTTTCTCTAGACACTGGTCACTCCAAGAGCTGAGGAAATACCATCACAATAGCCAAATAAATCCGAAAAGGCTGTGACAAAGACCCATTATACATAAAAGGACTCTGAATACAGAAACAAGTTTACTCCAGCGAACTTCACTGAAGCCAAAAAATGTTTCCTCCATGAATGACTCCTATGACCTTTGAACATCTCTTAGTTTCTAACATTCTTAGTTATTGCCCTACTCTGACGACGACTTTGATGCTCACTGACTAACCCTACTTGGTCTACATCCGCAAAGTTTACATTTTTGTAAGCTAAGTTCCTTTGTTGACTAAATGCAATAAATAAAATTGAAATGTATATAGAAATCTGCTTGTTGCGTATCTACTAGAAAGAACTTTACTGAAAGTAAGTAACTTATTTGTTCTGTTTCTGATTTCCATTTAGTGGCTTCAGCTCTGGTTATTTTATGATTGGATGATCGGAATACACGTATTGTAGATTTCTCTTGTACTACAGTTGGCCTTCTGAGATTGGTGTTCCCTGCCACTGTATGAATAAATTGACTGCCTATATGTTTTCATTCACACTTTTAAGTTGGCATGAATTGGTGATGAGGTACTTACCTGGGCACATCAGCCTTCTAAACTCTTGTTAGCAGGTGGTTCCTGAGCAACCTGCAACAACTAAAGAAACCGGGAGCCGACCCCCTGAATTTATCTAATTATCACCCCATTTCCTTGCTCCCCTACAAGGTTCTGGAGGCACACGTAGCAAAGTGCCTATCCAACTTCATAGAACACCCTGAATACCTAGATCCCCAACAAGTGGGCTTCCACCCCGCCCACTCCACAGAGACAGTGATTATCGCAGTATTGGACGCCTTACCTGCTAACGCTGATAATGGCATCCCTCAGGCCCTGGTGCTCCTAGATCTGTTGCCGCGTTTGACACGGTCAACCATAAAATCCTGATGGACCGTGTTAGACGTGCAGGCATCCAAGGGTCAGCTCTCGATTGGATCGGCTCATTTCTCGAGGGCTGTACCCAAGCAGTACGACTTGCCCCATTCACCGCCCCTAAAATCGCGACTACGTGTGGGGTCCCACAGGGATCGTCACTATCCCCCCACGTGTTCAATTTGTATCTCCTGCCCCTGATCCAGTCCTTGAAGGACAGGACTGGCAGACGGAACTTGGATCCCCACCCGCCCCGTCCTCCTCTGTCAAACGCCTATGGGTTAGCATAAATGACGATCTCTCACTAAAATCTCAAGTAGGGGCAGTGGTCTCGGCCTGCTTTTTCCACCTGTGCAAAATCAGGAAGATCAGCCATCTGCTCACCCACGCAGCACTGATACAGGTAGTGATTGCCTTGGTACTTTCACACCTAGACTTTGCCAATTCAATCTACCTCCGCATGCCACTCTACTTAATTAAATGTCTCCAGTTGGTCCAGAACCAAGCTGCGAGACTGATCCACAAGCAAGCAAGATAGCAATCTGCCAGACCCCTACCACATAAACTCCCCTGGCTCCCCATTTCCCAACGCGCGGCATTCAAATTGGGTTGATTAATTTATAAGTTTCTATACTGCCGGAGCCCTAAATTCATCAACTGCCTGTTATCTAGGTATACCCCATCCTGCAACCTGCTCTCAGCCCACCTTCAGCTGTTAAACACCCCTGCCTTCAAGTTAAAATGCCAGGGAGGATGCAGGTGTGCCTCCTTGGCCCCCCCAAATTGTGGAACTCTTTTCCACTGGAGATCTGGTCTTGTAACAACCTTATGAGCTTCAGGAAATTGCTCAAGACATGGCTGTTTGGGCAGGCACATGAGTAAACTCGCCCTTGGTTCGACACACTATAGAGCTAGTGCCATGAAACCATCCGGTTTACGTGCGCTGTAGAAATTCTTTATAACATAACATAACATGAGTTTAAAAATCCCCACGTCATGCACACTAAATATTCTTCTGTAGTAGGGGATCTCTGTGGATAGTCATAATCTAGTGAATAGTCCCGCCCATGTGCGTGGACCCCGGAACAATCAAAAATAATCTCTTAAAGTGTCGAAAAAATGCGGAACTGCACAGACACTTAAGAGAGAATTTAAAGACCGATAATGCAGCCTATAAAAGCTACACTGTCCAGTACTTCAACTAGAAATTCCACCACAAAATCCACAAAACAGCAAAGCCTGTACAGATTTCCCTTGCTTCAACAGCAAACACCCTCTGGAATGATAGAGAGGAGGACCTGGACAGACAAGCCCCATAGGCTGCCATTATGTGGCTCAGAACAGGATACTGTGCCTTTAAGAGAACCTTCCAGAACTTCACAGTATCCCAGAATGCACTGCAGGTCCCATTTACTTTCAGTTCTTTTTTCCGGCTCCTGCAAGCAGGACCCTGGAGCATTGAGCTCTCCCTTTTTAAGGGTTTATTGGTGATTTTTCACTTTGTTGTTCAAGTTAAGTGCTTTTAAGTACTTTGGTGCTGTTCTTCTTGGTGTTTTGCTCCTTTTGAAGTCAAATATTTATTTATTTATTTATTAATAACATTTCTAAAGCGCGAACAAAGGCCCATGGGCGTCTCGGCGCTAGGATATCTGCAGTATTTAACCGGAGAGGGAGAAACTGGGGTTAATGATTAATAAGCCAGGTCTTGAGTTGTTTGCGAAAAGACCAGAGAGAGGGGCTTGTTTTTATCGAAAGTGGCAGTGTGTTCCATAATTTAGGAGCTGACACCAAGAATCTTCTGTCACCCCAAGTGACCGATTTAGTACGAGGAATCGTAAGGTCTTTTGAGGTGGAAGAGCGTAGTGTTCTGTGGGGACAGTAAGGAATCAGATTTTGAGTAAGAAAGACTGGTCCCAGGTTGTGCAACGCCTTGTACACGATACACAGGGTTTTGAACTTTATCCTGTTTCTGAAGGGTAACCAGTGTAAATCTCTTATGGTTTCTGAGGCAGATAGATATTTGGGAATCTTGCCCAGAAGCCTAGCGGCTGAATTTTGAATGGTCTGAAGTTTGTTTATAACTCTTCCCTGTGCATTTATGAACAAGGCATTGCAATAATCCTTAGTGGATAATACCAGGGAGGTCACCAATGTTTTGCCAGCTGTGGCAGGAAGGAAAGGGGGATTTTTTTTGATAAGTTTCAGTTTGTAAAAAGCAGAGGAAGTGATTTGATTGGCATGTGGGACGAAGTTAAGGCGGTCATCGAAGATGACGCCCAGGTTCCTCACCTTACTGACTGGCTTAGGGGGAGGACCTAAGGACACGGGCCACCAACAGGATGACCATTCAGGGGTAAGATGTCCGAAGATGACTACTTCCGTCTTGTCGGAATTTAATTTAAGGCAATTGGAGGCCATCCAATCCCCAATTGCCAACATGCCCGATTTAAAAACCTCAGCTATTTTATGGCCATCATTTTTGATGGCGAGGACCAACTGAGTGTCGTCTGCATATGAGGTAAGGCTCATCCCGTAAGCTCGAATGACGTTAGCTAAGTCCGACACGTAGATATTAAAAAGTGTCGGACTTAGGGATGAGCCTTGAGGTACCCCACATGGCAGCGACAGAGTGGAAGAATAAAAAGGTCCTAGAGTGACCACCTGAGTCCTATCGGCCAAAAATGAGGCCAAGAGTTTCTTGGCAGTTTGTTGGACACCCATGTTTTCGACACGGTCGATCAGAGTTGCATGATCGACCGTGTCGAAAGCCGCCGATAGATCAAGCAGTATTAATACTGCTGTGCCCCCAGCATCACGGATGGATCTAATATCATCCGCGGCTTTAATCAATGCCGTCTCCGTCCCAGGGAATCGGCGGAAACCAAACTGGGATTCATCAAGTAAATGGTGTTTCTCTATAAAAGCAGAAAGTTGTAAATTCAATGCTTTTTCTGCAATTTTTGCCAGAACTGGGAGACTAGCGATTGGGCGGTAACTCTTTGGGTCGGTCATATCCAGATTTGACTTTTTTAATAATGGTTTGAGAAGGTTTTTTTTAAGAATGGCTTGGTAAATTCCAGTCCTAAACATGGAATTGCAAATTGAAGTAATAGCTGGGAGAAGCACCTCAATAACTGGTAAAATTACTTTAAAAGGTCAAGGGTCAAGTGCCGAGCCTGATCTGATCGTAGATAAAATGTCCGCTGTCTGGGAGCTGGAAATATCTGCAAATTGAGTGAGAGTGGAACCTGTGCGGTTGACAGGAGTCGTTATGGGGGGTGTATCAGTGTTATTTGAAAAGGCCGTGTAAATGTCATTGACCTTACTAAAAAAGAATTTGGCCAGGGCGTCACATAGCAGTTGGGAGGGAGGTGGTGTCAGATTAGAAGAATGACCAGCTAACTGTTTAGTAGTTTCATACAGGGCCATATTAGAATTAGAAAAAAAACTTTTTCTTAGCCTCACTGATCATAGATTTATATTTAGCCACCGTTTCTTTGTACAGCACTTTGGCTTCTTCAGAATAGTCTTTTCGCCAATGCCTTTCTTTATTCCTGCACTGTTGTTTTTGTGTTCTTAAGACCTCCGTATACCAGGGAGCCGAAGGGGCAAGTCTATTACGGGACCGCTGTTTGACCGGGGTCAATGAGGTGGCAGCCGAACCCAGCCACTCATGATATTGAGTGGTAGCAATATTGGGGTCAGCTGATAAGGAGGGAATGGAATTAGTCGAGAGCATATTAAGGTTGGTGCTATTGATATCGTTCCACGCCAAAAATGGTTGACGGTGGATTGAGGATACTGTGGGGGCACTAGAATCGTGAAAGGTCAACAAAGCCAAGATTGCATGGTGGTCAGACCAAGTGAGGGGAAGGATTTGAGAAATATGGAGATCATCTGAATTGGAAAAAATGCCGTCCAATATATGGCCTCCGTCGTGTGTGGACGATTTGACCAATAATGGAAGACCAAAGGTTGCCATGTCAGCGATTAAAGAAGCAGTGTCTTCATCCTCGGTTTTATCGAAATGAAAGTTAAAATCTCCTAAGACTGTTAAAGAGTTATCAAGGGCGGACGATTCTAGGATAGACCTGAAGTCAGAGATGAAGCCGGCCCTTGATCCCGGTGGTCGATACAGGAGGATCCCTTTAAAATTATAGGAGGGAGTCAGTTTAATAGAAAACTGTATGGCTTCGCAAGACAATGACAGAATCGTGGTAGTCCTCACCGTTAATATGTCACGAGCAATGATCGCAATACCACCGCCTTTCTTGCGCTGTCTATCCAATCTATGGATAGAAAAACCCTTAGGAACGGCAATGACCAAATCTGGATCGGAAGAGTCATCCATCCATGTTTCAGTCAAAAATAAAATATCAAAATTTTTATCCTCGATTAAATCAGCTATGTCCTGTCGGTGTTTGCCGAGCGAACGGACATTGGTAAGGGCGATGGAATAGGACTTGGATGAATTGTTTTTGGTCTTGGAAGACGAGTTGATATGGAGGGGTATAGATGTTTTACAGCAGTGACAGTACGGTATGGAATTTCCAGTGAGAAACGGTGGATCAAATGTAGGACATACCTGAGAATGATGGTGACGCAACCTCAGGAGCTTGGCAGATGAAGAAATGACTCGTGAGGCCGGGAGACCCGAAACAGGGGGAGTGGCCCTAGGCCCGGTCCCGGCGCAGACGGGCTTGCCTTTGGCGCGCCTTCGGCGCGCCACTGGCGCGCCCGCTGCGCCAGCCCGCTGCGCGGACGGGAGGGTCTGCTGTTCATATACATGGTTGGGAAGGTGGGAGGAGGGTGGGAGGAACGAAGAACTAGAGCGCCAGCCTTCCCCTGACAAAGATGGCGGCTGAAGTGGCTGCAATGCGTTACCAGCGCCTAGTATCGGCGGCGCTGTACCAGGGCAGTTCCAATGACCACCTCGGGCGAAGCAATCTCGCACCTAGGTGGGAACTATATTTTAAGAATGGTCAATTAAAATAATTACACTTTTTAAAATCGTTATTTTAAAATCAATAACGAGCAGTCATTCATATAAATCAAATTCAAGGGCTCAAGTGTGGCAAAGATCCCCCGGCTTCCACCTCAGGGGTTTAAATGTGCAAAATTTCACGAGGGTCTGTAGGCACGCCCTTAAGTATCCTGGGAGGGCGGGAGGAACGAAGAATTAGAGCGCCAGCCTTCCCCTGACAAAGATGGCGGCTGAAGTGGCTGCAATGCGTTACCAGCGCCTAGTATCGGCGGCGCTGTACCAGGGCAGTTCCAATGACCACCTCGGGCGAAGCAATCTCGCACCTAGGTGGGAACTATATTTTAAGAATGGTCAATTAAAATAATTACACTTTTTAAAATCGTTATTTTAAAATCAATAACGAGCAGTCATTCATATAAATCAAATTCAAGGGCTCAAGAGAGGCAAAGATCCCCCGGCTTCCGCCTCTGGGGTTTAAATGTGCAAAATTCCACGAGGGTCTGTAGGCACGCCCTTAAGTATCCTGGGAGGGCGGGAGGAACGAAGAACTAGAGCGCCAGCCTTCCCCTGACAAAGATGGCGGCTGAAGTGGCTGCAATGCGTTACCAGCGCCTAGTATCGGCGGCGCTGTACCAGGGCAGTTCCAATGACCACCTCGGGCGAAGCAATCTCTCACCTAGGTGGGAACTATATTTTAAGAATGGTCAATTAAAATAATTCCACTTTTTAAAATTGTTATTTTAAAATCAATAACGAGCAGTCATTCATATAAATCAAATTCAAGGGCTCAAGAGAGGCAAAGATCCCCCGGCTTCCGCCTCAGGGGTTTAAATGTTTAATATGCCTGCATTATTTGACAAATGCCCGGAGTGCTCCAGGAAGAAGGCAAAGTCCGATCCCCATGAGGTGTGTATCCTCTGCCTTCCCTCTTCCCACATCCCAGAGGAGTGTGAGATTTGTCAAGGCTTCTCTGGCAGGACCCTGAAGGAAAGACAGAAGATCAGGCTTCAGGGCCTCGAGGAAAGAAGGCTGAAGGCGCAAGGTGGGTCTGGAGGGGCTTATTCTGCCCATGCTGAGGCCTCTGGGGGGCTTCCCAGGGGCAGGAAGACCAGCAAACGTTCCCATTCTCCATCTGAGTCGGTTGCACTGACTACGACGTCGAGAGGGATGACTACGGTCTGTTCCCCGTCTCCCCAGGGCTCTGGGTCGAAGCGACGTCGACGGTCGACGTCGAGGGAGTTACACAGACCGGCGTCGAAGTCTCCTTTGATGATTTCGTCGTCATCGACGTCGAGTGATCGACGTCAAAGGGCCCGGCGTCGGCGCTCGCCGTTGGCGAAGAGGAAACGATCGTCGTCGAGGGGATCCTCGTCGTCGAGTTCGCCGTCGAGGCGGAAGAGGTCACTGTCGAGGCGGAAGAGGTCGCCGTCGAGGCGGAAGAGGTCGCCATCGAGGCGGAAGAGGTCGCCGTCGAGGTCGCCGTAGAGGCGCAAGAGGTCGTCGTCGAGGCGCGAGAGGTCGTCGTCGAGACGCAAGAGATCGTCGTCGAGACGGTCGTGGTCGCCGTCGAGGCGGACGAGGTCGCCGTCGAGGCGTGGAAGACAGTCGACGTCGAGGAAGGGACGCTAGACGTCGAGGGACCTGCGCTCGCCGTCTGGTCACCGTTCTTCGACGTCGAAGAAGCGTGGTGAGAGGCCTGATGCTGTGGGAGGCTTGCCAAAGTCCAGGTCTGGAAAGGAAGGCGGATCACCGGGATCGGTGTACTCCGAGGTGTATACTCCCTCACAGAAGCATGTTATGCCTCCGCCTCCGTTGCCGAGGGGTCTCCCTCCGAGGGCTCCAACCCCCCTCCTTTGCCTCCGCTGCCTCCACCTGTACCTCGGCCTCAGGGGCCTGATAGGCCGCCCCCGGTTCCTCCGAGGTCGGTCTCGTTGCCCAGGCTTCCGACCCCTCCCAAGGGGACTCCTAAGCCGCAGGCCCCGTCCAAACCCAGGACTCCCGCCCCGGGGAAACCGGCGGAGCGTCCCAGGCCTAGGAAATCGCAGTCACGCTCCGGACGGAGAGGAAGATCGAGGAGTCGACACAGGTCCTCCACTAGATCTAGGCATCGCCATAGGAGGCGAGGATCCAGGTCCCGTACGGACTCCTCCAGGACTCGCTCATATTCGCCGACCCTGTCTGATTCCCCAGAGACAAGGGTGTCTCCGGTGGACGACATCAGCACATTCCAGGAGGTTCTCCTGAGGGGGGCTACAAAATTGGGCATCACGGTGACGGCTCCTACCCCTACGACGTCCGTGATATTCGAGACACTTCACAAGAAGCATCTGTCTCGCCCTCTGCTGCCATTGGTGCCAGGATTGGTTGAACCTGCGGAGGAGCTGTTCCTTACACCGGCGAGTGGTGGTGTTCAGCGGAGAATCTCCTAAGAGGGGTTCCCTTCCACAAGGACATTCCCACTCAGACTATCGTGACGGATGCTTCTCTCCAGGGATGGGGATCGCACTCCGGAGATTTACAGATTCAAGGGACGTGGTCCCCGACGGAGTCCACGTACCACATCAATTTCCTAGAACTCAGAGCTGTTCACTTGGCACTGAAGGCTTTTCACCCGTCCTTCCAGACCAACTCTCTGCTTGTACAGACGGACAATACGACCACGATGTATTACCTCAACAAGCAGGGGGGTTCGAGATCACGCACCCTGTCGCAGGAGGCGCAGGCGATCTGGTACTGGCTTCTGGCTCGAGGACTGACGATAACGGCCACCCATCTGCCAGGTGTGCAGAATGTTCAGGCAGATGCACTGAGCAGACTGATTCAGGAAAACCACAAAAGGGTCATAAACGACGAAGTACTAGGAGAAGTCTTCGCAAGTTGGGGAACTCCAGACGTAGATCTGTTCGCCACCGCCGAAAACAGCAAATGCCGAGACTTCGCCTCCAGGTACTATCAGCCGGGGACGCTGGGGAATGCATTATGGATCAACTGGTCGAACAGCTTTCTGTACGCTTTTCCACCCATTCCCCTGATTCCGACGGTTCTCATCAAGCTGTCCCAGTCCAGGGCGCGGATGATACTGATTGCCCCGGAATGGCCCAGGCAGTGGTGGTTCACGGACCTGTTTCACCGGTCTCTCCTTCCTCACATGAAGTTGGCGTGCAGGCCGGACCTTCTCACGAAGTTCGGGGGGCAGATGTTGCACCCCAACCTCTCGTCTTTGAGTTTGGCGGCATGGCTCCTGAGAGAGTGCAATATGGCCATCTTAGTCTCCCAGAAGATTGCATGGACATACTGAAGGAGGCTAAGCGCCCTTCCACTAGGACTTCTTATGCTTACAAGTGGAAGAGGTTTTGTATCTGGTGCAAGTCCAAGAACTATGACCCGACGACATGTAAGGAAGATGTCATCCTTCCGTACCTTTTACATCTGGCGCAGTCTGGCCTTAATGTCCATTCCATTAAGGTTCATCTGGCTGCTTTGACTGCCTACAGGAAATGCCCTTCACAGACTTCCTTCTTCCAGATCCCTGTGATCAAAGACTTTTTGGAAGGCTTGAAGAAAGTGTTCCCTCCTGTCAGGCTTCCTTCGCCTTCATGGGACTTGAATGTGGTGCTGTCCAGACTGATGAAGGAGCCTTTTGAACCTATTCATAAGGCTTTGTTGCAGCACCTGTCCTGGAAGGCGGCGTTCCTCGTGGCCATTACATCGGCCTGCAGGGTGAGTGAAATTCAGGCGTTGTGTTGCCAAGAACCTTATACTGTATTTCATGCTGCTAAGGTTGTTATGCGTACTCACCCTAAATTTCTTCCCAAGGTTATTTCTGATTTTCATGTCAACCAGACTATAACTTTGCCTACGTTTTCCTTCATCTCCAGCGGAAAGGTCTTAACATTCCCTGGATGTTAGGAGGATGTTGAAATTTTATCTGGATAAAACCAAAGATATTCGTAGGTCAGACCAATTGTTTATCAATTACGGATCAGTCAGGACGGGTCTTGCTACCTCTAAACAGTCCATCTCGAGGTGGATTGTGTCCTGCATACAATTGTGTTACCAAAAAGCTAATAAGACCTTAGGGGGCAAACCTAAGGCTCATTCCACCAGGGGCAAAGCTGCCAGGACGGCTTTGCTTCGTAATGTTCCAATTGCAGAAATCTGCAAGGCGGCCACTTGGAAGTCGGTCCATACCTTTGCTAAGCATTACTGTCTGGACACTGATGCCAGGGCAGACGCTCAGGTTGGGCAGGCTTCGCTGCGAAATCTGTTCGCACAATAGTGGTGTTTTTTCTCGTTTCTCCACCGCCGCTTTGGTGTGGGGATGGGCTTGCCATTCTATTCACTAGATTATGACTATACACAGAGATCCCCTACTACAGAAGGAGTAGTTTCTGTCCTGTAACTCCAGTTCTGTAGTAGGGGTATCTCTGTTATAGTCATAAGCGCCCGCCCTCCTCCCCGGTGGAGAGAGATATTCTTGTACGGAATGCTACAGGTCTTGCGTGTTACGCCTTCAAAAAGAACTGAAAGTAAATGGGACCTGCTGTGCATTCTGGGATACGGTGAAGTTCTGGAAGGTTCTCTTAAAGGCACAGTATCCTGTTCTGAGCCACATAATGGCAGCCTATTGGGGTTGTCTGTCCAGGTCCTCCTCTCTATCATTCCAGAGGGTGTTTGCTGTTGAAACAAGGGAAATCTGTACAGGCTTTGCTGTTTTGTGGATTTTGTGGTGGAATTTCTAGTTGAAGTACTGGACAGTGTAGCTTTTATAGGCTGCATTATCTGTCTTTAAATTCTTTCTTAGGTGTCTGTGCAGTTCTGCATTTTTTCGACACTCTAAGAGATTATTTTTGATTGCTCTGGGGTCCACGCACATGGGCGGGACTATTCACTAGATTATGACTATAACAGAGATACCCCTACTACAGAACTGGAGTTACAGGACAGAAACTACTCCATATCTGAGTTGCTTTCTTGTTACATGTAGGGTAAGAATCTGCGTCTTTCTTCCTTTAGTGAGTATCATCTTCCTTTCCACATATAGTTTGACAACCCTATCTGATTATGTGAACATATTTTTCTCTGTTATTTCTGGGGTTTTGGCTGGGTGCTTAATTTTGTTTAATTTTTTTTTTTTTAGAGTTTTATATAGCGCAAACTAGACTCGGGACATCTGGTATCGGAGCGCTTTACATGAGCACCAGTTTCGTTACATGAGGGCGCATTCATTTTTGTTAGGCACGAGGAGATTAAGTGATTTGCCCACAATCACAGGATGTTAAGCATTGTTGCCGAGACTCGAACCCGTTTTCCCAGCTTCAAGGTGGATCGCTCTAGCAATAGAGCTATATACTCTCCCACGAATTTGTTTACATCGTTAAGCTGTTATTTTAATTTTTGAAATCACATAATTATTTGGTTTGTTTTTATTTTTTTTGTAACTATTTTGAATTTTATACACTTTCAAAATTGCAGCACGATCCACTACCCTTTTGCGTGAGGCTGGCATATAAAAACTAAAATTAGATGAAAATAAAGCTGATAAGCGCATGCCCTCTTTAATATGTAAAGAGAATGTTAAGGCAGATACTGCACCTATTTCACACCAAAGAATGCCAGTACATTAATTTTCCCATAGTGGAGCTAAGCCGCCACAACTAAAAAGGCCTTCAATATATTCCATGTAATAGGGTAATGAAACAGTAAGTAATGGGTTTCCAGGAAGATGTATTTGGTGGTAAGGTAATGGTTTTGTTTGTAGGTCCTCCGTTCAATTTCAAACTGTGATTGCTTTTTGTACGAGAAAGAATGAGGTGATTTTAGAAAGCTTGGAAACTCATTTATTACAAATCCAGCACCTGAAACATATTATTTTTGGCTGTTTATAAGTATATTTGAAGACATCATGCAATGTCAATCTCCACAAAATGTAAACTTTTTTCATTTATGTCTTGTTTTCTAATTTACACACTAAACTTCAGAAATATTTTGCGGTCCTGGGATTGGAGAACAATGATTTTGCTAGCTTTGTTAATTTAGCTTCACAAATCTCATTCATTAACCTTGATGTCCAGACACCAACCATCTTAGACTGAAAACAGATAGGTTCCGCATGAAAACCTATTATCTAAGCAGCTAATAAATCCTCTTGTATGTCCTCTACTACTAATCGAGCAGCAGAAGTCCAAAGTTTGCTGTTCAAGGAGCAACGTGCTATGCTAAGTGCAGAGTATGCAGGGCGCGGGCTTGGGATGTGTCATGGCTACACTGAAGGGCAGAGAGACTCAGCTGGGCATATGGATGTGCTACCAGAAAAGCATCCTGATTAGGTTGCAGCACAGTGCCGTTAGTATTGATTTAGACAAATGTAGTGTTGGTATTGGAAGCATCCGGCTCTGTTGTCACAGCCTTAAGTCTCAGGCTCTATGTAAGTGAGAGTCTGTGGCCGCAGGGGATATTGGAGCAGTCTACACTGCAAGCATGTACTATCTTTTTCTTGACCTGAGTAACAGAACTGTACTATGAGGTTTGTAGCAGGGGTGGCTTGGGGCGTAACCCAAAAATCATTATGGTCCTTAATCCACTTATGTGCCATATGCGTAACCTGTCGGATGGCTCTGCAATCTAAGATAATAGCTGCTGGTAGCAGCACAATATCTGGTGCAGAGATATGAGAGATGTCTCTGGTATTAGCTACATGAGTGCCAGTTATATTTGTAAGAGAAGGAACTTTGGAAATCTGTGCATTATGAGTAGTTGCATTGCATTGAGCATATATAGCAACAGTGAACACCAATGGTGGTACACTTATACTAGATAGGAGCTTTATTTGGTCGTTTTTTAAGATCTTGACAATGTGAGTCTATTGGTGTATCATTGGTGCTTTAGGACATGTGCAGTAAGTATGTTAGTACTTTCACCTAATAAAGCTTCTGTGGGCTCGGACATCTGAAGCAAGGTCAGCTGCCCAAAGCTTAAGTGTACAGAAGCAGTTGCCTGCTTGATAACTCCACAGTTTAATGTTGGCACTTGTGCTGTCTATGCACCTTGAGTGCTTTTTCTGCTGTCCTTTTTACATTTGTAACTTGTGTTACTCGACTGTGATTAAAGACTGATGTTTGTGCCTCCAGTTGAAAGGGATTTTTATTTCACCAAAACCTTGTTACTGTAAGATATGTTGCATGACAAAACTTTTGCAGTCTAAGATTCAAGCACATTAAATACATACATCCCTGCACTGTAACCACAGTCTGTGTAATTCATAGAGTCAGTGTAATATGAGGGTAGCATTGTGATATAAGATATTTGACCCCAGGAATGCAGCCTGTACAATGTATTTTAACTCTGCATCATTATTAGATTATTTAGAAAGTGTTTAATGTGGAAAAACAAAGTCTAGTCTATAATTAGAGCCATTAGAGTCTGTGCAACCTAAGAATAGTAACTGCAGTGGGTGCACTACAGAAGGGTAGTACTACGCCCTACAAATGGAGTATTATCTTCTGTACCTGCTGGTTTAACCTCACACCCTGGTTCTCATCTCATTGCACAAAGTCCTGGTAGAAGTGTCATGCAGATAAAAAATGGTGTGCCTCATATACAAGGCACACAACATAAAGTCTCGGTAATTCTTGGCCAAAAAGCTTAAACTTTCAGGAGAATGCAGGGATTTTCTCACCTGTGATTGGAGATCCTTCACTGTAAGAAACAACTAACTCTTAACAGTCTTTCTCTGTCAGTACCTTAAAGGTTTGTAATTGTCTCCCTCTTCCTCTTTCACCCCTGTCTACCTATGTAAGTATGTCGTGTAGTTCCTATATATTCCCATACAGAATCTGCGCATTCAGATAACATAAACTATGGGTTTGGGGGGAGGCTGGTTCCGAGCACCCCCGCTGAGAATGTTGACCTGTTTGCATAAGCTGGCTCACAGTGCCACTAGAATCTCCTCTTATCGGGAAGAGAATAGTTTCTGGCAACCTTAGAACATGACAACCCTGATCCCTCAGAATCGTGGAAACAATGTACTACTTTTCGTTCAGTCACTCGTGCTCACTTATTCGGTTTCAAGAATGTATCAAGACTAAAGCCCTTTCATTAACATATAAAACCTTGAATAATAACGCTCCAGAAAGACTGGGCAAGCTGCGGTCGACCTGGGAGGGTAACCTGGGGCGCGCTGGAAAACATGGCCAGGGAGGAAACCCTAATGTTCCACAGGGAGATGGCGATCAAATCACGACTTTGCCTCGTACAATATAAAATATTGCATAAAATATACTATGACCGCGTTCCACTGCATAGGATGTGGTGAGCAGAGTACCCTCGATGCCGGAGATGGGGGCATAGTGAGGGCGATTTCTCCCATATCATTTGGGAATGCACACAGATACGAGCCTATTGGAATAAGGTGCTGAGGTCATTGCATAGGTCTTGGGAGGGTGGGATGTCTGCTGTCTCTGTGCTGGGTTTGGCGAATTCTTTTACCACATCAAAACGTTTTTTAGTTTTGAGTGTGTTGACATTAGTCCTTCCTTGTAGGGCTGCTTTCTTTGTTGTTCAAATGAGATGGTGGTGTGCGTTGACACCAGTTTTAACAGCTTAGTGGTCTTCCGGAGTCTTGCTGATTCTCCATCTCTTCTCAAGCCGTCTACAGGTGCGCCTGGACTCAGGACGGGCGGGAGAGAACCAGCTGGCTTTTTTAGAGTGTTACTTTGTGTCGATGTAATTGGAGATCCATCGATAGAGGTTGCTTGCTGAGGTATTGGCATATATGTCAATGGAGGGGTTTTGCTGAAGGAGGTGGTGAGATGGTCTTCGGTTACCTTGTTCCAACTTCTGCGAGGATAGCGGTGGGTATGGTGGTGTACGGTGGGCTTGGTGAAGGAGAAGTGGGCGCAGCAGTGGTCAGTGCACATGAGCTCGGATGTGTGGCTGAAGGCGAGGTTGATGGGGTCGAGCGTGTGTCCTGCTGAGTGGGTTGAGGTTAAGATCAATGTTCTGACAGAACATTGTGACACCTTTCCATGTCGGACAATCCATCCCCATTCCAGCATTCTTAGCACCACCTCTCTAAAGAGGAAGAGAGGCTTCACAACTTGGACCCAAAGCAGCCCTGCCCTTTTACATCAATCATACCAAGGGCCATTGGGCGGACAATCAGCTCTTTGTGATGTTCTCTGGGTGCAAAGAAAGGTAAGATGGTGCAGAAAAAGAGCATATTTAGGTGGATAGCCCTCTATATCAAAACCTGATACACATTGGTCAAGAAGAAGGTCTAATGGCTGATTTAGCCAGAGCCAAGGCTGCTACCACAATGTTGGTACAAAGAATACCAGTTTTGGATAGCCTTCGGGCTGCGACGTGGGTGTTAATACGCACGACAGAGGCATAACAAACGCCCCCGCAGTGCGGGTGCCACCACTCTCTTCAGTAAATGAAGGGGCCCCCCCTGGCCTCAGCTCTTCGTAGAGAGCTGTGAGAGAGACTTCCGCTGAAGAGAAACAAAGTAACAACTTACATTGTTTCTCTCCAGTCAGAGTGCATGAGGCCTGGAAAGAGGATAGGGGTGGGGCCCCAGAGAGCAGGAGGCACCACAGAGCACTGCTCAGGACCCTGACAAGGGTGGGAGTGGGGGCCCCCAGAGAGAGCATTCTCCAGGGGACAGCTCATATGAGAAGGGATCGGGCAGCAAAATGGTGTACTCAGGTAAGCACTCTTGTTAGACGCACCATGTGGGCATCAGCGGGGGGGGGGGCGAGAAGGGTGCCAGGCAGAGAGGAGAAGGGTGCAAGGCAGCGAGGAGAAGGGTGCGAGGCGGAGGGGAGAAGGGTGCGAGGCGGAGGGGAGAAGGGTGCGAGGCGGAGGGGAGAAGGGTGCAAGGCGGAGGGGAGAAGGGTGCAAGGCGGAGGGGAGAAGGGTGCAAGGCGGAGGGGAGAAGGGTGCAAGGCGGAGGGGAGAAGGGTGCAAGGCAGAGGGGAGAAGGGTGCAAGGCGGAGGGGAGAAGGGAGCAAGGCGGAGGGGAGAAGGGAGCAAGGCGGAGGGGAGAAGGGAGCAAGGCGGAAGGAGAAGGGTGCAAGGGGGAGGGGAGAAGGGTGCAAGGCGGAGGGGAGAAGGGTGCAAGGCGGAAGGGAGAAGGGTGCAAGGCGGAGGGGAGAAGGGTGCAAGGCGGAGGAGAGAAGGGTGCAAGGCGGAGAGGAGAAGGGTGCAAGGCAGAGGGGAGAAGGGTGCAAGGCAGAGGGGAGAAGGGTGCAAGGCAGAGGGGAGAAGGGTGCAAGGCAGAGGGGAGAAGGGTGCAAGGCAGAGGGGAGAAGGGTGCAAGGCAGAGGGGAGAAGGGTGCAAGGCAGAGAGGAGAAGGGTGCAAGGCAGAGGGGAGATGGGTGCAAGGCAGAGGGGAGATGGGTGCAAGGCAGAGGGGAGATGGGTGCAAGGCAGAGGGGAGATGGGTGAAAGGCAGAGGGGAGAAGGGTGCAAGGTAGAGAAGGGTGCAAGGCGGAGGGGGAGAAGGGTTCAAGGCAGAGGGGAGAAGAGTGCAAGGCGGAGAGAAGGGTGGAAGGCGTAGAGGAGAAGGGTGCAAGGCGGAGGAGACAAGGGTGCAAGGGGGAGGGGAGAAGGGTGCAAGGCAGAGGGGAGAAGGGTGCAAGGCGGAGGGGGAAGGGTGCAAGGCGGAGGGGAGAAGGGTGCAAGACGGAGGGGGAACGGTGCAAGGCAGAGGAGAGAAGGGTGCAAGGTCGAGGGGAGAAGGGTGCAAGGCAGAGGGGAGAAGGGTGCAAGGCAGAGGGGAGAAGGGTGCAAGGCGGAGGGGGAGAAGGGTGCAAGGCAGAGGGGAGAAGGGTGCAAGGCAGAGGGGAGAATGGTGCAAGGCAGAAAAGGGTGCAAGGCGTAGGGGGAGAAGGGGGAAGGGGGAGAAGGGTGCAAGGCAGAGGGGAGAAGGGTGCAAGGCGAATGGTGATGAAGTTAAAAATGTGCCCTCCCCCCGGAAACTTTTCTGCGGACGCCCATGGCAACGCACACTACTGTGTGAAAGATAATGGGAGAGTGGAGTGAGAGAGAGAGGGAGAGAGAGAGAGAGAGAGAGAGAGTGGAGTGAGAGAGAGAGAGTGGAGAGAGAGAGAGAGAGAGTGGAGAGAGAGAGTGGAGTGAGAGAGAGAGAGTGGAGTGAGAGAGAGAGAGTGGAGTGAGAGAGAGAGAGAGTGGAGTGAGAGAGAGAGAGAGTGGAGTGAGAGAGAGAGAGTGGAGTGAGAGAGAGAGAGAGTGGAGAGAGAGAGTGGAGAGAGAGAGAGAGAGTGGAGAGAGAGAGAGAGTGGAGAGAGTGGAGTGAGAGAGAGTGGAGTGAGAGAGAGTGGAGAGAGAGAGAGAGTGGAGTGAGAGAGAGTGGAGTGAGAGAGAGAGTGGAGTGAGAGAGAGAGTGGAGTGAGAGAGAGTGGAGTGAGAGAGAGTGGAGTGAGAGAGTGAGAGAGAGTGGAGTGAGAGAGAGTGGAGTGAGAGAGAGAGAGAGAGTGGAGTGAGAGAGAGAGTGGACTGAGAGAGAGAGAGAGTGGACTGAGAGAGAGAGAGAGTGGAGAGAGAGAGAGAGAGAGTGGAGAGAGAGAGAGAGAGAGTGGAGTGAGAGAGAGAGAGCGGAGTGAGAGAGAGAGAGAGAGCGGAGAGAGAGCGGAGTGAGAGAGAGAGAGAGCGGAGTGAGAGAGAGAGAGTGCAGTGAGAGTGGAGTGAGAGAGAGTGGAGTGAGAGAGAGTGGAGAGAGTGGAGTGAGAGAGTGGGAGAAGAGAGAGAGAGTGGAGTGAGAGAGAGTGGAGAGAGAGAGAGAGAGAGAGAGTGGAGACACCCGCTCCGTCCACAGACACGCCGTCGAGCTCTGGAACCTGCTCGACACCACAGCCCCAGACGTCGCCTTCCTCACGGAAACCTGGATGAACGCCTCCTCAGCGCCCGACATCGCCATCGCCATCCCGGACGGCTACAAGATCACCCGGAGGGACCGCGTCAACCAGACAGGGGGAGGCATCGCCATCATCCACAGGAGCACCATCCGCATCACGACCAACACCGACGACACCCACCCTCCCGCAGAACACCTGCACTTCCAGATTCACATCAACCCCAAGACGACCCTCAGAGGCACCCTCATCTACAGACCCCCGGGACCACGCACACAATTCAGCGAAGACATCGCCGACTTCATCAGCCCGCACGCCCTCCTCTCCGCTGACTACATCCTCCTCGGGACCTCAACTTCCACCTGGAGAACATCAACGACCGCAACACCTCCACCCTACTGGACAACCTCGCCAACCTCGGTCTCAAGCAGCTGGTGACCACCCTCACCCACTACGCCGGACACACACTCAACCCCGTGTTCTCATCCAGCAAGGACATCACCTTCAGCCACACCACCGGACTCCACTGGACGGACCACAGCTGCGTCCACTTCAGCTTCAGAAGGACCACGACCCACCACCACCAGCAACAAGTTGCACGCAGAAGCTGGAACAAGATCACAGCCGACCAACTCGCGACTTCCCTGAGCATGAACCCTCCCACCAGCGCAACGAACCCAAGCCAGGCGGCCACCAACCTCACAAAGTGGATCAGCAACTGCGCAGACGACCTCGCCCCCCTGAAGACCCCGCCTAGCAGACCCGGCAGCAAGAAAGCCCCATGGTTCACCGACGAACTCAAGAGCTCCAAGAAGAACTGCCGAGCCCTCGAGAGAGAGCCTGGCGCAGAGACCCAACACCGAACAACATGACTGCCCTCAAGCTCGCCACCCGAAAACACCACCAACTGATTCACGCCACCAAGAAAACTGCAATCAAGGAACGACTGGACTACCACGCCCACAACACCAAGGAACTCTTCAACATCGTTAAAGAGCTCTCCAACCCCAACGCCGGAAACAACGACATCACCCCTTCGCAAGAACTCTGCAACTCCCTAGCCTCCTACTTCCACAACAAGATCGCGGACATACACTACAGCTTCAGCACTCAACCGACGCACGCCACGACTGAACAACCGCCCCCCCACCACCACCCTCCGCGCATTGACCCCGATCAGCACCGAAGACACCATCCGCACGATGAACTCCATCCACTCCGGATCTCTGACCGACCCCTGCCCTCACCACGTCTTCAACAAGGCCGACGCTGTCATCGCACCCCACCTGCGGGACATCATCAACACCTCCTTCGACACCGCTACCTTCCCGGAGAGCTGGAAGCACACCGAACTCAGCGCTCTACTAAAGAAGCCATCAGCCGACCCCACCGACCTCAAGAACTACCGCCCCATCTCACTGCTCCCGTTTCCCGCAAAAGTCATCGAGAAGACCGTCAACAAGCAGCTGGCCGCCTTCCTTGAGACGAACGGATCCCTCGACCTCTCGCAGTCTGGCTTCCGGGCCAACCACAGCACCGAGACCGCCCTGATCGCAGCCACCGATGACATCCGAGCCCTGCTCGACAACAGAGAAACAGCGGCCCTCATCCTTCTAGACCTCTCCGCGGCCTTCGACACGGTCTGCCACCGTACCCTAGTGCGGCGCCTCAGCAACGTCGGAATCCAGGAGAAGGCACTGGAATGGATCATCTCGTTCCTCGCCGGAAGGACACAGAGATCCGCCTCCCCCCGTTCAGATCAGAAGCCACCGAAGTCATCTGCGGCATTCCTCAAGGCTCCTCGCTCAGCCCAACCCTCTTCAACGTCTACATGAGCCCCCTCGCAGCCATCGCACGCCAACACAACCTCAACATCATCTCCTACGCCGACGACACCCAGCTGATCCTCTCCCTCACCAACGACCCCGCCACCGCCAGAGCCAACCTACACGAAGGGATGACTGACGTAGCCAAGTGGATGATGAACAGCCGCCTGAAACTTAACTTGGACAAGACGGAAGTCCTCATCCTGGGATCTTCACCCTCCGTCTGGGACGACTCCTGGTGGCCCCCCGCCCTGGGCAGCGCACCCAAACCAACAGACCACGCACGCAACCTGGGCTTCATCCTGGACTCCTCCCTCTCCATGACCAGACAAGTCAACGCCGTCTCCTCGTCGTGCTTCAACATCCTGCGCATGCTATGTAAGATCTTCCGGTGGATCCCCACCGAGACCAGGAAGACGGTCACCCAGGCCCTCGTCACCAGCCGCCTGGACTACGGCAACTCCCTCTACGCCGGAACCACCGCCAAACTCCAGAAGAGACTCCAGCGGATTCAGAACGCCTCAGCACGACTCATCCTGGACATCCCCCGTCGCAGCCACATCTCCGGACACCTGAGAGATCTGCACTGGCTCCCGGTCAACAAGAGAATCACCTTAAAGTCCACATTTGTAAAGCGCACAATCACCCGTAAGGGTCTCTAGGCGCTGGGGGCCGTCGGGAAGATTAAGCGAGCTATTGCCCAGAGTCACATGGTGCTGGGCTAACCTGCCGCCGGAGCCGGGGATCGAACCGTGGTCCCCAGATTCCAGCGTCAGTCGCCCTGGCCGCGGCGCCACACCTCTTCCTCAGACCTTCCGTCTCCTCACCCACGCACACAAAGCCCTACACAACCAAGGCCCAGGATACCTCAACAGCCGACTCAACTTCTACGCTCCCACACGCCAGCTTCGATCGACCGGCCACGCCCTCGCCGCCGTCCCCCGCATCCGAAGAGCCACCACAGGAGGAAGGTCCTTCTCCTACCTGGCCGCCAAGACTTGGAACTCCCTCCCAACCCACCTCCGCCTGACCCAGGACCACCTTGCCTTCAGGAAGCAGCTCAAGACCTGGTTGTTCAAGCAGTAGCGGACATCCCCCCCCCCCCCCCCACCCCCCCCCCCCCTAGCGCCTTGAGACCCTCCGGGTGAGTAGTGCGCTATATAAATGCTTTGATTGATTGATTGATTGAGAGAGAGAATGGAGAGAGTGGAGTGAGAGAGAGTGGAGTGAGAGAGAGTGGAGTGAGAGAGAGTGGAGAGAGAGAGAGTGTGTGGAGTGAGAGTGTGGAGTGAGAGAGAGAGTGTGGAGTGAGAGAGAGAGTGTGGAGTGAGAGAGAGAGTGTGGAGTGAGAGAGAGAGTGTGGAGTGAGAGAGAGAGTGTGGAGTGAGAGAGAGAGTGTGGAGTGAGAGAGAGAGTGTGGAGAGAGAGAGTGTGGAGAGAGAGAGAGTGGAGAGAGAGAGAGTGGAGAGAGAGAGAGAGAGAGAGAGAGTGTGGAGAGAGAGAGAGAGAGTGTGGAGAGAGAGAGAGAGAGAGTGTGTAGTGAGAGAGAGAGTGTGGAGTGAGAGAGAGAGTGTGGAGTGAGAGAGAGAGAGTGTGGAGTGAGAGAGAGTGTGTGGAGTGAGAGAGAGTGTGTGGAGTGAGAGAGAGTGTGTGGAGTGAGAGAGAGTGTGTGGAGTGAGAGAGAGAAGTGTGGAGTGAGAGAGAGAGAGAGTGTGGAGTGAGAGAGAGAGAGAGTGTGGAGTGAGAGAGAGAGTGTGGAGTGAGAGAGAGAGTGTGGAGTGAGAGAGAGAGTGTGGAGTGAGAGAGAGAGTGTGGAGTGAGAGAGAGAGTGTGGAGTGAGAGAGAGAGTGTGGAGTGAGAGAGAGAGGTGTGGAGTGAGAGAGAGAGAGTGTGGAGTGAGAGAGAGAGAGTGTGGAGTGAGAGAGAGAGAGAGTGTGGAGTGAGAGAGAGAGTGTGGAGTGAGAGAGAGAGTGTGGAGTGAAGAGAGAGAGTGTGGAGTGAGAGAGAGAGAGTGTGGAGTGAGAGAGAGAGAGTGTGGAGTGAGAGAGAGAGAGAGTGTGGAGTGAGAGAGAGAGTGTGGAGTGAGAGAGAGAGTGTGGAGTGAGAGAGAGAGTGTGGAGTGAGAGAGAGAGTGTGGAGTGAGAGAGAGAGAGAGTGTGGAGTGAGAGAGAGAGAGAGTGTGGAGTGAGGAGAGAGAGTGTGTGGAGTGAGAGAGAGAGAGTGTGTGGAGTGAGAGAGAGAGAGTGAGAGTGTGTGGAGTGAGAGAGAGAGTGTGGAGTGAGAGAGAGAGTGTGGAGTGAGAGAGAGAGAGTGTGGAGTGAGAGAGAGAGAGAGTGTGGAGTGAGAGAGAGAGAGAGTGTGGAGTGAGAGAGAGAGAGAGTGTGTGGAGTGAGAGAGAGAGAGAGTGTGTGGAGTGAGAGAGAGAGAGAGAGAGTGTGTGGAGTGAGAGGAGAGAGAGAGTGTGTGGAGTGAGAGAGAGAGTGTGGAGTGAGAGAGAGAGTGTGGAGTGAGAGAGAGAGAGTGTGGAGAGAGAGAGAGAGAGAGTGTTAGAGAGAGAGAGAGTGTGTAGTGACAAGAGCAAGTGTTGGAGTGAGAGAGAGAGTGTTGTGAGAGAGAGTGTGGAGTGAGAGAGAGTGTGTGGAGTGAGAGAGAGTGTGTGGAGTGAGAGAGAGAGTGTGGAGTGAGAGAGAGAGAGTGTGGAGTGAGAGAGAGAGAGTGTGGAGTGAGAGAGAGAGTGTGAGTGAGAGAGAGAGTGTGGAGTGAGAGAGAGAGTGTGGAGTGAGAGAGAGAGAGTGTGGAGTGAGAGGAGAGAGAGAGTGTGGAGTGAGAGAGAGAGAGAGAGAGTGTGGAGTGAGGAGAGAGAGAGAGAGTGTGTGGAGTGAGAGAGAGGAGAGAGTGTGGAGTGAGAGAGAGAGAGAGAGAGTGTGTGTGTGGAGTGAGAGAGAGAGTGTGGAGTGAGAGAGAGAGTGTGGAGTGAGAGAGAGAGAGTGTGGAGTGAGAGAGAGAGAGAGAGTGTGGAGTGAGAGAGAGAGAGTGTGTGGAGTGAGAGAGAGAGAGAGAGTGTGGAGTGAGAGAGAGAGTGTGGAGTGAGAGAGGAGTGTGGAGTGAGAGAGAGAGTGTGGAGTGAGAGAGAGAGAGTGTGGAGTGAGAGAGAGAGAGAGTGTGGAGTGAGAGAGAGAGGAGAGTGTGGAGAGAGAGAGAGAGAGTGTGGAGTGAGAGAGAGAGTGTGGAGTGAGAGAGAGAGAGAGAGTGTGGAGTGAGAGGAGAGTGTGGAGTGAGAGAGAGAGTGTGGAGTGAGAGAGAGAGAGTGTGGAGTGAGAGAGAGAGAGTGTGGAGTGAGAGAGAGAGAGTGTGTGGAGTGAGAGAGAGAGAGTGTGTGGAGTGAGAGAGAGGAGTGTGTGGAGTGAGAGAGAGAGAGAGTGTGTGGAGTGAGAGAGAGAGAGTGTGTGGAGTGAGAGAGAGAGTGTGTGGAGTGAGAGAGAGAGAGTGTGGAGTGAGAGGGAGAGAGTGTGGAGTGAGAGAGAGAGAGAGTGGAGTGAGAGAGAGAGAGTGTGGAGTGAGAGAGACAGGGTGTAGAGTGAGAGAGACAGGGTGTGGAGTGAGAGAGACAGGGTGTGGAGTGAGAGAGACAGGGTGTGGAGTGAGAGAGACAGGGTGTGGAGTGAGAGAGACAGGGTGTGGAGTGAGAGAGACAGGGTGTGGAGTGAGAGAGACAGGGTGTGGAGTGAGAGAGACAGGGTGTGGAGTGAGAGAGACAGGGTGTGGAGTGAGAGAGACAGGGTGTGGAGTGAGAGAGACAGGGTGTGGAGTGAGAGAGACAGGGTGTGGAGTGAGAGAGAGAGAGGGTGTGGAGTGAGAGAGAGAGGGTGTGGAGTGAGAGAGAGAGAGGGTGTGGAGTGAGAGAGAGAGAGGGTGTGGAGTGAGAGAGAGAGAGGGTGTGGAGTGAGAGAGAGAGGGTGTGGAGTGAGAGAGAGAGGGTGTGGAGTGAGAGAGACAGGGTGTGGAGTGAGAGAGACAGGGTGTGGAGTGAGAGAGACAGTGGATGGAGAGTGGAGAGTAGAGAGAGTGGAGAGTAGAGAGAGTGGAGGTAGAGAGCGAGAGAGAGTGAAGTGGGAGACAGTGGAGATAGAGTGGACAGAGTTGAGAGAGATAGAGTGGAGAGAGAGTAGAGACTGACTGACTCAGAGATTGAATACTGACTGACCGAGAGACTGAGAGAGAGACTGACTGAGAGAGAGACTGACTGACTGACTGACTGAGAGAGAGACTGACTGACTGACTGACTGAGAGAGAGACTGACTGACTGACTGACTGAGAGAGAGACTGACTGACTGAGAGAGAGACTGACTGACTGACTGAGAGAGAGAGACTGACTGACTGACTGAGAGAGAGACTGAATGACTGACTGACTGAGAGAGAGACTGAATGACTGACTGACTGAGAGAGAGACTGAATGACTGACAGAAAAAGAGAGAGAGACTGACAGAGAGAGACCGACTGACAGAGAGAGAGAGAGAGAGAGAGAGAGAGAGAGAGAGAGAGAGACTCACTCACTGAGAGAGAAAGAGAGCCTGTGATGGAATTGGGGGTAACAATGTGTATGAAGCTATGCAGTGCCTTTTAACCCCTTCCGTGCTCGTGACGGAACCACTCGGTCACGTGCCACGGACGAGCTATGCCGGTGATGGGGTGGTTCCGTCACGGCGCGGCTGCACCGCACACGCTGCAGGAATGCCTGCGCGGGGCGTTCTACTTGAGCGGGCGGGGCCGTGACGGTACCACTTTGTCACAAGCACAGCGCGCCCGTCAAGAGCATGGCGGCCCTCCCTCTCGCCTCCCCCCTCCCCCCACCCCCCTTCCCCCCCGCACCGCGGCGGAATTACCGCCACGGCCAAGGAGTTAAGATTGCTTTAGTCTACTAATAAAAATGTATTATCAAAATTTGCTCTTTGTAATTACATCTGATTTTGAAATACTGCATTGTCGCATTGTCTAATGTTTTAAAACAGAAACGAGAAGGAGCAGTGGATGCGCTTTTGTTAAAACTGAACGATGTGTGGGCCCGATGTTGTATATCATGACAGGAGTCTGCATCAGGAGACCCACCTAAAATTGGGCAAACTTCCCCGACGTACTGATGGCAGGGACCCTGTAATGAATGGACCACCACCACCTATGATAGCCTGCTGGCAGACTAAGCCCAACCTTTGACTCCACCATCCAGTGTAACTTATACCGGCTGTATTGGTGACAGTGGCGTAACAATCGCCCTGCATCCCCTGCAGGATGGCGGGTCGCTGGCCTGAGAGCTCTAGACTGGCACGGAGGATGGATGGGGGGCCCCCTCCATGTAGTTTCGTTATGTCACTGACGCACAATCATGAAGCACTACTGCAATGATAGCCAGGTCCAGGATGGGCACGTTGCCCGTTTGGTCTTGCAGACTTTTTTTATTTGAACAATTCCACACACCCACCAACTTTGGAGGTTCTGCTCTGGTATCTATTCACAAAGTGAGGAATCTGCGGTGGGAAGTATTCATCAGAAGAACTAGTTGGTACCTTTAGTAAAGCATTCTCTGGTGAAGACTATCAAAATGCAGATTCCTCACAGCCCTCACACCTTCCCGTTCTGTGGACTGCACCCTTTTCCACATCCATAAAAAGGTCCCTATTTAGAGATCTGCACACTGTCACCTTCTGACGGTGCGGACATGGTCTAGAAAAACTGAAGCCATCACTCAGGGGTGCACTCATATGTTGCTCCGGCATTCCTTCTTGGCTTGACGGAGTTAATGAAAGGCCGCATGACACCACATGCAGGTCCAGTCTTGCACCCAGGGGTATTTACAAGGTAAGGAATCTGCAGTTAAAGAGAGTATCCGCCAGAAAAAGTGTTACCGAATGCAAATAATTTGTTGTTCTAGTCCATCCTGCCTGGATTATCCAAACCAGCTGGGAAATGGGGAGAGCGAAGACTGAGTGAAATCCCTTTGAAGGCAATGTTTCCTAACTGAAGGATGGTACAGTTTTTTAGTGCTCGAGTCTACAAATCCTTGCAATGCTACAAGTAATGCATTAATTACGTATTCACATAAATTAATATAGTTGTTTATTGGTTCCTGAAACCCGAGTAAACTTTCTAATTTGTTTCACATAGACCTTGATTTCTTTTAGTATATTAAAGGCATACCATCCTTTTCACTGCATCATTTTCAGTTGCATTTTTGAGCTGACATTCCTGAGGATGACCAGTAGTTATTCACAAGGTTTGAAACAGTCGCTTGTTAAAAGTAGCTCTATAAGACCTTTAGAACCTAAATGATTTCATATTCCAGACTTTTTGGACCAGCTGCGTTTTTTGATAATTTCTCACTGCTTGCATTGGTGTTGGCCCAATGTTTCTTTGCATCTTTTTGCCATTTATCCCAAAAGTGTGCTTCAGAATTTTGCAGAGTTCCGCCACCCCATACCTGTGATCATTTTATGCCCTTGCAATATGCATATGTTGTCAAAAGAAAGTTGATATAAGCTACATTTAGGCATGTTTGTTGTGTTACGCTTTTAGCAGGTCACTGGTGTCTGTTTGGTGCTATTTACTACTGGCAATAATACATAGTAGATCAGTTGTTATCTTTATAGTGTAATCACCCGGGTTGCTCTGTTTTTATTTACATAGCCTAATATTCTGATTTGTAATTACAAACAGTACTCCAGTCTCTGCTGAGACACAGAATATTATGTTCATTTTAAAGGACTGCACTTCAGCGTTTAGATAGGGCTTTTTCCACAACAGTCATATTACAATATGTATGTCGATTGTGTTGTCCTGTTCATCTATTTTGATACCTTTACAGTTCTTTGCTCATCTTCGTTTACTTGTTATAAATCTCTCTCCGTTGAGGAACTTACAAAATTGCTGTCTACACTTTCATATTGGTTATTTTCGCTCTATAGAAATATCATATACAGACTTGCATGCAATATGGATGTTTTGCACCACTGTCCTGCTTTATTCCTTACAAACTTTGCAAAGATTGTAGTGCAGATGTTGTACTGTTGTATTAACTAATCATTCACTTATTTCTGGGTTATTTAAAGAACTGAGGAAAGATGTATTATGTCCTATTAAAAAGAAAAACCTTTCATAAATCCTAAAGACTTGGTCATCCTTCACCCAATATCTTTACATCCTGTAGCTGTAGGTTTTGAAAACAATAGTGGCATCTCAGTTCCATGATTTCTTAAAGTTTTTAATGGCTTTCAACTAGGCTTCAGCACCAGTAACTGCATATCATTAGTACTAACTTCTGCCCATAGCGACTTGAGGATTGCGGTTGAATGTGACAGCTTCTTGACTCTGGTGTTTCTAAACCTATGGGCTATTTTTCCATTGTTGACTGAGGGATCCTCATGGCCCAGCTGCACCGTCATAGCTCCAATCTTTTGTGTCGGCTCACAGCCAGGTGGTTCACCTACCAGCTTTCACTTCAAGCTTCTAATTGCTCGCCATCTTCTCTGGTTTAACAATTGGCATGAGGCACTTGCCCAGATCATCAGGTTAAAGCCTTTGCCAAGGGCATTGATGACACAAGGGTACCTCTCATTTTTAGAGATAAACATATCATGTTGCATGGTCTTGTTGCAGATATGCACTGGATGGGCTGCCACAGCCTCATGTTGAACAGAGAGAATAACGACGGCCTGGTTACTGGAGGAAGAGTCAAACATCTAGGGCCCATTGTTCTGGCCTAGTAATATAGCTACCTGCTAATTTGTCTCAACTATCAAAATGTAGTTTTCATCTGTATAATCATCTTTGTTGATTTATCGTAGCATCCTGCTTTTGTCAGATTTGGTTTCTCTGGAGGATCGTTGTAATTGTAAGGGGAATTTATGAAACGCTGAAATCACCATCGAAGGGGTGTCTCCGCGCTGCAGACAAGACAAAGTACAGGTCAGGTACAAATCATTCCTTCTTCAGGATTTTCCTGAATCGAAAAAGACTGAGGCATTTGCGCAGATCCTCGGGCAGAGTGTTCCAATATTTAGGAGCGAGGTTGCGAAAGTCCTTCCTCCTGCTCGTAGTTTCCTGTACCGGGTACACCGTACTGCTAAGGACAGCCACTGAAACACTCTGCGCAGGAGAGTCAGAGTGTGGTAGCATGTCCCTGATATCGCCATGACTTGATCTTTCTTCATAGTCAAAGAATTATCCAGACGGACCCTACATTTTTTGCAACAAGAGAGGGAGCAGGAGCGGCGTGTAACACAGTAGGCCACCAGCTAGGGGACTAGATGGATTGCGCGGAGCCAAACAAGAGGATCTCAGTCTTATACACATTTAGCCGAAGAAAGTTATCCGACATCCAGCCAGATATGGCCTGCACATTCTCTGCAAAGCGTTGGTCAACTGACTCCGTGTCCTTATCAAAGGACAAAAGTAGTTGAGTGTCATCCGCATATGAGAAGGGAGTGAAACCATATTCCCTAATAATCTTAGCAAGGGGGGCCACATAAACATTGAACACTGCGGGGCTCAAACAAGGGCCCTACGGCACTCCCTTAGTAAGCTTTAAAGTCTGGGAGCAAAATTAACCTAAGTTAATCGTTTGAGTGCACTGGTCCAGAAAACTGGGAAGCCGCTTAAATGCCTGTCCCTGCAGACAAGATTCTCCCAAACGATTTATCAGTATCTGGTGCGAGACAGTATCAAAGGCTGCTGTCAGATCTAATAACACCAGCAGCACTGCCTTGTTGTTATCCAGAGTCATTCTGATACAATCGTTTCCAATCTCAAATAGGAGACTTACCAACCAACTGTGCCTATAGTTCTAGGGTCCAGGCTCGAATAAGGTAATGCTCTCAAAAATATAGATTTTCCAGATGCCTTAGCCTACCTTATGTTTGTGATTTTTGTACAGCATGAACCTAGCTGGGAGGTAGCAGAAATGTTCCCGCTGTCTGAGGTCGTTCAATTTAAAGTCCTTTGTATGACCCATTGCGTGGGCTATGTGTGGATTTTATAGCCCATTGGGCTATGTACGGGATAGGGTGTCCGACTAGAGGCCCAGACTCAGCTTGCGTTATTCCTGTCTCTGATGGCAACATTATACTCTCTTTTATGTTACTTTTCGTAGCCAGATGGTGGATTGGGGAGCTGTTTTGATTCTGGCCTTTCCTCTGGGGACATACTTTATTGGACCAAATGTTACGATGATAGTAAAGGTTTTCCAACTTCCGTGTTTGACTGCTTTTCATTAGGCTCTTTTTAAGCGTGTATCTTCAGAACTTATGTTCCAGAGACCCCCTTGAGAAAAACAAAACAGTCATGGGTGGAACACTTGGATTAATCTCAGCCGTTGGTTATTGTTCTAGGATGCATTCCAGTCAATCATTTTTTTTCTACTGTAGAGTTATACATGAGAACAACTCTCATACCAGTCAGGCTTGGTCTTGCTCTATTAGGAACAATCCAGTCTGAACTCCTTGGCCGAGTCCACTCTGACTGGCAAAATAAACAACCCTATATGGGTTTGGCCTATTTGGACCTCTTCAGTGAGTTCCAGCTGGATTCCTATGGTGCAGTGAGCGTGGGTCCCCCATACTGCATACCGATAGCACATACAGCGTTAAAATGACAAAAACAAAAGGTGATGGTGGTATGCTTAAATTAGTCTGTGCCATGGGTATTTACCCTGGGCAGCATTCCAGTCCCTCATTGTTGTCTACTGTGCCACTCTCACCCTTCCACCAGTCCACCAATCACCTTTTTGTTTTTCCTAAGTACAATGTTTATGCCCGGACCTGGATCCCGTGCTTACTGTGCCATAAGAATCAAGGTACACCTCAGCAATGAGGCCTCGATACACCAAAACCAATATAGGTTGTTGTGTATTTTCATCTAGAGAGAAACTTGGCCTTGCAGTGTGGCCTGGACTGTTCCATTTGTAGGAGGTATAAGGCTGATTTCCAAATGGCGTTCTCTGTCCTTGAACAGAAATGATGGAGTGGAATGCAGCCCTGAGTAATTACCAGTGGCTAAAGCCAATTCAATCATTCCACTCATCACGGTTTTGTTTTCTTCCGTGCCAGGAATCCACTCAGGTGTTGAGTACTCTACAGACATGATATAAGATCAGGGATTCTGTGTACTCAAATAATGATATTGTCTTCCATTGGAGCCTTTGGATTCTGTAACTGAAGTCTAGTTCTACAGTGTAAGGGCAGTAGAATCTGTGTAACAGAAGGACAGTACTGTGGGCTAATATTAAGGTACCTGTGTTCGCCGTAACTTAATGATGGTATTGCGGTCTCATGTGCCTGCAGGATTTGTTTCATTAATGGGATATTAACACAGTCTGAGATTAGAGACTGTAGAATCCAACTGAAAAATGCTACTATACTCTTAGATTAGAGCCTGTAGGATTTATGTGCCTAATTAATTTTACTACAGTTTGAATGCCTGTACAATCTGTTTGAATTGGGATAAAGTATTGTGTTCTAAGGCGAGAGCCTATATACACCGTGTAACCAAATGATAGTGCTGCAGCCCAAGAGTCTTTGTATTTTATGTAACTCAAGTAGGGCTGCACTGCATAGCCTAATGGTCGTTCTAGCCAAATATTAGTGGATGGACAATCTATGCAAAACTGGAGTTATTTGTATTATCCTTTAATTCTTCCATCCTCTCTCCTGTCTTAGGGATAAGATCATTCATCTGTTTCCTCACCACAGCTTCTTCTCCTTCAATACTAACACCATGGACAGTTTATAAACATATATTGGGAGAAGGGATTGGGCAGGAGGGGTTCATTTCTCTCATCAGTATTTTCATTGGGTTGGGGTGTGATTCAAAACTAAACTTCAGTCTTGAGTGACTTGTACAATCTTTCAATTTTGTCATTCACAACCACTCCTATTCTGGGTCATGCATGCAGTTCCGAGGCTACTCACCCTGTTACTCTAATACACATTTTTGCATCCAACAGTCAAATTATTTGTATGTTTAATATTCTCATAATGGTTACAGAACCAATGAACCTGCTGTTTATGTCTTCAACAGAATGTGGGGCACATTCGCATCGATGGCCACACCTCATCTGCTGACCGTCAAGCCCTGTGCCAAAAATTCCAATTCTCTGAGAATTGCTGCGTAGCTGTGTTGTCCATCACAGCAGCCAACATGGGCCTGACCCTCTCTGCTGCGGACTTGGTGGTCTTTGCCGAGCTGTTTTGGAATCCAGGTGTAAGCCAATATTAAATTTTTTAATTGTACCTGCATGTACTGATCAAATAGTTGTGGTATGGCCTGATGGAAGGATAGCGATAAGCAGTAATCAAAGGATAATGGCATGTCGTGATTAAAAGATAGTAGCACATAGAAATTAAAAAATAGCAGCAAGTAGTGGTCAAAGGATAGCAGCGGGTAGGAATCAAAGGATGGTGGCATGTAGTGAATAAACAATAGTGACATGTAGCAACGAGAGGTTATTAGCATATAGTGAATATGCAGTGAACAACTGCAATAATGGTGGCATGTAGTGATCAAAAATATTGGCAGATACCCATCAAAATAGTGCCCTATAGTAACTAAAGGATAGTGGCATATAGTGATCAGAGGCTAGTAGCATATAGTGGAAATGCAGTTGTAGAATTGCAGTGATGGTGGCATATGGTAATCAACAAATAGTGTTGTACTTCTCAGGCCTACAGATCAGTAGCAGTTTCCGGATCTGTGTAGTCTGCACTTTCATTCTCAACCTGAATTTTGGCTGTAAAACCTAGTTAAGCTCCCATTTTAAATATTATGATCCCAACATTCAGAGTAGTGTGGTATTCTTGTATTGCAAATATTTTCCCCATGCACATTTTGCCATGTAATACTAGGTCAAATTTAAAAGGAGAAAAAGAGGTCACAACAAGGAAAACTGTATGGCGATCAAGACGTAAACTCTGATTTTGCTTGTTGTCCCTCCTTCCAATCTCTCAAACTTTGTATTGGGGGTTACTCTAGCCCTAGAGAATAAAAATTGTGTGGTATATTTTTTTCTTGCTTGGTGGAATTTCCATAAAGTAATGCGCTCCACAGTTAGAATGGGGGCCATAATCTGCATATCTGTTCCTTTATCTTTACTTTCACAAAACACTTTCTCTTTTTCACATGACTTTTTAGATCTCATCCGTTTGCGAAAGACCTTGTAGGACAATTCCACAAACTCATGATTGCTCTAACGCCCTCCCCTTGCTTACCTTTGGTTGATTTTGAGCTTGACGTCTTTACCATTCATTTGACTTGCTGACTTGTGTTGTTACATTGCTCAAATTTAGGGAGAAGCTTTTTTCTTGCTCGATATAGTGTGCTGCTTCTCCGCCAAATACTTGACCCTGCACGCTCACGTGTTTCTCCCTTCTGCCTCCACTAGTTCTCTCCCTAATACACTGCTTCGCTAATTGGATACCCAACCCCCACTCCACAGGCGACATTTTGCTCCATCTCCATGTTTTTTTTTATTTATTCTATTCTTATTAACCGCTCTCCTGCCCCAAGCCAATGAGTGGCTGGGCCAATCGCCTGTGACAGAAATAGATGAAAATTGTGACCATATGACGTGACAGTAGTCTTCGTGTGTTTCCTGTCACACGCTACATTAAGACACTATTGACTGCATTTGAGTGCAATATCAAACCTTTGCTCTCCCCTAGAGAAAGCACATGCATAAATACTAGTAAAACGTACTAGAGAGAGAAACATGAGAATGATAAATTAAGTAAAATTTGAAATGTTAAATAAATATCCTGATCAATATTATTTAGGTGCCAGGTACACCTTTACTAACTCCTCCCCATGACTCAGGATGAATTGTCTCTGTTGTGCCTGTAGCGCACTCATTGTGGAGGAGGTCTCTTCCAGTGGGCTTTGGCTCCTCACCTGCAACATGACAAAAATATAGACAACTGCCAAATACAACTCCTTTCACTGCGTGGTAATCTGCTGAAGGGGTCCAGAGGCCCATTCCTAAGACATTATGAGCATATCTATCTTTGAAAACTGTGTCAAAAACCCTGGTGCTGACTTTCCTAAGTTCCTTAATAAAAGCACTTTCAGGAAGACCAAGGGCCAGATGTACGAAGCTGTTTAGCATTTCTTCATGTGCCAAATCACTATTTCAGCCTGTTCAAAAATGCTGAATAGCCTTTTGGCATGTACAAAGGCCATTTGGGAATCTCAAAATGTGATTTCTACTCATTAGAAATCGCATTTTGTGACACCAAGAATAGGAAATCGCAGTGGACTCGTAGTGTACCCTATGGGAAGCCTTTAAAACCATGACATGCAAATATATACAGGCTTTGCTGGGGGGGGCTGCAGGAAAGAAAAGAAGGTCCACTGAGACACTCTAGAGGGAGAAATAGTTCAGTTGGAAGCACAGGCACTAGTGGGGAGGAAGCCTACCATCCGATTCTGCATCATATTAGTCTCAAACAGCAGGAAATGAGAGACCTAGCATCAAATGCGGCAATGTCCTTAGCATCACAAAGGCGGCTGTATGATGTGGGCGACAAAGCCAACAAAATGATAGCGTGGTTAGAAAAGAGGGATAGGGAGAGAAGCTTTGTGGTATAAATACAAGACTCCAAAGGAAAAATACAGGTAATGGAGGAAGAAATAGCGAAGGCCTTTGCACTGTGCTATGAGGGATTATACTGCTCTAAGTTCGCCAGGACAGAAGGTGATTGTCGAGAGTTACTCACAGACGTACGGCTTCCTATGTTGACTGACGAAGACTGAGATTACTTGGTAAAAAAAACCCTACAGTTGAAGAGATTACTGGGGCTATAAGGGATTTACAGGATGGTAAGATCCCTGGGCCCAACGGCCTGCCTGCAGAATTAAACAAAGGAAACCGTGAGTGTGGTGGCACCACACCTGCTGAAAATGTTTGAAGTGGCAACGAAAAGGGGATATTTACTGAAAGACCAATGAATGGCCACTATTGTAGTCATTGTCAAGGAAGGCCAGCCTCCAGATGACTAGTTCCTACAGGCCTATCTCGTTGTTAAACATAGATGCAACATTTTTGGTGATTTACCTCAGGGGAGTAATCGCATCTCTGGTGCACCCTGACCAGTCGGGATTCATGCCACATTGGAGTACCAGATTGAACCTTAGGCGCCTCGATGGGGTTATGCAAGTCCCTTGTAGAAGAAGATGGAGTGTTACTTTCACTGAATGTACGCATGGCATTTGACAGTATTGAATGGCAATATTTATTTGCGGTCCTGGAGAGGTTTGGATTCGGACCACCGATACCAGTCATGGGTCAAGCTACTCTACACTAACCCACTGGCTAGAGTGCGAGTGAATGGCTCGATCTCCCACTCCTTTGCCCGACATGGAGGCACTAGGCAAGGATGTCCACTGTCCCCTATGGTATTTGCTCTGGCCCTGGAGCCGCTGGCGGCCTGGATTCGAGGAGAACCTTTGGTGACTGGGATAATGGGTGGAGGAAAATGGGAGGAACGTATAGCCCTATATGCAGATGACATCCTACTTTACGCCACTAGGCCCCGCTACACAGTCGACAGACCTCCGCAGATATTCCATCTGTAGTTATTCACGCTATAAAATTAATTGGGACAAGTTTCTCCTCTTCGGACTCTCAGAATGGGTCAACCACCACCGCCAACAATCAAACTACAAACTGAAGATGAATGTAAATATCTAGGCATTACTATCGCAATCAGAATCTGAATTTTTTGAGGAAAATATGATGACCTAATTGGAGCGCCTGAAAAGAGATGTGGCGCATAAACAAAATCTTCCCATCTCTTTGATGGAAAGAGCGATCCTCTTTAAAATGATGACACTGTCACTTACGTTTTATTTACTACAAAATACCCCATGCAGAATACCAGAACGGTTTTTTAGAGGAGTAGGCAGTGAGCTGAGGAGGCTCCTCTGGGATGGGGGAGGATCAAGGATAGCGTTAATTTAGCTCCAAAGAAGAGTTTACAAAAGTGGCCTGGCAGTCCTGGACATTAAAAAATACTATTGGGCCTCACAGTTGGTAATAATTCACAACTGTCTCTTTGCAGAAAGGAACAAACCAGCATACAGGGTGGACCACCTTGTGATGGGACAGAGGGGATACCAGAGTGTATATCAGGAAAACTAACGAAAAATGAATGCCCACGCATACACAAGCAGTGATACGAGAGTGGAAAATAGCCACTAAAATCCTAGGTTGGGACAATAGGTGAACATACTGAAGCCCACTTTGGGACAGTGACTTACTGCAGGAAGTAGGTGATCTACAGGGGTTTAGCAAATGGAGACTACTAGACACAACTCGGGGGATGTATGGAGAGGTTTGGCAATAATTTCATTTGAGGACCTGCAGAAGGCATACCAGCTGGCCGACACAGACTGATACAGATACATGCAATTAGGACATGCACTTCAGAGGTACATCTGAAAAGGGGAGCAACTTCAAGACTATGCTGCCTTAGAAGATAGGCTATTAATGGACCCAATCTGTGAAAAAGCCACATCTTTATTATATAGGCAAATAAGTAATAATTTGCCCGATCTGCTGTAGCCCCTACGGGAGGTCTGGGAAATAGGACATCGGGCTATTAGACAGAGGACGATTGGACGGAAGCAATACAAAGTCCCAAAAAAGTAGCGCTCAGAGCGAGATTTCGATTGGTCCAGCTTAGCATCCTACATACATCTTACACAAGAAGAGTACTGATGCACAAGCTAGGTCATTGCCGTCGGACCTCTGTACAAGGGGCTGAAAAGAAAAGGGTACATTCTTTCATAACATCTGGGGATGCCCGGTCATACAGCAATACTGGGAAAGGGTGACACTAATAATGTCTGAGGGATTAGGGGAAGAAATACTATTGGAGGGCAAATGGCACATCTTGTGTGTAATGGGTAAACAGAAATGGCAAAAGTATCAGAAGATGTGCCTAATTGTAGCGGCAGTGGTAGCGAAAAGAAACATCGCTAGGCCTTGGGGAGCAAGCCAACCTCAAGCCCCCACCTTCACACTCCCCCGGATTTGAGCAATGGAAGTCCGGTTTAGACTGGTGTAGCACAGCAGAAAGTTGGTGTATGAGAGTATAAACTGCCCTCGAAAATAGGGGAAAATATGGAGCCACTGGGTGGAATTCAGGGGACTGTAAGGGATCTAGGAGGAGGGGTTGGGAGGAGAATGACTAGATTGACACCAGGCAGAACAGTGTTATCTGTCATCAAACGGTTGTTTATGTTAGGGTCCTGTGTAAATATTGTAATAGGAGAATGCATAATTTTCATGTAAAGTATACAATGTATCACAAATGCACATGTGGAAGTGACACTAAACTGAAATTGACTAATGTTGAAGAAAAATATATTTTTTTTTAAAGAGGAAATCGTAAGAAGGGATTTCTTAATTGCGATTTCTTGTGCACATGTACAAAGCATTTCTTAAATGCGAATTGGGCACTTAAGAAATGCTATTACCATTGACTAAAAGTCGATAGCAACCATGTGAAAGTTTTAAAAAGTACTCTTAAATGCTTTTTTTAGTGCATGAGCGCCACTTTTTTCGGGGTGTAGGAAGGGGGGCCTTAGGTTGAACCTGACCCGAGCTTTAACATTTCCTAATTTGCTATTTCCTATTAGGAAATCGCAAATTAGGAAATGCAAAACCATCATACCTATGAGGATTTAAGCCTAAGGAAACTAATGGTTTAGTACTACTCAATTAGCGGTTTCCTAATAGCGATTCCTACTCTGTATTAATCGCTATTAGGGAATCTCTATTTCTGCGCATACCATTTTGCGTTTCCCACATAGCGATTTCTGAGGAGTTGCTATTTAGGAAATGCAAAATAAGTATTTTGTACATCTTGCCCTAAGGACCTTCGGGTTGGGTGGACAGGGTACTTAGTCAAAACATGGCAGATGTTCAGCCAGCGTTAGATACAGAGCTTTGACTATAATGCACTTGCAGTACAGCGGAGGAAGCACGTACCCCATTTTGAAGGTGACAAGCATGCCAGACCTATGACCAATACCTACCTGTTCAGTAGAGATACAGTGGTTTAAATTTAGTTTAGGATGAAAAGCAATCTTGGATTATTGAACTTCTATATTTGACAGCTGTTAGAAAGATTTCCAAATTAGATGGAACAATTTTATAAGATGCATAGCTGGTCATGGAATGTATATACACATGCCCAGCATTTGAATTCACACGTTAACTGTTAATCCACTTCAATCAGTTTCTCAGAATTTCGCTTAAGAAACAATTCATCCTCTTATGCTGCATCTCTTATCAGGGAGATGAGAATTGAGCCCCTGATTAAAGAATCAGGCTGAAGGTTGTTAGAACCAATGATGACAAACTACTGGGGCATAAAAACATAGACATTATGTTAGGCTGGAAAAATACAAATAATGAGCAGTAGTGCTTCAATAATCCCATATTTCAGCCACTGCATTGCACAGGTTTTGATTGTGTGCACAAGTGTTGATCTACAAGTATCCCATTGGAATTACAAATGAGTGTCACGTGCTGCAGTGCTGATTGTATCAACGTAAACCAACTATCTTCTTGTATTTAGATTTATTATTCTTTCATGAAAGGTCACTGGGTTGAAATAGCAAAAAGAATTGAAATTAAGGATCTAAGCTGTGTTAAGTATCAAGGTGATGCTTGTATCACCATCTGTAATATAGTAGGATCCATAAAGCTTTTAAGGGGTCCTCCTGTGGAACGCCTGCCTTCAAACCTGAACTCCCCATTATAAAATTTCTTAAACTCCCATTCCCTTCACTGTGCATCAGCATCCACCTCCTACACCGCTAGGACTATTAAAAAAAGGTTTTGCTGGTGTTGGTTGAGGTTGGGCTTTAAACTACTATGACTTTCTACATTTCTTGTTCTCTCCCATGCCTTCCTGCTTCAGTTTTCTCTTCAAAAAGGGACAGTAAGAGATGTGTAGAACCTGCAGAAGTACCACATATTAGAATAGTGATATGCCAACCTACATTGCATCATGGCAGCTGGCAAGCAGTGTATTTGCCATGCTTGCCAACTGCCAAGAAGTTACAGATCCCTTCCCATGGAACTGAAAACTTGAATAAATGGATCTAGGGACATGCTTGGGCTGAATCATGAAGATTAATTTGTATATGGATTTTCTTTAAGTAGTGGGAACCTGCCTCTGCAGCATGGTAACAAGGCATTTTACAAAAGTGTTTACACTTATTTTATTTATGGTTTTAGGTCCTGGTTCAAGCAGAAGACCGTGTGCATCGGATCGGGCAGACAAGTTCTGTGAACATCCACTACATTGTGGCTAAGGGCACTGCTGACGACTTTCTATGGTATGGCAAACACATATCTTTTTCCTATAGTATTTACTCTGACAAAGTACTGGAAGCCAGATCAGTGGGCATACATCCACTTGTTATCTCTTTGTCTCCACTGGGTCAGGAGAATAATTTACCGCTCCATGCATGAACTCCGTGGATAAATTGTCCATCGAAATGTAACGCAGGGTGTTCATCTGCCCTTATGATGAGCATCAGCCTGGGGTTATGTTTTTCTTGGAAATACATTGTTGAACCCCTAATGAGGAGTTTCAAGCCTGCATTGATCATCAGAAGTGCAAGATAGGGGTAAAAGTGTATAAAATGCAGTAAAAATGCATAGAAGCGTGATAAAACGTTCCGTATCTTTAGGATTCTAGGAGCATCCTATGCCCATGGTGTACTGTGGTGGCAGCTGCATCAGAGTCAGTACTTTTTAGGAACCTGAAGCACAAGTGAGGTTTCAAACCTGTTTTGTGACTAAAGATTTATTGCAAAACTTTGCTTTTTCACTTTCAACAACATAGTTCACATCATTATATCAAGTGAGGTGAGTTTGTTTCTCTTTTTTGACAAGTTTTGTCCTCAGAAATGCCTTCCCTTTTTTAGAAGTGTCCTTCCTGTGGGGGGAGGGAGGGGAGACTGCTGGCTTTGCCCGGCCCCCCCTCAATGTTTTGCATTCAGTTAAAGACTGCAACATCTGTTAAAATGCCCTAAAGGACTTTGACAGACAGACAAGTCCTTAAGGTTCAGAGGAATCGAGGAATGATGTAGGACATGATAGTTAAGAAAGAATACAAAAAGGCTGGAGAAGACAGGTTCTCATGCTTCCTCTGTAAGGCAGCCTGCTCCTGAAAAGGACTCACCCCAGGGCAGGACGAGAGAAAGTAAATCTTCAGGAAAAGAAAGACACAGACTTTATCAGTCAGTCAGTCAGAATACTTTATTTCGATAAATCAATATCATAAAAAGACAATGGTACTATACAAGACATGCAATTAAAAACATTATTTATACATAATAAAAACAGAATCTTAAGCCAGTTAAACATTTCCAAAGATTATTTCATAAAGTAAAAATTTCGTAGATCAAAACCTCAATAAATAGAATAAGAACATTAGCCCATTTGATTGCCCTCCCTGTCACTTTTTAGAGTACAGACATCATACAAATTTACATCCAAATTCATTTATGTACAATTAGTCAAACAATTTTTCCTGTTCCTAATCCTAACAGCACCCACCAAGAAACTTGCAACGTGAAAAATGATCCTGGGGTCTGCAATAATTGCAAGTACAAGAGGGCAGGCTTAACCTGCAAAAACCCCGCCTCCTTAAGTATAGGGACCAAGAATTTCATCCTTAATTCCGTGTAGTGACTACAGAACATCAGAAAGTGCAATGTGTTCTGTATGGAAAAGTTGTCACAGGAACACGGCGATGCCTTTTCGGGGGTACTCCAAGTAGGGAACTGTCCTAAGTTCAGGTGGATCAGATTGAAACGGAAGCGGGTTAGTAGAAGCCTATGGAAGGGACGGTTCACCACATTAAGGTAGGTTTCGGGACCAGGTGAGCTGCTTATAATGAGGTTGGCCCTTACAGTGGGTTTTTTTCTTTCGCGTTCCTCTCTCTCCAGAGACAGCAAGTCTGCCATTGCTCCCTTAATTAGTGCAATGTCCTTCGGTCTTATTGATTCTGGTGAGGAGAAAAGCTCCGGTCTCCCTAGTTTAAATAGGCTGTTTTTAATGTATGTCAGCCACTCAATCTTACTATAATTTTCTAGTAGGAGACAGTCTTTCATGATAATATGGTTCAAGGAGATTTCCTGGTTCATCCAGGTCTTCATCCAGCATGTTAATGGAGCCACTCTTATCATGTCCGAGATGAAGCCTGCCCCCAGTTCAGAATGGATAGTATATGAGGGCGTGGACTGTGGCACTGATAGGACAGATCTCATTAATTTATTTTCGGTCACCTGTAAACAGTTAGGGGCACTATAGCCCCATATTGAACTACCATATGTGGCTACTGCGAGGCATTTTGCTTTATAGATCTTCATTAGTGCTACTATATTCCTTGCCCCAAGTTTTTTTGTAAAGCCCTGGAGTGCAGAAGTAGTTCTTGCAAAGGAGATGTTTCTATTTTTAAGCTGCGGACCCCAATTCCCTCTCTCATCAAATGTAATCCCCAGGTAAGGGAATGTGGGCACCCTACAGAGTTCTTCTTTGCAACAGAAAAAAGTTTTAGACTGCGTTTTCGTAGCGCACTTCCCCATGATCATGATTTGGGACTTCTTTACATTTATTTTAAGGTCCAGGGATCCCATAAAGTTCCCAAATACATCCAGGAGCCGCTGTAATCCAACCCCTGTCCGTGAAAGAAGGACAGCATCATCCACGTAGAGGAGAACTGGGATACCCAGTCAAGGTATGTCAAGTATGTCAAGGGTAGCATCCTTTAGTGCAGGTTCTAGGGCATTGATATAAACCGTAAAAAGAAGAGGGGCCAGGATGCACCCTTGCCTGATCCCCCTGTCCGAGTTAAAATGGCTAGTACAGTGCCCCTCAGCAGTAACCCTGACGGAAGCCAATAGGCCAGAATTTAAGTCCGCCAAAAGGTCGACTAAAGCCCGATCAAGACCCATGTTAATTCAAATTTGCCATAACTTTGCCCGGTTTACAAGGTCAAATGCTGAAGAGAGGTCCATGAACCCCAGATACATTGACCCCTCTTTCGCCTTTTTATATTTGTCCAGTAACAGTTGCAAGTTAAGGCATTGGTCTAATGTGCTCCTTTTCGTTCTAAACCCATATTGTAGGTTGGACAGGAGCCCTCTGTCGTTGACCCAGTCTACGAGTTTATGCAAGATTATCCGTCCTAAAATTTTGACCGAGGAATCTCTTAGAAAAATAGGTCTATAACAAGAGGGGGCCTGCCTGTCTCCCTTCTTAAAAACTGGGATAATAATGGATTTTTTCCATGAGACTGGTATGTTGTTTTGGTTTAAAGCGTTAAAAACACTACACAAGATCTTAGACCAGAATTTTGGGGCACATTTAAAAACATCCGCGGGGACCCCGTCGGGACCAGGAGCCTTGTTTTTTGAGGTCAGCTCGATAGCTCTTTCTATCTCTGCGGCCTCAAAAATCACCTGGAGCCCTTCAGATCTAACAAGGGTGTTAGCCATTTGATTTTCGGGACCTGGGGTAGAGTATATATTCCCAAAATGAGTTATCCAGCCCTCGTCTGGAATGTTAGACTCAAGGGGAGTGTTCTCCTCACCCGAGAATAACAGTTGATTTACAATTTTCCAGAACTGCCCACTGTTTCTTAGGGTCTCAGGGGCAAGTAATTGTGACCAGGCCTCGTCTTTCAGCTCATTTTACCTGTCTAAGATTGCTTTCTTATAAGCAGATCTTAAGATGGCTATTTGGGCTTGGTCCTTAGGGGTCGCCTTCAAGGCCGTAAGTAAGACTCCATGTGCCCTAGAACATCTTTTATCAAACCATCTTTTACCATAGTTTGTCCTCTTTCTAGGACCGGCGTGTAAGGTTAGGTTAATTTGTCTACAGATGTTATCAAAGGCAATGACCACCTCTGTGTTTTGGGCCTGTTTCTCTAGGCATATGGCCACATCATCCTCAACCTTATCCAACACTTCCTGCAAGAAAGTTTCAGGGACTATGTTTGACCATTTTAGCCTACGTCCTTGATCTTTTACAACGACACTTAGACCACCCTTGTGAGTCACAGATTTCAGGGTTAATAAGTCCACGGACTTTATCTCTATTAACACTGGATTGTGGTCACTAAAGACCGATACCCCAGTCTTGTACCTTAAAACCTTACATAACATAAAAGAAGACATAAAAATATAATCAATGATAGTGCCTTCGTCTGTTCCTTTAAAAGTATGAAACCTAAAATCAATCAATCAATCAATCATTTATATAGCGTGCTACTCACCCGGAGGGTCTCTAGGCGCTTGGGAGGGGAGGTCCGCTACTGCTCGAACAGCCAGGTCTTGAGCTGCTTCCTGAAGGCGAGGTGGTCATGGGTCAGGCTGAGGTGGGTCGGGAGGGAGTTCCACGTCTTGGCGGCCAGGTAGGAGAAGGACCTTCCTCCTGTGGTGGATCTTCGGATGCGGGGGACGGTGGCGAGGGCGTGGTTGGTTGATCGAAGCTGGCGTGCGGGAGTGTAGAAGTTGAGGCGGTTGTTGAGGTATCTTGGGCCTTGGTTGTGAAGGGCTTTGTGTGCGTGGGTGAGGAGTCGGAACGTGATTCTCTTGTTGACCGGGAGCCAGTGCAGGTCTCTCAGGTGTCCGGAGATGTGGCTGTGTCTGGGGATGTCCAGGATGAGTCTTGCTGAGGCGTTCTGGATTCGCTGGAGTCTCTTCTGGAGTTTGGCAGTGGTTCCGGCGTAGAGGGAGTTGCTGTAGTCCAGTCGGCTGGTGACGAGGGCCTGGGTGACCGTCTTCCTGGTCTCGGTGGGGATCCACCGGAAGATCTTACATAGCGTGCGTAGGATGTTGAAGTAAAACCACCTTCCCCGCAACCAGACTCGTAAAGATTCCATCTCGCCAGAAAATTTTCAAGGGCTTCCCCCCTCTTAGAATGTTCAAAATGCATGGATGAATAGTATGGAGGGCCTTCTTCTTCAATACTGGAACACGGTTGGTTACAGGGATGGATGTTAAAGTCTCCTAAAAATATTATTTCAAAAGTATTCACATTAGTACTATAGACTGACAAGAATTTCTCCAATAAGTCCAGATTAGACCCGGTACACTCATTGGCACATGACTTCTAAAAATTAATAAATAAAATCTTGGGGGTATCAGAATATGATAATTCAACAATTAAACAGTTCTGGGAACCTGAATTACACTGACTTAATGTGCCATTTAAATCAAGTTTAAATAGACTTAGGAAGCCTCCCTTGGCTCTACCAGCCACACTGCAGATCGCTGGGATGCAAAAATGTCTGTACCCATCCAGGAAAAAGCTATTTGTCTGGTCCCAGGTTTCTTGAAACGCTATAATGTCATAGGTTTTTAGTGAATTAGTCCAGGTATCATTCCCTGCTTTAGCCTTAATGCCAGCAATGTTCCAAGTCATAATCCTAGATGTAGGGTATAGGGGCTGTACATTAGTCCTTGGTTCAGTTGACTGTCAATCATTTTCCTCCAGACATGCTAGAGGAGCGTATCAATTGGCCAATGGGAGAGGTTCATCAAATTGGTTATTTTGCCTGGACAGCCTATAACAGTATGGTTCCTGACTATTTGGTGGTTGGATTCCAAATTGGGGAGGAGGAGTAACAAAGCATCGCCTAGGTAGAGGTTGAAATGGCTTGGGCTGGTCAGTATTTAAGTGTGTGGTGTTATGGTTATAGCAGACTTTATCATTCTCTGTCATGCAAGATCAACGTCTAACGTGATAACAGCATCAGCTATCACCTATTCTCCATTGAAGGAAGGTTCAACGCCTGGCTCTCATCAACATCATGGCGAGCACGCCAAACAATTGAAATATCCGCCGCCTGAGAGTCTGTAGACATAGAAGATAACCAATCGATCAACATATTAAAAACTGCTTTCTTTATTGACGTCTGCAGCTATATTTTTGACATCGGTAGGACTCTCAACATTGACTTTAAAAGCATAACAGCGATCATAGTCACACCTCTCGAAATTGAAAAGGAAAACACAGTACTCCATCAAAGTCTCTAGCACCCTCAATGCAGAAAAGAATACGACTTTCACCATCACCTACGATGTCAATACCTATGATGGCTACTCCATCACTTTCTATTGCGTCTCTTGCCTCCGCATCGCTACTACTTTCTCCACAACTGTCATCACCTCACCAGCATTTCTCCTGAAGTGATACCACGTTTTTCCAACTCTAAGTTTTTAAAAGATAGTAGAGTGCCTGTCTAAGCCTCCTCAAGTTATGCATCCTCCTATTACACCGTATCTACAATCCCTACCTTTCAGACCATAAAAAGACAATCATTTTGAGGACCAAGTTCACGTTTCGTTACAGCCTTTACAGCGGTCACCTTCCAGGATGGTATCGAGGCCAACATCAATGTCTACACTATGGAAAAGGATACCGACTCCTCCTCGCAGGTCTCAGCATCTTCCCATCTTACTCCGTAGTAGAGGAGCAGACGAAGTTCTACCAGATCCAAGTCTCCTATTTTAGACTCATATGAAACTCATTCCACCCCACCCATATTCCCTCTCATGTCTATTCTCATACAACTGTGCTGAGACAATAAAATGAGGGTGAGCAACAGCTTAACAGGTAGAAGAGGTCCTCAGTTCCTCTGTCACCTGCCTTTAAAATGCACAAGCCTCCTCCTGTGCTCTCAGACCCCTGACCTAGCCCTGCCATTTGTTTCCTGTAGTGTAAACTCTGCATGTATTGGAGCGTGTTACATCAGCTCTTTTTTTAGGTGCAGCAATTTTAAGTGATTTGCCCAGAATAACATGTTGGGACTCAAACTTGGTTTTTCAGGTGCAAAGTCTGCAGCTCTGGCCGTACCCCCATATCCTCTCAGTTTACCACAGAAAAGAGGAGTCACCCCCTCTTGTGTCTCCTCTCTCCCGTCTCCCGTGATAATCACCCCTCCCCTAACAACTAAGGACCCCTCCTAGCTCCATCTCCTCACCCCATTGCCCTCCCAAGTCTCCAGTGTACTCGTCACTCCATTTGCCCCCTGCTGCAGTGCGTCCATTGGGAATAGAGGCCGTCCAATGCCAGAGAGAACCATTTTAAAATTTAAAAATGCCCTCTCTGGCATCTTAAACCGTCCTGTTCTGTTATACATTTCTGCCAGGTCACAGGAAGTGACCGGTCAGAGTCTTCAGTAGTGACCGAGAGGTAGTTCTGTGACTAGCAGATGTACTGCCTGCTACTAAAGAACGGCAAATATTTGGGGTTGGGATCACAAATTTAGGTATTTTGTTCTGCAAAAGTTATCATCCCAGGCCGCAAAATCTTGAGGGGGTCTGCCTTGTGTACTAATAAAATTTCATCAGGGTGGGGGACGGAATGTTCCCAGTTCATGTTTAAAAACTCACTTTTAATGAATACTGTGTAAAAATACTCTGATGCACTAAGTTAGAAAGCTTCCATGTATTAAGAAATACACTTTATTGAAGTTTAAAGACACCTTATCCTGTTCTAACATAATCTCCAACAATGTCTGAAGCACAGCATATCAGATACGATCAACGTAGAGTGCCACAAGTACTCAAACCCTTGATAAGGGGTGGTATCTCCAAAGTCAGGATCAATGTTCGGGATGTATTTCTTGGCGTTTCCTGCATTGTATATACGTCCCGAACGTGGACCCTGATATCAATTTGCATGTCTACGCACTCTTTGCTAATGGTGATTAGTACCTTACAGTTCATACCTGTGATTTTACACAATATATACTTGACAAGATCATTGGACGATAAGATTACATTCTAGTGGTCTTTGGTATAATACGTCATTACCCCCTGAGGAAGACTTGGTCAAAGATGAAAACGTGTTGGCTGTGCTTAAACCCAATTGCACTTTGTGGCTATATTTTGAATTTGTTTGCATTTTGTTAAGGACATGTCTAATTTGTACTGTATTTTGTTAAATACATATGTACTGTCCATGTGTGATATATACTGAACACTATTAAAACATATCTGTGTTGTCAAACTTAGTTTGCCTTGTTTAATAAAACATTGTTGCTAAAAATAAGTTTTTTCTTGACCACATTAAGTTGTGACCTTACTAGCCTAAACTGTGCTATGCTTCAGACATTTGTTGGAGGTTTTGTATGTTGTTACCCATGGTAATATACTCAATTGCAATTTCTCCATTTACTGACTGTATTCATATGGAGGTTTCAGTGCTGGTGTTTTTGCAAAAGCTATTCTAAGATAATGTCTGTTGCATGAGCCTACTCTTCGCTGGACTCCGCTATCCCTGTTAATTTCTTGCCTCTCCCAATACTATGTTGCCCGAAGTATGATAAGTATGTAGGCCACATATTGGGTACACATGGCACTTACTTGCCTCTTGCTTTGTTGTCACAGCCTGTGTCCTGAATGTGTCAAAGTTCGCGTTTTAAAACTATCACTTTTGATAAATGTGTCTCAACGCAATGATATAATATGACCTTCCAAAACCGGGAAGCTTTTGGCAGCAGGAGAAAATGCATTGTCAGGTTTGATATTTACTTTTAGAATGGCGCTTCCTGACTGGCCTTTCTCAGCATTCAGCCCTATATCAAATGTGGTATTCCCCAGACTTTTTGCCTACACCCCCCTGTTTTTTGCTGAACTCGTTTTTGTTGGCATTAGGCCTCTGGGCATTTTACCACTGCTAACTAGTGGCAAAGTGTTTGAGCTTTCTCCCTTAAACATAATAAAAATGTTATACACCTAATTGATGCATTTAAATTACTGACAAGTCCCTAGTAATGGTACTACATGTACCCAGGGCCTGTATATTAAGTGGACTGGTGCACCCGTTCTACCACCCACTGAGGTAGCACTATAAAACATGTTTCAGGCCTACCACTTCAGCCTGTAGTGCAGTTTCAACTTGGCAAAATAAACATGTTACCAGGCCTAAACCTTCCTTTTTAATATTTAGAAGTTAGTCCTTAGGTAGTCCCTAAAAGCTCATAAAGTAGGGTAAGTGGTATTTAAAAAGTAGGACATGTGTGTTTAAGTTTTACATGTCAATGATAGTGGAAAAACTGCTAACTCACTGTAGCAAGGCTCTCTCTCCCATAGACTTAACACTGGGTTACCTTATTTCCCTTAATAAGTGATAACTTCAGTTTGGTGATAGATAGAGAAATGCTTATTCCACTCACTTGAATTGTAATTTAAAATACTCTTTAATTACAAAGTCAGATATCTGAAAGAGACCGTAGTTATAGATTCCTTACCTTAGAATTACCCCGAGGTGTCAGGGTGGATCGGGAGAAATTATTTCATAGCAGTACCACTGTGCGTCAGTAGGTGGCGTCGGTCGACCCACTTCCGTTGTCGGCGTCGTAGTGTCTACTTAGACGACGCCCCTGCGCGCTGACGTCAGTTCTTTCTTTTCCACGCCAGCACCCCAATTCCAGAGAGGGCATGCCCCTTAGTAATTTTTTGCCTTAACTTTTTCAACTTTTCTCAACATCTTTTTTGAGTCTTCGAATCTTGGTGCAAGAGGGCTGTCCCATCATTGGACTGGCTTCAAGCCTTGTGACTCCTGTCACAAGCTGATGTCAGTCACCAATCCGCACCTCGTGTGCCTCTGGCGTCTGGAGCGCGACTACAACCCAAAGCCGTGCCCCGACTGGTGGGCCATGAACCCAAAGTGTTTACGGGAGCGGTCCCAAAAGCTTTTGGAGGGCGGGCAGTCCGCCCGCTTCTTTTGAGGTCCTTGTCGAGAGGAAGGTTGCGGGACCGGTCATGGAGTCACTACCGCTAGTCCTCCTAAGTCTTCGCACTCCTGGGTAGCACAAGAAGAAGGCAAAGAAGCATCGTCGCTCTTCGCCCTCTCCCCGTCCGTCGGCTGACGCGACCCGGGATTCAGAGCGTCATCTCTCTCCGTCTTCGGAGCCCGCTTGGACTGCTCTTCGCTTCCCTCCCTTTAGCAGGGCCGGAGCATCCCCTTCCCAACTTTGTGCATTTTACGAAGCGCTGCACAACATCTTTGGGCAGCCCGACTCCACATATGTGCCTTCGGGCCTCACAGACTCGGCTGGGGACCCTAGGCCTTCGATGCCGCCGGCACCGGCCCTGGCCTCGAGTGCCTCCAAGTATCTGGGCCTAGATCCGGATCGCGCCGGTCAACCTCACGGTACATTCCCCGGTGTCGATTCCAGTGACTACGCCCCAACCGGTATTGACCCCCAGCCTCACCCCGGACTTGGACCCGGTGCCGGACTGAGGTCGGTACCGACGCCAGAGGGTACTTTTGTACCGATGTTAATTCCTGGTGTTCCCTATGGCCCTGAGTGGCAGCCATAGGAGGGTGAGGAGATCTGGGAGGGGTCTGGTGACCTCTAGCTGACCAACTTGAAGAGCTGTACTGGTGAAAGGATTTGGTCGATACCAGTGGTCTAAATACCTCCCCAGACCTTGGTATGCTTTTCCCCCTACCGTGGCTACAGAGGAGGGAGCTTCCTATGTTGTGGTGTTGCCTTGGGCCTCGAGCTTCCTACTGCGGCAGTCAGGATTAACATCCTGACAGAGGTGCTTCAACCTTCAGCGGCCTCTTCGGAGCCCCTCCTGCCTTTTAATGACGCCCTCACAGACATCCTTCTGGGCACTTGGTCCAAGCCCAGTACAGGGGCTCCTGTGGACAGGATGATTGCCCGATGCCACCGCCTGGCTCTGGGCAACCCACTTTTCCTCTCCCAAAGCCCAACCCCCGAGACCTTGGTGGTCCAAGCCTCGTCCTCTGAAGGTGCGTTCCCTCCAGGTCCTCCAGATAGGGAATCCAAGAAGCTGGACCACCTTAGGAAGAAGTTGTTTTCTTCCGTCATCTTAAGGTTGCGGTTGGTTAACACCACATGCCTCTTGGGCAGTTATACCCATAGGGTGTGGGATACCGTTACCCAAGTGCTGCCACAGTGCCCAGAGGAGGCCTGTGTCGCGCTCACCTGCGCAGTTGCTGAGGGTCGAAACGTAGCAAAGTTCACCATCAGGTGTGGGCTGGATACCACTGACTCTGTGGGCAGAACGGTTTCCTCATCGGTAGCCCTGAGGTGCTACGCCTGGTTGAGGACGTCTGTTTTTTGGGGGGGATGTCCAATGCACCCTTTTGGACATGCCCTTTGATGGCCGTCGCCTGTTTGGTGACAAGGCGGACTCAGCGCTCAAGTGCTTCAAGGATTCTAGGGCTATGGCCAGATCCTTGTGCCTCGCAGCATCCTCTTGCCCCACGCAGTCTGCCTTTTACCCCTTTCGTGGCTACAGAAGGGGTGCCCTACCACGTTCTACCCAGTCGAGCCACAGGGCCACACAAGCTACCCAGTCTATGCATGGCTGCGGATGTGAAACCCAGCGACGCAGGTCTGGGGGCCAGCGGGCAGGCCAGTCCCCTAAAGCACAGCATTAGGGGAATCGATCCGATGTAGTCCAGATCTCAGAGGGGAGTGCATGTCAGTTGCAGTGATCGCTCACGAACCAGGATTGGGTCAGTGGCAGATGCCCCCTCCTTTCCTCAACCAGAGTTCACAGTGGTGACCGATGTGTCATCCCTGGGATGGGGCGGCTACATCGAAGAGGTGGAGATCATAGGTCTCTGGTCTCCGGCGGAGTCCGGGTTCCACACCAACCTTCTGGACCTTCAGGCGATCCGTCTCACACTGAAGGCATTCCTTCCTTCTGTCAAAGGAAAGGTAGTGCAGGTGTTTACGGACAACACCACCGCCATGTAGTACTGCAACAACCAGGGCGGGGAGGGGTGGTGGACCCTATGTCCAGAGGCCCTACGCCTTGGGACATGGTTGGAACAACAGAGTATATCCCTTGTGTTTCAACACCTAACAGGTTCCCTGAATGCCAGGGTGGACGGACTCAGCCGCAGGTGCATGATGGATCACGATCTCTTTCAGCAGTGGGGAGAGCCTTGTTTAGATCTATTCTCCACCAAAGAGAACGCACAATGTCAGCAGTTCTTCGTGTTTGACTTTACAAGATGGCATTTTCTCGGTGTCTCCTTTTGTCATGAGTGGAGCTGCGGCCTCCGGTAGGCCTTTCCGCCAGTCCCACTTCTACCCAGAGTGCTGAAGAAGATCAATAGCGACCGGGTCCAAGTCATTATTGTGGCTTCAGACTGGGCACGAAGAGTCTGGTACCCCAAGCTCTTGAGCATGGCCATCGATCCTCTGATCAGACTGCCTCTTCAGGAGGATCTGTTGTGCAGTAGGTGGGGCCGATCCTCCACCTGAACCTGTCCAGCCTCCACCTCCTTGCGTGGAGATTGAGCGGCAACAGTCGACAGCCTTTGACCTTCTTTCCTGAAGTCTGTAATGTCATCTTGGCAGTCAGTCGTCCCTCGACTAAATCGGTATACGCCTGTAGGTGGAACAAATTTGTGGCACGGTGCACAGCAAAGGCTGTGGATCCCCTTTCTGGCCCTCTTTCAGAGGGTCTCCTCTTCATTCTTTCTTTGGCCCAGCAGGGCACTGCTTTGGGCACCCTTAACCGCTTCCGCGCTACCGCGAATTCCCGCCGTGCGCTGAAATTTCAAAAATGGCTTGTTTGTGACAAAGCCAGCTCGTCATGCGCGCAGCGCAGGAAACGCTGATGACGAGCTGGCTTTGTCATCCGCGCTGAAGGGGTTAAAGGCTATCTTTCAGCCATTTCGGCCTTTCTTCACTTTCATGATCAGCCTTCTCTTTTCAAGTCCCCTATTGTAAACAGATTTATGAAGGGCATTCACTCCTCTCTTTCCTCCTTCTTTCGTAATGCCCCAGTGGGACTTGAATCTTGTACTTATCTTACGTGTTTTCTCTTTGAGCCCCTACATAATTGTTCTCTTTGTCTTCTTTCATTAAAGACTGTTTTCCTGCTTGCCTTCACTTCTGCTATCAGGGTGAGTGAGCTTCAGGCTCTGTCTTCCAAGCCTCCTTTTCTTACTGTTCATCCGGGCAAAGTGGTCTTTCGCACTAGGCCCTCTTTTCTGCCAAAAGTGGTTACTTCTTTCCCCATAGGTCAGACCATCACATTGCCCACCTTCTTCCTGCCTCCGTACCCTTCCAAAGAGGAGGAGAGACTCCACTGTCTGGACCTAAAAGGTGCCCTGTTCTTCTACCTTGACCGCACTAAATAATTCCGGGTGGATGATCAACTCTTCGTAGGTTATGTGGGCGCCAAGAAAGGTCGGGCCGTGCACAAATGTACTAGCTCTCAATGGGTTGTTCTATGCATCAAGATCTGCTATTCTTTGGCAAAAAAGGAACCTCCAGTAGTACTGTGCGCTCACTCTACCAGGGCGATGGCAGCCACTACTGCATTGGGACGTGGAGTTCCGCTGGTTGACATCCGCCAGGCAACCACGTGGGCATCCCTGCACACGTTCACGGGACATTACTACCTGGACAGCCAAGTCTGGAGAGAAAGCTTTTCAGGCTGTTCTGTTCTCCAGGACTTCCTAGTGTGAACTTAGTTTGCAGACCCACCACCGAGGTTGGCAATGCTGGGGTATCTATTCTAAGGTAAGGAATCTAGAACTACGGTCTCTTTCAGATGAACAAGTTACTTACCTTCGGTAACGATATATCTGTAAGAGACATATGTAGTTATAGATTCCTTACCGCCCGACCCATCCTCCCTGTTCTGCGAACTGACTTATAGGGAGAGGGACTCCCTACCAGGGCCCTAGTTTTGGGCACCAGTGGTTAGTGTCTTGCATAGCTTTGCGGTTCTGTTGTGGAAAGTCCGGTCAGAACTGTTTTAAGCGCCATGGGGCAGCGTCTAAGTAGACATCACTACGTCCTCCTGGGGACCGTGGTGCCGACGACGGACGCAGAGTCCACCAACGCCACCTACCGACATGCAGGCGTACTGCTACAAACAAATTTCTCCAGATCCAGTCTGACACCTGGGGGTAATTCTAAGGTAAGGAATCTATAACTACATATGTCTCTTATAGATACATCGCTACTGGGGGCAAGTAATTTGTTCTTTAAGTTACTATTCTGAAAATGCCACTTTAGAAAGTTGTCATTTTTCTTTCTAAACCAATTGTGCCTTTCTACAGTGTCCAGGGTGACATTACTGTAATTGCTCTTCTGTGGTGTGATCTGTATTCTTTCCAGACATAGCCTTGCTCGTGGGGCAGGGTGTTTCTCTCCTGAGAAGAATGTCCTGGGGGGTTGTACTCAGCCCTTAATAAGTGATAACTTCAGTTTGGGAAAAGATAGAGAAATGCTTCTTCCACTCATTTAAATTGTAATTTAAAATTCTCTTTAATGTCAAAGTCAGATTTGAAGTTACTATTCTGATAGTGCACTTTTGGAAACTTAGCATTTGTTTCTCTAAAACAAATATGCCTTTCTACAGTGTCCAGGGTGACATGACTGTAATAGCCCTCCTGTGGTGTGATCTGTATTCTTTCCAGACATGGAGAAAAAAGAGCCTTGGTCGTGGGGCAGGGTGTTTCTCTCCTGAGGAGAATGTCCTTGGGGGTTGTACTCAACCCTCTTGAGCTTTAATAAGTAGCCTCAGGGATGTTCCCTCCCCCTACCTGACGTCTAAGGGCTGCCTGCCTGCCCTACCACTGACAAATTCCTCAGGACACCCCCGCGCCGCACGGCCCTCCAGTTGTGTGTGTGCCCCCTCGCTGCTGCTCGCTGCGCCGATCTGCAGTTTTTCTCCTGTTCTCTTTTCCTGTTCATTGCCTTGCTGTTGTTTTTGTTACCCTGTTGTATTTTGTTCAATTTGTACCTCTGGTGTAACCCCCGCTCCCCGCTTCCCGCCGCCGTGAGATTGCGGCCCCGCCCCCTTTTCTTCTGTGCCCTCCCAGCTCCCGCCTCCCAGCTGCTCCTCCCTCCCACTTCGCCTTAAATGGAGACGCACGGACGCGCAGCGGTCACGCGCAGTGGGCGTGCCAATTGTGCGCCGAAGGCGCGCCAAAGGCAAGCCCGTCTGCGCCTGGACCGCGCCCAGCGCTAGGACCCCTGGCCCCCGAGGATGCCAGCCCACATGACGGACTTACGACGCCGCCACCCTCAACGCCAGCCGGAACCCCGCCTGCTACCGAGCCACCCTGAAACGCACCCACGGACCCTTCACCTGCCAAGCCTGCAAGTTCACCTGCCTCCGGACCTGCACCGCACCCGCCAAGCCGAGCCCCAGCGACAACCACCTCAAGTGCATCCTGCTCAACACCCTCTCCGTCCACAGACACGCCGTCGAGCTCTGGAACCTGCTCGACACAACAGCACCAGACGTCGCCTTCCTCACAGAAACCTGGATGAACGCCTCCTCAGCGCTCGACATCGCCACAGCCATCCCGGACGGATACAAGATCACCCGGAAGGACTGCGTCAACCAGACGGGAGGAGGTATCGCCATCGTACACAAGAACACCATCCGCATCTTGACCAAGTCCGACGACACCTTCACCGCCGCCGAACACCTCCACTTCCAGATACACACCGACCCCAAGACGACCCTCATCTACAGACCCCCGGGACCACGCACACAATTCAGTGAAGACATTGAAGACTTCATCAGCCCACACGCCCTCCCCTCCGCTGACTACATCCTCCTAGGGGACCTCAACTTCCACCTGGAGAATAACAATGACAGCAACACCACCAGCCTGCTGGACAACCTCGCCAACCTCGGACTCAAGCAACTGGTGAACACCCCCACCCACTAAGCCGGCCACACGCTTGACCCTGTCTTCTCATCCAGCAAGCACATCTCCTTCAGCCACTCCACCGGACTTCATTGGACTGACCATAGCTGCGTCCACTTCAGCTTCAGAAGAACCACGAGCCACCACCACCCGCAACAGGTTCCTCTCCGGAGCTGGAGCAAGATCACTGCCGAGCAGCTCACTGCCTCCCTCAGCCAGAACCCTCCCACCAGCACAACGGACCCCAACAAAGCAGCCAGCAACCTCACACAGTGGCTGACCGCCTGCGCCGACAACCTCGCTCCACTAAAGAACCCTCCCAGCAGACCGGGCAGCAAGAAAACCCCCTGGTTCACCGACGAACTCAAGGACTGAAAGAAGAACTGCCGCACCCTCGAGAAAGCCTGGCGCCTCGACCAGACCACAGACAACATGACCGCCCTCAAGCAAGCCACCCGCAAGCACCACCAGCTGATCCGCACCACCAAGAAGACAGCACTCAAAGAACGACTGGACAACAACGCCCACGACAGCAAGGAACTCTTCAGCATCGTCAAAGAGTTCTCCAACCCCAGCGCCGGAAACAACGACATCACCCCCTCACAAGACCTCTGCGACTCACTCGCCTCGTTCTTCCACCGCAAGATCGCCGACATACACAACAGCTTCGGCGCACAGACCACGCACCCAACGACCGAACCGACGCCCGCCACCACCACCCTCTGCAACTGGACCCCGGTCAGCACCGAAGACACCCCCCGCACGATGAATACCATCCACTCCGGATCCCCAACCGACCCCTGCCCCCACCACGTCTTCAACAAGGCCGACGCCATCATCGCACCCCATCTCCGGGACATCAACACCTCCCTCCACACCGCCACCTTCCCGGAGAACTGGAAGCACGCCGAGCTCAGCGCCCTCCTGAAGAAACCAACAGCGGACCCCACCGACCTCAAGAACTTCCGCCCCATCTCACTCCTCCCTTTTCCTGCCAAAGTCATCGAGAAGACCGTCAACAGACAGCTTGCAGCCTTCCTCGAGAAGAACGGATCCCTCGACCCCTCGCAGTCCGGTTTCCGAGCCAACCACAGCACCGAGACCGCCCTGATCGCAGCCACCGATGACATCAGATACCTGCTCGACAACGGGGAAACAGCGGCCCTCATTCTCCTGGACCTCTCTGCAGCGTTCGACACTGTCTGCCACCGCACCCTAGTGCAGCGCCTCAGCAACATCGGAATCCAAGAGAAGGTACTGGAATGGATCATCTCGTTCCTCACCGGAAGAACCCAGATAGTCCGCCTCCCCCGTTCAGATCCGAGGCCACCAAAGTCATCTGCGGCGTACCACAAGGATCATCTCTCAGCCCAACCCTCTTCAACGTCTACATGAGCCCCCTCGCGGACATCGCACGCCAACACAACCTCAACATCATCTCCTACGCCGACGACACCCAGCTGATCCTCTCCTTCACCAACAACCCCGCCACCGCCAGAGCCAGCCTACACGAAGGGATGAAAGACGTCGCCGAGTGGATGAAGAACAGCTGCCTGAAACTGAACTCAGACAAGACGGAAGTCCTCATCCTGGGATTATCGCCCTCCGCCTGGGACGATTCCTGGTGGCCCCCTACCCTGGGCACCACTCCCAAGCCAACGGACCACGCACGCAACCTGGGCTTCATCCTGGACTCCTCCCTCTCGATGACCAGACAAGTCAACGCCGTCTCCGCATCATGCTTCAACACCCTGCGCATGCTCCGCAAGATCTTCCGATGGATCCCCACCGAAACCAGGAAGACCGTCACCCAGGCACTCGTCACCAGCAGACTGGACTACAGGAACACCCTCTACGCCGGAACCACAGCCAAACTTCAAAAAAGACTCCAACGCATCCACAACGCCTCCGCACGACTCATCCTGGACATCCCCCGACACAGCCACATCTCCGGCCACCTGAGAGACCTGCACTGGCTCCCAGTCAGCAAGAGAATCACGTTCAGGCTCCTCACCCACGCACACAAGGCTATCCACGACCTGGGCCCCAAGTACCTCAACGACTGCCTGACCTTCTACATGCCCACCCGCCAGCTACGATCGACCAGCCACGCCCTTGCCGCCATACCACGCATCCGCAGAGCCACCGCCGGAGGAAGATCCTTCTCCTACCTGGCAGCCTAGACTTGGAACTCCCTCCCCATCCACCTTCGGCTGACCCAACACCATCTCTCCTTCAGGAAGCAGCTCAAGACCTGGCTGTTAGGGCAGTGACGTACCCCTCCCCCCCCAGCGCCTTGAGACCCTTCCGGGTGAGTAGCGCGCTATACAAATGCCTTGATTGATTGATTGACACCTTGGCCTGTCTGCTTCTGTCCCTCAGACAGATTGGAGCCAACCCGAGAAGAAGGGGAAGATTAGACAAAGGGGGTATCCCACAGTTTGGCACTGGGTATAAGAATAGCACCCTAAGAGAACTGGCACTGGATATAAGAATAGCACCCTCAGACCTCATCAGAGGACTCCTGGACGTGTGGAAGATTTAGAAGACTGACTGCCTTTCTGTCTGAAGAAGGAAGATTGGACTGGCTTGATCCCCAAAAGTGACTTCAAGGGTCAGTTGGCTAACCTCTTGTTTGAGATACAGGGACACAACAAGCTTCCAGAAACCTCCCAGCAACTTCTCAGCTGACCAACACCACTTGGACCTGTCTATGCCCTGCTACTGGCCTCTGCTGGAGTGAGTCCTGAACCCCAAGAGGTGCCCACAGGTCCTGGACCCTTGTCTGGCATCAGAGTGTACTCCTCCTGCCTCAAACAGAACTCCAGGTGAACATCCAGAAGTTGCGCTGCTTCTCGTAACCACGAGCGGGCTCTTCATGCCAAGAAACATCAATCCGCGACACCCACCAACACGAAGCGTTAGCGACAACCGGCTTTTCGCGTCAGCTATGACCAACCGTGCTAGCAATGGCTGCCTCGTCTCCCGCCAAAGAGAATCTCCAGCAATGACCTGCTCTTCGTGTCAGCCACCAACATAAAGCTCCAGCAGCAACCTGCTATTCATTTCGCCAAAGGACTCTCTCCCCTGCCAATGTGAAACTCCAGCTGAGGCTCCCTGTGTAGACTTGGAGTCTGAGAAGGTAAGCTCTTCTCAGAACTCACCTGATTCTTGCATCCAACCTACGCTCCTTCGCGGTTGGGCTGAACTTGACCCGGTCCAGCGGGACCAGATACCCGCAAGAGGCACTTCGTGCTTTTTGGTGCTATTTTCACCTACAACTTTAAAAATACGCAACCCCGGTTTTGCTGATTTGGATTTTTGATGTTTTGGTGTCATTTTATTTATTACATTATACTTGTGTTGTGTTTTCAATTTATATCTGTTTGAATACTACATATATACTTTACATATTGCCTCTAAGTTAAGCTTGACTGTTTTTGTGCTAAGCTACTAGAGGGTTAAGCAGTTCATTTAGTGACTTTTGTGTTACAACCTGAAGAAGAATTGTGTTTATCATTTGATTGTGCTACCACCCCTCTGAATTAATAACCCAATTTATTGCACAGTGCACCCCGCACACTCTCACTCCTGCTAGAACAGCCTCCCTGCATTGGTATACACAAACAACTCAAATGGGTTATTTAATCTATATTTAAGAAATTAGCATGTACATTCAGTATAGGTACATATTAAGCAAGTGAAAGTTTTATATGGGAAACCTCTGAGGAGTGGTACAGTGACTTTAATCTCTACTTTGGAGAAAGGTTTTGGGACTTAATTTCTGGTGGAGACTTCCAGGTATGAACATGTGCTCTTTTTTTTTTTTTTTAAGTATTTTTATTGTGGCGAAGATAAGAAGAAGGCACAAGGTATACAATGATCAACCCAGTCAGTATGGAAACAGCAGGAACAAAAAGTCCCAGAATCAATACACAGCCGTGTATGGCCCACATCCCGGAGGCAGGGCGGCGCAGGAGTAAACATACATTCGAATAGGGAAAAGTGCAATTGTGCTCCAAGTAACAATAAAACATTATCAATGTCCACGCCAGTTTTCTTATGTTGCATTCCTACACTACATAACAGTTTGAACAATAACGAACTACCCCATGAATGACATTCTAGTGCTGATCCGAATATAGGAGGAGAAGCATGCAAGGGCCAGCTAGGGTGCAGTCATCACAATGTAGTGTGGCCTATTGGGAATTCCAGCTAATACAAACATGGCTGCCAAGGAACAGTAGCGTGATCACCAGGGGCCGCCGCACCACCTCAAACACTCCGTTCCAGACCCCCCTCCTCCCCATCACCAGACTCCGAGGACGCAGAGGAAAACAACTCAGCGCTGGTAGCGTCTGAGTCATCCTCCCTCATCCCTTCCATACACATAGTTCTCCAGGCGAGTAAGTCATCCTGGAGCTTCTCGTCTCTGCGAGAGCGCTGCATGTGTGTCTCCTCCGCTAAGGTCCATTCCTTGACATCTCGTAACCAATGAGAAAGTTCAGGCGCCCTCTGACCCATCCAGGTAATGGCCACCCGTCTCCTCGCCAGTACCAACAGAAGTTGCAGCAATTTATAAGACAGACCTTTCTTCTTCGGTTTAGGCACTAACGCTAGCAGGCAGGGAAGTGGGTCCAGTTGCAACCTAAGATGTGTGGCACGGGTAATGAATATCACCACCCTGCGCCAAAAATCCTGGACCAATGGACATTCCCACGCTAGGTGCAGGAACCCCGCCCTTGCCATCCCACATCTAGGGCAATTGTGACGTCTATCTGACGATATACGGTGGAGGGAGACAGGTGTCATGTAAGTACGGTGAACAAAATTAAAGTGTATAAGCTTAAAGCGTGCATTGCAGGATACTCTACGAGTCAACAGTCCAATCCGCCTCCTCTGGGCCGGGTCCAGCTCTATCCCCAGATCCGCCTCCCATGCCACCCAGGCCGGCGCCAACGGGGGAGTCGAGTCTCGGCGCATGGCGGAGTAAAGGAGGGAAATCAGGCGCCTACCTCTCCCACAGGATAAAATAACGTCCAGAGTATAAGTGAGTTGGGGTGCCTCTGGGAATTGGGGCCACGTCGTCCTAGCCACCTCCCTAAGACTTCCATAGTGTAGGTATTGGCCCTCCTCGAGGTTAAAAGAGTCCATGGCCTTCTCAAAGGACACAAAGGAGTCGTCCGGGTAGAGATCCGCCAGGGTCTCGCAGCCGCCCAAACGCCACTCCCTAAAGGACATATTCGCCTCCAGTGTGAGTATCGGGGCCAATATCCAAAGTGGGAGTTCCCTATGGAACGGCGCGCGCCGTAGAACCTTCTCTACAAAGCGCTGCCAAACGTTGGCCGTATGCCTCACCACATAGGGCAGAGTATCGTCAGCACCTCGACCCTGCATCAAGGCCTCCTGTAGGCCCTTAACAGTAGTCACGCCTGCCAACAGTGCCAACTCCCAGTTTTCGTGTTCAGCAAACCACCTGGCGGCCGGGAGAAGCTGTGCCGCATAGTAGTACAGGTCAAATCTCGGGGCTTCAAGGTCCCGGCACCTCGTTACCGTGCAAAGCGCGACCCTGCTACGCCCACCCGCCCAAAGTAGGGAGGTGAGAAGCGAGTTCAGGGTACGGAACACTCGGGGCGGCAACGGACATAGAGTATTCTGCAACACATAAAGGACTCTAGGGAGCATCACCATCTTGGCAACTGCCAGTCGCCCCATGAGGGAGAGGGGAAGTGTATTCCAGAAGGCAATAGATTTACCGAGGGCTGCGAGGATTTTGTCTATATTGTACGCCAGGAGGGCGTCGTCAGAAGCTGCCACCTGAATACCCAAGTACCGAAACGCCAACCGTTCACACCTGAGGCCTAAATATCGGGGATCCGCATCTGGGACCGGGACAGCATCCGTCAGAGGGAACACCAAAGACTTGTTAACATTCATACGCAGGCCAGAGGCCACACCAAAGCGGTCCAATAGCCGCATTAAAACGGGGAAGGCCTCCACCGGGGAAGTCAAATAGAAGAGCGCATCCTCCACGTAGAGGGAGATAACATTGGTAGTATCTCCCACCACTATGCCCCAGTCATGTAGTTCCCTACGGGCGGAAACGGCGAGGGGCTCAATGGCAAGAGCAAATAAGAGAGGGGAGAGAGGGCAGCCCTGTCGGGTGCCTCTCCCTAATGACCATTCGTCGGAGCGGGCCGATCCCAGCAGCACCTTGGCTCGGGGCGCCTTGTAGAGCACCCGGATCCAATTGCAAAATCCAGGACCGAACCCCATTTTCAGGAGCACGTGCAATAGATAACCCCAGTGCACCGTATCAAAGGCTTTGGCCAGATCAACGGAGACCAGCACATGAGGACCCTCTCGTCTCCGCACCTCATGTAATATGTGATTCAGGCGACGCAAATTCATCGCCGTATTGCGACCCGGGATGAAGCCGCACTGGTCGGGATGAACGAGTTGGGACATGTGCGGGGCTAGGCGATTGGCCAGCAGTTTAGTAAGGATTTTTGCATCTGAGTTTATCAATGTGATAGGTCGATAAGCTGCGGGGTCTGTTTTGTCACCGCCCGGCTTCAAGATCATACACACCTCACCCTGATTCATGGAGGGTGGAAGGGTGCCAATACGCAGAGCCTCGTTATAGACCTGTAAGAGGGGGGGGGGCAGGACATGTCGAAAAGCCTGATAAAACTCAGCCGGGTATCCATCTCCACCAGGAGTCCTGGCTCGGGGGAGGGCGGCTATCGCCGCAGTAATCTCACCCAGCGTCAGCTTGACATCGAGTTCCTTCGCCACAGTTTCTGGCAGGGTCTGTAGGCGGAGGTCCTCAAGATACGAGTGGTAGGCGTCCGCTGATATGGACGAGTCAGCTTCATATACGGTTTGCAGATGGCTTCGAAGGACTGCAAGAACATCCGCCTCCGAGTGGACCATAACGCCACTGAGGTTCCGTAGGGCCACGATTCGTTCGGGCGTGAACTCCCGACGAAGAATCCAGGCCAACAAGCGGCCCGACTTATCCCCTTCACGGTGGAGACGCTGCCTATACTGGCCCAGCGTAAATTTATCAAGTCGCGTTAGTATGTCGTGGATGGATACCAGGGCAAGACCCTCCGCCTGTTGGTCCAACGCGGTCGGATCGGGCTGGGATTGGGCGCGCATGAGTGCATCCTCCGCAGTCCGTAAGTCAGAGAGCAACTGTTTCCTGACCCCGTACGATAAGCCCATACACGCTCCGCGTACGACTGCCTTAAGTGCCTCCCACCGGGTGGAGTAGGACAGGTCATTCCCCACCCAATTGAGTTCCAAGTAGTCAGAAAGCGAAGTTGCTACATGATCTCTAGCTACCTGATCTTGAAGCAGGTCAGTCGGCAGGCGCCGCGGGCGCGATGCACAATCAGGCCACTGCGCCACGCACGTGACCGGGACAAGGTCCGACAGATATCGGGCCTGGTGTGTAACCGTCAATATAAGTGAGGAGGGAAGGTTAGCTGCGAGAACCCGGTCTAGCCGACTATGTGTACCGTGCGTCGGAGTATAGCATGTGTAAAGCTTCTGTGTGGGGTGGCAAGTACGCCACATATCCACTGCCCCAAGATTATGCATTACTTCTCGTAAGCGCGCCGTCATACGGGGCTTAGTGCCCTCTCTGGACAGGTGACGGTCCAACTCATGGTGCAGTACGCAATTAAAATCACCGAACCAAAGGAGGGGCGGATCTAAACTCGGAGCCACAATATCCTGTATCTGGGAGAAGAAGGCCGGGTCATCAATGTTCGGGGCATACGTGTTCAGAAGTAGGAGGTCCTTGTCATCTAGTCTGAGTCTCGCCAGTATATATCTACCTTCCACATCTGCGTCAATATATTGAACAGCACAGGGGATCCCTGGGGCCACCCAGATAAGGACCCCCCTAGCATATGTAGAATAGGAGGAATGGAAAACCTGGCCCCTCCACTTCCTAGCCAGGCGTTGTGCGCCTTCCTCATCTAAGTGGGTCTCCTGTAAACAAGCAATCGAAACCCCATGGCGTTTAAGGAAGGTGAGGACCCTGTGTCTCTTGGTGCACGTGCCCAAGCCACGCACATTCCACGTTAAAAACTTAAATCCCATGGCCAGAGCGTACGCCCAAACGGGCTACAGTATAGGCGCAACTCGGACCGCCTCCAAGTGGCCCTTACTACATTTAAATCTAGGGACGCCGCTCTGAGGGCAAGCTTCCCACAAATCGGAACCAATATGCACATAATGTCAGTGTCATCTTCATCACAATCCCAATCCCACCCCCCAACAACCCCAAAACACGAAACTTTTGCAAGAACACCCTCCCCCCCACCACCCACGAGCAATAGGATAGCAACAACCAAAACCGCCACCCCGCCCTTCCCCCCCCCCAGTGCCAGGACGTGCACAGCCACCCCATACAACACACTCCACACACACTCACACACAGCAAAACAACCCCACCCACCCACCACCCAGCTCCCCGAAAGACCAAATGATTCTGAGAGAATCACCCGGGTATATCTCCCCAGCCGTATCAGTAAGGTAAACACGACATCAAACAATTCCACTTCAGACCCCCCATAGCTCACATGACCCAAATGCAATCTCAAGGTACCGACCAGAGTTCGGATGACCCCGGCGACAATGGTGAAATGCTACAGGCCAGAGAATCGCAGGTTAAAGGAGGCCCGCACATCTGAAAGTGAGTACACAGAAATGGCATGATAGTGCAAGCAAGGATCATTCCAACTCCGGTGCCGGTAGGGCAGTCTCCGGGACCACCGGGGCTGTAGAAGTGTGTCCCGCAGTGTTTCCTGCAAAGTGTCCGGTACCAGGATGTCATTAGGAGCAGCCGCCCCCGCTGAGCTCGAGCCAGCTCTCGTCGGCGAGTTATTCATAAGGATGGCTCCATCCGGTCCCACCGTGGGTCGAGCCTCAGGAGAACCTCTGGACCTAGAGCGACGATTTCTCCTACCACGACGCCGTCTCTGTGGCCTGGTACCCCAAGTGTCACCCGAGCCCCCTCGTTCACCTGGGGGCAAGTCATCCCCTCTGATCTCCAGCCATTCCCAAACCTCCGCTGGTGTCTCAAAGAAATGTGCCCGGCCCTGGGCAAGTACCTTGAGCTTGGCGGGATACAGAAGCATGTACTGAAGCTGCATGTCACGGAGTTTTTGTTTAACCCTCAAGTAGGATTTCCTCTGTTCCTGCACCTGTTGGGTATAATCAGGGTATATTGAAATGCGACTGTTCTCCATCGTGTGGGGCCCCGTCTCCCTCGCCGCCTTGAGAATACAGTCGCGGTCCTTGTAATTCAGAATTTTCGCAATGAGGGCTCTAGGAGCCTCTCCCGGTCGCGGAGGGGGCACCAGGGCCCTGTGCGCCCGTTCCACAATGAAGACGTTGGACAATCCAGTCGGACACAGGTGCTCACGGATCCAAGTCTCTAGGAAGCGCTCAGGGTTCCCCGCCTCCAGTCGTTCCGGAACTCCCAGTACTCGTATGTTGCTCCGACGCGCCCGTCCCTCTGCATCCTCAGCGCGCCTTTCCAGTGCCCGGGTAGTAGAGGTGAGCTGGGCAAGTGACTTTTGTAGGGAAGCGACCTCCCCCTGCAGTTGAGTGATATTGCCCTCTGCATCCGAAACCTTGTCCGCGACGTTGCGAAGGTCCGTCCTCAAAAGGTTCACATCTATTGAGACCGTCTCAATCTGGTGCTCCAGGGCCGCGTGTGAACCCTGAATAGCCTTGAGGAGTTCAGCTCTGGACGGTTCCGGCGGATCCTCACCTCTGTCCTCAGGGCCTGTCTGCCGCGTGATCCTCTGCGGCTGGTGGCGAGGGGTGGTGTACTGGACGATCGTATTAGGCTGGGAGGTCTTCGGACCGCGACCCGTGCGGGCCGTCATGACGAGCAGCTCAAGTCCGTATGACAAGATGCGCACCTCAAGCCCGGCTGACCAAGGAGGGCCCCCCCGAACCAATCCAAGTCAGGGATGGCAGGCGCCCCCAGCGCTACACAGACGATGCAGTACCAGTGGTTCAAGTAAGCTGAGAGGCCAGACAGCGCAGGGGTAGCACGCGTCCGCCACCCATCAGTGGGGGTCAGGATATGGATTCCCACCTAGAGAACAGTGAGCAGGACCAGTGAGAACGCAGGCATCAGCACCTCCTCACCCCACAGCACTCACTGTTGGCAGTCTATCAGAGGATCCCCCAGGCTCCGCAGATCTGGGCCGGGAGGAACAGAGGCGCGCTCCGCCACCAGCCGCCTCGGACTCCCTGGAGGCCGCCCGGCACAGGTCCCAAGATGGCGGGCGTGTGGGGGAGGGGCGCAGTCCGACAGTGGGCCCAGCGACGCTGTTCCAGAGTCCCCCCAGATGCAGTAAGGTTGGCGAGGAGCCAAATGAGGAGACAGGCAGAGGTTCGGCAGGAGGAGGGAAGCAGGCACCCAGTCCGTGCAAGGGTCCGTGAAGGTGTCGGGTCCAGCCAGGTACGCAGCAGCCCGGAGGCTCCCGTGGTCACCAGACACTGCGACACGGAGTAAGGGTAGACGGTACTCACGGCCTCCTCCACCAGATGTAGCCGCTTCGGCGGTTCAGGGACACAGCATCGGCAGAGGAAGGGGGGGGGGGGGCCAGAGCTCCGACACAGGAGCAATGCACAAAATGGACGGCGCCTCCGTCCGGACTTCCTCCTCACCTCCCAGCAGTAGGGTCGCTGAGCCGCCGCCCTCCAATCCTCCACTCACAGCGCGGGAGTCGCGGCCAGATCCCGGGGGAAAGCAGGGGGCTCGCCCCGGTTGGTGTGCCCGCAGTCCGGCCCCACCGTGCAGGCCCAGTCCCCGGCGTTGCGTGGTTTAACGCGCCGTCTCCGCCTTCAAGGAGCACCCGTGTCGTCTCTCACAGAGGAACGCAGGTCGTGGGTCCGATTTTTCGGGCTCATGGGCCCCAGCGGGGTCACAGCTCCTATCGACACGCTTTTCCAGCAATCAGGAGAGCCCGGGTAGGATCAATGGCAGGATTTTGCTGGTCTTCGGGACGGAGCTGGAGGAGCTCACGTCCTGTCGGCCATGCTGCTTGGCCACGCATGAACATGTGCTCTTTGAAGTATAGCTGTATAACTGGGAATCCTGAGAAGAAAATGTATGACACAGTGAAGAAACTCTTGTTTATAAAGGGGGTGGTAAGAGAATGGAACAGTTTTTCTGACAGAGCTTGTTGTGGACTCTAAATCAGTAACAGAATGAAATGCCATAGGACGAACAGAGCAATTGTGTAATTCCAAAGTTGAGTCTACGGTGTTTCAATAAACATGGAAATGAGAAGACTTCTTTAGACTAGGCTTCAATGTACCTTTCAGATGTGTTTGTCTACAAAGTAAAACAAATGGTGGTTTCTGTTTTTTGTGTTTCTACCATCTTTTATTCATTATGGACTGCTACTTTCTAGAAAAGATAGAGTTTTGCTCTATGGGGTACATACATTCCAAAAATCAGCTCCGATCCTATCCAGCCAACCACAACATGTTTCTGGGTTTCAAAAAATCTACCTCGGTCATCTATTTTTAAGAGACGTGAAGTGATGTTTTCTGTCACAGCGGGTGTCCCTCTGTGGGATAAAAGGATTTGGTAAACAGACTTTCTTTGCCACTCCAGAAGGTCTTTAATTTGGATTTTCATCCCCTCACCATGATGAATACATTTACAGCTGGGAAATATTGTGCCAGTCTGATGAACAGCATGCTTCTCCCACAGGCCCATGATCCAGGAGAAGATCAGAGTGCTTGGCCAGGCTGGGCTGTCTGAAGATCATTTCTCCCAGACAACAGAATCTACAGATTTCTTCTACAAGGTAAGAGACTTTTGGAAGGAGTGCCAAAGTCGACCAGGTCAGGAGAGGAGCCACCTGTTCTGACCCATAACACCTGTATTATACCATTTAGCCCAGGGTTAAGTTTTTTGGTTTGAAATAAATTCAGCTATCCTAGTTCCAAACCCATACTGAAGGGCTCATGGGATGAGCTAGTTATAGATCATCTTTCTCACATCGCCGTTTTGGTGGCCCAAGGGAGTATTGAATGGGTCTTCTATTCTAAGCCCAATATTTGTATTTAATTCGACAGGCCTCTTGATATTTTTAGGGCAGAAATACACTACCTGGTAACAAAGAGCCTGAAGTGTGTTCCCAGCACATGCCCACTTTCAGCTCTTGTGTGATGTAGTTGTGGAACCTGGCTTGTTTCCCATTGCCTCACCCAGTCTTTTCCATGTTTGTTATTGTAATAGATGGGGGTTGAAATGTTAAGGCTTCCCATACACTACAAGGAATCCTGCCTGTTACGCTTACAATCATGGAAAATAATCTTTTGGAGGGTGACAAATGTCCGTACTTCAAGTAAGCTGGCTAGGCATCAATGCTTAAAATTGTTTCTTTTGTTTTGCATGCAATTTCCAAAAATGTGACATTTCTGTTACCCACACAGGAACATGTTAGTGGGCTTGCTAGCCCTAGATATCTATTCCCCTGGATCTCCTGAATGTATGAATACCAGACATATCTATGTTGCATAGGGATTCTGACAATCTGTGCTTCCTCCTATTCGTATTTAGCCCTCATTCCTTTTTTTCTCTTGGTCTAATAGCCATAGAATTGTAACTGAAAGTAATAATCCAAGAAACACAAACATGATAGGCTACTGCCATAATCCTGATTGGCAGGCTAGGTGCCTTTGGGAAAATAGACGTTTCGTATTTTTGTGCATGAAACTGACCCTATGGGACATTCACCCCTAGCCTCGCTCACATATACATGTTGGTGGGAAAGATGAGCTCGGCTCTCCCCAGGTCAGACATACAAAGCATATATGGGTTTGTAATTAAGCTGGAAACAGCAGATTCTAAAACAATGCTTGCTCGTGGCACCATGATTGGCAGAATAGTGCGTATATCAATTATTGCCTATCAGGCAAATGAACATTAACCCATTAATGGACCTAAATATAGTACCCATATGTTTGAAATCTGTCTTGAGTCTCGCTCTAGTTTCCCTGCTCAGTTTTCTCTCAAGTAGCCCTGGATCTGATGTGTTGCTCATCTTTGTTTTACAGATCATGCTCTTACATGCTCTTGTGGAGAAGCGTTGCTCAATGGTTAGAGCGGCAGACCCTGATGCAGAGGTCTGGCCCGGGACCAGGGTTCAATTCCCGCCTCTGCGGGTCTTGTGCTTAATTTCCTCGGACCTGATCATTCTCGCCTCGGGGCCTAGTCTAATCATGGGTCCCACTCTGTGACTCTGGGCAATAGCTTGCTTAATCTCCACAACGGCCCCAACAGCGCTGGGATGCCTGGCTTCACCTCGGGGGTGCCCAGGAGTGGCCATTTCACAGGGAAAACGCCAGGAAGGGTTCCACAGCGGTATGCGTTACAGCGCCAGGACACCCCAGTTGGGGTATAAGTGCGCTTTACAAGTACAAATTTCATTTCATTTCACATCTGTGATTTATAGGTATCTATTCTGCATCGCAGAGCTCTCCATCTCCCTTCTGTATGTCTCTTTCTCCAAGTATGTTGTGACTGTGGAAGAAGGGAGAATGCTAGTGATGCGGCTGCCTTGTTTTTCTCCCCTGCCTTCCTCCACCTGTTTTTTTCCACCACAAAAGAGAAAATCAATACCAAAGGTGGAAGAGCTGGAACAAGTATTTTAAGTACCTTGAATAGGGTTTTGCAAGATAGGGCGGTAAAGGCTGTTTACCTATTACATTTTAAAGTGATACTTCTTAATCCTAAAACTATTGTAAATCCATATGAAACTCTCTATGAATATTCCAATATTACTTACTTTGACTGTCTTTCTGTTGTGTTTTTTTTACCCAAAGGATCCAAAGCAAAAGACTATTTATGACCTTTTCCAAAGGTCATTTGCGGTAAGTGAAGACGATATAGATGAGGCCACACTTCTGGAAGCTGCTGATGCCTGCCAGGAGGCAGAGCTGGAGCTCACACCAGAAGACACATCAAGCACTTACACAGAAAGCTCATCTAAGAAGAGAAGAATTGAGGACTTCTTCAAAAAAGAATGACATCAAAGTGTTTTAGGATTTCTTATGAGTGTATGTTGTATATCATTGTTATTGTATACTTAAAACATGTGAAAATAAACAGACTTTCAAAAAGATTCCAGTGAGATGTCTCGCAGCTTCAACTATTTCAGTAATGATTGACTTATGAAATGCTTGTTATCCATGTAAGAATCGTGACTTAAAGAGAAAATAATTGATTATGCTCTCTCCTGTTTGAGAAACTATCTTTAAAATTAGTTAAAACCTGGTGGTGAGACCTAACAGCGGTCAATTGCATTCCTTTGTTGCTAGTTTGTCAATCTCAAGTGAAATAAGGTCTTTGTTATGCCTCTTAAATGATGTTAGTATGCTATCTGCATTTTTGTAAACCTCAAATATATTGCTTTTTCTCTACCCTGTCTGACTTCCACCTAGGACAGATACTTTGGTTTTTGCACTTGCCTTTGGGCGCTTCTCTTTCAAAAGATGGAACTATCATCCCTGCACGAAACACAATGGTAACACAAGAGTCGCCAGGTACCAGACAGTCCTGGTTGTCTGTATCTACAGATAAAAAGAAATTCTGATGTGTACTTCTACCTGCAAATTCCTTCAGAATTCAGACTAGATCTAGAAACTTCAAATAGCTCTGCACCTGAGGGTGTGTCACAGCTCTGCCTTTGCCACCAGATACGCCCCAGAATATGACATCATAGAATCATAAGATGCCAGGTATTACACTGATAGCGGTACATGGGACACAAGCACAACTCTGAGCCATGCACTAAATGTTGTTTCATTCATGCAGTATGCCATCAAGGAGCAGAGGACCAAAGTCTGCATGGCTCGGGTGAATGTTGGGCTTGGTGTCACTCTAGACGGATGTCCTGCTCCCCATCCTGCTCCAGCATACCTTGAGTAGCAAGTCACTGAATAGAGCTGCTTCAAAGGACAAGGAGAAGCTCTCTAGGAAAGTGCACAAAAAGTATTGTAAGAGAAATTTTTCAGCGTCTGAACGGCGGTCCCATTTAAAGGGTATGCTTTCCAGTAGGCCGTGTCTTTTCCAGACCACTGCTTTGATGTCATCTTCCAAGCCCACTCTGGTGAATCTGGACCCAGCAGAACTGGCCCTGGTGAAATGAAGCTCCACGCTTATAAGGTAGGAACAAGCTTTAATGAGTCAAGACCAAACCTGAAGGGAATCTTCCTGCAACTGACCCAATTCCCCAGATTCCATTCAATTTTAGATTCTACTCATAAACCACCAACCAGTCCACAGCACAGAGGATGTAACACATGTCCCTCCCTTAACATACAATAAGGAAATAAAAGCAAAACGAAAATATACAAAAAATACATAAATAAATATATTGAAAAAATGATTCCAAAACATAATCAAGCAGCATGGACTGACTCTCCCCTTCAACCCCTCCTTCACTAGAATTAAGTTTCTCTTCATTTCCTGGCTTGCACCACTTTGGTACTTTTACAACCTTTTTGTGATTCCAAACATTTCCATTGCTAAGTAAAAGTGCGAAATTGTTCACCTTCCTCACCTAAAGAGGACCAGAAAATTTAGATTCACACTTGTTCACCTTATGGCCTTTCAACACACACACCCAGTCACAACTTTATAATCACCATCATCCTACATAGCAACACATTTTTCTCAGTTCCTTCTGCCAACAATGCACAGCATTTACAACCTCTCATCACTTTAAAAGGCGACTTTCCAGTCACAGAATGTGGTGTGGTTTCATAGGATCAAATAAAGTTTTTCACTGGTTTACGCCACAAGTTCTTTCAGCATCCTGTTCCACCTCTCTGCCAAACCATTGGTTTGTGGATAGTACATAGACGAACACACATGCTTAATGCCACACTTTCTCAAAAAATACTTCATACCCTCAGAAACAAACTGCACTCCAGTGTCAGAAACTATTATCTCCGGTACATCTCTCTCTCAAAAAGTTCATTTAGAAAATCTATTACTGTCCTTGTGGGAACTTGTTCAACAAAATTCACTTCCAGCCAACATGAAAAATAATCCTCTACTACAATAGCATACTTGGGAGGTTTTTCCAAATCGTACAACAGACCTGTAACATCAATGGCAATCTTCTTCTAAGGACTATCAGATTTATATGAATCCACGGGAGGATACTTGACTATCTTCTGAAATTTGTCACTCCAAGCACACTGTACACACTCCCTAAGAAAATGCCCTACCTCTTGATAAATTCTGTGCCACCAGTATTCTGCTTCAATTTGTTTTCTCGTGGCAGTCATGCCTATGTGGCCTTCATGAGCCAATTTAACAATATGCTCTTTCAGTATCGATGACACCACCAACCACTCCCCTCAACATCACATTTCTCTCAACAGACAATTCTTCACTCTTTTGCAGGCCAACCTTCCATAACATATTTCTTTACTTCTTGCAACACCGTGTCATTTCACATAGTATCTAGCGCGGAGATACCCCTTCGGGGGTCTAGTCTGGCGCTTTATAAGAATATAAAAATAAATAAATATCTGTCTAGTCCTCATGAAAAATCCTAGCTTCTGTGACCATTCTCAACCCAGCCACCATAAATTCCTCCAGATTGTCCTCTTCCACATCCTCAACAACTGGCAATCTTGACAGAAAATCTGCTAAAATATTCTTCTTACCCGGCATATACTCTGTCTTGTAGGTCAACATTCTCAACATCCAGCATGCTACTCAAGCAGTCGCTCTTCCTTCCTCCTTGGTAGAACAAGCATTGGCATAGCCAATAGGTCTCGCTTTTGGGACCTTATAAGTGTTGCATTGCAACACTTTGTTTTTTAATCAAGGATATTGTGCTGGATAACTAAACACTTATAATGTCCTAAAGGCGAGACCTATTGGTTATGCATTGGGGGGCCTTATAAGTGTATAGCTAGAGCTATTGACTTTGCCAATGTTTCTAAGCAGTGCTGTAGAGAAGTGTGGCTGCTGTGCAGCATGCTGATGTTATAATTAAAAATTGAAAGCAGCAGGCACCGTTTATAAATAAATAAAAGCACACTTAAAGGGGTGAGGTGGTGTGGGGACCGGCACAGTGAGGTTAATAGTGGACAGCGGTGCCAAAGCTGAATAAGCACAACACAAACAAGCAGCGTCATCGGAGGGGCAGTGCTCACCTACTTGAATTTAAAGTGAAAGTGGCGCAGTTGGTAAATAAATAAAGGTACGCTTAAAGTGAAAGCGGGCCTTTGGTAAATAAATACATAAAGGTGCGCTTAAAGTGAAAGTGGGCCTTTGGTAAATAAATAAAGGCATGCTAAATTGAAAGCGGGAGGCACAGTTTATAAATAAATAAAAGCACGCTTAAAAGGGTGAGGTGGTGTGGGGACCAGCACAGTAAGGTTAAGTGTGGAAAGCGGTGCCCAAGCTGAATAAGCACAACACAAATAAGCAGCGTCAACAGAGGCTTGATGGGGCGGGCATGCATTGTTGTGGAAGGGGTAAGGTTGTGTGGGGAACGGCACAGGGAGATGGAGAGGTTAAGTGAGGAGGCCAAGCTTAAAAAAACAAAACCCGTGGCCGCGAGACCGCTCTGTGGTGGGCGAGGGGCAAACACACTGAGGGAGAAGCCAGGAGTGAAAGGAAGACAATGAAGAGTGGGCATTGAAGAAGTAGGAGAACTAAAAATAGTGAACAGTGGGTCTAAAGAGTGAAAAGCAATAATCGAGTTGAGTCAGAAGTTCAGAAAACAGCCCAGTTTCCAAATGTTTTCAAGCTGGAATCTGTTGTAGGAACAAGAGAGGAGATGTGACTGGAGAAAGAAAGACAAAGACCCTATTACTGGCAGAGGTAGAAAGAGTGAAATGGCTGCAGGAAATAATACAGACAACTGGGAGGCAGGCATGGGCGGGAAAGGGAAGGAAACAAGACGTGCGGCCGCGAGATGTGCTCTATGGTGCGGGAGGGGAAGAGTGAGGCGCTTGGTAGAGCAAGCGAGAGGACAGCCAGATGGCGCGCTGTAAGGGTGCAGCGAGGAAAGCCAGATGGTGGCTGTGCGAGTGTCCGCCCGCATAACCGCAAGCTTTAGGCCACAAGCAAAAGCTTGTGGTCGGATTTCTAAACAACACTCACTAAATGTCTCACCAGACCAGCGCATGCACAGACTCAGACGAGGCCTAAAAAACATCAACCACCGGGCGATGATCAGAACAAATTATAAACTCAGTACCCCACACATACTTCCTGTAATGAGTGATACCCCACTGACATGCCAATGCTTCTCTTTCAGTGGTCGAGTAATTCTATTCTGCATCCCTCAGTGGCCTGGACTCGTAGGCAATAGTGACATCCTTTCCATTCTTATTTTGCATCAACATGCATCCGTGTTAATAATGGTCATGTCATTCATGTCAAATGGTTTCAGTGCAGGTGCAGACACAATGCCTTTCTTTAATTCATAGAACTCTTTCAAACAGGTACCACACCATACAAATTGTTCATCCCTCAGCATGAGTTTCCTCATAAATTTAGTCTTATCAGCAAACATGAGAATAAACCTAGAATAGTATTCTGCTAGCCCCTAAAATGATCTGGGCTGATCCTTATTCACAGGTCAAGGAGCATTCTCTAACGCCGAAACCAGTTATGTTTTTGGAGAAATGCCCATTTCATCTATTCAGTGCCCAAATATCCTGCTTCATTTAATCCAATTTTGCATGTATTTTTAATGGTCAAACCACTCTTCTACAAAACTCCCAATATCTTTTTCAGCGATCGATCATGCGCTACCACGTTCTCACCAAACACCAGAAAGTCATCCTGAAAATAAGTGACCTGAGACACACCCTTAAATAAATGATGCATAGCCCTTTAAAACACTGCAGATGCAGACGCTAGCCCAAATGGCATCTGCTTCAATTTATAGGCCTCCGCAGCCATGACAAAAGTTAAAGGATGATAATCGGGATGTAACACAATATGATAATATGCTGAAGACCAATTCAGTGTGGAAAAAACGTTTGCCCCCTTAATAGTTATTAACATTTCATTTATGTTGGGCAAGTGATACTTATCTACCCAAATGGCATCATTCAAGTCCCGCAAATCCACACACAAGCGCAACCTATCTATAACTTTACTTCGATATCACCATTGAAGCCAACCATTCAGACACCTCTATTCAATTACACCCCATCACGCAATCTCTTCAATCTGTCATTCTGCAGCAAGAGGCTCAAGCTCTCTTGAGCAAAAGGGCCAGAGACCTAGTCCAGGAGTGCGAGTCATGCAGGGATGCTAGTCCTGTTATTTTCTTGCTCTCTGGAAAGATGGTGGTCTTCATCCCATTTTGGATCTTCGCATTCTGAATATCTTTTTTTGAAAGGAGAAGTTGAAGGTACTTTCTCTTTTTTTTGTGCAGCTTTCTATAGCCTGAACTCGACCCGAAGGTAATGGAACACTTTGCATGAGCACCAGTTACACCACACAAGTACACATTCATTTGTGGTAGGCAAGGGGAGATTAAGTGATTTGCCCAGAATCACAGGATGTTGAGCCAACGCCAGACTCAAGCCTGGTTCCCTAGCTCCAAAGTCGGCAGCTCTGGCTGTTGAGCCACAACCTTTCACACATGTTGTTCTGTGTCTGGAACTGGAAGACTCAATAGTGGTACTTTCTCACCCTACAGTCACATAGGAGGTACCTGGATTTCATGGTGGCCTTCGCCCACTAACAGTTTGCAGTCCTTCCGTTTGGGCTAACATCAGCCCCAGATCTTCACAAATTTAATGTGGGTGGTCCCAGCACATCATCACAGGTTTGGCATTTCTGTATACCTCTGCGACTGGCTGACGAAGGTGGAATCGCCGCAGCTACTGCTGAACCACATGTATGCCACAGTCTTGCTGCTCTTAGATATTGGATTTTTTTATCAACTTCCCTAAGTCTCACCTCCAGCCCGTTTAGTGTCTCCTCTTCTTTGGGGCAGAACTGTTCCCCTCAAGGCTTTCCGGTGTACCATGCGAGTTCAAAACATTCAGGTATGATCCCAGTGTTTTGGTGGGAGCTCTGTTTCTGCCAATGACAGTCCTCCATCTCTTGCCCCCTGCCGGAGCCCCCCCTCTTGTCTCTTGCCCTGTCCTGGAGCCCCACACTCAAAGGCACTTTAGTGCACTTCAGTGGTGTCTCAGTGTTTAATGGGCCCAGCACTGGGGAGTCGCGATGGTCAACATTTGGGATTCCCCGAATGGTTCTAGAACTCCGCACTGGTGGATGGTGATGGGCTGCTTCACTTAAGTAAGCCCTCAGTCCCCCGGATCCCTTGCAGGCAGCGACCACTGTGGTTATGGATGCCTCATCATTCGGCTGGGATGATCATCCTAATGCTTTGTAGATCAGAGGCCTGTAGTCTCTGTAAGAGCAGAGTGCACGTCAACCCTTCAAAACATTCCTGCCATTCCATGAAGTGCTACCGGAAATACAACCGTAATGTAGTATGCCAACAAGCACGGTGGCATAGGTTTGCGTCCCCTGTGTCTGGAAGCTATGAAGCTTTGGTCTTGGTTCAGGCTCAAGATGTCGGTCTGAACGGACCTCCAATCGTAAGGTACCTCTAAATTGTACATTGAATTCAATATTTTCAGTCTTTATAAACAGCATGGTTTATTTCTATTTTTCAAATAATTTTCGGGTAGGGACAGTTAAATCATTAAAAAAGAATAAGTAGCTCAGCTCTGGGGAGCCGCACAACCGCCCGAGCTAATAAATGGGCGGAGGACCTTGATTGGTGCATGCTTAGGGAAAGAGCAGTATACGTGGCCAGGGGATGCCCAAAGAAATGGGGTAAGATATGGGGTGCATGGAATGATTATCGAGGAGGGATCTGTGAACCACCTACGTCGGGATTGATCCCAGAGACACAGGACTCCCCATGATCCCTGTATTAAATGTTGTGGTATTTTATTCTGCATTCGCCTCACGGCCTCATGTGTTGTAACTGGAGGTGTTCACCCTCCTTTATTTTTTTCTCTCCTTCTTTGTTTTTTTGTAATGTCTCTTTGTTTCCAATATAAAGAGTTTAAAAAAAAAGAATAAGTATCAGAACATAAGGCAAATTGCTGGCCAAAGCCCAATTTACCTAGCACAGCACGCAGAACTGGAACAAATACTCCAGATATCTGCTTCTCAGCCCAGGGAGGAGATTTGGGGTTCTCCACGAGAAGAGACATCTTTTCAGTCATGCTAGATACACTTTGTGGCTAAAACTGAGTGAGTGCCGCAGCCTTCCCCTCCTAGGTGCAATAAATTCTGCCTTTGTATGCCAAGGCCTGGGCTTTCATGTTATAATCTGGTAAAGTCTGCTCTTTAGTCAAACCACAGCAAAAATTTACTTGTTACTGTGCTTTTACGAATGAGCGTGGAGGTGTGGAGAGCAACAGTGACAATATGGGTTGTTAGGAATTTGAGGGAGAATCAGCATATGGGGGAGAGAAAGCGAGCAAATGCATGCACTTACTTGGACAATAGTTCCCTGATGTGGGCCATGTAAGGATTCAAGTCATCAAATCAAAGGAACGATGACAAAATAATGCTACAGGGGAGGGAATAACACAAAGAGGAAGGAAAGCCACAGAATAGAAAGAATGCAGAAAAGATTGACAAAAAAAGATATCCAGTGATAATCTGGTATTGTACAAAGTAGGTCTTCGACAACAAGATGGCTAAAAGCTGTCCGTGGGCAAGATGTAGAAAGGACTGATTTAAATAAATGCTTTCTAAATGTTAGTGGAGCTGCTTGCCTGTGATATCACTATTTATCATCAGTGGCAAAGTGTTGAAGGCTGATTAGAGTGCTGTTGAGCACAGTGACTGCTGCTGTTGTCTACATATCAGAATTGAGCCTTTTGTTTTTAGTCCCTTTTGTCTTAATTGTTTTGTTTTTTTGCATAATGCCACATGGTCGAACATGCATGTGGTTTTTGCTGGCCTTTTTCATTTACCAGTCTGCACAGATTTATATACATAAATATTCTCTTACTTGGTTGCTCTGTTATTCCGGGTTGTAGTTTGCTTTGCATTTTCTGCTTATGTGCCCCCATTGCATTTCATATATTTGTGTGTGCAATCTGGGAAGAGACATCTTAAGCTGTTTCCTGTGAGCTTTGTTAGAGCAGTTTGCTGCAAACCTCTTCAGTGAGCCTCGCCTATTAATCTGCTGTACATTCCTCAGCTCGAAAACCACATTCTCAAAGAACGAAGCTAAGGGAAAGCAATTCTGCATTCCAGCTAAGGTATGCAGGTTTCAAGCCATCTAAGAAAGTTATATGGACACTTTTTGGTGCTAAGAAGGCATAGTTAGTTGGCTAGAACCTAGGTGTTAGTTACCAATGGCTGGTTTCCTCCTTCCATGCTTGAATTTAATGAATAACATTACAAGTGGGGCAATTCCTTTTAATATATTGCTTATTAATTACTTTCATTGACACTTTTGTTTGTTTTTATAGTTACCCCCTGTTCATATAATCTGCAGTACATCACAGCATTAATTATTAATAGAACCTTTTAAATATATAGTGTTGTTTATTTATGTGTTTGTTCCTCCATGGTGTAAAGATTTGCGGAACTCACTGATGCAGCAAAAAATCTGATAGTTATTGTTAACTATTGTTAACTACAGCTTGTATAGCGCCAAATCACCGTCAGGTCTCAAGGCGCTTTTGACAAAAGAAAGCTATGCTAACAGAAGAGCAGATACGTAGAGCCCTGGCACTAAGAGGAGCTTAGGGCTTCCCTAAACAGGAGTGTTTTTAGGGATTTCCTAAACTGCAGCAAGTCTCACATGACTGACCATTGCCCTGTATGCACCATCCTCAAGTAACTTGTGGTTAATGGGTTACAGTTTGTCCAATTTCCTGGGTCATGTTGGTAGGTTCGTTAAGCCTGCAGATGGTTTAGGGCATCTAAAACAGGCTTTATTTGCTTGTTAATGTACAAAAACATATCGGCCGCATGTGCGGAATGTGGGTGTTCTCTCATAAAGTCCTGGCTGATTTTTAGTACTCTTGGGGCAAAGCAAGTTCACCCAGGTTTGTTCTTTTCCTCTTTTGAGGTTGCTACTATTTTGGCCAATGTTATTACACTCCCTCTCATCTGTTTTTAAATGTTGGTATGTATTTTGAAGCTTCACTCCAACATGAATGAATGGATGAATGAAAAGGATTTGCTGAGCATGAACTTGTAGACCATCATTCTGACTCCTCATTTCGAGTGGTTAAGGTATGGCTGCAGGCTATAAAGGCAAATAAATATCTTTAGTAACTTGCCATGAGAAGGTTCTGCACTCAATGAACGGATATACCTTAGCAATATCTTGGTTTAACAAACTCTCTGTACTTTGATGTGGAATCTTGAAATTACTGAAAACTAAACACATAAAGTTTGGTTCCCTGAATATATGTTCACTAAAACTTCAATGACTTGAATAACTAAGTCAAGCTTTCTCACTTTGCCCTCTCTGTGGAAGGTAAGTTATAGATTATTCTTAATTCGTGTTGCACTACAAGATAATGAACTATGTTAACCCCTTATATGCGGTGTCGTACCAAACAGGACACTTCTCCCGATAAAAATGGCACCACATTTGGAAGGGTGGGCCTACACCTATGCAGGAAAGGGCCTATCATGCAATGTCAGGACATCAAGATTTTGCTTTGAAATTTCAGTATTTCTGGGGATGTGGATAGCTGTAGATTTTGGTCCCAAAGTCAACAGGGAAACCTACCAACTCCAGATCTTTTGAAAACAAGACACCTTGGGGAGTGGAGGGTGGAGTCGAACATCTGCTTGGATCCAAGTATGCTACACCTCACAGTATTTCCCTGGGTCTCTAGTTTTCGAAATGCCCAGGGGATCCCACCCCAATCTGCCTTCCCAGGGAGCATAAATACTGTCCTGTGTCCATTTAGTTGGTCCAATGTCTTGCAAGCAACCATTCCTTTTTTCCCCGGTGCGCTGCTGGAATTTCGCTCCCCAAAGTTGGTGAGATTAGTGGGTAATGCCTCAATCTCCATTCCGAGAGGGAAATAAAACTACCTTGGGCCTAAGAACTAAGGGCCCACCTGATGCCAGCACAAAACTGCCCCACCTCGTACCTTTTTTATTTATTTATACTTTGTCCTGGTGGTCTCAATGGTTTTCATACCCCTGGCTGGACAAACAGGGGGGTTTATTCCCTATCTGCCCAATTTAGAGAACACAGAAAGCCCATTAGACAACTAGGGAATAAGTGAGAAACAGAATAGGGTTCAGGGCTTGCCCATCCTGGCTTTAGCACTAGGATGCACCTCCCATTCCCAGGCACAAGATACTCTTTCTGCCCCTTAAGGGGGTAGAATAGAGGGTTCATCTCCAATCATCCTTTAGGAGGCAAAAAGGATTACTAGACACTAGAGAGTAATGTTCTAAAGAAGAATGCTGCGAGGTTTCTGCCTGATTTAAGCAGTGCACCAGATAATCTTTCTGCCACACAGGGCAGGCAGAATCTGGGGATTAACCCCTCTCTTCAGACCCATGTATCAAAAGTACATCCAAATTACCTCTCACTCGCCATGGGGATGGTTGTAGTATTTCAGCTGAGTGCGGACTGTTGGGGCCTTAATGGGTTGGCATTGTGACTCAATCCCAGGACGAGCAAGCCTCAAATTTCTCTCTTTGAACCCCTACGTCCAGGCCCTGTGCCGAACACCCTGTGGCTGGCCAACCCCCTTGTTGTGTATGACCTTCAGCTATGGCTGCACCAAACCCCAACGCACACAATCCTTTTAATAAAAATTGATTTTCTCAATCCAGCGGACTCCTGTGAGAGTCTCTCTGGAGACAGGTCGTCCACTTGTTCTCTCTTTCGAGCACAGGGGTCTGCACAAGCTCCAGAGAGACTTCTGTGGGATCTCGGCGCCCTAAAAGAACCTTTTTTTTTTTTATCCCGGCCAGCCAATCAGAGCAAGCTCTTACGTGACTCGTTGAAGCCTCTTACTTCCACAAAAGTGAGATGGGTGAGAAGAAAAAAAGGACTTTTGGTCAGTCAGATCGCTTCATTATGTAAAGTTATGTTCCCACTGGGATCTCTCACAACTCTCGAGTATCCAGCTATCCAGACATCTATTAATTTAGAACCTTAAATATCTCACAAATTGCTGCAGATAATCACTGAATCTGCCAACTTTAGTGTAATTCTTTTCAGCTGTATTGGCTGTAGCACTGTCTAAAATTCCATATTAAAATTGGATCGGGAAATTTCATTTTTTAACCCCCCTTTTTCATGGCACCTGCTTGATTGATCACCCCTAAACCTACCAGCAAGGAACTGAGGTGGATGAACATTTGTTTTGGAAAAAGTTTGTCAAGATTTGTCAAACTGCACCAAAGTTACTAGCAAAAAAAGTTGCTGCCTGTCAAGCGAATTGCTTTGCAGTGGCCAGATCTCTGTACATTTGAACCATATTTTCTCAAAAAGTACAGAACTGATTTATACCACATAACAAAGAGCACGTTTTAGGAGTATAGAATGTGTACCCCCTCACCCCCTTTTTCTCAGCTCCTGCTTGACCTATCACCCTGAAACTTTCCAGAAACGAGCTGCACTGGATGTGATTTTTTGGGGAAAGTTTTGTGACGATTCATCTACAAAGTAATTAGCAAATTAAAAAATCCATTTACTATGGAAACGTGGTCCTAACTGTAAGGTAAAATTTATATTTTCACTGGAAAAACCAGAGGATAAAGTAATGTTATAGTTAGGGGAATTTATTCACTGACCACAATAACATTTTTAACTTAAATAGACACAAAAAATCACCAGTTATAGTTAGCTGAGATAACTATAATTTGCGCCCCGCCATGCACTGCTTATGACATTGCAATTTACATCACATTACATTACATCACTCTTGACTTGTTCTATGACTTCATTGATGACATCTCAAATTACATAATTCATGACATCACTGATGCCATCATCCAAATTTCTTCTGTACACATTGCTGTAGCAACTGGTATAGCAAGAGAGCTCCGAAAGTAAGTACAAAATAGCTCAGAAGAATATGAGGCATCATTAATGCCATCACAGAAGCAACTCCCTAAGGTGCAGAAGGTTATGTGCCACATCGAACCTATACCATACACTTCATGGGCAGCATAGTTCTCATTAATAATCAAACACAGATATATGGGAATCCTTTATTGCATACAGTATTCAATCTGTATACATCTATTCAGCGAAAGCCAAGTTCCTAAAAATACTGACCATCTGTTCCAAAACAAATGTTCTACTACGGACAGCTTTCATCTGTATCCAACCCCTGACTGTCAGCCGCCCTCATTGAGAAATGAAGTTGAAATGAGTAGGGAAGTGGGTGCCTTGAACAGTGTTTACAAAGTGGAGAGGGTTTACTCTGTGCCACACTATTTGCTTAAAATAAACGTCTGAATGTGCTAAAGATTACACTACCTGCTGCCTTCATACTGTGGTGAAACCTTTAGAGAGTGCCCATCTTCTGAAGCAAAATATTGCTTAATATCTGGTGCACACAGTCTTCTTTGTTACATAGAAATTGTCATGCTGATACGATTTTCTCTAATAAGTCAAGGCTTCTTACAATACTTGGTGCCTGATTTAGATCCTGGCGGATGGGTTACTCCATCACAATGGTGACTGATATCCCGTCTGCCGAAATATAAATCCCAAAGGATATAATGCGTTTTATATTTCGGCAGACGACGGGATATCCGTCACTGTTGTGATGGAGTAACCCGTCCATCAAGATCTAAATCAGGACCTTAGTATGTTGTATGTGGAATCTTTACTCTGTTGCCAACTTTTTCTGCAGAGCCTAAATAATTGTGTGTAGACGGATGGACACAAGTTGTAAACTGTCACCTGCACACTAGGTTACTCTTCAATGCAAACATTATAACATGTTCAATACCTCTACACACCTATGATGGTAACATTATGAGATGGGCCCGGGGGTGGGGGGTCCAGGACCGTTAATACCTCAGGGTGGGGGACCGTGCAGCCACCCCTCTCAATTTACTGAAATTTCAGCACCTGGGGTAGGCTGCCCAGGCCTTTAGAGGCTTGGGGGTGGACTGCACAGCCCTTCCTCATTTTGAAAAAGTTCAGGCTTGTGAAAGGCTCCCTGGAGCCTCTGATGGCTTTGGCAGGTGAGCTGCATGGCCCTTCTCCCCTTTTATATTCATTTTGGCCCTGGGTGTGGGCTTCCCGGGGCCTGTAAAAGCTAGGGGAGAGGGGAAGCGCCCCTCCCATTACTAAAACAAAGCGGGCCCGGACACCATTTTTAATTTGACTAGTCCTGAGGGATCGCAGTCATTTTCACAATTTTTTCGTTTTTGGCCCCGGGAGGGTCTCTCTTGGCCCACCCTCCCCCTAATGTGGCCTAGGGGTTCAGAATATTCCTAGCCTGCCACATTATATCTTTTTTTTAAACCTGTTCAGTACAGGTGGCTAACTCCCTGTGTCCTGTAAGGGCTGCCAGCAAAAATGTTCTTATGTTGCTGGCAGCCAATCAGAGCGCTCGCACTTGTGGAAGGCTGACTCCCATGGGAGTATGATGGCTCAAGGGAAATAAACTGCCTTGGGCCAATCAGAACACTTTTTTTTAAATAGGCGCTCCCGCAAGAGTCTCTCAAGACTCTCGCAGCCCCAACCGTCCAGATACACAAATATTTTTTTAACCTTAATTTCTCAAAAATGACTGAACAAATTTGCACCAAATCACAATCTCCAGACCAGGATATGAGTGAGTGAGTGAGTGAGTGAGAGTGAGAGAGAGAGAGAATATAACATGTTGGGTGTTTATACTGCTCAAAATGCATTGGTACAAGAATCCCATATCTCACTGTGAACCACACAAGACGAGAAATATTTCATAACTGCCTGTTAAATATGGGTTTCATTATCATAATGACAGCCCTAGAGCTACTCTGCAGGGCTGTACCACCAGGGCTGTACCACTGTCAGGTCCACTAGGATTATGCGACAAAGAAGCCACATTTTGCAGCACATTCCCAGCCAGTATTTTCCTCCATTTGAGCTCAAAACATTTTGAATGAAATCAGTAAGTATGTAAATTAGGTGTCAAATACATAATCATGTGTTAAATATTGCAGCTGCTGAAATGCATAAATTCACTAGACATCACCACTGTTCATTGTTTTATCAGCAATGTATTCATTAAAGCTAAAAAAAAACTAAATTTTCTATTTCCAATCAGTGCCACTTTCAAACTAGTGGTTCATGATCTCCCTAGTTCCAACAGGAGTTTAGGAGTAGAACACGAACAGCAGGGCCTGAAGTTTATAAATTGGGCCCTTCATTATAGTTACAGGGTTACTAAACTCTGTCTGGGTAAGTAAGGGGGTTATGGAAGACAAATAGCGGGTATGTTGGAAAACTAGACTGCTAACCGGCACTGGGTTGGAACTTAGAGGTTGAAATACAATTCCTGGCAATGCCTCATTGGTGCATTGCCTCTCCACTTTGGTAGTTTGTTCACCCGATTTGGCGCCCTGTACTTTTGTGTGGGGGGGGGGGGGTTCCGCTTCCATCACATATCCTTTCTCCATGTTACACTGGTGTTTGTATGAGGATGTTATATTTGAATGTCGGGACATCACAGCAGAATCTCAAGAGCCATCATAGAGATGTGCCATTCCAGGCGGCATCTCAATGAAATATAACAGAGGAGCATAGCCAGAATCCAAGATGACGCCCGTTTTCGTAAGCTTGCTGGTTGCGCATAGGAGGTCATCTCTGAAATTACACCTTTAAGATATATTTGTTTTACTAACTTCAATACCTTCTTAGCACCTGCTAAGTTCACTCCTTCTCATATTTTAACCCCTTCGATGCTCATGACGGAACCGTTCCGTCATGACCACGCCCGTTTTTATTAGGGCCCAGCACCGGAGGGGGAATCGCGGTCGCGCTGAAAAGGTTAATGCGAGTGTTGGCTCCCTCTGCTATTCCAGTCCAGGTTTTATCCTCACCAACCTGCAACAGCAAGTGCTCCTGTGTTTTCTCCCTTTTTATTTTCTCCTTCCTATGTAATAGGTTATTTCGTTTCTCTAGAGAAAGTAGGGGCAGTGCTGTAGCTTTTTTCAAATGTGTAATGACTGGTGAAAATTATTTTTGAAATTTGATGGTCTTGATGCATAAATTAATGATGATGCAGTTAAAAGGAATTTACTGAGTCACTTTAAAATGTAATTAATACAGTAAAGTAGGTATGCCACATTTTCATGTGAGACACCATTTATTGTTATTTGGAAGCAGTTGCTGGTGTTCAATGCATCTCACTCCTGTTCCGCTGCCTTCCAATCAGTGTCCCGCTGCAAACCATCTCTTTCCTTGTTTCTATGAACATCAAGTGAATGACGTCAAGGATTCAAAGATGAACTCTTGTGTTAGGAAGCATGTATTCTGAATGAAGCTTCAATCATGTACCTAAAGTATCATATTGAAGGACTTCCAGTGGAAGTTCCGTTGAAGGCTTGATAATTCTATGAGCCACGGTTTAAGAATTTTTCCATTTTGTGCTGCTCATCTCCAGAGTGCCGTTACTAAGAGAGGAGGTGGGAGATTTCTCTTACCTTAAGAAATGGGTTAGGGCTAAAGATTTTAAAATTACGTCACTATCTCTGATTTGCCAATGCGACCGTAACCATGATCATACCATGCAGAATTTTCAGACTCTATAAATAGAATGTGTGATATGTGACTTGTGCTTTGGACTCATGGGGGTTCATTTTTACAGTCTTCTCTAGGGCTGCTTTTGCTGGAAGATTAATTTTAAAGTCCCTTTGACTTAGATTTTCTTATGGGGATGCCGTCAGTACCCTATATGGGTTTGATGTGAGATTTTGCCTAAGAATGTTTAGTTAGGGCTAATGTCTATGATTCTGTATTTCTGTGTTTGGGCCTTCGTTCCATTTCATGCATTTTTATCTGTACCGCATTTACTGAAACATTCTCTAATAAATCTATTGTTGCCCTATTTTTGATCTAGAATGAAAATTTGGGTGATTGAACTATTGGGTTTTAGGTGATTTTTGGAGTTTGGCTCCCACAATATTCAAGACTCTCATTGGATTCACATATTTGGCCAAACTTTGACAATTTGCCAGGCTCACTAACTGACATGGATCCCTCTGAGAGTGGCATTAAATGGGGCACGCAATTGTAAAAATTCTAGCTGAGCTTGTGCCGCTAATCAGCAGAGAGCTTTTTGACTAAACCTTATTAAACCAACTGAGTCTTCCTCTGTTCCTAGCAATGCTGGGGGAAGCAGTCCACCTACGAGACCCGCAGTCACGACAACACCGGGATTGCTTGCCTTTCTGCTAGCCCCTCCTGAAAAATCTTATGGCATCCCCTTGACTAGGACAGTCTTTTTTGGTTCAATGTCATTTTAAATTCATATTCAGACCCCATTATTTTTCAAGGGCCACAGCCAAAGTTACCTTCATTTTGCATTACCTTACTAAAGAAGCCTTGGTGGGCCCCACCCTTTTGATAATAAGAGTCAGTGACTTACCAACTATGACCAATTTATGACTCAATTTATGTTTTTTTTTTAAACAGAGATACTTCAGACTCATGACATTGAAAGCTTTATTTGCGACAGGCAGTCAAGATATAATTTCTTATATCACCCAATGCCAACAGCTGAGGCACCATGAACGGATGGAGCTGTGGAGTTTAGATGCTCTCTCGTTGATGGTGAACCAACCTAATACTGCAGAGGCTCTCATAGATTTAACATTATAGATCGACGAGCAACAATGGAAGAAAACTGAAAAGAAAGGTTCTTCACATCGGATCTGATATCCTCACAGTACAGAAAGATGTGAAGAGAAGATGGGAACAGAGGAACATATGCAAGTAGGGAGAGTTAGGAAAATGGTCTGAGTGGAAGAACAGGAATGATGACCATGTTCAAATCTGCCGGGAATCAGGTCTGCTTGTCCATAGAAGACAGACTTAAGGTAAGCGCTTTCAAAACTGACCAATCACATTTTCTCTTGCATGAGTCTTGATTACCTCTTCAAGAGGGTCAATAATAGGAACATCAGGCTGCTTTATGGATCTTTCTTTCCAGTCGCACAAAATACCTTCTGTAACAAAGGAGGAACCTGAAAACATAAAAGGAATTGATTCCACGTCTCTCACGTCTGGAGCAGTAAAAGAAGTAACATTGTTATTCACGAGTACTCTTTGTGGTCATGGAGGATTTTATTTGCTCAATATTACAGACTCTCCAAAAGTTTCCATCATTCTCTGAATTATCTGGTTGTGGTGTCCTCATCTTGTTAAAGCTATTTCCTTCTGCTACTTCCAATGCACTAAGAAATCATTTACCTCTCCTAAAATGTCTAGACACAGGAGCTAAAGTGGTTTGTGATCCAACAATCCATGTCATCAGCAAAGAAAGACCATGAAATTTCAAGTTAACAGATTCCTGAGGTCTATCATAAATTCACTGACGTATTCAGTTAAAGGAGAGCCAACACTTTATTACTACATTGAGAATATGATTGCGCAATAAATGTGGTGCCGGCTGCTAAGATTCCTCATGGTATAACCCATTTATTGTTAAAGAAGACAGTACTAAAACAACATGTTCAGGTAAACCTTGTAAACGGGTTTATCAGGCATTCTACATCATTGGAAGGTGCCCCCATATTTTTCATACCAAAACTAAATGGGTAATACAGACTGGGTACAGATTACCTTAAGTTGAATTCTCTTGACCATTCAGAATTGTTACCCTCTCACATCAGTACTCGTATAAAAAGTAAATCGGCCAAGATCTTTTGTAAGCTTGATCTAAGAGAACCTCATGAGGAAAAGAGAGGGAGATGAATAAAGATAACATTCAGCACACAGTATGGTTATTATGAATACCTTGCCATGCTCTTCAGTTCTCTAATGTTCATGAGGGAATCCAACATTTTGTGACTGACATTTTTAGAAATTTGTTGGACACATTTATGGTGATATATCTCAGTGGCATTCGGATTTGTTCTGAAAATCTTCAGCAACATTGGAAGTAGGTCAAATAGTTTCTCACCTGATTAAGAAGACATTCTTTACAAGATAAATTAGAGACATCACTGTTAGAATGATTACAAATCTCTTTCTTGGGCTTTCAGAACCCAGAGAAAGCCTTGGAATGAACAATTCTAAAGTGCAAGCTATACTGGATTGGGCCCAACCCACTAATGTCAATGACATTCAAAAGTGTATGGATTTTGCTAACTTCTGTTGCCATTTTATTCAAGTGTTTTGCAACATCGTTAGACCAATAGTAAAACTGACAAATAAAGTAAGGGTATTTCACTGGGGGAGTGTAGGGGTTAAGAAAACAGCCTTGTTAAACTTCAAAAAACTTTAATGACTGCACCCATTCTCAGACATTCAGATGCACAACAGTAGACTGATGCTTCCTCTTTTTTAATAGGGGGAGCTTTATCCCAAAGAAAACCAGAAACTGAAGCTCTAGACCCGGTGCAGAATACTCTAGGTCTCTATATAGAGTTGAATGAAAAGACACCATCCACAATCGTGAGTTATCAGCCATAAAGAAGGCCTTTTCCTACTGGGGACATTATATAGAGGGTACAAATCATAAGATGACAGAGTGGAAGGACCATAAATATTTCCTCTGCTTTCCAGCAGTGAAGTGTGCGAATGCCAGCTATGTAAGGTGGTCACACTGCTTTTCCTGATCCTTTTCTTTTTCGACATCACATGTTGCCCCGGCCTTCAACCATGAAAACCATATGATTTATTCACAAAGGTGGGTGAAGAAGAAAAAGAGACCCCCACCACCTAGGTTTGACTATTGCTCCAGGAAGATTGAGTTTTTGTCTAGCAGAAGTTAGTAAGGCACAACAATCTGTTGATGGCTTGCAATAGTTGAAAAAGGAGGATATAAGATAATACTTAGTGTAGGAGAGTAGGGTCTGCAGTCCTATGATCACCCAGATTTTTGCTTTTTGCTTCACTGGTTTACGACTTTCCCTGGCTGTGGGCCTGCTAATCAGACCCACAGCCTAGCTGTTCTCTCTACTCCAAATTGTACCCAGGTACTGAATTGGCACTGGGCGCTCTCCAAGTCCCTGTACCCAGGGCTGAGGTGCACCCAGAAGTCTCCCAGGGGCTGCAGCATGTATTATGCCACCCCTGAGTTGACTAACTAAATCAGACACAACTGGCTGCTTGACAGCTGGGGCAAGGTGGTGTAATCACCCTTTGCTTTAGATATAGTATTCCTATATCTAAACCTAAAATGGACACATATATTCCTATCAGTCACTCCTATGGCAGGCCTTAACAATCCTGAAGGCAGAGTGCATGGAATAATGTGAAATGGTGCTCTGGCATGAGCTGAGCCCGTTTGCAGCTTGCGGAACCAAGTCCTAATAGCTGTTCTATGATAACGCTATACCATATACTCTTAAGTGCATTATGTACCTCGCGGTCATATGCTAACTTTGGTATAACATTATCAAAACATGTCGAGTAAGGTGTCATACGAATTGGAATACTAACCCCTCGCCAGTTCTGGCGACGGGGTTAGCATTCCACCCTTCTAGAGGGACACGACATGTTGGTAACCTGTAACCCCGGTTAAAGTCAGACATAGCCTCAGCTCCACAAGATGGATGCTGCCACCAAGACACAAGTCTGCCCTCCTGCTGCTGGGAGTCCTCCCAGCACAGGAGGCAAGGACAAAGGGTTTCCTGCCAGGGGCGGTGCCAGCACCGTCCCAGACAGGATTTTGTGTATCCTAGGTAGGCAGGGCTTTAGAGGAAGGTGACTGCAAGTGGCACCCCGGTGCTCACTGTGCATAGGCCGGCTTGAACCAGTTCCAGGGGCACTCCAGCCCCTGATCTGGGGAAAGCCCGCCAAAGGAGAGGGGTGTAACCACCCCCCTCCTAGTCCCACCCATAGGGCAGGACTTAGTCGCGTGCCAGCCCCTTTTTGCAGGATAAAGGTAGGAACTGGCCCCCTTCCAAATCAGATCAATCTTTGAATCCTGAACCGACTTTCTACGAGAGGAACTCAAGACTCTTCCTAAGATTTCTCCCTTGTGACTAAGGAGTAGTCACCCTGCAGCAGCAGGCACCAACCAAGCATCGCGGTCTGCTGTAAGTCTCTCCTCCGGATCAAGACTGCCCAGCACGACGAGAACCGGCTTCCCTGGCACCTCTGACCTCAACCTGCATCATCAGCCCAGCTTTGATCCGTGGGTGTGACGAGACCTCGAGGGACCGGCCATCTTTGAAGACTGCACGACGCTTGTCCAGCACGACCACCGAGTGACCCTCGACTGAGTGCTTTGGGGTAAGAGAAGCCCCGACCCTGAGCAGCTCCAGCACCGAAGTTCAGCCCCCTTGCATCCACAAGATCTGCGTGGGGCCCTTCTGCTCTTTGCTGCTCACCGCGTTGTCCAGGTCACTTGCCCGTTGGCTAGTGGCCCTCTTACGACGCTTCACGACAACAACCACCGCTGGTCTGGTTGCTCCAGACTAGCCCTTGCTCCCCTCCAAAAGAGGAGCACCCTGGACCCTCCTGGTCCACTCCAGACTCCATTTTCTCAGTTTCCAGGAGATGAGACAAGTGTGTACCTCCAGGAAACTGAAACAGGGGTCTAACCCCACCATTCCCTTTCTGATAGGTCTCTTAGAGACATATGATGCGAGAAACATTTCTCAGTTAGATGGGAATATGCCAGCCCTAGAGGGTACCATTGGAGATCCAGACCTCCTTGACACTGAAGACAGAGTTGAGGAGGAGGATCAAGAGGAACTCTCTGGGGATGAGGCAGACAAGAGGTCTGAGTTAGTCAGCAGACTTACTAGGGCCAACTTAGACCTACTTAGGGAAGGAGCTGGGGGACCCCCAGTGCTGACCCTAATAAGGCCTAACCTTGGAGTTAGAAGAGATAGATCTCATTCTAGGGACTCCAATAGATCTCTGCACTCTAATGCCTCTTCTCAGAGGAGAAGGAATTCTCCCCAGAGGAGATTGACTTCCCCTCAGAGAATAGAGCATGAGGCAAGGATGAGGCAGGCTAATCTGAGGATTGAAAGGGAAGAACTTGCCCTGGCCAAAGAGAAGCTTGCCTTTGCTAGAGAGCAGCAGATGAGTGGGGTAGTCCCCACTGGTGGCAGCAATCTCCCAAGAGATAAAGAGAAGGGTTTAGATACTAAACACCTGACAAAGATAGTGCCCCCCTTTAAACAAGGGGATGACATCCAGAAATGGATGGCTGCTTTGGAGAGGGCCTGCACTGTGCAGTGCATTCCCCAGAGTCAGTGGGCAGCTATACTGTGGCTCTCCTTTGATGGCAAAGGTAGAGATAAGCTCCTCACTACAAGAGTGGAGGATGCTAACAATTACCAGGTCCTGAAAAATACACTGGTTGATGGGTTTGGTTTAACCACTGAGCAGTACAGGTTGCTGTTCAGAGACACCCAGAAAACTCAGTCTCAGGACTGGTCTGACTTTGTGGATTGTGCCACTAAGGCTTTGGAGGGCTGGTTGCTGGGTAGCAAGGTTACTGATTACACAGGATTGTATAATCTTTATGATGAGAGAACAGATTTTAAATAACTGTCAGAACCAGTTGTTGCACCAGCACCTTGTTCATTCAGATCTGACCTCTCCCCAAGAATTGGGAAAGAAGGCAGACAAATGGGTCAGAACAAGGATCAAGCAGAACCAGAACCAGGGTGGTCAGAAGAAAGCAGACCAGAAGGGTAATACCAAGAGTGAACAAAATGACCAGAAGTCTTCAACAGGTCCCCAACAAACCAAAGAGGGTGGGGGTCAGGCTTCACAGCAGAAAAAGAAGACTCAAGAAGGCCAGTCAAAAAGGTGGTGCCAGTACTGTAAAGGTAAGTCTCACTGGTTTAGTGAGTGCACCAAAAGAGGAGGGCAAACTCCTACCACTACAGCCCCTAAGGCAACTGCACCCCCTAGTACAGTCTTCATGTCAGGATATCTGACTGCAATGTGGAAGGGATGTGGTGTCAACTACAAGTTCACCACACCCTATCATCCACAGTGCAATGGGCTTGTTGAAAGATTCAACAGGACCCTAAAAGATCTCCGATAAAGTGACCCTTCGGGGACCCGTAGGGAATTGCAGCGCCGGCCCTACGAGGAGCAAAATTGCCCGATGATGAAGCATGACATCCTCCGGGGTGTGTGAGGGCAGCAGAGGATGTAGTATGTCTTTCCCTCTCCCATCAGGGTATTTTTTACCTAGGATTACTTTTCCCCATTCTTCCCTGTTTTTAATGTATGGGTGACTATTTGCACTCAGATACGTGGGTGACTTTTGCACCCTGGTATAGGAACTTTGTCCTCTTTTTGTGAACAGATTTGGTTTAGGAGCATGGACACTGGACCTTTATTGGCTCCTTGGTCCCCCCCTCTCTTTTGTTGAATTGATTATGTTATGTTATGTTATGTTAATTTTATGCTTCTATAGCGCACGGCCACTCCATGGAGTATCCCGGCGCTTTAACGAAGGTACCCACCAAAAAGGGAGCAACATAACAACTAAAGGGACACATAAAAACAAGAAAACCACACCAGTTTAAGAGAAAAGCCATGTTTTAAGGGCCTTTCGGAATGAAAGAAGGCTAGAAGCCTGTCTTAGAGAAATCGGGAGGTCATTCCAAGCGCGAGGAGCTAAATAGCGAAAGGACCGGCCTCCTGCTCTAGCGCGCCTGATAATGGGAACATTCATCTTAGATAGGGACGAAGATCTGAGAGATCTGGAGGGCTGGTACCAAGACAGTCGTTTTGTAATATATTTAGGGCCTATACCATGTAAGGCCTTAAAAGTCGTGGTCAGAGTTTTAAAAAGAATCCTTTTGGCGATGGGTAGCCAGTGTAATGTTGAAAGAAGATCAGTGGCTCTGGCTCTTCTCGGAAGACCGAAAATAGCTCGGGCCGCTGAATTCTGGGCGATTTGTAGACGTCTAACCAAATATTTGGGAAGTCCCAGGAATAAAACATTCGCATAATCCAGCCTAGAACCAACCAGTGCCTGGACAATAATTTTCCTGTGCTGGATGGACACTAGGGGGAGAAATTTGCGAAGCATCCGAAGGATGCCAAAACATTTCCCAGTAAGGGAAGAGATATGTGGTCCGAAAGATAGGTAGCTGTCGATGATAACTCCCAGATTTTTGGCCTTCAGGGATATACTGGCGGGAGGGGACATGTCCTGCGGCCACCAGGGTTTCCAGTCAGGCTCGGAAGTGCAACCAAAGAAGAGCATCTCCGACTTGTCGGAGTTGCACTTCAGTCCATGACGTCCAAACCACTCAAAAACCGCACTCAAACAACCCCTAACCTGAGCGTCGTCAAACAGACCACCCCTGTCGCTTGCAAACAGGAGTTGGGTGTCGTCAGCATAGGAGACAATCCGGGCGCCAAAAGACTCCGCCACCACCGCCAGAGGAGCCATAAAGATGTTAAAGAGGAGGGGGCTCAAGATGGAACCTTGGGGAACCCCCACTTCTAGCGGTGACATCTCGGCGGAGTAGGGAGGCGCCCAGATTGTCTGTCGGCGGTCGGCCAAGAAGGATTTGAGCCAGCTCCACACCGTTCCCCGCAAACCAAAGTCCCAGAGTCTAGAAAGGAGAAGCGCGTGGGGAACGGTGTCGAATGCCGCCGACAGGTCAAGCATAACCAACACAGCTTTTCTACCCACATCCAGCTCAACCCTGATGGCGTCCGTGACTTCAAGGAGAGCAGTCTCCGTGCTGAAATTCGCACGGAAACCGGATTGAGTACTATGCAACAGACCATTTTCCTCGATGAAATTAGAAATTGATCTGTGAACAAACCTCTCGGTCACTTTCGCCAGAGCAGGGAGTAGGGAGATGGACGGCTGTACGGCCGCGGGACCTACCCTATTTCCTTCCCTTTTCAAGTGGGCACACAAGACGGGTCCTTGGGGTCGTTGGGTGCTGACTTTATGTTAAGCCTTGAATTGGTAACTTCGGATAATTCCGGGGGATTCATTCTTTGCATTAAAATATGTGAGGACTTACATTACTGTCCTTGGTGTTAGGCAATTTGGCTGTATTCTCTTAGTCCTCATTTTATGGCCTAAGCGTCAACTATATGTTGATGGTTGTGAATTTGGAAACATCCATATAGATTTAAGTTAATTTTCAAGGGGTGGTCCAGTCACGACATCAGGACATGTCACAAACGGGAAATTCCTACATAGATTGAAGTAAATTTTCGAGGTGTGGTCCAATCATTATACTAGGACCTTTCTCATACGGGAAGGCCTGAACTAGTGAGGAGTAACTTAAACTGGATTAATTTTGTAGATTTGTGTGAACTCTTAATCATTACCAGCATTGTTATTTTCCTTGACTATGAAGCCAGTGCGCAGAAGCGAGGGAGCAGTGTGCACGGCTAATATGCATGCGCCGCTGCTGCGTTGTTTCGCACATGCGCAGTTTAACACTTCCTTGTGAGGCTTCACCGTAAAGAGTTACCGCCTCTTTTTTCCACCCCCCACCCGATCCATTTATTTAAACTCTGCATTTCGCCGCCTTTATTTCATTCTCGGCGAGCGTTTGGACAGGGGTAGGTGTACTAGAGGCTACACCCGCATTACTTAGTAAGTGCCATTTCAATTAATTCCATCTTACTTCACCGGTACTTTTTCCGTTGTGCTTATGTACCTGGTTTGTGTCTATTGCTTCCACAGCCCGACTTTTCGCGGGTGTCCATTCCCTTGACCACTGGAGGAGAGCTTTAATTAATATTTGGTAAGCACTGTGATGTGAACTACCCACCTCACGGTTTGGTATCTTTCACCAATTTTCAACATTGACAGATTTCTGCCCTATAGTTGTTATACGTTTAATCAACCTTATACAGCCAAGGTTAGTTGCCTTTTAACACCATTATATGCGTTATTTTGACCCTAAGGGCTCCTTGAACTAGCAGCCCCCGATCTACTGTGGACCAGTCTTGTGTGCCCGCGTAATTTTTCTATTTGAAGCGCTGTGTACACATAAGTGACACTTTGTGATGCATCAAGTTGTTACTGATGCTCACATGCGGCTTACTTTGCTTTTTCTCTTTCTAGGTATCATCCAGGAGCAGCTTCTATGTAACAGCTACAACCACATAGTGGGGACACAGGTCTCATGATCCGCCCTGGATGAGAAAAGAGGGTTCTCATTTTAACTTTTATGTATTTTACTCACGTGCACTTCACTTTGTTTTTAGTCCTGACGAAGCGCCAATGACCTACGGGCGATAGAGGCGCAAAACATGTTGACCTTGACTAGTGACACCCAGGCATAGTGTGCCTTGTGGGGTCAGTCATTTTTAAGCAGTACTTTTAACTGCCAAGGGTTACCTAGACAATCTTGTCGCTGCTTCCATACCCTTGATTTTATCACACTATAATGTTTGCACGTAATTGATTTACCCTCCCTTACCCTTACCCACACACCTGCATGCAACATCCGGCTAATCCTCTAAAAGATCTCCGATAAAGTGACCCTTCGGGGACCCGTAGGGAATTGCAGCGCCGGCCCTACGAGGAGCAAAATTGCCCGATGATGAAGCATGACATCCTCCGGGGTGTGTGAGGGCAGCAGAGGATGTAGTATGTCTTTCCCTCTCCCATCAGGGTATTTTTTACCTAGGATTACTTTTCCCCATTCTTCCCTGTTTTTAATGTATGGGTGACTATTTGCACTCGGATACGTGGGTGACTTTTGCACCCTGGTATAGGAACTTTGTCCTCTTTTTGTGAACAGATTTGGTTTAGGAGCATGGACACTGGACCTTTATTGGCTCCTTGGTCCCCCCCCTCTCTTTTGTTGAAATGATTCATGGACTACCTGAAAAGCTCAGGCGTAGATGGGATGTCCTGATACCCTGCCTCTTGTTTGCTTACAGAGAGGTCCCACAGAAGGGGGTTGGCTACAGCCCTTTTGAACTTCTGTATGGGCATCCTGTAAGAGGACCCCTGTGTTTGGTGAAGGAAGGATGGGAGAGACCTCTCAAACAGCCTGCAACCAACATAGTGGACTATGTACTTGGTCTCCGCTCCAGGATGGCTGAATACATGGAGAAGGCATCTAAAAACCTTGAGGCCAGCCAAGAACTCCAAAAAGCTTGGCATGACCAGAAGGCTGTCCTGACTGTGTACAAGCCTGGACAGAAGGTGTGGGTGCTGGAGCCAGTGGCCCCAGCAGCACTCAAAGACAAATGGTCTGGGCCCCACACCATCATTGAGCAAAAGGGAGAGGTCACCTACCTGGTGGACCTTGGAACTCCCAGGAGCCCCCTCAGGGTGCTCCATGTGAACAGGCTCAAGGCATATGTTGACAGGAAGGACATGAGCTTGCTCATGGCCACAGATGAGGGACAGGAGGAAGAGAGTGACCCTCTCCCAGACCTGCTCACTCAGAATCCTGATGATGGATCAGTAGATGGTGTTGTCTTTTGTGGCAGCCTCTCTGAACATCAGCAACAGGATTGTAGACAAGTTCTGCAATCCTTTAGACATATGTTCTCTCTGACACCCAGTCAAACTGATTGGTGTACCCATGAAGTGGACACTGGAGACAGTCTGCCTGTCGAGAGTAAAATCTACAGACCGCCTGATCATGTCAGAGACTGCATCAAGACAGAAGTGCAGAAAATGTTGGAGCTGGGAGTCATTGAGCCCTCAGATAGCCCTTGGGCTAGCCCAGTAGTTCTAGTGCCAAAGCCTCACACCCAGGGTGGTAAGAAAGAGATGAGGTTTTGCGTAGACTACAGAGGACTCAATGCAGTCACTAAGACTGATGCCCACCCAATACCAAGAGCAGATGAACTTATAGATAGATTGGCTTCTGCCAACTACTTAAGTACATTTGACCTGACAGCTGGGTATTGGCAAATCAGGTTAGCTGAGGAGGCCAAACCCAAGACAGCATTTTCTACCCCTGGTGGGCATTATCAATTTGTGGTAATGCCCTTTGGTTTGAAAAATGCACCTGCCACCTTCCAAAGGCTGGTGAATCAAGTTCTCACTGGGTTGGATGACTTCTGTGCAGCATATCTTGATGATATAGCTGTCTTTAGTTCCACCTGGGAGGATCACCTGGTCCACCTGAGGAAAGTGTTAGAGGCACTGCAAAAGGCAGGTCTCACTATCAAGGCCACTAAGTGCCAGATAGGGCAGACACAGGTTGTGTACCTGGGCCACCTTGTAGGTGGAGGCCAGGTTCAACCCTTGGAGAGCAAGATACAGGCCATCAAGGACTGGGCTCCTCCAACCACCCAGACTCAGGTTCGAGCTTTCTTGGGCCTGACTGGTTACTATAGGAAATTTGTCAAGAATTATGGGTCCATTGTGACTCCACTTAATGACCTGACAAGTAAAAAGATGCCAAAGAAAGTTCAGTGGACAGCAAGCTGTCAGGAAGCATTCAATGACCTAAAGCAGGCCATGTGCACAGCACCTATCCTAAAGAGTCCAGATTACTCCAAGACCTTCATTGTCCAAACAGATGCTTCTGAGTTGGGTGTGGGAGCTGTTCTATCTCAGCTGAATTTTGATGGTAACGACCAGCCCATTGCTTTTATTAGCAGAAGGCTGACCCCCAGAGAGAAAAATTGGTCAGCTATTGAGAGGGAGGCCTTTGCTGTGGTGTGGGCCCTGAAAAAGTTGAGGTCATACTTGTTTGGCACTTACTTTAAGATTCAGACCGACCATAAGCCCCTCTTATGGCTAAATCAGATGAAGGGTGAAAACCCCAAACTACTTAGGTGGTCCATTTCCCTACAGGGGATGGATTTTACAGTGGAGCATAGACCTGGTACTGATCATGGCAATGCTGATGGGCTCTCCAGGTATTTCCACTTAGAGCAAGAAGACTCACCTGGTCAAGGTTAGCTTATTGTCCCAAAGTTTGGGCGGGGTCATGTAGGAGAGTAGGGTCTGCAATCCTATGATCACCCAGATTTTTGCTTTTTGCTTCACTGGTTTACGACTTTCCCTGGCTGTGGGCCTGCTAATCAGACCCACAGCCTAGCTGTTCTCTCTACTCCAAATTGTACCCAGGTACTGAATTGGCACTGGGCCCTCTCCAAGTCCCTGTACCCAGGGCTGAGGTGCACCCAGAAGTCTCCCATGGACTGCAGCATGTATTATGCCACCCCTGAGTTGACTAACTAAATCAGACACAACTGGCTGCTTGACAGCTGGGGCAAGGTGGTGTAATCACCCTTTGCTTTAGATATAGTATTCCTATATCTAAACCTAAAATGGGCACATATATTCCTATCAGTCACTCCTATGGCAGGCCTTAACAATCCTGAAGGCAGAGTGCATGGAATAATGTGAAATGGTGCTCTGGCATGAGCTGAGCCCGTTTGCAGCTTGCGGAACCAAGTCCTAATAGCTGTTCTATGATAACGCTATACCATATACTCTTAAGTGCATTATGTACCTCGCGGTCATATGCTAACTTTGGTATAACATTATCAAAACATGTCGAGTAAGGTGTCATACGAATTGGAATACTAACCCCTCGCCAATTCTGGCGACGGGGTTAGCATTCCACCCTTCTAGAGGGACACGACATGTTGGTAACCTGTAACCCCGGTTAAAGTCAGACATAGCCTCAGCTCCACAAGATGGATGCTGCCACCGAGACACAAGTCTGCCCTCCTGCTGCTGGGAGTCCTCCCAGCACAGGAGGCAAGGACAAAGGGTTTCCTGCCAGGGGCGGTGCCAGCACCGTCCCAGACAGGATTTTGTGTATCCTAGGTAGGCAGGGCTTTAGAGGAAGGTGACTGCAAGTGGCACCCCGGTGCTCACTGTGCATAGGCCGGCTTGAACCAGTTCCAGGGGCACTCCAGCCCCTGATCTGGGGAAAGCCCGCCAAAGGAGAGGGGTGTAACCACCCCCCTCCTAGTCCCACCCATAGGGCAGGACTTAGTCGCGTGCCAGCCCCTTTTTGCAGGATAAAGGTAGGAACTGGCCCCCTTCCAAATCAGATCAATCTTTGAATCCTGAACCGACTTTCTACGAGAGGAACTCAAGACTCTTCCTAAGATTTCTCCCTTGTGACTAAGGAGTAGTCACCCTGCAGCAGCAGGCACCAACCAAGCATCGCGGTCTGCTGTAAGTCTCTCCTCCGGATCAAGACTGCCCAGCACGACGAGAACCGGCTTCCCTGGCACCTCTGACCTCAACCTGCATCATCAGCCCAGCTGTGATCCATGGGTGTGACGAGACCTCGAGGGACCGGCCATCTTTGAAGACTGCACGACGCTTGTCCAGCACGACCACCGAGTGACCCTCGACTGAGTGCTTTGGGGTAAGAGAAGCCTCGACCCTGAGCAGCTCCAGCACCGAAGTTCAGCCCCCTTGCATCCACGAGATCTGCGTGGGGCCCTTCTGTTCTTTGCTGCTCACCGCGTTGTCCAGGTCACTTGCCCGTTGGCTAGTGGCCCTCTTACGACGCTTCACGACGACAACCACCGCTGGTCTGGTTGCTCCAGACTAGCCCTTGCTCCCCTCCAAAAGAGGAGCACCCTGGACCCTCCTGGTCCACTCCAGACTCCATTTTAAGTCCACCGCGTGGGCTTGCATTTGCCAAGACTTGTTGCCCCAATCCTGGGTCCAGCGACGTCGACAGCAGATACCTTCGTGGGACAGCTCGCACCTCCATCCTGGTCGCCGACAACGCCTCCTGGTCCGAGAGACTGCAGAGCCCAGCAGCGCCCACTCACCTGGTCGAGGTGACTTCGTCCAGTGCCATCCTGGTGCCCACCTAAATCACTGGCTAGTGATTCAGAACTTGGTCCCCTCTGCTTACAGGTCTTCTTCTTCCCTGATCCAGGCTTGGATCACCACGAACTTCTTCACTGGCCGCCTGCCAGCAACTTCTTTCTTCAGGCTCCTGGTTCTTCAACGAGGGTTTCCGACGCAACTTGAACCCTATGCAGCCGCAGCCCCTGGGCTAGGTAAACTGAGTACTCCGGTGCTCCAGCATAGTCCAACACCCTAAGTGTTCGGATCCACTCTTGTTTTCGACCCACCTAGTCGGGTTCGCCCGAGAACAGTAACTTTGTGATTGCTAGTATCCATAGACTTGTTCCCGTATTACGCGTGAGAGTTTCCACTCTGCACACGGCGTCCCTAGGCCTCCTGCTTCTAATCCAAGGGTTCAGCATTGTAGGCCTAGCGTTTCTACAGTCTAGAAAAGTATTACTTACCTGCTAGCAACTTCGCATTCCACTTCTTGTGTATATGGTTTTTCGTGCCCCTCGGGCATTTGTGTAAATTGTGCGACTTAAAGTATTTTCTTAAGAGTTTTGTTATGTGCTTAGCTCCCTGACTCATAAAGAGTTCAGGGTAGTCCTGTTATAAATAAATATCTGTTTATTTTCATAACAACTTGTGTGGTGTCCTTTCACTTGGTGTTCAAGGGGTAATATGATGGTAAAACAGCTGGCTTAACACGCCCTCTAGAGTCTTAGCCTTAGACTGCTCGTATCCATGCTACTAGGATAGCTGGTCTATAAGGTTGACTTACAACCAATCATCAATAAGGGTTGTTTGGACTGATACAAAGTGCTCACTAGAATAGTGAACATTATATATCAGGCCAACTTCTCACACTTAGGACACCTTTTGTAGAGGTGTGGAGCTCTGTACATTCAAAGAAAAGTCCGGCCTTTTTGTCCGGCAAGATGGCCGCTTGGTAGGAGCTGCCTGGAGGAGCTCCCGTGCTTGGGATCCCTTAACCGGGTATATCCCTGTTAGCAGCAACCATCAGTCGCGCGCTGGAACATAAAGAGTAACAGGAACACCCAAGAGGAACGAGAAGTTACCTTAAAGTCATTTGCTGCGTGTATCGTCGTCGCGACTGGCCAGCACCACAGCAGTCGGGGCTCAGAGACGTCGGAGGGCTGGGAGAGCTTGAAACGCTGGAAGCTGCTGCACCGAAACAAGAACCGGGACCAGAACGGAGCTAGCACCTGACCCACTCAGGAACAGAAACGGAGGCTGTGGTGGGACGAGGCAACGACGACTGCGGCGGCAGAGGACCCCCCCCCCCCCTCCCGACGGCAACAGAAGACAGCTGAGCACTGGGACCAGCGCGGGACAACGGAACACCCCCTCTCTCCTCCCGCAGCAGAAGGAATACTGCAGTGGATCGGAGGGCTGGTTGCGGCCTGTGACTCTGGGAGCGGCTGCCCCGAAACTGTAGCGGCCAGGACTAGGACCGGGACCAGAGCGGAGCTAACGCTGGACCCTTCCCCCGCTCCGGAGCAGAAGCGGAGGCAGACGGGACGTCTTGGAAAGGCGGAGCAGAGGGACCCTCGGCGACCGACGAGAGAGGTATGACCATCCTCTCCCCCATCACGGCCTCACCAGCTTAAATTAGGGGAAAACGAGCAACAGCAGAGACGGAGGCAATGGAAATGCGGCGCGCCTGACCTTAAGATGGCGGCCGCGTCAGACTTACTAGAACACTAGGTGCTGCCACTCTCTAACACGGGGGCATAGACAGCGAAGGAGGACTCGCGACCTCGAAGAGGAAGGAAGACACAACAGACACCCTCCCCCCCCCCTTCCTACTGATGAGCATAAGTGAAAAGGGACTACCAAACCCAGGTTTGGAAAGTAATTTGATGAACAGCGAAAAGGGACCAAACAGCTAACTCTGTAAGGGAATGAGATAAAGACTGCTTAAGAGATCGCCTTGGACAAAACTGGCTGACAGCTTAAACTGTTTTAACTCTTCACTGTCATTACACTGGTTACCCATCTACAGACAACTCACGCTCACAATTAGGGTTAGTCAATGTATTTATTCTAAATACTATTGAGGCCACCATAACTACTAAGGACTGATGAAAATAAGATAATTTAACTATTGTGGAACATTTAATCAGAGGATCCTACTTGAAACAGTAGTCGAGAAGTCACTGTCAACAGCTACATACTCTACGTATACACTGCTATTATTAATAAGAGTAATCCAAATAATCACAAAGGAATCTATACCTACCACCTCGAAACCTTAATACTGACCCTCAACGGGAAGCGGAAATGGACGGAAGGAATCTAGGATCGACAGGGCTCAATGCAAAAAGCATAGAATATCCTTCAATCTTATCCAAGAATGCTGCCAAGAAATTTAAACACAATACTCTGAGAAAAAACACGGACATGCTGTTCTCTGACCCATACTTTGATCGATTTAAAGGCATCATGATAAATGACCTTATATTCTATACAGTCAAAACAGCTAAATGGCGCAACGCCCTGTCTAAAATGCTGTTCACTAAAACTATAAAAAACATACCTTATGGGACAAAAATAACGACGTCATTAACTAAAAGAAGTAAGGCAGAATTATGCATTACCATGTATAGAACGGGAATAGTACTGATACAAGCGACCAACAGCGAACTTGAGAAATTTGAGACAACTTTCCAAAACTTAAAGAAATACATTGAAGGAACAAGCTCCCAACAAAACTTGACACCACTAGATGTCACTCTTGAAAACAACGACGCCAACACTAGAGACACCAATCAAACCGACAGCCAGAGCAACCAAACATCTAACTTTGGAGACTTAACTGAAAATGAGATGGTAACACCAGAATATGAGATAGATAGGACTGAGATATCTAATATCCTTGGAATCAAAGAGAACAACCAGGCACCAAGGAAAGTGCACTTGCCGCCAACGCTCAACTCCACCGTGACTGAAGAATGCACCCCAGCCCTAATAGAGTCCCTCCACGAAGTTAACGGATTAAACAAGGTGAATCATATCGACCTTCCTCACCCTCCCTCGAAGGCGAGACTTGAGATCCATAGAGCCCAACTCTCAAAAAGGCCCCTTACATACCATAACATAGGAAGTAATGGGGACACCTCTAATAGGGCCAGAAAGCTCGAACCAAACTAATGATACCAAGAAAAGATGTATGGCAACGAGATCAAGTCTGTCACGGAGTAGAGTAAATTGCAATACACTTCCAGCCAGATCTCTCTTACACAAGAAACCAACCCGAACACAGAGAGAAGTCAAGGAGCTCCAGAAACTTGTAGGAAACCTGGCACAAAACTCGATGAAAATATCACAGACAATTGGAAAAATCTGGGAGATGGCGATAAGTACGCACACCAAGGTTTCACACATCCAGAATCTGGTACTCAGACCCAACAGACCTAACAGGACCAAGCCCTTGTCAAATGAAGAAGCTCTGGCCTTACTCCGAGCTTATGAACAAGCTGCCCCCGGCAGAGAGGAGAATATCAAAACAGTACCTATTGACCCTAATAGAACGTCTAGAAAGAATGACAGGATAGCAATTCACCAAAATCTACAACACATTCAGCTATCGTCAACCGAATCTGATAATGGAGAACTGGGTAAATCACAGAATCCCCTGAAGTGCCTACTACTTAACTGTCGGTCTGCAACCAAACATGCATCAGACATAGCCGCCCTCATCATTAACAAGGAAATTGACCTGGCCATCCTCACCGAAACATGGCTCAATGAATCATCGTCGCCTACCATGGATCTATTAATACCACCACAATATAACATCGTCAGGTTAGACAGACCAAGGAATTTAGGAGGAGGTATAGCTTGCATTCACCGCTCAGAGATTAAGATCTGCCAATTCCAATCTGACCCCTTAGAATCCTGTGAATACCTTGGTGTCAATGTGAGAACGCCAAACAATCAAAGCTGCAACTTGCATGCATTCTACCACCCACCAGGAGAGAACGCAAAATTCACAGAGCAACTGATAGAGATCATAACCACCAACTCTAACTCCGATGCCATTAACATATTTTTAGGCGACTTTAACCTCCACTGGGATGACGGCAATGACAAACTGGTAAACTCGCTTAAAGACTTCCTCAGTGAGCTAAAACTTACACAAGCATGCAACCAACCCACGCACACACAAGGAGCGACCTTAGACTGGATTATTTCAAGAAACACAGAGACATCAATCCTCGCTATAGACCCTTGTGATTGGTCGGACCATCACATCATAACATTTGCGATACCGACAATGAAAAAGGGAAAGACCATGCAACCACGCAAGCTCAAGAAATTGGTCAGAGATACAAAAGAAGCCAATATGGAACTACTGGTTGAGAGGTGTGAGAAAGACCTGAAGCCACCCAACAATAAGCAAAATGTCAATGAGCTGACGGATCACTACATAACCTCAATCGGAAATATCGTCAACGACACCATGCCCCAAAAACTGAAAAAAGTCTCAGAGAAGCCAAAAAATCCTTGGTTTAATGAGTCTCTGAACGAGGACAGGCACAAACTGAGAATGGCCGAAAGAAAATGGAGACAACATCCCTCATCCCCTGAGCTGAAAGCCCTCAGAAAAACAAGAAAAGAATACAACAAAAAGATTATCGACTCCAAAAAAGAATTTTTCAGAGCTGAACTGGACAATGCCAGAAACAGACCTCGTAAACTCTTCCAGATCTTAAAACAACAGTCAAACAAACTAGCCAAAACAGTTCAAGAGAACACAAATACTCCCATAAGCTGCGAAGAATTCTCCTCATTTTTCCCCGAAAAATCTAAAATGCTAGACATCGAACTCACAAATGCTGCAGCTAACCTTACGACCCTTCCCCCACTGAAAAATGAGGCCAACATGGCAACGGAGGGTCTCCAAACAAAAAACAATGCTAAATGGGACACATTTGAATTATATGACCAAGAAATGATCGCCAAAACGCTGATGGAAGTCAGACCAAACAACCACTATCAAGACCCTCTACCGGGAAAGTGTGTAAAAGAAATCAGCCACACTCTAATTCCAATCTGGACTGAGATAATAAATGCCTCTCTGGCACAAGGGAGCCTCCCTGACTGCCTAAAAACAGGGCAGGTAGTGCCCATCATCAAAAAACCGACAGCCGATGCAACAGATCCAAATAATTATCGACCAGTTACTAACATCCCTCTACTGGCCAAACTCATTGAGAAATGTGTGCAGGGCCAATTAAGCCAACACATCGCTAAGTTCTCGCTTCTTGATGATTGCCAATCTGGCTTCAGAACAGGACACAGTACTGAAACGGCGATTCTGCATATTGTCGATGACGCCCTTCAGGCCCTAGACCGAAATCAAACATGCCTACTGATTCTTCTCGACCTGTCAGCAGCATTTGACACGGTAAAACACGAAGTACTAATGACCAGGCTACATGACAGGATGGGCGTATCCGGAAACGTACTGAAATGGTTCTGTTCTTTTCTAAAGAACAGGACCCAGCGATTCCAGGTTAACCAAGCAATCTCTTCCCCAAGCCCCAATACAATCGGGGTTCCTCAAGGCTCAACGTTATCCCCTGATCTATTCAACTTGTATGTAGAACCTCTCACAGAGATCCTCCAAAAATCACAGATATCCTATCATATGTATGCAGATGACACTCAAATTTACATGAAGATCGCCTCCCTTGAGGACATTGACCGAATAAACCAGACGCTAAAGGAATCCTTGCGATGGTTAACAATTAACCATCTGAAACTAAACGGCCAGAAAACAGAATTCCTGCTAATCTCACCGACAAGGAGCCAATCTGAAGTTAAGGAATGGACTAAACTGGTGACGGCGCTAAATTGCACCCCGACCCTAGTTAATTCAGCCAAATCACTAGGAATCACGCTAGATGAAAACCTCGACATGAAAGAACACATTAACTCAATGGCTAAGAACGCCCGTTTCCACTTAAATTACCTAAGAAAAATGAAACCCTTTATCTCAGCAACGGATCTAAAACTGGCTATCCAATCTCTTGTTATCTCGAGAATCGAATACGGATGCACCACATTAGCTGGCCTTCCGAAAACTTCCACAGCCCCACTAAAAGCCTGCCTCAACGCTGCGGCTAGACTCATCTCCGGAACGAAGAAATTCGACCACATAACTCCTCACCTGAAAGCACTAAACTGGCTACCTTATGAGGCCAGAATTCAAATGAAGATAGCCTGTATTACACATAAAGCGGTTCATTACAACACGCCTAGATACCTAGCTAAGAAACTTAAGCTATCAGGAGGTAACAGACCAACTAGAAGTGCAAAAGACTTCCTATTATGACCTGCCTTTTTCCACAAGATAAAGACCTACAACAGAGCTTTCTCCGGAGCTGCCCCCAGAATCTGGAACTCACTACCTCCAAACATCAGGAAAATTCAAAACACAGCATCATTCAAACGGGAACTGAAGTCGCATCTGATGAGTAAATACCCTACATAGAGAATCCGACAGACTACAGGGATGATCATTTACGCTACTAGAGGGCGGTCCTCTTCATAAAACTGGAAAATCGATTACTGTCAACTGACCGCTTTCCATGGTCAAGCCGAGGCTTGTCACGTTTCTGCTACCTCATATACCTGAGATCTTATAACTCTATCTCACAGTCATAAACTATATAACCACTACCTCACCATATTTATTTACCCATATTATCCTTGATATGCACGGAAATTCCTTATAACTCTACCTCTCCACGCTCGGACTACTACCATGACACTAGCTAGTCTAGTTCGTCATCGAATGCTAATTGCACAGACATTAGGAAATTTATATTTAATATGTCTATATAGCACATTACCTTCTACCTCATAACTATGTTTCTTGTTATTTAATGTTACTATAATGCCTACATGTTATTCTTTCCCTGTTAAGCGCTCTGATACCCACGGGTCTTGTCCGCGCTATACAAAACTCTATAAATAAATAAAAATAAATAAATTAGAAGATCAGGATCTTCGAGTCTAAGGTCGTGTCTATTTAAACACCAGTAACAGAACATACAGATCAGAGAAAGATGCTAGTAGTAGTGGCCATTTCTAGTGGCCCCAGTGGAAAGACTTTGCCAAGAACTTTGTATATCATTATGAAATCTGCACTCAAGCCAAGTCTGATCAAATGAAACTTGTAGCATTATTGCAACCTCTATCGAGTACTCAACTACCATGGTGAACTAGTTCCTTAGATTTCTTTGTGGAATTGCCTCCATCCCAAGGCTATATCAAAATTCTGTTTGTTAAAGAATAAGTTGGATCCTCTTATTCCTGTAGGACATGTATCTTTGGTTGTAGAATTATCCCAGGTCTTCCGAGACAATGTAGTTTGTCTTCACAGCCTTCCAGAACCCATCATATCAGATATAGGGTTCCACTTTCTCAGCCCACTTTTGGACAGAATTAAAGAAATACTAAGTATCTATGATGTTATATTAACCAACTATCATCCACAGACAGGTTAGTCAGACTGACTGTTTGCTTGATTGGCAATCAAACAATATCTTTGATGTTTCCTCGTGAATCATTAGGCAGATTGGGTTCAGTGGTTAAGTTTGGCAGAATTTGTATATAATAACTCACTACATCCACCTTTAAGTACTTCTCCCTTTTTATGCTTGTGCCCACATGCTGATTATTTCCCTTTCTCTATCCAAGATCCCTTCAGTGTATTGGGGTAATAGCTATGCATTATCACTTACAGGGTATTAGGAAGTATTTGCAACAACATCTAGTGAAATCGAATCCTGATTAGAAATGTTATGCTAACGGTCACTGCAGGCCTGCTTCATCATTCTATGAAGGGGACAAGCTCTTATCCTAAATTTGCACATAAATTTGCAATCTTGTTTAAGGTTGCAGGGTTGGTAAGGATATCAGCGGTGAGATTAGTTCTGCAGGGAGAAATGGGGGATACACGAGAAGTACATATTTACAAAGACAGGGCCTCCTCTTTCTGCACTTTTGGAAGATGGGACTCCCGAATATGAGGTGAATACTATTGTAGATTCTCAAACAGAGAATAGACAGTTGCTATAAGTGGTGCCCGGAAGGGGTATGATGTTTCCAGAAGATCATGGGAACCTGCTTCCTTTGTGCATAAACAAACATTTCGTACACAAACCCTGTGATGTAACAAAATCTCCCAGGAAGGTTATTCAGGATGGGAAGGTACTGTCAGGAGTTTGGGAGTAGAAAACCGAAAGAAGGGCCTGGAGTCTTTAAATCAGGCCCTTTGTAATAATTTCAGTGTTACTAAACTCTGACAGCGTAGGGGAATAGAGGTTGTCCAAGATAGGATGCTGGAAAGTTGGACAACTAGACTGCTAACCACTATGTATCATAGCTGGGGCTCAATTTGAGAGACTTATGAAGATCAAGGGTCACCTGTCTGCCCGAGACCCAGTCTCCACCTATCCTCGGAGCAAAGCCAGCCTCGGCCCCTGATCTCCAGTCTTCCCATAGTCTAGTCCCAGTGTGTCCCATGAGCAAAGTATGAAGGTTCTGTAGTCACTCCAAGTATCTCCAGGTACTTCTCAGGCCTCCAGCCACCACGTTCATCAACTCTGGTTTCTTGTCACCCGTCCACGACTACTTTTGAAGGATCCACTGGAGAATCTCGAATCTTGCAGTATCTACAGAAGTACCACAAATCCTGTGCTATCTGTAGGAGTACTGCGAGATTTACGGTGTATTTACGGTGTCCAAAAGAGTACCAAAAATCCCTGGTTTGACCCATTTAAACCACACCCAGTCACACCCGGTTGAATGGCTTCTTCGGTATAAGAGAAAGTAGCACAAGAATGGAAGCCTGGCAGTTTCAGCTGACGGAGCGTCCAAGAAGAATTCAGATGTTTAGCTTCAGCAACAGGTTCAAGGAACCCAAGGGGACACAGTTCCAGTATCCATAAAGGTTAGTCACTTTTTGTATTATAAAAAAATTAATTAGACCTCTTGCAATATAAAAGCCTTGATTAAAGTTAGAATTGAAAATGTGGCGTTGCAGCACATTTTGTGGAGAAAACACAATTGATTGGTCGACAAAAGACTTTAGAAGCACTTAATGCAGTGACAACAACAGGTGTTTTTGGGATCCATCATACAATCTTTTAAAAGTGTTGAGTATCAAGAGTCACACTTGATAAGGAAAAGCAAGCGTTAGATATCATGCAAGAATAGACAGTAAAGAAATTGTCAAAAGTTTGAATTCAAGACTTTGTGTAAGAACTAACATTGATTAAACTGTCCAAAAAAATCCAGATTTGGAAATACTTTGCTCACACGTGTATTAGGGATTTATGTTTATCGAGTACAATCAATCAACCAGGGAGTTTTAAGCACGCTACTCACCCATGAGGGTCTCAAAGTGCTGGTGGGGAGAGTAGCTCCGGTCAGTCGAAGAGCCAGGTCTTGAGAGTCCTCCTGAAGACTTGCAGGCTGGGGGCATCTGACGTCCATCGGGAACTCATGCCAGGTCTTGTCCGCGATATAGGAGAAGGTGCTTCCTCCAGTTCTTGCTCTGTGGATGCCTGCAGGTTGGGCGAGGTCAGCGGATCGGAGGTTCCTCTTGGGTACACACAACTGACATACTTTTATTATAGCTGAAATGTGTACAGAAGCTGGCATTGGGTAAGTATGAATTCTTTGTTGGCATAACAGTGAGATGGCATGAAGACAATCAAGAACCAGGTGTGAGGTATAAAAAGTGGATCACCCAAGACAGGGCTCAAATCAGGTCTCTCTTATGTTTTTTATCCCAAATCACCTTACTCCATAACTGCACACCAGTGGTAATCATGAAGATGTTAACATTTCCCACATAGGATCAAAACACACATCTAACCACAGACTTTCAACAGAGTAGTACCCTGTTCATATAGGCAAGCTCTTCGGTGTCAAATCTTCAGTGCCCAACACAAGAGTAGTAAGTGTGATATAAATGTTGCAATACAGTCCTCATCCTTGGATCATCACCCTCTGCCTGGGACGACTCCTGGTGGCCGGGCGACGCACCCAAACCAACGGACCACGCACCATCATGCTTCAACATCCTTCGCATGCTCTGAAAGATCTTCCGATGGATCCCCACCGAAACCAGGAAGACGGTCACCCAGGCACTCGTCACCAGCCGCCTGGACTATGGAAACACCCTCTACACCGGAACCACAGCCAAACTACAGAAAAGACTCCAACGCATCCAGAACACCTCCGCACGACTCATCCTGGACATCCCCCGACACAGCCACAACTCCGGACACCTGAGAGACCTACACTGGCTCCCCGTCAGCAAGAGAATCACGTTACGACTCCTCACCCACGCACACAAGGCCCTCCACGACCTGGGCCCCAGGTACCTCAACAACCGCCTGACCTTCTACACTCCCACCCGCCAGCTACGATCAACCAGTCACGCCCTCGCCGCCGTTCCATGCATCCGAAGAGCCACCATGGGAGGAAGATCCTTCTCCTACCTGGCAGCCAAGACTTTGAACTCCCGCCCAATCCACCTCCGTCTGACCCAGGACCACCTCTCCTTCAGGAAGCAACTCAAGACCACCCGGCTGTTCGAGCAATAGTGGACCCCCCCCCAGCACCTTGAGACCCTCCGGGTGAGTAGCGCGCTATACAAATACCCTGATTGATTGATTGATTGATTGACATCCCTCACTAACTGCAGCTGGGTGCAGCCAAGAGTATAAATGAAAGGTTGTCAGATTGCTCTGTGGTTTGATGTGTCCGATCTTACCTGCATGCTGCTTCAGGGACCTGCAAGCTGGGCCTACTAAAATACCATACTAGCGATGAGGAGCCATAGACACATGTTCTCACTCCCAGTGCGGCACCTTCAGGCATTTCAGAGGAGAGGTACACAACGTGCAAAGAGACGCTCTCCCAGCCAGCCGCACAGGAGCAACCAGCGGGCCTCGCAGCCTCCCCAGGGCACGCTGGAGAAAGCCAGATAGCGCTCTGACCTACCAGTGGAGTAGAAAGACTACAGCAGGGCCGCTGACTCTATACTGACTGACTGACTGATACACTTGTAAAGCACGCAATTGCCGAGGCATCTTGGCGCTGAGGTGAGTAAAGACCGATGCCCGGGCATACCAACGTAATCGCTAAGGGGAAAAGCCAGGTCTTTACCAGTTTCCTAAAAAGAGACCTATTTGGTTGTGGCCTAATCGTTGTCAGGAGAGAGTTTGGTTGCTCGGTGGGAGAAGGTCTTGCCACCCCATCTGGCTTTTTTTCATCTTAGGGACCAGTATCAGTGCTGTGCTAGCTGACCTAAGACTGCGTTGTGGCCTGTACAAGGAAAATAAGTGTTACATGTCCTTGGCACCCCCTGCATGTAAAGCCTTATGCATGCCCAGACACTCACTGTGGCAGCGCGTCTCTGTGGGGGTCCCAACGTGTGATCCTCAAGCAGCAGGCGCAGTACTGCAATGCCAAAAGAAAAAGAAAAGATAAAACCGCGGTATCCAAAACAGATGAATAAGGCGGAAAGAACATTGCTTGGTTAGCGGCCCTGCACAATGCCCCCACAAAGACACCAGTGTAATACTGCCATGCCAAAGAGACAGTAGTTTTAGCCATGGCACGCCACAAGACTCGCGCACAACCACAATCGCACCTTGCAGCCAATCCTAAACAGAGGAGAAGGAAAGCATCGGCCACCACACATTGCTTCTACCATTTACAGAAGCCACATATGCCAGTAAGGACACTAAAACCAAACTAAAATGACGGATAAACAGCACAAAGCAAATGCCCAGGCAGGAGACCCAAAAATGAGGGCTCTGTCTCCTTGGTTAAACACTGTCTGTCCTCTGTTTTTAAGTGGCTTGCTGCTGTTCAACTCAAGTGCAATGAAGAGAAGTCAGAGATTCTCCTATATGGAATATTCCCCCCAATTTCCAAGAATCGCTCTGGCCCCTTGAGTTTTCTCTGCCGACATCGAAAGGGAAACCCGTCAAGAACCTAGGGGTATGGTTTGAAGAGAACCTTTTCTTCTCAGGTTAAGAAGCTGGAAGCTGGCCGGCAACTGCTTCGGTCTCCTTAAAATACTAAGGAAGTTTCTATATCTACTTACTAGGGATGCGAAACAAACAGTCATCCATGCTCTTATTTTATCTAGGTTGGACTATGCCAATGCGTTGTATGCTGGCATCCCTTGTTGAAGAGGCTTCAAGTGGTCCAAAATGCGGCAGCCAGACTTCTTCTTGACATCCCTATTAGAAGTAGTGTGAGACAACATCTGCGCTCACTTCACTGGCTTCCCGTGGCTGAACAGGTAAAGTTTAAATCACTAGTTATCGCCCACCGTGCTTTCCACGGAAAGGGCCCTACCTACCTGCAGAAACAGTTCTCCTTCTATGCCCCGGTGAGACAACTGCGTCTCCTTCTCAACTTTTAGCCCAGGTTCCCCGCTTCAAATGTCAGAGGCTGGGTGGGTGCTCTCTCGCCCTGAAAGCCTGCTTGGCATGGAACGCCCTTCCATTTGCTCTTCGAAACATTCAAATCTGAATACTTATCTTTTTGTGTAGTGTTAGCTCTTTCACCCCTCTTGGTTCGCTCCGGGACACTCTTTGGAGTATCTGTGCGCGCTACAAAATAAAATAACATAACATTGCCTGCGGGGGCCACCGTGATCCCACTAGCTCCACCCATATGCTATACTCATACTTTACACTCCCTGCTGAAGGCCCTAACACCGTTTAGTTAGGGTTACCAACTAGCATGGGTGCAAATTCAGGACGGTCAGTGTAAAAATTCAGGACAAAGGGTCAAAATACAGGACAAAAATTCAGGACAAAAATTTGGGACAAAGCATACGTTTAACAGACATATCAGAGGAGGTCGCAAATTAGTATATTAGTAAATTGACAACCAAAGTAAGTACAAGTCAAAGTAAGTTTATAGAAGGTTGAGACAATCGTGAACTTCACAGTTTTTCAGTATGCACGCAACTTTGCAGAGCGACATCAGGCCCTTTCTGCAATCGAGATTTGTGCAGGAGAAGGGACACCACATGCTGTCACTATAATAGGGCCCATTGTCATTCTATCTGTGAAAATCGTCTGCAGTCTCAGAATGACGATGGGCCAGTCTACAGTCTTCGAGGTCCGGGAGGGGATGCTGCAGGCAGCCTCAGTCTACAGATTGAAAGTAAAGTAAAAGTAAAAGTCCACATTTGTAAAGCGCACAATCACCCGTAAGGGTCTCTAGGCGCTGGGGGGCCGTCGGGAAGATTAAGCGAGCTATTGCCCAGAGTCACATGGTGCTGGGCTAACCTGCCTCCGGAGCCGGGGATCGAACCGTGGTCCCCAGATTCCAGCGTCAGTCGCCCTGGCCGCGGCGCCACACAAGCGACCCCTAGTGGAAACCTTTAAACTCATGGGGCCTATCGCAGGGGAACATCATACCTTCTGAAATTCTCCAATTTGATTTTAGTACGATGTCTGTAAGGCGTCCGTAATTTGGAGACCCCAAATTACGGACGCCTTACAGACATCATACTAAGATAATGGACGGTCCGTGAAATTTACGGACGGTTGGTCACCCTAAGTTTAGTGAACTGGCTACCCCACCAAGCTGGCTGGACTGTTTCCATTGGGCTCAGTGTCAAGACTGATTTGCATATGGCTGGGTTCAAACTGGAATGGCATGGGGAGCAAAAAAACGATGGATTTAGGCCCAGTTCTATGTACTGAGGGTGAATATATGACATTGTTTTGCATTCTGTCTATCAATTGTTCTTTGCATTTGTCACCCCGAGACATGTCATGCCGTGTCGGGTATGCCCAGGCATGGGTCCTGTGTTCTCCATGCCACTAGAGTCTAGCTATCCTGGCTGATGAGGAGTGAAACCCCGAAACTGGTCCTAGGATGCTTGTTTCCATTCCAGTTCGGGCTGGACTGTTCCCATTGGGTGCATTGTCAAGACTGATTTGCATATAGCTGCGTTCAAACTGGAATGACATGGGGAGCAAAAAAAATGGATTTAGGCCCAGATCTCTGTACTTGTATGACATTGTTCTGTAGTAGGGGATCTCTGTGTATAGTCATAATCTAGTGAATAGTCCCGCCCATGTGCGTGGACCCCGGAGCAATCAAAAATAATCTCTTATAGTGTCAAAAAATGCAGAAAAGCATAGACACTTAAGAGAGAATTTAAAGACAGATAATGCAGCCTAAAAAGGCTACACTGTCCAGTACTTCAACTAGAAATTCCACCATAAAATCCACAAAACAGCAAAAGCCTGTACAGATTTCCTTTGCTTTACCAGCAAAATCCCTCAGGAATGATAGAGAGAAGAACCTGGACAGACAAGCCCCATAGGCTGCCATTATGTGGCTCAAAACAGGATACTGTGCCTTTAAGAGAATCTTCCAGAACCTTCTCCCAGTATCCCAGAATGCATAGCAGGTCCAACTTAGTTTCAGTTCTTTTTTCCGGCTCCTGCAAGCAGGACCCTGGAGCATTGAGCTCTCCCTTTTCAAGGGGTTTGTTGGTGTTTTTCACTAATTTCGATTTTGTGTACTTTTAAAGTACTTTAGTGACTTTCTTCTTGGGTTTCTGCTCTCTTTGGCTGTCCATAATGCCTGCATTATTTGATAAATGCCCAGAGTGCTCCAGGAAGAAGGCCAAGTCAGACCCCCATGAGGTGTGTATCCTCTGCCTTCCCTCTTCCCACATCCCAGAGGAGTGTGTGATCTGTAGAGGCTTCTCTGGCAGGACCCTGAAGGACAGGAGAAAAATCAGACTTCAGGGACTTGAAGAAAGAAGACTGAAGGCTCAAGGTGGGTCTGGAGGGGCTTTTGCTGCCCATGCTGAGGCCTCTGGGGGGCTCCCCAGGGGCAGGAAGTCCAGCAAACGTCCAAGGTCTCCGTCTGGTTCAGTTGCTATGACCACGACGTCGAGAGGAAGGTCCAGGGCCAGTTCCCGGTCTCCCCAGGGCTCTGGGTCGAGAAAACGTCGCCCGTCGACGTCGAGGGACGTTTACAGGCCGCCGTCGAACCCGGTGTCGATCTCCTCGTCGTCGCCGTCCGCGTCGAGTGGACGGCATCGGAGGGCCCGGCGTCGGCGCTCGCCGTCGAGGCGACACCGCCGTTCGCCCTCGAAGACAAGGACATCGTCGTCGTCGAGGGGATCCTCGTCGTCGAGGTCGCCGTCGAGACGGAGGAGGTCTCCGGCGCCGAAGAAGTCGACGTCGAGGCGTTCGAAGAGGTCGACGTCGAGACGATCGAAGAGGTCGACGTCGAGGCATTCAAAGAGGTCGACGTCGAGGTCGCCGTCGAGGCGTCATCGCCCGTCGTCGAGATTTAGAGGTTCGTCCATCTGGTCGGGGTCGACGTCGAGGCGGAGAAGCCGGTCGACGCCGAGGAGTGTGAAACGGTCGACGCCGAAGGGCCGCTCGCCGTCAAAGGACCCACGATCGACGTCTGAGCACCGATCGTTGACGTCAGGAGGTCGTAAGGACAGGCCCAGGACTGTGGGGGGCTCCCCACAGTCAGGACAGGATGGTGGCTCCCCGGGAACGGCATACTCCGAGGTGTATACCCCGAGGAAGCCTACTGCACTGCCTTCGTTGCCTCCTTTGCCTAAGGGCCCGCCTCCGAGGGTTTCACCCCCTCCGCCGTTGCCTCCTTTACCGGCGCCTCAGGCCCCGGTTCCTACGGTTCCACCGAGATCGGTGTCGATGCCCAACCTCCCTACACCTCCGAAGAAGACTCCTAAGTCGAAGGTTCTTCCTAAACCCAAGACGTCCGACCCGGGGAGGCCGGCGGAGCCTCCCAGACCCAAGAGATCGAGGTCACGCTCAGGTAGAAGGGACAGGTCGAGGAGTGGACGCGGATCCTCCTCGAGATCCAGGCATCGCCATAGGAGGCATAGGTCCAGGTCTCGTTCTGCCTCGGGGACCCGTTCCTACTCACCTACGTTGTCAGATTCACCGGAGACGAGGGTGTCCCCGATTGATGACATTGGCACGTTCCAGGAGGTTCTCCTGCGTGGGGCGGCGAAGCTGGGGATCGAGGTTACCGCTCCTACGCCCTCCACTTCCGTGATCTTTGAGACATTGCATAAGAAACACCTGTCTCGCCCCCTACTACCTCTGGTGCCAGGTCTACTTGAGCCGGCGGAACAACTCTTCCTTACGCCGGCGGTGGTGAAAGCTGCGCCTTCCAGGCTCTTGAAGAAATACAGGGCTCCTGAGTCGGACCCGGCTTTCTTGAGGAAGGACCCGACACCGGATTCGGTGATTGTGACGGCGGCTAGGAAGCTCCATGCCACCTCTCCTACCTCCACCGTGCCCCCCGATAATGAGAGCCGCTGGATTGACTCTGCTGGACGAAAAGCGTTTGGGACGTCCTCTGCAACGATGAAGGCCTCCAGTGACTCGGCGTTGTTAGGACGATACGACCGTGCACTGTGGGACTCCATGGAGCGGTTTGCAGACCTGGTTCCGCGCGACCGGAGAGAGGATTTCATGGAGATCGTCCAGGAAGGGATGCTGGTTTCTAACCAGGCCATTAGCGCCGCGGCGGATATCTCCCTGCTGTCCGCGCATGGATACTGCCACGGTATCAATCAGAGGCGCCATGCTTGGCTTCGGTTGACGTCGCTTAAACCTGAGGCGCAACAACGTGTGGCAAATCTGTCGTTTTCCGGGATACCCTTTTCGGGAAACACGCAGATGACGAGATGGCCAGGATGAAGGCCGAGGCTGAAACCCTGACGGCTGTGGGCCTGGAGAAGCCGAAAGAAAAGAAACCCTACCGCCAGTTCCAACGGCGGTTCGGGTCGCAGGGTAGAGGAAGGGGACAGTCTTCTGGGCAACAACAGCAGCAGCAGCAGCAGCAGCAATACAGAAGACCCTTCCAGAAACGTCAGAGGGGTAGAGGTGGACAACAGTCCTCTACCGCGAACAAGGGCCCGGCTGGGTCTCGCCCCTGAGCGGTTACTTCCCCTTCATCCGTTACCCGCTCCGGTGGGGGGAAGCGTTCAATTTTTTCTGGCAGAGTGGAGAAAAATTACTCAGGACAAGTGGGTGCTGAATATTGTTTGCAATGGATACAGTCTTCGGTTCATCAGCCCTCCTCCATCGATTCCTCCGGTCAGCTCGCAGTATCAACTGCGCGAGCTCCAGGCGGAGGCCGACATCCTTCTAAGGAAAAGGGCGATAGAAGATGTACCTCTGTCTCAAAGAGGAAGAGGTCTGTACTCCCGGTTCTTTCTGGTCCGAAAAAAGGACAAGAACGAGTTCAGGCCCAGTCTGGACTTGCGACAGGCAAACAAATGGATTCGCAGAGAAAAGTTTTGCATGCTGTCGTTGCATCAGATTTATCCTCAGCTGCAACGGGGAGACTGGCTGTGTGCCATAGACCTACAGGATGCATACTTCCATGTGCCCATTGCACACAAACACCGGAAGTTCCTGCGATTTCAAGTCGGCACCAATCACTATCAGTACACGGTACTTCCGTTCGGGCTGAAGTCTGCGCCCCGGACGTTCTCGAAGTGCATGGCAGTGGTAGCGGCACACCTGCGGAAGAACAAGGTGTTTGTCTACCCATACCTGGACGATTGGTTGATCAAGGCCTCCTCCTTCTCGGAAGCTCAAGCACACTTCCAGAAGACGTGCGTTCTCTTGAACAAGCTGGGGTTGCACATCAACATGTCCAAGTCTGTCCCGACTCCGGTCCAGTGCATCCAGTACTTGGGAGCCTCCATCGATACGCTGTCGGCAAGCGTGTCTCCTTCGGAAGAGCGACGTTTATTACTCCTTCGGAAGGCTCAGGCTCTCCTGTCCGCTCCATCCACGACAGTGAGGACGGTGTCTTCTCTGCTGAGATCGATGGCTTCTTGCATCTTCCTGACGCCACATGCACGGCTCCATATGAGACCGCTGCAGGAGTGCTTGGAAGATCAGTGGGACCAGAGGAGATGCTCTTGGGACGACAAGATACGACTGTCTCTGCATGCTCTTCAGTCTCTGAAGTGGTGGTGTTCAGCGGACAATCTCCTCAGAGGGGTTCCCTTCCACAAGGACATTCCTACTCAGACTATCGTGACGGATGCTTCTCTCCTGGGATGGGGAGCGCACTCCGGAGATCTGCAGATTCAAGGGACGTGGTCCCCGTCGGAGTCCACGTACCACATCAATTTCCTGGAACTCAGGGCTGTTCACTTGGCGCTGAAGGCCTTTCAACCGTCCTTCCGGACCACCTCTCTGCTTGTACAGACGGACAATACGACCACGATGTATTACCTCAACAAGCAGGGGGGTTCGAGATCGCGCACTCTGTCTCAGGAGGCGCAGGCGATCTGGCATTGGCTTCTGGCTCGAGGACTCTCGATAACGGCCACTCATCTGCCAGGTATGCAGAATGTTCAGGCAGACGAGCTGAGCAGACTGATTCAGGAAAATCACGAGTGGGTCATAAATGACGAAGTACTAGGAGAAGTCTTCGCAAGGTGGGGCACTCCAGAGGTAGATCTGTTCGCCACCGCCGAAAACAGCAAATGCCGAGACTTCGCCTCCAGGTACTACCAGCCGGGGACGCTGGGGAACGCGTTATGGATCAACTGGTCGAACAGCTTTCTGTACGCTTTTCCACCCATTCCCCTGATTCCAGCGGTTCTCATCAAGCTCTCCCAATCCAGGGCGAAGATGATTCTGATTGCCCCGGAATGGCCCAGACAGTGGTGGTTCACACACCTGCTTCACCGGTCTCTCCTTCCTCACATGAAGCTGCCGTGCAGGCCGGACCTTCTCACGAAGTTCGGGGGGCGGATGGTGCACCCCAACCTCTCGTCTTTGAGTTTGGCGGCATGGCTCCTGAAATAGTGCAATATGGCCATTTGAATCTCCCAGCGGATTGTATGGACATACTGAAGGAGGCTAAGCGACCTTCCACTCGGACTTCTTATGCTTACAAGTGGAAGAGGTTTTGCATCTGGTGCAAGTCTATGAACTATGACCCTACGACATGCAAGGAAGATGTCATCCTTCCATATCTGCTACATTTGGCGCAGTCGGGCCTTAATGTTCATTCCATTAAGGTTCATCTGGCTGCTTTGACTGCCTACAGGAAATGCCCTTCACAGACTTCCTTCTTTCAGATCCCTGTGATCAAAGATTTTTTGGAAGGCTTGAAGAAAGTGTTCTCTCCTGTCAGGCTTCCTTCGCCTTCATGGGACTTGAATGTGGTGCTGTCCAGATTGATGAAGGAGCCTTTTGAACCTATTCATAAGGCTTCGTTGCAGCACCTGTCCTGGAAGGCGGCGTTCCTCGTGGCCATTACATCGGCCCGCAGGGTGAGTGAAATTCAGGCGTTGTGTTGCCAAGAACCTTATACTGTATTTCATGCTGCTAAGGTTGTTATGCGTACTCACCCTAAGTTTCTTCCCAAGGTTGTTTCTGATTTTCATATCAATCAGACTATATCTTTACCTACGTTCTTTCAGAATCCTTCATCTCCAGCGGAAAGGTCTTTGCATTCCCTGGATGTTAGGAGGGTGCTGAAATTTTATCTGGATAAAACCAGGGATATTCGTAGGTCAGACCAATTGTTCATCAATTATGGATCAGTCAGGACGGGTCTTGCGACCTCTAAGCAGTCTATCTCTAGGTGGATTGTGTCCTGCATACAGCTGTGTTACCAAAAAGCTAATAAGACCTTAGGAGGTAAGCCTAAGGCTCATTCCACCAGGGGCAAGGCTGCCACGACAGCATTGCTCCGTAATGTTCCGATTGCAGAAATCTGCAAGGCGGCCACTTGGAAGTCGGTTCATACCTTTGCTAAGCATTACTGCCTAGACACTGATGCCAGGGCAGACGCTCAGGTTGGGCAGGCTTCGCTGCGAAATCTGTTCGCACAGTAGTGGCGTTAATTCTCTTTTCTCCACCGCCGCTTTGGTGTGGGGATGGGCTTGCCATTCTATTCACTAGATTATGACTATACACAGAGATCCCCTACTACAGAAGGAGTAGTTTCTGTCCTGTAACTGCAGTTCTGTAGTAGGGGTATCTCTGTTATAGTCATAAGCGCCCTCCCTCCTCCCCGGTGGAGAGAGACATATTCCTTTATGGAATGCTACAGGTCTGGCGTGTTACGCCTTCAAAAAGAACTGAAACTAAGTTGGACCTGCTATGCATTCTGGGATACTGGGAGAAGGTTCTGGAAGATTCTCTTAAAGGCACAGTATCCTGTTTTGAGCCACATAATGGCAGCCTATGGGGCTTGTCTGTCCAGGTTCTTCTCTCTATCATTCCTGAGGGATTTTGCTGGTAAAGCAAAGGAAATCTGTACAGGCTTTTGCTGTTTTGTGGATTTTATGGTGGAATTTCTAGTTGAAGTACTGGACAGTGTAGCCTTTTTAGGCTGCATTATCTGTCTTTAAATTCTCTCTTAAGTGTCTATGCTTTTCTGCATTTTTTGACACTATAAGAGATTATTTTTGATTGCTCCGGGGTCCACGCACATGGGCGGGACTATTCACTAGATTATGACTATAACAGAGATACCCCTACTACAGAACTGGAGTTACAGGACAGAAACTACTCCTTCTGCATTCTGTCCATCAATCATTCTTTTTGCATTCCCTAGCAACCGCAGCACCACAGTGGAAGACCTGGGTAAATGGGGTGAACAATTGCTTTCTACGCAACTTGAGAAAGAGACCCCATGGTAAAACCATCCTTCCCTCTACACTTCCCCAGGGAAGAAGTATTCAAGCTCTTTGAAAACCTCCCAGACAGGCAATGGAGACTACTATGAAGCAGTAGTAACGGCGCTCAATGCACATTTTAACCATCAAATCAACCCAGGCAATGAGCGCTTTAAGATATGCCAAGCAAAACAGAAAGAGCGAAAACAACTGATGATGTCTACCAGAGGCTACAAGAAATAGCCCGCATAAGCACTCAAGAAGATCTACAGAAAGATATCCGGGCAAAAATAATACAAGGCTGCCAATCAATGGTTCTCCCTCGCCTTTTCCAGTGAGAGTGAGGCATTAAACTGGAGGAAATGCTAATCCTCGCTCACACAAACTACCCAACAGCCAGGCTAAACAGATGGATGTAACTCTCGCTAGGATTGGCATCAAGTTAGACCCAGCTTTAGCACCGAAGATCAAGTAAGAAGTTGTCAATACTATCCACCGATCAAGAGCTCCACTGCCTTCAGTGGATTCCCACCCAACACAAGATGACAAATGGGGACGAGACCCACACCCCTTGGCTCAATGCGCAGCGCAAGAAAAGACCTGTTCCAAGTGTGGAAAACTCAATCATTCTGCAAAGGCATGCAGAGGACAGAATTGTGGCAGATGAGCCCAATGGTAATTGACTACTAGGCCACCAGTACACGCGGTCATGGGCAATGCCATGTGATCGGCAGCCTTGCACCCCACTAAAATAGCCACACTCAAGATTGAGGAAAAGGAAGTACATGCCTTCCTAATCTCCTCCATGGAGAGCACCATGACCATGAGGCGACACCATCCCATCTGCAAAAAAGAGATGATAGGGTTATGCATTGCATCATAAATCGATACAAGAGCATCTATGTGTGATGAACTATCACCAATTCCAAGCTCTCAGAGCTCACGCCAAGTTGCACTTTACCAAGACCAAAATATCAGCTTACGGATGTCTCACACCATTGCTCCTAATAGGAACAAGTGAGGCAACGGTACAGCAGCACATCACGAAAGATGCTAAGCCAACATTCTATGTCAACAAAAGCATGGTAGATACCCATTTACCCTGCCACAGAGTGGAGGATGTAGAGCTAATATCCTTTACTTATCAAGTCCACAATTGTCAGGTGAAGAAGGCTATTTTATGTGGGGTGTTCTAAGGTGTTCTAATCACTTAGTACTTTTATGCCTTATGAAAAATGTACATATGGGTGACAACAATTGAGTGTTTTATCATGCACATCAAAAATAATTTTTTATATTTGTCAAAACAGAAATGTATAACAAAAAATGTTTTCTATTTAAAAAAAAAGATAAACAAATGAATTCATTCTAAATAAAAAGGAAACATTTATGGAAATTAAGATATTGCCTACTTTAAATGTTTGTGTTCTGTGCATCTAGGAAATAGCAGAGTTGCTGCCTGATTCAAAGTATATAGGTTAGATAAGAAGTTGTTTTTGGATAGTATTTCAATTTCCCCCTCCTCTTGAACCTCAAATAACCAGGGGGTGCCTTAACTCTACAACAAGAATCTCAGAGCATGGCATCACTCTTCATAAAGTCAAATTCAAGTTTTTTGAAACTCAACCTCAAATTATTTGTGTACATGTACTCCAAAGACCCCATCAGAGTTGATTCCAAGAAGTAAAACGATATCAGAAAAATGCAAGTGCCCAGATCGGCAGCAGAGGTGAGGAACTTCTTAACCTCTACCGCGCTAGCGGGTTTTCCCGCTGTGCGCTGAAATTTGAAAATCACGCGTATCGTGACAAAGCCATCTCGTCATCCACGTAGCGGAGGTAACGCCCATGACGAGCTGGCTTTGTCATCAGCGCTCAAGGGGTTAAGGATGGTGGACTATTGCAACTGCTTTATACCCAACCTGGTGAAATTCTCTGATCCTCTAGGGTCTCTGACAAAGACACATGCCAAGTAGGATTGGAGTGAACTCCCAAGACAAGGCCTACCTCAAAATTAAAACAGTGCAGCACCATGAGTGAATGTTGAATTAATTACTCTGACACCAAGTGAAATACTTAGTTGATAGTAGACGCTAGCCCAGTTGGGATAGGTTCTGTCCTCATGCAAGAAGAGATCCCAGGGATCTAGAAACTCGTAGTTTTTGCCTGCCGAGTACTCATTGACGTTAAGAGCCAGTATGCTCAAATTGAGTGGCAATTATATACAGGGAGTTAGGTCCTGGGACGTACGGACAGCTGGACCATATGTCAATTTTTGAAAGAAATGTAGTGCTGCCCATACATATGGTTTATAACGCCTCCTTATTTGGAGTAACAAATCACCTTTTACTTGAAGATTTGTCTGGTATTATTTATTTATACCTTGTGAATCATTTTTTGGTTAGAGAATTAGTTTATACGAAAAGACAAACCATGTACAAACAATTATTCAAACAATAACTATACAAAATTACAACACTACTACATAAAACACAAATCTAAACATTTCATATGTACATTTGCACAATATCCACATTTTTAAATGTCATATGTACATTACCAAAGTATCCAAATTTTTGATACAATTCCAATCAAGGAATAAAGAAGAAAATTAAGAAAAAATCAGGTGGAGAAGAGATGAATCAATAACATGCACAATATTAATCAGAATGAATAGACTCAATCAGTGTTTCAGTCATTCAACAGTGCTTGTCTCCATTTGGCCGACGCGTTTCGAACTCGTTATATTAATTAGCGTGTTCTCATCAGGGCTGTATGATTTTTCCTGTATGGTTTTGTGCAAAAAATGAAAAGGAAATATACATCAGTTCCTCTTATATAGTGAATAGCCTCAGTGAATTGCTCAAGTATGTGCATTAATTGCAAGGGATTACCTTACAAGAGTTGTCGCAGTTTATTGGGGTTCAGTTGTCGGGATTCAATTATTTTATGAAGTCCCTGCAGTGGTTTCTAAAAGAGGGGACACTTAATCAGTGCATTATTCCAAAAGAGAGTAGGTTTCTGATGCCAAAAACATGTGCACTCATATCTAAAATTTTGTCGCATGTGTTACCTTAATCGGCTTGCGATAGGCATCCAAAGTAATTTCTAGGAGGTCTTGTTAGGTACCCGCCGGTACCAATTGCGAGCCTGAGGGAATGAATGAAGTGGAATGTGAATCAGGCTCATTTTATACTGAACCGCATAAGTCAGTTTCAGCTACCGCAGCATGTACCTGTGCTCCGAGGAACGTGTTTTCACTGCACCACGCGGTTTTACACAGAAACAAATCGAAAATAGTTCAGCGCGGTGCAAGACCTGCAGGGAAAACAAGCGCTCTGTTACTCGCTGTTTATTGTTTAAGTCATGATTCAGGTTGGGCAGTAACATTTTAATCATCATTTTCTGCTAGAACTCATATGTCAGTCTTAACTCACGCCCGCGTGTACCTGAGCTCCGGGGCACGTATTCTCACTGCTCGGAGCGGCTTCAGACAGGGACAGCTCGAGACCAGTTCAGAGCGGTTCAAGTTCTGCAGGAAAGACAAGCGCTCGGTTAATCGCTGCTTGTCGTGCAAGTCATAATTCAATGGGGCATTAGCGTATGGTGCTCACTTACCCGTTATCCTTAGTTTTGGGGCTGTGCTTCCAACTGCTGGCGACATAACATCATTGCGCCATGTTGGAAGGGGGAGTGGATGTTTTATTAGGTCACATGACCTCGGGAATTGTGGGAGATGTAGTTTACAATTCGTGGAGTTTTTGGAAGATGAAATTTTATTCCTTTTAAGAATGCATTTATAATCTAGAAATTTCAGACATAGAATTTAGCCCAGTCTGGAAGCTATGAAATCGTAGTATCAGGTAGGCTTCCTTTTTGAGTAGAGCATCATCGACATCTTGGACTCTCCTATTATGCCCAATTGTGTGCAGGACTGTCCATTTGAAGTCCATTTCTGAATGGCCATGATCCATGAAATGTTGCACCATGGGAGCGGACACAACTTTATTTTTGATACGTGATCTATGTTGAGTGACACGAACGTTGATTTGCTGATTCGTTTTGCCTATGTACAATTTGTCACAGCTACAAATGATTGCATAAACCACATTTTTGGTTTTACAATTGCTGAAATTTTCATTCTTCCATCTTGTGTTTCTGTGAATGAATTCACTGCCCTCAATCGTTGTGTCACACGACACACAGTTTCCACATCTATGGTGGCCCGTGATCTGTTTTAGACCCCATACCGATAACAAATCATGTTTAGGTTTCTCCATCATTATATCAGCACGAACAATCTGTTGGCCTATGCTTCTGTTTTTTTTTTAAAGCGAAGATGGGTTTCGGAAACGGGCATTCCAGGTCTTCCAACAAATGCCAATTTTTAAGTATGGTCTGTCTTACCTGGTGGGCATGGGGGCCGAACGTCGTGACACAAACCATTTTTTCTGATTCCTGTTTGTTTTTACGTTCAAGAAGGCACTCGCGTGGAGTGCCCTCTTGCATGCATGTTTCAACAGTTTTTTAGGGTATCCCCTCGTGATCATTTCTTCCCAGAACTTCTTGGAGTGCAGTTCATAATCTTTAATCTCTGAGCAGTTTCTCCTGATACAGAGAAGCTGCCCATAAGGCAAATTGGTCCTCAGATTTCTCGGGTGTGCACTCTGATGATGGAGTATGGTATTTCTATCTGTCTCTTTCTTAAAGAGGGACGATTTCAGACGTCCATCCATGCATCTTATTTCCACATCTAAAAAAGTCATTTTGGAATTGCTCTGTTCCATCGAAAATTTGATATCCTGATGCTTATTGTTTAGCCACTGGTGGAATTCAATCAATTCGGTGTGACTCCCCTGCCACAGGAGCCACACGTCGTCAATATATCTGAGCCACTGTTTGATATGTTTCTTATAAGGATTATTGTTCTCCACTAATTTATTCTCGTACTCTGCCATAAACAATATGGCCATCTCCGGCGCATAAGGACAGCCCATGGCTGTCCCCTTGATTTGTACAAAGAACTCGTCGTTGAAGCGGAAGTAATTCTTCTTCAACGTTAGTTCAGCGAGTTCTAAGATGAAAGACGTGGGAACCCTATGTGGTCGTGTTCTCCTATCAAGGTGTAACTCCATAACCTCCAGAGCTTCACTTTGCGGGATTTGCGTGTACAATGATGTCACGTCCATCGTGACCATGATCTCAGTGGAGGTATTGAATTCCATGTTTTCAATTTTGACCAAAAAGTCAGTAGTATCCTGTAAATACGACTTTACAGTAGTCAAAAATGGTTTCAAAAAGGAGTCAACATACTTCAAAAGCGGTTCCAAGCACGAGTCACACCCTGAGACGATAGGTCTTCCAGGGGGCTCTGCTGGATTTTTGTGTATCTTGGGAAGAAGGTACAAGAGTGGTGTGCGGGGGAATTTTTTCACAAGAAAGTCCCTTTCTTTCAGACCCACATACCCACCATCATATCCCTTTTGGATCAGATCAGCAATTTTTGCTTGAATTTCTTTCGTTGGGTCCACGGTTACTTTCCTATACCAAGTTTGGTTGTTTACCTGGAGTTCACCTTCCTTAAGATATTTATCCCTAGGCCACAGGACCGTTGCTCCGCCCTTGTCGGCGGGTTTTACTATAATTGTACGGTCTTCACTAAGACCCCTCAGTGCTGTCCGTTGGTTTTTACTTAAGTTTGGTTTGATATACATGTTCTTTTTCTCAAGCTTGTTAATTGAGGAAAGAACCACTTCCTCAAAGGTACAAATCTGTTTAGGGATATTCTGATTAGGAATGAATGTGGACTTATTCCTCAGCCCAGTTGTTTCATAGTTATTTGTAGGTGGCTGGTTATGAAAGAAGGCTTTGAGCCGGATCTTACGACAGAAGGCGATCATTTCCATTTTAGTTTTTGTAAAATCTGTCCGTGTATTTGGAACAAATTTTAATCCCAAGTTTAGCACAGATTGTTCATCTGCTGTTAAAACTTTTGTTGACAGATTCACTTGTCGATGGAACCTCTATGATTTGTAGGAATTTTTCCGGGTGCGCATCTCCCATGGTATCTTTTGTCTGGGTTTGTTTTGCTGGCCCTTCTCTAAAAAAGAGACCTGCTTTTTGTTGGTGTTACCTCGTGTATCAGGGCCAGACGAGTCAGATGAGGATGATGTCTCTGAAAAAGTTTTATACCTGTTTCGTGATCGTCCTTGGTAATTATATAGGGCCCCTCTTGATTCAGCCTGAGAATAATAATCGTCCTTCAAAAATGGATAGGCTTTCTCCAAAGTAAAAGATTTAGAATCCCTTTCGTATTGGACGGTTTTATTGTTTATGGCAGTGTCTTTAAAAGACAAAATCTCCTTTTCGGTTTTTTCGAGGAGTGCTTTGGCATCAGTATCCAACTGATTCTCCTGGATACTTTTAGTAACTTCCTCAATTTCTTCTAGTTCCTTTTGACACAAACGTTGTGCTGTCTCAATCGTGTGGACCATGAGGTCCCTACTGCACTTTGTATTTATGCAACTGAAACCCTTTTTATATTCTGCATCCTCCGTAAAAATGACTGGCAAGCACTCACCATCAAGTGGAGGGGCACCCATTTCCACTTGTACCTCTATGGAAAGAACTTCAAAGTCATAACAGACCACAAACCCCTGGTACACCTGTTTCAAGGCAATTCCCAACATCTCTCATTGAGGATTGGGAAGTGGGTAGTGCAGTTGCAACAATATCCACTTAAGGTTGTGTACAGGCCAGCAGCAATCAGTTCAGCGGACTTTATCTTGCGTCATCCACAGAGCAGCACCAAAGCAGTGATACACCATACAGAAGGCATGGAAGAATGCATGAAATACATTGTGCAAGCAGACTGCTCTCAAGCCCTGGATCTCTTTGACTTGACTAGTGAAAAAGAAAGGAAAATCTAGAGACACTTTGTGACAGCTGTGGAGGACCAGGTCTGACCTCAGCACCACATATGAAGGTTTAGAGAGGTCAGCAGGTCGTTGTTCCCAAAACCATGCACAAGGCAGTTGTCTTGCTCACGCACCAGGGAATTTCGAAAACCAAATCTCACCTTTGAGAAAAGGTGTTGTTTCTAGGAATTAATGACCAAGTGGAGACCTGACTCAGGGGTGCCATGCATGGCAATTAAGCAGTGGACCAGAATAGCACACCACTGAAGCACCCAGTAAATGCCACTGGGCCTAGGCGAGTGCAGATTTTGGGAGCTTTCCTGATGGGAGGAACATGCTCTTTGCCACAGACTCTTACTCCTGATTCCTATTTGTGAAACTTATGGAGACCACAGAGTTTGAATACATCAAACTAGAAAAGATATTTGGCACGTTCAGGCTGGCAGCCAAAGTAAGGACTGACAACAGCCCACCCTTTCAAGGACATGACTTCCAAACTTACCTGCATCATCTAAAGGTCCATCACCGATTAATCATACCTTCGTGGCCTCAAGCCAATTGGGGACATAAAAAGGTTCATGAGAACACTAAACAAAGTACTATGGTTTGGAGTTGTCCAGGGTGAAAACCTGGAGTTGGCTCTCCATAGTTTTTTAAGAGCTTACAGAAACACTCCACACTGTGTGACTCACTGCTCGCCCGCCCGCCTGCCCACACCAATTATGTTTGGCCAAATTGTGAAGGGCACCAATCCAGCAGCGCCCCAGTAGGGGAAGAGGTGTGGTGCCGCGGCCAGGGCAACTGACTCCGGAATCTGGGGATCACGGTTCGATGACCAGCACCGGCGGCAGATTAGCCCAGCACCTTGTGACTCTGGGCAATAGCTTGCTTAATCTTCCCGACGGCCCCCAGCGCCTACAGACCCTAACGGGTGATTGCGCGCTTTACAAATGTGGATATATTATTAGTGGCCTTTCAGCCTCAATGTAAATGCCAGTCAACAAAGAGGCTTAAAAACAACAAAGATGCATCTAAGCAGTGGAGGGCAACCCACAGAGTAATGAGCCATGGAGACAGCTAAAAGACCAGTGCCCAGGATGGAAATTCAATGCCCCCTATAAGAAAGGGACATGGGTGGTGGTGGTGCCTGTAATAGGAACAATGGCTACCACTTGAAAGGGCACTGAAAAGAACATTTGCAACTTACCCCAGTTTAAGAGTGAATGCTGTCCAGAAAAAGAACTTGAGTGCATCCTACCAGGATAACATCACACAAGGAAAAGACCAGGCAGATGACAGTAGCCCTAAGTGGCCTTCATCTACGTTACACAACTTTTCTCCATCACGAGGGGAAAAGACCCTCGCTAGGTGATCAGAACACCGCCCAATGAGCAACTTCACTCAGGAGACAAAGAACAAGCCGGATACAGTCAACGATATAATTTCCAGACAAATCTTGTGCCGAGTCAAAGACTGAAAGATTTTATGTGCGAGCTCCAGCTCCAGGATGGAAGGAACGAGCACCCAAGAAGCAGTGGGGTGGGGGTGATACATGATAAAGTGGACAGTAGGGAATTAAAGTGGGAAGGGGTGTAGTGTGCACCCAGTGGGGGGGGGGAGGGGCAACACCGTGCTATGACGTTGCACGCAACCTACAACCAGGTGCACCAAGGGTATAAATAATAGGATGTCCGACTGCTCGTGATCTGAGTCTGTGGAGAATACAGAGGAGGTGTCCAGATCTTGCTTGCATGCTGCGCAGAGACCCTGTGGAGAGGGTCTACTGAGATACCACAAATCCAAACCAGAGGTAGAGGCTCCAAGTCAGAACTAAGGTGTATTTCTAGAGAAAGTGTTAATGGAGTACGAGAACTGCCACAGCAGGGAGTGCAGAACATCATGTGATAATATACTAGCAGTGCTGCCTCTGGGGATGCAATTCTTAGAACACCAGCCCTAGCAAGTACCACTCATAAGGCGTTAGACAAACTTATTTTAGCACTGGTATCTGCATCACCATACTAAAAAATATACATTAGTCATGCATACTATAGGTTCTGGGTGCACCAAGATCAGGTACTACATAGTATAACAAAAGCAAACATACTGCTCTACTGGCTATACACCACCGCATTTATGAGCACATAACTGATTGTGCATGGATGGGTGAGCGATGGGGGCTGTCAAAACTATGTTAGTGTAACAATGTTAAAACAGATTAGAACATTGGAATGTGGAGCACTCCATTGCAGACAATGGAGTGCCCTGTGCTTCTACGGGCTGGTAAAGGCCCGCAAAGCAACATTCCAAAGGCCTCTCAGAGCCCAGGGGGATTTCAATCCCCTCGGGCTTCGAAAGGCCTTTGTTTAATTTGTTAGAACATTCTGCCCTCTAGACGCAGAATGTTCTAATAGCCTTATAGCCCTTCGTAGCTGGGCTATACCGGCTATTAAAGTCCCACTCCCTTGTTAAAAGCCCTCGCCGCCTTGTGGCGCAGTGGAGAAGCAGACCAGGACAACTAGATTCTTTTTAAGGGTTTGTCTTTTAATGCTAGGGTAATCTAAGTAATAAGGCTTTTGGGAAGTCAGTCTTTGGTGGTGGAGAAAAGTTCACAAAATAATGGGCCAGGAAACAAAACGACAGTCGTTGAGGTAAAGAATTCTGGGAGTTGTAGTTTGGCTCGGTTTCTTCCTTGTTCCTGGATGGTGGTCAGGAGTTCAAGTGAATGGCAGGCTTGCCGACCATATCCCCGTTGGAATAGAGAACCGTCAACCGAAGAAAAAAAAGAAAAGAAAAGTAACAATGTAAGGGGGATGTTTCGCCTCTGAGTAATTGGTCGCGGGAAGCCGGGGAGGTGTAGGGGGGTTGCCACCGCTGCCGTTACCAGTGTGTTTTGCGTGCGCTTATTCTAGCACAAAGATGGTGCGAGGTCCCTACCAACCGTAACAGCCCCCCTTCTCGGTCCCTCCAATGCGTGGCCCCACACCAAGCCAAAACACCCCCGTACCTTGTTTAGCCACGTCCCTCCGGGGCCGTGGCTCGCTTCTCCGCGTTGCCAGGTAGGGTCTGGCTGCCCGTCTGTCTCCTCGTCTGGTACTGCTCCACTCTGGTGCTCCTCCCGGGCCGACGAGTCTTCCTGCTCCTCTCGGCGGCTTCCATCTTCGCCCGTTGGTGCCCCAACGAAGGTCTTCACCAGCGTCTTCTCATGGCGTGTTTCAACGGTCGGTCCAAACGAACAACGACTACCTCTGGCGTCCTCCGTTTTGAAGTTGTCGAGGTCATGTGACTTGGTCACCTGACCTGGGAAGTCTACTGCCTTAAAGGACAAGTACTCCTCGCGCAAGGTCTGTGAATATAGAAGAGGAGACGGGGAAAGATAATGGGGAAAGTGTTCCGCTGAGGGGTCCCCAGGATGCTCGTCCTCATAGGCCTTCAATGCTGGAGCGGGCCTTTAATAGCCGGTATAGCCCGCCACGGCAGGCTATAAGGTTATAATATGGCTTCCGCTACCAAAGCATTTAACTTTTGCTGAACTAAAACAAATCTGTACCAGGCCCAGCTCTTTCTTGGCTATGTGGTCAGAACATAAAAAACAGACAGGATCCAGTCTCACAATGATCAGTCACTTTTTATTCCAGCGCAATGCCTAAGTGATTGGCCCAGGCGGCTGCAGTACTTTATTTCTTTAGATCGAAGCCTACCAGCCAGCGCCAGTGTCTGGTCTGCTTGCAACTTTTTGTGGGCATTCTTAAAGCTTCCATTGGAATGCATTTCACCCATTCCTTACTATTGGCTTTGTGGTTTCTAACTCACGTTTTCTGACTTGCTATTTGCTGGCTTTATTTGGTATAGGCTGTTCCGCTTGACTTCATCCCTTCCGTGAGTATTCTTTGTTTACTGTATCCTTTCAAGTACTCGCAATCTGTAAACAGGCCTTTAAATATTGTTCTTATCTTCTCTTATTTGCTGTGTATTGAAAGCCAGAGGTCAAATGTATTGTATATAACTTTATTCGATATACAATATCATAAAAGTATAAAAGCAATTTAAAACAAGTTAAAAAGAGGATAGAGGAGAGAGACAGCCCTTTGTTAATACATTCACACAAAATATAAAAAAATATATATATATATATATAGCGTAATCAATCCTCAATATTTGATGTATACAATTGTCCATAATAAAAAATTCTAGACGTAAATTTAAAAAGTGGTTCATCATAAAAAACAAGGTACAACCCGATGGAAGGTGACAATCGACGAATCCACGGCCTGGACCTGGGTCACCCTAGAAAGCTTCGATCTTGTCAACCAGGCGCAGCCCAGGTACTTAGCTGTCCCACAAATCACACTGGGGATCGAGGTCTCAGATGTTAAGATATGCAGTACCTCCCAATAGTTTTTGCATCCCAAGTTAGAACAGACGGGTTTCAGCCATTTTCTCCTCGCCTGACAATACACTGGGCAGGCGAAGAGAAAATGAGGTCAAATGTAATTCTTTGTATTCCGATGGAACTTGGGGGGATATTTACAATAGAAGTAACGGGCGTGTCATTAGCCTCCTTGGTTTAACGACCCACTCCGCCACTTCAGAAACACAAGGCTGCACCATATTTACGAGAATATGGTGCAACCCTGCGTTACCCCCTGCGCTGGCGCTACACTTAGCAGTGTAGCACCAACGCAGGCACCCTTACACCATAATGCAAGGGTGTCTGCGTGCAGGGCAAGATTGTTTATGTACAGGAAGGTCTCCCTTCCTGCACATAAATAATCTTGAAATGCTGTTTTGTCACTTCTATGTGTGCTGCTTAATGCAGCACACATGAAAGTTACAAAATGTAATTTTTTTCAAAGATTGTTTATGTGCAGAAAGGGTAACCTTTTTTAACCCCTTCGCTGCTCGTGGTATTTCCCCGCTGTGCTGGGGGGTCGGGGGGGGCGTGTACAGCACCCCCATGCTCATGACGAGGTCAGCTCGTCATGAGCCACGGCGCTCCAGTGCTCATGACGAGCAGAGCTCGTCATGACCGCGCCCGTTCCAATGGAACGTTCAGCACAGCAGGGGAATCAGCCCAGCGTGCGAGCGTTCCGCGGGACGGGCGCGGTCATGACGAGCTCAGCTCGTCATGAGCAGCGGAGCGCCGTCGCTCATGACGAGCTGAGCTCGTCATGAGCTTCCAAGGAGTTAACATAAACAAACCAAGACGTATTGCTTTTTTCCATGTGTACTGCACAAGGCAGCACACATGGAAACACATTGCAGCACAAGGCAGCACACATGGAAAAAGCAAAAACGAGGAGAAATAAAGCATTTCTCCTCGTTTCGCCAAGTTAAGACCAGTTCTTCCTGGTCTTAATTTTGGTGCTGCCTCCTATTTACGCTGCCCTTGTAAATAGGGGGCAGCGTCAAAATCAGCGGGTATTGCGGTGGAACACCCACCGCAACACCCACTGCCCACCCCTTTCAGGCTAAGCAAAGTGTGAAAGGGGGCCTTATTTATAAGGCAGTGTTAAGCCACATTAAGTGGCTTAATGGTGCCTTGTAAATAAGGCAAAGCCCCTATCACCTCGGGAACCTCACAAAAAGTGATGTTCCCATGGCGATAGGGGCTTGTAAATATGCCCCTAGGTGCCTACAAATCTTTTGCTGGCTTCGAAGTGAGAGAATTTATGTGACAGTGATAGAGCGCGCGAGGTCACCCAACCAATAATTTCGTCGCTTCCGGCTTCGGGCCCATATATTTCAATTCACCATATACATTGACCGGGTGACTTCACGGGCTTCTACCAATTTGTGTGAATTCCCTACTGTTATTCCTCAGTGTACCCGACTTACCATCCACCGACACGGGTACCTATGACCACAATGGATCAGGGAGCTAGCTGTAAAAGGAAAGGCAGCAAAATACAACTCAAAATGACATTCAATACTTTTGTAAATTGACCACGGACAACTGGAAGTTTTAAAATCTTTATCTAAAGTTCGTTTTCAGAAATCATGAGATTCACAAGAATAAGACAATCGATAATCAAGATAATGAAAAGTACATAACTATAGAGAAATAAAGTCAGGGTAATCATGGAAATGCTAATATGGGATGCAATCAGGAGAAGCTATGCATTTAGGGCAAAAGTTCTTTGGACAGTTTAAGTAAGGACATTCTAGACCATATCAGAAAATGACAAACTGCAATGCAAAATACGATTTCTAACAGGTAGGGTAACATGGGAACACGTTATGAAATTATGCAAATGACTTTACGTTTCAATGGTTGCGGCAAAAGCATGGAAAAATTAACATATGCAAAGGTGTGTCTTTATTGAAGCAAAAGACAGAAAAATAGAAAGGTGCAAAGTTTAAAGATTTTCAGAGCAATATTTACCTAGACTGGTGTGGAAACCAAACCCTGGCCACGGGTCAGTTAAGGACAGGAAACCCTCAAGGAAGGATACCCCTCAATGGACAGCAGGTGCAGAATGGACACCCAGGACAGGACAGGAAACCCTCAGATTAGGAATCAGGACAGGACCTCAGGACAGGAACCCCTCAGGACAGGACCGCACCCGCAGTTTGGAAGCAACGCCTGCGCTCCACCCTCTCTGCAGCTATCGATCAAGACCCCGATTGGGTCAGCGAACTCCCAGCCAAGTGCTCCGCCAGCACTTTAAGGTTCAGTAAAACCTTAGTCTATGGTCAATTTCGGACAGAGTACTCCGCAGTGCTCTGTATCTTCAGTCACCTATTGAGTGCGTTGGGTCAGTGACAGGTCAGCTAAACCAGACAAGTCGGACAATTTCCCTAGGTGAACCCAGGGTAGATATACAGTTTGGGGACGGTGTACCACCCCCCAATGTTGCAAAGTGTCAGAATCCCTCAATTTGGATTGGTCCTAAGATAGGATTTGGGTAACACACCAATCAGAACACACTATTTGGATGCCTACTTTGCATCTCTGGGTACCGCCTAGCGAGATTGGGGTTCGCATGAGAAAGTCCAGGGAAATACAATGACATTTTAACATTGTTTCAGAATAGGGACACATGACGCCGTCCTGCTGGGTTCGCAGGTCAGTTTCTCAGGAGCATCTTGCCCATCCCTGCCAGCTGGCTGAGTTCCACCAGCCAAGGTTGACATTTCCCCAGGCGGACGGTCCTGCGCAGAAAGGACCTCCAAGATGGCTTTCGGCTCAGTCAGACCCCCATTTCCCGCGGTACATGAAAAGTAAGCGAGAACAAATTAATACATAGAAATAACGATATGAAAACACATCATTGGTTTTGTACTTTCAACTTATCACTATAAAAATATACTAGGCAGTCTAAATGTTAGCTACATATACACAGGCACAAGAGCAATGGCACGAGCAGTACCACGTTATTGCCAAAGCTATGTATTACGCATGCGCATCTCTTCCCTCCAAGACTGCAAATACGTCAGGACACGTGAGTGTGACTGATGCATGCGCAGAAGCTATTTCAAAGCAGCGGCCATTTTATGGACTCGAATTAATCGTATTAGAAATACACATGTGCAAGCTTCATTTACCTCGTTCAAACATGAATAAAGGTTAGTAAGACGTACAAATTATTAAGGGATTACACATGAGCGAGGTTCATGACAAAAGCAAGTCGCAAATGCGAAGCTTTGCTTCATCAATCCCCTCTTTGATGATATTTACTATCATCACAAAATAAATGTAACCAGATGCCAACTTCTCACACTTTATACAGCTCTATCTCTTCCAACAAGCGATTCAGCTTTTCTTTCTCATTTTTGGTAGGGTGAGAATTTTTCACCCTTTTGTATATCTGATTATTTATTTCCTCCAGTTCAAGCTCATCCACACTTCGTTTCACTCCTCTCGCATTCACTTGATGCTTTCTGGTGTGCTTACGTCCTTTGCAACAGACAAATATGAAGAATAGGATAAGACCTATAATTCCAATTGGCATCAGTACCTTGAACAATAAGCTTTTACCTAAGCTAGCAAGCCAATGACCTACATTTGAGAGACCATCTACCAGTCTCTTCCAGGCACTATCAACCTCGAGTGGTGTGATTTCTCTTTCCAAATTAGTAATGTTTTTCACGTATCTTTTGAGCTGTACACTTTTGTCCGGAATATAAGTGCAACAATGTTGCGCCTTCAACATCCGATGCTTGTCTCATCACTCTTCCCATCAGGATTTCATGGGGGCTCAGGCCTGTCTTGCGGTCAGGAACACTTCGGAGTCCCATCAGGACCAGGGGCAGGGCCTTCACCCAAGTCATGCCAGATGCATCACACAGTTTTGCTAATCTGTTTTTGATAGTTCCGTTTACTTGTTCCACTACACCAGAAGCCTCTGGATGATATGCACAGTGCAGCTTTTGTTTGATTCCAAATGCTTTACAGAGTTCGTCGATTACATCATTCTGAAAATGTCCGCCTCTATCTGATTCAATAGTGACTGGAACCCCGAACCTAGGTATCAGTTCTTTCAGTAAACACTTGGCTACTGTCATTGCGTCATTTTGGGAAGTAGGGAAAGCTTCCACCCATTTTGAAAATAGGCAGACAATGACATATCGCTTCCCTTCACAACGGGGCATGGTGATGAAATCAACCTGCATTCTGACGAAGGGACCCGCTGACCTCCCAATTTTCCCCAGTTCTACCATCGTTCTTTTCCCTGCGTTCATCCTTTGACATGGCAGGCACCTCTGGCAGAGGGACTCTGCTACTTTCCTGAATTTTTTACTGTACCAAGTCTGTTGGAACACCAGAATCATGGCGTCCCTACCAATGTGTGATCCTTCATGTATCAATCTCGCCATTGTGCCAAGTAAATGTCTAGGTAACACAGGCATACCACTTGGTCCCAAGATGACACCATCCACACATCTTGGTCTACACCCGTCTTCCTTCCACTTCTCTCTCTCTTGCCAAGGTGCCGCCTGCTGCCACTCTCTCACTTCATCCCATGTAGGCACTTCTTCAAACACTTGAAGTTGGCAGCTGGTTCCGGGCCCCCCTCGTTTATGATATATCGATCTCTGGCGCACCATTGGGCCACTCGATCAGCAAAATCATTTCCCAGTGATACAGTGTCAATGCCCTTCTTATGAGCGACACATTTTACCACTGCCAGTTCCTTTGGATTGCCTCTAAAAGGTCTTGAACAACTTTTCCATTTCGAATAGGGGTACCTGATGAAGTCAGGAACTCCCTCTGTAGCCATAACTGGCCAAAGTCATGCACAACTCCATAACAGTACTGACTGTCAGTATACACTGTTATGCGTATGTTTTTCCCAATTTTGCAAGCTTTTATCATAGCGATCAATTCGGCTACTTGTGCAGACTTTACTTCAAATAGATAACCTGCTTCTTCAATTTTGGTTAAGGAGACTACCGCATAGGCAGCACTCAGGCCTCCTTGTTCATGTCTTAGGCATGACCCATCCACAAACAATTCCTTGTCATGTATAAGCAAAGGTGTTTCTTTAATGTCTGGGCGTGGTTTGGTGCCGAATTCTGTTAAATCAATGCAGTTATGCTCATCATCCTCCCCACCTTCCATATCCATTGGGTCGGGGAGCAAAGTGGCGGGGTTCAGAATACTGCACCTGACAATATTTACATTTGCAGCACCCACAAGAATTCTCTCGTATTTAGTCAGCCGACTAGGGGTGAGATACTGAGTCTTCGTCCTGGTCAGTAAAATTACCACTCCATGTGGAACATACACAGTTACAGGATGTCCCATGACAATGGACTCACTCTGCTCTAAACTTGCGCAGGTAGCAGCTACTGCTTTCAGACATCCTGGTAATCCAGCAGCCACTGGATCCAGGGTGGCAGAGAAATATGCCACAGGCCTTCTGGTGGTACCATGTTCTTGTGTTAGGACTGACAATGCACAATTATCGCGAGTGTCACAGAACAGGGCAAATTCCTTGGTAGTCTGGCATTCCCAACGCAGGGGCTGTACACAGACAATCCCGTAGTTTTGTGAAGGCTGTTAAGCTTTCATCATCCCATTGTACAATATCCGGTGTTCCTCTCTTGGTCATTTTTATCAAGGGCCTAGCTAGGACTGCAAATCCCAGAATCCATTGCCTGCAGTATCCTATCACTCCCAGGAACATTCTGATCTCTTTCTGAGTACGGGGTAACTGCATCTTTTGAATTATTCTCACTCTTTCTGACGTTACCTTTCTGACGCCTTTCTCTATCTGGTGCCCCAGATATTTCACTGAATTTGCACAGAACTGTAATTTTTCAGGGGCCACTTTATGTCCCTTCTCACTCAGGTGATTCAGTAGGGCAATGGTGTCAATCACACAATCCCTATGACTTTTAGACGCCACCAAGAGGTCGTCAATGTATTGCACTAGGACAGAGTTTCCAGGTAAGACCAAAGTTTCCAAACATTTTTTCAAGATCTGATTAAAGATAGAGGGGCTCTCTGTGTACCCTTGGGGGACCCTGTTCCAGACATACACGTGACCATTGAAGGCAAATGAGAAAATAAATTTGCTATCTGGATGCAAGGGAATGGAAAAGAATGCATGACATAGGTCTATCACAGTGAACCACTCAGCATCCCAGGGAATCTGATACAGAATCACTGCTGGGTTCAGGACAATAGGGCAGCAGGGAACCACTATTTTGTTTACTTTTCTCAGGTCCTGCACTACTCTGTACTTGCCACTAGGCTTCTTGATGCCCATAATCGGTGAGTTACATGGGCTACTCATTACTTCCTGTATGATGTTTCCTTCTAGCAATTTCTGTATTTCCAGGGTAACACCTGCTCTCACTTCTGCATTCATTCTGTAGGGTTTAGTATTGGGGTATACAGCATTGTCCTTTATTGCTATCTGTATGGGGTCCACGTTTTTCATTAACCCTACATCTTTCCCAGTAAAGTCCCATACTTCTGGCTTCACTGCTTCTTGGAGTTCTTTGGGCAAATCCTGCATAGTCATTCGTTTAATCTCTGAGTCAGGTCTGATTAACATTAATTTATAGATGCCATCTTCATCTGGGGTCTGAATTTCAACTCCCTTTGGTGTGCAAAAGATGGTACAGTTCATTTTGCACAGCAAATCACGTCCCAGTAAGTTCACTGGACTGGTGTCACAAACGACAAACCGATGCATTTCTTTAAAGTTTCCAATCGATATCTCCATGGGTTTGGTAACAGGAGTACTAATCAATTGATTAGATACCCCCACTACTTGGATGGCTTCTCCCGAGAGGGGTAGGTTTGGAACGTCCACTGTTCTCACAGTAGAACGGGTAGCGCCAGTGTCCAACAGAAAAGTGACATCATTTCCGTCAACCTTTCCTTCAATGTATGGTCCGGACTGGTCTACCGGCAAGGAGGCGCCAAGTACGCACTCCTCGTCCTCCCCTCTCAGGCCCCGTCAGTACTGGTCATCACAAAGGAAGGTATCGTTTAACAAATACTGCGAAGTTGCTGCATTTCTGTTCTCATTGCTTTCCCAGACTTCTACCTCATCACCCTCTGTGGATTTTCCCTTATATACTTGCTTTGGAGCTCGGGGCACCTGAATTGTTTTTACCTGTGGTTGAGTCTTTCTTGGTCTTTCTTTCTGCGTCTGTGGAGTTAAATCAGGTGTTTTGGGGTTATCATCGGGCAGATAAGGACACTCGTTTCGCCAGTGTCCAATTTCTCCGCACTGGTGACAGGGAAATTTCTTCATAGCCTCTTCCCTGCTCATTTTGGGCCGGGGCTTACCTCCTCCCCCACCCCCAGGACCTTGGTTCTGAGTGTTTTTGGCCATATTACTCAACAGTTTTTCCTGCTGTTCTGCGAGCTTCACTTGAGCCCACATAACCTTCTCTTTGAGAGCCTTTTTCTTTTCTGCCATCTCGTCCTCACAGTATTTTGCATACCGTAGGACCTCGTCTATCTTTTTGGACTGCCAACAAATTTTGTTATCTTTTATCCACTGACAAATTTCAGGCCTTAAACCATTTACAAACCTGTAAATAAAATGCGTCATATCCTTCATCTCGATGTTATCTATACCACTGTATGTTTTAAACACCTGCAACAGCCTTTCATAATAGGAGTGCACTGTCTCGTCTCTTTCCTGCGTGGTTCTATCTATCCTGGTCCAATCAGTTTCCTTTGCGGGCACCTTATTTTTCAAATGCTGAATTACTTGTTCATATTTTTTCATCACTTCAATTGACGGTTCCCCTGTGTTAGAGTCCCTCGGGTACTCCTCACTAGGCCAGGCTATGGCTATTTTACACTCGGTCCATAGATCTACCGGGACCACAATATCGAAAAATCCATCCGGGTCTTTCCACAGGCATTTTTGCACCTTTACGAACCTTTCCACCTGCCGGTACCAGTCAACTGGCTTTTCGCGCAATTTCGGGAAATCGTTAGTAAAGGACACAATATCCTGTCTGGACCATGGAACGTGCACATACCTCCCACCTGGTACTTCACGCATGGGGCATAACTGTTCGGGTTTGTCTACTTCTCTCAAAGCGAACTCAGGGGTCGCTTGTCTGGATCGAGCCTCATCTTTCTTTCGTGCCCACCTGTTTTTCCATTTTTCCACATCTCCCCATTTTTGCAGGATTGCTAGCAACTCTTTAATCTGCAACTTTTTCCCTGACACATTCAGGTTCTCTATATCTTTGTCTGAGAAATCAGCTCTGTAAGGTTTTTGCAAGGGCTTGGACCTTGAAATATCTACCCCCATACTAGCTGCAGTGTCTGTCAGCTTTTCGTGGAGCACTCTGGTACTTCTGGTAAGGCTTTTACACATAAACAGCAACTCTTCTTCAGAGTAGGTATTTAATCTGTCTAATCCCACATTTCCTGCCATTAATTCCTCTATTTCTATCCTCAGTTTGTAGAGGTCTAAAGGTTTTGTTTGCGGAGTCTGTTTTTCTAATTCACGACTCCAATTTTCAATTTCTTCCGGAGTTACCAGAGAGACACTCCTAGTACCTGACGTTGATTCTAATTTAATTTCTTTTGCATTAAAAGGATTATGCCTCTTCTGCACTCCCTTCCCGGTCTGTTTGTTTGGCAGGTCCAAGAACACAACTTCAGACTCGCACTCACTGGACTGGTCATCTACTATTATTGGTTCCTGTCTTGGTGGTGCCATGATTGGGGTAATAACTGGAGGGTTTGGACTTCCCTGATTATTCCCATATAACGGAACCACTGGTCCAATTGTTACCGGAATAGTCAAAGCCTCAGGACTGTTATTTAACTGGGAGATTTTCTGAATTATTTCTGTTCTCTGTTTAGCTAGGGCCTCTTGCTCCCTTTCATCTAGTATCCTTCCTAATGTTCTGTCAGGTATTATCTGTGGGGTCAGGTGAGGGGTAAAACTCGGGGCAGTAGGATGCGTTTCACTTGGTCCTCCACCATAATTTGGTTTTGGGAACAAAGTTCCCGTGCCAAATGACCTGAGCTCTTCCTCATATGGAGGCTGTAAAAAGGGCATTCCTGAACTTAATGGTTTTTCTTCGTTCTCATAAAGAGGTCTGGGGACAAAGATTCTCTCACGGGAATATTTTTCCTTCGGGCTCACGGGTACTCTAGGATATATATCTCTTACCTCCGCGGGTCCGGGATTCTCAAAATAGGGCGGTATCTGACAACCTTCCCCCCTACTTAGGGATCTGTCCTCCTCCTTAATAGATGGACGCTGGGGATTTTCTCCTGCACTGGAAGGTCGGGCTCCCTCATTATAAGGGGGCGGGCTTCGCGTGAAAATGTCATCTAATAATTCATCGTCTGACTCCCCAAGAGCCCCCCAATGCTTACATTTTTCTGTCTTTTTCTCTCCCGCAGAGGTGTGACATGCTGGCATCATGGGAAACAGACCCTCAACAATCATGCTCTGTCTCCACTGTTTCATCTTTTTATCCCTGGTCTCTTGTTTCAGCCTTCGGTACCACTTGGTCAGACCTTTGTCCATTCGGGGTTTCTCTCTTTCGAAAGCCTCAATCTCCCATTCCTCTAATGCCTCATACTGCGTTAGTCTCGGTCTGGGATGCAATTCATTCATTCGGGTTCTCAAATTAAATAAAATCCTACCATTGAAGGTACCGTCTAACGGAAAAGCCAATATTCCGTCATCTTTTGTGTACTTTACCCAATTTTCCAACCACACACAGGTATTGTACCCTCGATCAAACATCATGAAAGAGGCGGGAGTATTGGGTGGTGGAACAATAACGCCCTCTCTGGATTTAATCGGTTTGTCCGTTTTGAAGTAATTCTTTACCTTATTTACAAGGGACATTTTTCTCTTAGTCCCGTACATAATATCGTATCTATTGGCTTTCCACTGATCCCTTTCAAACCCTTGGTTTCTTGGATCGGGTCTAGTCTCTGGACAATACGAGTGCCACATACGATTTCTACGCTTAACTTTGTTTACAAAGTTACCTCCAATCAGAATGCGTCTTGCAATTCCGTGCGACCAATGGGGTGCACGCGTTCAAATAGCTTTGACCAATGGGTGCGCGGCCCCTTCGTGAGACAGTTCTCACGCTTCGGCGCTCACCCCTCCTTCACAATTCCAGCCCCGCTACCCGCCCGCTGTTTCTACCAATCCCAGCGCGGCACGGAGTGACGTCAGAGACGCTTCGCGACTGACTCCCTCCCTTCACAAGGTAACGGAAACTTTCTTTCTTTCTAAAGTGCTAGTGCTTGGTTATTTTACAACAAATACACATTCGCCACAGTGCTCAAGTGTCTAGACAGAGAAAGAGTTATTTTACTGCAAGTAAACTACTTCCATTTACTTTTCACACGCTGCGGGTAGATCTCTTCCGCCTACCCTTCACTCTAGCATCAGTGAACCTGTTACTTCCCTAAACTCATCCACTTCTCCGGGATATATCCGAGTCTAAGGTTTCCCAGCGGACCCCTCTGCTTTCACCCAAGCTCCGATGAACCTGCTACTCTTCCGATGTGACCCTTACTAGGTTACGCCACTATGGGAATTTTGCCAATGAACCTCGTTACTAACATTTATTCACACTCGTATTCAGGAAAAATCCCTAGTTAGTGCTTCCTGGTTGTACCTAACCTGCACCTAACTTTCCTTGAGCCTGCGACCTCAAGGCAATGGATTCTATTCACCACTTGCCTTTTCAATTCCCCGGGGAGTTCTAACAACACCTAACAAGACGGTTTACACATGCATGGATTAATACATATAACAATATAAGAACAAGAATAACAATTTCCAAACAATTCATAAATTTCAAAGCAGCGTATTCTCAAGAGAATGATCAGGTCCCTCGGAACGGCCGCTCTTATAGCAGCATTAATATACTAGCAGCTACCGACTTAACTAGTCTAACTAATCCTGCCTAACCTTTAACTAGTCCCTAACCATACCTCTGCTACCAGAAAAACTGATAGAGCGCGCGAGGTCACCCAACCAATAATTTCGCCGCTTCCGGCTTCGGGCCCATATACTTCAATTCACCATATACATTGACCGGGTGACTTCACGGGCTGCTACCAATTTGTGTGAATTCCCTACTGTTATTCCTCAGTGTACCCGACTTACCATCCACCGACACGGGTACCTATGACCACAATGGATCAGGGAGCTAGCTGTAAAAGGAAAGGCAGCAAAATACAACTCAAAATGACATTCAATACTTTTGTAAATTGACCACGGACAACTGGAAGTTTTAAAATCTTTATCTAAAGTTCGTTTTCAGAAATCATGAGATTCACAAGAATAAGACAATCGATAATCAAGATAATGAAAAGTACATAACTATAGAGAAATAAAGTCAGGGTAATCATGGAAATGCTAATATGGGATGCAATCAGGAGAAGCTATGCATTTAGGGCAAAAGTTCTTTGGACAGTTTAAGTAAGGACATTCTAGACCGTATCAGAAAATGACAAACTGCAATGCAAAATACGATTTCTAACAGGTAGGGTAACATGGGAACACGTTATGCAATTATGCAAATGACTTTACGTTTCAATGGTTGCGGCAAAAGCATGGAAAAATTAACATATGCAAAGGTGTGTCTTTATTGAAGCAAAAGACAGAAAAATAGAAAGGTGCAAAGTTTAAAGATTTTCAGAGCAATATTTACCTAGACTGGTGTGGAAACCAAACCCTGGCCACGGGTCAGTTAAGGACAGGAAACCCTCAAGGAAGGATACCCCTCAATGGACAGCAGGTGCAGAATGGACACCCAGGACAGGACAGGAAACCCTCAGATTAGGAATCAGGACAGGACCTCAGGACAGGAACCCCTCAGGACAGGACCGCACCCGCAGTTTGGAAGCAACGCCTGCGCTCCACCCTCTCTGCAGCTATCGATCAAGACCCCGATTGGGTCAGCGAACTCCTAGCCAAGTGCTCCGCCAGCACTTTAAGGTTTAGTAAAACCTTAGTCTATGGTCAATTTCGGACAGAGTACTCCGCAGTGCTCTGTATCTACAGTCACCTATTGAGTGCGTTGGGTCAGTGACAGGTCAGCTAAACCAGACAAGTCGGACAATTTCCCTAGGTGAACCCAGGGTAGATATACAGTTTGGGGACGGTGTACCACCCCCCAATGTTGCAAAGTGTCAGAATCCCTCAATTTGGATTGGTCCTAAGATAGGATTTGGGTAACACACCAATCAGAACACACTATTTGGATGCCTACTTTGCATCTCTGGGTACCGCCTAGCGAGATTGGGGTTCTCATGAGAAAGTCCAGGGAAATACAATGACATTTTAACATTGTTTCAGAATAGGGACACATGACGCCGTCCTGCTGGGTTCGCAGGTCAGTTTCTCAGGAGCATCTTGCCCATCCCTGCCAGCTGGCTGAGTTCCACCAGCCAAGGTTGACACTTCCCCAGGCGGACGGTCCTGCGCAGAAAGGACCTCCAAGATGGCTTTCGGCTCAGTCAGACCCCCATTTCCCGCGGTACATGAAAAGTAAGCGAGAACAAATTAATACAAAGAAATAACGATATGAAAACGCATCATTGGTTTTGTACTTTCAACTTATCACTATAAAAATATACTAGGCAGTCTAAATGTTAGCTACATATACACAGGCACAAGAGCAATGGCACGAGCAGTACCACGTTATTGCCAAAGCTATGTATTACGCATGCGCATCTCTTCCCTCCAAGACTGCAAATACGTCAGGACACGTGAGTGTGACTGACGCATGCGCAGAAGCTATTTCAAAGCAGCGGCCATTTTATTGACTCGAATTAATCGTATTAGAAATACACATGTGCAAGCTTCATTTACCTCGTTCAAACATGAATAAAGGTTAGTAAGACGTACAAATTATTAAGGGATTACACATGAGCGAGGTTCATGACAAAAGCAAGTCGCAAATGCGAAGCTTTGCTTCATCAATAGTTCATCCTGCTGAGTACCCAAACAGGAGGACAGGCTGTAGGATGTTCTTTTTTCTAGCACACAACAACAATTAACTGTGCTGATATTTCAGAACACATCAGAATGAGAAAAGTAGAAATAAAGCACATTTTGTTTTGTAGACCTGAAGATGTAATGGTCATTTTAATTGGAAATGTAGTTTGTAATGGCAGTGCTCTATCTGACCATGCATATTCCACTACGCCACTCCGCTTTACATTCATTACCTCTACAACCCTCTACTCTTCTACACCACTACACTCTACAACACTCCACTGTAAGATACTCTAAGACATGTCTCGCCACTCGACTCTATGCCCCTCCACCCCACTTACCCGACTCCACTCCAATCTACCCCACTCCACTTCAATTTAGGCCAATCCACTCCAATATACCTCACTCCACTCCACTACATTCTACCTCAAAGTACCCCATTCCAATAGACCCCACTGTAATCCATCCAATCTATCCCACTCCACTCCAATCTACTACACTCCAATCTAAACCACTCCACTCAATCAACCCCAATGTACCCCACACCACTCTACCCGATCTATCCCACTCCACTCTATCCCTCTTCAATTTGCCCTACCCCATCCAACTCCCCTCACTCCACTCTACCCCACTCCAGTAGTCTACATCACTCTAAACTAACCCACTCCAATCTAACACATTCTATCCCACTCTATTCCAATCTACCCTATTTAAATCCACCCAATTTACCCCCACTTCAATGTGCCCAATTTACCCTAATCTACCCACCTCAAATCTAATCCACCCCCCACTCCACTCTAATCTATCCAACCCCACTACTCTCCAATCTACCCCACTCCAACCTACCACAATCAACCCCACTCCAACCCTATCAACCCCACTCCACTCTAACCTACTGCACTCCACTCCACCCCGCTCACCTCCAATCTCAATCCAGCTCCACCACCCTACTCTGATCCACCCAATCTACCCCACTCTACTCCATTCCAAATTTTGCCTACTCCACTCTACCCTAATTTACCCCACTCCACCCCACCTTGGAAGAAGGTTGAAGCTAGCCACTTAGCCTCCGCCCTTGATACAGTTATTGGTACCTACCCCCATCCATGCAACTTGGCGCAAGAGAATGAACAACTTACGGCTACTATTTGTTCTGCCCTTGACCTAATAGTACCAGTGAGAAAGGTAAAAATCGGAAATCAAGAGCACGGCGCCCCTTGGTTTAATGATGAACTTAGAGACTTTAACAAAAAGCTTCGCCAAGTCGAGAGGAGGTGGCGGCTAGACTATAAGACGGAAGATCTTAATTTATATAAATCTATCTTCTCTTCCTACAAACATGCAATCACAGAAAGGAAGGCTGAATATTATGAGGGTAGAATCCAGTTTGCTACAAATAAGCAAAAAGAAACCTTTAAAATCTTGAAAGAACTCAGTCATAATAAGGAGGCAAAGTCATCAGTTACTCCCATTGACTGTGATGCTTTCCAGGTTTTCTTTCTACAAAAAGTTGATGACATCCTCCTAGAAATAGAAAATTCCCCCTTCTCAATCCACAGCCTCCCCTCCTCCTGAAATTCGGCTTGCCAATTTTCCTCCCTTGGATGTTCAAACCTTACTCTCACTGGCAAACCGGGTGAAATCAGGTTCACCAGCAGACCCGTGTCCACCAAGAATTTTCCAAATGGCTCTGCCAAGTCTAGAAGGTTCCATTCTTAAATTACTGAATACCTCCTTGGATACAGGCTACCTTCCTCCTGTGCTGAAAGAGGCCAGAGTTATTCCCCTACTTAAAAAGTCAGGCGCAGATACCTCTGTCCTCAAGAATTATAGGCCAATTTCCCAGCTTCCGTACTTAGCTAAAGTACTTGAACAACATGTCCTCAAGACATTGACCATCTTTCTTGAGGAACAAAGAGTGTTACATCCTAGACAAGCTGGCTTCAGAGCTCACCACAGTACGGAGTTGGTGATGCTATCTGTCTTGGATGAGTTGAGAATAATGGCTGACAAGAAAGTATCGAGTGCCCTGATTTTATTAACCTTTCAGCGGCATTCGATACGGTCAACCACAAAATTCTCTTGTCTCGCCTGGCTAATGTAGGGGTAGAGGGACCTGCTTTTCAATGGCTCGAATCCTTCATGACTGACCGAACGCAGAGGGTACAGTTGGGGATCAGGTATCAATCACCGGTTCCCTGACATGCGGTGTTCCACAGGGTTCGGCCCTGTCACCTCCGCTCTTTAATCTATATCTTCAACCGCTGGTGGAGAGTTTGGCTCAGCTGGACTGCCAGGTTTTCAATTACGCAGACGACACTCAGCTACTTGTACGGATCAACAACACTAGTGTCAGTCAGGATTACATACAAGAAGTGCTGCGTTTTACAGCGAGCTGGATGACTGACAACTCACTCAAAATAAATCCAGACAAGACTGAAATTCTGGCTGTTCCATGTATCAACAGCCCTTGGTGTGACCTGTTTTGGCCGCGGGAATTAGGAGTCACTCCTACCCCAGTCCCAGTGGTCAGAAGTCTGGGCATCAAAATCGACGCCGACCTCTCTATGAACAACCAAGTGTCGGCAGTGGTTGGCACCTGCACAGGGATATTGAGGAGTTTGCGGAAGCTTGTCCCTCTTCTCACCACTATCTCCCTCCAGGTCATTGTTTCTGCCACAATACTGTCCAGGTTGGATTATGGGAATGCCCTCTACATTGGCCTCCCCTGGAAATTATTAAGAAGACTACAGGTTGTGCAGAACGATGCGGCGCGCCTCATTTTTAATCTACCTAGATGGTCCCATGCTTCCCCATTGCTCTCCAAACTACACTGGCTACCTATCAGGCAGCGAGCATCTTTTAAGGGCCTTTGCATTGCCCATAAGGCCATTTATGGACAGACCCCAGTATACATCAGGGATCGCCTAATGAGTTACACTCCTGCTCGGGCTCTTCGTTCCTCTGCTGCTTGCCAGCTGGTTATTCCACGGTTCAATTCGGCTCGCAAGGGTGGGATAGCTTTTTCCACTTTGATCCCACACCTTTGGAGCAATCTTCCCGGAAATTTGCGTAAAGAACCGGGTCTCCTTCCTTTTAGGAAAAAAATTAAAACTATCTTGTTTTTGGAGGCACTGACCACAAATTAAGCCCGCCCATTCCGGCTCAAATGCACTGTCTGTTGGAATTCTTTCCTCTAGAAGCGCGAAGAGACCTGATGGTGAACCTGCGCTATATAAGAACTAACTAACATAACTCCCATCTATCCCACTCTAAGCTACCACTGTCCACTCCAATCTAACCCACTCAACCCCAATCTACTCCACTTGACCCCAGTCTGCACCAATCTACCTCAGTCTACCACACCCCATTCTAATCTACCTCACACCACTATACCCCACTCCAATCTATCCCACTTCAAACTACCCCAAATTAATCAATCCACCCAAGTGTCCCCCCACTTTACTGTATCCCACAGCATCCCAATCTACTCTACTCTAATCCCCCTAGTCTACCCTACTCCACCCCACTCCAATCTGCCCCACTCCACTCTACCGCACTCCACTCTACCGCACCCCACTCCATTCCAATCTACCCCACTCTACTCTTCCCCAATGTACCCCTCTCCACACCGATCTACCCCAATATACCTCACTCCACTCTACCTCAATCTACCCGATCAACCCCATTCCACTCCAATCTACCCACCCCACTCCAATCTACCCAGCTCCACCCCAGTCTACCCCAATCCACCCAAATTAAATATAACCCATTCCATTGTAACCTACTCCACTCCAATCTCCCCCACACCAATCCACCTCAATCGACTCCACTACAAACTACCCACTCTACTCCACTACAATCTACCTCAATCCAGTCTTCCTCACTCTACCCCAACGTACCCCACTACAATCTAAGCCATTCTACCCACACTCTACTCTAAACGAATCTATCTCATCCATGCTTATCCAGTCTACTCTTTTCTTTTTTATAAATTAGTGAGGCGACACACAAAACAGGGGCGGCTCTAGGCTCATGGCGGCCCTGGGCAGGGAGCCTAGGTAGGGGGCCCCAGGAGGAACACAGGCGCGGAGGCCAGTGAAGAGGGGGGGTCAGGGTGTTTGGAAGTGGAAGAGAGCCGGAGGCCGCCAAATCCCTGCCAGGGGCCGCCACGCAAATCTGTATCCATCCTCCGAGGATTATTGTATTAAGGATATATATTGGCGTGGCGGCCCCTGGGGTTTGATGGCCCTGTGCAGGTGCACAGCTTGCACATGACTAAGGCCGCCCCTGCACAAAATGTAATTTGAAATCAATCAGGTACACAATGAGAGTCAGGAGGTTTTCTTTTTCCTTGAGATTCTTTATTCTTCTTCATACACGAACAAGATAGTAACCTATTCATTTCACCCAAAAATGAGCTTCATCAAGGATGCACAATATAAAAGCATAAAATAAGACATTCAGTGGCTCCTACTCTTTAAGAAAAAACCTCAAAATACAGTGGATATCTACAGTGAAAAGATGCTCAGATGATGCTACCCTTAAAAGTGCAATGAACGGCAAGAAATGTAGTAATGCTGAAGTTCACACTATTGCACAGGAGATTTGCAATCATAAAAATCTGTGGAAATTATTCTGGATGGTAAAGTGACAATCACTAGGGAAATATAGATCAAACAATCACAAACTGATGCACAATATCTTATACCTGGATCTCCATAATAATGAAAGTAAGTGCAAAGACAAATATGATCACATTTAGTAGGCTAAGACATTGGGTTGAATTTTTAAAAAATATTTGTTTATTGTTTTATACATAAGAGCATATACATTAACAAGAACCTATCATAACAAGCCCCTTGACCACACAGTTACCCCGGCACAGTACAATTGTACATCAGTTCAGTTCAGTTCAGTTAGTCTTTATTCGATCATTTACAATCATAAAAGACACAATACATACATAAAAGTGTCAGTTAAAAAGGAAATACCTTAAAAACATATATTCATACAAAACTAATACCAACATTATCAAAATCATAACTAATCAATAATAAGTGGAATAAGTAAAATCAATCAGATAAAATGTAATCCTACATTATTCTCTGGGCGAGAGCCAGTTTATACTGGACACTCAGGCACAAAATTAAATTGCCCATCAGCCTTCAAATTTTTCCTCCTTAGTGCCCGGACCAACACAGCAATTTCGCAGTGGCGATGACAATGTCTGCACGCGTATTCGTTATCAAAATGTGCAGAGCCATCATGCAGGATCTAGTGCCAAGGTTGGAACACAATGGCTGGAGCCACCGACAACGGGGGCCTATATAAACCGGACACACGAAGAGTACATGAGGTATTGTTTCTTCCTGAGTATGGCAAAAAGGGCAGTTGGCATTCATGGGATTTTTCCATTTAGCAACGAAAGATCTTAAGGGAAGAGTACCCACACGGAATAGATGATATAATTTCCTATCGCTGTGTTTTGTAATCAAATTCCAGTATGGTTCAAGTTTCGACACAAACTTGTGGTCTAAGAAAATACCTGTGAGCGAGGCACTACCTGCCGCTGACAAGGTCTTTCTGGTGATCATATCCCAATAAAGCACTTTGAAATCATTTTTCCTGGGAAAAGAATTTCCTATTGGGTCATCCCACAAGTGACCAAGCCCCATTATACTTGATTTTCTGCAGCCATTTGATTTTAGAAGATGAATCAGTACACCTGATGTGCATTACTGCGCTCGCATACGGTGATAATTCTGGGAAGGTCCAAAGCCTCCTCCAATAAGCTACGGGTCTGAAGCCTATGACCTCATCAAGGGGAATACAGCCCAAATCTAAGAGCAAAGGCTTCATGGGTGTAGATTGTGGGTGGGCGGTCAGGGATCTCATGAACTTATTTTGTGCTTTTACTAGGGGTGAGAGATTTTTGAACCCCTAGAGTTTGGCGCCATAAATAATGGAAGCTTTGATTTTCCAATTGTAAAAGGCTACTGCTGGCCCTATAGGTTTTGTGTGGGACAGTCGATGTTCCTTTAGGAGAGCTCCAGTCAACTGATTATGCCTTAAAACTAAGACATCTAATTGGGATACCCGGGTCATCTTCCTACCCATAGTTACCCCTAGATAGGTTAAAGTATCGGTCTGCTCCAGTGGTACATTATCCAGTACTACCCTACCTTTGACACATTTATACCTATGCAATACCATGAACTTGGTCTTGTCATGTTTACCACAAGCTTGTGGTCATTGCAGAGAACTACAAATCGATCCACGGCTCGCTGCAGACCTGACTGGGTTTTAGAAAGAATGAGCGTGTCGTCTGCAAACATTAGTAGTGGTACCCTTGAACCGGCAAGAACGGATGCATGGAATAATATGTAATTAACTTATTTATAAATAGGGAAAATAGGGTGGGGGCAAGGACACACCCTTGCCGCACACCCTTATTAACTAGGAAGGAATCAGTTAATTCACCCTGCTGCCCCCACCTTACTTGAGCATAGTTTGCCTCATGCAGTTTAATAATAAAGCCAAGAATTTCTTTCGGCATCCCGGCCGCCTTTAACGAATCCCACAGCTTATGGCGGAGTACTAAATCAAATGCTGATTTTAAATCAACAAATGCTGCATAAAGTGTTCTCCCTTCTAAGATCACTGTGGACCAATAAATCATCGTGAATCTAAATACTTGGTCAATGGTGCTGACGTGGGGTCGAAAACCCGCTTAGTAGGTAGATAAAATTTCCTGATCCATTCATTAACTCTACCTAGCTCAAGTCTCGCAGCTATCTTTTGTAAGGTATTTAAGAGGCTTATCGGCCTATAATTCCTGGGACTTGCACGGTCTCCCTTTTTATATATAGGGATCATTTCTGCCCCACGCCAAGTTTCAGGTATTGGCGCACCATTGGCTATAGCATTTACGATGATATAGATATATTCTATCCAGATCTTCCTTTCCTTTTTGTAAAGTTCGGCCGGAATGCAGTCCAGACCAGGCGCCCTCCCTGCAGGGACCTGGTCTAAAACTCTATCAATCTCTCCTTTGCTAAATTGTAAAACTGTCTCGGTGTTAACCTCGAGATATTCATTACATGTGCTAAGGGGGCAGGCAAATTGACCTTGAAAGTGCTGGACCCAGAGTTCAGGAGGAACGTTATTAACTGGTGAAGATCCTGTCGGACTAATACCCCATTTTACCAGCTGCTAAAATTTGGTCCAGTTCTTCTCATTACTGGCTTTAGCTAGGCTAGCCCATCTATCTTCGTCAAAATCTTTTTTCGCCATTATTTGGACTTTCTTGTATTTAGCCCTTGCTAATTTCACATCTTGGGGAACTCCCAGCCTAATTACATTTGAAAGATGCCTGAACGCAACTCCACATTCCTCATTATACTACTTGGCCGATTTTTTAAGAGGTGGCTTGTACGGCTTCCTAACTTTAGTAAGTAATAGCTTACGTTTAGCATAATGTACCTCATGGGCCTTCATACGATCCAGGGGACCATTGCCATTTGTCGCAAACAACCCCATAAATGCTAGAGTCTCTTCCGTGGTTGACATAATCTGCTTTAAAAGATCTTCGTCCTCTAAGACCACTGCCCATTTTAACCGACGGCGGTCTTGGGACAAGGTAACCTCTCCTATCGAGGAGGCAATGTCAACCATTGGGGGATCTAAACCAGTCAAAGATAGGGTCAGTAGTAGAGGGTCATGATCACTCTCCGGTCTATGGAGTACCACCATATCCACTAATCTAGACCAGAGCTCCAAGCTTATAAATATATGATCGATCCTACTACTCCTGATCCCATTAGAAAATGTGGCATAACCTTCCATGTCTGAGGGAGTTCTCCCATTGGTAGCTCTAAGCCGCCGTCCTAGGGATAGGCTTTTCAATTGGAACGCTGCCTCCGTCCATTTGCTAATTGACGCCAACGAAAGGGACGGTATCCCCCAATTTTGATCCTCTTCCATACTAAGGCTACCATTGTCCAGACCCAGGGGCTCGAATGTACATTTAAAATCACCAACCATAACCACAACACACAAGCTAGATAATCCATCCATGAACGTGCCTAGTGGGGCTATGGTTGGTGAAGCTTTCCCAACCGGTATCCCTCTCGAGTAGACATTAATTAGTATCAAGTCCTTCTCACCCTCGGAGCTGATCTTTATAGGAAGGATATCAGGGCTATCTATGGGTAATTCCTTTGTTTGGACGGATGACTGTTGTTTTACCCAAATTGTCAATCCCCCACTGGGTCTCCCCTTTCTATTAGCGGTTGCAAATTGTATCTAATGACCAGGTCTCCTGGAAGGCAATAAAATCGAACCCCTCAATAAAAGACGACCAGTCAGTGGACGTAGTTTTGTGGAGTAAACCTGCAATATTCCAGGAAATCATGGAAATTGCAGGAGATAGCAGGCTCCCAGAATCAGCTTGAGCTAATGCCACAGTCACAAGCTGAGTCATGGCCTCCACGCGAAGGGTTCAATGATCTAGATCTTCAGTGGGAGGGTGTGAACCACATGGTACCAGTAAAGGGGTAGGTGATCGTAGTCAGTCGCATAAGTCTAGGTCTGACAATGGGGAGAATCTGTTGGACAGGGGAACCTCCTGTGGTTGGTTTGCATAACCATAAGATACCCGAGGTCACCTGCCCATCTCCAGGCGATTTAAAACATTGGTAGGGTTACACCCTGGTTTATAAAAGTACCCTAATGGCAACATAGTCACCTTGTCCAGATGACTACTTGTCACCCCGCCCAGTTTATCCAGCAGAAATTTTGTTACATGCACATTGTTAAAATTAACAACAACACAGTCACCATTCCCTTCCTTCCTGGTGGGTCCAATCCATGGTATGCGTCTAGCCATGATCATATGTTTGTCCATACCCTCATCCCAGAACCCCGCCTCCCCCAGACGATTATTCAGCCAATGTAATACTTTACATAATAATTTGACTGTAGATTCAGACTGAGTTTCCCGCAGAGGAGGAACATTTTTTAGGACTACCACTAGGGGGGTAGCTGCCGAGGGCAAGTTAAAAACAGGAGAGTTGGTTTGAGCGATGTTGTGACCCACACCTCTGGATCTCTCTGTTCCATTGGAGATACTAGTTTGTGGGTCCATTGAACGATTAATATCCCCCTTTGGTGCCGATGCTGTCAAGTCTCTGCTATCACACGGGGTAGTCAAAATGGCTTGGGCAAACTCGCTTGATTGGTTCCCTGGATCTTTGCCAAACCTAAGTTCCGGGTCTGGCTTTTTGGGTGCTGCTACTGATATATTAGTTGCGATCCCTGGTACATTTGATTCCATATTTGTTGTATTCGGAAACTGTGTATTGGATAAATCCAAGGTGGGAACCAAGCTCCCCTAATTGCTTTTTGTATTTAAGCCAATTTGCTTTTGATGCGCAAAGAGACCCTCAAGATTAGCAAATCCAGTCTTGGCCAGGTTTCATAGTTGGTCAGTCTCTCATCTATCCTGCTCAGTTTGTGCGAAATTGGAGTCAGGAGGATTTTCAATGTGCTCTTGAGTCTCTTCCATATTTCCTGATCGTAGTTCAGGATGCTTCCACCCCAGTGGTAAAAGTGGGCGGGGACAGAAGGGCCTGGCGTGCCCCTACGTCTAAAAATTGTTTCAGTCCATTCCCCTACTTCTTACTTTCAAAAAAGCATCCCCGGACGGCAAGAGTAGTCTTACTTAATTAAAAACGACAACTTTTTTCATTCAGATTCCAGGGGCTGCTCGCACTTCTCTGTTGAACTCCAGAGGCTGCAGCAGCCCCTCCCTGAGCTCTCTCAGGCTGAGGGCAGGCCCATTGTCATTCCGATTGAGGCCGATTATCCCTTTTCGAATGACAATGCACCCACCCTCTGCCTTTAGCATATCATGCTGAGTTAGTGACTACAGAGGAGCTTTCCCCAGACAGAGTACTGAGGGAAACTTGACACCTTGTGTGATTAGTTAATGTTGTACATGGAGTGAACTGGGCAGGAGCAGTGAACGGGGCGGGAGCAGTGAACGGGGCAGGAGCAGTGACTGGGCAGGAGCAGTGATGGGGCAGGAGAGGCGACAGGGCAGGAGAGGTGATGAAGAAGGAGATTCAACAGGGCAGGAGAGGTGACCGGGCACAAGAAGTGACGGGCAGGTCACATGACAGGCAGGTGATGTGATGGGCAGGAGAGGTGATGGGCAGGAGAGGGGACGGGGCAGAAGAGGGGATGGGGCAGGAGAAGTGACGAATCAGTAGAAGTAATGGGGCAGGAGCGGTGATTAGGCATGAGCAGGAGTGGTAACCGGGCAGGAGCAGTGAACAGGGCAGGAGCAGTGAACGGGGCAGGAGTAGTGAATGGGGCAGGAGCAGTGAACGGGGCAGGAGCAGTGAACGGGGCAGGAGCAGTGAACGGGGCAGAAGTGACAGTGCAGGGAAAGTGACGGGACAGGAGAAGTGAAGGGACAGGAGAAGTGAAGGGACAGGAAAGTGACGGGACAGGAAAGTGACTGGACTGGGGAAGTGACGGGACAGGGGAAGTGACGGGACAGGGGAAGTGACGGACAGGAGAAGTGACGGGACAGGAAATGTGACGGGACAGGGGAAATGACGGACAGGAGAAGTGACGGACAGGAGAAGTGACGGGACAGGAGATGTGATGGGACAGGAGAAATGACGGGACAGGAAGTGACGGGACAGGAAGTGACGGACAGGAGAAGTGACGGACAGGAGAAGTGACGGGACAGGAGATGTGACGGGACAGGAGAAATGACGGGACAGGAAGTGACAGGACAGGAGAAGTGACGGGACAGGAGAAGTGATGTGAAAGGAGAAGTGACGGGGAAGGAGATGTGACGGGGAAGGAGAAGTGACGGGGAAGGAGAGGCAACAGGGCAGGAGAGGTGACCGGGCAGGAGAAGTGACCGGGCAGGAGAAGTGATGGGCAGGAGAAGTGATGGGCAGGAGAAGTGACGGGGCAGGAGAGATGATGGGGCAGAAGCAGTGATTAGGCATGAGCAGGAGCAGTAACCGGGCAGGAGCGGGGAACGGACAGGAGCGGGGAACGGACAGGAGCAGTGAACGGGGCAGGAGCGGTGAACGGGGCAGGAGCGGTGAACAGGGCAGGAGTGGTGAACAGGGCAGGAGCGGTGAACAGGGCAGGAGCGGTGAACGGGGCAGGAGCGGTGAACGGGGCAGGAGCGGTGAACGGGGCAGGTGCGGTGAACAGGGCAGGAGTGGTGAACAGGGCAGGAGCGGTGAACGGGGCAGGAGCGGTGAACGGGGCAGGAGCGGTGAACGGGGCAGGAGCGGTGAACAGGGCAGGAGCGGTGAACAGAGCAGGATCGGTGAACAGGGCAGGAGAAGTGACGGGCCAGGAGAAGGGAGGGGGCAGGGGAATTGACAAAGCAGGAGTGTTGATCGAGCATGAGCAAGAGTACTGACTGGACAGGAGCAGTGAAAGGGCAGGAGCAGGCGCCAGGGAAGGAGAGGTGCCAGGAAAGGAGAGGTGATGGGCAGGAGAAGTGATGGGCAGGAGAAGTGACGGGATGTACCATGCATATCAAAGAGCAATATGTTATGTGCATAGTTCAGTGGGTACTGCTTTCTGTTCACTTCTTGAATGAAAGGACACTTGAAAACATATGGCCTGGCAGTTTGGGCTGGACTGTTCCCATTGGGTGGAGGATCAAGACTGATTTGCATATGGGGGGCGTGGCTAGCAGCCGATGAGGACGGTCGCAGCCTAACGAGGCTCCCGACCCTCTGCCCGCAAATCCGCCTGTTATCCTGCTTGTGCCCCGGGATCCCCGCGCACTTCGGGTAGATCCCGGGTACTGCCGCTGAAGCCTGCTCCGGTGCGAGCTGCACGCCCAGGAACTGCTCACAGAAGCGGCAGAACGCTACGAGGGACGGGGCTACTGGCTCCCAAGATGGCGGCACCCTAACTGAGGCAGGCTGCGACTCCCTCCGGGCTCCCCAACAGCGCCCACCCGTGCAGCGGGGACTACTGACCCGGAGCACCGTGCCCTGGAACGCCCCGGCGGGCGACCGTCCCCAGCGGACGCTGCATCCTGTCCAGAGCTTCGTCGCCGGGAGTCCGGCGGGGCCCCGCCCCCTCCGGGAAGGTCCTGCACTTTACTCCCCGGCTTGAGGCCTGCGCCCTGGACGGAGGCCAGCCCCTACCCTGGGCTACTGGAATCGGCGCTGCTGCCCGTGGTTCCCCCGTCGGGCTCGGGGAGACGGGCGCTGGCTGACCCCCTGGACCCTGCTCAGCTGATTGGTGGCAGCCGGCCATTGGAGTGAACGAGGCCTGCCGACCGCACGACGGAGTCTCCCGTGCAGAGGTGAGCCACGAGACCCCGGGGGTCCCTCCCCGGCACTGCGGACACCGGCACTGCGGCCTCTGCCCTGGGACAGCTTGACGGATGCCCACCTCGACCTCCGGGGGGCCCCGAGCGGCACCCCGCCACTTGTGCATCGGCGGGCCCCGCCTCGCAGGGGCGGACCCCGACTCCGACTTCACTCCCTGGCGCTGAGGCCTACACCCGTGGCGGGGACCCTCCCCCTCCTCCGACCTCCCGGAGCCTGTCTGGTCGTGTGGGGGCCCCCCCCTTGGGGCTACTGGTGAAGAGAACTGGCTGCCCCTGGTGCCCGGCTGGCAGCTTAGCGGTGCAAGAACGGGGGTGTGGGGCGCTCCGCCGCTGCGGAGCTGACCCCGCTTCGGGGCATTTCGGTCCGTCCCGGGGCTGGGCCCCGCCGCCCGCGGGTAGCCCCTCCCGCCGAGGCCACTGGCGCAACGTCCATCAGCGGAGCCCTCTGAGGGAACAGCCAGGTGGTCCTACCCCTCCTGAGGGCTCACAGCGGTGCTCTCACCTGGCCCGCCATCTTCCTGCCTTGGGACGCCCGCGGAGGGGACTGACCGAGGGGGCGCCTGGAGTGCTCGCCACCACCGAGTGTGCGAGGGGGAACTGTGCTGACCCCATCGCGGAGATCGCGGACCAAGGGAGGTGTGGACTGCGAACACTTCAAACGATCCGAACCTCCAGTGCGTTGGGACGACGGACAGCGGAGCAGAATGGGCAAGACGACGAGAGGCGCGAGGACAGAGGGGACTCCCCCCACGGAGGAGTCCGAAGGCCCTGTGCACCCGGCGACGGATCTCCAACTAATGCAGGACAGAATACTGGACGCTATTGCTGCCACAAAAGAATCACTGCACAGCGACATCGCTCAGGTATCGGTGGGCCTGGGGCTCCTGCGGGCCGACCATGTGAAGTTGGCAGACAGAGTTAAGATTGTGGAGGCCACCCTACAGGATGTCGCGCCATCGCAGAAATCGATGGAGGGGAAGCTCACGGAGGCACTGGACCGGATCAGAACCCTGGAGCGGCGAGCCGAGGATGCCGAAAATCGCAGCCGCCGGAACAACGTGCGCCTCGTGGGCCTGCCGGAAAAAACGGAAGGGACGGACATGGTGGGATATCTCGATGGCTGGTTGCGTTCTGTAGTGGCCCCGGAGGGTCTCTCCCCCTTCTTCACCCTGGAAAGGGCGCACAGAGTGCCGGCGAGGCCCCCGAAGCCGGGCCTTCCACCTCGCCCAGTGGTCATGAAACTCCTGCACTACAAAGATCGGGACTGGCTGCTGCAGCGCGCCCGAGACGCCGGCCCGTTCCAGGTGGACAACAGTAAGGTGACCCTGTTTCCGGACTATACATATGAAACCCAAAAGCAGCGGGCCTCGTTCCTCTCTATCAAGCGGGAGCTCCGCGCGGAGGGACTCAAATACTCGCTCTTGTTCCCAGCTAGGCTCCGAGTTGTAGTGGACGAGAACACGTTGTTTTTTCAGACATCAGATGAGGCCTGGGCCTGGTGGGACACCTAGAAGGCTGGCACGGACGGTGCTCGGCGCCAGGAAGAAGAGGAACGTCAGGGACAATCTCTCAGACGGTCGAGACGTCACCGGGGTCGAGCCCGAGGCCCTAAGAGACCGACGGACACTCAAACAGCAGACGAACGGAGAGCAGCATTGCAGGCGGTTAAGGAAGTTTCGGGGCCTGCGCTGGCCCTCTCGGAGAGGGGCTCGGGCTCGGAGGGCCAGGGTACGGGCTCGGACACTGAACATTCGGAGCTGGGTGGAGCCAAGGGACCGAAGGTCACTCCGCAGACATCAGGTGAAATCTTCGGGAGCTGACCCCTCAACAAGGTACCAGGTGGGGAGACGGGGAGTTCCCACAATTTCCACGGCTGCTGCGAACTCTGGAGCATACAGCTGTGAGACTGAACTATTGCAATTTGGGATGTGTATTACAGGGCGGAGGCCTGAGGGCAGTCCCCACAGGCGTTAGCGACTAGCGTACGCACCCCGAGGCCCATAAGGCCACCGTAGCTTGACTACGGAATAGTGGTTCTGTGAGCCGTTGCTCACTTGTTTGGATGGGAGTGTCTCTATTGCAGAGGGGTCCTATTCTGGGGGGGGGGGGCCTGGAGCGGTTGGGGGTTCTCTGGGCGGAGCTACTAGGGGTGGATTGGGGTACGGGACTGGGGTGGGATTGTGTGTGTCAGTGCCTGTGGTCTGGGTACCGGTTACTGGGCCTTCATCATTCACTGTATGGGATAATGGCTAATATGTGCCCGTTGAAATGTGTGACCTGGAATGTGCGGGGCCTAAACACCATGACAAAGAGACACAAAATTCACTCATACCTGATACGCCGCGGAGTGCAGATTGCATTCCTGCAGGAAACTCATCTGACTAAACAGGAGGGTGTTGCGCTTCAGCGTAGATGGAGGGGTCATTTATTCTACACTACCTACTCTGCGTTCGCTAGGGGAGTACTGATTTGGATAAGGGCGGGCACCCCTCTGCAGATCACTAGGCACACTCAGGACCCGGAGGGGAGATACGTGGCTGTGGAGGGCCTGCTCAGGGGCCGACTCATAGCGCTCTGCAATGTTTATGCGCCGAATGTAGATCAGGCTACTTATTTCACCAAACTCTCCAGGGTACTTGCCAGTTATATTTCAGGCCCAACTTTATTGGGTGGGGACTTCAATTCCATTGCGGATGTTACGCTGGATAGATCGCACCCTCCGCTGCGCACCTCCCCTGTGTACCGAGTAGCGAAATGTAGAACCGAATGGCAAACTGCCTGGGCCCTGTCGGACTGCTGGCGCACGCAGCATCCCACTGTGCGAGATTACTCATTTTATTCCAGCTTGCACGACCTGCACGTGCGTCTTGACTCCTTCCTGTGCTCCCCTGCAGTGCTCGCAGCAGTGCTCTGCACAGAGTATCTAGCGCGTACACTGTCGGATCATAACCCGCTCCTCCTGTCCCTGGACTGGATGTCTGTGCCCCCAAAAATCCCGACGTGGCGGTTGCGCCCCGACACTCTGGATGACCCGCCCTTCCGTGCTGACCTGGAGGCGCGGATCGACCAATACTTTGGGGACAACGAGGGCACCACCTCCTCCAGAGCAACGGAGTGGGACGCGTTTAAGGTGGTGGTGCGGGGCCACTGTATCGGGAAATACGCGGGTGCGCGCAGGTCATTGATAGAGGACCTAGAGAAGGCTGAGAGCGCGCTGCGGGAGGCGGAGGTCAACCGCCCTAATCGCCCGGAACTGCAGGAAAGGGTGTGTAAGGCACGGGAGGCAGTGGCTGTGGAGGTGGAGCGCCTCCGCAGCTTTGATTACAGGACATACCTTACGAAAACTCTCGCAGAGGGTGATAAAACTGGATCCCTCCTGGCCTGGCTGGCGAACCCCTGCAGGAACGCCCAACCGATCTTAGCCTTGCGGGGACCTGACGGCCGTGTCCATGCTACGCAACCTGCAATAGCGGACTGCTTTAGAGAGTACTATGAGAGGTTGTATAAATCTGGGTTGGGAGACAACTCAGACATGCTGGAAGCCTTCCTGGCCGACTTACCGCTACCGCACCTAGAACGGGAGCAGGCTGAAGCGCTGGGGGGTCCCATTACACTATCTGACGTACGCAGTGCAGCGAAGCGAATGGCGCGTAACAAGACGCCGGGGATGGATGGACTCCCCATTGAGTTCTACGGGAAATATCTGGACCTCTTGGCCCCGAGACTACTACTAGTTTATAACGAGGCAAAAGAGGCAGGCCGACTCCCCCTCTCGATGAGCGAGGCCATAATGATCCCTCTTTTGAAACCACGGCGGGAAAGCATTGATCCTGCTTCTTACAGGCCCCTAGCTATGCTAACGGCTGATTACAAAATTCTAAGCACGGTGCTGGCTACCAGGCTGTTGTCCCACATGCAAGAACTGATCCACACGGACCAATCGGGTTTCATACCCATGAGGAACACGTTGCATAACATTCGTAGACTCCTGCGGCTAGTGGATGCCCCGCCACCGGAGGCGGGTTCCCCCCTCGTACTGGCTGTGGACATAGAAAAGGCCTTTGATAGCCTGGAGTGGGCCTACTTATACGACGTAATGCGCCGGTTTGGTCTGGGAGAGGGGTACATACAATGGACTAGAGTGCTCTACTCCACTGCGAGGGCCAGGGTACGGATCGGACCGCTGGTGTCGGACCAATTCGAGGTGACTCGAGGGACCCGACAGGGATGCGCATTATCTCCGCTACTATTTGCGCTAGCGGTGGAACCGCTCGCGGCTGCGGCGAGGAGCGGAGAATACTATACAGGCCTGAACTTCAGAGGAGACATCCACCACATCTCCTTGTATGCAGACGACCTCCTCCTCTTCCTGGACAATGCGGGTGAGGCGGCAGAGGGTGCTGAGAAACTCTTAGAGTGCTTTGGAGATGTTTCCGGATTGAGGGTAAATTGGACGAAAACGTGTCTTTTCCCACTCCGGAAGGGGGTGGAAAGCCCACCACTCCGTTCGCGACTGCGATGGGAGCCCCGCTGCCTGAGCTACCTAGGAGTCCATATTTATCACGACCCAGCTGACCTCCTAGACGGCAATGTTGGGCGGTGTATCCGTGCCCTGAAGGGTTGTATATCCTTCTGGGCCACTTTGCCCCTTTCGCTGGCCGGCCGAGTGGCGCTCCTGAAAATGATTGTCCTGCCGCGGCTGCTCTATTTTTTCCGGACCCTCCCCGTGTGGATACCAGGGTCGACCTTCAAACACCTGAAAACTATCTTGGTGTCTTTCCTTTGGGGCACGGGAAGGCGTAGGATTGCGCTGGCGACGCTAACCCGCCCTAGAGACGAGGGGGGACTGGCGGTCCCGGACTTCGAGTTATACTACTTGGCGGGACAGCTGCAGTGCTTCACGCAGGAGGTAGCGAGAGTCTATCGGGGTCCGGAGCAAGACAGGGAGAGGGGCACCCCTCGCCATGTCCTGGCGTATATCACTCTACAACAGAAGTTGTTCCTGAGGGGACTCTCCCAGGAGGAGCGAACGTTCCGGCAGTGCTGGAATCGTGCTCAGAAGCGGGCCGGGCCTGGTCGCCCGTACGCCCCTGAAATCCCGCTGGGCATGGTGACGGCACTGCCGCATGGCGGAGATTGGTCGGGATTGCGTCTATGGGAAGAAGCAGGGCTCCAGATGCTGGGCGATTTATACGAGGACGGGGTACTCTCCCCATACCAGTCCCTACAAGAGCGGTACGACCTTCCCAGAGGTGATTACCTATTGCACGCCGCGGTGGTGAGAGCTATGCAGAGGCACTGGGGAAGTGGACTGTCGGAACCCACGACTTCCTTAGCATGTCAATACACGATGATGGCGGCGGGTACGTTTAAGGCTGTCACATGTCTCTACCGCAGAATGCTCTCTGAAACGCTGCTGCCTCTTACGCCGCTTAAGACTAAATGGGAGGAGGACCTGCACTTAGACATCCCGGACACGACATGGGCACAGCTAGTGGGTAGGGCTAGAAAGAGCACCAGGAATGCGCGTTTTCAGCTAATACATTTATATATCCTCCACAGGGCCTACCTCACCCCGCAAAAAATCACTGCGTACTTTCACGTGGCTGACGCGGCTTGCCCTAGATGCAATCACATAGGGGCTGACTTAGTGCATATGCTGAGAGGGTGCCCCGCGCTCCAAGGTTACTGGACCACCATAGGGGAGACTTTGACCGCGATCACGAACAGGGAGCTACTCTATGACAATGCAGTCACCATTCTACACTGGTTCCCCCACACCAAAAAAAACAAGCTATCCAGTAAATTCATAGACATGGGCTTACTCCTTGCCAAGAGAGAATTGACTAAAGGTTGGAAATCGAGGGTGGGACCAACACACAGGAGGTGGCTACACGAATTCTTAAAATGGGCCACTGCGGAGAGCACAATCCATTATCAATTGGCCCGCCGTAACTCGGATGATAAAGCACGGGAGGCGGCGATGGCATGGGAAATACTGGTACAGGCTCTCAGGGATAGCACATTGGAGGAGGAGGAAGTAGAGGAGGGGGATACGGATCGGCCCCAGCCACAATAGACGGTCCCTGGACACTACCAGGGATATCACACACGTAGTTTAACACGAATGATCCGGATTCCCAGTCCAGGAGTGCTTACAGTTGCACCACACACAGGCACTGACACTAGGGGGGGTGGGGGGGGGGGTTGGGAGCGATAGGTTAAGACTGGGGACATTCACGTTCTATACATCACTGTACTAGATCATCAGGGCTACTTCACCTACGGCGGGCGAAAAAATAAAAGCAGGCGCCATAGCACACTAACCGTTGTTGGGTATGTTGGCAGTTTCTTACGTATTACTCTATTTTGGGCATTAGCGCCGCCCTGCCTCCGGGATGAGGGCTGAATGGCTGTGTTTTCCCACATTTTACCTTCTGCTCAGAAATTGTTCCTGCTATGCCCTCTGATGATGATGTTGATGCCTTTCTGCACGTGTATTGATCTGCAATAAAAATTGTTTGACAAAAAAAAAAAGACTGATTTGCATATGGCTGGGTCCAAACTGAAATGGTATGGTGAGCAAAGAAACAATGTATTTAGGCCCATATCTCTGTACTGGGGTGAATGTATGATATTGTTCTGCATTCTGTCCACCAGTTGCTCTTTTTGCTATATTATGATTGAGCAGCTAGCTGGCTGACATGAATATGAAGGAGCCTTTGTATGTTTCAGTGAGTCTAGATTCTCCTGAAGAGTCCCTTTCTCTTCCGAGCCCTGCTTAACACATGTGTACAGGAGGAGCCCTGTATTCAAGTCCTCAATGTTTGAGACAAAAAATAATCATGGATTTCTGAACAATGAGAGTAAAAGCATTAAGGCTACATGTTGTTCCTGCTTATATTTCGCACGCTTTACATAAACGTGTATTCCCTATGAGTGTTTGCTTTTTCCTGAATTAAACCTCAAATAAACATGTTTATCTATTGTTTTAATTAAATAACGTTAAAAGCTGTAACTGGTCAGTGAAATGCTAAATGTACTAAAAATTGGTATGTTTGGCTATTTCAAGCCACACCCCTAACTCCGCCCACTGATTCAATCTTCGGTTATTCCCGCCCCCTGATTCTCCACCCACAGTTCCCCTACTTTTTTTTCCCCCACTTCGACCACTTTTCCACCCATAGCAGCGGAATTGGAGTCGGAGACTACCTGAGCGATGTCGTATGTACTGCCCTCTTCAGCTAAAGCACGCTCACGGGTTGTATTTGGCCAAGGCACTTTTGCCGTGCAAGGTCTTTGGGGGCCACCTCCCCGCTTCCTTTTCACAGCCCGTTCTTGAGTTCAGTGATTGTTACTGCTATTTCTGACCGGAGACCTGGTTGTTGCTCGTGTGGTCATACTGGCAACAGTGTTCGTTTGAGGTAATGGTGAAGTAACAGGGTCCTCAATTGACACAGAGAGTGAAGGTGCATCGTTGCTCTCCAAATTCTAAGACGGCAATACAGTCAGATTTACTGCTGAATGAACAGGGAAGCTGACTTTAGCTAATGAGCCTAGGGACAATCTTTTGCTGAACTGCGGGTCTAAAGAAAGCCGGCGCTCGGTTATCTGGATCTCTTTATCCAGGACAGAGGTGGCCCTTAATATAAACTGGTCGAGCGTCCCAGTAATACTGCCCCTTTGGGCGGTGCCTAATCTATTCCCTTCACGTTTGCTCATCTTGTTGTAGCTGTGAAAACACTAGTTCCAGATATACAATTAACAAAGTAAAGGTCTCCCAGAGAATTACAAGGTGAAAAGGACTGACCTTGCGTGGTGAGCTGGCTTCAGGGGGGAGGGGGGGGGGGGGGCGCCCCGGCCTCGTCCGGACTCAGACGGGCCCGCCCTTGTCCCGGGCTGCGAGGATTGAAATAGCCCCCTGCAGGCACAGGTGAGGGTGATCACGGCACTCGGGCTGCTGGGACCTGAAGTCCCTCCTCAAGCCAAAATCCACACAGGCAAGAAAATGTCCAAAGCGGCTTGTACATCAATGTTCTCCTTGTCATTACCCACTTCCCGTGACCTCCCCTCCCCTGCCCTGGTTCTCATACATACAAAGACTGTTTGTGCGTTTGGCCCCACTCTCCCAACCTGTAACCGATGTACTGGTACCTGTCTCATCCAAGCTCTCTATCGGCTCAAGATTTTGTCAAATTCCTTCTAGCAATCTCATCCCTTGTAAATTTCCCACTCTATGGTTTACCATGTTGCATTCCTGTCTCCCAGTCTTGGTGCTGGGGGAATCCCAGAATTCTACCTCTGAGCAATGTTTCATTTCACCACCGTGCACCCCAGGTTTACTAGAATTTTCTGATATTGAGACAGATATGTTTGTCCCCATATACCCAGGAGTGGCAGCTAAAGTTGTAATTCCAGGGGCAGCCCCATTGCGTCCTCCGGTGATCTCCCCACTGCCTCCTAGAAGTCTCTCAGCAGGGACAACTCCACAGTGTGTGTGGTAATGTGCCCTCTGACCTACAGTCTCTAAGGCAATATGCAACATCCGCACTGCCTATCCTATGGATCGGACTGCCTATCCTATGGATCAATGTTCTGGTGTAGTAAGCCCGGTGCAGGATTTTAATCTGGATAAGCCGAAAAATTGCCTTTATGGCCTTTATGGCCACCTCTACAGGAAACCCAAAGCCTCCCGCCAATCGTCCTTGTCGAGATCCCCCAGATCCTGTTCCCATCTATCCTGCAATTTCAACAGAGAGAGGGGTGTGCATTTCACATTGTAGTGCCATATGTCATTGAGACCAGTTTCATATCCACCCGCCATCTAGCAGTCTCCCTTCCACTGCGGGCGTCTTACTGTGTCTCCTCCTCCAATGACACACATTCTCTGCGGGCGTGTCTTAACTGGCCATATCGCAGTCTTTGTGTCTCTGACAGCTGATATTCTTTCCCCAAGAAGGCAAAAGGCACCACTCCATTCGCATCTCACATATCTGCCAACCTGGAAAGGCCAATGTTGTCTCTGTCCTGGAAACCCTTCAGAGCCACCCCAGGGCGCAATCGCGAGCCCTCCCATAGCAGTGTTTACGGGGTCAGCCTGTTACCCTACCCCATTTCTCTGGTTGAACTCTTCCAGGTATCTACTTCCGTCCACTTCCAGTTGCCGGACTTGTTCTAGGCAACAGCCTGACCCTGCACCACACATGCATGAAGCTCCTCTCAATCATGCCCACCCTGTCCTGGTGGTATGCCGGGTCCTCTCAATCTGTGTATGCCCAGAATTAACAACACTCACCTGCCCTGTCTCATAATACTTTCTGTCGCATTGCAGAGCAATGCCTCCCTAGTACTTGGATCTCTGAAGGATCCTCGTAGCTGTAAGGGTTGCCCCCCCCCGTCCAAAGCAGTGTCCTCACAAGCACATCTACTCTACAATGTGACCAGGATCCCTTAGGGACTGTTCTGAAGGATATATAGCAGCCTAGGAAGTGCCACCATCTTAAACATTGCTGTATTTTCCAGAACCGAAAGCGGTAATGACTGCTAGTGTCTCACATCTTACTCCATCCCTATTGGTATGGGTCCTAGATTTGCCTGATAATGCGAATCTTGTTTTTTAGTGATCCAGACCCAAGATATTTAAACCTTCTTGTCTCCACTCTCAGCTGCAGTGAGGGCACCTCCTCCTGTTTCCTATCCCCTACCGGGAACAAAAGGGATTTGTCCCAATTTAGGGCAAAACAAGAGTGATTCCCGAAAATGCGAAACACGTCTTGCAGTCTGACCAATGTCTAGGCTGGGTTCATCATGTATAGCAGCATATCGTCAGAGTATAGTGATATATGCTCATCCCATCTGTCGCCCCGGCCAGCATCAGTTCTGCGCACAAATCCATATCTATACCACCAAGCCTTCTATCACTAGAGCAAACAGCATTGGGGAGAGTTAGCACCCCGTGCTGCATACTGCTCTGCACTCTAAGGGGCTTATTTACAAGAAACTGACACATCTATATAGATACGTCAGTTTCCCTGCGCCTGCGTGCGAAACCCTTGCGCCACCATGGATGCACCGTATTTATCATACGGAGAACCATGGCGCAAGGATTGACAGATGCACCAGAAACATTGACACATCTGTCGTCGCAAACGTCACACATTGCTGGAGTTGTGTCGCAAGCATGATGCAACTCCAGCAATGCATGGAGAAACCTATTCCTAATACACTGCGTCATTCCTCACGCCTGCTCCGGTGTCCTAGGAGTGGCGCAGTGAAATCTTGTAGATTTCACTGTGCCACGTCCGTGAGGCTTTCCCAAGTGGGAACGCCCACCCTGCATACATTTTACCTGACTCAGGTATAATTTGGCGCAGGGCTTTACAAGGTGACGCATCTCCCTTTGTGTGTCACGTTGTAAATGGGCCGCAACGTGGCACACTGTTTACGCCGCCGCTGCGTTAACAAAAGTGACGCAATGGAGATGTAAAAGTGTTGTAAGGGGCTTGTAAATTTGCCACTAAATTCCCTGGAGCTGTGACCATTAATCTTCAATCTGGCCTCCGGCCTATCAAAAAGTAGTTTGACCCATCTGATATATTTCAGTTCGAATCCCATCTTGGCCAGAACCCCAAAGAGGTACGGCAATTCCACAGAGTCAGAGGCTTTATTCGCGTTGAGTGAGGTGATCGCCCATTCCATGGGCTAGGCCCCTACCAAGTTGTTATGTATCTCAGATACAGCCTGGTCAAGTGATATCTTGACTTGGGGTTAGTGGTTGAAAAGTTTCCGCACTCCGTCCATCATATTGTTGTGTTTGCTATGTTTCCCTAAATGGCTAAGGGTATGATTAACTATAAGCAGAAGGAACTCGCACAGCTGAATAAATCACAGGTAAACCAGCGGATGAAGGTTGTAGTGTGCTGCTAGAGTTGAACACTGTCTGGCCTAACAGTGTTAAATCCAAGGAACTAATACAAAGCCCTCTCAACAAGGAGAAAGCGACTCCGAGCACTACATAGAAGACCAATCCGGTCTTATTGATTAAATCCCAAAGTTAATCTTGAAGTGTACGAAAAAAATCATCCAAATGTTCAAATCATTTTATTTTTCAACGTTGGTTGATTCACCAATCAATGATTAGAATATTCGATATCATATCCTTGTTATTTGAAAAAGTTTTGCAGTGATGTTAACACATCCCGATGCATTTCGGGCACCGCCCTTCCTCAGGGGATTACTCTAAAAAAACAATCCAAAATAAATAATGTTCAAATACACAGTTCTCATAAATGTAAAGCCTACTAACTAGCATTGTTACTGCATACATATGTATAGATACACCCATACTCAAAAAAACCATGTCTCAAAAAAAAAAAAAAAAATCACCCAAGTAAAATCACCAAAGAATCATAGGTGGGGTCATAGTTCCCTCTAAATAATAAGTGAACATAAGAAACGTGCGTAATTGATGTGAATAAAGCTTTTCCAAGAGAAGATAACCAGACATGTGAACAAGCCTCTAAAACGCGGGTGCATGAAAAAGAATGATCAAGTGCTGCATGCAAACTCCCTAGCGAGTTGGAGTTCAGACTATGTGAGTCACCGAATATGCACGAAGTTCTAACTGGGAGAATTGGGCGCGTGTAGCCACAAGCCCCGTCGTGAAGATGACGGGTTCCCCGTAGGGGTAACTTACTTGATGGGAGTAAACAAGTTCCGCGAGTGAAAGCAGAGACCAGGAAAAGCCGGCGTTGCAGACGGGTAGTCAATAACGTGAAATGCGAGTGAGCATAAACATAGACAGAAGGCTACGTGACTAGAGATAGAAAGCGGACTTCCCGTTCAAACAAAAAAGGTGTAAACAGATAAAAAACACCGTGAAATTAAGAAAACCTTAAAAGAGGGGCTAAACACAGTCTAAGGGCCCTTACCAATCATATAATGGACATAAAAAACACAATGAAGAAAAATACCAGAGAAAAAAGATGTGTGGGTGTGTACAAACAATGTGAATGATACAGGATAACATATATGCATTACAAATAACATAAAAATTCCATCCGGTCATTTAACCCATCGGGTACCATAGTGGACATAAATCGGATCCAAAAGTTCTCACGTTTGAGCAATGTGTTTTTGTTGTTGTGTGTCACTTTGATTTGTTCTAAAATCAAAAATTTCAATTGTGCCACGCTATGTCTATATTCATGAAAGTGGTTAGCCACACTAGATTTTTGGTTGTGTGTGCGTATATTACTTTTGTGTTCCAGAATGCGAACACGGATTTTGCGTTCAGTATGTCCAATGTAACATTTGCCACAAGGGCATTTCAACATGTAAATGACGTTACCACTGTTGCAGGTGGCATTGACTCGCAATTTAATCGTGTGTCCTTTCATGGGGTGGCGTGTGGTATTGCCAGTAATGCAGTTGTTGCAGTTACTGCAATTGTAGCAAGGTTTGAGTCCTGTGTAAGTGGACATAGTCATGGTGGACTTCGGTTGATTAAGGATTTCCTTGACATTTCTACCTCGAGTGAATGCAAACATGGGTGGTTGACTAAAGAGTCCATTGAAGTCAGGTTCCATTGCCAAGATGGGCCAGTGTTTGCGAATAATATGTTGAAATTTGTTAGATATCATCGAGTGTTTCGAAACTACGACCATCCGGTCAGAATGTTTCTTAGGTTTCAGTTGCAGAAGATCATTCCTGCTGGTTTTTTCAGTTCTTTCAATTGCTAAATCCAATATGGGGGTGGGATATCCCCGCGCTTTCAATCTTTCCAAAGTCATTTGCATTTGTTTCTTGCTTTCATTGTCATTGGAAACAATCCGTTTGATACGAAGTAATTGAGCATAGGGAAGATTGTTTTTTAACCCTAAACGGTGGAAACTAGTGTAATGCAGGGTGGAATTCCTGTCGGTAGGTTTTCGAAAGATAGTTGTATGCCACTTTTCAAGATCTCTGTGAATTTCTACATCCAGATAGTGGACACATTTCTCACTGTATTCCCATGTGAAACGGATTCTTTCATTGAATGTATTCCATGTCTCAAGAAAAGACACTAGGTTGTCAGCTGATCCACTCCATAATAGGATTATGTCGTCTATGTACCGGAGAAACAGTTTTCCATGTTGAAGCCAACTGTTATGACTTAAAATGTGGGTCTCTTCAAATGTTCTCATGTATATATTGGCGTAGCAAGGAGCTGCCGAATTTCCCATGGCGGTGCCATTTAGTTGGAGAATCCATTTATCCAGGACAGTGAAGTAGCTATGATAGAGGGTAAACATTGTCAATTGCATGAGAAAGACTTTCAAGTCAGAATCCAAATCTGAAGAGGCTAGTACTTGTTCTATTGCATCTATACCTCCATCATGAGGGATGGAGGTGTATAGTGAACATACGTCCACCGTACACATGATGAGTTCTGTGTTTCTTAATTCGTTCATGACTGGTTCTATTTTCAAGAGAAAGTCTGTAGTGTCACGAACATGTGACCCTGTTTCCAATACAAAAGGTTGTAAATATCTGTCTAGAAATTTCCCTGTATTCTGATGAATGCTACCTCTGGTGGATACAATAGGATGAAAGGGAGGTTTGGTAGGATGTTTGTGCATCTTCGGCAGCATGTAAAGTACTGGAGGTTTAGGATTCATGGGTGTCAAAAATCTTCTAGTCTTGTCATTGATGGTACCATTCTCAAAGGTTTCATTGATTAACACAGTCAATTTTTTGGTAAACTCCAAGGTGGGATCCCCCTCTAGCAAGTCATACGTGTTAGTATCACTGAAATGTGCTTCAATCTGTTGCTCATAGAATGTAGTATCCATGATCACTAATGCGCCGCCTTTATCGGCATTCTGACATGTGATGGTGGAATTATCAGCCAGTTTCTTCAAGATGTTCTTTTCTTTCTTGGAAAGGTTGCCATGTTTCATAGGTTGTTGAAATGGTAGTTTACAAATCTCCTGCTTGATGAGATTCTCAAAGGAGTCTATGATTATGGCGCCACAAAGCCACAAAACCAGCAGGAATGATCTTCTGCAACTGAAACCTAAGAAACATTCTGACCGGATGGTCGTAGTTTCGAAACACTCGATGATATCTAACAAATTTCAACATATTATTTGCAAACACTGGCCCATCTTGGCAATGGAACCTGACTTCAATGGACTCTTTAGTCAACCACCCATGTTTGCATTCACTCGAGGTAGAAATGTCAAGGAAATCCTTAATCAACCGAAGTCCACCATGACTATGTCCACTTACACAGGACTCAAACCTTGCTACAATTGCAGTAACTGCAACAACTGCATTACTGGCAATACCACACGCCACCCCATGAAAGGACACACGATTAAATTGCGAGTCAATGCCACCTGCAACAGTGGTAACGTCATTTACATGTTGAAATGCCCTTGTGGCAAATGTTACATTGGACATACTGAACGCAAAATCCGTGTTCGCATTCTGGAACACAAAAGTAATATACGCACACACAACCAAAAATCTAGTGTGGCTAACCACTTTCATGAATATAGACATAGCGTGGCACAATTGAAATTTTTGATTTTAGAACAAATCAAAGTGACGCACAACAACAAAAACACATTGCTCAAACGTGAGAACTTTTGGATCCGATTTATGTCCACTATGGTACCCGATGGGTTAAATGACCGGATGGAATTTTTATGTTATTTGTAATGCATATATGTTATCCTGTATCATTCACATTGTTTGTACACACCCACACATCTTTTTTCTCTGGTATTTTTCTTCATTGTGTTTTTTATGTCCATTATATGATTGGTAAGGGCCCTTAGACTGTGTTTAGCCCCTCTTTTAAGGTTTTCTTAATTTCACGGTGTTTTTTATCTGTTTACACCTTTTTTGTTTGAACGGGAAGTCCGCTTTCTATCTCTAGTCACGTAGCCTTCTGTCTATGTTTATGCTCACTCGCATTTCACGTTATTGACTACCCGTCTGCAACGCCGGCTTTTCCTGGTCTCTGCTTTCACTCGCGGAACTTGTTTACTCCCATCAAGTAAGTTACCCCTACGGGGAACCCGTCATCTTCACGACGGGGCTTGTGGCTACACGCGCCCAATTCTCCCAGTTAGAACTTCGTGCATATTCGGTGACTCACATAGTCTGAACTCCAACTCGCTAGGGAGTTTGCATGCAGCACTTGATCATTCTTTTTCATGCACCCGCGTTTTAGAGGCTTGTTCACATGTCTGGTTATCTTCTCTTGGAAAAGCTTTATTCACATCAATTACGCACGTTTCTTATGTTCACTTATTATTTAGAGGGAACTATGACCCCACCTATGATTCTTTGGTGATTTTACTTGGGTGATTTTTTTTTTTTTTTTGAGACATGGTTTTTTTGAGTATGGGTGTATCTATACATATGTATGCAGTAACAATGCTAGTTAGTAGGCTTTACATTTATGAGAACTGTGTATTTGAACATTATTTATTTTGGATTGTTTTTTTAGAGTAATCCCCTGAGGAAGGGCGGTGCCCGAAATGCATCGGGATGTGTTAACATCACTGCAAAACTTTTTCAAATAACAAGGATATGATATCGAATATTCTAATCATTGATTGGTGAATCAACCAACGTTGAAAAATAAAATGATTTGAACATTTGGATGATTTTTTTCGTACACTTCAAGATTAACTTTGGGATTTAATCAATAAGACCGGATTGGTCTTCTATGTAGTGCTCGGAGTCGCTTTCTCCTTGTTGTAAGGGTATGATTAGACATGGTTAACTTGCTTGCTGTGCCACTGGATTCAAGCTAGCCTGGCTGATCAGGGGTGATACCCTAAAACCGGTCCGGTCCCAGGATGCTTGGTTACGGTCAGGGAGGACCTGGCCTGGCAGTTTGGGCTGGGCTGTTCCCATGAGGAGCAGGGCCAAGACTGATTTGCATATGGCTGGGGCCAAACTGGGGTGGCATAGTGAGCAAAAGAATGATAGATTAAATGCAGATCTCTTGATTGGGGGTGAGTGGTTGAAAAGTCCATCATCATGTTGTGTTTGCTATGTTCATCCTAAATGACCAAGGGTATGCCCAGACGTTGGTCCCTTGCTTGCTGTGCCACTGGATTCAAGCTAGCCTGGCTGATGAGGGGTGATACTCTTATTGTTTCTAAGCTGCAACGATGCCAGTCAACAGCCACTGTCCTTCGCACGCAGCGGGCCTAATGTGAGGCCCTGTTTCATTGAGCCATGGGCCTCCGGTGCTGATGTCAAGAAGTGAGTCTTGTCTCCATGCACTATCTGTAACTTCAGCAGGAAGAGGAGTGCATATTTGAGATCCAGTTGACACAACACCCTCTTAACTGGCACATAGGCCCCCGCTTGTCTTCGGACTAGGTTAGTATAGTCTGGGTACAGATTCAACTCCTTTCCATCTATTCTTCAGGGACCGTGTTTCCTTGCCGCCTGTTCAATGCCATCTCTGTCCCTGAAGTTTATCATCCATGCTATGATAGGGTGGTGGCTCGCCCCTGACGGAGGTGGTACGCTAGGATTCTATGTGCACCTTATACTAAGAAGAATCGGGAGGGATTGCCCTACAAGACAGTCTTTTATAACCACTCCTCCATGAATAGTTCCATATTCAACCCCCTGATTTTTCCAGTACCCCGACTACTCTAACATTGTGGCAGCGGGATCTATTTTCTACATCTTCCAGTCTGTTCACCAGAAGCATCACCTCGCCCTCTCCATGGCAGTGCTTTTATATGTAAGGTCTTTCACCTGTGGCAGGGTAGCGCCCAGTTGGTCTTCTATCTCTTTAACTTGGTCAACCAGTTTTTTGCGATCGTCCCTCAGTAATCCTGCTTCGCTCACCACTGCAGCGATCTGCGTTTACAGGAATATATTTGTATATCTGCCACATGTAAAGAAGCATTGAAACCTGCGAGTAAATGTTAATTGGATGGGAGCAGGAAACACCAACTCAAGGTCCATAAACATTATAAGGTAATTTTTAGCGTCTTTAATACGTTGAAGGTCAGCAAAGAACGATTTGTATCACTTAACATGGTAATGGGGTGCACTTTAAACAATAAGGTGGAGAAATTGCCTTTGCGCCAGCATATCAATGAAGATTGACCATCTTTTATGTCATCTTTACTTGGGAAAGCAGTGACCTCTCTCTAATGTATTAACTACTTGGACTTTGGGCCAATACACATGTAGTCGGTGCTAGTTCATGCACTTTTTTCTTTTTCTCTTTCTTTCAATTTTACTATGTTATGTGGAGATTTTGTTTACTATCTTGTTATTGTTATAATTTAACATCTTGTAGTGCTCCTAATGGATGGCTGCTGGTTTTGATTGAACCTACCGCATTAATTCTGTTTGGAATTTTTCATGACCTGGACCATTCGTAGGTATCATGGTAAGATCATTTTGTGACACTATGTCACCATGTTTGAATAGAAGAACACTTGGAATGGGTAGTCCAATTGAACGCTTTGTCTTTTCTCTTCTGTTTATATATTAATCCTAGTGTTTGAATAGAAGAACACTTGGAACGGGTTGTCCAATTGAGCGCTTTGTCTTTTCTCTTGTTTATTTATTAATCATAGTTTGTTTTTCCCTCATTTCTTTTATTATAACTCTATTATATTTTTTTGTTTAAATAATTGATTGTTTCTGGCTGCACTCTCTGATTTGCATATCCAATATGGTATGCATTAATGTCATCACTATATCTTAGCATATTGAATGTGATCAATCAATCAGCATTTGCAAAATGCAGCACTGTCACCCCTAAGGGTATCTGGGTACTGAGGGTGCCATGTCTCTGTCGAAAAGCTAGGTCTTGAGTTTCTTTCTGAAGTCCATCAGGGAGGGTGCTGTCTGGAGGTGAAGTGGCAGGTCGTTCCAGGTCATGGCGGTGATGTAGGAGAAGGAACGACCTTCGCTACAGCGGACGCAGGGGGTGTGTGCGAAGGTGAGTGAGGCAAAGAGCAGGTGTCTTAAGAGCAGATGCTATTTCAGATGGGGGTTGATGTAGGATTGTCCTTGGTTGTGGTGGACTTTGTATGAGTGTGTGAGGATCTTGAACTGGCATCTATTCTGGATGGGGAGCCAATGGAGGTTTCTGAGGTGTGGAGGTTTGTGGGTTTGTTTGGGGAGGTCAGGATGGGTTTAGCTACAGCGGTCTGTATGAACTGGAGTCTGCTGAGGAGCTGTGTGGGGATTCTGGCATAGGAGTATTGCTGTAGTCGATGTGGCTGATGGTGAGGGCTGGCGTGACGGTCTTTCTGATGTTGATTGGGATCCATCTGAAAATTCTGTAGAGCATGCGCAGGATGTAGAAGCAATGTCTTTTCATTGTCAATTGGATGTTGAGGATGATGCCAAGGTTGCGAGCATGGTTAGACAGTGTGGGTGTAGCTCCATCCTCTGCAGGCCACCAGCTGTGGTCCCATGTGGAGTGTCGGTGTTGAGTTTGAGGGTTTTAGGCAGTTGTCTCTCATCCATTTAGCTACACTGGTCATGGCGTAGCGGAAGTTGATATTGCCGTTAAAGGGGTCCTCTGTAAGCAAGTTGATTAGTTTAGTGTCGTCTGTGTAGGAGATTATATTTAGTCCATGGGATCTGACGACGTCTGTGAAGGGGGTCATGTAGATGTTGAACAGGGTGGGGCTGAGATATGATCCTTGTGGTAGACCGCATATGATGTCCTTGGATGCGGAGGTGAAGGGAGGTAGTCGGATGCTTTTTATGCATCCTGTAAGGAAAGAGGCAAACCACTTGAGTGAGGGTTGCTGTATACCGATGTTGTGGAGTCTGTTGATTAGGGTGTGGTGGGAAACGGTGTCGAAAGAAGCAGATATCACATTTTTCTTCGGGCTCACTTGAATTATTTTGGAGATCCAGATTTAAGATACAGCACATCAGTTTGTGATTAATTGAACTATATTTGCCAAGAGATTGGCCCTTTGTGAACCATAATAATTTCCACTGATGTTTATGATTGCAAGACCCCTGTGCAAGAGTGTGAACTTCAGCATTACTACATTCTTTCTGTTCATTGTAATTTTAAGGACAGTGTCATTTGAGCATCTCTTCACTGTATATACACTTTCTTGTTTGTACGAAGCTGAATTTTCCAGATTTTTCTCAAAAAAGAGGAGTTGCTCCATGTCCTATTTTACACTATTGAGGCAGGTAGCAAGTGAAAGTACTTTGTGGGAACTACAGGTAGTGCAGGACAGTGTTCCCTAGCTACCACTGTTTGTCTTGACTACCCAATCTACCCCACTCCATTCTACTCTACTCTACTTATTTGCTTTGCCCCTGTCCACGCTACCCCAATCTACCCAACTCCACACAACTCCAATCAACCCCATTTCACTCTACCCAACTACCGCACCCCACACCACTAATGTTAAGCCATGCTGCACATGAGCCACACTGGTGTACAACATGGCTAAAAAACATTGCTAAAGCCAGTAGCTCTCTCATAGGTGAAACCTATTGCCTTTGCCAATGCTTGTATGTTACTGTTAGCCCATCCACCCAGGTAAGGTGGCACTATGTGTCCCATACAGTGTACACTGTGTGGTGACCATGCAGCTCTTGGGCAGTGGGCAGGGTACAGGATGTTTTTGCGGCAGAGAGTAGCCATATTAGGTCCCCTCTCTCCAGCTGGCCCTCAATTACCCTGGACATTTTGATCCAAGCTGGAATAATGTTACAACTCAGCCCTCACCTGCCCTCTGTTCACACATGTGGGGTGCACAGGGTGGGTCACTGAGGTCTGGAATGGCAGGCAAAGTTTAAAAGTGCCACTGCCAACACAGCCCAGCTGTTGAGCCTGCCCTCACCTACTGGTGCAGTAAGGGCTCACTGCAATGGTGGCAGTATCAGAATGTGTGTGTGTGGGGGGGGGGATGGGAGGGGGGTGGCAGTAAGGAAAAAGACGTGGCAAGAAAAAGACAAAATATTTTTCTTCTGTCACTGTTTTTGTTAGACTTCATCTTCGGGTATAACATAATAGGGCTCACTTAATATGAAAAAATAAATGCCAGTCAAAGTAAGCAACAGGAAATGCACTCTTTTGCATTACTACAGCACAAATGTATTGTTTCATATCTAGAAGGTTAGTGTCCTTCCATTTTTGGGGGTTTTACTAATAAGAAAGTGTCACTCTAAATGCCACACATTTGGCAGTGGAATGTCACTCATAAGTACAATGAAACCATGGAATGTCGCACAAAAGCAAACTGACAACCTAGCAGCTAGGGAAGACCAATCAATCACTCAAACCAGACTTGTAAAGCATGGCTATTCACCTGTGAGGATATACAGGCGCCGAGAGGCCTGCTGCAGAATTGGGTCTCAGTTGAACAGCCAGGCCCTGAGTATTTTCCTGAATACCCAACAGGGAAAATGAGGTCCGAAGTAGTAGGTCATTCCAGGATTTGGTGGTGGGGTACAAGAAGGAACATCCTCTGCTGTTGCTTCAATGGATGTGAGGGGTGTGTTCGAGGGAAAAAGAGGCAAAGTGCGGGTGTCTGGCAGGTTGGTGGAATTTCAGGCGATGGTTGATGTATGATGGTCCCTAGTTGTGCAGGGCTTTGTCAGAGTGGATAAGCATCTTGAAGTGCCATCTCTTCCGAATGGAAAGTGGGTTCGTTTGGGGAGGTCGAAGATGAGTCTGGCCACTGAAATCTGTATGGTGTGTACTCTCTTCAGGAGGTGCAGGATGATTCCTGCATAGAGTGTGTTGCGGTAGTCTAGCTGACTGATGACTAGGTCTTGAGTGACAGATCGTCTGGTGCTGACGGGGTGCCATTTGAAGATCTTGTGGCGCATGCGAAGAGTGAGAAAGAGGGCAGAGAAGACTGCATTAATCTGTTTTTTCATGTTGATCTTGGCGTTCAGGATGATGCAGAGTTTACGGGTGTTGTCTTTCGGTAAATCTCAGAAGGCCACCAGGAGTTGTTCCACAAGGATGTGTTATTCCCGAAGATCAGAACTTCCAATTTGTCTGTGTTGAGTTTCAGGTAGTTGTCTTTCATCCAGCCGGCAACCAACGAAGGATTGATGTACATATTGATAGAAATAAATTTGCAGAGCTGTGTTTAGCGTTCTAGTACAGGAGAATCAGTGATGCTCTAGGTTAGGCATGAGGTGGCGTGGTAGGATTTTGTAAGTGTCGGACGCTGCCTGGACTGTACAGGTGCAGTGACAAACAATAGCGGATGCTATGGAGCAGTAATTGTGGGGCTGGGGAGAGAGGGGATCAAAAAAAGGAAAAACTAAACTAAACTTACCTGCTGGCCGCAGGTAGTGCAGGACAGTGTTCCCTAGCTACCACTGTTTGTCTTGACTACCCAATCTACCCCACTCCATTCTACTCTACTCTACTTATTTGCTTTGCCCCTGTCCACGCTACCCCAATCTACCCAACTCCACACAACTCCAATCAACCCCATTTCACTCTACCCAACTACCGCACCCCACACCACTAATGTTAAGCCATGCTGCACATGAGCCACACTGGTGTACAACATGGCTAAAAAACATTGCTAAAGCCAGTAGCTCTCTCATAGGTGAAACCTATTGCCTTTGCCAATGCTTGTATGTTACTGTTAGCCCATCCACCCAGGTAAGGTGGCACTATGTGTCCCATACAGTGTACACTGTGTGGTGACCATGCAGCTCTTGGGCAGTGGGCAGGGTACAGGATGTTTTTGCGGCAGAGAGTAGCCATATTAGGTCCCCTCTCTCCAGCTGGCCCTCAATTACCCTGGACATTTTGATCCAAGCTGGAATAATGTTACAACTCAGCCCTCACCTGCCCTCTGTTCACACATGTGGGGTGCACAGGGTGGGTCACTGAGGTCTGGAATGGCAGGCAAAGTTTAAAAGTGCCACTGCCAACACAGCCCAGCTGTTGAGCCTGCCCTCACCTACTGGTGCAGTAAGGGCTCACTGCAATGGTGGCAGTATCAGAATGTGTGTGTGTGGGGGGGGGGGATGGGAGGGGGGTGGCAGTAAGGAAAAAGACGTGGCAAGAAAAAGACAAAATATTTTTCTTCTGTCACTGTTTTTGTTAGACTTCATCTTCGGGTATAACATAATAGGGCTCACTTAATATGAAAAAATAAATGCCAGTCAAAGTAAGCAACAGGAAATGCACTCTTTTGCATTACTACAGCACAAATGTATTGTTTCATATCTAGAAGGTTAGTGTCCTTCCATTTTTGGGGGTTTTACTAATAAGAAAGTGTCACTCTAAATGCCACACATTTGGCAGTGGAATGTCACTCATAAGTACAATGAAACCATGGAATGTCGCACAAAAGCAAACTGACAACCTAGCAGCTAGGGAAGACCAATCAATCACTCAAACCAGACTTGTAAAGCATGGCTATTCACCTGTGAGGATATACAGGCGCCGAGAGGCCTGCTGCAGAATTGGGTCTCAGTTGAACAGCCAGGCCCTGAGTATTTTCCTGAATACCCAACAGGGAAAATGAGGTCCGAAGTAGTAGGTCATTCCAGGATTTGGTGGTGGGGTACAAGAAGGAACATCCTCTGCTGTTGCTTCAATGGATGTGAGGGGTGTGTTCGAGGGAAAAAGAGGCAAAGTGCGGGTGTCTGGCAGGTTGGTGGAATTTCAGGCGATGGTTGATGTATGATGGTCCCTAGTTGTGCAGGGCTTTGTCAGAGTGGATAAGCATCTTGAAGTGCCATCTCTTCCGAATGGAAAGTGGGTTCGTTTGGGGAGGTCGAAGATGAGTCTGGCCACTGAAATCTGTATGGTGTGTACTCTCTTCAGGAGGTGCAGGATGATTCCTGCATAGAGTGTGTTGCGGTAGTCTAGCTGACTGATGACTAGGTCTTGAGTGACAGATCGTCTGGTGCTGACGGGGTGCCATTTGAAGATCTTGTGGCGCATGCGAAGAGTGAGAAAGAGGGCAGAGAAGACTGCATTAATCTGTTTTTTCATGTTGATCTTGGCGTTCAGGATGATGCAGAGTTTACGGGTGTTGTCTTTCGGTAAATCTCAGAAGGCCACCAGGAGTTGTTCCACAAGGATGTGTTATTCCCGAAGATCAGAACTTCCAATTTGTCTGTGTTGAGTTTCAGGTAGTTGTCTTTCATCCAGCCGGCAACCAACGAAGGATTGATGTACATATTGATAGAAATAAATTTGCAGAGCTGTGTTTAGCGTTCTAGTACAGGAGAATCAGTGATGCTCTAGGTTAGGCATGAGGTGGCGTGGTAGGATTTTGTAAGTGTCGGACGCTGCCTGGACTGTACAGGTGCAGTGACAAACAATAGCGGATGCTATGGAGCAGTAATTGTGGGGCTGGGGAGAGAGGGGATCAAAAAAAGGAAAAACTAAACTAAACTTACCTGCTGGCCGCAGGTAGTGCAGGACAGTGTTCCCTAGCTACCACTGTTTGTCTTGACTACCCAATCTACCCCACTCCATTCTACTCTACTCTACTTATTTGCTTTGCCCCTGTCCACGCTACCCCAATCTACCCAACTCCACACAACTCCAATCAACCCCATTTCACTCTACCCAACTACCGCACCCCACACCACTAATGTTAAGCCATGCTGCACATGAGCCACACTGGTGTACAACATGGCTAAAAAACATTGCTAAAGCCAGTAGCTCTCTCATAGGTGAAACCTATTGCCTTTGCCAATGCTTGTATGTTACTGTTAGCCCATCCACCCAGGTAAGGTGGCACTATGTGTCCCATACAGTGTACACTGTGTGGTGACCATGCAGCTCTTGGGCAGTGGGCAGGGTACAGGATGTTTTTGCGGCAGAGAGTAGCCATATTAGGTCCCCTCTCTCCAGCTGGCCCTCAATTACCCTGGACATTTTGATCCAAGCTGGAATAATGTTACAACTCAGCCCTCACCTGCCCTCTGTTCACACATGTGGGGTGCACAGGGTGGGTCACTGAGGTCTGGAATGGCAGGCAAAGTTTAAAAGTGCCACTGCCAACACAGCCCAGCTGTTGAGCCTGCCCTCACCTACTGGTGCAGTAAGGGCTCACTGCAATGGTGGCAGTATCAGAATGTGTGTGTGTGGGGGGGGGATGGGAGGGGGGTGGCAGTAAGGAAAAAGACGTGGCAAGAAAAAGACAAAATATTTTTCTTCTGTCACTGTTTTTGTTAGACTTCATCTTCGGGTATAACATAATAGGGCTCACTTAATATGAAAAAATAAATGCCAGTCAAAGTAAGCAACAGGAAATGCACTCTTTTGCATTACTACAGCACAAATGTATTGTTTCATATCTAGAAGGTTAGTGTCCTTCCATTTTTGGGGGTTTTACTAATAAGAAAGTGTCACTCTAAATGCCACACATTTGGCAGTGGAATGTCACTCATAAGTACAATGAAACCATGGAATGTCGCACAAAAGCAAACTGACAACCTAGCAGCTAGGGAAGACCAATCAATCACTCAAACCAGACTTGTAAAGCATGGCTATTCACCTGTGAGGATATACAGGCGCCGAGAGGCCTGCTGCAGAATTGGGTCTCAGTTGAACAGCCAGGCCCTGAGTATTTTCCTGAATACCCAACAGGGAAAATGAGGTCCGAAGTAGTAGGTCATTCCAGGATTTGGTGGTGGGGTACAAGAAGGAACATCCTCTGCTGTTGCTTCAATGGATGTGAGGGGTGTGTTCGAGGGAAAAAGAGGCAAAGTGCGGGTGTCTGGCAGGTTGGTGGAATTTCAGGCGATGGTTGATGTATGATGGTCCCTAGTTGTGCAGGGCTTTGTCAGAGTGGATAAGCATCTTGAAGTGCCATCTCTTCCGAATGGAAAGTGGGTTCGTTTGGGGAGGTCGAAGATGAGTCTGGCCACTGAAATCTGTATGGTGTGTACTCTCTTCAGGAGGTGCAGGATGATTCCTGCATAGAGTGTGTTGCGGTAGTCTAGCTGACTGATGACTAGGTCTTGAGTGACAGATCGTCTGGTGCTGACGGGGTGCCATTTGAAGATCTTGTGGCGCATGCGAAGAGTGAGAAAGAGGGCAGAGAAGACTGCATTAATCTGTTTTTTCATGTTGATCTTGGCGTTCAGGATGATGCAGAGTTTACGGGTGTTGTCTTTCGGTAAATCTCAGAAGGCCACCAGGAGTTGTTCCACAAGGATGTGTTATTCCCGAAGATCAGAACTTCCAATTTGTCTGTGTTGAGTTTCAGGTAGTTGTCTTTCATCCAGCCGGCAACCAACGAAGGATTGATGTACATATTGATAGAAATAAATTTGCAGAGCTGTGTTTAGCGTTCTAGTACAGGAGAATCAGTGATGCTCTAGGTTAGGCATGAGGTGGCGTGGTAGGATTTTGTAAGTGTCGGACGCTGCCTGGACTGTACAGGTGCAGTGACAAACAATAGCGGATGCTATGGAGCAGTAATTGTGGGGCTGGGGAGAGAGGGGATCAAAAAAAGGAAAAACTAAACTAAACTTACCTGCTGGCCGCCGCTTCTCCTTCCATCCTCTTCTTCTTCCGTCAGCTCCATCATGTGATTAAGACCGGTAACCGGACATTGTATTTTAGGTACATTGATCATATAAGTAGCGCTATCGCTGACACACCATTACTGGGCCCTTTAACGTGGTCGAAGGGGCCTGGAAGAAGGTGTTGCTGCATGTGTTGAATTTATCAGACTATACACGAAATGCAATATGTTCCACAGGTCTTCGGCTTTTCAGTTTTCAGGAGATATATTGCTGGGATCAGAAACAATTATATAGAGATTTATTGTGGGGCTCGTCTGTCTTAGTTAGAAACAGTAAAAGATCTATCTGAAGTGATAGTGATTCTTGGGTCAGCTCACACCTTTTTTAGAGCTGGTTTTCTTCTGGTTAAATCTTTTTTTTACAGTTGATAAATATTGTTCTTTTGCAATTTAGGGAAGTTGGTCCCCATCAGAGTCGTAAGCCGGGCTTCTTGCATTTTTCATTCTATTTCTTTATTTATTCATTTTTTTCCTGAATGATCATGAAATGTATTACTATTTTATTGTGTTCTTTTATATCGTGATGGTTTTGAATACCTTGAAACAATAAAAAAATCTATCTATCTTCTTTTGATGCAGGAACAGGAAGCACCCAGGCTTCTAGACTCCCCTAGCCAAACAGGACACTGCTGATAGCAGCGTCATGATTGGTCCGAGCGCCGTGGTTCGGCGCTGAGATGGGGACTGGCAGCCTGGGCATGTTCTCCACCCAGGCTGTGCTACACAGCGCAGTGGAGAACATGCCAAGTGCGCATGATGGTTTGGCAGGCCCAATGATGACTAGCCAAACCGTCATGGGCACTTAGGGCATGTCCACCACTCCTTCCACTGCTCTGTAGGCAGTCCAACCTGCCCTGCCACGCTCCTACCGAGAAGTACTAAAAAATAAAATGATAATAACATGATGTTATTATCATTTTAGTTTTCCTGTGAAGAAGCCGCCTCTTCGTGTTCAATGCGATATTGGAGAATTACACATCAGGAACGATACATTTCATACCGCAGACTTTGGTTTCGGTATGAAATGTATGGTTCCTGATGTGTAAATGTAAGTATACACACTAGTGAAAGTGTGTGTAATATAATACACCCTCTATTATGGGAAGTGCTTTGTTTCCAGAGCTCAAGCAACATGACACCAGGAGTAACTGACGTTGATCTTTCGATCGTTCGGAAAGATATTCTAATTCTTGAATAGTTTACCCTTGAAAAGCCTGTATAATTCTATTTCTAGGTCTCGCCTACGCAGCGGGCATGCGCTACATAGGCAAAAGGCCTTTAGCAATCGCTTCGGCTTATCAGCCAAAAACGTGCACGCGTTCCATTGCCTTCAATTGCAACGCGTGAACGTTTGGCGATTCCCTTGCGGGAGCGAGCCGCTGGCGCCATACATTATCAATTATCGTGCCTCTCTGCTCGCTCCCGCAAGGGAATCGCGCAGGCCTCCTCCTCTCTCGACCCCCCCTGCAATTTTAGGTAACTAACAACCATTGACAAAGCCACTAGTTCTGGCTTGTTGTAGGTGGAATGTTACTTGTTACTATTTAATGACTGTTCAGCAGCATCAACGTTCTGTAAGATTTTTTTTAATTGGGCCCTGTGTCCTAAAGGTCAAAGACATGGTGGCCTGTAGTTGCTTACGCAGGAGGCACACAATGTTGCTGAATCTTTTACCTACTGTTCTTTTTTTACCCTAAATCATACTTTCATTTTTGTTGCTTGGATAAAAACAAATTCTGAATGTTTTTGAATGAGGCTATCTTCGTGGAAAATTGATGACAGTAGGCAAAAAACCTTAGCTGATGGAGCGCATTGCAAAAAAAAAAAAGCTTAGCTGTGGACAAAAAAATAGTTTTGCTCAAAAAGGAAATGACTTTGAAGGAGGCGCAGGCAGCTTCAACATAACTTAAGACACTCACTGAACCAGGAAGAGTCCTACAAACAATCTTACAGTGTGACATGTGCAGGGCCGGCGCCAAGTCTAAGCTCACGCAACTCCTCACTGCAGTGGGAATCATGTTTATCATCTGCCTGCCGGAGCTGTTCAAGCGGCACGAAGGTAGAGTTAACGCTTCAATGCCCACTGGCTGCCTTCTGACTCAAAAGAATGCCATACGTGGAAAATAAAAGGGCAATTTCCCAGTCCACGCGCCAAAGTATGCAATTGGCGAAGGCAAGGGTGTTAGAACGTGAGCATTTGGAATCTGATGAAACCGCCAGTGTAGGACCTTTCAGCTTTTATTCATTTATCTATCTTTTATTTCTTTTCCAGTAGCTGGCAGGTGGAACAGCTGGTTGATCTGATTATACAATATTTGGAGACAGCTAAGAGAAAGGGGGAGTTTAGAAAAAATCCAGGGAAATGTATTGTGTCTGCTGGGTTTCTATTGAAGAGGGGGATCTTTTTAGCAGGTGAAATGTAAACTGTGTTATTGTTGGGTTAAACAGGGTGCCCCGACCCCGCCACTATCGGGGGTGCTCGGACGAATGGGGATTCAGTAATTTTACTCTGTGCCTTTACTGTCAACATGTTGCAATGGCCGATTTTATACTGCGCTTCCAAAATTATCGATTTTATACCTTAAAAACCGTTAAGGTTGTGGAAAGCAATCCCCCACTCACATTCATCAAAAATGTGTGGGTGAGTCTGATGAAGCAAGATTTCGCACATTACGCGACTTGCTGAAATCAGGAACCTCGATTCATTTATAACTCTGTAATCCAAATTGTATGTCTTACTAATTTCCTTTATTTTTTTTTTATATACATGTATCTTAGTGATGCTTGCCTATGTGTTTTACTAATACGATTAATTCTTGTCTTAAAATGGCCGTCGCTTGGGAATTTACTACTGCGCATGCGTTAGTCACACTCACGTGACGTGACGTAGTCGCAGTTGTGGTGGGAAAATGTGCGCATGCGTATTTGCCGCTAATATGGCTGTCTGAATACTCACATGGTGAAGCTTGCGCAGATGCTCTCGTGTTATTGTCTGTTGCACTAATTCCTAATGGCATAGTATATTTTTATAGTAAGAAGTATAAAGTAACTACACATGGTATATTGTGAAATCATTTATTTCTATGTTTTAATTTGTTTTCGCTTACTTTTCATGTACCGCGGTATTGAGGGTCTGATGCACGGCTCAAGACTCCATATTAAGAGAATAGTCTGCGCATGCCCAAACTCTAGCTGTGGCATTGACAAGATGCCAACTGAAGGTCCCTGCCAAGACGTGCCTGGGAAGATGCACCTTCACCCAGCCGGAGAAACAGAATTTGTACTGCATTTGCAACAATTGTATACTCTGCTATTGTATTCTGTGTATTCTCTCATGGGAACCCCAAATTCACTAGGCGGTTCCTTAAAATGCAAAACCGAGCTTGTAGAAGTTTGTTCTGATTGGTGTGTTAACCTATCCTATGTGGGGACCAATCGAAATTGGGGATTCTGACACTTTGCAACATTGGGGGGTGGTACACTGACCCGAAAACAGTATATCTAGCCTAGGTTCAGCTAGAGAAATTGTCCGACTTGTCTGAATAGCTGACCTGTCACTGACCCAACGCACTCAATAGGTGACTGAATACAGAGCGCTGCGGAGCCCTCTGTCCGAAATTTGACTATAGACTTTAAAGGTTTTACTAAACCTTAAGTGCTGGCGGAGCACTTTGCTGGGGAGTTCGCTAACCCAATCGGGGTTCTGACTGATAGCTGCAGAGAGGGTGGAGCGCAGGCGTTGCTTCCAAACTGCGGGTGCTGGTCGTGCCTTGGTGGTCCTGTCCTGATCCTAATCTGGGTTTCCTGTCCTGTCCTGGGGTGTCCAATCTGCACCTGCTGTCCCATAGATGACTGTCCTTCCTTGGGGTATTTCCTGTCCTTGACATATCCGTGGCCAGGGTTGGTCTGCACACCTTTCTAGGTAAATATAGTGCGAAAACTCTATACTGCATCTTCTATTTTTCTGTCTTTGCTTAAATAAAGACATTTCTTTGCATATGTGAATTTCCATGCTTTCCGCAACCTATTATAAAAGTCATTCAGTATATTTTTCTTAGCATGTTCCTATGTTCCCCTACCTTTTAGAACACATTCTCTCCATTCTGTTTATGAATCATAACTGTGGTATATAAATTCTCCTGAAATCCGATTTTTCAAAAATTGCTAGAACTATAGCATGTTCCAATTCCCCCCCCCCTCCTATAGATGTATAGGATTTCCAATCCATTCCTTGCAGTATTTTTCCCAACAGTAAAGTCTAGTTCGTGACTCAAGTTCTAAATCTATTTAGAAGACCGCATTGTTATAACTTTCTTGTAGACTTATAAATGGTTGCCCTGACACTGTTCCTCTATGGCTATGTTCTTTTCGTTATCTTGATTATTGATTGCCTTCTAACTGTAAACTTGCTGATTTCCGAACCTGATTTCTAGATAAACTTTTAAAACTTCCCAGTTGTCTGTGATCATTTAATGCGAAATAGAAATAAGTTGGGTTTTGTATTTTGCCTGCCTTTCTTTTACAGCTAGCTCCCTGATCCATTGTGGATCTTAGGTACCTGTAACGGTGGATTGGTAAGTCAGGTACACTAGAAATAAATAGGAAGGAACCAGGGTTACTGGTAGAAGAATTGGTAGGTCACCCGATTAATGTAGGTGATGAATTGGAAGAATATGGGCCTGGTACGTGTATGGTGAAAATTTTATTGGCCGGGTGACCTGCGATCTCTATCAGTAATTTTCTGGTAGCAGAGGTAATGGTTAGGGACTAGTTAAAGTTAGGTAGGACTAGTTAAGCTAGATAAGTTGGATGCTGCTAAAAGTTTTTGTGTTTATGCTGCTAAAAAGATAGATTTTTTTCGTGAACTGATCACTCACGTGAAATGTTTTGCTTTGAAAAATTATGAAATGTTTTAAATTGTTTTTCCTATTATTATACTGATATATGTATTAACCCACTCGTTAGTAAAGTGTTTTTATGTTTGTTGGGAATCCCTGGGGAATTGAATAGCGAGTGGTGAAGAGAATCCACTTGCTTTGAGGTCACTGACTCCAGGAAAGTTGGTGCAGGTTAGGTAGAACTGGAAGCACTAACTAGGGTTTTCTGAATGTATGTTTGAATAAATAATAGCAACGAGTTCGCTGGCAAAACTTCTATTGTGATATAAACCTAGTAAGGGTCACATCGGAAGAAGTAGCAGGTTCGTCGGAGCTTGAGTGATAGCAAAAGGGTTCGCTGGTGAAACTTTGGGCTTAGAATATATCCCGAAAAGAAGTGGATGAGTCAAAGAAGTAGCAGGTTCCCTAATGCTTGAGTGAAGGGTAGGCAGAAGAGATCTATCCGTAGCGTGTGAAAAGTAGACAGAAGGAGTTTACTTGCAGTGAAATAAATCTTTCCTGTCTAGACACTTGAGTACAGTGGCGAATGCGTATTCATTTTTAAATAACCAAGCACAAGCACTTTAGAGAGAAATTAAGTTTCCGTTACATTGTGAAGGAGGGAGTCAGTCGCGAAGCTGCTCTGACGTCACTCCGTGCCGCGCTGGGATTAGTAGACGCAGCGGGTGTGTAGCGGAGCTGGAATTGTAAAGGAGGGGTGAGTGCCGAAGCGTGAGAAGCCTGTCTCGCGAAAGGCCGTGCACCCATTGGTCGAGATTATTTGAACCCGTGCACTTTATTGGTTGCATGAAAATAAGAAACGCACTTGGATTGGAAGTGAATTTGTAAACAGAGTCACTAGCAGAAATCGTATGAGGCACTCGTATAGACCACATACTAGACCTGATCCTCGACATTTAGGGTTTGAGAACGATCAGTGGAAAGGGCATAAAACCGACATTATGTACGGAAATAAGAGAAAAATATCCCTCGTAAATAAGGTGAAGAATTATTTCAAAAAAGACAAACCAATTAAAACCAGAGAAGGTGTTGTCATTCCGCCACCTAATACTCCCGCATCTTTCATGATGTTTGATAAAGGGTACCACTCGTGTGTATGGTTAGAAAACTGGGCGGAGTACACCAAGGAGGACGGAATTTTGGCTTTTCCGTTAGAGGGTACATTCAATGGCAGAATTCTATTTAATTTGAGAACCCGAATGAATGACTTACATCCCAGCCCTAGATTAACGCAGTACGAAGCTTTAGAGGAATGGGAGATCGAAGCTTTCGAGAGAGACAAGCCCCGAATGGATAAAGGGTTGACAAAATTTTATCCAAAATTGAAACAGGAGACCCGAGACAAAAAGATGAAACAGTGGAGACAGAATATGATTGTAGAAGGACTGTTTCCAATGATGCCCATGGGTGGTCCTCCCGCAGGAGAGAAGAGAACAGAAAAATGCAAACATTGGGTGCCCATGGGGGAGTCGGATGATGAATTATTAGATGACATGTTTATGAGAAGTCCGCCTCCTTATAATGAAGGACACCGACCCTCTAGTGAAGGGGATAATTCACGGAGACCTCCTCCTCAGGAAGAGGTCAGATCAGTAAGTGTAGGAGAGAGTTGTCAAATACCTCCATATAATGAGGGTTTGGGACCTCTAGGTGCTAGAGATAGCTGTCAAAGAGCACCATTTTGTGGGGAGTCAAGATATTCGAGAGAAAGAGACTTCTGCTCTAGACTTCCCTACGAGGGTGAGGCAAGGCCTTCCACGTCAGGACTTCCGTTCTCAAGGCCCTCGTCTGAGGAAGAACCAAGATCCCTAGGTACAGGAAGTCTGTTCCCAAAACCTAACTACGGTGAAGGACCAAGTGAGACACATCCCACTGCCCCGAGTTATGCCCCAACTTTGACCCCGCAGGTATTACATGACAATTCATTAGACAGGATACTGGAGGACAGGGAACGAGAGGCATTAGCTAAGCAAAGAGCCAAGATAATTCAGAAGATTTCCCAGTTAAACACAAGTCCTGAAGCATTGACAATCCCGGTAACTATTGGACCAGTGGTTCCGCTGTATGGGGATAGACAGGGAAGTCCGAAGACTCCAGTTATTACTCCAGTTGTAGCACGGCCAAGGCAGGAGCCCTTATTTGTGGATGACCAGACCAGTGAATGCGAGTCCGAGGTCCCGCTAATGGATCTGCCCATTAGGGGTGCAGGGAAAAGGTTACAGAAAAGACACAATCCTTTTAACACGAGGGAGATTCAAATGGAATCGACTTCGGGTACCAAGAGTGTCACCTTGGTGACTCCTGAAGAAATTGAAAGGTGGAGTCGAGAATGGGAGAGGTGTGGCGCCGCGGCCAGGGCGACTGACGCTGGAATCTGGGGATCACGGTTCGATCCCCGGCTCCGGCGACAGGTTAGCCCAGCACCATGTGACTCTGGGCAATAGCTTGCTTAATCTTCCCGACGGCCCCCAGCGCCTAGAGACCCTAACGGGTGATTGTGCGCTTTACAAATGTGGATTATTATTATTATTATTATTATTATTATTATATTATTATTATTATTATTATTATTATATTATATTATTATTATATTATTATTATTATATTATTATATAATTAGAAAAACAAACTCCTCAGTCGAAACCTTTAGATATTTTCAAGCTTAGAATAGAAATGGAAGAGCTAATGGCAGGAAATGTAGGTTTGGACAGATTAAATACCTATTCTGAAGAAGAGTTGCTGTTTATTGGCAAAAGTTTTACCCGAAACACCAGAGTGCTCCATGAAAAATTAACAGACACCGCAGCTAGTATGGGAATCGATATATCAAAATCAAAGCCTCTGCAGAAACCCTATAGAGCTGATTTTTCAGACAAAGATCTGGAAAATATGAATGTGTCAGGGAAAAAGGCGCAGGTTAAAGAATTATTGACTGTGTTGCAAAAATGGGGAGACGTAGAAAAGTGGAAAGCCAGGTGGGCAAAGAAGAAAGATGAGGCCAGATCTAAACAGATGTCTTCCGAGTTCGTTCTAAAAGAAGCTGACAAACCTGAGCAGTTATACCCTATGCGTGAAGTGCCAGGTGGAAAATATGTGCACGTTCCATGGTCCCGACAGGATATTGTGTCCTTTACAAATGATTTTCCAAAACTACGAGAAAAGCCTGTGGACTGGTACAGGCAAGTGGAAAGGTTTGTAAAGGTGCAAAAGTGCTTGTGGAAAGACCTGGATGGGTTTTTCGACATTGTGGTTCCTGTGGATTTATGGACCGAATGCAAGGTTGCCATTGATTGGCCCAACAAGGAGTATGATAGGGACCCAGTAACAGGTGCTCCCTCTGATGAGGTAATGAGAAAATATGACCAGGTCATGTTACATCTGAAGAAAAAGGTGCCTGCAAAGGAAACTGATTGGACTAAGATAGATAGAACTACGCAGGAAAGGGATGAGTCTGTGCACTCCTTTTATGAAAGACTGTTGCAAGTGTTCAAAACTTACAGTGGAATAGATAACATCGAGATGAAGGATATGACCCACTTCATTTACAGGTTTGTAAACGGTTTAAGACCCGAAATTTGCCAGTGGATCAAAGATAATAAAATTTGTTGGCAGTCTAAGAAAATGGATGAGGTCCTACGGTACGCAAAGTACTGTGAGGACGAGATGGCAGATAAGAAAAAGGCACTCAAGGAGAAGGTCGTGTGGGCACAAGTGAAGTTAGCAGAACAACAGGAAAAACAGTTGAATAAGATGAATAAGAATACCCAAAATCAAGGCTCTGGGGGTGGAGGGAAGCCCAAGGTAAAAATGAGCAGAGAAGAAGCTAAAAAGAAATTTCCCTGCCACCAGTGCGGAGAAATCGGGCACTGGAAAGACGAGTGTCCATATTTACAGCATGATAATACCCAAACCCCTGATTTAACTCCACAGACGCAGAATGAAAAACCAAGAAAGACGCAGCATCAGGTAAAAGCAAGTCAATTGCCCCGAGCACCAAAACCGAATTATAAGGGAAAATCACCACAGGGTGATGACATAGAGACCTGGGGAGGCGATGAAAATAGAAATGCAGCAACTTCGCAGTTCTTGTTGAATGATACCTTTTTCTGTGACGACCAATACTGACGAGGCCTGAGAGGGGAGGACAAGGAGTGTGTTCTTGGCGCCTCCTTGCCGGTAGACCAGTCAGGGCCATACATTGAAGGAAAGGTTGATGGAAATGATGTCACCTTTCTATTGGACACTGGTGCTACCCGTTCTATTGTGAGAACAGCGGACGTTCCAAACCTACCCCTCTCGGGAGAAGCAATCCAAGTAGTGGGTGTATCTAATCAATTGATCAGTACCCCAGTTACCGAGCCCATGGAGAGCACAATAGGGAATTTTAAAGAAATGCATAGATTTGTAGTGTGTGATACCAGTCCAGTAAACTTACTGGGACGTGATTTGTTGTGCAAAATGAACTGTACCATCTTTTGCACACCAACAGGCGTCGAAATCCAAACCCCAGACGAGGATGGCATATATAAATTAATGTTAATCAGACCTGACTCAGAGATTAAACGAATGACTATACAAGACTTACCCGAAGAACTCCAAAAGACAGTGAAATCAGAAGTATGGGACTTTACTGGGAAAGATGTAGGGTTAATGGCAAATGTAGACCCAATACAAATACCCATGAAAGAAAATGCAGTTTACCCCAATACCAAGCCATACAAAATGAGTGCCGAAGTGAGAGCAGGAGTTGTGATTGAAATACAAATGTTGCTAGAAGCAAACATCATACAAGAAGTGATGAGTAGTCCGTGTAACTCACCCATAATTGGAATCAAGAAACCTAGTGGCAAGTACAGAGTAGTGCAGGACCTGAGAAAGGTAAACAAAATAGTGGTTCCTTGTTGTCCTATTGTCCCAAACCCAGCAGTGATCCTATATCAGATTCCCTGGGATGCTGAGTGGTTTACCGTGATAGACCTATGTCATGCATTCTTTTCGATTCCATTGCATCCAGACAGCAAATTTCTTTTGTCATTTGCTTTCGACAGTCACGTGTACGTTTGGAATAGGGTCCCCCAAGGGTACACCGAAAGTCCCTCTATCTTTAATCAGATCCTGAAAAAATGCCTTGAATCTTTAGTCTTACCTGGAAAGTCTGTATTGGTGCAATATATCGATGACCTCTTGGTGGCGTCCAAAAGTCAGAGAGATTGTGTGATTGACACCATTGCTTTACTGAATCACCTAGGTGAAAAGGGACATAAAGTGGCCCCTGAAAAATTGCAGTTCTGTTCAAAGTCAGTGAAATATCTGGGGCACCAGATAGAAAAAGGCATCAGAAAAGTCACTTCAGAGAGAGTCAGAATAATTCAAAAGATGCAGTTACCCCGTACTCAGAAAGAGATCAGAATGTTCCTTGGGGTTGTAGGTTACTGCAGGCAATGGATTGTGGGATTCGAAGTCCTGGCAAAGCCTTTGATAAAAATGACAAAGAAAGGAGCAAAGGACCCAGTTGAATGGGATGATGAAAGCTTAACAGCATTCACTAAATTACGAGACTGCCTGTGTACAGCCCCTGCTTTAGGGATGCCTGACTATTCTAAGGAGTTTGCACTGTTCTGTGACACACGTGATAACTGTGCATTGTCAGTTTTAACTCAGGAGCATGGGTTGACTAGACGCCCGGTGGCATATTTTTCTGCCACTTTGGATCCAGTGGCTGCTGGATTACCCGGATGTCTGAAAGCAGTAGCTGCAACTTGCACGAGTCTAGAACAGAGTGAATCTATCGTCATGGGACATCCTGTAACTGTGTATGTTCCACATGCAGTTGTAATTTTATTAACCCGAACGAAGACCCAGTATCTCACCCCTAGTTGGCTGACTAAATACAAGAGGATTCTCGTGGGTGCTGCAAATGTAGTCATTACTCGGTGTAATATCCTGAATCCAGCCACCCTACTCCCTGACTCTATGATTGTAGAAGACGAGGGAGAGAACGAACATGACTGCATAGATTTGACAGAATTCAGTACAAAACCACGCCCAGACATTAAAGAAACGCCTTTGCCTGTGGAAGACTTGGAGTTATTTGTGGATGGCTCATGTATGAGACACGAACTTGTAGGCCTAAGTGCTGCTTATGCTGTAGTCACTTTAAACAGCATTAAAGAGGCATCCTGTTTATATGGAATGAAGTCTGCACAAGTAGCCGAATTGATTGCATTGGTAAGAGCCTGCAAAATTGGGAAAAACAAAAGAATAACAGTATATACTGACAGTCAGTACTGTTATGGGGTTGTGCACGACTTTGGCCAATTGTGGCTACGAAGGGAGTTTCTGACTTCTTCGGGCACTCCCATCAGAAATGGGAAGGTTGTACAAGATTTACTGGAGGCAATCCAATTACCAAAAGAATTGGCAGTGGTCAAATGTGCTGCTCATAAAAAGGGCCTTGACCCTGTATCTTTGGGAAATAATTTTGCTGATGAGGTGGCCAGACATTGTGCCAAAAATCGCATGTCTGTAAATGTTAAACTGGGGGACTTGGAAACAGCTGCCAACTTATGGTGTTTGAAGAGGTGCCTACTTGGGAAGAGGTGAGAGATTGGCAGCATGCTGTGCCATCAGAAGAGAAAGAAAAGTGGAGGCAACTTGGTTGTCGACCAAGGAGTGAGCATGGTGTCATTGTGGGCCCAAATGGTATGCCTGTGTTGCCTAGGCATCTGCTTGCTTCTATGGCCAGACTGATACATGGAGATTCACACACTGGTAGGGATGCCATGGTTCTGGTTTTCCAACAAACATGGTATAATCCGAAGTTCAGGAAGGTAGCAGAGTCACTCTGCCAGAGGTGCTTGACATGTCAGCAGTTCAACGCTGGCAAAAGAACAGTAGTTGAACTGGGAAAAATTGGGAAATCAGGGGGTCCCTTTGTGAGAATACAGATTGACTTCATCACCATGCCTCGTTGTGAGGGAAAAAGATATGTCCTTGTCGTTGTCTGCCTGTTTTCAAAATGGGTGGAAGCCTACCCTACCAAACAGAGTGACGCCATAACAGTAGCCAAATTGTTACTACAAGAATTGATACCTAGGTTCGGGGTTCCAGTCACAATTGAATCAGATAGAGGCAAACATTTTCAGAAAGAGATAATCGATCAGCTCTGTAAAGCATTCCAGATCACCCAAAAACTGCACTGTGCTTATCGTCCAGAGGCTTCTGGAGTAGTAGAGCAAATAAATGGCACTATAAAATCGAGATTAGAAAAAATGTGTGATTCTACTGGCATGAACTGGATAAATGCATTGCCTCTTGTTCTGATGGGACTCAGAAGCATTCCAGACCGAAAGACAGGCCTGAGTCCTCATGAAATCCTGATGGGAAGAGTGATGAGACAAGCATGGGTACTAGGATACAAATTGTTAAACATTTCTGATGATTTGGTACTTGAGTACTGCAAGCAACTAGGTGACCAAGTGCGTTCTATCTCTCGCCAGATTGGGGAAGACGCCGTCGCCAATCCAACAACTCCAGTCCACAAATTGGTTCCTGGCGACTGGGTTAGAATCAAGAAACACACTCGTTCGAGTTGCCTTGCACCGAGGTGGGGAGAAAAACGCCAAATAATACTGGTGACCACGACAGCAGTGAAGTGTGCTGGGGTTCCAAAGTGGATCCATGCCAGTCATACCCAGAAGGTGATTCCAGACAAGAAGACTGACGCTGAAGGTTGTCCAGCTGAGGGGTCTGCGGACGTTGTGTGATGTATTCCTATAGGTTCTGTATCGATCCCCCTATTCCTGACCCTGATCTGGTTAACAAGTTAACTAGCAGCCATCCCATGATGCAGAAACCGTTATCTGATGAAGCCACACCACGGCACAGGAACGTGTTATCTGATTAGGTCATAACGCTTGCCATCTAATTAGACAAGCGATATTCCTCCAGCCCCTGATAAGGCATACGGAGTTCTCAAAACAAATCAAACCTATGACAACCTGGGAAAAACCCTGCGGCCATTGTTTTGATTTCATCGAGAACTTCAGCAAAAGAATGTGCTAACGACCAAGTCGTATGACATCCTTAATGACGTATCTATGTCCATCCTTACGTCAATCTCGGCACCTTACGGGTATAAATATTACCGGTATTGCCTTAAGCAAACACACGCGGTGGTGACGAGATTGGAGCAGCCAGACTTGCCGAAGCCCAGAGCAGAGCAGACCCCGCTGGCGCAGCCCCGCCTTCCTGACGCGCTGAGAACGAGACGCTGCTTTCTCCTGCCGAGAAATCCAGCTCCGGCGCTTCCGAGCAGCCCTCGCAGGCAGCTTGGAATATCGAGACCAGAGACGAGAGATACCATCCCTCATTCATCCTAAATTCCAGGTACAGAACTGAATAACCCCTTGCAGAGAATTCTTGAGTCAGTCACTTGGCAAAACAAACTTAACTTAAACTGCTACTTTCTATTCCCGCCCACGTATTAGGCTTAGGTCAGGTACACTGGGGTAGGCGTAGTTAGAAACACCAGTTGAGTACGATTAGTCAAATGTATATGTGTATGTATCTATTTCATCCATTTTAAACCACCATATGGCTTAGAAACCATATAAATGTTTTTACAATATTATTTTATACTTCTGCTTTTATTGTATGCACTTTACTTAACCATAAGTATTGCGATAATATCGATCCATTTCTCTTGTATGAGAAAAGAGACTGATCAATAAATACCATCCTTTATTGAACACGCTCGTCTCTTCCTTTTCTCTACAATCTGGTGAGACTAAGAATGCACGTACTGACTGAGTAAAATAAGTTGTCTTTTGTTTTCACACGACTCTAGAGATACACTCTTGATTAGGGGAGAGCAAAGTTGTCATGTTCTATGGTTGTCAGAAACTAAATCCCTTCTTGTCTATCCAGGGAGGTTCAACTCCTCCTTGCCTATTCGAGAAAGTTTCTAGTGAACTCTGAGCTAGCTGGCAAACCCAAAACTTTAAGTCTAATATCGACAATAGAAGACCTAGTTAACGTCTGGTCTAGGCCTATACTATTGAAGGTATTATTCCAATGCGCAGAGCCTATTGGGATAATAGGAACTACACTACATGGCGCCCAAACGTTTGGAACGGCGATAAAACTAACGCAAGACATTAGAGTAACTCAGTCGTGCTTTTTCACTCAGACCCCTTTTTTCCCATAATACTCCAAAGACGTCTGGAGTGGGTGAAAGGTAATATCCGCCAAACCTCGCAGGAGGAAACTCCTATGTATGGTTCTTGGTTTAGTCAACGTTGAAGGATACACTGTTCCAAAATATTGTGCATCTAATCTTTGTTTCCATAAGAAACCTGATCTGCAAACAAACGAAATAACCTTCCTGTCGGTAAGATGGCAGAAAGTGATGATGAAAGAGAAGCAGTTAGAATAGCAACTGAACTCGTAGCAGCTGATAATACTATGCAAGACGCAGACCCGAATATAATACTCATCGCGGTCAACGTAAGAAAATCTATAACTTTAAAACTTATAGAAAATGGACTGACACCTAGAGGTGGCACAGTCATATTCGTAATAGAGGCACACGAATATCGGCAGACAGAGGTATTCTATTCATGGATACACTTTCCAGCAGCGAACGCTGTAACAAAGCACTTCCACTATTGCAAAACAGAGGAACCTCCTAATGAGTACACTCCTTTCGAGGAGGTGGAAGTACCACTCAAATTTCAAGAGCACCTGCTCATGTTTAATGGCGCCCTAAAACATAATAATCACATAACCAGGCTCGGTCCACTAGGTAGACCAGGAGCAATGTGGCCGGTCCTAGCCGGATACACACCACATCCAGACATCGAAAGAATGTCTGCAGCAGATCTTTTAATACAACTAAAACAATTAATAAAAATACATAGACAATTAGTTCAATATGTAATGCGGACTTCAACAATCCAACCAGCAATTAAAATTCCACAGCTGACCCCCCATCAGGGGAACACAAATAAAATTACACCACAGAACATACAATCCTGCCTAGGTAAAGTTCCAGCTAAACGGGAACAAATACCATTCTGGTTAGCACAAAAATCACCCAAATAGAGGCGGTGTTTCCCGACACCACCCCGTTGGAAAAACACAGGATTCTGACTATCTGTCTTCCAATGGGAATCGCACCACACGTGGAGGACTGTGACACTTGGGGTACAGTCTTTGCTTCCATTTACACAAAAACGCATGGTGTTCCATCCATCTCGGTAATACCAGATGTGCTAAAACAAATTCAAGATGAATACGGTCCAGAACCCGCTTTAACTCTTGGTATGAAATTACTAAAAGACTTCAAGCAGGTCTCGGCAATACTATTAGCCAACATAAAGGGAGAAGCAGCAAACGTGGCGATCCGCCAAAGGTTAAAAGAAACAGATATAGCAGACCAACCAGCTGAAATTGCCAGAATTATAGAAAAATCCTATGAGGAACTAGGTAGAGATAGTTTAGGTGGAATACCAGTAAAATAATAATTTAACATCACAAAAAAAGAGCTGGGATGGAAACAAACAATCCAATCCTAAAGAAAAGAAATTCCAGTCCAGAGGAAGGTCTCCTCGGCGGAGAGAAAGGTCTCCAAACCCCAAAGTGAGCCCTCTGGGAAAAAATACAACCTTAGAAATAGGGATAATATAAAGAAACCTGATAGATATCAAGATTTTGATACACGTCCCTCTCAATCTTTTCAGACTTCCTCGCAGAAATCGGAAAGAAGAGGACGATCAGAACAAAGAGAAGAGCACGCCAAGTCCAAAGACAAGGAACCTGCTCATCTAAAAAAAGAAATTACAATTTCCAAAAAAGAAGGTAGCCAGTATTAAAGTAGTTAACAATGCCGAGAATACTGAGGACACAACTGAAAAACGGAGAATGGGCTCAGACAATGCTAGACAGCGCAGCAGAAGTGAGCATAGCTCGCAAAGTCCTTATGAATCATCTGGAGACAGTGGACACGAATGAATAACTTCAAGTGGAAACTGCAGACACCAGAGTTAGCAAACCTCACAAAATATATGAAATAACTTTACGTATAGAAGGGGATAAGACTAGAAAAATAAGGGGACTATTTTGGGATAATCTCTCCAAGGGCTATGACATCCTTCTAGCTGAAAAAGACTGGCCACCAGAGTTTGTCAGGGACTGCCCTCATGGCGAAGAAATAATTATGCCTGCCTTCTCAAATCATATCCCAATTCATAAAAAATATACACTTGCAAGAAAGTGGGCAGTAGCTCAAACTCCTGCTTTATATAAAAATCATGAAGGATGGGATGAGGACTCTCCTCCTCACGAAATCCAGTTAAAATCACAACCTACTGCACAAAGACAGTACCCAATTAAGCAAGAAGCTAAAAAACAGGTAAAAGAAATCCTAGATCAATTAGAATACCAGGGGGTGATTGAAACTTGCACCTCACAAATGAACAACCCTTTGTTTCCAGTTTCCAAACCAGACAATACATATCGTCTAGTTTTGGATTACAGACACCTTAACTCATGTTGCAAAACTTTTGCAGTGCAAAACTCGCATAGTGCAGCACTAATGAATAACATAGTGCGCAAAAAATACAAAACAACATTAGACATCTCTAATGGATTCTTTTGTCAAAACATAGCACCAGAGAGCAGATATTTGTCTGCGTTCTCAATAAATGGCGCTCAAAAACAATTCTGTCGGTTACCCCAGGGGTTCAAGAACAGCCCAGGATTATTCTCAGCGAGAGTAACAGAGTTACTACAAACCTATGATGACGAAGCATTATCTTATGTCGACGACATATACCTAACAGATGATGACTTGGATACTCACTTGAAGAGAGTGAACACCATAATACTTGGGTTCGCAGCAGAGGGTTACAAATTCAACTTTAAAAAATCCAGAATTGCCCATCTAACAGTCCTGTTCTTAGGATATGAATTATCAAGTGAAGGCAAAAGCCTGGCTGACAATTTCCTGGAGAAATGTGCCGTACTCCAAGAACCTAGAACACTAAAAAACCTACAGTCAATTCTAGGCTTCCTAAATTTCGGAAGAACATACATTGCAAATTACGCAGAAAGGGTCAAACCCCTTTATGATCTAATAAAACCAGATTTTAAAAGAACCAATTGGACTCAAATACACACAGAAATTCTGAGATCCTTACAAACTGACATGTTAATAAAAACAAAATTAGAAACACGTGATAACACACGCAATCTTGTGATTCGAGTCATCCCAGGAAGATGCGGATTCACATACCTGACCTCTAATGAGGGAGAAAAGGTACCAATTGCATTCAAATCACACTTGTACACAGAAGCTGAAAATAAGTTCAGCATTAAAGAAAACATTGTTCATGCAGTTCAAACCGCAATAGCTAGAGAAAAAGATAAAGCTGACGGTAGACGGATCACAGTCAGAACAGCAGAATCAGCCTTTGAGGCATTAACAACACCGTGTAATTTACCAACAACAGCATTGAATCCGAAATGGATACAATGGGTGAATTCCATTACAATGGACAAAGTAAACTACTACTTTGATCCAGAACTAGAGGAACTAAAAAATCTAGAATATGAAAGAACATTCCCTCTGCCAATCGACATTCTGCCCTTACGACAGTACGCGTGTGTAATCTATACAGACGGACATGCTCAACCCTCCGTTTGGGGAGAACAAGCATACAACCCCACATGTGAGATTACAAAAGAAGTGTGGCGCGGAGGTAAACTAAGACCCCTATTAACAAAAACACACTCAGTAGAAACTAATTCAGAACAACAGACTGAAATAATAGCATTGAAAATGGCGCTAGATAATGCAGATCGCGAATTCCCGACACTTATAGTGTCCGATTCATATTACTGCGTCAAATCATATAACAACGATTTGCAGACATGGATTCAAAACGGTTACAAAGATGACACAGGTGCAACAATAAAGCAAAAACTGCTTTGGGAACAAATCGCTCTTTTACAAAAAGAACTACCAAAGACTCACGTGACACACTCACTGAGTCATCAACGTGATGGCGTTCACGTTGCAGGGAATTCATTGGCTGAGACAGCCACTGCGGTAGCAACTAAATCGGCTTCCGTAGCTAGAAAAAAGCGTACAATAAAATACATTGACGGTGAAACAGCGCTGGCGGTGAGAACGTCATCAAAAGGCGACTGCTCAGCGCTACCGATCAACTATCCACTCAATTATACATACATAATCGATGCAAACTCCGTCCCTTTTGCTCGAATTCCTGGAGTGGGGGATAGAGTAATTCCAAACATGGACAGGAGAACCTTGTTAATAGCAGACGCACATATGGGCGAGGGTCTCAGACACCTCAAACTAAAAGATTCTCTGGAAGAATTACAATCAATGTACTGGTGGCCAGGCATGAGCCTGCATCATACCATTTTTGTAAAAAACTGCCCAAACTGTAACAGAAATCGCAGTGGCGAGAAAAACGGTATACTACCGTGGCGTTTCACTCCAGAAAGGATCAACAGTAAAAAGCAAAGCGTCCGATTAACATATACAGGCTAGTTTCCACTTATAATGTAGATCCCCAGCACTCGGCTGACGTCTGGACTGTTATACAAAGATTTGCGAGTCTAAATGGCATATACGCTAGGAGCATGCTACGTTTGACCAATGTTTTCACTTTAGCCCTCAAGCTTGTGGGGAAGCACGGCCAAATGAGCATAGCACAGCGGGATTCTTCTCACTTCCTTCCTGAGGGATACGGGATGGTGTAAAGAAAAAACCAAGGCATAAAGCTATCTATAACAGAAAGGATATTAGGTTCGGTAGCTGGGTGGGTCAAACATCTAATAAGTGTCCAACGTAGTCTAAATAACCTGCCAAGAAATTCTCTGAAGGGATTCAGTCCGTACGAATTATTGTTTGGAACTAGGATGTTAGTCTTAGATCTCGACAGTCAGACTTCAGTGGTGAAGGAAAAAAACTTTGATATCAAAGAACGTTTGGCTATTTTGCAGGACTTAAACGAAACAAGAAAAGACTTGAGCAACATAAAGTTGAAACAGCAGCCAACAACCACTGAAGAACCACCACCTGTCCCAGCAAGACCTGTCTGGATTCCAAAAGTCGGGGATCTAGTCAGAGAAAAGATCGCGGTAAAGAAGGAATTTGGGCCTTCTTACAGAAAAGCAGTTCCTGTCTTGTCTATCAACGGGACAAGATCAGTTGTACTACCGCCGCTTGCTGGTAAAAAGGAGAACCGAGTTGTATCCATCGACCTGGTAAAACCACAATCATGTGGCCGATAACAAACAGTAGGCCAAGTGGACTCCCGATAAGTAGTAGAACACCAAGGTTTGCTACAAATACAGAGGTCCAAACTAAGAGGCTTATCACATTCAAAACGCCTACAAACTACAACAAGGACTGTGCAACAATGCAATGGAACTTAAACCTCTGAAAACCCAAATAAAAACATTTAGTAGAGACACACCAACCTACAATGAAGTAACAAACGAATATGCAAGAAACAGTAATCCTGAAGCAATTGGAACAATTGACAGAACTGCATCCGGCTACTTCATAAACTTCGATGATTCCTCTGAAGACCTAAGTGAATCAAAAACACAGCCATCTACAAAAACCTTTAAAGATAAAGCTAAAAAACTTTTGAAACCACTGAAAGAAACATATCTAATTTCTCCATGGATTGAATTTTGGGTGGGTTTTGGTGCATTTATCCTCATACTTTGGCTCATCATGGTACTAACTTTGGGACGCTTCATTGAGGGAAAATATGCTAAAATGGACACAGCAAGTCAGAAAATCAACTTGATCCTCAAACCGCACACATCTTCACACGTCGAGAAAAGAGAACTTTCTTCAGTCAACTTCACAGCCAATCCTATACCGGGTGGGGTAGCATGGGACAATACTGACTACGAAATTTATGGTCCAGTTGAGATCCTGAAATATCCACACCAAATCAAGATCTCGTTGAGTGACTTCGTTAAACCAAGCTCATTTGCTGATGATTGGGACTTTGAAAGTATAAATAATATGATGTCTGACTTAGTGATGTCTGCTAAATTTACCAAACATGATTATTTGCAGGGTTCGACTAATTATGATAGTATGTACTGTTACAACCACTATGGTAACCATTTTCTACATAAATCTGCACAACCTAGAAATGTTTTAAATTATAATCAATGGGAACATTGTGCAACCCCTCCAAAAGGAAGCTCAAGAACCTTTTATGACAAATATTCATACTTTTCAGGGTTCAACACAAGTAATGCTGAAACATTTTATTTCAAATTGTCGAATAAGACAGGGACAAAGACCATGATAACAAACACGAAATTGATATATTCAGACTCATTTTTTGAACAAATGAATACTTTTGGTTTTGATTATTGGGACAAAAATGTTGAAGTAAAAAGTGTTTGGGGTACAAAAGAATGGCAAGTACAAGGTATAGAATCATTGTTTAGAGCCTGCATGATCCCAGAACAAATTATATTTTTAAATGACACTGTTCAACAAACCACCTGTCTTGGCTTAGCCAAAATCAAAGACTTAAATAAACCGTCTATTCCAAAGCCAACTATGAACAGCAATAGCTCTACAGATGAAGAGATAGACGTAAACTATGTATTAAACCAAAACAGAACACATCCTGATTGGAAACAGTGGTTGATCTGGCCCACAGATACTAATAACTGTCAAGACAGATTCCTGAACAAAACACAGGGGTTCAAATTGACCAGGCCAGACCCTAGATATTCCCAAAGACAACACCCAGGGATAATAACCACCTACAGTGTGGGCAAATTATGCCTTCAATGGCTACAAACTTCCACACTGGCAGAAATTAAGCAACACCTAACTTTACTTACTGATGGTGCTGACTTGCGTGATTTCATTATGGGACCACGCAAACAGCGTCAAAAACGCTTCATAGCAGCCTCTGTATATGCAGCTTACAACGAGGCCTGGAAGGTGACTCAAATTGAGACAGCAGAAAGTATACGGGAAATTGACCGTATTAATTTGGAAAAATCACTTTCTGTAGTGGACAATGGGTTAATGACTCTGTCCTCCAGAATTTTTTCTTTGGACAGCATTGTGTCTTCAGCAATCGACATAATATCGCAAGACTTACTGTTGTTACAACATGGTCAGTCTCAATTGCGTTCTATTGTACAGCTTGGCTGGACGTTACAAAATCTGCGTTCAGGCTATGTGCCTTGGCGTTTAATCAACACAACGTCACTATTCAATATCTTTAACCTTACTGATAAACAAATCAGTATGGCACAAAAGGGTGCTGATTATACAATCCTGAGCATTGAGAAACTCGAGAGATTACCAGTGACAATGTCAGAACGACCTGTCAGTGAATGGATAATACATGGGATAATTAATATTCCGATATCAACCTTCAGGTTTCAATACTGCCAAAAATATATACAGGCTGGCATGTACGAAAAATTGGGAAAAGGGTACATTAAGACAACATGGAACTTGCCCTATTCACATGCATGTGTCAGTAATAAAGGACAGAAAGTGTTTCTTAGTGGCAATAATTGTGCTATGTCACTAAGCGGTACACTTCTGTGTAATGGAATTAGTTTGCATGGAGCCTGTGAAGGGAACTCAAATAACCTTTCATGTCACCAGCTAGGCACACCTGCAACAGGAATAGAACCATTTTTTCAAAGACTCTATAATGGGAGTTACATTCTAATTGTGGATCGCAGATGTTGTAGTCTTATGCCCGGGACTCCTTATCTCGTAACTACGACTGCGAAGGTCATGTGCTGTGGACACTCATTGTTCCCCAGCTCCTTTCCAGACAGGGAGGCAAGGGCATGGCCCAACTTGAAAATTACTTCTATTCGAATAGATAATTTAAGCAGAATGAAAACAGTGCTTCTTCAGACGCCGACCAGACTCACGTCATCAAAAGAAACGTATGATCTCCTAGTCGCAAGGACGACTGCAGAGATTCACTCATTGTTATCAACTAATTCCCCCATACATTTTGCAGAAATCCTGAATGAAATCTTAAATATTTCTGATACCAGTCGAGTCTCAAAAGTATTTAAGACAGTATTTTCGATGGCATTAACACCATTCAAAGCCATACTGGGTATTTTTCCAGATTTCGTCCATTCGATTTTTGGCGGACTTTTTCCGTCATTTTGGGACTAATTGCAGGAATCCTATTCTTAGTCCTTATATTTCGTTATGGCAAACCATGTCACAGACAAAACCTCTTGCGACATACTGGGTACTGGGTATTTTTCCAGATTTCGTCCATTCGATTTTTGGCGGACTTCCCCTCATTTTGGGACTAATTGCAGGAATCCTATTCTTAGTCCTTATATTTCGTTATGGCAAACCATGTCACAGACAAAACCTCTTGCGACAAGGGAAGAAACAATCCGAGCCATTGGATACCGGGATCGGATATCAAAAATCCTGGGACTTTCCCGGCTTAGAGACCTGAACATGACTTGGTTTCTTTCATTTCGACCAATGTGGCATCGATGTGTTTTACCTGTATTAAGGTGCTTGCTGTGCGGAGAAGAATGCGTGTTGGACACCTGTCTGACGCTACAATCAGATGCGCCAATGGATGCAGAAACATTGTTGAGTCCGATAAAGGCTCATGCTTTGTGCTGCCCTCAACGGCTACCAATCCTGATGAAGGCATTCGTGGAAACTTCACCACTACGATTAAGGGGTAGTGAAGTTCAAGATGAAAGCAGCATCGATCAGGTACGACCTTCTGTCAGCAATACTAATCAAAACGTCAATGGAGACAATCATGCGCACGAATGCATGGTTACACCTTTTTCCGAGTTAGTGGAACTCTCCCAGGAAGCTGTTGACAGCTTTTTCGACAGTCTAAATGATATGAAGTTCTCACCAGAGCAAAAATGAAGACTTTTGAGCAAGCTAGCACACGGCGTTCCCTGAATTTGGCCTTCAACTAGAATAGCAAAATTACATGAACAATTTCCCCTCCAGTTCACGGACAGCAATTTTTTCAGCAGCCCCAAAATATTTTTACGATTTTTTCGGGACACTAATCATCTGCTTAAAGTAAGAACTATTCTTAGAGAACTAAAATTTCTATTTTTAGAAACTTTATAGACATTAGCTGCCCGCTGGTATGTTCATAATTATTTTTATTCTGTGATGAAATGGTCTCGAACTTTTTTCTTCTGTATTAAGAGCCATTTCATGTGTAAATTCTCATATACCAATTAGCAATAATGTATACATATGCGTGATTACTTTAGCATTATTCTACAGCTTGAGTGCATATAATACATGTGACTGTTTTTTCCGTATATTAGATAATTTCAAAATGCATTTTATGTATTTTGGGGTGGTAAGGTATACACGATACTCTACAGTATGTTTTACTATGCCTAGATTCGTAAATATGGCCATAGTTAGCGTGGAGTGGGTGTGATGTATTCCTATAGGTTCTGTATCGATCCCCCTATTCCTGACCCTGTTCTGGTTAACAAGTTAACTAGCAGCCATCCCATGATGCAGAAACCGTTATCTGATGAAGCCACACCACGGCACAGGAACGTGTTATCTGATTAGGTCATAACGCTTGCCATCTAATTAGACAAGCGATATTCCTCCAGCCCCTGATAAGGCATACGGAGTTCTCAAAACAAATCAAACCTATGACAACCTGGGAAAAACCCTGCGGCCATTGTTTTGATTTCATCGAGAACTTCAGCAAAAGAATGTGCTAACGACCAAGTCGTATGACATCCTTATTGACGTATCTATGTCCATCCTTACGTCAATCTCGGCACCTTACAGGTATAAATATTACCCGTATTGCCTTAAGCAAACACACGCGGTGGTGACGAGATCGGAGCAGCCAGACTTGCCGAAGCCCAGAGCAGAGCAGACCCCGCTGGCGCAGCCCCGCCTTCCTGACGCGCTGAGAACGAGACGCTGCTTTCTCCTGCCGAGAAATCCAGCTCCGGCGCTTCCGAGCAGCCCTCGCAGGCAGCTTGGAATATCGAGACCAGAGACGAGAGATACCATCCCTCATTCATCTTAAATTCCAGGTACAGAACTGAATAACCCCTTGCAGAGAATTCTTGAGTCAGTCACTTGGCAAAACAAACTTAACTTAAACTGCTACTTTCTATTCCCGCCCACGTATTAGGCTTAGGTCAGGTACACTGGGGTAGGCGTAGTTAGAAACACCAGTTGAGTACGATTAGTCAAATGTATATGTGTATGTATCTATTTCATCCATTTTAAACCACCATATGGCTTAGAAACCATATAAATGTTTTTACAATATTATTTTATACTTCTGCTTTTATTGTATGCACTTTACTTAACCATAAGTATTGCGATAATATCGATCCATTTCTCTTGTATGAGAAAAGAGACTGATCAATAAATACCATCCTTTATTGAACACGCCCGTCTCTTCCTTTTCTCTACAATCTGGTGAGACTAAGAATGCACGTACTGACTGAGTAAAATAAGTTGTCTTTTGTTTTCACACGACTCTAGAGATACACTCTTGATTAGGGGAGAGCAAAGTTGTCATGTTCTATGGTTGTCAGAAACTAAATCCCTTCTTGTCTATCCAGGGAGGTTCAACTCCTCCTTGCCTATTCGAGAAAGTTTCTAGTGAACTCGGAGCTAGCTGGCAAACCCAAAACTTTAAGTCTAATATCGACAATAGAAGACCTAGTTAACGTCTGGTCTAGGCCTATACTATTGAAGGTATTATTCCAATGCGCAGAGCCTATTGGGATAATAGGAACTACACTACAGTTGGTCCTGAAGTAGCCGATGACGAACAACCGAGCACCAGTCAAGAGGATAGGATACCCTTAATCGACCTGACCGAAGACCCAATCAGAACAAGAGAGCGAACCTACGAAGATAGAGAGTGGAATAGAGAGGAAGAGATAGGCACAAGCGAAGAACCTCAGATTATTGAGATTCACGTCAAATCTGAGGTAGAAGAGGAAGGTCAGACAGGGACAGAACAGGTGATTGACACACATCCACTAACTCCTGAAATTGAAAGGAGTCAGACTAGAACTAGTGAAAAGGTTCGAGCAGAAGTAAATCAAGGGATCGAAGTGCTTGAACAGGATCAGATAGAAATAGAAGAACGTGTTCAGGACACAGAAACAGAGACACTCGAAAGTAAAATCCAGAATACACCTGAACAAGGCCAGCTTAGTACCCAGGCATATAGAGACAAGACCTGGAACTAGTCAGACAGGAAGGGAAGAATCAGAAGTGCCACAAACAAACGAAAATAAAAGAGCATTAGAAGACAGCCAAATCACAGTGCCAACTAAAAGACTCAAGAAAAAGAAACATATCGAACCAAGATATATTAAGAGACTAAGACTGAGAATAAAAACAGTAGAGGAGAAACTTGCAGAAAGAAGGAAAAGTCCTCGTATTACAGAGCAAGCTGGAGAAGGTTCACAAAGGAGGAGTGAACGAATAAAAAGACTGAACGAAAAATACCAAGATCCTGAATGGACATATTTAGTGTTAGAAGAATTCGAAGATCTTGATATTACTGACGAAAGTGACGAAGAACAGACAGCTGATTATTCTGCCGAAGAAGACGAACCAACCTGAAGTTGTGCAGGGTAAGCTACCTGTGCAGAGTTACAGAGAGGGGTTGAGAAGTCTTCTTCTGAACGAAAATGTCTGATTCAAATGTGAATGGAAGGCCTAGACGCAGTTGTTGCAGAACATGCTGCAGAGTATGTATATGTAGCATAGCTATAGTGTTAATAATTTGGATAGGACTAACAGTTTTCATTCCTTATATGGTAAGCAAAAATACTAATATTGACCCTACTCAGACTGTGACCACTGACACTGAAGAACTGACAACACGAAGTGTAGAAAGACGTGAAAAAGCACTCAGACAAACAAAACGAGACTTAGAAGCATCAGATGAGGAAGGACTACATTATCATGGAGTTAAAAACCAGACACAGTTAAATGTTTTCGCTAATCTTTTAGTGCACTATGTAGAAACTATGGAAATAGAAGACTGCTATGTCTGCATGAAGCTACCTACTTCTGTAGCTGAAGGCGTGACTTACCATCACCTACCTTTGACCTATGGAATTTCCTGTAGCATTTTAGCTAGTTTATTTTACAAAAGAGGACCATTACAGTACTACTATTCTAACTCAGACGTGATATTTTCTGAACTTCCCATACGTGGAAATTTGAATCCTGTACATACTAAAAGTGATGTTACACGTTATATGGGAGAATACTTTCTGACAATAGGTACTATAGACTTAATGAAGCACACAGAGATAATTTGACCTGTTCATTACATGAACAAGAAAAAATGTTTTTAAACATGGCAGAGAAAAGAAGGGAGAGTTTCCAAAGAAAAGCAAATGATAAAAGACAGAAAACTCCTAAATGGGCTGAAAACATGGAAAGCACCTCAAATGGTGGGAGTGGCCCTGCTTTGTTGCTGGATTTCGAAAGGAAATGGAAACTCTGTCTTCATCGCGAGAGGACTAGTTATTATAATAACATTTTCATTGGTTCCAGTCAATGTGAACACAATTACAAGGTAATTGGAGGTTGGGGTTTCAAAAATGGGTCAGAACCTGTGTTTCCCGGAATTTATTATATATGTGGAAACAAGGCTTATTTCAAATTGACGGATCACTGGTATGGAAGCTGCTACTTTGGCATTGTTTTCCCGAAAATATACCATGTGAATAAAATTGCTGGAAGCAATGAAAACACTAATGGCTTAGTGCGTAGAAAAAGAGAAAGCGTAGGTGAAATAATGGGTAGTATTTTTAGTGCACTGATACCTGGAGTGGGAGTGGTTCTGAACACACACAGAATTTGCAAATTATCCACAATAGTGGATGTGTTGTCTACTGACACAGCTCATGGATTTCTATTGGTCAATACCGAAATGGTTGCGATCAGATCAATGGTTTTGCAGAACAGACTTGCGCTTGACACCTTATTAGCAAAAGAGGGCGGAGTCTGCCAGATGCTGAAGGCGCAACATTGTTGCACTTACATACCGGATAAAAGTGTACAGATCAAAAGATATGTGAAAAACATTACTAATTTGGAAAAGGAACTCAAACCACTGGAGGTTGATAGTGCCTGGAAGAGACTTGTCGATGGTCTCTCCAATGTAGGTCATTGGTTTGTTAATTTATGTAAAAGTTTATTGTTTAAGGTACTGATGCCAATTGGAGTGATAGGTTTCATCATTTTTCTCATATTTGTCTGCTGCAAATGTCGCAAACACACAAAGAAAAACGCTGTGAATAAGAGAGGTGTGAAACGGAGTGTGGATGAACTAGAATTGGAAGACTTGAATAATCAAATTTACAAAAGGGTGAAAAATTCTCACCCTAACAAAGATGTGAAAGAGAAATTGAATAGGATGTTGGAAGAAATCGAACTGCACAAAGTGTGAGAAAAGTTGGCATCTGGTTCCATTAAGTTGTGATGATAGTAAATATCATCAAAGAGGGGATTGATGAAGCAAGATTTTGCACATTACGCGACTTGCTGAAATCAGGAACCTCGATTCATTTATAACTCTGTAATCCATATTGTATGTCTTACTAATTTCCTTTATTTTTTTTGATATACATGTATCTTAGTGATGCTTGCCTATGTGTTTTACTAATACGATTAATCCTTGTCTTAAAATGGCCGTCGCTTGGGAATTTACTACTGCGCATGCGTTAGTCAAACTCACGTGACGTGACGTAGTCGCAGTTGTGGTGGGAAAATGTGCGCATGCGTATTTGCCGCTAATATGGCTGTCTGAATACTCACATGGTGAAGCTTGCGCAGATGCTCTCGTGTTATTGTCTGATGCACTAATTCCTAATGGCATAGTATATTTTTATAGTAAGAAGTATAAAGTAACTACTCATGGTATATTGTGAAATCATTTATTTCTATGTTTTAATTTGTTTTCGCTTACTTTTCATGTACCGCGGTATTGAGGGTCTTATGCACGGCTCAAGACTCCATATTAAGAGAATAGTCTGCGCATGCCCAAACTCTAGCTGTGGCATTGACAAGATGCCAACTGAAGGTCCCTGCCAAGACGTGCCTGGGAAGATGCACCTTCACCCAGCCGGAGAAACAGAATTTGTACTGCATTTGCAACAATTGTATACTCTGCTATTGTATTCTGTGTATTCTCTCATGGGAACCCCAAATTCACTAGGCGGTTCCTTAAAATGCAAAACCGAGCTTGTAGAAGTTTGTTCTGATCGGTGTGTTAACCTATCCTATGTGGGGACCAATCGAAATTGGGGATTCTGACACTTTGCAACATTGGGGGGTGGTACACTGACCCGAAAACAGTATATCTAGCCTAGGTTCAGCTAGAGAAATTGTCCGACTTGTCTGAATAGCTGACCTGTCACTGACCCAACGCACTCAATAGGTGACTGAATACAGAGCGCTGCGGAGCACTCTGTCCGAAATTTGACTATAGACTTTAAAGGTTTTACTAAACCTTAAGTGCTGGCGGAGCACTTTGCTGGGGAGTTCGCTAACCCAATCGGGGTTCTGACTGATAGCTGCAGAGAGGGTGGAGCGCAGGCGTTGCTTCCAAACTGTGGGTGCTGGTCGTGCCTTGGTGGTCCTGTCCTGATCCTAATCTGGTTTTCCTGTCCTGTCCTGGGGTGTCCAATCTGCACCTGCTGTCCCATAGATGACTGTCCTTCCTTGGGGTATTTCCTGTCCTTGACTGATCCGTGGCCAGGGTTGGTCTGCACACCTTTCTAGGTAAATATAGTGCGAAAACTCTATACTGCATCTTCTATTTTTCTGTCTTTGCTTAAATAAAGACATTTCTTTGCATATGTGAATTTCCATGCTTTCCGCAACCTATTATAAAAGTCATTCAGTATATTTTTCTTAGCATGTTCCTATGTTCCCCTACCTTTTAGAACACATTCTCTCCATTCTGTTTATGAATCATAACTGTGGTATATATATTCTCCTGAAATCCGATTTTACGAAAATTGCTAGAACTATAGCATGTTCCAATTCCCCCCCTCCTATAGATGTATAGGATTTCCAATCCATTCCTTGCAGTATTTTTCCCAACAGTAAAGTCTAGTTCGTGACTCAAGTTCTAAATCTATTTAGTAGACCGCATTGTTATAACTTTCTTGTAGACTTATAAATGGTTGCCCTGACACTGTTCCTCTATGGCTATGTTCTTTTCGTTATCTTGATTATTGATTGCCTTCTAACTGTAAACTTGCTGATTTCCGAACCTGATTTCTAGATAAACTTTTAAAACTTCCCAGTTGTCTGTGATCATTTAATGCGAAATAGAAATAAGTTGGGTTTTGTATTTTGCCTGCCTTTCTTTTACAGCTAGCTCCCAGATCCATTGTGGATCTTAGGTACCTGTAACGGTGGATTGGTAAGTCAGGTACACTAGAAATAAATAGGAAGGAACCAGGGTTACTGGTAGAAGAATTGGTAGGTCACCCGATTAATGTAGGTGATGAATTGGAAGAATATGGGCCTGGTACGTGTATGGTGAAAATTTTATTGGCCGGGTGACCTGCGATCTCTATCAATACGATGGCAGAGTCAGAATGTTGCATAAGAAGTTCTTTTGAGCAGTGGCCCACTACCGGGGTGTGATCCGTGGTTGTGTGGTAATTCTATGAGGGAAATTTATAACTGGCAACTGGTAGTATAAAATACGCCTTGAACTGTAAACTGTAGCCCACTACATTATCTCCGCGAGGAGTTGTGCTTTTTAGGTGTCGCCTGAGCCAGCGCATGCGCTGCTCTGGCGAGACATTTAGTAAGCGGGTTTTCAAAGAGCAACCCACAGGACATAGGCTTTTTCAGGCCACCAGCTGGCTGTTACACGCACAACCACGCGCAATGTGCACAGCTGCCAACTGGCTTTTACAGGCCACCAGCTGCGCGTGCGAGGTGTAAATCCCCTCTCCTACCCCCTCCCTTATCCCACTCCATCCACGTCAGCTTCATGCCTCTACTGTAGCATGCCGCGCGATCACTTTAATCAGTTTCCGCTTTCCTCCCCTCCCCCTCCCTTATCCCATTCCCTCCTCGTTAGCTTTATGCCTCTCTATACTGTATCAGAGCGCGTCTTTTATTTAACTTTCGGGCTGTCTGCGCTTCTACTCCCTCCACCCCCCTCACCACAGTAAGAAATGCTGTGCGGTGTACTCCCCAGGAATCAACCGTATTGTTCTCCCGCAGTCCCCAGATATTGCAGTTACACGAAGTATCACTTTGCAGTCTGTGTGGTTGTGTGTTTTTCAGACATTGCTTGCCTCGAGACCCATCGCTCCTTGTTCGTGTGCATGCGCATCAGAACTGAACGCGGCATTTTCAGCTCCTCAGTCATAGCGCTGAGTTCCTTCCTGCGGTTCGCTATCACATCAGTCTAATTTATCACCTGTACCTCCGTTTGCAGGTAGTATTTATTTATGAGCTTATAAAGCGCACTTATGCCCAAGGGCATCCTAGTTTGCATGTTTGTACAGCCCAGGCCAGCTCTGTTCACCAGTATGTTACTGCGTGTGCTGTGATCATTGGCCGTGTAATGATGTTAGCACGTGGCACAGCCACGCACTGTAAACTCTGCCAGTGCAGTGATAAGGTTTGAGCGCTGGAAATATTCTGCGCTAATATTAGAGAGTCACTGCGGATAGGCAAATTCACGTCTGTGAAGCAGTATTTACATTTGTTTAAGACCATTGTGGCTGACACTGACAATTTACTTTGTTCCTTTCACACAATCCAGAGATAAAATCCACCATCACGCAACTAATTGGAGAGAGCTTATGATCTCCCCAGAGAGCATAGCCAAAAGATTCATGTCAAGAGGACAAGACTCTTTCATGAGGACCAATCTATGGCTGGAAAGGGACTAATATCACCGACAAATCGTTAGCATTAGGTTTAAAGTGGGCTAGCTTAATTCAGAATGGCCGGATGATGTGCTCTGCACTGAACAATAAGCATATGTGGAACTTTTAGAGTCCAAAATTGAATCCTGGGCAAAGTGACTCCATTTTGTAATCTGAATAAGAGAAAAGGCTAAAAAATATTACTTTATCTGTTAACGCTATATGGTGACAAAAAAGAACTGGTGTAGGCTTTGCAAAAACAATTAGCTTCTAGATTAGCATTATTCGCACACACACACAACAGTAAACATTTAATGCAAATAAGGTACTGATCTGGGCAAGGGACAAATTATTTTTGTCCTGATGTGTTCAACAGCACTGGGCGTTTGGATTGTTAAAGGACAGATTACTGTGTTGGAAATGCATGTTTCTGAGCACGTTTCTTGAATGTTTCTTTTTAGGTCTCGCCTACGCAGTGCGCATGCGCTGCATAGGAGAGAGACCTAATGCCATCGGCACAGCTTTGGGGGCAAAAACGTGCACACGTTGTATTGCTTGCAATGGCAACGCTGGCACGTCTGGCGATTTTCTTGCGTGGTGGCGCCATATGGTCGCACGCTCCCGCAAGGGAATCGCGCAGACTCCCTCCCCCTGTAGCTGCCTCAGACATATCGCGCACAGTAACAAAAGTGCACTCGGCTGCCTGCAGGATGCAGGCGTGTTTACCTCACGTCAGTTCAGAGTTCAGCAAAACATGTTTTGGGATCAACGAAGGCAGCCGCGCCTTTGTTTTCTTGTGCCCTGCTTGCCCATAAGACATGGACAGCAACATTTTTTTATTACACCTAGGCACGCCTCACTACAACTTTAACAACGATGGGCATGTCATAAAAAAAATTGTGCGCTCAAATTCAAATATAACCTCCTGCACCAGATACATCAGAAACTGCGTCCTTCCTAGTGTACGTGCCTGCCCTTCCAACCCGATCTTCTTTCCCAACATTGCGACTCAATTTTGCACAGTAGAGCCAGCCTCTCTCCATTCCCTGCATCCCTCCCCTTGCACAGGCTCTGGTTTTGGAACATGCTCGCCATTGTTTTACTTTATGTTTTACACTTCACAAACATTTGGATTTTATATTTGGAAGGCACGGAGAGTTTGCTGTGAGAGTGTCTGATCTTGGTTGCACCTTTTCATGCTCTGTACCTTCAGGGGGCTTCTCTGCGCCACCCGAGCTGGTCGGAGAGAGTCAGCAGGAGGAGGAGTCGCCAATTCCTCTTGAGCCATCCAGGTTCCACACTCTGGTAGCTGCCTTAATCCATGCTCCTTTTCCCCAGTGATGTGCCACCTCGCCCCCTGCAATTTTCAAATTAAGCACGGGGTATCATCTAAAACGATTCTCAACAGACTGTGTTAATTCATTTGTTTTCTGCTAACACATATTAATTATTCTTGTACGAGGACAAATGGACCCTTGCCTCCCTTTCTGCTCAGTCAACTGTCTCTGTGGTAAATTTACAGAAATTTACTGCAACGGATGGTGAGGCACTAGAACTGGTCTGGCAAATCCAGGACGCGTGGTAGCCCTATCAATGCACTTTGGAATTGTATTAAGAAACGGACCCGCTCTTTGTTAAGGGTGACCAACTTTCCAATATCACTTTGTGGGATACTTTGGGCGCATAGAGACGCCGTACCGCGTCCATAGACAGTCGTCAGAGGATGTTAATTGGGGAGCAGGGGGCTGAGTTGTGTGGCACATTTTGGTGGTTTCAATCTTAAACCCCCTCATTTAGATCTGCCCATTTTGAAAGAATTAATTTGACTGGGAAATGTGCTTATCGAGTATTATTTCTATTCATAATGTATTTCAGTTCTAATCCCTTTACCTTCTCCAGACATGACAAAAGACCCAATTCAGGCGGGAGCCTCCCGATTTTTTCCTATGCCAGCCGCTGTCTTGTTTTAGGAGCGTCCAACAAATGTTAAGAAAGGTCACTCCAAGCCGGGATTTCAGTAGATCCACATATGCTAATATTACAAACAATGACTGCAATTTATTTTCATAGTCAGTGGTTACCATGAAAATCTCTTGTGGATCGGTCCCTGCTGGACCAGGGTTGGACACCCTGAAAAAGCCCCTAAACGTTGAATCTCCCCTGGACTCTTAGGCAACAGGGCCTGATGCTGGCAAGCAAGCATCCGAGAAGGTGCCCCCTCACCACCGAGGTATGTGGGTGTCTGCTTGAACTTGACCTTTAGACCAGTGATAGCATTGTGTGTCGCCCAGGTATTTTAAAGTGACTACAGTAATCCTTTCATATATCTCACCTGCATACCCACGAGAAACCTCCTTATTTTGGTTGCTGTAGGAAGCAAAGCTCTATCAACCCCTGCAACTCTCCTCGACTCCTCCGAACAATCATATTTTACCAGAATTAACAGCAAATGGACACCAGAAAATAGTACTCGTGCAACAAACAGAGAGGATAGAACCAGGAGACAGTGCTTTGAGTGTATATGTGTTGAAGCGCTATAATGTTATGCTGGGAACTCATGCCTGGAAGCGGCCTGTGTAATAATAATAATGATCAGGGCCACTGGAATTATGCGGCAGGGAGGACTAAATTGTGTGATACAGCTGGGTATATTGTGCAGCGTGAAAATGCTAATTATGTGGCTTTACGTGGCACATTTTGTTGATTACCACATTACTTTTGAATTGGTAGGCGTGTTAACACTTTCCGTGTAAAGGTTTCACCCCATCAGTACCACTTTGAAACACAAATACAGAAATAAGCAACAAAAGAGTGAGCAGTCGACGTGCCGCATTTTTAGTAACTTTTGCTAGAAACATGCCTGTCCTTGACCCCGGCCAACTCCCGTCATTTGTAAATTGCTTATTCCCCTAATTGCTTGTTTTATTTAGGTTCAGGCATTTGAACACAGGAGGGTCCGGGACGTGCTGCCAGAGCTGTGTTACCTGCTCATGTTTGTCTGTGTCTGCACCCCTCCCCGCCTCGCCACACATCAGTTCTTGTTATTATTCACGCTTCTCTTTACAAAGGTACAAGATATGTATCTATGCACCTTTATAAGAGAGAGTACAGTCGTTGGTACGGTCCTGTTTTTCGTCTGCATGTCTACTAAACACAGTATCAGAGCTGCTGTAGGGACACATTTGTGGTGTGCATGTATTAGGTGCTTTACGGGTGCCCCCTGCTCAGCAGTTTCTGGCCCCTCTATGGGGACTCACCACATACTACACAATCCTTACAGTAGACTTGCCGCAGTGGCCGTTAGAGAGCATGCTGGCTCAGGGTTTGCTGCTCCGGCAATGGCTTCCCGGGTTTTTCTGAGATGTGTGCCGAAAGCTGCCTGCTCCTCTCTAGGCTCCACTCTGAAGGGCCACCTGTACAAATGCGGGGGAGTCTCGACGGGGCGTGGCCTAGCGGGCGAAGATGGTGGACGCAGCTTGCTAGAGCTCCCACCGGCCCGACATTGATCCGCACAATTATCCTGGCTCCCGGACCTACCTTGCAGCATATTGGTTCAGCGTTGGTGTCGGACGGTGTGAGGTGCCCTCCGGTGAAACGAGCGGAGCTCCCCGGTTCTCTGGGGCCGAAAAAGCGGCAGCGACGTCTTGAGGCCTGGTCCGGCATGCAAAGCCGGGGCCTCGATTTTGGTGGCGTCCGGACGGGCGACTCTGGTGCTAGTCCCCGGCCTTGGCTGCTGGCGCCGCCCCGAGCAATCAGAGGGGCACCAGAGCAGAGCGTGGGAGCCCCGCTGTGCCCCCCGCTCTCTGAGTAGCAGCCCGGGTGGTTCAGACGCCAGAGGGCGGCGGTGGCCTGTGCGGCGGCCTGGAGACCGGGGCCTCGATTTTCGTGATCCCCGGCCACGAGTGGTGGTTCCTGGAGCCGACTCAGACAGCGGAGTGGGTGGCCCTGCCTGCCGTCTTGGCGGCAACGCTGGTGCTTGGACTGGAATCCTTGCCTAATAGCCGACTGGAAGCTCCTACTGGTGTGGTTCCTGGGTCCTGCGTGAGCCTGGTGACAGTGGCTGGGGTGCTGCATCACGATTCGTGAGTCCCTCCGGCCCCGGTGTGTGTGGACAAGGGGTCTAGGAGCAGCGACGGCCAGCGGGCGAGGACCCTGGGCTGTGGTGTGTCGGGACCCCTGCGGTGTGCGGACTGCCCTGAGGCCCATTGCAGAACATTGGCGCGGCGGACCGCATACAGCCTGCAACATGACAAGGGGCGGAGGGGGCAGTGGACCCGCTAAACAAGGGCCCATAGACAAATTCACTGGGCCGAATGGAGGTGCCGGTGCATCGGGGGGGAGCCAGAGTGCGGGACCGGATAATGCGGCTCTTATGGCGGCGATCACCCAATCCAGAGATATGCTCGACGCCAAGATAGGTGCGGTTGGGGCAGACGTGACCTTGCTGCGCCAGGACCTTCGCAACGCGGTGACCCGCATCACGGAGGTGGAATCCAGGCTCTCGACCGTAGAGGATGATGTGGGGACCCTGAAAGAGAAAGTGGCCGCGATGGAGAAGATTCAGAGGGGCCTGGCGCTACGGGTGGAAAATGCCGAAGGGCGGGCGTGCAGGAATAACCTCCGCTTCGTGGGATTTCCCGAGGGCTGCGAGAAGGGGAATATGGAAGGCTTCTTGTCCCAGTGGTTGGAGTCATGGTTACCCCCGGATGCGCTGTCCCGGTGCTTTGTGATAGAGCGCGCCCATAGAGCCCTTACGCAGAAACCGCCAACAAGAGAGCGGCCCAGGCGGTGATCGCTCGGATTCTGAACTTTCACGACAGGGACACCATCTTAAGGGAGGCGAGGGCGAAAGACACTGTCATGTTCGACAATCAGAAAATCATGATCTTCCCGGATTATACGAAGATGGTGCAGCAGCAACGACACTCCTTCATAGCGGCCAAAGCGAAGCTACGTGGCTTGAAGCTCCAATATTCTCTACTCTATCCGGCCCGCCTTCGAGTGATTTTCCAATCGCGGACCCACTTCTTTGACACCCCAGAGGACGTCTTCAAGTGGACGGATGAGACGGTGAGGGTTCGGCCACATGCTCAACCGGGCCTGAACCCGGGTTCCTCTAGGAGCTCCTCTCCAGAGCGGACCGACCAACGTGTCCGGGGAAAGAGACACAGGAGCTCTAGGTCACGGCAGCGCTCCTCTTCTCACACTGGGGTGAGAGATGGAGCACCTACAGACTCGGACCAATCTAACAAGGACAATTGAAGGACGTTGGAGTGTAAGGTGACCTATTGCTGTAGTAGATTTTAGCAGTGAGTGGCTGATTAGTATGTCCTGCTGCCCAACTAGTTTTGGAACTGGATACCTTGACACTGTTTGCTATACATGTTGGGGATGATGTGGGGCTGCGGGGTGGAGTTCGGGGTGCTTCGTATTAAGGGCTACATCCCTCCATCATAGGCGGGTTTTGGTAAGGGGGGGTTCCTAATGGTTGAGTGGGTAGTTGGGATCCATTGGTATGGTTGGCCTTGGGCGCTCTGTTTTGGGCCCGAGGTCGCCCATGCCGCGACAGATACTTCTGTGTTCTATGAGGTATAGGGGTGGGGGGCGGGGGTTGAGAGATGGGAAGTTCAGGGGGGTGTTTTGGGGGGGTGCGGGTGGGGGGGGTAGGGGGGTTTAGTTAGTTGTGCACGTGATTTTCATGCTGAGCTAGAGCTGGTGCTATGTATTCGGGCCTGCTGTTGGGTGCTTTTGCTTTGTGTTCCCTGGGATCATGGTTGATGAATTGCCTCCGGGGCCCCATGGGGTGTCCATGCGCATATTGAGCTGGAATGTCAGGGGAATGCTGGATAAAATAAAGAGGGGTGCCGTTCTGCGATGGGCAAAGAGGGAAGGGGCGGATGTACTGCTCTTACAAGAAACACATATGATGGGGACGAAAGCACTTTGACTGCAGAGATTTGGCTACCACCAGGTTTTCCATGCCGGCTTTTCGAGGGGCTCTAGAGGGGTCGCCATCTTGATCCATAGACGACTAGCGTATGTGCATGAGAGACTCTGGTTGGACCCGCAGGGCAGATATATTGTTGTGAAAGGAATGGTAGGTACGGAGCCTGTTGTGTTTGGGAGTGTCTATGCCCCTCCCCCTCTGCAGTGGTCTCTGGCTGAACGGCTGTTTGTGGTGTGGGCGGAGGTCCCGGAGTCCCTGGCCGTGCTAGGTGGAGATTGGAATGACGTGCTAGATGCGACTGTGGACCGTCACCGGCTACGGGGGGCACCTGCGGTGGCCGCCCCCTCCCGATTGCGTGCGATGGTGGATGGCCTGGGCTGAGTTGATGCTTGGCGACCTCTGCATGCTGAGGCCAGAGAGTATACGTATGTTTCGGCAGTGCATGGCTCCTTTTCACGGCTGGATTGTGTGTTTGTACCCAGTGCGTACCTGAGCAGAGTGCGAGGGGCGGCCATTCTGCCTCGTGGGTTGTCCGACCACTCCCCAGTGGCTGTAGATGTTGAATTGTGCAGGCGGAGGCAGCCGTTCCGGTGGCGAATGTCCCCATGGCATCTCCAGCAAGCTGACTATGTCCATCATATGAGGGGGGTGATAGCCCACTATTGGCAGGAAAACCTGGGCGAGGACACAAAGGTGTCATTAGCCTGGGAAGCTATGAAGCCCACACTTCGTGGGGTGGACATTGCGTGGTGCGCGGCGGCTCGCCGCCGACGCAGGGAGGCCATAGTTGCGGCGGCGGCGCGTGTAGAAGTCCTTGAGCGGCGGTGCCAGGGAGCGGGAGGTGGCGAAGCTGTGCGGTTACTCCTGCAGGCGCAACAGGCCTATGCATATGTATTGCTGGATGAAGCTCGACAGGCCTGGCTCGCCACACGCAGTAGGATTTATCAATGGGGGGACAAGTCGTGCACTATGCTCCATAGACTGTGTCAGAATACCATGCAGCCGATTACGCTGCCTGGACTCACGGATGATGCTGGAGTTACTATGACGGATCCAGTAGAACTGGCGGCTTGCTTCGCGCGATACTACGCGGAACTGTATGCGCCGCAGGATTGCCTTCCAGCCGAAGCAGTAGACAAGTTTATTGCTGACCTGCCCCCGAGGGCTGTCTCTGACGAAACGCGGGCGATCTTGGACCTCCCTATTACAGGGGAGGAGTTGGGAGACGCTCTGGCGCAACTCAACACGGGAAAGGCGCCCGGGCCGAGTGGCTTCCCGTGCAAATTCTACAAGAAATTCCAGCTCCAGTTGGGGACTCACTACAAGGCGGTCCTGGAGGCTGCACATGAGTCGGGTCGGTTGCCGGCGGACTGGCGACATGCTGAGGTGGTGGTGTTCCAGAAACCGGGTAGGCCGCCTGCTAAGCACGACTCGTATCGCCCCATATCGCTGCTTAACATAGAGGCTAAACTACTGGCAAAAGCGCTGGCGAACCGGCTTCTTCCCTATGTGGCGGATCTAGTTCATCCGGACCAGGCAGGCTTTATGCCGCACAGGGCGACACGACACAACGTTAGATGGGCACAGACGGCCATGGACGCGATGGGGGCCACGGGTGAGCGGGCAGCCCTGTTCCTAGCCGATATAGATAGGGCATTCGACTCTGTGATTTGGGCCTACCTGTTTGCGCTCCTGCCTCGCCTTAATCTAGGCCCAGTCTTTATCTCATATGTTCGGCTGCTCTACACTGACATCACGGCCGCTGTGCGGGTCTCGGGTGCGGTTTCCGCGCGGTTCCCAATCGGTCGGGGGACCCGTTAGGGCTGCCCGCTGTCCCCTTACCTATTTGCACTAGCTATGGAACCCCTAGCCTCCTGTGTGCGCATCGATGCGCAGTTGCAAGGTTTCAGATGGGACGGGGGACGCACTGATAGGATTGCGCTGTATGCGGATGATGTCCTATTCTTCCTTACGGACCTAGATAGGTCGGGCCCGCGGGTGTTGGAAATTATGCGCATCTTTGGTGAGGTCTCGGGTCTGTACCTTAACCCGCGTAACTCCACCCTGTGGGTACTGGGCGATGGAGCGCGTGCGGGTCGCTGGGCGTCGGCCCTGAAGGTGGCGGTTGGAGGCCTGTTATACCTGGGTGTGTTCTTGTCCGAATCTGCGTCGATCTCTTCGGAGCGAAATGTGGTGCCGGTCTGGGATAAAGTTCAGTTGGACCTTAAAACGTGGGCACAGATGCCCCTTACTATCTTTAGTAGGTCTGCGATATTCAAGATGGTTGCACTTCCATGCCTTTTATATCAGCTGCAGAACCACCCTCATCCGATTGCACCCCGGTGGTTTCGGCAGGTTAACTCGGCATTGGGACGCTTTTTATGGGCTGGGGGCGCCGCCAGAGTGGCACTGCGTACGTGTTTTCTGTCCACTTACTGAGGTGGGCTTGCGACATCGGACGTGCTGTCCTACTACCAGGCCTCCCACTTGTTGGTCCTAAACGAATGGTGGTACGGAGATAGAGGAGACCCCGCATACACCTTGGAGCGCTCGCTGATGGGGGACCACACTTTGCATACGATTCTATACTCGGCCAGACTGCGGCGGCGGCTGCCCCGTGCCACACAGGTGGTATTTACGATATGGCGACAAGCGCTGCGCCGCATGGGTTGGTGGGGCAGACTGACGGCTGAGACTCCTTTGTGGCATAATGGGCAACTCCCCGCATTAGCCACGCTGTCGGGGTTTGACGGATGGGATTCAATTGGGATCTCATCGCTAGGACATGTCGTGTCCGGCACGGCACTCAAGTCGTTTCAGGAGCTCAGGGTTGAGTTTCATATGCCCAACACCCAATTTTTTAAATACCTTCAGTTCCGCCACGCGCTTGGACCTAGCTTGGTGGGCATGGAGTCGCTGCCAGAGTTCAGTCCCCTAGAGGCGAAGGTTTTTATGGGAGACCTTGGCGATAAGAAAGTGTCCCGCATATACCAAACCTTGGTCACTCACTGCTCCTCCCCCCTCCTTAAATTGAAGGAAGCCTGGGAGCGGGATATTGGCCCACAGATGAGGATGATTGGAGGGAAGCTCTGGAGTCCCCGCGGGGTGCAGCTATAGCGGTGCGCCTGCGACTGATTCAGTTCAAATATCTACATAGGGCATACTATACGCGAGAGCGATTGTGGAAGGCGAGCTTGATTGGGTCCCCGGAGTGTCTGCGCTGTGGTGCTGAAATGGGTACTCTGCTACATACTGTGTGGTCCTGTACTGGTCTGTCCCGGTTCTGGCGGGGTGTTTGGAGCTGTCTATCGGAGGTACTGGGATGGGATCTTCCCCAGACCCATCGTCTGGCCCTTCTCCACTGTGAGAAGTTGGCCTGATGTGCAGTGCTCACTATTCTAGTGATCACTATATATCAGTCCAAACAACCCTTATTGATGATTGGTTGTAAGTCAACCTTATAGACCAGCTATCCTAGTAGCATGGATACGAGCAGTCTAAGGCTAAGACTCTAGAGGGCGTGTTAAGCCAGCTGTTTTACCATCACATTACCCCTTGAACACCCAGTGAAAGGACACCACACAAGTTGTTATGAAAATAAACAGTGTATTTATTTATAACAAGACCACCCTGGCTCTTTATGAGACAGGGAGCTAAGCACACAACAAAACTCTTACGAAAATACTTTTAAGTTAGCACGTTACACAAATGCCCGAGGGGCACGAAAAACCATATACGCTAAAAGTGGAATGCGAATTACTAGCAGGTAAGTAACAGTTCTAATAGGCTTTGGAATCGCTAGGACTGGACTAGGGAATCGTTAGATTACTACTAGGAGGCCCAGGGGACTCGGGTGCAGAGTGTGCACTCTCACGCGGGATGCGGGACAAAGTCTATGGAAGCTAGAATTCACAAAGTTAGTGTTCACGGGCGAACCCGACCTGGTAGGGAGAAAACGACAGTGGATCCTGACCCTTGGATAGTGAGGCTATGCTGGGACACCGGAGTGCCGAAGTTACCTAGCCCAGGGGCTGCAGCTGCATAGGTCTGAAAAGACGTCGGGGATCTCGTTGCCGGACCAGGAGCCTGGAAGGAAGAAGTTGCTGGCAGGCGACCAGTGAAGGAAAGTTCGATGGATCCAAGCCTGGATCAAGGAAGAAGAAAACCTGAAAGCAGAGGGGACCAAGTTCTTGAATCACTAGCCAGTGATTAAGTGGGCACCAGGATGGCACCGGGCGAAGTCACCGCAGTCAGGTGAGTGGGCGCTGCTGGGCTCTGCAGTCTCTCGGACCAGGAGGCGTTGTCGGCGACCAGGATGGAGGTGCGAGCTGTCCCACGAAGGATGAAGTTGTCGGCGTCGAAGTTACCCAGGATTGGGCAACAAGCCTTGGCTAATTCAAGCCCACGCGGTGGACTCAAAATGGCGTCTTGAGTGGACCAGGAGGGTCCGGGGTGCTCCTCTTCTGGAAGGGAGCAAGGGCCAGTCTGGAGCAACCAGACCAGCAGCAGAAATGTCGTCGGGCGTCGTCAGGAAGGCCACAAGCCAACGGGCTAGTAGCCAAACAACGCGGTGAGCAGCGGAAAGCAGAAGGGCCCCACGCAGATCGTGGAGATGCTGGGGGGCTGCACTTCGGAGCTGGAGCTGCTCAGAGTCGGGGTTTCTCGGACCCCAAAGCACTCACCAGTAGATTACTCGGCGGGCTTGCTGGAAAGAAGTCGTGCAGTCTTGCAGATGGCCGGTCCCTTGAGGTCTCGTCGCACCCACGGTTCTCAGCTGGGCTGTAGAGGTGGGTAGAGGTCAGAGGTGCCAGGGAAGCCGGTTCTCGTCGAGCTGGGCAGTCGGATTCCGGAGGAAGGACTTACAGCAGACCGCAGTGTTCTTGGATGGTGCCTGCGGATGCAGGGTGACTACTCCTTAGTCACAAGGGAGAAATCTTAGGAAGAAGTCTTGAGTTCCTTTCGCAGAAAGTAGTTTCAGGATTCAAAGATGATCTGATTTGGAAGGGGGCCAGTCTCTACCTTTATCCTGTAAAAAGGGGCTGGCACGCGACTAAGTCCTGCCCTATGGGTGGGACTAGGAGGGGGGTGGTTACACCCACTTCCTTGGCGGGCTTTTCCCCAGCACAGGGTCTGGAGTGACCCTGGAACTGGTTCCAGCCAGCCTATGCACAGTGAGCACCGGGGTGCCACGTGCAGTCACCTTCCTCTAAAGCCCTGCCTACCTACAATACACAAAACCCTGTCTGGGACGGTGCTGGCACCGCCCCTGGCAGGAAACCCTTTGTCCTTATCTCCTGCTCTGGGAGGACTCCCAGCAGCAGGAGGGCAGACTTGTGTCTCGGTGGCAGCATCCATTTTGTGGATGCTAAGGCTCTGTCTGACTTTTAACCGGGTTATAGGTTACATGCATGTCGTGTCCCTCTAGAAGGGTGGAATGCTAACCCCGTCGCCAGAATTGGCGAGGGGTTAGTATTCCAATTCGTATGACACCTTACTCGACATGTTTTGATAAAGCGATACCAGAGTTGGCACATAACCGCGAGGATTATAATGCACTTAAGAGTATATGGTATGCGATATCATGGAAACGGCTAAGGGATGGATCCCGGAAGCCGCAGACAGGCTCAGCTCATGCCAGAGCACCATCTCACACGATTCCAAGCACTCTGCCTTCAGGATTGTTAAGGCCTGCCATAGGAGTGACTGATAGGAGATCTGTGTGTCCATTTTAGGGTTAGATATAGGTATACTATATCTAAAGCAAAGGGTGATTACACCACCTTGCCCCAGCTGTCAAGCAGCCAGTTGTGTCAGATTTGGATGGCCAGCCAGGGGTGGCATAATACATGCTGCAGCCCCTGGTAGGCCCTGGGTACACCTATGCCCTGGGTACCTAGGGTACACTGTACAGGGACTGATAAGGTGGCTCAGTATCCAATTTAGATATGTACCTAAGGTACATGGAATCCATTTTACAGAGAGAGCAGTGGGCCTGAGGTCCTGAACAGCAGGGCCTCAGGTCAACTAAGTCAGAAAACCAGCAAAACACCAGGCAAAAAGTTGGGGGCAACCATAGTCAGGGGTCAACCTTCCTACATAACCCCCCCCCAAACGAAAGGAGATAAGGCTATCCTTGTCCAGGTAAGCCTATATTGCCTAAGTGGCCATTTAAGGAAGTACCAGCACTGGCATGGTTACCCCCTATGTCATGGTCCACTAAGCAATCCCTCACCCTAAGGGTGTCTGAGGGTCTCCACCATAGGGAATCTCTACCTGTGGTGTGTTTTGTCAAAGAAAAAGGCTGGTGCTGAAATGGAGTACTGAAGTGAGGCTCCACTAACTTTGGGCTCAGCTTCCTCCAATCATCATCCACCATAGAGGCCTTCCTTTCCAAGACTGAGTTGTTTTGGGCTCTCAGGGTCAACCTCTGGCTACCTACAGCTGGAGGTTGGGTCCCTCTGTTTGGCTTACTGGAGGGACAGGTCAGGTCTGGGGCCCTCAGGTCCCAAGTTTGGCTGTGCCCAACAGTGTCCATCTGTGGGAGGTCCCTAACTAATTTTAAGGGGGATCCCTCAGGAGTGTGTCTTATTTTCACTTGGCTAGGACTACTAGCTTCAGTGCCCTTAATCTGTTGATTGGGGAATTCTTTAGGACAGGGGGCCCTTTGGGGTCCAACACTGGCCTCCCTGACCTCTACAGCCCTGGGCTGACTGAGGCAGGGTAGAGAGGGGCAGGTTACCTGCTCCAGACTGGGTCCCACCTTGGAAGGGTCCACTGACATCAGGGGTTCTGCCAGGCTAGGCCTGACTACCTCTGTGGCAGTTTCTTCACAAGGGGTCAGATCAGTTCCCTGAGGAGGCTGATCCTTTCCTAAAGTCTGGTGGGAGGGAGATTTCTCTTCCTCCTCAATACTCTCTGTCTGAGTGGAGTGATCCATAGTTTCAGGCTTCACAACACTGTCACCTGTCTGAGTTTGAGCTGTGGCCATCACAACTCTCCCAACCTTTTCAGGAGGGGGCTCAGTTTGGGTGTGGGCTGTGACCATCACAGCCTTGACAACCTGTTCTGGGAAGGAAGTTGTCTGAGATGGGGTTGTGACTGGCACAACCCTCCTGACCTGTTCAGGGAGGACATCTTGGACTGGGGCTGTGGCTACCACTGCCCCACTAACCTTACCATGGATGTTTACCATTTTAGAATGGGTTTCTTGCTCTACTTCAGCCCAGGCTGAGAGCTCCAAATCATTCCCCAGTAGGCAATCTACAGGCAAGTTTGGTGACACTGCCACTCTCTTGTGGCCAGTGACACCTCCCCAGCTGAGATTGACCACTGCCATGGGATGATCTCTCTGTACTCCATCAATATTGGTCACCTGGTATGTGGCACCAGGTAAAAGTTGCCTTGAGGGGACTAGACTCTCAGTCACCATAGTGATGCTAGCCCCTGTATCTCTATAGGCCTCAACTTTTATACCATTGATGAGGGGCTCCTGTCTGTACTTGCCCAAAGTGTTGGGACAAGTTGTGAAGTTGGCAAACCCCATGCCAGTCTCACAGACAAGAGTATCTAAGTCAGGGGACCTGGTTAGGCCAGAGTCCCCAGGAACTCCCAAAGTAAATGCACCCAAATTCTTGGGGGCACTCCCACCACCTGGGGGATTACTACTAGTAGTAACAGGAGGTTTGGGAATGTTACTTGGGGGTATGTTTTCCTTATTGTTATTCTTTGGGCAACTGCTGTCAGTTTTTAAATGACCCACCTGTTTACAGGGATAACAATAAGGTTTCTTCTGGTTGTTGGAAGGATTTTGGGACCCACCCCCCTCAGAGGATTTTTGGGGCCCTGATGTGGTTTGATCTGTAGATTTATTCCCACCCTTCTCTTGAGGCTTGGTTGATTCCTTTTTCTGGTCACCACCTTGGTTCTTGGGCCTAATCCTGGTTCTGACCCATTTGTCTGCCCTCTTACCCAACTCTTGTGGAGAGGTCAGATCAGAGTCTACCAGGTGCTGGTGTAATAACTGGTTCTGACAATTATTTAAGACTTGCTCTCTCATAATTAGATTATACAATCCCTTGAAATCAGTAACCTTACTACCCAGTAGCCAGCCTTCCAAAGCCTTAGTGGCACAATCAACAAAGTCAGACCAGTCCTGAGACTGAGTTTTCTGGGTGTCTCTGAACAGCAACCTGTACTGCTCAGTGGTTAAACCAAACCCATCAACCAGTGCATTTTTCAGGACCTGGTAATTGTTAGCATCCTCAACTCTAGTAGTGAGGAGCTTATCTCTACCTTTACCATCAAAGGAGAGCCACAGTATAGCTGCCCACTGACTCTGGGGAATGCCCTGCACAGTGCAGGCCCTCTCCAGAGCAGCCATCCATTTCTGGATGTCATCCCCTTGCTTAAAGGGGGGCACTATTTTAGTCAGGTGTTTAGTATCTAAACCCTTCTCTCTATCTCTTGGGAGATTGCTGCCACCAGTGGGAGCTAGCCCACTCATCTGCTGCTCTCTTGCCAGGGCAAGCTTCTCTTTGGCCAGGGCAATTTCTTCCCTTTCAATCCTCAGTTCAGCTTGTCTCATCCTAGCTTCATGCTCCTTTCTCTGAGGGGAAGTAAATCTCCTCTGTGGAGGATTCCTTCTCCCCTGAGAAGAGGCATTAGAGTGCAGAGATCTATTGGAGTCCCTAGAAAGAGATCTATCTCTCCTAACTCCAAGGTTAGGCCCACTTCGGGTTAGTACTGGGGGGCCCCCAGATCCTAGCCCAAGTAAGTCTAAGTTGGTCCTAGTTAGCCTTCTGACTACCTCAAGACCTTTGTCTACCTCATCCCCAGAGAGTACCTCCTGATCCTCCTCCTCAACTGCTGAATCAGTGTTGGGGAGATCTGGATCCCCAGAGGTTCCCTCTAAGGCTGGCATGTTCTCATGTAACTGAGAAAGCTTTCTGGCATCATATGTCTCTAAGAGACCTATCAGAAAGGAAGTGGTGGGGTTAGACCCCTGCTTCAGTTTTCTGGAGACACAGATCTGTCTCATCTCATGGAAACTGAGAGCTGCATATCTTGAAGTGACCTGTGGAGGGTCAACACTGACCAGGGGAGTCTCAGTAGAGTCCCCCTGAGTCGACATGCTTTTCTAGTGAGGTGTAAGTGGTGCACTTACCTACACTATATGTTTGCCTACTGATCCCTTGCTAGAGTTGTAGTTTAGGGTGTGCTAGGCCCTAGGAGCTACAACAGCTGGTTCAGTAGAACTCAGAGTATTCTAAGCTAAGTTATATGTACCTTTAGTACTTATGTGATCTTTCACAAGATATTCTTAGGGCATGTGTGGTAAAACAACAGCAAGCTCAAATCCCAACCGCTGCTCACCAATGTGAGAAGTTGGCCTGATGTGCAGTGCTCACTATTCTAGTGATCACTATATATCAGTCCAAACAACCCTTATTGATGATTGGTTGTAAGTCAACCTTATAGCCCAGAGGACCTACCAAATCTGGGAGAACAACGCCCGCTCCTCCGAAATTCCCCTCCAATGTGGCGTGCCTCAGGGCTCCTCCCTGAGCCCCACTTTATTTAATATCTATATGTCCACATTGGAGGAGGTCATCATCCCATTCGGAGTGAGTGTCGTCAGTTACGCTGACGACACACAACTGGTTGTGTCATTATCCCACCCCAAACAACAACCAGCAGATCTATTTAACTGCCTTGTGGAGGTCCATCACTGGATGAACACCTCTGCCCTAAAATTAAATGGGTCAAAAACGGAGGTTCTGCTCTTGGGCCCAAAAGGACTCACACTGTCCGCAAACATCTGGCCAGCATGTCTGGGCCCTCCTCCAGAACCCAGAGGGGAAGTAAAGAGCCTGGGAGTGTGGCTTGACACCGACCTCTCGTTCAAGGTGCAGGCAAAGAAAGTGGCCGGGACCTGCTTCGGACTTTTGAAGTCACTGAGGAAAGTCCTGCCCATCCTGCCCCCCAACTCCCAAAAGTTGCTTATTCAAGGCCTAATAATCTCGAGGCTTGACTATAGCAACGTGATATACCTGGGCGCCCCAGAGATGACCCTGAATAAACTTCAAAGAATTCAGAATACCGCGGCCCGTATCCTCACGAATACCCCTGCCAGAGCGTCGGCCAAACCGGCCTTAAAACTCCTCCACTGGCTCCCCATAAGAGAGCGGGTCAAATTCAAGGCCCTGTGTCTGGCTCACAAACTACGACGTAATCAAGGCCCCCCTGCTCTCAAGAAATTCATCGCCCCTTACAAATCTTCAAGACCTCTCCGTTCTGACACCGAAAACCTCATTGCCGCCCCCAAATTCAAGAGAGCCCGATCGGGAGGAAGACGTTTCTCAGTCCAGACTGCACGACTTTGGAACGCCCTCCCCCGAGCCCTGCGCCTTGAACCTCAATACCTCCGGTTTAGGAAACAGCTCAAAACCCACCTCTTCCCACAGTGAATCACTCACCCTGATCTGGTTCCTTTGTTCCGCCCTCCCTGCCCTCCCCCTTGGCCCTCCTTCCCTCTTCCCCTCCCTTGGCCCACTGTACTCAGGAGATAAGATTTTTTAGCGCTGGGATACCCCCGGGTGACTACGCGCTCTACAAAAATAAATAATAATAATAATAATAATAATAATCCTAGTAGCATGGATACGAGCAGTCTAAGGCTAAGACTCTAGAGGGCGTGTTAAGCCAGCTGTTTTACCATCACATTACCCCTTGAACACCCAGTGAAAGGACACCACACAAGTTGTTATGAAAATAAACAGTGTATTTATTTATAACAAGACCACCCTGGCTCTTTATGAGACAGGGAGCTAAGCACACAACAAAACTCTTACGAAAATACTTTTAAGTTAGCACGTTACACAAATGCCCGAGGGGCACGAAAAACCATATACGCTAAAAGTGGAATGCGAATTACTAGCAGGTAAGTAACAGTTCTAATAGGCTTTGGAATCGCTAGGACTGGACTAGGGAATCGTTAGATTACTACTAGGAGGCCCAGGGGACTCGGGTGCAGAGTGTGCACTCTCACGCGGGATGCGGGACAAAGTCTATGGAAGCTAGAATTCACAAAGTTAGTGTTCACGGGCGAACCCGACCTGGTAGGGAGAAAACGACAGTGGATCCTGACCCTTGGATAGTGAGGCTATGCTGGGACACCGGAGTGCCGAAGTTACCTAGCCCAGGGGCTGCAGCTGCATAGGTCTGAAAAGACGTCGGGGATCTCGTTGCCGGACCAGGAGCCTGGAAGGAAGAAGTTGCTGGCAGGCGACCAGTGAAGGAAAGTTCGATGGATCCAAGCCTGGATCAAGGAAGAAGAAAACCTGAAAGCAGAGGGGACCAAGTTCTTGAATCACTAGCCAGTGATTAAGTGGGCACCAGGATGGCACCGGGCGAAGTCACCGCAGTCAGGTGAGTGGGCGCTGCTGGGCTCTGCAGTCTCTCGGACCAGGAGGCGTTGTCGGCGACCAGGATGGAGGTGCGAGCTGTCCCACGAAGGATGAAGTTGTCGGCGTCGAAGTTACCCAGGATTGGGCAACAAGCCTTGGCTAATTCAAGCCCACGCGGTGGACTCAAAATGGCGTCTTGAGTGGACCAGGAGGGTCCGGGGTGCTCCTCTTCTGGAAGGGAGCAAGGGCCAGTCTGGAGCAACCAGACCAGCAGCAGAAATGTCGTCGGGCGTCGTCAGGAAGGCCACAAGCCAACGGGCTAGTAGCCAAACAACGCGGTGAGCAGCGGAAAGCAGAAGGGCCCCACGCAGATCGTGGAGATGCTGGGGGGCTGCACTTCGGAGCTGGAGCTGCTCAGAGTCGGGGTTTCTCGGACCCCAAAGCACTCACCAGTAGATTACTCGGCGGGCTTGCTGGAAAGAAGTCGTGCAGTCTTGCAGATGGCCGGTCCCTTGAGGTCTCGTCGCACCCACGGTTCTCAGCTGGGCTGTAGAGGTGGGTAGAGGTCAGAGGTGCCAGGGAAGCCGGTTCTCGTCGAGCTGGGCAGTCGGATTCCGGAGGAAGGACTTACAGCAGACCGCAGTGTTCTTGGATGGTGCCTGCGGATGCAGGGTGACTACTCCTTAGTCACAAGGGAGAAATCTTAGGAAGAAGTCTTGAGTTCCTTTCGCAGAAAGTAGTTTCAGGATTCAAAGATGATCTGATTTGGAAGGGGGCCAGTCTCTACCTTTATCCTGTAAAAAGGGGCTGGCACGCGACTAAGTCCTGCCCTATGGGTGGGACTAGGAGGGGGGTGGTTACACCCACTTCCTTGGCGGGCTTTTCCCCAGCACAGGGTCTGGAGTGACCCTGGAACTGGTTCCAGCCAGCCTATGCACAGTGAGCACCGGGGTGCCACGTGCAGTCACCTTCCTCTAAAGCCCTGCCTACCTACAATACACAAAACCCTGTCTGGGACGGTGCTGGCACCGCCCCTGGCAGGAAACCCTTTGTCCTTATCTCCTGCTCTGGGAGGACTCCCAGCAGCAGGAGGGCAGACTTGTGTCTCGGTGGCAGCATCCATTTTGTGGATGCTAAGGCTCTGTCTGACTTTTAACCGGGTTATAGGTTACATGCATGTCGTGTCCCTCTAGAAGGGTGGAATGCTAACCCCGTCGCCAGAATTGGCGAGGGGTTAGTATTCCAATTCGTATGACACCTTACTCGACATGTTTTGATAAAGCGATACCAGAGTTGGCACATAACCGCGAGGATTATAATGCACTTAAGAGTATATGGTATGCGATATCATGGAAACGGCTAAGGGATGGATCCCGGAAGCCGCAGACAGGCTCAGCTCATGCCAGAGCACCATCTCACACGATTCCAAGCACTCTGCCTTCAGGATTGTTAAGGCCTGCCATAGGAGTGACTGATAGGAGATCTGTGTGTCCATTTTAGGGTTAGATATAGGTATACTATATCTAAAGCAAAGGGTGATTACACCACCTTGCCCCAGCTGTCAAGCAGCCAGTTGTGTCAGATTTGGATGGCCAGCCAGGGGTGGCATAATACATGCTGCAGCCCCTGGTAGGCCCTGGGTACACCTATGCCCTGGGTACCTAGGGTACACTGTACAGGGACTGATAAGGTGGCTCAGTATCCAATTTAGATATGTACCTAAGGTACATGGAATCCATTTTACAGAGAGAGCAGTGGGCCTGAGGTCCTGAACAGCAGGGCCTCAGGTCAACTAAGTCAGAAAACCAGCAAAACACCAGGCAAAAAGTTGGGGGCAACCATAGTCAGGGGTCAACCTTCCTACATCCACATACTAGAGGGTGTTGGGGGAAACGTTTACAAGCGTCATCTGTTGTTGCTGGGCCTTGTTGTTGCCAAGCGAGACTTGGCGCGGGCGTGGAAGAGTGAGCGGGCCCCCCGTTGAGTGCTTGAAAGGCAGGGATTGATTATTGTATGGGGTTGGAGCGCCCGGTGTTTGAAGCGAGGGGGTGCCCCCGTAAACATTTCAAGATCTGGAAGAGGTGGGCGGAATATAGGGGTTTGACATTGGATCCCCCGGTGGAACCGAATGAGGAAGTGGTTTCGATGGACGGGCAGCAGGCCTAAGGAGACGCTAACTCTCTTACTGGATACGGACGATTACTGGTGACCGGCGATGATTACGTGCACAGGGTTAGGGAGGGATAAGGGGTGGGTAGTGGGTTCGTTGGGGGGTGCTGGGTGGAGGAGGGGACGGGTGGGGTTGTTTCTGATTGGGCCTGCATTATGCTCCTATATGCTTAATATTGTGGCAGGACGCTCCTGACTGTGGAGGACTGCATGTATGCTTTACCTGATCGATAAAATCAATAAAACTTTGTTGTGAAAAAAAAATGCGGGGGAGTCTCGATATCTCTGGTCACCCTGCGCACCATCTGGATCCGGCGTCCTTCCAGCAACACATACAGGGCAAGTGTGATCTGTGACACCACACACAGATAGCCCTGGCTTCTTGCAGGGCATGCAACCTAACATTACATAACATCTTGTTGCTGCAATATTACAGATCTCCGAAGCCCCCTTATTTTTAAAGATTGTAAATATTGAATTTGGTGTACAATTTTGAGCTACCTTAATACCTTACATAAGCTATGACCTTATAAGTGTTTAGTTATCCAGCACAATATCGTTGGTGCAACAACATCAAGTGTTGCATGGCTAAACACTTATAAGGTCCCAAAGGCTAGACCAATTGGCTATGCCAATGCTTGTTGTTAATTGTGAGTGACTCGTGCTTCCTGCTCTCGGCAGATAATTACTGTTCAAGTTCCGGGCTCTGCAGGAGGCACAGTGATTAGAGCTGCCTTAAAAGTTTCCAGAGGCGTCAGCAGCAGACCTGCTGGCTAAGACACTCTTGGTTACTCTGCAAGTCTGTTTCATTTTTGCAACATTCCTACCACCAGCCTGTTAATTTGTAAATGCATTAAGACAAGGAGAAAGGTAAGATTCTTCTTGTTTCTAATGCTATGGCCGTCTCTACCCCTCCACCTCCTCCAATGTCCAGCCCATGGCTTACAAGAGAAACAGGAAGAATCTTACCTTTCCCCTGTCTTCATGCATTTACAAATTAACAGGCTGGCGGAAGAATTTTTTTGGGGGGAAATAGATTTTATTCATTTTTATCAATTCTCACATATACAACATTCTCATGTTTCCGTGAAAACCACATGTAGGCACGCAATCATTCACCCCCGTGGTATGACAACAATTCATATTCCTGCATCGTGCTAGCTCGCCCACCTCTTCATCTCCTTCTTCGCAAGGAGTATTGTGCATCAGGTGCAGGAGTCATGTCCATTCTGATTTGTGGTGCAGTCCTGGGGGGCCGATCCATGCTACCCTAGGATTATGCTTACACTATCTTCTCCAATCCGTCTTACCAGACAACTAAGAACATAACCCCCCCCCCAACGTATTTCCAGCCTTACCTGGTCCCCTCCATTAGCCCCACCTTCCCCCTCCCCTCAGACATGTCGCTCTCCCTAACAGTGCTCTTGTTGTACAATATGCATTCCTATCACTTCGTTGGATTCCCTATGGCAGATGTCCCAACTAGGAGGTTGCACCCACATCAGTCGTCCCCCCACCTTCCGTCCCACCCGTTCGCCTGTGGTTGTGTTCCCGTGTAGTGAAGGGAGTCCCCCACACCAGGGGAGATCAGTCATCGTGATCAGTCGGGTTTTTAAGAAGATCCACCATCGCCACCCAAGCTCTCGCCGTGTCCAGTAATCTATCATTGTGAGTTCTCCGAGCCATCTGAAGCCGGAGGGTCCCCTCGCAGTCCGTCCACTTTATAAGTTTCCGCATCCATCGCGCAGTGTTTGGGACAGTGATCCCCTTCCAATGGCTAGTAATTTACCTTTTAGCTAGGACTAACCCTAATCTGAATTTGCTGGTGGTTTTATTACGGGCAGTTTGGGGGAACTAGTGTAACAGGCAAACACCTGGAGTTAGCTGCAGCTCCCTTTCTGTCACCTCCTTTAGCCTGGTCAGGACCTCCCCACAGAACCCGTGGAGTAGTGGGCAATCCCAGAACATGTGCATAAATGCTGCATTTTCCAGTCTGCATTGCGGGAAGGCAGTGTGGGAGCTGAAAAATTCATTGAGTTTGTTGAACAAAGAAAACTTCTCAGGGGTCCCACTGATACTTAGTCCTTTTAAACTCACAAAGAAGAAATTGGCACAGAAGCTGAAATATAAAAGAGACTCTTTATTATCCTCAAATGAGTGAGACTACGTAACACAGAAGCCTTAGCAACTGAATAAGGCAGTCTGAGGAGTGCAGAAAACAGAGGCCTTATATATGCTTAGGGTTACATACTCAGCATAAGACCCAGGGGCAGTCCTGGCTCATGCAAGCATGCAAAAATGACTAAGATGGGCATACAAGATCTGCTTGCTCAACAAAGTGGGAGGAGAGTTACTTCTCCATGCAGCAGCAAAAATAGCCTGACAGTTATACTAGAGAAGCAGGTGCATTCTACTAGCTAGGCCCTTCTGGGCATGTGCGAAGGTGGAAGATGCTAAACTTAGTTTGTCTCTAGGCAGACTACAAGACCAGTTAACAGAAAGGTAGGACAGAGCACATGGCGAGCACATGGAAAACAAAATGGCTGCCAGAAATACAAAATGGCTTTCACAAAGCGGATAAGATAACTTCTAATTACAAGATGGCTTCTGCTAATGCTATCCCATCGTTGCCAATTTACAACAGACGACCGTTTTAGCATTAGCTGAAGACATTCCTATGATCCAGTAGGAACATAGAAAATATTTGCATATTAATTTTTCATAAATTTATCAATATCCTAATTCATTGCTAGGTGGGCATTTTCCATTCTAAACATTTAATTAAGCGGGTATATATAAGCATAAGCAGGAATACAAAGATAATGAAGCATTGGGTCATAATTAACATACAGATAGCAGGAGAAAGTAATGACCACTATCACAAACAGAATTATCATTTTTCACAACCCTAAGCAAAAGCAAATCCTAAAATCATCTAGTAAACATTTTCAGGGCTCCTATGCATTTCAGTGACTATTCATTTTAAATTTCAGAATAGCTAACAGCACATATCTAATAAAAACATTTTCCAATTGACTTTTACATTTTCCTTTTATGAGGGCTAGAACATCAATTCAAGGAAAGGGCAAAGTTACATTTTTCAATTGCTCAAAAAAATGTTTTTCGTGCATAATAAGTATTACTAATGCAAATATTAAAGCGACTAAACATATTATTACAAAAACAATCCTGGCTCCAAGGGACCAGGAGGACCACACAGGGCCATAGGAATTAGAACAAAGAGCTGCAAAGGGCTGCTCCTCCTTAAAAATGGGACGACTAAAGGGGTACATTATTGACAAAAAAAAGATGTCCTTGGGGAAATTGAAGCTGCTGTACAACCAACCAGAGGGGAGTCTTCTCCCTGTGTCCGTTTGAGCCTCACAGGCAGGCTCTTGTTGTTTCCACGGTGGAGCTGCACAACTCAAAAATCAAAGCCCAGTTTCAAGGAAAAAGTCTCTTCTTTCAGGATAGGGCAGTCACCCACCAGGCAAATGCTCTTAGCGATCCTGTCCAGTGTATCAGGCAGTGCACCAGTTTTCTTCACTTCAATCTAACAAGCACCAGAGACGCAGCACCTGTACCCTAATCTCAAGTCCTTCCCTAACTCCTGTATTGCTCTGCTGGCGCACTGCTCATTCGTTGGGGCCACACATTGCATCCAGTGTACCCAGGTATCTCTTGACCAACAAACAAAGGAGCAAACTTACATTCACTTTAGGACCAGGATTCAAAGGCCTGATGCTAGGATCTCTGAAGCAAACCTTGTTTCAAAAGGGGTCGCCTCAAGCAAAGCCTCCTCGCCATTCTGGGCGGTTTGTGACCCTCAGCTGTGCATCAACCACAATTTCTCCTTTCTGATTTGTGACCCCGTCTTTTGCCCAAGACAGTGGCAGGGGTACACATTTGATCACAGGGCTTCCGCCTTCACTGAGGTCCTAGTTTCCAGCAATGCCTGTGCTGGTTACCTTCACTTTGGCTTCAAGCTGGACTGGTGCTGACGCTGACTCCCCAGGCTGAATCTGATGTCCGGGCCCCTCAGGCAATGGTTGTAAAGCAGCAAATATCTATTGGTGGACAGAACAAAAGGTACAGAAACAGTCTATCAACAGAGAGGATAATTTCAAAATTCTTCCTAGTCTTGGGACACCCCATATATTAGCAAGGCACCCAAGAACCACTTTCATCTATCTTTGAGAGAGTTAAAAAAACAGCCTGGACCTATTGGCAAGTATAAAAGGAACTCTTTGGTGAACTAACAAGATTAAAGAGAGTTAAAAAAACAGCCTGGACCTATTGGCAAGTATAAAAGGAACTCTTTGGTGAACTAACAAGATTAATACATCACCCAATCCCAAGCAGCCAAGTGTGCATTCATTTTCTAAATTCAGAGGAAAAAGAGAAAAACAACAGAGACATACTCTAAATCAGAGGTCTTCAAACTTTTTGATGCCAGGACCCCTTGTAAAACCTTTTTAGGCGTAAGGACCCCCTTCCGACAAAAATTTTAGAAACTGGTACTCCTCATCATCAACAACTATCTACAACCATAATGCGCCTGTTAGACCTCATCACATCCATCCATCCATCCATCATTCATCCATCCTTCACCCATCCACCCTTCTTCCTTCCTTCCATCCATGCATCCATCCTTTACCTATCCCCCACCCATCCATCCACCCATTATTCATCCACCCGCCTTTTCACACATCCATCCATCATTCATCCATGCAACCTTTTATCCAACCTTCTATCCATCCTTACATCCCTCATCCACCATTCCATCCATCCACATCCTTTTACCTACCCCCGCACCACCACATTTTACACATCCATCCATCTATCCACATGCAACCTTTTACCTCCTTCATCCATCCACCTTTATCATCCTTTCATCCATCCACTTTCTCCTTCTCCATACATCATCATCATCCATCCTTTCATTATTCCATCCTATATCCATCCACCCTTCATCCATCCCATCCATCCTTCATCCTCCACCCTTTCCATCCTTCATCCATCCATCCATCCACCCTTTCACACATCCATCCTTACATCCTTACATCCATCCACTCATCTTTACATCCATCCACTCATCATTCATCCATCCACTCATCATTCATCCATCCACTCATCATTCATCCACCCACCTTTTCACACATCCATCCTTTCATCCTTACATCCATCCATCCTTCCTTGCTTCCATCCATACATCCATCTACCCTTTCATCCTTCCATCCATCCTTCATCCATCCACCCTTTCATCCATCCACCCTTTCATCCGTCCATCCATCCTCAATCCACCTTTTCACACATCCATCCATCCTTTCATCCTTCCATCCACCCTTCATTCCATCCATACATCCATCCACCCACCCTTTCATCCTTCAATCCTTACATACATTCATCCTTCATCCATCCACCCTTTCATCCATCCATCCACCCACCATTCATCCCCCACCTTTTCACACATCCATCCATGCAACCTTTTATCCATCCATCCTTCATCCATCCACCCTTTCATCCATCCTCCACCCACCCACCTTTTCACACATCTATCCATATGTATATATATATATATATATATATATATATATATATATATATATATATATATATACATACACACACATGTACACGCACACACACATGTATGCATGTGAACAACCCGAATGACAGAGTGCGGGCAGCTAATGTGCGTGTTTATTTAACACTTTTTTATGCACAAAATGCATCTTCCTGTCTAAAGCTATAAACATCATCAAATGCCAGTTTTGAATTCCGAACACAATTGCTGAAATTTCGCATAATTGTGCAAAGGAAGTTAAGCAGACTTTGAACACCCCAAGTTATAATGCGGAGAGGCTTGCAAAAGGACCACACATGTTTCACTCACCCCTTTTGCAGGTAATGTCATGCAACAGACAATCCAAAAGATCATTGAAAGGTTTTCTCCATGTCTGTTTGTTTCAAACGAGTGTTGTCATTCTCACACATAAATCCCAATTATCATGCGGGCGGGGGGGGGGCAAAAAATCACGGACAGCGGAGTGCTGGCAGGGGGAGGGTGGTGCGAAATCCATCCAAGAACAGCAGAATGCGGGCAGGGGTGTGCGAAAATGCACAGACAACGGAGTGCGAGGGGGGGGGGGGGGGGTGGGACCCAGGAGAGGTGGCAGAAAGCAGGCGAGACCAGCAGCCACCATTCCACTGACACACTAAGATACCTACAGGTTAAACTAGCGCTATATAAAACGTTACAAATTAAAATAAACTCCACAGCGAAGTCCATTGAACTCAAAGGGCTACAGCCTCCTCCCCCAGCCCCCCCAGCTCGTGTATGTGAGCTCTGCTGAAACAGCCTCAGGGACATATACAAAGGCACACCAGAGTACTTCACAGGTCTTCAAAAGACCTTTACTTGTTAATGAGGCTTTAATGTTTTTCACACCTTGGTGTGAATAAGGCCTTCGCCGTGAGCACCCTCAATCAGCCCGACGCCAGGAACTGCGCTCTGACAGATTCGGCGACCCCCTTCCCAGGACTCCACGACCCCCCTGGGGGTCGCGCCCCACAGATTGAAGACCTCTGCTCTAAATCCTTACATTGGTGTATTTCTGTGCACTAATCTGAAAAACCCTAAAAAAAAAAAGGAAATGTTCTACACTTTTGCTCATAAACTTTACATTATTTCTACAGGACTGCAGACACTTCTAAAAATGATTCTTCTTATTTATTTATTTATTTATTTTAGTGTCTTATAGAGCGCGAACTTGACCCATGAGGGTATCACGGTGCTTTACATAATACAAGGTCTACAAACCAACATAAAATGCAGAGAAATGCTAACACATCTTACCCTTACTCCTACATGTAAATGATTACAATCATAGTCAGCTTCAGTGCTCAGAACTGAGATAGGTGTGACAGATTTGTGGGCATTGTACGCTTTAGGACCATGCTCTCATGTTGTAGGAGCAGCAGGAAAATCTAAAACTGCTAATTTACCAGGGTTTCTTATCTATAAAACAAAATTTTCTCCAAAACATTTTTGCTAAGGATCACATGGGCATCTTCCCTGCGTTCTACTTTTCATGATCCAGACTATGCAACATCAGCTCTAATAAGGACTGTCAGTTTATGTACACAGACTAGCTGTGCTAGATGCTAAACATAGTTTGTCTCTAGGCAGACTACAAGAGCAGTTAACAGAAAGGTGGGACAGAGCACATGGCGAGCACATGGAAAACAAAATGGGTGTCAGAAATACAAAATGGCTTTCACAAAGCGGATAAGATAATTTCTAATTACAAGATGGCTTCTGCTAATGCTAACCCATTGCTGCCAATTTACAACAAGTTTGTGAGGAGTGAGGTACGCTCGATGAAACACGTAGAATTGTATTAGCTGGAATCTCGCATTCCGTGAGCATTTCCATGCTCGTTCCAGCAGCATCTCCCACGGCTTTGCCTCTACGGGCGTCCCCAGGTCTGCTTCCCATTTAATGCGCACCCCCTCTAAGGGAGTCCTGGACCACTGCGTCAATCTCCTATACAGGCACGTAACCACCTTAATCTTATCCGCTGAGATGACCACGTACTGGCAAGGGAGTAAGGTCTGTGGTTCCTCCATTCCTTTTTTCCAGTGTTGACACACAGCAGCTGTCAATGCCGCATGCAGTAGAAAATCCTGAGCAAGCAGTTCATGTCTCTCCATGAGGCCTTGGAATGGTAAGAGGGTACCATCCTCGTACAGATCCCTAATGGTGGAGCTCCCCAGTTCCTCCCATTCCCGCAGTCTCTGCCAATCACCCCCATGTGGCAACTCCTCACAGAGCCACACTGGAATCTCGGGCACATACGCAGGACCCGCCTTGTTTCGTTGTAGGGCCCTATTCCAGCATTGCCGCATTACCCATAAATCTCTGGGCACCTCTCTTTCACGCACCGGAAGCTGGAGCAAAATCCTAGTCAGATGGCGAAGTCCCAAGTCCCTACCTCTCTGGTCCACCTCTGCTCCCAGTTTCCCCGCCATCCACTGCGCAAACCATTGAAATTGGGCCGCATGATAATATGCCTCGAAATCAGGTACTTCCTGTCTAGGGCGCATCATAGTAGTCAGAGCCACTCAACACCTCCCTGAGCCCCACAGAAAACTCGTAACGCTTGAGCTTAATTGGGCAAAATATTTCCCAGGCACCCAAAGTGGTAGTGTACCAAAGTAGTAGAGCAGACGAGGCAGGGTTATTATTTTTAGCAAAGCCACTCGTCCCCAAACCTATAAAGGCAGAGACCCCCAAAAATTAAAATTACTCTTGGTAGTTGCAGAGCCCGCCCTACGTTGCCCTCAAATAAGTCAGCAGCCTCATGATGAATTCTGACCCCCAAATAAGGCAAGCATCTGCCTTCCAAGCGCACATCTAGCCCCTCCGGAGGCTCGCCTCTGCCCCCTCGTACCGGAAATAGACAGGTCTTATACCAATTGACTTTGAGCCCTGCCACTCGCCCCAGTCTCTCTAGCAATTCCCGAGCACCCCGCAACTCGTCAGTAGCATTGACAAGGAACATTAACAAATTATCAGCATAAAGAGCAATGCAGTGCATCTGACCTATCCCCTCTAAGCCCCTGTAGTGCCTCCCCGTCCGTGCACGAACTGCCAGAGGCTCCATTGCCAGGGCGAATAGGAGGGGAGACAGTGGGTAGCCCTGTCTCGTCCCCCTACCCACATCACAAGCCGCAGAAATTGCCCCCCCCTTCCATTCGAACCCTGGCCGTCGAGCGATTATACAGAATCTTGGTCCAGGCCACAAACCCTTCACCTAAGCCAAACGTCCTCAAAACCCTAAACAGATATGGCCACTCTAAGCTATCGAAGGCTTTTTCAATGTCTATCGATAGTACACATGCCTCATCTCCCTCTGCCGTCGTGTTGTGTAGCAATTGGCACAGCCTCCGTATGTTCATGGCCGTATTCCGGGTAAGGATAAACCCAGCCTGGTCCCCATGTACCAGAGTGGTCATGCGTGTCATCAGGCGACTGGCCAAGATACTGCTCAAGATCTTATAGTCAATATTTAACATTGCCAGGGAGCGATATGCTGTGCGGTCCCATTCCGGCTTGCTCGGTTTAAGGAGGTGCACGATCACTGCTTCCCTTGTCAAGCTAGGTAAATATCCATTTTGTTTCGACCGATTGTAAAGAGTCACCAGTTGTGGGGCTAGTAAATCCACATATGTTACGTAGAACTCAGATGGTAACTCATCAGTACCCTGCGTTTTGTTCTTGGCCATACGCTTTATAGCTCCCCTGACCTCGCCCAACTCCACTGGTCGGCCCAGACTCTCCGCGTCTCCCACCTCAATCTGAGGCAGATCTACATCTAGGAAATCCCCTTCCTCCAGCTCTCTGGGGTCCAACCTGCTGCGATATAAAGTAGTGTAGTATTCTAGGAACTGCATGTTAATGGCCTGCTGTCCATAGTGTACTGTCCCCCCTTCTTCCTGTAGTTCAAGAATCGGTGTGCCTCTGCACGCCGGGTTTGCCAACCAAGCTTGTAGTGCCCCAGATTTATCTCTTTCAGCATGCGCTCGCACCATATGCGCCCTGTAATCAAAGCACCTCAGCCTCTCTACTTGCGTTGCTAACTCTTCTTTCGCCCTCAACAGCTCCTTTTGTGTATACTCCCGTCCAGGTCTCTCCCTTTCTTTCACCCTGAGCCACCACTCTGCCTGCTGTACCTCACTCAATAGAGTTCCACGAACTCCCACAGCTTCCCCAATTCACCTCCTGTGTATCATTACCTTGAATGCGTCCCACTCGTTATGCAGATTAGAGGATGTGTTGGTGTTATGGTGAAAGTATTCCTCTATGGCAGTGTCTATGGTGGTTCGGAAGACCTGGTCCTCTAATACTTCCGTTCAGAGACGCCAACTAGGGATCGCCGTTCTAAGTCGGACCCAATTCAGGGACACCAAGAGAGGGTTGTGATCAGAGGTCGTCCTAGCCAGGTACTCACTCATCGTGACCGTCATATGGACATCAGGGGATCACAGTATAGCGTCCACTGGACGTGCAGCTCATGTACAGCTGAAAAATAAGAGTAATCTCGGTCCCTAGGGTGATGGGCTCGCCAGGTGTCTGTTAGTCCCCAGCCTTGTTGCCAGTCCCGTCTGGCCTCTGCAACCCTATGAGTGGGGGCATCAGGAAGCAGAGGATGGGAGCGATCCAGGTCTATGTCAGTCATGCAATTAAAGTCCCCCCTAGGAGAACAGGACCCGTTAGCTCCCCCGCCAATTTCTGTGACAGCTGTGCAAAAAAGGTAGACTGTTCAACATTGGGGGCATATATGCTTCCTAGTGTGATGTCCTACTCATCAAGCCGCACCATTACCACCGTGAATCTGGCGTCTGTATCAATCACCTGCCTAACACATTGGAATGGTACCCCTGCCCGCACCCATATTAAGGTTCACCTGGCGTAGGCCGAGAAGGTAGTGTGGAACACCTGCCCCCTCCAACGATGCTGCAGTGCCACCCCTTCCGCCTTCGTCAAGTGGGTTTCTTGTAGTAATGCAATTTGCACTCCTCTCCGTACTAGGTAGGCATGTATTTTGTGTCGCCGACACATAGTGTGCATCCCCCTTACATTCCAAGACATACATTTAAGTCCTATGGAGGTGCCCATGGATTCAACTTGTGCACGCTCTTTTCCAGGATCCCCCTAGCGACATGTCTGGCCCTCCCCATCCCTCCCCAACTTCAAACTGTACCCAACTCCCACGCCCCAGGACAGGCACACAAGAACAGGCCCCCATCCAAACCAAGGTATACATACAAAGAACCGTAACAAGGAGGTAGCGTGTGACTTGTGCACAATGCACCCAAAATCCCTCAGAACGGTCCCACCCTCCCCTCCCCTTCCCCAGCACCCCAACTCCCACACCCCAGGACAGGTTCCCTGAAACTAGCCCCCATCCAAACAAAAAGAACCATCAACCTTGCCAACATGGATAGTGAGACGTGTGCCAACCCGAAGGGACCCAAAGCACCCCTAGCACTCCCCCCGCCAAATGCAAAAGAGCCAGCAACAGCCCTCTGGGAGCCCCTATGATGACATTCAAGTGAGGTCACCTCCCCTCTGCTCACGGACACAGCCCCTCCAACAGTCAAACCTGGGCTGCAGTGCAATTGCTTCCTATCCCGCCATCCAGGCCCAGGTCAGCCAAACAAATCTGCCGTCTACGGAGTGACCTCTGGGAGTTCAGTTTCGGACTCCCTATTCATGCTGCCAGCCAGAGAAGACCCAGAGCCCTCCAGCACTCGGTTAGGAGAAGCAGAAGCTGGGCTGGTACCACCTTGACTGATCGCTACCACCGCCTGCACAGCTCTGTCTCGTTCAAGTCGACGGTCCGGCAGCTGTAGAGCCCCGATGGACCCGCAGCAGCAGGGGATTGTCTCTCCGCAGGGCTCGCTGGCAAACTCCGCTCCGACCTTGCCTGTCGTGTCTCCAGCCAGTGCCACGCATCCTGAGGGGTGGTAAAAAAGAGAGTACTGGGGCCATCCACCACCCGCTGCCGCGCTGGGAATAGAATTGAAACTTTCCCGGCGACTGCCCAATATTTCTCAGTCATCGATCTGAAGAATGCCTTCTTCAGCATCCCTATCCATCCTGATAGCAGGCAGATCTTCGGATTCTCGTTATCTGGCCGAAGCTTCAGATTTTGTCGTAGTCCCCAAGGCTACACTGAAAGTCCGAGCATCTATAGTCAGGCCCTTAAGGCTCTGTTAGATGACCTAGTCTTGCCCGAAGGTAGCGTGCTCTTGCAGTACGTGGATGACTTGTTGATAGCGTCCGACACTGAGGAAGGCTGTAAGGATGCTACGGTAAAATTGTTACACCATTTGGTGGCGAAAAGTAATAAGGTGTCCTTGTCCAAGTTTCAATACTATCGACAGGAGGTGACCTACCTAAGTCATCTACTGTCGAAGGAGGGTAGGCGTTTGACTCCTGAACGTATTACTACTATCTCTAACATGTCTGTCCCTTGCACTCAGCGTGAAGTTCGTGCTTTTTTCGGCATCACCTCTTACTGTCGCCAATGGATACCTAATTTTTCTCTTCTTGCTAAACCTTTCTTGCATTTAACCACTAAAGATGTGTATGAACCCCTCCCTTGGACTGATGAATGTCAGCACTCTTTTGACCCTTTGAAATTTGCCCTTTGTTCTGCACCCGTCTTGGGTACTCCTGACTACCGTAAACCTTTTGTACTATACGTGCATGAGGTCGACGGTTGCTCGCTCTCTGTGTTGACACAAGAATTTGGTGGTAAGCAAAGACCTAGCGCTTATTTGTCGGCCACCTTGGATAATGTGGCCAGAGCACTTCCTAGCTGTCTGAGGGCCACGCAGCTGTATCGATAGCCATCCGACAGTCGGAAGGACTCGTCCTAAATTCTAGCTTAACGGTGATGGTGCCACATGCTGTGGATGTATTGCTAAACAAGACTAAGACCCAGCATCTTACGAGTGCACGCCTCACTGGTTATGAATTGACACTATTTGCTCCACATATCACGATTACGCGATGTGCCACATTAAATCCTGCCACATTGCTGCCGCTCCCTTCGAATGAAAATTTAAATGATGTACATGATTGCATATTTCGAACTGAAGAAGAAAGGAAGGGTAGGATTGACCTCACAGACATTCCTCTATCTGACCCTCAGGGGGAGTTATATGTGGATGGGTCTTGTTTCAAGTTAGCAGATGGAACAACAACATCTGCGTATGCAATTATCACATTAAAAACGGTAGTGGAAACATCTCGAGTGCCATATCGATCAGCTCAGGCTGCTGAACTGGTGGCATTATTACGAGCCTGTGAACTAAGTGAAGGGCTCGAGGTCAATATCTACACAGACAGTCAATACGCCTTCGGCGTGGCTCATAGCTTTGGGAGGCTGTGGAGGGAGCGGGGTTTCCTCCCCTCTCATGGTCAGAGAATACAGAATGGCCGACTGGTGTTACGATTGTTGGATGCCCTAACCTTGCCTAAAATGCTAGCCATAATAAAATGTAGTGCCCATAAGGCAGTGGTGGACGAAGTGGGTGAGGGGAACGCTTTTGCAGATCAGATTGCTAAGCAAACGGCTCAGTCCACGATGTCTAATATGTTTGTAACATCTTCTTCTAGATGGGTGGAGGAGCCTTATTTGACCCAGTATGGAATAATCCTAACATAGAAAGGACGGCTGTCCGTTTGGTCCAGTACTGTATGGTATGTCTGCAACACAATCCAGGAAAGGCAGAAAGTGTTTTGAGTGGAAGTTTTGCACCCCCAACCTTAAGTAGTGGTTTGTGTTTTCAGTAAATGAGTTGAGGCCTACCCGACGAAAGAAAACACTGCTCTGGCTACAGCAAAGGCCCTCATTAAAGAGTTTATACCAAGATTCGGTTTGCCCCGTTTGATTTGGTCGGACAATGGGGGGCACTTCCACGGGGCTCTTGTTAAACACATCTGCAATGGTTTACAAATACGACAAAAATTCCATGCAGCCCGACACCCCTAGTCGGCAGGGCTGGTGGAGAAATATAATGGGACTTTGAAACTAAAGATGGCTAAAATTCAAGAAAGTACTGGTTTGAAGTGGCCTGACACCCTACCCTTAGCTCTCATGTCATTGAGAGTTACCCCTCATTCTCGTTATGGTCTATCCCCCTATGAGATTATCTTTGGGCGACCGGCTAACATATGGGGGGTACCTAGGCCACGATCTTTTGCTGATGTTGAATATCCTATTTTGATTGATTACCTGTACATTTTGACTAAAGACCTCCATTCTATTCACCAGCAGGTAGCGTCCGTACTGCAGCCTCCGCCAGAGGGCCTCGGACACCGATTGGAACCTGGCCAGTGGGTACTGGTTGAGAAATACGAGCGGGATACTAGCTTGGCCCCGAGGTGGTCCGAGCCACACCAAGTCCTGTTTGCAACACGGGCGGTGGTAAAAGTGGATGGGAAGAAGCATTGGATACACGCCTCCCATCTTAAACGACTGCCACTTCCGCTTCCTCACGATCAGCAGAAAACTGGTGGAATTTTGACCCAGGAAACTGAGAGAGCCACTGCATTTGTTCCCTTTTCTGACGCCTGTGAAACAGAGCAAAGGCAAGAGGAGGGAGTGAGAGGATCTGGCGAACCGGTCCCAGTTGAATCCAAAATTGCCCTTAATCCCGTTATTGATATCTCAGCGAGCAGAGGCTCCGATGAAGGACAAGTACCTTCTTTGCTGTTTTCTGATCAAGAAGTTGCGGGTCATGTGCGATACAACCTACGGCCAAGAAAACATCCCGGTGCCTCAGACACCACTGCTAGGAGATAGAGAAAGACTTGACTAGAAAGGGTTTGCTAGATTCCAAGTCTGAGGTGCTGAGCGAGACACTGGACTGAACCCGTTGAGAGCTGGAACTCTGTTGCTGTGCTCTGTTCAGAAAGAAAGACTGACCTGTAAACGGCCTGGTTGTACATCAAATTCCTTTGGAAAGGACATTTGGTTTATTTTTATTTTTTAGATGAACGATAGGAGTCTGCCTGTGAGACTCTGACGGACACAGGGAGAAGAACCCTCTGGCAGGACGGACTGCTGTGCCCGAGTTTAGTTTTGGACTTTTAGTTAGGAATGTACCCTTTTGGTCGCATTGTACTTGAAGAAGAACGTCCCATTGCACCACGATATTTGCCGTTTTATGAGCCGATGTTTTCCTCTTGGACCATGCATGTGAAAGTAGCCTTTGTGTTAGTAATAACTGTTATATAAGCCATCTTTATGGGTGTTTTTATCTATTTAGAGTATAAGTACCCCATGCAAGCTATGATACCCTCTACCATTGCCCCGCCCGAGCACTTGATGTTCACCTTAGCCCCTCACAAAGAAAGACACCGCCAGACTTATGCCAAGAATGTATTTGTAAAAATGCTCCATCAAACCCACAGTACTACCAATATGACCGATTGTTGGGTTTGTGGGCTCTTGCCATCAGTTATGCACAAGCATGACTTATTTCTTTCCCTGCCTCTATCCTATTTAGGAAGCTGTGAAGCATGGTTTCAAATGTTTTCCGCTATGTATAACCATTATGTAGAAAATCCCAAACAATACTCTGAGAAGGATTATAGTATGATCCTAGCATACATTGAAACTCACCAGGGATTTGACCCAGCCGGAAATGGGAGAGAGGGATCATTGGATCCGAATGCTTGTATGAATTTGTATACTGCTAACGAAAACAGTACCTGGTTGCAGGACGAACTCTATGACTTTGCTAACTTCAATCATTCGCAGTACTAACAGCATTTTGTTGCCAGAAATGTTACTAGTGAACGCATTATGCCTGTCCCTATTTTGAATACTTCCTCCGATTTTTGCGTCCAAGGTATGGGACATGTACAGGTTGAAAATAGCATCTGCAATTATACTTATAGAATGAAGATCTTCAGCAGTCCTCCATTGTTGACACCACCAAATGTGTATTTCATGTGTGGGGAAAATGCTTATACTTGGTTACCACGGGGATGGGCGGGCAGTGTTACTTATCCTTCTTGTACCCCCCTGTGTATATAACACCATCAGACTATCATAAAACACACCAGCTCCAGAGTACAAAACCAGTTTCCAATAGACAGCGAAGACAGCTTGACATGACTGAGGTTGATCAGACTGACACCTCTTTGCAACAGTTTACAGATTTTACGAAAGGATTGGTCCCTTTCTGGGGGCCGATCTTTAATAGTAGGGAAATAAGACGATTGTCTAGAATAGTGGAAAATGTCATTAATATCACCACCGATATCATGACCAATATCACTGTAGAGCTTCAGGCCACGAGACTCGTTTCGCTCCAGAATCGAATGGTTCTTGACGTCATCTTGGCTGATCAAGGAGGAGCATGCCAAGTGATCGGCAGCTCCTGCTGTGTTTATATTCCAGACTCCGCCCCCACGGTTCAATTGGCTATCCAGAAATTACATCGCATTGCAGCGGAAATGCACACTGAGAATGGGTCCTGGTCACTTTCTAGTTGGTTCTGGGGGCTGTTGTCGACATGGGGTTGTAAATTATTGATGATAGTCGCTGGAGCGGCCGGTATCATCTTCACCTGCTGCCTCTGTATGCAGTGTGCACCGGCTTGCTGCTCTTACTGTGCTACAAGAGTGACAGCCATGTTCAACCCCTATCTGTTCCCACTAAGACTCAGATGCTCCAACAGGAGATTCGTGAGCTGATGGCCATTGATGAAGAAGTCTTCCAGGATTAAGTACTTAGCTACATCACGCTAAAAAGAGGGTTTGAGGAACCAGAATTCGATCTGGGCCTAGTAAAACATGTAGTTATAGTTAGTAATTAGCGTGGTGTAGCTATTGATCAGATATAGAGTTTTGAACACTAATAAGCCTGCACACATAACCGCTTAGGGACCCATTTACACTTTATTGCACGTTATTTTACGTTATACGCAAACACAGCTTGACCCGACAAGCGCCATTTTGTGGCCTAGTCCACTTTCAGCACTAACGAAATCTTTCCATCGCCATAGCCGAGATCTGTTCCCCTGTGAAATAGTACAACTGTAGCAACCTGCTGTTTCTGCACGTTAGGCCTGTCAAGGTTATAGGTGGGGGGTAGATTGGGTAAGCACATTCCAGGGGAGCGCTGTTCGGACTCTCTCAGAGTTAGCAGAAGGGAGTCACCCTCTCGACCTTCCTATAATGAGCTGAACTATACTGAGAAGGGTTTTGTGTTCCATATATGGGCCTTCCTTTGCACCAACCTGTACCAGCCTGTATTTTTCCATCCTAGGTAACGGCTTCGAAATGTAACAGTATATATGTGATGTGCTGATATTGTGCCAGCAGTCTTCTTGGCGGACCTCGTGGGGTTAGGTCGCAAGGAACTCCTCTGGCAAAGTTTGTTTGTTGTAATAAATGATTGGACGTTCTACACTGCCAACTGACTGATTATTGGTAACTGGTATATGGGCTATTTGTAAGTATGGCTCTATTTGGGTTGTGATTATTTTTCGGTACTTCAAGTTTAGTGAATTTAGAAAACAGCATATTTTGTTACACAATTTGGGTTCCACAGGAAGAAAGGTGTTTGAATCAGTCCCAGAACCGGAAGATGAAGATGATAACACTGTGTACAACATCACACTAGTGAAACTACGAACTCATTTTGGAGATAAAATAAACATAGTCTTAGAGAGACATAAATTCTTCAGTCGTACTCAGTGAAAAGAGGAAAGTGTTTCAACTTATGTAGCTATACTTAGAAGTCTCAGCAAGTTGTGTGATTTTAAGGACCTAAATGACTCCTTAACCAGAGATCAGTTGGTACGCTGCACTAACAACAAAGAAGTTCAGAAGAAGCGTTCGCAGAAACAACCAGATCTCCAAGAAGCTATTAAAATCGCTAAGTCAATTGAACACAGAGACATGTGTATCAAGGAAATGAACATTAACCCAGACAAAGTGGCAGAGATAACTAAAATAGAAGAAGAAACGGAAGTATGTAAAATGAAAAGTGATTCTTACAAAACACCAAACTAGAAGGACAATGGGCAAAGCCACGCAGGGAATCCGGAAGGTTCGAAGTTGAAATGTTTCCGATGTGGGAGTAACAACCACTTAGCTAATGATCCCAATTGTCAAGCAAGATCGGCATGGTGCAGGAAGTGTAATAGGAAAGGACACCTGGCAAGGTTGTGTGGATGCTTCCCAAAGAAAACATGGAGCAACAAACCCGGAGAAGATATGGCCCAAGTTAAGAAAATAATTTTGCAAGTCAACGAGGTGGGGGCAGAAAAACAGAGATACCCTGAATGTGAAGTCAACATTGATGGAAGGAACTTTAAAATGTTTGCAGACTCGTGCTCACCATTCACCCTAGTTAATTACTCAGATTTCATATCCATTATGGGTCAAGAGCAACATAAACTATCTAAAGCAGATATAGCCCCTAGCGGATACAACAAAGACCCCATCCCATGAAGGGAATGCTCAAATCCATAATTTCCTTCAAGGACCGTTCCACTGTAGGCAAAGTGTACATTGTGGAAAATGAATCCAACCTGTTGGGGTGGCAAAACCAAAAGGAATTGGGAATTAAGCTAGACCCAAATCACCCTGAGCAAGTATTGTGCACCAACCAGGAAAACAATTATGAGCACATCATCAAGGAGTTCACAGAAGTTTTTTGGGAAAATTTAGGATTACTCAAAGACTTCCAACATAAAATACAATTGAAACATAACGCTAAACCAGTAGTGCACAAAACTAGACCGATTCCACACCTAAGGTGGGAACCGCTAAGGAAGGAATTAACCAGACTGGAAGAGTTAAACATCATTGAGCCAGTGGATTGCACAGAATGGGTGGCCCCCATTGTCATTGCAAAAAAAAAAACATAGTCAAGACATCAGAATGTGCATTGATTTACGGGATTTGAATAACAGCATTCTAGTGGAAAGACATCCCTTACCTCGCATCAATGAGATGCTGAGCACCATGGGGAAAGCTACCCATTTCAGGGTGCTGGACCTCTCCATGGCATACCACCAAGTGGAGCTACATCCAGACTCCAGAAGACTCACGGCATTCACCACTCCCTTGGGAACATTTATGTTCTCCCGCATGCCATTCAGGCTAGCATCGGCGGCCGCCATATTTCAGAAGATTATGCAGCGCATCCTTACTGGAATACCTAAAACGTTGTGCTTTCAGGATGATGTCCTGATCTACGGTGACAGTGTGGAGGAGCACGACAATATGCTAAGGCAAGTGCTATCAAAATTCAAGAATGCTGGGCTTACATTAAAAAAGGAGAAGTGCCAACTAGGTGTGGAGTCGGTGGAGTATCTGGGACATTGCATCTCCAGAGATGGGTTTAAACCTAAGTTCTGCCTGGTTGAGGCTATATAGGAGGCTCCAGTGCCCACAAATAAAGAGGAACTCAAATCCTTCCTGGAGTTGGCTGAATATATGGCAAAATACGTCAATCATTTTGCGGAACTCAATGCCAATTTAAGAGATCTCACTAAAAGAAATGTTCCATTCCAATGGTTAGAAGAACACCAACACACCTTTTCAAAAGTAAAAGATAGCATAATTTCTGCTCCATATCTGTGCAACTTTGAACACAACAGGAAAACTATCCTCACCACGGACGCAAGTGGGAAAGGGTTGGGAGCAACCCTATCACAAGTGGTTGATGGTAAAGAAAGGATCATGGCATTTGCTTCACGATCCTTGACCAAGGTTGAATTGAACTATTCTGTGGTGGAAAGAGAAGCCTTGGCTTGTTTTTTGGGGTTGAAACACTTCAAATTTTTTCTATGGGGAATACAGTTTTCTATACGCTCTGATCACAAGCCCTTGGTTTTTATGTTCAATCCAAAAAACAACTCTTGTAACACACCCCGCATAGCAAAATGGATCTTGGGATTAGAAGGTTTTTGTTTTAAACTTGAGTATGTGCCTGGAACGCAAAATGCGGCAGCAGACTTCCTTTCCAGAAGCCCCCTACATAAGGAAGAACAATTCGATGTGTCTTTCAGATAGATCTGTCAACTATCTCTTCCCAAGAATGGTTAGATAACATGAGCACTGACAGCACCATGTCACGACTCAAGATCAAATGAACACTGACATAAAGAACTTCTAGGAAATACGCAATGAACTTTGTATTGACAAGGGTCTTTTGTTTAGAAAGGATAAGATAATCCCGCCTGAAGCCATCAGAAACAAAATTATAGACCTAGTTCACGAAGGCCACTTGGGTAGAAGCTTGACCAAGGCAAGATTACGCGAGCGTTACTGGTTTCCTAACATGGATACTTTAGTAGAAGATAAAGTCAAGCATGGTCAGGCATGCGCAAACAGTGATAAATCAAAGATACCGAGGAAAACTCCCATATCTCCAGCCTCCATACCAAACAAACCGTGGGATAAAGTTGCCCTTGACATAATGGGTCCATTTAATCTCCCAAGTGTAATTAAGAAGTTTCCCATAGTCCTAGTAGACTACCATTCACATTGGACAGTTGTCAAAATGGTAAATCAAGTAACTACCTCCGCAGTCATTCAATTTTTAAGAGATATTTTTGCAACAGAAGGCATTCCTACCTCCATGGTCACCGACAACGGCGTCCAGTTTGTATCTCACAGTATGACAGAATTCCTCAACAGGCTTAACATAACACACACTAGATCACCACTTTACTGTCCCAGGGCTAATGGTCTGGTGGAGAGGATGGACCGTATGATTAAAGGAGGAATTCAGTTAGTCAGTAGCAACAGCATCCCCATTGAGCAAGCACTTCAAGAAATGTTGTGGGGCTATCACACAACCCCTAACCAAGTCAGTGGAGTCTCCCCATTTTCAGCCTTAAGAGGGAGAAAACCATGCACCAAATTCGTTCCCAATTGGCTAGGGGGGGATCCTACATCAACAGAGACATGCGTGAATTTAGTGACAAAATTCACATACACCAAAACAGATACAAAGAGCATTATGACTTAAAACATGGTACCAGAAGTCCTCAATGGAAAGTAGGTGATTGGGTTTGTATCAAAAATCCCAGGAGTGGCAACCCTGAGAGTAAGTTTTCAAAACCTATGCGTATAACATCAGTCAAAAAGAACACTGTCATTTTAGATGATGACCAATTGTGGAGTATGGACAGGTTAGTCAAATCTCAACAAGAACAGGACAGACGGGCAACTCAAAATTTCCCTGCTTATCCTCTACCATCTAGTCCCACTCCAACCCAAAGAGCACGCAAAACACCTGTATGGCACAAGGACTTTATTAGGTACAAATGAACCTCAATAGCAACTTATATCAAACTGTGACTATTGATTTTATATTTGCATTAGGGGAAGTTATATCCTTACTGTGACTATTTATTGTTGCATTTGCATTAAGGGGGGAAGATGTGTTATAACCTGTTATGTTTTATTTCATTCTCTTCATCGATAGCAGTGTATTTATTTCAGTCCAATTTGGTATGTTCCATTTACCCTGTACCTACATTCCCGTTGGTACCTTCCAGAGTCCCTTAAGGCTACCTTAGAATGTTCATGACAAGGAGCTGACTGCTGGAGAGAGGAGCGGTTGAGAATAAAGACTATTCTACCATCATACTTGTTTCAGTATTTCATCAATTAACAAACTTCAACAGTCTCTCACTTGCCTTCCCCAGCTTTCTGACTCACCTCCCCCCCACAACCCCTCGGCAGTGGTATCATGCAAAATAATGGGCTACCTGCAGAGCGTGACGAGGGCCCCCAATACTTGTGTATCTTGGAGATTTATTAGGCCTTAGGCTAAACTGTTTTAGTGACAGAAGGATGTGCACCCCTCCTTTCCCCCGTACAAGTGTAGTAGGCTCCTCTGCTACACCACTGAGGCCTCATTTCACCTTGTGGTCTTCTCAAACTCAATCCCTCTCACTGTCTCACCTTTCTCGCCCACTGCTGTCTATCAGGCCTGGCCTTCCCATAAATGTTTCCTGAGGCAAGGATGTATTCCTGAATCGAACTGCACAACCCAGTGTGTAGCAATTGTACAGTCCTTCAATCCCTAATGGCACAGCACCCAGGATAATGTGCTGCATGGCTAAACACTTACAAGGTCCTTAAAGCGAGCCCTATTGGCTATGCCAATGCTTGTTTAAATGTGGTCATAATTCTTTTAATTATAGCAGGAGTTGTCTTTGAGCTAGTGCTTTAAATGGGCCGGTACTGTCCGGTACGGAGTACCGGCACTCTTTTATTTTGAGAGGGGGAGTACCGGCACTTCTCAAGAGAAATGCAATACTTTTAATTGGAGAGTACCGGCACTTATCAGAAACAAGCAGGTACTCTGGCGCAGAGTACCTGCACTTCTATTTTTCTATTTCAAGCAATGCTTTGAGCACCCGGCTCCTTGGGGCATCACGCAGCCTCAATTTTATTCTGTATTGTTTGTCCCTCCTGCATAGCTGCCAAGGTTTCATATCGCCATGTGTGACACTTTCATAATTTCAGTGTTTTCATGAGTGACATTTCAACGAATATGAGTGACACTTTCCTGGGAGCAAAATGAAGCAATGAAGTCAAGGGAAATTTATAAATATCACAAATTACAACCATTTGCAGAACAAGAAACTGTACTATAACTTAATGCAGACACAGGGTAGAAAGGCACAGGGAACTGAAAGCAAAACGTATGGACACATAAATGGTGCATAAAGGTATAGGTGGATTGGCACTGACCATTAGAAACATAAGGCTAAAAGACAGAAACTAAAACTTAGAGAACCCAAAAATGGGGTAAAAGGCTTAAAAATGAATATAGTGTGATCTTCTTGTGTAATGTAACTTATGCTCAGTGACACTTACCCAAACAATGAATAGTCGATGTCACTGTCCTCCTAGTCACACGTTTCAGTTTATTCACTCGTGCTGGCACCACATAGCTGGCTAAGGGGTCCACTTCTGGTGGATGCGATGCCCCCCAGCTGTCCTCCGCAAACACCACACATGCTTGCCAGAGCTGTGGTGTGTCAGTGTTCACTGCGAGCACCGTTGATAGTCAAAGAGCATGGAGGACGGGCCCAGCCATGACGTTCAGCAGTAGCGCGGACCAAGAGGAGAGGACTCGAGCGACTTGCCTGGCTGCACTGGACTGTGGAAGAGTGGCCAGGGTGCTGATGTACCAGGCACGACTCCACGGCGGCCGCGGGCCCAATTGACTTCAGTGGTGCGCAGTCAGTGTTTCTTGAAGGCCAGATTCATATTATAATACTGACTTCCCCGGCCACCACTCACGCAATAAATGCATCTGAATAGGTTAGTGTAGGCTTCGCTTGCTCATCTGCAGCAACCCCGAGCGTCTGCTTCATCATAACACCTGCTACAACCCTGAGTATCTAAATCACGCCTGCTGCAACCCCGAGTGTCTGCCTTATCATCACGTCTACTGCAACCCCAAGTATCTGCATTACGCCTGCTTCAAACCGCATCACGGCATCTGATTTATTATCTAGCCTGCTTAACTTGAGAGGTCCTACAACATTCAGAGATACTTCACTGTGGCATTTTTTGGAAGGTCTGAAAACAGCCTGGCTTCAAACGCAAAGAAAATAAATACTGCTTTGAAATGCATATGATGTTAAAAGCCCTCGTTCTAGTGAGAACTCAGAAGCGTGCGTCTGTTTGCGGTTAAATCTGCCTCACTTCCTGTTTAGTGAATTTGTGCCACTGCATACACAGTGGAAGCTGCAGAATACCCCCACCTCTCTTTGCAACGCTGGTGGTGGTGAAGGCTGGCGAGGGACCCTATGTGTACCCAGGTAGCACTGAATGTTGGAATGAAAGATGGATGATGCCCCCATTCTCTCTGTACTCTTTGTGCCTGTTACGGGGCGCAGGCGGCCGCGGCGGGCGGCCATGGCGGTGCTTGAGAGAGTCAGAGAGCGTCTCGTCGTGGCAGCCTGCACTCTCTAAACCCCCGCCGCTTTTCTGCACTTCCTAGTTCCGGACGTGACGGCACTACTGCGGCCGGCACATCAGGATTTAATCCCGGCCCCTGGTGCGCCATACAGTGATTGACAGCTCTGAGCTGCTGCCTGCAGTATCGAGAGAGCAGCTCGGCCCCCCTGCAGACACTGTGAGGAGTCTGAGAGTAGCCCCGTGCTGCACCATTGGCACTCGGGCTCTCTCAGAACAGCAGAGAGAGCCCGGGCACAGGAGCGCCGCTGGCGCGCCTGGCACATGTCGAAAATGCGTGACAATGCATTTCAGTGCGGTGATGCGGATCACCGCACTGAAATGCGTGTGCATCACACCTGTTGCGTGACGCTTGGCAGGACTGCTCCTGAAAAGATTTCGAGAAACTGAACATGTTAAAAAGTCTGTCAGTTCTTCCTCATAGTCTAATGAATCTGCAAGGTGTTGAGACGTGGTCTCTTTTATATTTGTTTCCTGCTTGTCAAAGCAGGCTGCAACCAAAGTTGTGTATTGTAGGATAAAACAGACTTGGTGAGATGTGATGAGTACAATTTCCAGATTAGACATTTATTAAGGGTAAATGCAAGTAGTTTAAACAAGCATTTGCAATGCAATAGGTCTCGCATTTAGGAGAGTTTGAGCTATTGGCATTGTAAATGACAATTCCTTTTATTTATGTGTTGATTTTTAAAACATAAATAAAAGACATTTCCATTTACAATGCTAATAGATTAAACTCTTGCAAATGCGAGACCTATTGCATTGCAAATGCTTGTTTTCGATGTTTCCGCTGCGCTAACTGCCCATTCCATAATGGCCGCTTGTAAACCAATCCAAAATGGCGTAGAATTGGCAGCCTAGTCCAGTAAATCGGGTAAAATCCAGTTCAAAGATGGCTGACGCCCAAAGTTGTTTCTTTAATGCTTTCTTTTCTGTCACATCGAGCTCTATGGTAGCCCTTTCCGGTACCGTGCGTGAAATTGCGCATGCGCAGTAACCACTTCCTTCTTTCCGCTCGATTCCTGAGGCAAAATGGTGAGTTTATTTTGGACTCCTGTGAATCAAAGCCCATCTTGCAGTTGGCGTACAGTTTTCTGCTTGGTCCCTACCCGGGGTAGTGCCCCGGAGTTCTTGCTCGGCATGAGTCACAATATTGCTTCTCCAGCTTTGTGTTTTCATTGGTGTTTGCTTGCGTTTGGGGCTTGTTTCTGGGGCCGGTACTGTACAGGATGCCGACTCGCCATTCTGTAACTTATGCTTCTCGTATGATTGTTCCCCCATCTGCTCTCGGGGACCTGCCAGGGAACGCGCGTGTTGTGCGCTAGCGCCCTGCCCCATATCGTTCGTGGTGTTGGTGCGTGGAGAGGGAGACGGGAGTAGTATTCTACGTAGTTTGGTTGCATTCGCCGTTTATTTTCACCAGCGCTATAGAGATCTTGGATCGTCATTGAAGTTGACGATTGTGCAAGCGCTTAGAAAAATAGTGTCGTGAACTTTTCCGGTGTATCTCATTGGTATAGTAGCAGCAAACGAAAGACCAAGCACGGCTCCCTAGTTTGCTGTGTGTAAATGGTCATTTAAGCCTTTCTATTTGCACGATTTTCTTTTGCAAAACTATGGATTCTGTATTTTAGCTAAGTAATGCATTGAAAGGGTAAATATTGTGCAGTGTGCATGGGGGTGTGCGAAACTCATAATTCGCTTTAAGTCGTTCTGCAAAAATGTGTGTGAAATGGTAATTCGCCCCATTTTTTTAGTGCGAAATGTGTCCTAGTGTATATTTTGGATGCAAGGATGGTTTTTTGCACTGAACAGTGTCTCCGCACCACACGTGCTGTGGATAACCACTGCGCTGACCTGGTTGTAGCTGTGCTAAAATGTTGTCACCAACACATTATTACGCTACATAGTATAATTTCTTATATTTTACATACTGCATGATTACACAGACATACCAGAGAATTTTGCTCCGGCCTAATTGTAAAGCTTCCACAAAAAAGACAGTTGGACGATGTAGGGTATAGTCTGGTGCACTAGGGATAGTACACTAAAAATCACAATAATTCACACTCCACCAACTACTGGGGCATCGTCCTAACCTCAGATAAGACTACACAAATACAACAAAAGAGCTGGGAGTGCTTATGTATTTCAGAAACAATTAGATATTTTAATCTTTTGAAAGAAACATTCATAAATCAATGGTCCAAAAATATAATCAGAAACATATATATAAGAAACATATGCACAGTCAAAATTCTTGATTTTCTTGATGTTCAGCAGCCGACGCGTTTCGTCCTAAAGACAGGACGTCATCAGGGCTGCAAATGCAAACACACAAATACAAATATATCAATACATATAAACATTCTTGGTCCATTGTCACCTGTAAAAAGAACATAAACCTACATCTTATTCTGACTATTAAATACAGTATGGCCATGAGCTGTACTGTATTTAATAGTCAGAATAAGATGTAGGTTTATGTTCTTTTTACAGGTGACAATGGACCAAGAATGTTTATATGTATTGATATATTTGTATTTGTGTGTTTGCATTTGCAGCCCTGATGACGTCCTGTCTTTAGGACGAAACGCGTCGGCTGCTGAACATCAAGAAAATCAAGAATTTTGACTGTGCATATGTTTCTTATATATATGTTTCTGATTATATTTTTGGACCATTGATTTATGAATGTTTCTTTCAAAAGATTAAAATATCTAATTGTTTCTGAAATACATAAGCACTCCCAGCTCTTTTGTTGTACTAATTGTAAAGCTTTAAATCTCTTGACTGTCGTCCTCTTGAAAGTGATGTACTACTGTTACACTAGAGCGACTTTATTGTTTAATTGGCTAAGTCGGTGTTTATTTCACAATTAGTGGTATCCCTTAATAAGGCAACCAAGACCCACACAACAGTAATATTAATGTATTTTTCGTGGAGCTTTTGAATCTCTCAATGAATACTTCAGCCTAGAAGTAGAGGGATACATAGTGCTCCACTAAAAGTGATAAAGCAATGTCTGGATTTGTTGGTGCTGGTAAATATCCTTTTATTGAAGTGTTTGAAGTGCTTAAGTTACCAACAGGGCATGGTACTCTATTGTCTGTCATGATTTGTAAAAACAAGTGTGCTCACCCTCTTTGTATGTGCGGTAGTGTACATTATTGAAAGTATTTCCTTCGTCAGGCTGCATAGGATGGGATGTGTTGAGAACTAGATGGATCTCGAAGCAGTGTTTTCTGTTGTAGGTAATTTTGAAGTGACAGGAATTGTTGGGAGGCTTGTGCAATCCGTGGTGAGTGGTTCGATTGCATGATGCCCTGGCAGGTAGTGGCACATTGTTTACGGTAGGAAACGCTGGGTCGGTCTATTGTCCGATTCCACCTCACAGAAGTGTTTTTGGATATCGAGGCGTGAATCTCATTACTCCATATTCACTTAAAAAAATGTAAGCCAACTGTTTTTCTTACTGATCTGACACAGTGACAGGTGAAGTGGTTCACAGGGTCAGCTGGGCATTGGACGTCTGGAGTTTTGTAGCTCCTATATCATGGTTCTGCTGTACTTTGTGAATAGATGCCAATTTGCACCAGTTTCTTTTCCTTGGACACTCGACCATAGAGAAATGATCCCTTTTGATACGGTGTACGGCTATGTTCCCAAAAAATAGCACTGCTGTGCTTGGTCTGCTCAATCCTCTGCCTGCGCATTGTCGTCTTGGGCCAGTAAGAGTAGTTGTAATGTCTCTTCAAGTTTTTGACCAGTTTCATGTTCGCAGACTGTATTGATATCGTTTTGGCAATCAAGGTTTAAAGATTGCGGGTTATTTGACAAATTACCCCATTGCACGCGTCTCAGTATTTATTTTGTTTAGATTCTCTGCACTCCCTCAAAGCGATTGTGCGTCGCTTGGCCACGCTGATTTGTGACCTAACACAAATACATTGAATCTGTACTATTGTGAACCTCTGTGGTCCTAGAGTAATGTGCATGCATTTTTATCTTTAGGCCAAGCGCACCAAGAAGGTCGGGATTGTGGGTAAATATGGTACCCGTTATGGAGCCTCCCTCAGAAAAATGGTGAAGAAAATTGAAATCAGTCAACATGCTAAATACACGTGTTCCTTCTGTGGCAAGGTAAGTGTACTGTTAATTACAGCATTTAAAGTACAGTAGAATCTTCAAATTCTTAGTCTTCTTGGATCATGGGTACTCGCAATCATTTACCACAGACCAGTTTTTGGCACCTGGGTGTGACCGAGGGCCGAATTTATGCCAGCAGAGTGGCGGTCAGGCCTTCCCTCCCCCTTTTTATTTTTTTTTATTTTCATTATCACTTATTAGGACCTTGAAATACATGACATGACCTTGAAATACATGACTTAAGGGTGTGCGCTGTGTAAAATCTCCTGTTTGATTGATTAAACTATTGCGTTGTCAATGTACAATAGGAACCCAGGCCACTCGCAGGGTGCACATAACTGACTTGCCTCTTAGTCCACTATAGACATTGTTGTCGAGGTAGGGAGGGGGCGAGAATGAATGAAGGTTTCTAAATTCATATTGAAAATCCTTTAAAAAAAAAAAAAAGACCTCTGTGTACTGATATATGATGTACTAAGGGGAAACTGTTCTACATATTAAATACACTTTTTAGAATTTTTTTTAAACTTGTTCATATTTTGACATTTATTGCTGCAAGATATCTTTAAAAATAGTGTTCCGAAAGTTAAATGGTACAAGGCACCCAACTTTCTTCCTTTAACTATAATTAACCTTTAAATAAATTGCTGTTTATTTAACCTTTTTAACGTTGGTATGTAGACCAGTAAACAGCAGCCCAGTGCTACTGTTGACCAGTGCGCCACATGTAAAGGTCAAAAGACAAAAAAGCATGGGGTATAGGGTAATTACAAATATTTATTTTTCTCAATATATGTAGGTGCACAGAATCTGTCTCAATACCCCTCAAACCTCCACAGATATAGATCATGTACATATACAACAAGGGCAAGGTGGATATTTCCTGTTTGCGTTGCTTCTTATTGAGCTATTTCAAGTGGCTACGTGCCGTGGGCGGTTCTTACTCTGAACAAAGATATACATGGGCTAATAAACCCGGGTCCACAGCGACATGACCTACTTGAAATAGAACAATAAGAAGCAACTCAAACAGGAAATATTCACCGTGTTGGTCCTTTTAAAATATAAGAGGTCCAACTGGCACTCCTAGATAGAGTGAGGGACCGAATTAAATTACGGAGAAGGATCTTAATGAACTGTGATAGAACATTGTTACTACCATTGCCCCCGTTTGGGTTGAAGCGTGTTGGCTATGGTCTTTTTTTAAGACTTTTCAATAAAGAAACCAGAGCTTGTTGAGTTGATGTGCTTCTCTTCATTTTGTCCACACATGTCAAGTTCGAAAGGTCCGCATGCGCCACACTTTTCTCTTACACCCCATCACCCTATACTTTGAATATTCCTGCCTTGGATGAACCATTAATTTTATTGTGCATATTGTTTGTATATTTGGGGTAAGTCTTTAACCCGTTCCGTGCTCCCGACAGGAGCACTCCCCCCCCTTGGTGCTGCGAACAACCGTTGGCCAACGCAGCCCTGTCCACCCTTTAGAACGCCCGCACCACGGCGGAATTGCCGCCGCGGTTAAGGCGTTAAGTTGCTTGGCTGGTGTTGGTTAACAGAAACGTTTTTCGTAACAAGTATGTGTAAGTATTAATGCACATGAATGTATCTAAAAGTAGTGATGTGAGATGAGCTAGGTTAGAAACCTGAAATATGTATTTAGCTTTATTTACATCATGATGACTGGTCTCTCGAAGCTGTCAAGAGGGTTGGGGTGATCAAGTATTACTGGGAGACAGAGTAACCTCTGAAGTAGCCATAATTTTAAAGAGACTTATGACCATATGTATGTGCTGAAACGGATACTAAACCTTTTTTGTCCCCAGACAGTAATTTTCTGTCTTTTGCTTAGTTGCTGGGGGGGGTCCATGATCATTTGCTTCAACAGCCTTACTATAGCAAGATAAGATAGCCAACTATTTTGCACAGAAAATAGATACTATTACGAAAGATTTCCCTATGTTTGAGCGAGAGGAGTCAGAGGCCAAATCGAATTTAAACAGACATAAACCCTGCTGGGAAAATTTCAATCCAATCAGCTTGGAAGATACATACAAGGCGATATCTACTATTAAGTCAGGGTCTCCATTTGATCCCTGTCCTCCAACCCTGTTGAAAGCAATAATAGGAGAGGTCAATCCAGAAATAAATTCCATTATTAATTCATCCCTCCTATCTGGTGAGATTCCCCTGCGATGGAAAGTGGCAGCAGTCAGACCTTTGCAAAAGAAGGCCGTGAACGATCCAGCTACACTTACTAATCTACGCCCAATTTCGCTTCTTCCTGCCGTATGTAAATTGAATGAATCCTGTGTCAATAAACAGTTGGTGACTTTCTTGGAGGAGAATGAAATCCTCCATCCATATCAAGCTGGCTTTAGGGCACACCATTCAACCGAATCTGCATTACTATCCACAACTGAGACCATTCGAGCTGCATTGGATCAGGGCAAGAAGGCGGTCCTGATCGTGTTAGACCTCTCCGCAGCGTTTGATACGGTATCCCATGCTATTCTTTTACATCGCCTAGCTAATGCGGGCATAGCGGGAACCGTTCTCAAATGGTTCATACGTTTCCTGGCACATAGACGTCAGGTTACTATGTTGGGTCAATTTTGCTCCGAAGAAAAAATGTTGAAAACGGGTCCCGCAAGGCTCAAGTTTGAGCCCCACATTGTTTAACCTTTATATGGTTCCCCTGATCAAACTGATCTCTTCCTTCGGCATTAGTACGATCGCATATGCCGATGATACCCAGCCGGTATTAACTCTTGATAAAAACCTAACCAATGCTGAATTGACCCTGAAAGAATGCCTTTCAGCAACATTCTCATGGATGACTGATAACCACCTGAAATGTAACTCCGCAAAAACAGAAATTGTGCCGTTCCGACCTTATAACTGTTTCTCTCCTCCGTCTTGGTGGCCAAAGGAGGCAGAGGCCCCACCGAATACCATCAGTGCAGTAAGGAATTTGGGGATCAAATTTGATAACACTCTGTCCTTCAAACAGCAAGCAAGGGAAGTGGCCGGAAATTGCTTTAACCTCATCAGAGGTCTCAGAAAATTCTTTGACCTGCTTCCCTTGAGCGCCAGACGACGGTTGCAGTAGCACTAATAACATTGAGATTAGACTACTGCAATAGTCTGTATGCAGGGCTCAATAAATCTGCCCTACATAGACTCCAGATGGTGCAGCGGCCAGACTAGTTCTCAGATGGCCAAGAGCATCCTCGGCCTCTGTTGCTCTGGACGCCTTGCATTGGCTTCCGGTACAAAAGCGCATTCTGTTGAAGGTTTTGACAATCTCCTACAGGGCCTTCTATCATCAAGGCCCAGTGTATTTACGGAGATATTTCACGCAGTACCATCCGACACGTGAACTCAGATCATCCACAGCAAATTTGCTTACTGTCCCCAAATTTAGGCTGGTGACTAAGGGAGGCAAATCCATAGCTGCAATCGGCGCAAAAGCATGGAACAAATTACCTCAACATCTTCGTGAAGCCAATACGGAGCAAAGTTTCAGAAAAATGTTGAAAACTTGGATCTACCCACCGTCAGACACAGGATGCAGAACTTTAATTTGATCCTTCTACACATCCAGGACAGTCTCGCCATGACCATCTGCTTGACATAGGAGTTACAGCGCCAAGATGCTCCTTGGAGTGGTAGTGCGCTATAAAAGTATCCCATCACATCATTTGCTACAACAGCCTTACTATAGCAGCGGGCGCATAAGTCAAATGAGACCGCAGATAGTCTAGAATGTCTTCAGGGATGGCAACGCCTAGTTTGTATACTAGTGCTCTAGTCGTGGGCGTTTGGAAAATGGAATGCAATAAAGGAAATGTAATTACATTGTATGAATGTTTGACGGCTGTCCTGTGTGGATGGAAAGAGAAGCTAAATCAGTTTAATCCATTGCATTTCGGTTTGAAAATTGAAGCTGCGAAGGTGGTACATAATTTCGAGGTTAGTCCTCTATCGTTTGTCTGATGTTAAAAGATTTTACTAAGATTATATATACACTTATAGGTTCTTCTGTCTGCCCTCTCCTTTCGTGGTCTATCGTCTTGGTCTCACATTATCTTCCATCTTCAGCATTAGGCAGTAGATCAGCCCACTTGAGCCATTGGCTGACTTCATTGTTTGACAAGTCTGCTCTTTCATAGGGAGTACTTTCAAACACAAGGTAGTTCCTTCAGTGCCAGGCATTGCTGTGCTTTTTGAGACTTGAACATTGTTTTTGCTTTTAGCCAAGAAAAATTTCCCCCTCCTTATTGTTGGTGAGGGCTTTTCGGCTCATCAAACAATATTTTACAAAACGAGCTTTGCCGAAGCCCAAAAAGCCAGAACACAACAGCTGATCCATTGGTTTTGCATGTTCCAGTGGTTAATCGTATTCAAAATATGAAATGTTGCTGGTAAATCGCCAGTGAATGGTGAGACGGGTATTTGGCTTCATTGATCCCAAGTGGCAAAGGTTGGATAGAGTACATGGACTTGCATGTAGGGGATGAGCTCACTAGAGGAGCCGTTTTTTGGGGCTAGTATTAGATGGCGACCTGGGAAACGTCTGAATGAGCCGTAACAGTATGAAGAGATTTAATAGCGAAGAGACAGTATTGCTGAGTAAGGAAGTAGATGCTAATAAAGAAATACTGGACTTTTGGTGGGTGGTGATAGTTGTGCGGCATAACTGATTTGAAGATTAGATGCATCCTATTTGCTGTCATGAACTTAACGTGTTTAAGTAAAGAGATCTGTTCTGTGGCTGGTAAATTACGGTTACAACAGCCTACTAACTAACTTCGTAATGAATTGGAGCGTCTTGAAAGCCAGTTACTAGTTAACACTATAGTTTATGGTGATGAAGGGGTCTTCACACTTTCTCTTTACCACCTTCTCAGTATCGTCTCCCCTCTTGAGGGCTACAAAGATTCTGTTCGCCTTAGCAGGTAGTGCACCAAATTAGTCTGAGGGCATGTCAAGAAAACCTAGAATTGTAAACTTTGACCATACATTTTCACAGCATAAAACTGAGGTACATTTTGTTACAGACCAAGATGAAGAGAAAAGCTGTGGGAATCTGGCATTGTGGATCCTGTATGAAAATCGTTGCTGGAGGTGCCTGGACCTACAAGTAAGGAAACCTTAGCCTTGATATACAGTGGTTTGCAAGCTATCAAAGTTAATTTGCTACAGCAGAGCCCTGAGCACAGATTCATGTTAGTAATTCACTTTCCAAGCTGCTTGCATGATGTTACTTTTAAATGCTCATTAAATCTGTTTGCAAGCCTATCCATTGGGCTTAGTTTCTTTGTGAAAAGCACACGTTGACAGCTGGCGAATGGTGGTGTGATTCTATCCAGCATAGCAAGTGGTCCACCTTTCGTATCTGTTAGTTACTACTGTTTAATGCCAGTTAATTGTTGGTTTAAATTTTTTTTATGGCAAGTACACATTTTGAACTGCTGGAGTATATCTTATGGATTCTCAGTGTTGAATCATTGTGGTCCAAATGCACTAATCTAAGTAAACGGGGGGGGGGGGGGTAGTAATATTTGGAGGTAGCGGGCAGTTGCAACAGAACGCCAGACTTGAAATTAATATAAGCAGTTTCATTGTAGTGATATAATTCCAAGTATCCCAAACTCCCAAATTGTGAGCCTACTATACTGCTGCATTACCGTATTTACCTGCGACAAATACGCAGTGTGCAGTGGACTGTATTGCAGAAGTCATTAGCTTGCTAAAACACAGCTAGAGGCACACCAGTAGTTTCCTCAAATATAAGTTGTGGAAGGACACCAGTCCTTCAATGAATCGGATGCGAAAGAAGAAAGAACACCATTGAATTAAGAAGCAAGCAAGCAATGACAAAGCCAGTCCATGATACACTATGGCCTGATCCAAATCCTGATTGAATTATTAGGTGAGACCTAAATAGTAGTAGTGGACATTAAGAGACTGAGCAGATCTGATCTTGGAAAACGCAAGGCATTAACTGAGCAGGAAGGCATTGGCGGGTTAATTGCTGGCCCATTCTTTGAATGTGAAAACACTGACCTAAGACATTAGATGGCATCACTAAGGATTGGTAGGAAATGTCGAAAGTAACCCATTGATACTTTACAAGGCTCTAGTGTAATCCTGCTTTTGATGGTGGACCTGCTCTCTGCCAAGGTGGCTCCTGTCCCTGGAGGCGCTCAATGGGCCTGACACCAGCTTAAGTGGGTCTCTAGTAGAGGGGAAGAGTTCAGTAGGGCATGAGAGGGGACACTGCTTCACCCAAGCCTTGGGGTGGGGGTGTCCCCATCTCTGTTTTGAAACACTATAACCTCACACGCCCCCCAAAAATAGAAACACCTTTTTCTAGTTGAGGACTGAACTTCAGTGTTGGTTTGGTGCTGCTTAATACCTTATCAGTTTTTTCCCCTTTTCTTTCTTCTAGGGGAATAGTTGCTTTGTGCCAGTGCATTCTGGCTTTCCTCCAAATCTGTATTTAACCAAACAAGGCACTAAATTACTACTTTGGGGGTGGGGTGAGGGGCTCGCTCTTAAAGCACACATTGGTCGTGTATCCACCATATTGTTCTTGAATTGTGATCTTTTACTTCACACTGGCTTTGGACTTCCTCTGTGCGTTGTGGACTGACAAGTGGCTTATGGTCACTCCTTACTGAGGTCTGTTCTCCATATTGTTGGAAATGGTTCACTCAATAAGTCCAGATCTATTTTTCTACTTTAAAACTTTTTTCCTACTATAGTCAACCCCAGCATTAGCCGCAGACGGCGGTGTGTGTAATTACCATTACTGCTTGGTCTGTACACCTATACTGTTGTTCTGTACTGATTTGCATATGACTGGGTCCAAACTGGGGTGGTGGTGTGGTGAGTAAAATAACGAGGGATTAAACCCAGATCTTTGTGACTGAGTCTAAATGTTTGGATTGATCAGAATTCCGTCCATCATTTGTTTCTTTGTCTTGGGTGCTATGCCAAGAAAGGCATGGTTGTGTATATTTTGCCAGAACTTGTCGATCTTACACAATTTTAAGAGCTCCCCCCATTTATATAATGTTTTTTGGTTTCCCTCTGCATGACTGACTAGTAGACTGGCAAGGTAGTCAGGCAGAACTTAAGTCTCTGCCTTGGTTTTGCAGTGGATATGCTGAAAATCGACACGTATTGGATGACAAGTGCTCCCTAAGCATATGGCAATAGAAAGGGCTCTCTATACTGCCCAGGGTTTTACCTTGATTGACTGGATGTTGTACTGGAGGTCTGTCCGACCTTGTGTTTTTTTTGTATTGTAGTGTAGTAGTGCTTACAACCTCTGATTAGGCGCTAATGCGCACACTAGTCCTGAACCAAAGGTGATATTCCGGTGGTTATTGTTGGTTATGGAGATTAATCTTTGGCACTCTTCAATTCCTCAGCCTTACTCCAGGGTATTTTTCATCCATATCATTCCCTGGCATTGTATGAGGATATATTAAAATGCCTGCATCATGCTTTGGGAGGAGCAGTGTCCTCCTCGGTTAAATGTGGCTAGACATTCGATTCTACTCTTTCCTTTCCTCCCCTATCCGACCCTTGAATTTTCTTGTCATCCATTTCTTGTTGTCAGCTTGCATGTCACATATCTTAACTGTTTTTTGGTTAAATTCTTGCTTACTTGTATAATAGCAAAGAATATTTATTTGTACACGTCCTTCCATTTAATCAACTTGTGGGTCCAGTAGGAACATGAGCTCATCTCTGCCGTGTTGAAAAGCACCCCCCATCAGGGGGTAACGAGCGCTATATAAATACAAACCTTTTTCCTCTATCCTTCTGCTATCATTACAAATCCAAATAACTCACTAACCTATCCACCACTTAACATGTACTTGCATGTTTCACTATACTAATTCAACACTAATCCTCTATGGGTCCCGGAGTAGCGTGCTACTCGCCGAAAAAGCGCCTTGACTCCTCGTCAGGGGTTTTAAGCGCTATATAAATGCAATTACAATGCAATGTTAAAAACGTTAAAGCCAATAGCTCTCTAATCACTTATAAGGTCCCAAAGGCGAGACATATTGGCTATGCCAATGCTTGTTGTGGTAGACCACAGCATAACTGTTAATTTGTTTTGTCTAGTTCCTATATTTGCTTGGCTGTTTTTGGATTCATTATTGCAACCTGCTACAACTATATGCGCGATCCCTGCTGGGATTCCAATGAATGTGTTGGATCTGGTGAAAATGTTTGCTTCTCCGTGCACTGATGCATTTTTATTTCTCTTTCAGCACCACATCTGCAGTGACTGTGAAATCTGCCATCAGAAGACTAAAGGAATTGAAAGACCAGTAGAATGTTGCACCACCATCTGCTTGTGTTCATTTCTCACTGTGCTCAATAAATATTTGGAGGATATTTCCTTGTTTTTTTTTTTCTTTCTTACCGTTCATCAAATTTCAGACTTGGACCTGCCTTAATGGACAAGTCTAACTGCTAATTCCATGCATTTGCTTTACATCCTTACCTTCAGGCGAATGCCATAAGTTGACTAGTTACTAATGGCAAAGTCTCCTATGAATTAGTCTGCAGCTTGTCTGAGAGTATCTAATGTAGTTTTAGCTGTGAATGGAGATTGGTTAGAGGAGGAGGTGGATTTAAATTACGGTTTTAATTGTGGATGGAATGAAGATTTTCCATATTTGTGTTGGATGTGGGCCCATCACGTTTCTTCATTTTGCACTTGAATTGCGAATGTAGTCAGTTCCTGAATCATCCCAGTCAGTTCCTGAATCTTTCTCCATACTGCTTTCCCCCAGCACTCTTTACATGAACTTCCAAGCTGCTTTTTGTATTGAATATTTTGGCTTCCTCCGTCTGACATTGAACGACCGTTCCCATTGCTTCCATTGGAAGAGAAATATCCCATAACATGTAAACTGCTGTATGCAAATATTCTAGCACATGACTGTTACCCATTGACTGCAGTGAGAAACTGGTTTTACTGTGCAAACTGTCGCGGCTGGAAAGGCATAGAATTCTATCCCCTTTGCGTTTTTGCTCTGATTCCAATTTAAACTCCTTTAGGAAAGCTTTGGATCGCCTCGATGTCCTTTTTAGGTCTCAACCTAAAGCATTGCTTTTAGCAATGCTTTTGTCGAGATTTCTAGTAAGCTGTTTGAAAAGTCTGCCAATTGCGGATTAGCCACAGCTCACGTGAGAGGCTCGTGCACAAACCAGCTACGTCACACACACCACCATTTGTCTGCCTCCCATCAGACTTCAAAGGAATGCGCTCCCGCCCCCGCAATGCCGAGAGCTTGTTTACCATTTACCATCGATTCATCTTCAAACGAGAGCTGCCAGGGCCCATCTCTGCTTCAGCGTCGCCTATTCAAATATAACCAGGCTGAACTTCCTGCTTGCATCGATGCTAATGGAATGGCAAATTCTAATCTTACACTGAGGTGTCAATTAGTGAAATCGCTCGCAAAACCTACTGCTTTCAATTCTATTGAATACAGAGAGGAACAAAATAGCAACATGGAGATCGCCTTGGAAGAGAACACTTTCAATAAGGGGAACTGTAACCCATGCAGTGCTGGATGTTGAAACATGAATCTGCTGAAGCAACTTGCGGTTCCAACTGTAAGGTCTATAATGTGATGTTTCCTCTTTTGGTGAGCCTAAAGTCACTCCTAAGAACTTGGATCTATGCAGAATGTCCAGTGTTAGCCCATTCGTGCGATTATCACTATGTCTTCCAAATGATGTTACTTTTGTTTTGGAGATGCTCATTGACAGTTTATTGTTCTTATTCTTATTAGGGTTTTGTAGAGCGCATAGTAACCCGGAAGTATCCCAGCGCTGAGACCAAGACAGTCGAGAGGGTCGGTTGTCAGGGAGAAAAGGAGGAAGAGGGATCGGGGGAAGAGGTGTGTTTTCAGTAGTTTCCTGAATCGGAGGTGATCTGATTCCGTCCTTAGTTTACGGGGGAGGGTGTTGCATAGGCTGGCCGTGTTCACAGAGAATCGCCGTCCGCCGGTGCGGGCCTTTTTCACTCTGTGAACTGTGATGAGGTGTTCGTGATCCGAGCGGAGGGATCTTGTAGCCTTGTAGGGCGTGATAAGGTTTTTGAGGATGGGGGGGGCTTTATCCTGTAAGAGTTTATGGGCCAGACAGAGAGCCTTGAATTTAACTCTCTCTCTTACTGGAAGCCAGTGAAGGTGCTTCAACACTGGTTTGGCCGATGATCTGGCCGGAGTGTTGGTTCGAAGCCGGGCCGCTGCATTCTGAATTCTTTGTAATTTGTTGAAGGTGGCTTCGGGGGCTCCCAGGTAGATGGCATTGCTGTAATCCAGCCTGGATAGAATAAGACCTTGGATTAGCAATTTCCGGGAGATGGGAGGGAGCAAGGGCAGGATTTTCCTGACTGATCTAAGAAGCCCAAAACAAATCCCAGCCGTTTTTTTGGCTTGAGTTTTGAAGGACAAGTCTTTCTCTATCCAGATTCCCAGGCTCTTGATCTCTATTTTGGGGGCCGGGGGTTCACCCAGGCAGGAGGGCCAGATGTTAGGGGGAAGGGAGAGCCCTTTTTGACCAAGAAGCAAGATTTCTGTCTTGGACCCGTTGAGTTTCAACGCTGAATTATTCATCCACCCCTGGATTTTGGAAAGGCAGCTGTGGAGATTAGATGGTTCTTGGTTGGGATGGGATAGGGACACCACCAGCTGGGTTTTGTCAGCGTAGCTGATGATTTTCACTCCGAAAGGGATGACTACCTCCTCCAGTGGGGACATGTAGACATTGAATAATGTCGGGCTTAGCGAAGAGCCCTGCGGCACTCTGCACTGGAGGGGGACTGCTTGGGAGCGGGTGTCATTCTCCCAGACCTGGAAGGAGCGGTGGTTTATGAATGACGCGGACCAAGCCAGGGCAGTGCCCTCCACCCCGATGTCTCTGAGACGCTGGATTAAAACCCGGTGGTTGACAGTGTCGAAGGCCGCACTGAGGTCCAGGAGGATCACTGCCACTGATCCTCCTGCATCCAGAATGCATCTGGTCTCCTCCACTGCAGCCAGGAGGGCGGTGTCCTGACCCGGGCGAAATCCAGTCTGCGAGCTCCTGAGCAAGTTGTTAGACTCCAGATACTGGGAGAGCTTTTTATTCGCACTTTTTTCAGTGATTTTACTAATTCCAGGGAGGAGGGAGATGGGCTGTAGTTGGCCAAATCCAGCGGGTCTAGTAGAGTTTTTTTAGAAGGGCCTTGACAACAGCCACTTTCCAGCTGGGGGGACCTTTCCCTGAAGTAATGAAGAATTGACGAGGGCAGTTAGAGGGGGGACAATAGTGGGAGCCACTTTTTTGAGGATGCGCATAGGCACCGGGTCGCTAGGGGAACCACTTTTGATTGTGGCGAGCATAGTCGAGACCTCTTCAATGGTTACCGGGCCGAGGGTGTCTAGGAGGATGGCGGGGATGTCCGGGTGAGTGCTAGAGGTTGGGTCAGGTTTGAGGCGACCCTCATCGTTGAAAATGTGGTCGACTGGGGGTAGGGTGGCGAGGATTTTCTGAATTTTCTCGTCAAAGTATTTTGCCAGTTTATGGCATTTAACCTCTGAGGTGTTGGGAACTGGGAGTTTCTCTGGCCGAGGATCAGGGACTTTGAGTAGCTCTTTTAAGATGATAAAGGTTTCTCTGGCGGAGCATGAGGAGTTTTTTTATTCTTTCATCAAAGAATTGGCTTTTGGTATTACGTAGCGCGAGTTTATAAGTTCTTATGGAGAGGCGGAAGGCGTCTTTTTTGGCTGTGGATTTGTCCTTCCTCCAGGTGTGCTCTGTCCTTTTACACTCCTTCCGTAGTAAGTTAAGCTCAGGGGTGTTTTTGGCTAGTTTCAAGGTACTAGTTTTGGGAAGGAGGTCGTCCAGTGATTGAGTGAGCCAGGAGTTAAACTGCATATCAGCGGTCACAGGGTGTAGAGCCGGGGGGGGTGGGGGGGGAGAGATTCCGTGAGCCTGGAGGCCCATTTTTCAGGCGAAAGTTTGTGCCTGCGTCAATCAGTGACCCGGGTTTTGGGCGGCTGGGGTGGCGGGACATAGAGATGCCAGTCGATGGGAATCAAGAAGTGGTCTGTCCATGGCAGTGGGAGGGGAGTACAGGTTTTAAGGTCGTGGATGTTAGTAAAAATGGGGTCCAGAAGGTGCCCTTTGTCATGAGTAGCCTCTGAGTTCACTAGTCGTAGGTCAAAAGAAGTGAGATCAAGAAGAAGTTCGGAGGCAGTTATGTCCTTCGGGTCTAGTAGGTGGAGACTGAGGTCTCCCAGGATTAAAAAGTTAGAAGATGTCGTTGCCATAAGGGTGACAGTATCAACGAGAGCACTAGAGAACTTGGCTGGGGCTCCTGGTGGGCGATATATCAATAGACCAGAGAGAGAGGTTGCAGGTGAGATCTGTAAAGCGAAATGGCAGCTTTCGCAGCCATCGATATTGCCATTATCTGTTCTGCAGGTGAAATGGTCTCTGTAAATTATTGCCAAGCCACCTCCTCTGCCGAGGGGTCTGTTCTGAGAGTGGATTTGGTAGCCGGGTGGTAGAGCATTAACTATATCTGAGTCGGTGTAGGGGGTGAGCCAAGTTTCCGTAAGGAACAGAATGTCGATGGCGAGATCTTGGATAAGAAGATTTATCTCGGAGTGTTTGGGGAGGGACCTACAGTTAAGAAGGCCGAGCTGAAGGCCGTGGCATTCTGCGTCGGTAAGGGCTGGGTTGCAGAGGTCGCAATTAGAAAAGGGTTTTTCTCCTGTATAGGTGTAATTACAGTTTATATTTTTTAAAGGGTTAAGTGTGAGGAGCCTACCTTGGGTGTAAGTAAGTCGGCTCTTGGAGGAATTGGTCATAGTGACTGGGCCTGGGGCCGGCCGGGGCCGGCCGAGCCCGGACGGGCTTGCCTTAGGCGCGCCCGCTGCGCGTCCGTGGAAAGCACATTATTTAAAGGGGGTGTTCGGGGCGTGGCCTAGTGAGAGTGGCCTGAGGTCAGGCTCGATGATGGCGCCAAGTGAGAGTTTCCCTAGCCCGCGGCAGCGTTAACCTCGGCTGCGCGGGGGTCTCAGGGTGGGATAAAGTGCCCAGGAGTACACGAGGCAAGGTAGGAAGGATATATTTAAAAATATGTCGGTTTCAGTTTTTTTAAAACAGCATAAAACAAACAAAGCTCCCGGCTGTGCCTCAGGAGTGTCGCTGTCTTATACATTGTCGGGGAACTTCACAATCTCTGCAAGCCAAATGGAGTCTGATTAAAAAAAAAATCAAATTTGCGTAGGAGAGCAAGCAAATGCTAGACCTCCCTAAATGAGGTGAAAAGCAATGTGTACTTTTCTTATACGCAATCACTTATTCGCTCACCTATTAAATCATAAACCACACACTCCCCAATCCATCCAGGCACTAATTTACCCATCCATTCATCTATTCATGCACGTTCTCATTCATCCATTCATCAACCCACCCATTGATTCAATATTGCGCTCAACTACTCACGTTCACTGAACCTTTTGTAGAAAAGTCAGCCCCATTAAAGTAGGGTCATGGAAAGATAAACACAGCACAATAGTGCTTTTCATTACCATTCGCCACCATTCAGTTTAGACCCAACATGGGTGTAAGTGGATCTAAAGATCAAATGTAAAAAGGTATTTATAAATGTGGGTCCCTGGTGCCACAAGACAAATGGCAATAAAAAATTAAGACCAATGGTAGAACAAACAAACCATGTCAATAGGCCTGGCTTATAGCTGAAAGTGTCTTTTACATATGTTTAGCCGATCAATAACTCATCCTGCATGAACTCTGGCACTCATTCTTGCTCTCATACATCATGCTAGCCACTCGCTGACTCCTGGCACTTTTCCACTTCCCAATCCGTAATAAAATTGACACACAAAATCCCATAGACATGTGGAAAATAAATTCTAAGAATAAAAGTAGAAAAAAAACTTAGCAGCATGTATTTACAATACAAAATTAAACTAAAATATAGTAGTGGGTAGCCATCTTGCATTGGTATTGTACAAAGTATATAATTGTTTTAAAGTTCCCACGCAGCTACCACATTGCTGCCCGCCTCACACTGCTGCCCGCCACCACATCACTCTGGGACACCACCACATCACTCTGGGACACCACCACAACAGCACTGTCCTTGCTTGCTACCAACAAGCATTGCCATAGCCAATAAGACACGCATTAGGAAAGTGTGAGCTATTGGCTTTGTAAATAACCATGCTATTAATTTATATTTTCAAAGCCAACACATATTAAAAAAAATTGTCATTTACAATATCAATAGCTCACACTTTCCTAATACGAGACCTATTGCATTGCAAATGCTTGTTAGCTTTTGTGAACATTAGAGGAATTTTTTTTTTGCACCCCGCTTATTCTTCCCAGCCTGTGCATTTCTATCACTGATTGCAGCTTCCAAAGCTGTTTTAGCATTGATACCGGATTTGGATAGAGCTTCCAATCTGCTCTCATCCATACGTTCCATCATACCCCGGCTTTTGCCACCACGGGCTGATTTTGGGGGGCATAGTACCTGCTTCCTGCCACAGACTGTAGCCCTTGAGTAAGATATGATTTGTCTCCCAATATCTCGGAGCTCTCAACACTTTATATGATCCCTAAGTTTTTAACCAGCATGCCAGCCAATTTCTATTTTCTCCTTTCTATTTTCTCCTTTTTACAGTCCATATATTAGTCCAGTTACAGCGTTTCATCCAATTGCATATTCCCCCAGCTAAGCAGGCACTCCTTGCTCTTACCGGCAGCGTTTTTATCCTTTCTCCCGATGTAGGATTCGTGCCGATTAGTCGTCCTTACAACAACCTCACAGCCGCCTCTGTATGCTGGCAGCCAAGCACCTTCTTGCCCTCCCTTTTGATCAATTACAGGCTGTTCAGGCGGCGAACAGCAGAGATGCTGCCCTGACGTGCTATGGCCGAGAAATGGCCTGCCGCCTCCTCCTCCTCCTCCTCCTTCCAGGCAGAATACCAGTGAACAAAGGAACAATGTTGCCGTAACTTGTAGGTTTTGTCGCGGTTAAGGATTTTCTTCACAAAAGCGTTTCTTTAAGCCGCCTCAATAGCTTGCAACAGCCTTCCAACAACGAAGAAGGGGAGCTCACCTCACACGGCTGACGAGCAACCACCATCTTTGCCGCACTACCCACCCAGATACAAGTCAGACCCTCCAGGATATCGCGATTTCGCGATTTCGCGATTTGCCGCGAAATCGGCACTTTAGTAAAAATGCCGCGATTTTTACAAAAGTGCCCGCGAAATCGGCACTTTTTGTAGAAATCGCGGCATTTTTACAAAAGCCGCCTATATCCTGGGGGAGTCTGACTTACGTTGTTTATTGGGGCGGGCGGGAAGGACACAGAAGCACGAAATAATAACATTCCGGGCTTAATGGGGCATTAGCAGCTCACTGCGACAGGCTTTGAAGTGCCCCTCCCGCGTCTGGCTCCCCGCTGGAGACCCTCCCGGTGACTGGGGCGAGCCCCCGCCCTCTCCCCTGGAGCCGAGGGTCGATATGGGAAAGAATAGAAAGGGTGATTGTTTGCTGACCTGGTGAAATCAAAAAAACGTAATGGTGCAACCCAGAGGCCAGAAAAGACTGAGAGGCACCGTGCGTGCGATGGCGACCGCCACGCCAGCCATACTTTAATTATTTCTAAATGCTAGACTTGCTGCCCTGTCTGCTGCCCGCGCAGGTGAGTCTTCGGCTGTGCCAAATCCAGTCGGGTGGAATGGGAGGGATGCATGCATGATGCATCATCATGGGCAGTGGGCGGGCAGGCCGAGATTAAAAGCCAAACGTAATATAGGTCCCAGGCACCAGGTCCGGTTCTGCACAATCACACCGTGAAGATACATATCTCCACCAGTCAGTTACAGCGAGAGCAGAGGGAGGACTGCCACATGCCTGTCAATAAGCTGCTGATAAATTTCTTCTGTTTTCGCTCGGATCTGTAGGTGGGGCAGTTCACCGAGTGTGAAATGCGATATTCACTCGATATTCACTCTTTCTACCCAGGAATGCAAACGCGCCAAGGCTGATTCATGAAAAATGTATGCCACGCGTCCCTTAAGCCCGTCTCATTTGTCGTGGAGAAAATCTAAGGCCTTGAATTTAGAGAATCGTTTAAAATTATTAGGCAGAAAAGTTTGAAAAGTTTGACTGAATCATCACCGCCGCTATAATTCAAAAGTGCAAAGATAACATAATGCATCTCAAATGTAGCCGAGGTGTCTGCGGGATGAGCCGGGAGCAACAGGCTTTACTTCTTGTTCTCGTGCAGCAGAGAATCATGCAGAGGGCTGTGTCTTGGAATTTGAAAATATCCACAACTGCCACATTGTTCACGCACTGTACTTCTTCCTACAAATACGAAGCCTCTGTTTATCTCATGATATATATAACTGATTCCTGGCAACGTTATAAAAATAGTTTTCTTCATAAAGGCATGGGTTGTTTAACTTTCTTTTTTTAATGTGTAGTTATTTTTTTTCCACAACCGGAGGAGGCACATGTGGGGGGAGAAGAAAGGGGTAAAAGAAAGGGAGAGTGGCTGGGTTTAGAAGGAAAGCGTAGGGGTGAAAGAAAATGGGAGGATAAAGGTGAAAGGTGGAGCGCAAAGGTAAAGAGGGGGAGCAAGAATGAAACCTGAGGGTATGGGGCAGGTGAGACGAGAAAGAAGGGGTGAAAGAGAAGGGGGAGTGAGCAAAGAAGTCAGAAGTGGGAAAGAAGTAAAGGGTAGTAGGGGGTGAGAGAAACTGGGCGAATGAAAGTGAAAGGTGGAGAAAAGTAGAGAGGAGTGAGCGGGAGAAAAAGAGGGAGGGTGAATGCGCGAGAAAGGGCGAGAGAGGAAGGGGAAGAAAGACAGTGTCTGGAAGAACAAAAGTATGAGAGCTAGAGAGAGAAGAGAGGGTGAGGTAGGGAGAGAGGGCGACAAGAGAGAACTAGAGAGATCCAAAGATGGAAAGAGAGAGGGACGGGGGAGAAGAGACTGGGCTGAGAGAGATATCGATAAGAAGAGAAAGATGTGTGTGAGAGAGAGAGAGAGAGGATGAGTGAATGAGACACAGAAAGGAGGGGGCATGAGAAACAGAAAGCTGAATGGGACAGTGGAAAGAGTGAAACAGGAAGGAAGATAGAGGAGCTAAAAGCGGCAAAACACAACTAAGAGAGGGAGAATTGGGAGGCAGAAAGAGTGTAAGGAAGGGCGGGTGATGGATAGGGTCACTGGAGGCCGCTTTATCAAGGTCCAGGGCCAAATGAAATGCCGCACAATTGCCGCTAAATTTCCATATTTGTGCCGCTAAATTTCCATTTTTGTGCCGCTAAATTTGCTAATCCATGCCGCTATATCCTGGGGGGTCTGACAAGTTGATCCTGACCAGTTGTGCTGCGATTCCGGCTGGGATGGACCGCATTGACTATGATATTGAACTGACTAAAACGTATTCTAATCAGGAAAAAGGACTCGTATCGATTTCAGTGCAGGCTGCCTCAGAGGTGCCACTGGGGGCAGGGTCTGACACTGCAGCTGGAGACTCACAATGTTTGTAATTGATCTCTATCGAAGTCTTCCCTGAACTTACAATGTTGAACTGGTCTAGCGAGATTCAAAGGGCCCATAGGTTCCCATTTAGATTGCTGTCATCCAAGGCATCTCGGAGATTAAGCCAAGGGCCATTATGATCTCTCTAAATAACGAATGACCTGGCCCGACCAGATAAGAAGCGGCATGGAAAGGGTGCTCAGTTTTTCGTAAGGCCTGATTTTTGCCATTATACAGTGGAGAAGAGGTTGTTGCTACTACAACTCATGACACGGTTTCAGAACAAGGGAGCACAGGCGTTTCTACTTAACCCTGCCACACTAAAAATTGCCAGCAAAGGCCAAACAAGGTTTTTTACGTCAGAAATCCAAGCCAAAGAATATCTGGACTCTATTGGAGCCACGTAAGAAAATGGGATCGATAAACTGCCAGTCTCCTGATGATTACATTGTTGGATGACCTTTGCTTTAGACTATTTAATATGTAATTGAGCAACAGCAATAATATATGGGCACACACTTTGGGGTTAATACCCATTACATAGAAGAAGGGGAGACACCAAGGTGCAAGTCTCTCCATCGTAAGAGCCATGAGCCCTTTTGCCTATGTAGAGGGAAATGGTTGGATGACGGTTTTCTGGCTAGCGGGGAGCATAGGGTTGGGTGAGGGGTTAGTGTTAGGGGGATGAGGGATGGGGTTGGCAAGTAGGGGGGAGGGCTCAAGGGCCAGATTAGCAAAATAAAAAAACTAAATCAGTTATCTATTTTTATTGGAAAAACCATCAAATGGGTGCAAGAGCAGCAATGGTCAGATAAGGGAACCAACAGTATCAAATATGGATAAATTCAGGATCTATTCATTAATGTGGGCGGCTTAAATGACAGAAAAAAACGGGAAAAGGTATTTATAATCAGAACACTGAATCCAGACTTAATATGCTTACAAGAAACCTGTATACCATGGCGAAACAAGAGCCTCAGAGAGCAGGAGCTATTCTCTAGCGGCATGCTCTTTTCAGGATACGCTGATTAGAGGGGTAGCGATATATCTTGGACAACGGGATGGGCTGGTAATACGATCAGCCGCGGATAAGTGGGGGCGCTGGGCAATAGTACAACTGCCCAACAGTCTAACAGTTGTGAATATCTATGGCTCTAACTTAGATGATGATGATATCTGGAGTGTACTGGAAATGGAATTAGCTAGCTGGTCTCAGCAGCTGATAGTATGTGGTGACTTCAATATACACCAGGATGTGATGCATGTCCAGAAAGAAATGTATTTAGGAAGGAAACCGAAGGTATATAGGGCAATTAGGGCATTCAAAGATACTCGTGGTCTTTGTGATGTCTGGGCAGAAAAACAGCAAGCAGATCCTGGATTTACATATTTTTCCCATCCGCATAGGAAATTTGTACGGTTGGACTATTTACTTGCCTCTCATTTATTGATAGGTAGTTTAGACATTATAAAACTGCCTCAACTATATTCTGACCACAACCCCTTGATATTAGAGTTGAGAGACCATGAAAGGTAGACAAAGGGCTCAATGGTCTTTTGATAGCTGCTTTCAGATGAGGAATTCTGTATCTTTATTAAACAGTGGGCACAGGAATTTTTCAATTGCAATAGGTACAGTGCATCCTGTGAGATAGTCTGGGAAACTTTTAAAGCTGCCCTGAAAGGGCAGGTAATAGGGTATGTAGCTTGCATTCAGAAACGGCTTAAAATCCAAATTGATCAACTAATTAATAAACTATCTAAATTAGAGGTAGAACCTACTCTGATAATAAATAAGGGGGGTCCAGGGTGCTTAATATCTGAACAAATGACTAAACAAGTCATAGCTAATTCAGAAATAAATGCGTACTTTCAGAATAGTCGCCCAGATGTTTCAAGCGTACTGTGGGGAGCTTTATGAATATGGGGTGGCTATAGGGCGACTCAGCTTTGAGAACACTGCAGAAATCTGTCAGAAATAACCTAGTCAAAATGAGGGACAGAAATAATCAGCTAGTATCTGGACCACAAGAAATAACTGGGGTATTTGAGGAATTCTATTCTAAGCTTTATCGCTCAGAAGAAAGCTTGTTGGAAGTCGACCAATATGACAAAAGAGCAGATGAATATCCTCTCCTATCGCGATTAGATCCTGAGGCCGCCATAGAATTGGAAAGTGAAATAACCATACAGGAAGTTCAGGAAGCACTGGCATCCCTTGCATTGGGGAAAGCTACAGGCCCTGATAAAATCCCCCTAGAGATTTATAGACTACTATTGCCTCAAATACTTCCTATTATGCAAGATCTATTTGTTAGTATTCAATATAGAGGAATCCCACCAATTTCGTGGCAGGATACAGATATGGTTGTCTTTCTGAAAAAAAGTAAATCCCAGAAGTACCATCACGAATGTGGACGCTAAAGTGTATTAAAAAAAATACTGGCCACCTGACTACAAAAGACCATTGTTGCTCTTATATCACCATGGCAACATGGCTTTGTTCCCGGCAGGGGGACCACAGACCATACAAGGCGGGTTATTTCAATTTTGGATATAGCGGAGGTGGATGAGGTTGAAATGGCTGTGGTCCTCCTGGATGTGGAGAAGGCTTTTGATCGAGTGGCCTGGTGATACTTATGGAGGAGCTTGGTAGATGGAGGATTTTATCCAGGAATTGTAAAGACTCTCCAGGCAATGTATTTTAAACCTCATGCCCAGATTCAAATTATGGGTCATACATCTAGAAGGATAGATAGCCAGGGGGACACGTCAAGGCTGCCCCTGCTCCCCTATTTTGTTTGCATATTATTTAGATCCTTTTATTAACCGCATTTTACATAATCAGCTGATAAAACCAGTTAAAATCTGTGATGAGACAAACATTTTTGCAAGCGCAGACGATTCACAGACAAACTGCTATTAAAGAAATTGAAAGCTTGGCAGCCGAATTTGGGGAGAAATCTGGGTATCTTTTAAACCAAACTAAAACGCAAATTATTTGTTCGAAGTGTTCTTTGAAAGATCCTCGTGTACCTAAGACAGCAACATATTTAGGGGTCAAAATAACAGCACACCTCGGAGAACCTTGGGCGATTAACATTGATCCAGTACTGCAAATAATAAATAACGACCTAAAACGCATTAACAATTTACATCTCACAATTATTGGTCGAATAAATGTAATCAAGATGAAGATCTTCCCTAAAATTGCGTATCTTATTCGGGCAATACCATTGGAGCTTACGGCTACTAAAATACATAGAATTGAGGCAATGTTCTCTAAATTTATTTGGGGGTCTCAAATGGGACGTCGAGCCTATGAAAACCTGACGCTACCTAGGGACTGGGGAGCAGTACGAAAGTGCTGCACACCCACCAACACGCTAACGCCTCCTTTTCTATGGTAGAGTATGTGCATTCTGCTCCTTTGAGCGTGCATGATGCGAAAGCCACCACCCTTTCTTTTCCATCATGGATTTTCATCAAAACAGCTCCCAAACCGTATCCACTAGCATCCGTTACAATAATGCTCTTATCTTTAGGATTGAACGGTTTTAAAGCAGTAGCCTTAGCAATAGCTTCTTTCACTTCATTGAAAGCACGTTGACAATCATCAGACCATTTAAAACTAAAAAATGTTTTCATTAATTCTCGCATGGGAAACGCACGGTCAGAAAAATTAAAAAACCTCACATAATACTAAGCGAGCCCAAGAAATTACCTCAACTGATCTGTCTCTTGGGATAGGAGCTTTCTCTAAATCTTCCACTAGTTTGAGTTTTGGTTTAATTCCTTCTTGAGATAATGTGTGGCCTAAATAATCCACCTCAGTTTGACAAAATTTGCATTTTCGTAAATTTATTGCCTTAATAGCTCAACTGCAAGCCTGTGAGAGCAGTGGGGGCACAGCGCACAGTTTTAACAGCCTGCCAACCCTAAATTGGCCGCTGTGAGACTCATGCATTATGCGTGACCACGCATTTCAGTGCATTGATGCAGAACACCACTCTGAAATGCGTTAGTGTCACACCTGATGCGTGATACTTGGTTGGCCTGCTTTCTCACTGTCTTTCAGCCACACTGCACAGCAGTGCAGCTGGTGTGCAGTTGTAGCTTTAAGCTGACTCAGAATCCCAGCTTATAGAATGTTGTGTTCATGATCTGTGACTCTGGAGTCAGTGGAAGCCCAGCTGGCCTTCGGGACTCCCTCCTGAAGCCTGCCTCCCAGTAAACTTAAGAAGCATTATATGAACTACAGAGCCTTTGTTGTAAGACATTTGGTGCTGACGAGGCCAGAAGAACTGGGACAGAAGCAGGCTTGGACAGTGTAATTAGAACTAGGGTGACCAACCGGCCGTAAATTTCACGGACAGTCCGTAAATTAGGGCTTTTGTCCGTTGTCCGTGATGAAGGTCTTAACGGACGGCATTTGTCCGTAATTTTAGCTACTCGGATAAATAACAAAAGTTGATTTGCACAATTCAGATTCCCCAGCTGACGTGCAAGGGAGCCGCCTCTGCTGCATTCCGGAGGGAGGGGCAGACGGTGAAAAGAAATAAGCCCAGGGTGTCTGCTTCCCCAAAGAAATGCAAATGCGTGTAAATGGATAGGTGGCAAATGTAAAGGCCGCTTGAGAGGCGCTAATTGCTGATAGAAAGTAGCCTGGGGCGCCGCGCACCAAGCACACAGTTCGTGAACCACTGCATGGAGCTCGATGCAAAAAATAAAAGCTTAGCTGAGGAAAAAAATGTTTCGCTCAAAAAGGCAATGACTGTGAACAAAGCGCAGGCAGCTTCGACTTCACTATAGACCCTTGCTGAACTAGGAAGCGTTACCAAACCATCTTCCAGCGTGATGTGCATCACCAGCGCCAAGTCCACGTTCACTACACTCCTCACTGAGGTTTGCATTATGTTTATCCTCTCTCTGACTGCCAGAGCCTTTTAAAACGCACGAAGGTAGGATTGACGTAATGCCACAGGCTGTATTTTGAGCCAGGTATGCCATACGTGGCAAATAATAAACAATTTTCCAATCCTCGTGCCGAGGTGTGCTGTGGGGGGCAGGGGAGAGGTGCATGCAGGTTTTGGAATCTGCTGAAACCCCTATGTTCTTAGGAAATGTCTGCCTTTTTTAATCTTCTATTTCTTTTCCACTGAATAGCAGGTGGGACCGCTGGTTATTCTGACTATAAAATTCAAGTACGTATATGCCAATATCTGGAAAGAGATAAGAGGGAGGTTTAGATAAAATCCCGGGAATGTATTGTCTCTGTTGGGCTTTTATTGAACAGGGCAGGGGATCTTTTAGGCTGGGGGACATGTAAAACAGTCTGATTGTTGGGTTAAACAGTGTCCCACCATAATCAGAAGTGCTGGAAAGAATGGTGGTTCTGTTATTTTACTTCTGGCCTTTAACATTAAAATAAATGTTTAAATTGGCTGCATATGCTCAGGTTGTGCATCTGTTTTGTTGCTAAGGATTGGCAGGGATTTGCATTCAGTTTCATTTAGTGATATACAGGGTATGATGCAAGATGCTGCCATTGAAGGCTTCAAGGCCTTGAGTTTAAAAGTAGAAGAGGTTAGGCGAGTATTTGTTGCTGATAAAGGAAGTGCTTGATTACGGCACCAGTACGGTGACACAATAAATGCTACACAGGGCATTTAAAGGTATTTGGCATTTATGTTTTTTGTGGCTGGCCTTCCTATATATCATGGTAAATAAGTAGCACGTTAAAACGCATTGGCTGTAAGCTATTTCCTTAGCTATTGTATTGGGATCTAATGGGATGAAAGTGACAGTGCCTGTGCATGGGTGGGTTTTCTGAGTGTATTGCACAGTGACAGGATAAGCCACGAGAGGGGCTTGGGAGGAGTGAAAAAACCACCCCTATAGAAAGGCAGAATCGATAATTTCACTCAAGCTTTTGCATATACCTCCTTCCATGATTTCAGCATCTGGCACACAAAACAGTTTATCAGCAGCCATAACATGTAGCACCCATGCATATACCTTTTAGAATTAGGTATTGTAAGGGGTGGAGCCTAGCATGAAGCATTCCTTCACAGTTCCCTTATCTAAGAACCCGGTATCCCTCCAATAAGTCATTGACACCCCATGGGGCTCTGCAGTGAATAAGATAGGATTACATCTGTGATTATAAAAGCATCATCACAATTATTTTCAGGAAGAAAAACGAAGTACACCTGAGGCCAGGCTTACATTCCCCCACATGTCAAGAAAAGTGACATAATGGGGAGCCGTAGCTAACAGCCAATAGGTCAAGGGAGCCATGGGTCGAAAAAGTTTGGGAACCACTGGATTAGGGCAAAGCAAGCTGTGGAAGGGGATTTCGGGACACACAGAGAAGTATACTGCAAACTTTGAGAAAGAAAAGGGCACCAAGATCGAACACCTCAATACTAGGTGCTGTTTAATTTATTTTCAACTGCTGGGTGGCAAGCGTTGGATAATCACTTAGAAGTTTGGCAAAGAGCATATAGTCCTCCAAGATTTTTATCCTACTTTATGGCACATTATGCAAAAGTGTGCAATAGCACCATAAAGGTTTGAGTGAGCACAGTTTTGTGTCACTTCAGCATACATTATTTCTTGGATATTCTGATGTTTTCCTTTGTTTGATTAGGGAACTTCAACAATTTGTTTAGAAACGTAAACTTTCTTCTGCAGTATTTTTTACCAGCTTTTTTGTATCTCCCCTGATTCCTACATCTGGCATTGCCACCCTTTGACATGAAGGTGTAAATTTTCATTTATGTACCACATTACCATTTAATTTTGGTCATCTCGTAATAGTGCTACCTGAAAGCAGAAGTATTAGATTTCTTTCCTACAACCTGAGGAGCCATTTTGTCCATCAAGTTCTGGCCTGCTACTTAGACCTCACATTTGTTTTTGTTGCGTTCTCATGTGCTTTCTTTGTTGCTTTTTGCTGTAGTTGCTGAAGTGGCTGACACGCCAGATTTTGTGGGGGCAGGACTGGAAGCTTCAGCCCGCACCAGCACACTTGAGGCCAGAAAGCAGGGTCCTGAAATTTGCACCAGTTGGGCGCATAAACAACGGATCTTTCACCCGCTGCGCAGGATACTCCCAGGCAAAGACTGGGCCAAAAGTTGGCCTGTTTGCGCCTGGAAGAGGCTGCACTGGGCCATCGCCCGTGGTTTTGCTGCTAGGGGAACTGTAATTTCGCACTACAAGCCTGTAATTAGCGTGACCTGCGACTTTAATCAGATGTGATTGTCTATTAAAAGCACCCTAGCTTATCTTGTTTTCTGCCCACTAGCATTGTTGGATGGCTAAGCGAAAGCTAGGTCCTAAGATGGAGGGAGCCACTGCCAAAAAAAAAAAAGATCAGTACATAGATTGGTATATTAAAAAGGATTGAAGATTCCCTGACTTAAATATATCAAGCTGGAACAGACGAATCTTGGAAGGCCGGCCCTCTTCTCTAATCCAACCGCCATGACTAAATCAGATATAGTCTGGGCTAAAAAAAATGTAACGCACCGTGCACTGCCAAAGGGAGGAACCCGAAATCTCAAAAACTACTATTAGGGAGTATGTTATGTTACAAACCTCACCATCCTTGGAGCCATATCTTGAGTGGGTGGATAAACCGAGACAGATTGCCCTTAATTTGGTTTAGACTAGGCTTTGTGAGATGGCACCTCGGTGTCCCCCTTGGGCAGAGAGTTCATGTATATTACATACAGTGGAATCCAATCTCATATGTAATGATATGCCCTCTGTGGTGAGGGGCGATATGTCCTTTTTGTTGAAGGGTCATAAGAGGTACACACATCCTAGCCCCTTGCAGTACATTGCCGCTGATTTTGGGTGGCACTCATCCTGAAAGGCTGCTATGGTCTCGCAGCACTCTCTGGTCTTTTCCTCATATGTCCTCTTTTGTATCTCTCCGCTGGCATAGTCAGTGCTCGTCCAGACAGAAATTCACACTAGTTCACACAGCTTTTCTCTCCCTCAGTCGGAATCCATGGGCTGATGATGCCATTCTGGAGTTCATCCTCATCTGAATTATTTACTATTGCGCGACCTCCTCTGATGTGTCTGTAAAACGTACTTTTTGTCCCAATTTTTTTGTCCTGAATTTTGACCTTTTGTCCTGAATTTGTGTCCTGAATTTTGACCCTTTGTTCTGAATTTTTACACTCACTGTCCTGAATTTGCACCCATGCCAGTTGGTCACCCTAATTAGAACCCACAACAGCTTTGCCGTATTTGCCTCATCTACCGCTGTGCGTCTGTGACATTAAGCTACTTCCTTCAAATTAAATTATTTTCTCCGGGAATCGTCAAAAGAAAACAAGACCTCAGCCTTCAGTGACACGATTTTCATCGCAAACTATTCTTCAACACATGGAGCTTCAATTCCTAAAAATCGCATCTACAAATCTGCTATGCCCGACAAGAGTCAATAAAAGCTGTTTAACAAGCAGAAAATGCAGAGTAAACCGCCAGAAACACGATTTCTCTTCGCCTCGCAGAGCCACGTGGTGATCTGTGGTATCACAGCACCACCTACTGGACGTTTAACACATATTCTGTACCGCTGGCAAATATAGAGTTTAAAAATGTCTATTAAAAAAAAAAAATACCCCATGGCAAATAAAATGAATACCAGACGCTATGTCACAGTAAGAACGCGCATTATTTTCATTAAGTAACTTTATTTAAAATTGTTACCCAATAGACAAAGTTCACCAACACGTACTACACAATGGCATCTTTGTAGTGTCCTAACACCAATAACGACAGACACTAGATTACTTATTCACAAACCTTTATTCTACACATCTCCTTCCTTCCCTGTCCCTACTCTAACTGCCCTCATCCTGTCTTGGCTCCTCCTCTTCCCCTCAACCCGACTAGCTCCGCCCCCCCAACTACTAGACTGTCAACTCCATTACATCTCCCCCTTTCTTAATAAATCAAAACAAACAGGCTTTCAATACATCTCTTCGATGAGTCTCTTTGGTGGTTGGATGTCACGACGTGGCCGCAACGACGTGGCCTCAGTGGACACCTTCGGCAAAAGTCCATTATGCTGACCTCTGCTTTCTGTATCATCATGGTTAGGTTCCTCAAGTGCAGGGGTGCCAGTGGGGCTCATCAACGGTCCATTCATGTCTCGAGGACACCTCTTGAAGTGAGAGACGTTCCTGGTGATTCGACGTTGGTCAGATTCAGCAGTTAACATGGTGCCCTTTTGTTGGGTGACCAGCAGTGGCTCGTCACGGAATCGGCAATCGGTCTTTCTCTGTTGATCCTGTTTGACGAGGACATAGTCTCCTTCATGCAAGGATGAAGACCTCGCTCTCCTTTTGACATCGGCGTATGACTTCATTCTGTCCTTGTTGTGTTTGTCAGTCACAGCCATTTCGTGGTGATTGTGAATCGGCGACACAGCTTGCAAGGCCCCTTCCCATGTTGGGATGCGATTTCTCATTGGTCGCCCTAGCATAAGGGTTGCTGGGCATTGTCCGGTGGTAGAGTGTGGAGTTGTCCTGTATGCTCTGAGGACTTCATTCAAGGCGGCCTGCAGCTCCCTCTTTTCTGACGTGGCTTGCTGAAATGTCTTTTTGATCGTAGCCATAAATCTTTCAATGGTGCCATTTGCTTGTGGCCAGAGTGGTGTAACTTTCCTGTGCTTGAAGTCCATGTGCTTCGCAAATGCACTAAATTCGTGTCCATTGAATGGGGGCCCATTGTCCATTTTAACCTCTTTGGGGACACCCCATGTTGCAAACACTTCATCTAGCACCTTGAGAGTGCAAGAAGCACTTGTAGACGATATTATTTGTGCGATGGGAAATCTGGAATATTCGTCAATTATGGCAACTACATACTTTCCAGACTGCATCGCTCCGTAGAAGTCCATGGCAATTTCTTGCCACACTCCGCTGGGCAGGGTGGTCATCTGTAGTGGTGCCGGTGGATTGCTTTTGCTGGTCAACTGGCAGAGATGACAATCCTTCAGGGTAGACTCTACCATCTGGTCAAGAAAAGGAAACCAGACGTGTTCCCGTAGAGCTCGCTTTGTGGATACTACTCCTCTGTGACCTTCATGGGCCAGATTGACAACTCCCTGCCGCAGTTGGCCAGGGATCACAAGTCGTTGACCTCTCAGGATGACTCCATCGGTGGTGACCGACAATTCATCGCAGACGTGCCGAAATGCTTGTATCTCTTTCCGGATTGTGGGGTCTGTGTCCTCTTCTTGGGGGTTATGCCTCCACCGATTGGTTTGAATCCGACGGAGTACCATCTGCAGAACAGTGTCTTGGGCGGTGACCTCCCGGATGTCGTTCATGGGAATGGCAGGTGGTAGTGCTTGGTCAGCCACGAAGTGGATATACTCCTCGGCGATCGATGGTTTGGACTCAGATGACGGCTGAGGGTGGCGGGACATGTAGTCAGCCGGGTTCTCCGCCTTCCCCGGTTTATGAACAATGGTGAAAGTGTACTCCTGGAGTCTGAGACCCCATCTCTCAATCCTTGGGGGCATCTTGGATCTCGGGTTGCCGTAGATGGTGACCAGCGCCTGATGATCAGTGATCAAGGTAAAGTGCTTGCCATACACAAAGAAATGAAAGTGTTCACATGCCCAGACCACCGCAAGACTTTCCTTTTCTGGCTGTGAGTACTTCTTCTCGGGATCAGACAGGCTGCGACTGGCATGCGCAACGATCCGCCTCTGGTCAGAGTCGTTATCATATTGAGCCAAGATGGCCCCCAATCCAACTGGGCTGGCGTCCACGGTTATCTCGGTCTTCCGGTGAGGATTAAAGTATGAGAGGCTGTCGGCCGACTCCACAGCACGCTTGATGTCTTTGAATGCTCGTTCGCACTGAGGGGTCCAGTCGAACGGTTGACCAAGTTTGGTGAGGATCCGAAGGGGGTGACTGATGGTCGCATAGTCACGGATGTAGCGGGCACAGTAGCTGGCCATCCCCAAGAAAGACCTCAATTCGTTAACATCCTGTGGGCTTTTGGTATTGTTCAGGGTCGCAATCTTGTCTGGATCAGGCTTCATACCCTCATAAGAGAAAATATGGCCAAAGAACTTCAGAGTGGCCTGGTGAAACTCACATTTCTCCTTGTTCAACGTCAGATTCGCGTCCAACAGGGCATGACAAACGCGATCAAGAGCGATGTCGTGCTCACGAACATCCGACCCATAGACCAGGATGTCATCGCTGTAGTTCAAGGTGTTGGGGATGTGTTGGATTATTTGCCGGATCGCCTCTTGGAAGATTTCTGCAGCAGATGAGACACCAAAGCTCAACCTTTTGTACCTAAAAAGTCCTAGGTGTGTTGCAAACGTGGTGATGTAACGAGATTTGGTGTCTAATTCTAGCTGGTGATAGCCTTTGTTTAAGTCCAGCTTCGAGAAAACCTTTGCACTATTCAGTGGAGCGATCATGTCGCTCAGATGCAGTCCAGGGTGCCGCTCCCTTTCAATCGCAGTGTTGGGTAGGCGCATGTCAACGCACAGTCTCACCTTGTTGGGAGTCCCTTTCTTAGGTACAATGATCACCGGCGACACCCATGGGGTCGGGCCATCCGTGCGCTCTATGATGTCCGCAGATAGGAGTTCTTGAAGCTCATCCTCGACGGCACTTTGAAGATGAAATGGAACCCGTCGCGGATGCTGCGCAACAGGTCTGATCTGATCATTAATGTGCAGAAGGATTTGACACCCTTTCAGCTTAACCAGGCCCTGAAATAGCTTGGGAAACTTGCTGACACAGTTCTGGTTGTCATTGACTTTGAATAAAATTTCCACCAGACGAAGACGCTCTGCGGTGGGGAGGCTGAGCAGGCAGTCGGCTTCAGGTCCCTTGATAACATGTATGACCGCAGGTATGGTGATGTTGTCATGGGTGAGTGTCGTGTGGAATTTGCCCAGACAAGGGAGTGGTTTTTTGGACATCCACGTGAAAACACGGACTGATGCAAAAGTCAATGGGGGCTTCGGGATCATTTTCTCTTGTTCCGTAACTGGAATGTAGTTCAGCGAAGCTCTGCTGTCCATTACAAATTTGGTGTCATGGTTCCCCACTTTAATGTCTAGGCGTGGATACCTTTTGAGTTGATCAGGATCTGCTATCATGTTCAAGTATTCTACGGTGTACGCAGAGTCCCTGGATGATGGATGAGGATGATCTCGAGTCCTGCGACGGGGATCTGCGTTCCCATCATGACCTACGTGATTCCCGGCTGGAATGCGATGAGTCTGGGGACCGCATGGGCTCTCCTTGATCTCGTTGTTTCACTTCGCCTTTCCTTGTGATAGTCTCTGCACATTGCTTCGAAGTGATTCGATCGCCCACATTTCCTGCATCGCTGACCCATGGCAGGACATGTGTCTACGTGGGGATAGTCGTATCCACATCGGTCACATCATTTAGTCCTTTCTGGCTTTCGGTCCCTTCGCCTGGGTTCTCTCCTCCTGTATTCCGGGCGCCTTTGGCGCGATGACGGTCTCGGTCTCCATTGCTTCTCTTGCGAGTACTTTCGTCTGCTACTGGGTTTTTCTTGAACGCGGTGCACCTGCTCATGACTTACACTATGTCCTGTTTCAATGGTAGCAGCGTGCTCTTCAGCTTGGTCATAGACACGAGTCATTTCCTCGATCTCTTCCAACTCATGTGGTTTTCTCAGCAGCCGCCTTCTGAGTGTTTCTGAGTGACAACCGGTTATGATTTGCGATTTGATGGCAGCGTCAGGCGAGAAGGTTTCGAATTCACAGTGTCTCGACAGCCGTCGTAACCGGGTGATGAATGCACTCATCGCTTCCTCTTTTCCTTGATGCGCTTGATGGAATGTATGGCGTTCATAGTCCACGTTCCGTTTATGGAGGAATTTCTTGTTTAACGCCTCATGTACTTTGTCATAGGTTCCAGCATCGGCAGGCGGAAGGTCCTTGATTATTTTGCTTATTTCTCGTCCTGCTAGGTTGCGGAGGGCAATCAACTTTTCTTTGTCCACCGTCACTTTGGATCCCTCAATATAATCTTCGAAGTCTTCTAGCCATTCTTGCCACTTGGGGCCCATGCTCCCTCCCGTGGTCACGGTCAGGGGTTCTGGGGCTCGCAGGTGCGATCTTCCCGCAATGATGGGCTTAACTTCATTCCGCTGTGGTGAATTGTTGGGGGTCACCATTGTGTCGCTGTTCGCTCTTGTAGTTCCTTCACATGTATTATTGTCTGTTTATTTGCTCTTGTCAATGCGTGTTTACTTCTTCCCGCCAATGCTTGTTTATTTGCTCTTGTCAATGCTTGTTTACTTCTCGCTAATGCTTGTTCATTTGCTCTTGTCAATGCTTGTTTACTTCTTCTCGCCAATGCTTGTTTGTTTGCTCTTGTCAATGCTTGTTTGTTTCTTCTCGCCAATGCTTGTTTATCTGTTCTTGTCAATGCTTGTTTGTTCTTACTCGCCAATGCTTGTTTAATTGCTTTTGCCAGTGCTCCTTGATATTGCTGTATGCCTGACTTCAAAATGGCCGCTCTACAAGGACCAAGGGGTCTGTCTTGAAATTTGCCTGACTCCAAGATGGCCACCGTCACTCCATGCACACAAGGCTTTCTCTCTTTGCTTACTTGGCCCCAGTTCATTCAGGACTCACCGGCAGGCGCTTTCAGGAGGCAGCGCACATCAGGATTCACTTCTCCTGAGTCACTGCTACTACCAGGTGAGGTTGGGGTGGGCACCCGCCTTACTTTGCAGGTTCCCGCGCTTCTTCGGCGACACCATGCCGAAACTCACGCATCGGGCGTGAGGTTTTCCGACGTTGGAGGGCACTCGAGCTCCGACTTCAACGCGCTTGGCGGCGCTTGCCAGCAGACCTTCGGGGGACAGCGTCCTTCACGCTGGGCACTTTTCTTTCGCTCTTGGGTGCTAGGCAGGGTCGGAGAGGGCTCCCGACCTCTGCGCTTCCAGCACTCACCCCAGGCACACGCTTCCAGCGTGAGTCGCGTTTTCAGCGAGACCAGCTTCCTTTTCTTCGAGCGGTTTAGCGCTCGGTCCTTCGGCCCCTCTTGGCTCCCTCACGGTCTCTGGAGGGGCAGGGTCACCTGCTGCTGGCCTTTCTTCTCAGGTGGCAGCTCTGCTTCACTCGGCAGCGTTCTCCTCGACGCTGCCTGGGACAGGGTGCTCTCGTGGGGTGTTGTGGACAGTGGGTTTGCTTATCCCATCCTTGTCGCCAGTTGTAGTGTCCTAACACCAATAACGACGGACACTAGATTACTTATTCACGAACCTTTATTCTACACATCTCCTTCCTTCCCTGTCCCTACTCTAACTGCCCTCATCCTGTCTTGGCTCCTCCTCTTCCCCTCAACCCGACTAGCTCTGCCCCCCCAACTACTAGACTGTCAACTCCATTACAATCTTCAAAAGGAAGAATTTTACCACCAAGTTTCCTTGATTGGCCGGGAACTCCCAATAAAGAGTGGATTGATATATGTTACTAGTACTTGGAAACTATGGGAATGCTCATTAGGTCTCGCCTAGCGACGCATCGCTTGCTCTGCACGCTATCGGCGAAATCCATTGTTGTCGACTTGGGTTCGGAAGGGGGACAGAAGATGTGCACGCGTAGAAAGGACAGCAATCGTGCACGCATATGGCGCCACCAGCAGAACTTGGAGGACAGGAGATGTGCATGCATGCGTACGGCTCGCGGAACGTTAACACGTCTCCTTCTTGCTTGCTCCCAAGCCTACAGCGGCGTTAGCATAACTTACTGGACAGCAGATGTGCACATGTGTTGTAATACGTCTTCTAATACGTCCTGCTCATTCGCTCGCTATCTCCGTGCCGCTCCTTTTACTCGCTCCCTCCCTCCCTCTTTTTAAGGCACGTTCTGCTTTAATTACATTGCACGCTCCTTCCTTTCCTCATACCATCAGGCCCCTTCGTAGTTTTTAGGTCTCGACTATTATATCCCGTGAGGCAGGCGTGTGAGGCAGGTGCATGCATATCAAACACCATCAGCCTCGGCATCAGACTTCAAAGGAAGCCGCTCGCAAACCACCATGTGTCTGAGCCTAGGCATCAGACTTCAAAGGAATCCACTCCCAAGCCGCTCCCCCGCCCCCCGATCAGACTTCAAAGGAATGCGCTCCCGCTCCCCCGCCCCCCGCCACAGCAATGCATCCATTTCGCGACGAAGCCGTGTTTTGTTCGGCGTTCTTTACACCTTTCTCGTTTTTTTTTCTGGACGAAAGTGAAAGCCTACCGTGCTTGTTTACAGTAGCCTTGCTCCTCAAATGCTGTTGCTGTGTTGCCATCTCTCTAGGGCCACTCAGCTTGAAAACACTCGACATGCTAGCTGCAATGCTACATCCGCTATGCTTTGCCTCTAGACACGTTGATCCCTCGCAGACTGTGCTGACTGCCCCTCCTGATTCTGAAACAGACCAACGCAGTCATCAAGCAGTCTCTTCTCTCTGTCTTATGATGTCTGCCCTGCCACCATTTACTTCGGACCCTCACCCTCACACCTCCTCACCCTCACACATCCTCACACCTCTGACCCTCACACACCCTGACACACCCTCACTCATCCTCACACCCTCACCCTCACAACCCTCTCACCCTCACTCACCATCTCACCCTCACTCACCCTCACCCCCTCACACCCCCACACACCCTCACCCTCACATCCCCTCACCCTCATACCCCCTCACACACATACTCACCCTCACACCCTCACACCCCCTCACTCTCACACCCCCTTACCCTCACACACCCTCACACCCCCTCACTCTCACACCCTCTCACCCTCACCCCGTCACCCTCACACCCCCTCACCCTCACAACCCCACAGCCTCCCTCTTCCACACCCTCACCCTCACACCACCACACCCTCACACCCCCTCACCCCTCCTCACCCTCCTCCTCACCCTCACCCCCCTCACAACCCCTCACCCTCACTCCCCCTCATCCTCAACCTCACACACCCTCACCCTCACACACCCTCTCACCCTCACACACCCTCTCACCCTCACATCCCCTCACCCTCACATCCCCTCACCCTCACATCTCCTCACCCTCACACCCCTCACCCTCCCTCACCCCCCTCACACACACCCTCACACCCCCTCACCCTCACACCCCCTCACCCCCTCACTCACCCTCACATGCTTACACACCCCCTCACCCTCACACCCTCACCCTCACACACCCTCACACACCCTCACTCACACCCCCACCCTCACACACCCACCCTCACACACCCTCACTCACCCTCACCCTCTCACCCTCACAACCCTCTCACCCTCATGCACCCTCACACCCTCACACCCCCACACACCCTCACACACCCTCACCCTCACTCCCCTCTCACCCTCACATGCCCTCTCACCCTCACACACCCTCTCACCCCTCACCCTCACATCCCCTCACCCTCACATCCCCTCACCGTCACACCCCCTCACCCTCACACACCCCCTCACTCACCCTCTCACCCTCACCCACCCTCTCACCCTGACCCACCCTCTCACCCTCACACACCCTCCACCCTCACACACCCCTCTCATCCTCTCACCCTCACACACCCTCTCACCCACCCTCACCCACACACCCCCTCACACCCCCTCACCCTCACACTCCCCATCACCTTTACCCCCCCTCACCCTCACACCCCAACAAACCCTCACACCCCACCCCCCACACCCCATGACACCCCCACACACCCTCACACCCCCACACACCACCTCTCACACCCCCACACACCCTTACCCTCACACCCCCTCAACACACCCTCACCCACCCTCACTCACCCTCTCACACCCTCTCACCCTCACACACCCTCTAACCCCATCTCACCCTCACACACCCTCTAACCCCACTCTCACCCTCACACCCCCTCACACCCCCTCACCCCATCACCCTCCCTCACCCTCACACCCCCTCACCCTCACACCCCCTCACCCCCTCACTCACCCTCACATGCTTACACCCCCCCTCACCCTCACACCCTCACCCTCACACACCCTCACACACACCACACCCACACCCCACCACACACACCACACCCACCCTCACCCTCACCCTCTCACCCTCACAACCCTCTCACCCTCACGCACCCTCACACCCTCACACCCCCACACACCCTCACACAACCTCACCCTCACCCCCCTCTCACCCTCACATGCTCTCACACCCTCACACACCCTCACCCCCTCACCCTCACCCCCTCACCCTCCACTCCCCTCACCCACCCCCTCACCCTCACACACACCCCCTCACTCACCCTCACACCCCACCCCACCCTCTCACCCCACACCCCACCCCACCAACCCCCACCCAAACACCACCAACCACCCCCTCACACCCACACACCCTCACACACCTCATACTCACACCCCCTCACACACCCCACACCTCACCCCCCCCTCACCCCCCACCCACACACCCTCACACCCCACCCCCCACACCCCATGACACCCCCACACACCCTCACACCCCCACACACCCCTCTCACACCCCCACACACCCTTACCCTCACACCCCCTCACACACCCTCACCCACCCTCACTCACCCTCTCACACCCTCTCACCCTCACACACCCTCTAACCCCATCTCACCCTCACACACCCTCTAACCCCCTCTCACCCTCACACCCCCTCACACCCCCTCACCCCATCACCCTCCCTCACCCTCACACCCTCACACCCCCTCACCCTCACACCCTCACACTCACAACCCCACACCCTCACACCCCCACACCCTCCCCCTCACACACCCTCACACCCCTCACCCACCCTCACACCCCTCACCCTCACACCCCTCACACCCCCCTCACCCTCACACCCCCTCACCCTCACACCCCCTCACCCTCACACCCCCTCACCCTCACACACCCTCACCGTCACCCTCACACACCCTCACACTACCTCACTCACCCTCACACCCCCTCACCCTCTCACCCTCACACCCCCTCACCCTCACACCCCCTCACTCACCCTCACCCCCCTCAACCCCCTCACCCTCACACACCCTCACTCACTGTCACCCCTTCACCCTCACACACCCCTTCACCCTCACACCCCCTCACCCTCACAGCCCCTCACCCTCACCCCCCTCACTCACACACCCTCACCCTCACACCCCCTCACCCTCACACCCCCTCACCCTCACACCCCCTCACCCTCACACCCTCTCACCCTCACACCCCCTCCCCCTCCCTCACCCTCACACCCCCTCACCGTCACACACCCTCACCCTCACACACACACACTCACACACCCTCACCAGCATAGCATAAGAAAACACAGCATAGCATAGCAATAATAAAAAAAGCATAGGATAGCAAAACGTAGCATAGCATAACAAAACAAAGCATGGGATAGCAAAACAAAACAGCATAACAAAACAAAACATAGCGTAGCAAAACACAACAAAGCATAGCATAACAAAACACAAAAAAAATAGCATAACAAAGCATAGCATAACAAAACAAAGCATAACATAACAAAGCATAGCAAAACAAAACAAAGCATAACATAACAAAACACAACAAAACATAGCAGAACAAAACATAGCATAACATAACATAACAAAACAGCATAACATAACATAAAACAAAGCATAGCATAACATAGCATAACAAAACATAGCAAAACACAACAAAACAGCATAGCATAACAAACACAACAAAACATAGCATTGCAAAGCATAGCAAAACATAGCATAACAAAACACAACAAAACATAGCATAGCATAACAAAACACAACATAGCATAACAAAACACAACATAGCATAGCATAACAAAACAACGCTTAGCATAGCATAATAAAACTTAGCATAACAAAACAAAATATAGCATAGCATAACAAAACAAAGCATAGGATAGCAAAACTAAACATAGCATAACATAACAAAACAAAGCATAACATAACAAACATAGCATAACAAAACACAACAACACATAGCATAACAAAACATAGCATAGTTTAACCCTTCTATTGCGCCCGCGATTTTGCGGAAGTGCGGCAGTTCCGCAAAACGGACGGGGCCGCGTCGGCCACTGGCCGACGGCAGCACCAGCGAGGTAGCGTTGCCGTCGTGGCCGACGCAGAATGGAAGGGATTAACAAAACACAACAAAACATAGCATAGGAAAACAAAACATATAATAGCATAGCAAAACTTAGCATACCAAACACAACAAAACGTAGCCTAGCATAACAAAACGTAGCATAGCAAAACAAAGCATAGCATAATAAAACAGAACAAAACATAGCATTGCATAAAAAAACATAGCATAACAAAGCATAGCATAGCAAAACATAGCATAGCATAACAAAACATAGCATAGAATAACAAAACATAGCATAGCATAACAATTCTAAGCATAGGATAGCAAAACATAGCATAGCATAACAAAACAAAACATAGGATAGCAAATAAAACCATAGCATACAGCATCACTCCGCACCACCACAGCATCACTCAGGGGCACCACAACATCATTATGCGCTACCACAGTATCACTGAACGCCACGGCATCACTCATTCGCAATCCCAACATCACTCAGCGCCACCACAGCATCAATCTGTGCAACCATTCAACAACACCTGGTTCAAATATGTTTTCTCAATGTTTCAAGCTTTACAATAAAGCAAACTCACAGTTTTTTCTCATTTTTAGCTCACATTTGCGATCTACTGCCAAAGCTAGCGACCATGTTCAAAGTAGCGACGTTCACAAGTACAAACTGTAACCTCACTTACACACTCCAAGCCGCCGCCCTAACCGCCACCACTTCCCTATAAACACTCAGCAACACCGCTTATCCAACCGCTAAAACTATAAATACTCCACTGCGCGTTAAAGCAGGCGCCAAACCTCTGATTTTTTTTGTGTCAAAACAAGGGTTCCCTGAAGAATTAGATAGCTATACCCCTAGGTCAGGGAAAATACAATATGAAAATAACAACCCAGGCGGTATTAGGTGTATGTCAAGTTAATAATAGGAGGGCACAGGACCAGTTTCAAAGTGGAGAGCGAAGTATTTTATTATTAGTACATACAGTATAAAAATGTATTTTATAAAGAATCCCAGAAATCTAAAAATACATGAACATCATGCACGATACATAAAACTACAAATTTTCAACAGTACATATCAAAAAGGCAATTTCATCGATATAATGTATTAAAAACAGTAAAAAGAAAAGCAGTAGAGTGTTTTTTCGACGCGCGTTACGGCGACCAGCGCCTTCTTCAGGACAAGATACACTCAAATACTTTAGGTATATTTAGACCATGTCACGAAATACTGTTGATAGGTTCAATCAGACTTAGACCTCATACTTGAAAGAACAAATTATGGATTATCAAAATAATATCTCAAGAGATCGGCGTTTTACATTTACAGATTACACATAGGGTGAATTAAAGTTGCCTCCTTCGTAGATGTCAAGGAATTACTTAAAAAGCGATATTTATATAAAAAATATGTTGATATTAAGCAAAAGGGTTCCTCAGGAATTTACGTCTTCTATGGAACACTTGATCTAGTTTCCAACAGTCTTATGCCTCGCCTCCACGTCAAATGCCTCAATCTCACGGCATTTGACGTCCATCGAGACCCGGAAGTACTACGTGTTGCGGCCAGCCTCCCCGTGCTTCACTCACCCTACTATCAGTACTGGCATTATCCGCTCGAGTGCTGCAATATTCAAATCCGAATCTAGGAAACGTGGAGGCGAGGTATAAGACTGTTGGAAACTAGATCAAGTGTTCCATAGAAGACGTAATTTCCTGAGGAACCCTTTCGCTTAATATCAACATATTTTTTATATAAATATCGCTTTTAAGTAATTCCTTGACATCTACGAAGGAGGCAACTTTAATTCACCCTATGTGTAATCTGTAAACGCCGATCTCTTGAGATATTATTTTGATAATCCATAATTTGTTCTTTCAAGTATGAGGTCTAAGTCTGATTGAACCTATCAACAGTATTTCGTGACATGGTCTAAATATACCTAAAGTATTTGAGTGTATCTTGTCCTGAAGAAGGCGCTGGTCGCCGAAACGCGCGTCGAAAAAACACTCTACTGCTTTTCTTTTTACTGTTTTTAATACATTATATTGATGAAATTGCCTTTTTGATATGTACTGTTGGAACTTTGTAGTTTTATGTATCGTGCATGATGTTCATGTATTTTTAGATTTCTGTGATTCTTTATAAAATACATTTTTATACTGTATGTACTAATAATAAAATACTTTGCTCTCCACTTTGAAACTGGTCCTGTGCCCTCCTATTATTAACTTGACATACACCTAATACCGCCTAGGTTGTTATTTTCATATTGCCAAACCTCTGATTGCCACGTGCCACACACTTACTCATAATGCTTTACCAAGGACTTACTGTTTAAACTGCTACTCCAATGCTGCTCAGCTTCTTGCCACCCGCCCCAAATATGTGCACACGTACAAACAGCATATAACTCCGTTAGCAAAACTCAGAGGACAGAACATGTGCATGTGTGCGGCTCATTAACACGCCCCCTCCTTCTTCCTCCTGGGATACCTTTTAGATATATGTACACGTGTCCTGCGCACGCCATCATCACACTTCCTGCTTGCTGGCTCCCTAGCTCTGTCCCATCCCACATATGTTATGGTTCAGCTACATAGCTGCCAAGGTATTTGATTGCTATGTGTGACATCTTCTTAATTTCAGTGTAATTATCAGTGACATTTCAAGGACCATCAGTGACACTTTCTCGTAAGCAAACTCAAGCAGTGAAAATTGGGGAAACATAAATATCAGAAATTAAACCCATGTGAACAACAAGGAACTCTAATACGAGTCACATCATAAGCCACAACCTGTATTCTGTTGTTGTGCGCCCCGGTCTTGCATGCTGCCCACTACCTGCAAAGTACCACAAGCATACCTCGCAGCCGGTCACACAAAGCTACACAACAGGCTCCTCTGACTCACTGATGCTTGGCGCGCTTAAAAGTTTTGTTAGCAAGCACCACAGTGGCTCTCACAGCCACCTGACCAAAAACAAGTTAGTGCAAGCAACTACTAACACAGCTCACTGTCAGTAAGAACACACACTGCTGTGTGATGTACAGTTAACAGCTGTAACAGGGCAGACGGGGCAGCTCAGAAGATGATAATGACTGTGGCAACAACAACAAAAAAAAGCTTTTTAATTAAATGCAAAACCATTTGCATTATTAAATACCCACACAACTTCCCTTTCCATTTTTCCCCCTCGTCCATACACTTATTTTTTCGATTTTTAGCATACAATACTGCTTTACCCATACACATCCCCTTCTGCACTTCTATTTATTGTTCCTCATATACTTTTGCCCACATTACCACAAACTACCACTTTGCCATGCCACACCTCCTGCTTCATCCCTCACTACCTCCCTATTTCTTAAGTCCCTTCTCTTCAACTACATGCCACTACTATTTCATTTCCATTTTCACGCTCCTAACCTACACTTTCTCCATCAGGCCCCTACTGTTTTTTTTTATAATATACCATCCCAATCGCACACAATACTACCTCACTTTTACCCAACTGCTACTTGCTCGTTCTCTCCCTCCATCTCTGAGTCTACCTCCTTATTTCTAAACCCCTACTGGTTTAACTACATACCCTTCTTCTCTTTCTCGAAGGCACCCTCTGCTTCACCTACATGCCACTACTATTTGCTTTTTCCTTGGCGCTCCTCTCTCCCTCAAGCCCCTTCTATTTTTTTTATTAAATGCCAGCCCCTTTCCATTATTAAATACCCACACAAATGCCCTTTAATTTTTTTCCCCTCTTCCATATGCTTATTTTTATCTTTTTAGCATACAATAGCACCTTTCTATCTTATATACCCATACACAACTTCTTTTACACAATTTTTTTATTGTTCCCCATGTAATTTTTAGCTCTACTATATCTTAAATAGGCTGCCCCAAGGCCCCCCCATCATCCTACAAACACTCCATATTACCAGGGGGCTGCCAATAACCTTATACTGTACACATTATTACACTACAGTTTTTGCTTGCATAACATTGCTTACTAACTTTTTGCCTTTTATGCGCCTTTATACACTTCAAATGTTATAAAAAGCCATCTTTCCAAATAAATTACCAGCTTTTTGCATGTTATACAAATTGTTTCCCTATTATTTCTGCTTACAGAAAATTCCTTATTATTCTATTTTTTTATATGCACTGATGTGAGAAAGTGCCATCTTTCTTGCCTTGGTATGCCCCCACTTTTTTCTGAATTGCTGATGTGCTTTGACTGAGTGTGCCCTGGGCTCCTGCCAACCAGGTACTCAGGGCCTGTGTTCCTTCCCTAAGGCTGTACTGAAACAAAACCCAATTGGCATCTATGGCCACCTGTCAACCCCTCGTAGTTGGTACACAGGGTACCCAGGGCAATGTGACCAGAGAAGACCCCTGAGGGCTGCCACACTTATTGTGCCACCCCCAAGGGGCCCTGTACCCTGGCACCCACACACTGCCTTTGCAGGCTGAGTGCCTAAGTACAGAACTAAAACCAGAGTCGACATGGCACACATCCCTGTGTGCATGCCCACAGAACCCACTGCCCTACCATACTTCATTCACCCCTCTAGCTGGGTGCCCTATGCCAGAGGTGTGGGCACAGGTGCATGAGCCCTGCACCCCTTCAGTACCCAGGGCCATTCCTGGGCACTGTAAGTGCAGTGATGCTATTAAGAGTATATGGTGCTGGGAGGTTGGCATTACGAACTCCACAGCACCATAATGGCTACACTGAAGACTGACAAGTTTGGTATCAAACTTCTCAGCACATTAAACCCGCAATGATGCCAGTGTGGGATTTAATGTAAAATGCACCAGAGAGCATCTTGGAGATGCCCTCTGAAATCCTGACCTACAATCCACGTCTGGGCTGAGTGGCTGCAGAGGCTGCCGCACAGCAGACATGTTGGTGGACCCCTGGGTGGAGAGCCCCCCGCTATCCTGGGCCTGCAACAATGCACATCCTGGGCGAGGTGCTAAGTCTCCTCCTCCAGGATGGTCAGGGGGAAGCTTCAAAGGCATGCTGCCTCTGTGAACTTCTCCTGACCATTTGCTGTACTCAGCAACCAGCCCCCACCAGTCCTGCCCCCACTCTGGCGGGAAGACTGGCGGGAAAAACTACGTCAGGAAGGGGGGCTGCCAACCTTTGCCAACTCCAACCCTCAGGTGGAAGAGGCGAGGTGAAGCACGACCCCGGGCTCCGGCCATCTTGTAGATGGGGAGCCCTGCTCAATCCCAGCTAGGCTCCTGCCCCCTCCCACAGGAGAGGAGCAGGCTAGGGGGTGTACTCACCCCAAGAAAGGGAACCGTTGGTCCCTGTCCTTGCCCTACCTGTAAAGCCCTTAAATTTAGTATTTAGGGGCTCCCTGAACCTTCCTTCCTCAGATCCCGATACCAAAAAGAAGAAAGAAGATCAAGAAGAGGAAGACCCGCCGTGCAGCTGCTAACAACAGGACAACAACAACTGACTTGGCCCCAGCCCTACCGGCCTGGTGATCCTGGAACCTGCTCCTGCCTAAAACCTGGTGACTCCTGCGGACAGCAACCTTGGGACACCCAGAGGACCTGCCTGCCTTGACCCTCTTGAAGATTGGGACTTCCATCTGCAGAGGCTCTACTGCAACAACCCCCCTGGTGCCAGCCAGGAAGCTCCGGACCAGCCCACTCAGCACCCGCCGAGCCAGGGCCGGGCCCAACCGAACCAAGACCACAAGGACGTCCCCCCGGCGACTGGGACCCGAAGTCCAGTGCCCAAAGACCCTCCTCCACGAACAAGCCGACGCCTGCAGACTCAGAACCAGGGGCCACCCCACCGCGACCAGCTGAGGGTAAGCTTTTCCGACACCCAAAGACACCCCTGCACCCGGCGCCCTACAACCCCCTGTGACTCCCTTTGAGGTACCCACCTGTGCTACAAGATCCCAACTTACCTCTCGGAGTGCTGGTCGCCCCTGGAGAGTCTCCGTCCCCGAGCCTGCAGCCTTTGTTCCTTTTTGACCTTTCTCATTGGATAACATTGAGCGCCCGACGGCACAAAATTACCCTGCACCCAGCCGCCCAAGTGCCGCTGGCTGTGCCACCTTTGCCCATCCTACTTCCCCCCTTGCCCTGAGCAAGTGATCAGGAGCCCAGCTCCCACAGCCGCGTGGCCTGCTAGCCAGCAGCCACCAACCGAAGGCCCCCTTTCCCTCATTGGATATCATTGGGCCTAACTACCTCTGCACCTGGCCGGCCCAGTGCTGCTGGGGCTGAACCTACAGTACTTACCTGACCCTGGGGGACCCCTGAGTCTATGCCCAGACCATAAATTCACCAACCAAGTACTCACCTGGAAACCAGTAACTCACTTACCTGCCATTGGATAACATTGACCAATTTTGACTCGAAAGTTTTCTAAGTGTGGAGTTTTAAAAACTGAAAATATTCATATAAAATCAGCCGAATTCTGAAGTACTCACCTGTGATTAGGGGAGCAGCCAGCACTGTCCCTTTCAGCCCAGTACTGAACCGCAAAAGTAATTCTTACCGGGTTTACTAGTAATCTGTATTTTCTCCATAGGAACCCATTGTCTGCTTTTCTATGAAATTTGTTTACTTTTGAAAACTTGAAATATTCTTTAAAAATCACACGAAATACTGAAACGCAATTACCTACCTGTTTTGAGTTAAGACCCCAGTGCTGGCCCTAGGAGACCAGTGCTGGGTTACAAAAGTAACGCGATCATACTTTACCTGCAACCTGAATTTTCACCCATTGAATAACATTGTCAGATTTCCATTGAAAAGTTTCTAAGTGTGAACTTTTAAAACAGCTTTATATTCATGAAAATTCACTACAGGAACTAAAACGTTTTTGCTAATCTGGTTTTAGCTTAGACACCAGGACTGAATCTAGGATCTACTCCTGGGACTATTAAAGTACTCTATATAGTAATAAGCAGGGCTGCGTGCTTGCACCATTACTTTTTAACTTATTTGTAGCCGACCTCACCAAAGCACTAAACGAAGTTAATTCACACCCGCCTAGGCTTGCCGGAAAACAAATGTTGAATCTGCTATATGCAGATGACGTGGTGTTGCTGAGTCACACAAAAGTGGGACTACAAAGAATCATTGATCGTACACTTAGGTATGCAAAGTATAACCAAATGATAAAAAATGAGGCAAAAACAAAAATAATGGTTGTCACAAGGAAGAGAAGACAAAAAAATAAATGGATGCTGGGACAAACTCACCTAGAGCAAGTTGATAGCTATCGGTACCTTGGAGTCCTATTTAATGAGAGTGGAAGTTTTCTCCCCCAAAGGAAAGATATCACCAGGAAAGCAAATAGCTTGGTTGCAGCATTTAGAACCATACAAAAGAATCTAACTGCACTGACATATGGTCCTTTATTAAAAATCATATCTGCTAAACTATTACCAGCTTTAACATACGGTGCTGAAGTCCTAAACGGTAAGGATGCGGAGTTAATTAACAATGCAGTGGCAAAAACCTACAAAATACTATTCAACCTACCATGTAATGCCTCAGTTTGGGATAAATAATCAGCAATATGCCCGGCAAGGCCAAATTTTAAAAGTTTGGAACGGTGTAAAAAACGATCAGGACAATCAACTGTCTCGAGCATTATGGCAAGAAGTAAGAGTCAACCAGAAACTTCAAGCATGGACATACCTAAATAAAGCAAAAGAAGAATTTGGAATAACAGCAATTTGGGAAAACACAATCACCCAGGAAAGCTTTAAAAACACAATTAATAAACTGGTTATGCACCTATCGCTCCTAAAAGATAAAGAATTATTGGTAATAAGAAAGCATTCATGGCCAATTATAAACAACTACAAAAAAAAGCAAGTCCAAAATTACCTTCACACTCCTGGTCTGTCCAAAGTAAGCGAACATTCATAAGAGTACGCTTTGGTCTATGGCCAGGTTTGTGCCACCTCCCACCATGGAAGTCAACTGAAGGCAATATGATATGTAGGCTATGTAAAGGGGGACAAGAAGACATTGTGCACTTGGTATGTTTGTGTCCTGCAATAGAAGCAGAAAGGAAAGTAATCCTCAGGCGGTTATTTAATGCTCGAGGTATAAGAACTTGTAGACAAGCAATATTGGCGTGCCTAAACCCGAACGATCTACAAATGAGTGCTGCTTTTGTAAAAATTTTAACTGTGATTGCTAAAGGCCTTAAGGAAAATTTTATGTAGATTTCCTCTTTTAAAAAGATTAGTATTATTAATCGTATGATGTTCTTAAACTTTTTATTATTGAAGATATTTTAATGTGTACTTTTTTGTAAGATTTTTATTAATCAAACAAATAAACTTGAACTGAACTGAACTAATCAACTGTACTTACATGTGGAAAACCCATTGAGCTCAATGCTATAGTGTGTTTTAGGATTGTGTTGCCTACTGTAAATACTGTATTAATTGTGTGCACAAACTTTATTGCTCCTTTGCAAAGTAATTACATGAGAGAACTCATAACAAGAAAAGTATATTTTTATAACTGTGGTTCTAAAAATAAAACCTATATCCGTTGATATAAAAACAATTGGCCTGGAGTTCAGTCCTTGAGTGTGTGAAACCTTTTGCTGACTGAGTGTATACAACAAATGCTTTACACTGTCCTCTGGTACTGCCTTACTGCTCGACCAAGATACCACTTTGGAGAGTAATGTCAGTTCTGACTTTAACATCTGCTATACCTCTGGGGTTGGTGGACTCTATACACACTGTACTTCATTCTAATCCAGTATATATAGAGCCACTTTCTCACACTCCGAGTTGGTATAGTCTAAAAACTGGGTAGAACACTAGTTCTGTAGTAGGGGATCTCTGTGTATAGTCATAATCTAGTGAATAGTCCCGCCCATGTGCGTGGACCCCGGAGCAATCAAAAATAATCTCTTACAGTGTCAAAAAATGCAGAAATGCATAGACACTTAAGAGAGAATTTAAAGACAGATAATGCAGCCTAAAAAGGCTACACTGTCCAGTACTTCAACTAGAAATTCCACCATAAAATCCACAAAACAGCAAAGCCTGTACAGATTTCCCTTGCTTTACCAGCAAAATCCCTCAGGAATGATAGAGAGAAGAACCTGGACAGACAAGCCCCATAGGCTGCCATTATGTGGCTCAGAACAGGATACTGTGCATTTAAGAGAACTTTCCAGAACTTCACAGTATCCCAGAATGCCCTGCAGGTCCCAGTTACTTTCAGTTCTTTTTTCCGGCTCCTGCAAGCAGGACCCTGGAGCATTGAGCTCTCCCTTTTCAAGGGTTTTGTTGGTGTTTTTTCACTAAATTCGATTTTGTGTACTTTTAAAGTACTTTGGTGACTTTCTTCTTGGTTTTCTGCACCCGTTTATTGTCCATAATGCCTGCATTATTTGACAAATGCCCGGAGTGCTCCAGGAAGAAGGCCAAGTCAGATCCCCATGAGGTGTGTATCCTCTGCCTTCCCTCTTCCCACATCCCAGAGGAGTGTGAGATCTGTAAAGGCTTCTCTGGCAGGACCCTGAAGGACAGGAAGAAGATCAGACTTCAGGGCCTCGAAGATAGAAGACTGAAGGCTCAAGGTGGGTCTGGAGGGGCTTCATCTGCCCATGCTGAGGCCTCTGGGGGGCTCCCCAGGGGCAGGAAGTCCAGCAAACGTCCACTGTCTCCGTCTGGGTCGGTTGCCCTGACCACGACGTCGAGAGGAAGGTCCACGGCCAGTTCCCGGTCTCCCCAGGGCTCTGGGTCGAGAAAACGTCGCCCGTCGACGTCGAGGGACTTACACAGGCCGCCGTCGAATCCAGTGACGATTTCTTCGTCGTCGTCTTCGTCGTCGACGTCGACTGGACGACGTCGACGGGCCCGGCGTTGGCGCTCGCCGTCGAGGCAACACCGCCGTTCGCCGCCGACGAACAGGACATCATCGGCGTCGAGGGGATCCTCGTCGTCGAGGCCACCGTCGAAGTGGTTGAGGTCGCCGTCGAGGCAGAAGAGGTCTCCGGCGAAGAAGAGGTCGACGTCGAGGCGGTCGAAGAGGTCGACGTCGAGGCGGTCGAAGAGGTCGCCGTCGAGGCGGTCGAAGAGGTCGCCGTCGAGGCGCACAAGATCGCCGTCGAGACGTAAAGGCTCGTCGTCGAGATGGTCGGGATCGACGTCGAGGCATCGAAGCCGTTCGACGCCGAAGCATGGAAGACGGTCGACGCCGAAGGGGCGCTCGACGTTGAGGGACATGCGCTCGACGTCTGGACATCATTCTTCGACGTTGAGGGGCCGTACTGGCAGGCCTAAGACTGTGGGGGGCTCCCCTAAGTCTGGGAAGGATGGCGGGTCGCCGGGATCGGTGTACTTGGAGGTGTATACTCCGAAGAAGTCGGTTACACCTCCTCCTCCATTGCCAAGGGGCCCACCGCCGAGGGCTCCGACCCCTCCTCCATTGCCTCCTCTACCTCCGCTTCCAACGGGACCGCAGACTCCGGTACCTGTCAAGCCTCCGCCGGTTCCGCCGAGGTCGGTCTCGTTGCCCAGGCTTCCGACCCCTCCCAAGAAGACTCCTAAGGCTAAGGAACCGCCTAGGCCCAATACGTCTGCCCCGAAACCGGCTGACCGTCCCAGGCCCAGGAGATCGAGGTCTCGCTCCAGGAAGAGAGAGAGAGAGAGATCTAGGAGCAGACACAGGTCCTCCACGAGGTCCAGGCATCGCCATAGGAGGCATAGGTCGAGGTCCCGTTCAACCTCTAGGACCCGTTCCTATTCGCCTACTCTGTCAGACTCCCCGGAGACTAGGGTGTCTCCTATCGATGACATCGGTACGTTCCAGGAGGTTCTCCTGAGGGGTGCTGCGAAGCTGGGTATCACGGTGACGGCTCCTACACCTACGACGTCCGTGATATTCGAGACTTTGCACAAGAAGCACCTGTCTCGCCCTCTACTACCTTTGGTGCCAGGGCTGGTTGAACCTGCTGAACAGCTTTTTCTTACGCCAGCAGTGGTAAAGGCCGCTCCTTCCAGACTTCTAAAGAAGTACAGGGCCCCTGAGTCGGACCCGGCCTTCCTACGGATGGATCCTGAACCCGACTCAGTGATAGTGACGGCGGCCAGGAAGCTGCATTCTACCTCCCCGTCCTCCACCGTGCCTCCGGATAAGGAGAGCCGCTGGATTGATTCGGCTGGGAGGAAGGCGTGCGGGACGTCTTCCACGACGATGAAAGCTACCAGCGACTCGGCGTTACTGGGACGGTACGGCCGTGCGCTGTGGGATTCCATGGAACAGTTCGCGGACCTTGTCCCGCGTGACAGGAAAGAGGACTTCATGGAAATCGTCCAGGAAGGGATGCTGGTCTCGAACCAAGCCATCAGCGCTGCGGCGGACATTTCCCTGTTGGCTGCACATGGCTACTGCCACGGGATAAATCAGCGACGCCATGCTTGGCTCCGGCTTACGTCGCTCAAGCCTGAGGCGCAACAGCGAGTGGCTAATCTGCCGTTTTCCGGCGAGACCCTCTTCGGGAAACACGCAGATGACGAAATGGCCCGGATGAAGGCCGAAGCTGAAACCCTGACGGCTGTGGGCTTGGAGAAGCCCAAGGACAAGAAACCCTACCGCCAGTTCCAACGACGGTTCGGCTCGCAGGGTAGAGGAAGAGGGCAGTCTTCTGGGCAGCAGCAGCAGCAGCAACAACAGCAGCAATTCAGAAGACCCTTCCAAAAACGTCAGAGGGGTAGAGGTGGACAGCAGTCCTCTACCGCGAACAAGGGCCCGGCCGGGTCTCGACCCTGAGCGGTTACTTCCCCTTCATCCGTTACCCGCTCCGGTGGGGGGAAGCGTTCAATTTTTTCTGGCAGAGTGGAGAAAAATTACTCAGGACAAGTGGGTGCTGAATATTGTTTGCAATGGATACAGTCTTCGGTTCACCAGCCCACCTCCATCGATTCCTCCGGTCAGCTCGCAGTATCAGCTGCGCGAGCTCCAGGCGGAGGCCGATATCCTGCTGAGGAAAAGGGCGATAGAAGATGTACCTCTGTCTCAAAGAGGAAGAGGTCTGTACTCCCGGTTCTTTCTGGTTCGCAAGAAGGACAAGAACGAGTTCAGGCCCATTCTGGACTTGCGACAGGCAAACAAGTGGATTCGCAGAGAAAAGTTTCGCATGCTGTCGTTGCATCAGATCTACCCTCAGTTGCAACGAGGAGATTGGATGTGTGCCATAGACCTACAGGATGCATACTTCCATGTGCCTATTGCATGCAAACACAGGAAGTTTCTGCGATTTCAAGTCGGCACCAATCACTATCAGTACACGGTACTTCCATTCGGGCTGAAGTCTGCGCCCAGGACATTCTCGAAGTGCATGGCAGTGGTAGCGGCACACCTGAGGAAGAACAAGGTGTTTGTCTACCCGTACCTGGACGATTGGTTGATCAAGGCCTCCTCCTTCTCGGAAGCTCAAGCACACTTCCAGAAGACGTGCGTTCTATTGAACAAGCTGGGGTTGCACATCAACATGTCCAAGTCTGTCCCGACTCTGGTCCAGTGCATTCAGTACTTGGGAGCCTCCATCGATACGTTGTCAGCAAGCGTGTCTCCTTCGGAGGAGAGACGTTTATCACTCCTTCGGAAGGCTCAGGCTCTTATGGCCGCTCCATCTACAACAGTGAGGGCGGTGTCCTCTCTACTGGGATCGATGGCCTCTTGTATCTTCCTGACGCCACATGCACGGCTGCACATGAGACCGCTGCAAGAGTGCTTAGAAGATCAATGGGACCAGAGGAGAGGATCTTGGGACGACAAGATACGACTGTCTCTACATGCTCTTCAGTCTCTGAAGTGCTGGTGTTCAGCGGAGAATCTCATCAGGGGGGTTCCCTTCCACAAGGACATTCCCACTCAGACTATCGTGACGGATGCTTCTCTCCAGGGCTGGGGAGCGCACTCCGGAGACCTACAGATTCAAGGGACGTGGTCCCCGACGGAGTCCACGTACCACATCAATTTCCTGGAACTCAGAGCTGTTCACTTGGCACTGAAGGCCTTTCATCCGTCCTTTCAGACCAACTCTCTGCTTGTTCAGACGGACAACACGTCAACGATGTATTACCTCAACAAGCAGAGGGGCTCGAGATCACGCACTCTGTCACAGGAGGCGCAGGCGATCTGGCACTGGCTTCTGGCTCGAGGACTGTCGATAACGGCCACGCATCTGCCAGGTGTACAGAATGTTCAGGCAGACGAACTGAGCAGACTGATTCAGGAAAACCACGAATGGGTCATAAACGACGAAGTACTAGGAGAAGTCTTCGCAAGGTGGGGAACGCCAGACGTAGATCTGTTCGCCACCGCCGAAAACAGCAAATGCCGAGACTTCGCCTCCAGGTACTACCAGCCAGGGACGCTGGGGAACGCGTTATGGATCAACTGGTCGAACAGCTTTCTGTACGCTTTTCCACCCATTCCCCTGATTCCGACGGTTCTCATCAAGCTGTCCCAGTCCAGGGCGCGGATGATACTGATTGCCCCGGAATGGCCCAGACAGTGGTGGTTCACGGACCTGCTTCACCGGTCTCTCCTTCCTCACATGAAGCTGCCGTGCAGGCCGGACCTTCTCACGAAGTTCGGGGGGCGGATGGTGCACCCCAACCTCTCGTCTTTGAGTTTGGCGGCATGGCTCCTGAAATAGTGCAATATGGCCATCTGAATCTCCCTGAGGATTGTATGGACATACTGAAGGAGGCTAAGCGACCTTCCACTGGGACTTCTTATGCTTACAAGTGGAAGAGGTTTTGCATCTGGTGCAAGTCTAAGAACTATGACCCGACTACATGCAAGGAGGATGTCATCCTTCCATATCTGCTGCATCTAGCGCAGTCTGGCCTTAATGTTCATTCCATTAAGGTTCATCTGGCTGCTTTGACTGCCTACAGGAAATGCCCTTCACAGACTTCCTTCTTCCAGATCCCTGTGATCAAAGATTTTTTGGAAGGCTTGAAGAAAGTGTTCCCTCCTGTCAGGCTTCCTTCGCCTTCGTGGGACTTGAATGTGGTGCTGTCCAGATTGATGAAGGAGCCTTTTGAACCTATTCATAAGGCTTCGTTGCAGCACCTGTCCTGGAAGGCGGCGTTCCTCGTGGCCATTACATCGGCCCGCAGGGTGAGTGAAATTCAGGCGTTGTGTTGCCAAGAACCTTATACTGTATTTCATGCTGCTAAGGTTGTTATGCGTACTCACCCTAAGTTTCTTCCCAAGGTTGTTTCTGATTTTCATATCAACCAGACTATAACTCTACCTATGTTCTTTCAGAATCCTTCATCTCCAGCGGAAAGGTCTTTGCATTTAAGCATGGGCGTAAAATCCGCTCCGCTCGCGGATTTTTCGGATTTTCGGCAAATTCGCAATCCGCGAACTCTCGCGAATTTGTCAAAAATCCGTGAATCCGCTCGCGGCGGATTTTTTGCTTGGTTGCGGCGCGCGGCGTGGTGCACGGCGTTCACTTTCCGTCATTAAGCGTTTGCCGAGTTGTTTTTCTCGATCATATTTTGCGAGTGCCGCGCCATTTTGGATCTTGCTGCGTGATCCCGCGGGAGTTTGGCGCCCGCGAATACGTAATCGCGGCTTGCCATCTTGCACAGCACACCTCGCGAGAGTTCGCAATTGCGAACACGTAGTTGCGGCGGAAAGGAACAATCTCGCACTCGCGAAATAGAGATTTTGCAATTCTGCACAAGAAATCCACCAGCAAACAGGATAAACCTTCAGAAAATGATGATTTTTATCAGAATCACTCCTCAGGTTGACATTTGCATGGCCTTTTTTTTGCAAGAAGTCCATTTTTGGGGGGGGGGAGGGAAGGAAGTGCCCCACAGTCTCCAACTTCCTGTTCCTGTCCAGCAGGCTCCTCCCAGTGCTTTGTCCATCTCCTGGTCACTTTCATTTGGATCTGGAGCTGGAAGGATTACTTTTTGTGGGTGCTGCTGGATATTTGGATTTGAGGCCTTTTTGACTTTCTTTGGATCACTTTTGGATTAGAAATCAACTTTCACAAGTAAGTTTGTTTGGGGCATTACAGATGCTGCAACTACAATTTTGGAACTTTTTCAGAACATTAAATAAATTATATTGTGGGTAGCCACAGTATCCAGTAGGACCAGGGTTGGTTATGGGTGCATGATACAACTGTTTTGTTGAATTTAAACACCATTGAGGCCATGGATGGGCTGGGATTGTGCTGATTTTTGTTGTTTTTGTTGTTTTTTTGGGGCTGCTGGTGGGGCCCTTTGCCCAGGGGTGGTGAGTGTTGCATGGGCCTAGTCTTTCTGTGGGGTGTCTTCTTGAATTTAAACATCATTGAGGCCATGGATGGGCTGGGATTGTGCTTATTTTATTGTTTTTTGTCGTTTTTTTGGGGCTGCTGGTGTGGCCTTTTGCCCAGGGGTGGTGGTGCATGGACTGAGTGTGCCTGTGGTGTGGTCTCACTCTCTTTAATGTAAACATCATGGATGGCATTGGATTGTGGTGATTTCTGGCTGTTTTTCTGTTTTTTGGGGGTGTACTGTTGATGTGGACTGGCCATGTGGGTGGTGGTGGTGGCCATCTTGAATGCTGGCTGGTACAGGCAACATGTGCTTGGGGTGCAAGGGGCCATTTTGAAGAGAGGCAGTGTCTGAGGCCTGCACTTATTTTGCCTACTTTTCATCCATTATGCCCAGGGGTAGTGAGTGTTGCATGGGCCTAGTGTTTCTGAGGGGTGTCTTCTTGAATTTAAACACCATTGAGGCCATGGATGGGCTGGGATTGTGCTGATTTTATTGTTTTTTGTCGTTTTTTTGGGGCTGCTGGTGGGGCCCTTTGCCCAGGGGTGGTGAGTGTTGCATGGGCCTAGTCTTTCTGTGGGGTGTCCTCTTGAATTTAAACACCATTGAGGCCGTGGATGGGCTGGGATTGTGCAGTTTTTTGTTGTTTTTGTCGTTTTTTTGGGACTGCTGGTGTGGCCTTTTGCCCAGGGGTAGTGGTGCATGGACTGAGTGTGCCTGTAGTGTGGTCTCACTCTCTTTAATGTAAACATCCTGATGGCATTGGATTGTGGTGATTTTTGGCTGTTTTTCTGTTTTTTGGGGTGTACTGTTGATGTGGACTGGCTTGGGGTGTAAGGGGCCATTTTGAAGAGAGGCAGTGTCTGAGGCCTGCACTTATTTTGCCTACTTTTCATCCATTATGCCCAGGGGTAGTGAGTGTTGCATGGGCCTAGTCTTTCTGTGGGGTGTCTTCTTGAATTTAAACACCATTGAGGCCATGGATGGGCTGGGATTGTGCTGAATTTTGTCGTTTTTGTCGTTTTTTGGGGCTGCTGGTGGGGCCCTTTGACCAGGGGTGGTGAGTGTTGCATGGGCCTAGTCTTTCTGTTGGGTGTCCTCTTGAATTTAAACACCATTGAGGCCATGGATGGGCTGGGATTGTGCTATTTTTTGTCGTTTTTTTGGGGCTGCTGGTGTGGCCTTTTGCCAAGGGGTAGTGATGCATGGACTGAGTGTGCCTGTGGGGTCTCACTCTCTTTAATGTAAACATTCTGGATGGCATTGGATTGTGGTGATTTTTGGCTGTTTTTCTGTTTTTTTGGGGTGTACTGTTGATGTGGACTGGCCATGTGGGTGGTGGTGGTGGCCATCTTGAGTGCTGGCTGGTACAGGCAACATGTGCTTGGGGTGCAAGGGGCCATTTTGAAGAGAGGCAGTGTCTGAGGCCTGCACTTATTTTGCCTACCTTTCATCCATTATGCCCAGGGGTAGTGAGTGTTGCATGGGCCTAGTGTTTCTGAGGGGTGTCTTCTTGAATTTAAACACCATTGAGGCCATGGATGGGCTGGGATTGTGCTGATTTTATTGTTTTTTGTCGTTTTTTTGGGGCTGCTGGTGGGGCCCTTTGCCCAGGGGTGGTGAGTGTTGCATGGGCCTAGTCTTTCTGTGGGGTGTCCTCTTGAATTTAAACACCATTGAGGCCATGGATGGGCTGGGATTGTGCTGATTGTATTGTTTTTTGTCGTTTTTTTGGGGCTGCTGGTGGGGCCCTTTGCCCAGGGGTGGTGAGTGTTGCATGGGCCTAGTCTTTCTGTGGGGTGTCCTCTTGAATTTAAACACCATTGAGGCCATGGATGGGCTGGGATTGTCCTGTTTTTTGTTGTTTTTGTTGTTTTTTTGGGGCTGCTGGTGTGGCCTTTTGCCCAGGGGTAGTGGTGCATGGACTGAGTGTGCCTGTAGTGTGGTCTCACTCTCTTTAATGTAAACATCCTGGATGGCATTGGATTGTGGTGATTTGTGGGTGTTTTTCTGTTTTTTTGGGGTGTACTGTTGATGTGGACTGGCTTGGGGTGTAAGGGGCCATTTTGAAGAGAGGCAGTGTCTGAGGCCTGCACTTATTTTGCCTACTTTTCATCCATTATGCCCAGGGGTAGTGAGTGTTGCATACTTGCATGGCCCTAGTCTTTCTGTGGGGTGTCTTCAATGTAAACATCATGGATGGCATGGGATTGTGCTGATTTTTCTGTGTTTTGTCGATTTTCTGGGGTGTATAACTGAACTGATGTTCCTCTGTCTTCCATTGCTTTTAGGTGCACAAGACTCAAGAGAACCACCAGTGCCAGGAAGAAGTCCTGCAGCGGTGTGTGTGTGCAGCATAACGTCACGCGACGTCACGTCTGGACACAGACAACTCTGCAACTCGCGCAACTGCTGCCTGCTGTTCTGACCTGCTCCGAAGAAGATGGCCCCAAAAAAATTTACCCGTAGCTCCTCTAGCAAGAAAGGTGCCAGTAAGGAGCAGAAGAAGCAAGTTACCAAGGAGACTGGTGTGCCGGCCGCCCCTTTTTTTGGGAGTAAAAAAAAAAGTATGCCTGCAGCAGCAGCGGGATCTGCTGGGGACCAAGCTGGGAGCAGCACCCCCGCTCCATTGGGCTCAGTGCCACCACCACCACCACGCCAACTTAAGTCCAAGCCCTTGAGTGCTGCAGAGGCAGCCAGTATAGTTGTTCAATCACCATCGGCCAGTGATGTTGGCTCATCGCAAGAAAGCAGCAGCAATGTCCCTCAATCAACACAGGTTGTTGTAGCTCATCTAACGAGTGTTGAACAACCACAGCCGCAACAACTATCACTTGTGCAAGTACAAGCCCAAGTACATGTGGAAGGAGAGGCAGCGCAAGGAGATGCGCAAGCAGAGGTGCATGGAGGGTCACAAGTGCCCACAATAGTTGTTCCTCCCGAAGTAGGGGCACATCAGGAAATCGACAATCAAGGCGAGGTATCATTTGAGGAAGACGCTCCTCCTGATGATCATTCATTGTCTTCCACACCCCTAGCAAGGAAGAGATCTAGGGTGGTGTCTACATCTTCTTCAAGCACACCTCCTTCTGATGATACGGATCAAAATTGGGAACCAGCACCACTGCCGTCTGAGAGTGAGGCACACCATGATCTGACAAAGGTAGTTAAGCGTAAAAGGAAGCTCGTCCAAAGTCTCAGACTTATGGAGTGTGATGATGAGGCTCAACAAGAAGTGGCGGATACTGCTGCTGATGAAGACTCTGACAACGACGACCCAGTCATCATAAAGGTCACTGCAGCCCCAGCGGGCATGCAGCAAACAGACATTTTGACCCTAGCCCGAAAAGCTGCTGAGCGTGATGATGATGATGTTGTCGACGAGGAGGCAGTGGAAACACCACCACAATCATTGGAGTTAAGTAGTACACCAACTCGTACCGCTTCCATATTTCTTTCTGGCAAGAAGGGACCTCCATCCGCCTTGACCTTAATTAGTGGCGGTGAAAGTGCACAACGTACAAAAGTTGGGCAATCCAGATCCTCCACTTCATCTGGCATTAGCAGCATGACCACCGCCACCAGTATCGCCGCCTCCTCCAGGCCCCACAGACACTTCAAGTCCCCAGTTTGGGACTTCTTTACTGTTTGCCAAAAAAGGGAAAAGTTCGCCATTTGTACCCTTTGTAAGCTTGCAGTTAGTCGTGGTAAGTCGGGTACCAACTATGGTACCGGAGGCCAGAGAGGTCATCTTGAGAGACAGCACACTGTCAAATGGTTTGCGCACCTAGATGTGATCAAGGAAGCCCGAATTGGAAGTCAAGAAAACGTTGATGTTGCATCTGATGATGACGAGGAGGAAGAAGACGTGTCAAACACTTCACTTACACCCAGTACCCCTGTCAGCAGCACACCCCGTGTGAGGCACACTAAGAGTGTTGGAGCGAGTGAGACACCAACGCGCAAAAGTTCACCAGCGAGCATAATTGGGTCAACGAAGTCATTATCATCCCGTAAATGCTTGGTCTAGGGCAACATTAGAACCATGTTTTCTTCAGACGCGCCATATGAACGCAACCACCCACTGACGCGTCTGTATAACACTAAGCTGGCTAAAATGCTAGCTGTGGACCTTCTCCCTTTTTCTTTTGTAGAAGCGGTAGGTTTTCTAGAATTAGTGGCAACGCTCTGCCCTAAATGGAAGGTTCCTAGCCAGTTCTATTTTGCCAGAGTTGCGGTTCCAGCACTACATGAAGATGTGCTGGAGGCGATTGGGGCAGCTTTGCAGAAGAGTGCTGTTCACACTATACATCTGACAACAGACATGTGGACCAGTGGCGCAGGCGCTGATTACATGTGCATCACTGCATACTGGGTCTCTTTTTCATGTGTTAAAGCAAAGCTAAACGCAGGTGTTGACCCGGACCAAGTTTTTAAAGCTGCTCGGAAACATGCAACACTAGCCATGTTTGGCTTGGAGAAAAGTCACACAGCACAAAACATTTTGGACGAGTTTAACAAAAAGGTCTTTCACTGACTGTCCCCAAAAAAAACACCAGATTGGTTATGTTTCCACGGATAATGGCGCCAATGTAGTTAAGGCCATGGCGCTGGGTGAAAATTTCAGAGTGCCGTGTTTGGCGCACTGTATCAACCTGGTAGTTCAAATATTCTTGAGTGATAAAGACAGTACAGCGTTCGAGGTAATGGCCACCTGCCGCAAAATGTGCAACCCTTTCAGCCATTCTTTTAAGGCCCAGAAGCATCTGAGGAGCCTGCTACTTGAACGTCGAATGCCAGTGAAAGCACTCATCCAGGAGGTGGCAACACGTTGGAACTCAACCTTCTACATGCTTGAGCGTCTGTATGAGCAGTATACGGTACTCGATCACTATTTCTTAACAGAGGGTACAGCTCAGAAGGACCTGCGGATGGGTGCGGCGCAATGGGACATAGTTAAAAGCCTGACAGACATGCTTCGTCCTTTTGAGTTCTTCACGCGTGCAGTCAGCCAGGAGGACTGTAATTTGGGAAAAGCTATCCCATTGTTGTGCATGCTGGAGCACCAACTGAAGGCGGTGTCTTCTGAGTTAGAAAAAGATGAAAAAAAAAGACCCTTTTATTTTGTCGGAGAAATTATTAGAGCGCCTACGTGGTGATGAACGTCTTAAAAAGATCAACTCAGAACAGCATTACATTTGTGCTACTATTCTGGATCCACGCTACAAAAAGGCGCTGGCAGGCCAAGCATTCTTTCCTTTTGCTGATGAAGATGTTAAAAAGTACAAACGTTGCCTAGCCTGGTCAGCCAAGAGGTTTGAAAAAGAACGGCAGGATATTGAAGGAGAAGGCAATACATCAGCATCAGCATCAGCAGGCCATCCCCAGTCAAAAAAATCCACTTCTGCACCTGTGGCTGTGGCACAAGTGACCTCTCAGCCGTTAAAGACACCGGCAACCGGATCATCTGCACCACACACAAGAGTAACAGTGGCTGCTGTAGAGGATTGGCTAACTTTGCTTGGGTATGGTTCTCGAAAAAATGTCACAGGCACAGCAAAAAGTAAGCAAAGTGGAGGAACCGTTGAGGACCTTGAGTCGATGGTGCAGGACTATCTGAATGACTCAACAGAGGTCTTTCTTAATGAGGAGCCATTGCAGTATTGGCATGGGAAAAAACAATTGTGGCCACAGCTCTCCAACCTGGCTATAAACTATTTGTCTTGCCCACTCGCAAGTGTGTCTTCTGAACGTGTTTTCAGTGCTGCTGGTGGCATTGTAACTCCCAAACGGAGCCGCCTCTCGCCCAAAAATGTGGAGCGGCTGACAATGATCAAGATGAATCAGCACCTCATGCCACCAGATTACAAAGTACGAGAAAGCACGCCGCATGAAGACGAGGAGGACGGCAACGTAGATGAGGGGATTTGTTCTCTGTTCGGTGACACTGACCTCATCCTGCCTGAATTCGCAGAGTATGATGACGAAATCTTCTTCTTATTCCCTGACACCGAGCCCTGAAAATGAGACAATGAATCAATAACTTTCTTTTTCGTCCTTATTCACTTTTATTCCTGTGTGTCTGTCTTTCTTTGTTTTGCACAGTTAATTTAATTCAAACTTTAATCACCTAATCCCAAAAACAAGCCCATCAGCAGAACTGTCTTCACTTGTTTGCTTATTGATTTGAAGGTGCCGCAGTCTACATTCCTCAGGTTCACAAGTTCTGAAGAACATGCTCCTCTATCCTCCTCCTCCAGACTCCGATTTCCCTCAAAACAGAGGGCTGGATTACGCCCAATGAAGAAAGACTCAGCACTTGTGGGGGTGTTCTACTTCTTTGTGGGTGAGTTGACGGCTCTGGGCCCATTGCTGTGAAGCTCTAATAACGGATAAAAGTGTTCTGGACCAAATATGAGGCGGAAATTTCTTGCCGTTTTTGCTGACTTGCTTGCCTTTGAGGTGCTCTTTGGCGGGGTTCCGGGTGTTTGTGGGTGAGTTTTGGGGTCTGGGAGCACTGCTGCAACAGTCTAATGTTGATTGCATTTGCTTTTCAGGAAATCCATGGTGGAAAACAGGAGTTATGATGATGACCTAGCTGCACAGCGCGTTTGGACCGAAGGCCGAGAGATATTGTAAGTATGAGATTTTGCTTTTTTGCTGTTTGGGGGTGTTGTCGCGTGCTTTTTTGCGGGTGGGTTGGCGGGTCTTGGGGCATTCCTGGGAAGGTCTAATACCGGATAGAAGTGTTTTGGACAAAATCCATAAGGAAAAGCCTTTTTTTTGCTATTTCTTCTGACATCTTGCTCAATGTAGCGTTTTGGGGGGCTTCCTGGTGTTTGTGGGTGGGTTGCGGGGTCTCTGTCGAAGCACTGCTGCGACAGTCTAATCTTGATTGCATTTGCTTTTCAGGAAATCCGTGGTGGAAAACAGGAGTTATGATGATGACCTAGCTGCACAGCGCGTTTGGACCGAAGGCCGAGAGATATTGTAAGTATGAGATTTTGCTTTTTTGCTGTTTGGGGGTGTTGTCGCGTGCTTTTTTGCGGGTGGGTTGGCGGTTCTTGGGGCATTCCTGGGAAGGTCTAATACCGGATAGAAGTGTTTTGGACAAAATCCATAAGGAAAAGCCTTTTTTTTGCTATTTCTTCTGACATCTTGCTCAATGTAGCGTTTTGGGGGGCTTCCTGGTGTTTGTGGGTGGGTTGCGGGGTCTCTGTCGAAGCACTGCTGCGACAGTCTAATCTTGATTGCATTTGCTTTTCAGGAAATCCGTGGTGGAAAACAGGAGTTATGATGATGACCTAGCTGCACAGCGCGTTTGGACCGAAGGCCGAGAGATATGGTAAGTATGAGATTTTGTTTTTTTGCTGTTTGGGGGTGTTGTCGCGTGCTTTTTTGCGGGTGGGTTGGCGGGTCTTGGGGCATTCCTGGGAAGGTCTAATACCGGATAGAAGTGTTTTGGACAAAATCCATAAGGCAAAACCTTTTGGCACTTTTTGTAACTTAGGGTTCGTTAGGGTTAGCCCTAGCAGCATGATTGCATGTGTTTCGGGGTGTTCTATTGCAACTCAGTTCTGGGGTTTTAGAGCACTCTTGGAGCGATCCTGGCTATGGATACTTTTGCTTGCTTGCAAGTGGTTTGAATACAATCCACGGTGGGTAAGGGTGTATTTAGGCCTACTTTTACTTTTAAAGTACGTTTTGTCACCATTTTTCTGCTAGGCCTCGTTTTTTGAGATCTGATTGGGGGTCTTCTACATTTGCGACTGGCTTTAGTAAGGGTCTTGGTGGGAGCATTGCTGGGAAGGTCAAATTTTGTTCTAAAACACAGTTTACAGTACACCTAGCTTGAGGGGAAAGATCCGCTATAATATTTTGGCCATACTTATTTATCCTTAAAAAGGTGACTCAGACAGAGTACGCAATTTCAAAAATATTGTACTGTCTATTAGGGAAATCAAAGTGTGACTTTTTGCACCACACAGCGTACATACCTTATATTTATTTATCAGTGGTATTGTAATAGCACTTCCTGTTTTCCGTTCAATAATTACAGGCCGGGTTTCAGTCGACATCCGCCAGGCAGGCAGTGGACAGGGTGTCTTCTGTCAGTGGTCACCAACATTGATGGACGAAGCGTCAGCTGGAATGGAGGAGTGCCGCTAATAAGAGGAATTGTTTGCTGCATGCAACTTACTTACCAAATTCAACAGGACAACTCCAACAACATACAGAATACAGATACAGTATCCATTGTTTTCTTCTATGAGTGTGACTGCATGTGGTTAGCTTTAGTTTGTACCCAAAGATTTCTTTATCTTCAATTATTGTTTGTCCATGCTGTGCTTTTTTTTTCTTCTCTCAACAAAACCTACCCAAAAAGAAACCCCCATTCCCATCCATTTTCCAAACCCTAACCCTCTTCCCCCGGGCTGTGTGGTTTTGCTTGATGTCTGACTAAATGACATCAATAATTCCACACACTTGCTGGGGAGGATAAGGTCATAGCAACAGGCTGGTGAAGGAATACGAGGATATCTTCTAGACTTACTCAGCTTCAGTACTATTTCTTCTAGTAGTAGGAGCCAATGTCAAATAAATTCAACGCAAGTACTAGTTATACTTGCAATACTTTACCATTTGTTAGGCTACATTGTGGCACTGTTCTAGTTTACTGTCACCTGCTATATTCTCGATCGTACCGTAACCGTTGTAATGCTACAGTAAGGACAAACCAGGTTTCGTTTTCTTTTTTCCCATAGGCATGCAACTGCCACTGTGTCACACCACTAGTACCACCGCAATGAGGAAATTTCATCCGCCCAGGATTGCCAACCTTAATCCCCATTTCACGTGGAGCCAGCCCTGGGCCTAGCCCTAATTTCTAACACAAATTACAGGTAAGATAAGCGTTTGGTGGGAGGTAGTATAATGGAGTATTAGGACTAGACGAGAGATTGACGATAGTACTACTAAAGTCCTATGACTCTTCAGGAAAACAAACTTACTGTTACACCCCCACCCACCAGACTGAAAAGCAGTAAAAAACAGGTATGGTCAGATAAAGTTCAAAAAAGTATATTTATGTAGCCCTAACAAAATAATCTCCCTCAAGACCCTCCCTAACCCCAACGATTGTCTTTGAAAAGTCCCAAAAAGAACCCAACTCCCAGATCCCACCCCCCAAAAGTCTCTAAAAAAAGGGCAAGGGACACTCCACTACTGGAGGGTGCTGGTGAATTTTGCGGCCAGGGCATCATACTCCTTGCGGAGGGTGGCAAGGTCGAAGCGGAGGCCCTCCACCAAGTTCTTGTACCTAAGGACCTCCTGCTCCAGGTAGGACATTCTGACTCCTAGGCTGCGCTGGCGTGCCTTGCAGCTCCTGTAGGGGGCAGCTGGTCTTTTTGCTGCTTGGCGGTGGCGGTTGGCTTTGTTAGCCCGGCTCCGTACCGCTGGAGCACTGCGCTGGCTGGCAGCCCGTGGGGTCATGGAGGAGGATGCAGCTGTCCCAGTCGAGGATGTTGTGGTTGCACCGGTCGACTGCGTGTCCTCCTCCTCCTCCAGGGCCACCAGCCGCCGATATTCGGCGACAGTGGCATCCAGCCTCCGTTGCCGGGCCATTCGAGCCTGCTCCCTCCGTGATGTCGAGTTGGAAGGAGCAACCATATGAAGAAAGAAAGACATAGTCTGTAACCAATACTCCTTCACATTAATAACACAAAGTGATTGAGCCGAAAGTTGTGTCACAGTACAAGTAGCAAATTGAAAGCACAGTACATAACTATTGAGGACAGTATCTATCTAACCTCCCACTTCTGCATCCTTGCTCTAACATTAGTGGTAGTTTAATGAACAAATTCTACGACCACTATGGACTTCCATTACAGTCGACTATGACAGTACACCAGTCTTATTCTTCTTCTTCTCTCTTGTTTAGGAAAATTGGTACGTTATCTTATGCAAGCCGGCAGAATGCCAGCGCAGTGAACTTGCACCCGAGAAAAACAGACGCACACCATGATGAGTGAGACAGACTTGCGTTACTGTACCGGTCCAGTACATGCAGGTGGTGAAGCTATTACTTTTCTATTACGGGTGGCACTGAGAATACTCTGTTACAAGGGCTACTGCTTAATTAATTTACCTTTCACCCTACAGTGCAAATGAGTACTAGAAAAGGAAAATGAAGAAGCTAAATAATTAGATTATCTATCACTTCACATGGGATGTATTTGATGACATATGGGATGACTTTAGGTGCTTTGCTTATTATTGAGTGAACAGTGATACACCCACACATGAATGACGTACTACTACTAAACTAAAGTTATTAAGAGAGGTACGGAGTGTCCACCGTAATAACCGGATATATGCTGTGCTTGCAGTTGCAATACAAACTACTGCTACTATTCATGGTAGTATTGGACAAATTTACAATTTCTTTTCCTTGTCTTCCCTACACTGGAACGGACGTGCGGGTGCGGTGTTACATGCTCTTCAAGGTAACACTTAGTTCATCCAGCGACCATCTACTCTCTCTAGATACACATGTGCTATCTAAGAGTCAGATAATACCATGCTCCAGGCATCCATCCATTCAAAGTATATGCACACATACAGTTTCTGTTTCACCCACCCAGGCTGTTGTCCTTCCACCCATCCTTGCTTCATCATTGACCCAGCCATGCACCATACCATATTCTTTCCTTCCCAGCCACCTCGGGGGCCAAGCAAACACATATCATTCTTCTTTGCCAGCCATCATAAAATTTCTCGTCCTTCCACACTTACTTACACCCTTGTTTCGCTTTTCGTTCATCCCATCCATCAAGTTCATCTAAGATCTTATTGGGATTCTTCTCACCAAAAACTTCACAGCTAAGTCGAAGTACATTTCGAGGAGGCTACTACCTGGTTGATTTGTAATACACCCGTGCAGAAAGCACACTATGCAGTCTTCAATCTCAATAAGTAAGGAATATATAGCTTACCTCTTCCCGCCACCACCGTGCGAACCCTCACAGGAACGTCCGCCGGCACTTCCACCGCATCCTCCCCAGAGTCCTCGTCCAACACCACCACCTCCGCGCTGGCCCCGCCACCAGATGTTACACCTACAAAGTACATTTAAGAATGTTAGAAATACACCACTCACTACTATATATTTGGTCTAGGAGGAATAAAGAAATTTTAAAAAAACGAAATACAATGTAATAATTTGTAACTGTATACTCTACAGTAAAAATGTCCCTTTTTCCAGGGAAGGCTGTTGTCTTGCTGCACTTTGTGGCACAACTGATGAATGCTTGCTTTTTATTTTTAACACACAACACTTTTTCTCCTAACAGAAGCTTGACTTCTAAGAACACGATCAGGGTCAAGCTCAAGTTCAAACCAGGTGAGAGCTCAGCTCGACCACAAGAAATGTGTCCAATTAATCGTTAGCACTAAGCACTTTTCCATTTTCAGTTAAACGTTTACTTTTATGACAAAGTTGATTTTAATAAATGTGTTTAGTTTTAATAAAGCTTTTAAACTTAAATTGACTCTGTGGTTTTTGGTCCTCCAGACTAGAGTGGATGAGCTAAAGGTTTTGGAATTTTTGCAAGCATGAGTGCCTCTGACACTTCTTGACTGTGACTCCGTACTCTTGTCCTGCGTAGGATAATCTAATGATCATTGGGGATCAATCATCGGTGACTTAGGGAGCTAAATGACTCTGCCACACTATCTAGTCAGTAAGGAGATTGGGGGTTCTTCAAAGTCTGATATCACTGAGGTATGTGGAAAGAAAGTCTACCTGCGCCTATTATAATTGATAAACAATGCACTATTTAGTGTTCATAGTTCGGTTTGTGCAGATTTGTCCCTGCAACAGTAGTAGAATGGATTGTCCTCCTATCCAAACCAAAAGTAAAGTAGTATCTTATTCTTTCTTGGTGGTCATTCACCTTTTTATTGTTGGCAATTGTCAAAGCATAAACATTTAGAAGACTTGAAAAGACATTATGGACAATCCCAGAGGACTGCACTCAGTGCATAGAGCTATTGCTGACTAGAATGGGAGTCCAATGGAATTGACAAATGTGCAATCTTAGTTAGCTACACAGACAGACTAATAAGAATAATCTAGTAATACCACAGGGAGTCATAGTCGAGGCAGGATAAGAATTTAGATCCAGTCTACAAGAAGATCAAAGACGATTTAGAAAAAATCGAATGAGGAACGCTAGGAAAAAATAGGTACTCTTTATTAAAATTAAAACTTACTGGTGCCAGCAAAGGAGCCCTCGCCTGCCCGATCCTGGCCTGCATCCTCCTGAACAGCACCCTCCTCCTCCTCTTCCTGTGTCCTCTTGCCCTTGGGGGGAGCTGATGTACAACATGAAAGAAAGAAAGACCAGAAAACATGGATGAGATTTGTCAACCAAATCAAACATTTCAAAAGAACAATAACAAAATATTTTGGAGAAATAGCAAATAGATAGACAACTATTCCACGGGATATATTGACCTATCTCATGTGGTATACTACGTTATTCGTATTGCCTGATTTGCGGACCGTTGACTTTGAAAGTTCCTATGTAACTCAATAAACAGACTACTAAAAAGGTTTGCCTAGGCCTGGCAGGCAGCAGTCCGCTGCACGCGAAGTGACAGACAAAGTCCATCCTGCTTGCAGATCAGTGAATACTCAAACTATCAATCCACCGACCACCACCACTATTTCTTCTTATAGCCATGTGTCTAAAGGAAGGACTGGCCTTCAGTCTGTTGGGGCTGATTTAGAAGTCCCTTGCGGCTCATTTTCCTCCATTGTTGCGTGACTTTTGTGACGCAGTGGCAGAACAAAAGAGTCGCCATGGTGCGGCGTATATATTAAAAAAAAACGCATATGGGAGATGCATCACGTTGTAAAGCCCTGCGCCATCAGGGGGCGTTCCGGCGCAAGAGAGGGCGTTCCTGCGCAGGAACGAATCCTAAAAGTGGCTGAGGGAAATCTACAAGATGTCAATCAGTCACTTTTAGGACAATGATGCGTGACTCAAACCCTGCGCCTGCTTGAAGCCGACGTACGGCTTGATGCAGCATTGGGGAGATAGGGCACCCCAGAGCATTGCTGGAGCTGCGCCATCGTTGGCACGCAACTCCAGCAATGCGCCGCCTTTACGGCACAGATGCGTAAGGCTTCTGTGACATTTTGGGCCAATGGGTGGTGGTGGCATGGCGCACAATTACTGCCGCATCCCTGCTACTTTGCAGGGATGCGCCGGTAATTGAAAATATGACCCTTAGTGTCTAGCATTACGCAGTTCTTATCTTTACACTACACTCATACATAATTTCTCAGGCCAATGAAATAAACACAAAATACAAAACAAATAAGCATAGTAGCAAGCAAGGCTACTGAGAAGGAGAGCAGTGCACCTGAAATGCATAGAAGATTTTGAAATATAATTTACCTACAATGTCATTGGCAGCATTATTGCTCTTGGTAAAGAAGAAAGATTTGCAAATAACAGAGCCGGATAAAACAGAGTAGTGATGAATAGCTACTACTACTCACCAAGCCCGGGGACCTCTACGCCGAGCGCGTCCACCAAGTCCCATTCCCGGTCCATGACATCCGTCCAGCGGTGGGTGGCCTGGTTATAGGTGCGCTGGACCCCAGAGAGCTTAAACATGGCCCGGCACACCTTCTCCCACCGCTTCCGGCACTCCCGGATGCCATAGCCGGTTGCGATCTTGCCGCCTCCCAGGATGGTCTTGGGGAGGCGGCGCTGGACGTAGAAGATTAGTGCGCCCACCTCCTCCGCGCTAAAGATCTCCCGTGGCATCACTTGCTCCCCCCTCAAACGCCCGCACGGGAGCCGGGCACGGGGTGCGGGACCCTTCACCTTCTCAGGGTGCTTCCCGGCTCCCTTTACCATGGTCTGGGCAGAAATAAAGTTAAATGATAAAGAAGAAATAGAATAGGGAAGAAGAAAAGAAAAGAGTTTAAAAAAGTAGTTTAAAATTAACTAAAAGTAGCAGAAAACACAAAAATATAGAGCTAGAAAAATAGAGGGATAGATAATAAGTAAAATAGATCAAATAAACTTCAAACAAGCAAAGGATGGCAGAGATTCAGAGAGGATACAGAAAGCATGCCCAGAACCATAGCAATGAATGAGAAACAAGATGGCCGCGCCCATTCACGACCGCGTGGGTAAGTTCGCGCGAGATTTTCCTCGCGATCACGCGCGAAATTGTACTAGCGAGCAGCACACTTTGCGAGATTACACATAGCGGCCGGAAACGGAATTACGTCACGCAAACAAGATGGCCGCGCCCGTGTACGACCGCGTGGGTAAGTTCGCAAACGTATCACTACAAGCGCCTTGCGAACATGCAAAAAATCACGCGAACATACACGCCGCAAAAAAAAATAGTGTATTCGCACGCATTCGCGGCTTCCGAAATCGATCTCGCACGGATTCGCGCCCCGCAAATCGCGCGAAATTGCAGAATAACGATTTTTGCTAAACTGAAAGCAATTACCAGGTGCAAAAGTTCAAACTTAACATTAGTAACCATTCACTCTAGTGCTTCCTGAGGGGCCCCTTCAGAGTTCAGTTGTCTATTTGCAACTATTCTATGACCCTGCTATGACCCAAACAGCAGGCTCATAGAATAGCTACAAGTAGACCATAAAGGTCCTGTGAAAAAAAATTGCGCTGCAACAGAAAGCAAATTACAGATAAGGAAGGAAGCAGGTGCCAGCCAGACTGAACGTTTCAAAATTACTGACACATTAATCACCCCCAAATTAATTCATGGCAGTTGAAGAAGGGCAGGTGTGCTTGCTTTCACTGCAACAGAAAGCAAATTACAGATAAGGAAGGAAGCAGGTGCCAGCCAGACTGGAAGTTTCAAAATCACTGACACATTAATCAACCCCAAATTAATTCATGGCAGTTGAAGCAGGGCAGGTGTGCTTGCTTTTTTTCACCCCCATAATCTACAGTGATAAACAAACCTAATGGGTGGCAGTGAGGATGTACCAGAGGGTGGCATGGGTGTACCAGAGGGTGGCAGTGGTGAAACAGAGGGTCCTGTGAACCTGTGATGATAAACCAGACGTAGAAACAACATAGTCGCGGCCGTTGCGAGCCGAAAAGTAAGTTCGCAATTGCGAAATGGTCCACAAATCCTCGCGAACGCGCGCCAACACAAAAAACGTAAAAATCCGCGAGAGTTCGCGTATTTTTGCGGATTGCGAATCCGTAAATTCGCAAATTCGCGTACGCGAGATCCGCTAGATCCGCCCATGCTTATTTGCATTCCCTGGATGTTAGGAGGGTGCTGAAATTTTATCTGGATAAAACCAAAGATATTCGTAGGTCAGACCAATTGTTCATCAATTATGGATCGGTCAGGACAGGTCTTGCTACCTCTAAACAGTCCATCTCTAGGTGGATTGTGTCCTGCATACAATTGTGTTACTACAAAGCTAATAAGACCTTAGGGGGCAAACCTAAGGCTCATTCCACCAGGGGCAAGGCTGCCACGACAGCATTGCTCGGTAATGTTCCCATTGCAGAGATCTGCAAGGCGGACACTTGGAAGTCGGTCCATACCTTTGCTAAGCATTACTGCCTGGACTCTGATGCCAGGGCAGACGCTCAGGTTGGGCAGGCTTCGCTGCGGAATCTGTTCGCACAATAGTGGTGTGAGTTTTTATTCTCCACCGCCGCTTGGTGTGGGGATGGGCTTGCCATTCTATTCACTAGATTATGACTATACACAGAGATCCCCTACTACAGAAGGAGTAGTTTCTGTCCTGTAACTCCAGTTCTGTAGTAGGGGTATCTCTGTTATAGTCATAAGCGCCCGCCCTCCTCCCCGGTGGAGAGAGATATTCATGTAAGGAATGCTACAGGTCTGGCGTGTCGTAGTGGAGAAGTGTGTCTCAGGGGTTAGAGGCGGCAGACCTGGAAGCTGAGATCGGTCCTGGACCAGGGTTCAATTCCCCGCCTCGGCGGGTCTTGGGCTAAAAAATTCCACGGACTCGATAATTCTCGCTTCGGTGCCTACTCGACTCACGGGTTCACACTCTGCGACTCTGGGCAATAGCTTGCTTAATCTCCACTACGGCCCCTCGCGGCGGGATGCCTGGCTTTCACCTTGTGGATACCCTGCCTGGGGTTATCTCACAGGGGAATACCAGGACGGGTTCCCTAAGCAAGCGCCGTGAGACCCCTTTGCGGGGGTGATACGTGCGCTATATAAGTAACCACGTTTACGTTTACGTTTTTACGCATTCAAAAAGAACTGAAAGTAACTGGGACCTGCAGGGCATTCTGGGATACTGTGAAGTTCTGGAAAGTTCTCTTAAAGGCACAGTATCCTGTTCTGAGCCACATAATGGCAGCCTATGGGGCTTGTCTGTCCAGGTTCTTCTCTCTATCATTCCTGAGGGATTTTACTGGTAAAGCAAGGGAAATCTGTACAGGCTTTGCTGTTTTGTGGATTTTATGGTGGAATTTCTAGTTGAAGTACTGGACAGTGTAGCCTTTTTAGGCTGCATTATCTGTCTTTAAATTCTCTCTTAAGTGTCTATGCATTTCTGCATTTTTTGACACTGTAAGAGATTATTTTTGATTGCTCTGGGGTCCACGCACATGGGCGGGACTATTCACTAGATTATGACTATAACAGAGATACCCCTACTACAGAACTGGAGTTACAGGACAGAAACTACTCCTTATAATGGGTTAGGTGTATCTAGCATTGTTCTTGTCAACATGTTTCGAGCATTCCCCAGGCTCTTCGTCAGGACTACACAGGGACCAGCCCTGTGTTCGCCACTCCTAGTTATCCTCAAATAAGGTAAAAAAACAATAAATACATAAATCAATAAATAAATACGCTGCAACAGTAAGGCATGCGTTAGTACATACGTCTGAGTAATGTCACGTAGTATCTGTAGGGTACAAAAACAAATTTTTTGGTTAAGGGGCTCAAAGGCCCCCTGCATGTCTCTTGATTACATCTGTAATAATGTACAACTGACACAGAGTGGCAAGCACACACGAAATACTAAACAAACATTTACATACATTTAAGAGGCCCTAAATTTGCCCCATGGTAAAAAAATAAACGGGCACTTACTTAGTGAAAGATACTTGTACTACGAGTATCTTTCACCAAGTAAGCGCCTGTTTTTTCTACCCACAGATGCTGACAGCATGGCAAGCACCAGCTGGAGTCGACACTACCTAATTCCCTGATATTACCAGCTAAGCCACTAACATGGCTCTGTTTTCCTCCACATTTCTTCTCTCCCTCCCCCCTTGCTAGATTCACGAGATACCAACAACCTCTACGAGACCATGGGGCAAAGTTAGGGCCTCTTAAATGTATGTAAATGTTTGTTTAGTATTTCGTGTGTGCTTGCCACTGTGTGTCAGTTTTACGTTTTTAATGGACAATATTTCTTCTTCTCACACGCCATTTGGCTTTTCAATTTATCCTAGACTAAGGCACAGAGAGTGATCATTCAACCATATCAACTGTGTTATTGTGTGCAGAGATTACCAGATACCTAATATTACAGATGTAATCAAGAGACATGCAGGGGTCCTTTGAACCCCTTAACCAAAAGGGTCATCTAGTGTTCTACCCCGTTTTTAGACTATACCAACTAGGAGCAAGAATAAATCTGTAGCCCACTAGCTAGGTATTTTTAACTCACATCTAGTCCACTCCACCCCACTACACCATCTGCACTACACATAGTCCATTACTTATGTGCTCCTACGTAATTCCGCAAGTTGTAGCACGCCTCAGCCCGTAGAGGACTAAGATGGCCCTTATCATGAAGCATGACTTCCGTGGGGAAACCCTGGTGAGTGAGGGGACTCAAGAAAGAAAAGTTTTTCTTTCTGACCACAAATCTTCTGTCGCCCCAGGAGGCTGTTTTAGTGCGTGGCAACTTTAGCTGAAGGACAGTGGATGAACGGAGTTCCCTATTGGGCGTGTGAATATTTAGGTGATTTATTAGAAATTCGGGTCGTTATTGCGAGATGCTTTAAAGGCAATGCAAAGTGTCTTGAACTTTATCCGGTTCTGTACTGACAACCAATGATAGTTCTTGACAATGTGGGAGATGGATTTAAACTTGGGCGTTCCTGATAAAATTCTAGCTGCTGCGTTCTGCACTGTTTGCAGCTTTTGGATGACCCGCTTTTGAGCGTTTGTGAACAGTCCATTGCAGTAGTCTATGGAAGACATAACCAAGGTGCTGACTAGAGTTTTTCCAGCGGTCAGAGGGAAATCATGCGTAATTTGTGGAATGAGGCCGATGCTACTGAATTGGCATGAGAGATGAAGTTGAGTTTATTATCAAAAGTAACGCCCAGATACCTGACCTTGGTTACTGGAGTTGGTGGGGGGCCCGTGGAGGGGAGCCACCAGGTTTGCGACCAGCAAGGATGTAGTTTACTGAAGGTTATGACCTCTGTTTTTTTAGAGTTTAATTTGAGACAGTTGCTGGCCATCCAGCTGCTGATGGCGAGCATGCCCTTCTGAAAATTAGCTGCAACCCTTTCTCCATTGTTGTTTATTGCCAACACCAATTGAGTGTCGTCGGCGTAAGAAGTAAGGCCCATCCCATGAGCCTTGATGACTTTGGCTAGGTCCGACACATAGATATTGAAAAGAGTCGGACTCAGGGATGAGCCTTGGGGGACCCCACATGGTAGGGCTAATTGGGCAGAGTGAAAATTACCTAAATTCACCGAATGAGTGCGATTGGTGAGAAAGGATTGCAGAAGTTTAATGGCTTTGTGTTGGATCCCCATTCTAGTGACACGTTCGATCAAAATGGTATGATCGACCGTGTCAAAGGCCGCTGAGAGTTCCAGCAGCATGAGTATTGCTGTTCCTCCCTGGTCCAGGATAATTCTAATATCTTCCGACGCCTTAATTAAAGCAGTCTCTGTTCCATGGCCTTTGCGGAACCTACATTGACTGTCATCTAATTTATGGTGGTCTTCTATGTACTTAGAAAGTTGAGCATTCATTCGTTTTTCTACAATTTTGGCTGGAAAGGGTAGACTAGCTATAGGCCTGTAGTTTGTGGTATCAACTGGGGTCCAGGTTGTTTTTTTTAATAGAGGTTTTAAGATCGTCTTCTTCCAGGTGGAGGGATAGGTTCCAGAGGAGAACATTACATTAAAGATGTTGGCTAAAGCAGCTGCCACCTGCTCAGCAACTGGTGTGAGTGCGTCCGGTGGACAAGGATCATTCGCCGATCCTGACTTTATGGAGGACATTGTAATAAGAATTTCTTCTGCTGTTGTGTTTTCAAATTGCTTCACACAGTGATCTGGGTAACTGTTGTTCATAGACTGATCGGCCAACTTGGTGTGTGATGCGAATTCAGCATAGATATCGTTCACTTTATTGAAGAAGTAGTCCACCGAGGAGTTACACAGTGACTGGGAGGGGGTTGTGGGAGCGGTGGGTATGTGACCTGATAGTTTAGACACTACTTGATAGAGCTTTTTATTGGAGTTTTTCGCTAATTCAATTTGAGTTACATAGTATTTGCTTTTTTCCTGTGCAATCAAGCGTTTATCATTTTGCAAGCTCGTCTTTGTAGAGAAGTTTTTCTTCACTAGAGTAGGATTTGCGCCATTGCCTTTCTCGGTTTCTACAAACTTTCTTTTGTTCCCTAAGGGATTCAGTGAACCAAGGGGCTGATGGGGAGGTTTGATTTTTAGAGAGGGTTTTGCTCAGTGTCAGCAGATTGAAGGCGTTCTGCAGCCAGTTGGTGTAGTTAGCCGCAGCCGAATTAGAGTCTGACGTGGCATCTGGTCGGGTGGAGGACAGCTGGGATTTAAGGAGATGATTATCTACCTTTTTCCACGCTTTAACTGAATCAGGCCTGTTAGTGCTAACATTTGGGGGAGGCTTACTGTGAGTAGAAATGTCGAAAATAATTGTGTGGTGGTCGGTCCTTACTTGGGGAAGTATTTTTTTTAAAAGGAGATTTCGGTGGTTCGTAAAAAGGCCATCTAGCGTGTGACCCGCTGTGTGGGTGGCTTTAAGAACACGCTGTGATAGACCTGCTGCTTCTAAGTCAGCAAGTAGAGATATGGTGTCCTTATCTAGGTGGTTTTCTAAGTGAAAGTTGAAATCGCCTAGAATAGAAAAGGTATCTTTGGCTACTGTGGCGTCCAGAAGGTTACCTAGACTGGAAAGAAATTCTGTTCTAGATCTTGGGGGGGCGGTATAGCAAAATCCCCTTAAATGTTTGGGATGGGGTTAGCAGGATCAAGAAGTGTAGTGCTTCACAAATGGGAGAGGGAATAGGATCTATTTTAGTAGTTAGATGGCTGCGAAAAATTATTTATGGACCAATTGGGATTTGGTTCCGCACTCTGAATTTGTACTTCGTTAATTATGTGGTTTACATGTATTTTCTTACATTTCGGTGGTGCATAGGTTGGCAATCCTTCTGAGCTGCTGGATTGATATGTTACTGCAATTGAAATATTGATCCCGTGTCACAAGATACATTCCAACCATGCACTCTTGTTATTTTCATCGGTGATTACTTAATACATTAAATCATTTCAGTAATTTATGGTTTCATGTTTCTTTTATTGGTAGCGAAGATTTTTTGGTTTCTTTCAATCTTTCTCATGAATATTTCACTTCATATTCAACAATTGTCGTCAGGAGACCCGCAGATGAATCGGGACGGTGCAGGTCTACACAGTAAGATATAAGAAGTCCCCTGATGAAGGGCTATATGCTTGAAATGCATTGGGCAAAAAAACAATTGTTGAATATGAAGTGAAATATTAATTTGCAAAAAATTATTGCCAGCCCGCCTCGTTTTTATGCAGTTTTACTTGCTTTAAGGCAGCATATCCCTCGGGCGTGGCCGCTACGAGGTCTGGTCCTGATGCAGGGTCTGTCCAGGTGTCTGTTATAAAAAGGACATCAAGTTTGTGATAAGTGAGTAGTTCTGCTATCTCGTTTGCCTAAGGAACGAGCATTGATAAGGGCAACTGTAATATTTTCAGTTTTTTTTAATGTGCTGTGAAGAGGTAGCATCAGGAGTTGAAAGGATGGAAGGTCTGCATGTGCAGTGTAAGCAAGGTTTAAAAGGTGTATCGGCCGCTATCTCTAAAGTTAAGTGTGAGCATGCTTTATTGGTTGGTGGTCATAATTTTAGAAGTTCTGTGCCTGAGTAATGTATTTTCAGAGATTTCTGGGATGCAAGGCCTGGAGGGGTGGCCCTGGACCCGGTCCAGGTGCGGACGGGCGCAGACGGGCTTGCCATTGGCACGCTGCCAGCATGCCCGCTGCGCGCGTCCGCTGCGCGTGCGCATTATGTCAGGCCTGGAGAAGCGTGGCTCAGTGGTTAGAGGCGGCAGACCCGGAAGCTGGGATCGGCCGTGGACCAGGGTTCGATTCCCCGCCTCGGCGGGTCTCGGGCTCAAAAATTCCACGGACTCGATAATTCTCGTTCCGGTGCCTACTCGACTCACGGGGTCACACTCTGCGACTCTGGGCAATAGCTTGCTTAATCTCCACTACGGCCCCTCGCGGCGGGATGCCTGGCTTTCACCTTGTGGATACCCTGCCGGGGTATCTCACAGGGGAATACCAGGACGGGTTCCCTAAGCAAGCGCTTAGATACCGTGTCGGTGATTTGCGCTATATAAATACATGTACATTTACATTTACATTAAATAGATCAGGGTGCACTAATAGACTGGAGAGCTAACCCCCGAGACCGGATAGAAAGTGTACCTCCCAGGAGTCCTCCTCGCAACGGCACTTGCCGCGTCGGACCGGGGCAAGGGAGTGAAAAGAAGAAGTTCCAAGCAGGTAATGAATGTCACAAACAGTATTAAAATATATCAGGTTAGTTTTAAAAACAAAGTTTAAAACGTGTCTTACGCGCGCTTGCAGCTAGCAGCTCTCTATGGTAGACTACTGCGTCCGCTGCGCGAGCGCATTAGGTCAGGCCTAAATAGATCAGGGTGCACTAATAGACTGGAGCGCTAACCCCCGAGACCGGAAGAAAGTGTACCTCCCAGGAGCCCTCCACGCAATGGCACTTGCCGCGTCGAACCGGGGCAAGGGAGTGAAAAGAAGAAGTTCCAAGCAGGTAATGAATGCCACGAACAGTATTAAAATATATCAGGTTAGTTTTAAAAACAAAGTGTAAAACGTGTCTTACACGCACTTGCAGCTAGCAGCTCTCTATGGTAGACTACTGCGTCCAAACAGACCATAGGGCCTTCAGATGGCTCATGCAATGAGGGATGAGAATCCCAAACTGTTGAGGTTATCCATCTCCCTACATGGAATGGATTTCATGCTAGAGCACTGCCCTGGGCCAATCCACTACAATGCTTATGGTCTGTCCAGGTTCTTCCGCCTTCGTGTTGAGTACTCCCAGGAGGTTGGGTAGTCCTTCCCAGGAGATGGGGTAGTCCTCCCCACCTTAAGCTGCGGGGGACCTGTAAGCATTAGAGTGGTCTCTCCTCCCCTCAACAGTTTGCCTTCTTCCCTCTTGTTTTTATGAATTTGTTTTTGTTGGTCTTAGGATTCTGTGCATTTTCCCAGTGCTGAAGTGCTTGTGTCCGCTCAATAAAACATGGCTGGTTAAACTGGCTTTCACCTGATTGGCATATTTAATTTTCTTATGTCCCTTAAAAGTGGTATACCATATAACCAGGGCTGGTAAATTTAATGCTACTAGTGGGCCTGCGGCATTATTGTGCCACTCACTTAGCCTCTTACAACAAGTCTCAGGCCTGCCATTGCAGCCTGTGTGCAGTTTTAAAATTCCAATTCGATCTACAAGAAATACTTAGGCAATTAATTGCGCTGAGCCTGCTACTAGCAAAGAGAAGAGGGGTGTTCAGGTGGGGCCGGGGGCGCGCCCCTAAGTTCAAGGATTGGCTCACAGACCTGATATACTGTAAAGACCAAATAACAAAGCAGAACTTTTACTACTGTTGTCTCGTCCTAAAAACATCTGGGACACCCTGCTGACCTACCTGCATGATCACACAACCTGAAGGAGCATGTGGGTCCCCCCTAGCAATTAGCTGTTCCGAGCTATGTTATATAGTTGAATGAGCTTGTTCATCAGGCCAATACACCATAAATAGATACTGGCTGTATACTAATGGGCTAAGATGCTGAGCTTTCCAAATGCCTAATGTGTCCATTGTCCTGTATGAGAGACCATCCTAGCCACTGAATAATGTTGAATGTCTTGCAGCTGATATATCCGCACTATCTTCCTTTGTGCACCTTACCAATTATATTGTATGATTTACACTGTTTGTAAACCATGATCTACTTCCTAGATAACAAAATATGTCTGCCCAGGGAAACATGACTGTACTGCTGTACTTGGTTGATAAAACGATTTTTTTAAGTATTTGCCTTTTGAATCAAGGGTGTTGAGCATTCCTCACAATCAAAAACACACACACACATCCCCCCCACACACAACCCCCCTGCCCCCCACACACACCCCATATCCCCCACCCTCCCCATCCCCCACACAAACCACACACAAAACCCCACAACCCCCCCCCACACACACCCATACACACACACACACACAACCCCACACACACACCCCTCCACACACACACCCCCACACACATGCCCCCACACACACCCCCCACACACCAAATTTGTATTGATAATTGTGGATTACTTAAAATCTTTACAGTATAAAACACAAGGAACATCAACCCACCCCCCGGCACACCCATTGCCCAGTAAAACCATATATACAACTTTAAAATAAAATACTTTTTGTCCAATCAAAAATTCTGTTAAAAAAAAAAAAAGGGTTTTGTTGTTCCTTAACTTCACTCCTTCTAGAGTCATGGGGAAGTGTGGAAGTTCGGCAAGAACGTTCTCACTGCACTACACAGTGGGTGGGTTCTTCATTGGACCCTTGTCAATTCCTGAATTAATTTCTGGGTCCAATAGTTCAGTTACTATGCGAGAACTCCCTAGATTAACTGTAGGCTGACATCGTTAGGACACCGGATGGTGCCCCTTGCACAGTGTCGGGACCCTTCGGATCTTTGGCCTTTTGATGGAGGTCGAGTGCCATTTTGACTTGATAGGTGAACTTGCCGACCCTAGCCAAAAGACAGGTTGTAGTTTCTGAGAAGCACCAGTCCGAGGCCTCACTGCATGTTCTATGGCCTAGATTCCGTAAGGCCGGGCGCAGCAAACGATGACGGTAGCTGGCCAACTTTGTGCAGCAACACAGCAGGTGTAGCCAAGACTCTCTGCTGTAGTTGCATAATCGGCAGGCGATGGCACCGTCCTTTCGTGCTCATTTTGTATTGAAGTCAGCGATCATGAGGGCCAAGAGGCGCAGATACAGGATTTTCTTTCTCGCATGGGTTGTTATTGAGTCTTGCCGGTATGGTTGGGGTTTGCCAGGAATATAGGACTTATCCAGGGCCAGAGTTAATGGATTATGCCGTAGTGATAAAAGGTCGAGCTCGAACGATTGACGCTTTACGGCTTGGGCCCAGGCAGAGTATGGAATTTCGTGAAGGGGCAAGTTCTTGCCCTCGATTTTCAATAGGTCAATGCCTAGTGCCACCTTGGAGTGCCAAGGGGAGCCCACTTCACCAAATATAGTTTTTAAAGAGTGCTTTAGGGTGTTTACAGGAGCTCTTAGTACTCTGATGTAATATTTTAACAGGTCCCCCAGTAGTGCCAACTCTGGTAGTTTCAGGCCTAATTCTAGTCTTAGCCTGTTGCTCCTTGCATGTCTAGGGGCCTGTAGCACCATCTTATACGCTTTCGCCTGGGCCGCGTTGACCACTTTCTCGAATGCACCTGGATAGGCAATGTGGCCATATGTAATGGAGGGAAGCAGTTTTGCCCTAAGAACTGTAAGCATCGGTTCTACTAAAGAACTGGCCAAGCGATAACTTAAGCGTCTTAAAGACAAAATTGTTTTGTCTATTTTTGGTTTTAGCTCCTTTAGGTGTTTGACCGCGGTGACCCCCACACACACCCACCCTACCCCCCACACACACCCACCCTACCCCCCACACACACCCCACCCCCCACTCCCCCCAAAACACCCCCCACCCCCGTACACACACACACCCAAACACCCCCACACACAGTAATAGTGTGTAGTTACACACACAACCCCCCCACATACACACACACACAAACAACCCCACACACACAAACAACCCCACACAGACACAACCCCACACACATACACAACCCCACGCACACAACCCCACACACAAACAACCCCACACACACACACGACCGCACACACAACCCCCACACACAAACAACCCCACACACACATACACAACCCCACACACATACACAGCCCCACACACACAACCCCACACACACAAACCCACCCCCCACACACACACCAACCCCCCACACACACACCAACCCCCCCACACACACACCAACCACACACACGCACCAACCCCACACAACCCCCACACACACAACCACACAACCCCCCACACACACACACAACCACACACACCCCCCACATACAACACCCCCCACACACACACACCCTCACACACCCCTCCACACCCCCCCCCCCACACACACACACCCTCACGTTATTTTCTGTAGCATCGTTATACGAAATTACAGGAAAATTACCAAAAATATTGCTGAATTATGCAAGGACAAGGAGCATATCCCAGCATTTAGCACTTTTTTCAGAGTGCAAAATGCACAAAATGGATTTCATGCTAAGAAAATAGCTACAAAAATGATTTTAAATGTATCAGAAACCGAACAGCAGCAGTCCACATCCACTCGTGGTCATTCGTCGTTCTGGTGCTCCTGCGGCAGGATGTCTGTGCCAAATTACTCATAAATACGCGAACGGGCAGAGTAACATGAAATTACTGCAATTACTCCCATAGCGTTTGGATATTATCGTGGCCAGGTCCATACAGTGATTGTGTGTAAAGATAAATGTATTCAAGTGCCCACAGGGATAGTGTGTTATTATAGTGATGTTCAAGTCTCCACAGAGATGGTGTAAGATTATTGGGATGTTCATGTCCCCACAGTGATAGTTAGTTGTTTCTGGGATTTTCAAGTCCCCACAGAGTTAGTGTATTATTATAGTAATATTCAAGTCCCCACAGAGATAGTGTGTGATTTTTGGAATGTTCAAATCCCCACAGTAATAGTGTGTAGTTACACAGGATGTTAAAGTCCCAACAGAGATAGTGTGTGGTTATGAAGATTTTTAAGACCTCACAGAGATCATATGTGAAGGTAAGCATGTTCAAGTTCATATAAAGACAGTGCGTGTAGATAACTTCTCTACACAGATTGGACCCGATTCACAAAGGTAGTGTGTGATTTTACTGGTGTTCAAGTCCCTACCAACAGAGTGTCTGGAGAACATCATAGTTACGTCCATAAAATGATAGAATGTAAAGGTAATGATATTCAAGTTACCACAGGGATCAGATACTAAAAGCCAAGAAACCCTTAGAAGGATTTGCAAGGCTGGTCTACCAGAAATTCTTCCATGATTGATTTGAAAGTTCTGCACCTGTAGAGATTATGCCCACCATGCAAAAATGAAAACACGAAATTCACTTGAAAAATATGGCGCACTTACACATGTGTATATAGCTACTATTAGCTTCAAGAACATACAGGCATTGCTGAGCAATATTGAAATATCATATTTTACAATTGTGAATTACAAAACTTTGATATCAAGAGGAAAGCACATAAAAATGTGAAATTCACTTATTGTAGCCCTTTTTTTGTCTTTCAAAATGTTCAGCATGTAAGGGACAAGGATGGCGGATCTTTGGATGGTGGAGATACACATCAAGCTTCTACACTGTAACCTCGAGAAAAGACGACCTAGGTTCAAATCTGGACAGATATTGCGATCTTGGACAAATTATTGTCTGCATTTTTCTCAGTCCACCTATCTGCCACAAGATTGTGCACCTAAAAGGAATTAGTTTCAAGTATACGTTATCCAAGAAAAAAGTATTATTTCATAATGAAGCAAGATCAGCTTCCTACACCGATCTCCAGTGGTCAGATTCCAGAAGATGGTGGATCAAACTCCCTAAAAAAAGTCACTCCACAAACTGTAACTTCTTAGCACCAAATGATCAAGTGTTCCAGTTACCGAATTTAATAGTAGTTTGTTTACCAACCTCGTACCCCAGGGTTCATCCCTCAGCCCGACACTGTTCAACATCTACATGGCCCCTCTCACCCACGTCGCCCGACAACACGACCTCAACATCGTCTCCTAAGCTGACGACACCCAGCTGATCCTCTTTTTCACCAAAGACCCTCAGACAGCCAAGACCAACCTCCATGAAGGAATGAAGGCCGTCGCAGAATGGATGAGGAACAGCCGACTGAGGTCCTCATCCTCGGATCCACCCCCTCAGCCTGGGATGACACCTGGTGGCCGACCACACTGGGAACAGCACCAACACCCACCGACCACGCACGCAACCTAGGAATCATCCTCGACTCCACCCTCTCCATGACTAAGCAGGTCAATACCGTCTCCTCCTCCTCCTGCCCACACCCAGACCAAATGCAGACGATGATGTATTCAAGCAAGCTATAGAGGATCTCGACAACCACTACCGTCCCGCAGTGCGTTTCTATTGACCGTTACAATTTCCAGCAGAGGAAACAAGAAGCCGGCGAATCCATTGATGACTACGTCGCAGCGTTGAGGAAGTTGGCGGTAACATGCAAGTATGGGGCTCTGCACGACAAATTCATAACAGATCAGATAGTCATGCACACCACCAACAAGACAGTACAAGACAAATTGTGGGTAAACTGAGAAGCATCGCTTAAGGAAGTAATAGCCATGGTGAAAAAGGCAGAGTTGTCGAAATGGTGTGCCGACGCGGCTAAAAGGGAATCTGTCCAGAAGACCATGGTGAACAAGGTGGATGACGCAGAACCACCGGGGAGGAGTAAGACCACGATGATGGAAGGAAAAGCGCCAAACAAGTGGATTGGGAGACCAGGACAACAATGGAAGCAGAACAAAGAGAGCAAGACCACGTGCTACAGGTGCGGAAGCCAGGCCCATGCGGCTCAGGACAAACGTTGCCAGGCGTTCAGAGCAAAATGTATGTTCTGCAGCATAGTAGGCCACTACGAAAAGGTATGTCGCCGCAAACTGAGGAGCCCCACGGTGAAGTATGTGGTGCAGGATCAACAAGAGGAAGAAGAAGAACTGGATGAGGAGGATAATGTACTATGTGTGGATGGGCAAGTACTGGGCATTGACTGTAAGCGCTCCCGCAAGCCACAATGCGACATGGGGATAGGAGGAGTGAAAATCAGGATCGTAGTAGACTCGGGATCCCCGTACACCATCGTCCAAAGGGCAGTGTGGAATGAAGAATTCAGGCCCAGCTTTGGACCACGATTAGAACCACCTGATATACGACCGGTGTCGTACACAGGCGAACCCATTCCTATGGTTGGATACAGGACTCTAAACTTCGAATTCAGAGGAAGGAGTGCGGAGTGCAAATTGTATGTAGCGGAGAAGGGCCCATCAGTCTTAGGATGGATGGACCAAGGTGACCTGAGGATAAAATTGGACCCAGGGGGGGGACACGCAAGTGCTGATGACAACCCCAGAGAGCTGGCCGGACATGGAGAAAATGAAGAGCGAGTTCCCAAAAGTGTTTGGCGGGAAGGTCGGCAAGCAGGAGAAGTTCTCACATAAGATCGTACTCAAAGAGAACTCCAAGCCTGTAACCCACAATGTCAGGAACGTGCCCCTAGCCGTAAGGGAAGCAGTACAGCAGGAACTGCACAGATTAGAAGAAAATGGAATAATCGAACCAATAGACAGCTCGGAGTGGCTGGCACCCTTGGTGGTAGCGATGAAACCTAATGGCAAGGTCCGTCTATGTGTAGACTTTCGAGAACTGAACAAGTGCCTAATCGTGGAAAAATTCCCATTGCTTCGCATTGAAGAAATGCTAGCCAAGACGAAGGGGGTAGAGTGGTTCTCCACCATTGACCTCACTTCCGCCTATCACCAGATAGATCTACATCCTACAAGCCGGAAATTGACATCCTTCATAACACCCATCGGATGTTATCAATTCCGCAGAATGCCCTTTGGCCTTGCTTCAGCAGCCGCGGTGTTCCAGAAACTAATGCACCGTCTCTTCAAGGACATCGAGGGTATCCAGTACTTCCAGGACGATATACTGGTGATGGGGACAGACCGGAAGGACCATGATGAGAAGCTAGACAAGGTGCTTTGAGTGCTAGAGAAAAATGGCCTGACAGCAGAATGGGAGAAATGTCGACTAGGAATGACGTCGGTCACCTACTTAGGACATGAGATAGGAGGCCACGGCATCACGCCTAAACGAGCAAATGTGAAAGCAATCTGCAATGCTATGGCCCCAACCAACAAAGAAGAGGTGAGATCCTTCCTAGGGATGGCCGAATATTATAGTAAATTTGTGCAAACCTTTGCCACCAAGACGCACCACCTGAGGCAGCTGATAAGGGACAACACGGTGTTCAAGTGGACAGAAGAGACACAAAAGGAATTTGAAGCCTTAAAGAATGACATTAGTCAAGCTGTACCACTACAGGGATACAACCCCCTTGGACAGTCGATATTAACGACAGATGCCAGCAAGAAAGGACTGGGAGCAGTCCTCATGCAGGAGAGGAAAGATGGAACGATGGAGACCCTCAGTTTCGACCTGAGATCCCTATCACCCACGGAACAGAAATTTAGTGTGATCGAGAAGGAGATGCTGGCGGTGGTATGGGCCATGGGGAAGTTCCGCCAATTCCTATGGGGCACGAGATTCCAACTCAAGACAGACCACAAGCCGTTGGTCAAAGTGCTCACCTCGAGTGGGCATGCGAGTGCCATGCCACGCACTGCCAAGATGACGCTGAAATTACTTGAATACAGGTATGATGTGGAATACATACCGGGGACACAAAACAAAGTGGCAGACTACCTCAGTAGAGCCTCAGCCATGGAAGGAGCTCCCAACCCATCTGCAGAAAATGAGGAGATGGTAGCAGTGATGGAAGACCCAGAACGGGTGATAAGCAATCAGGAGTGGACCCAAGCATATGAAGAAGACAAGGACATCTACGAGGTCAAGGAGTACATAATACACGGATGGCCAGAGAAGAAACGTTTGCGAGAAGTGCTTCGGAAATTCTATGAAGTCAGAGAGGAGCTGTCTGTGGGTGACAATGGGGTATTCCTGTACAGGGGTGATAAAGTAGTCCCCCCCCGACAACGCTTGTCCCCCACCTGTTAGCGCTATTGCACGAAGGACATCTAGGAATCGTAAAAACCAAAATGAGAGTGAAGCAAATGTGCTGGTGGCCAGAACTGGACATCCAAGTGGAAAGACACGTGAGGGAATGTGATCAATGCCAAACAGCGGACAAAACTCTGAAACCCTTAAGACAGGCCTTGGGGAAGTTTACCCGACCAAGCAACCCCTGGGAAGAAGTATCTGTAGACATTCTGGGACCCGTGCTTGACACCCAAGGAACGCCGAAATATCTGTGCGTCCTCATCGACAAGTACTCTAAATGGCCGGAGGAACACATACAGGAAGAGATGGACGCTGAGACAGTGCTTAGGTTCCTAACTTCTGTCTTCCTCAGGGAAGGTATCCCAAGAACCATTCTGAGCGACAATGGGCCGCAATTCACCTCAGAGAAGTGGTACAAGTACGCGGAGAGGAACGGAATCAAAATCAAACACACCTCCGTATACCATCCGTCGAGTAATGGACAGGTGGAGAGGTTCAATAGAGTCATAATGGGGTCCATCCAAGCAGCCATCACGATGGGTAAAGATTGGGAGAAAGAAGTCCAAAGCATGATGTGGTCCTACCGTATCACCCCCACCAGCACAGGGTACAGTCCTTTCCAAATCCTGAGAGGAAGACATCCCTTCACCACGCACAACGTAGCCTGGAGGGAAAAGACAATCACTAGCAAGTGGTCCCCTGCAGTGGTGCAGCACAACCTAGAGAAGGCCCAGAGGATATATACCGAGCACTACAATCGGAGGAGAAATGTGAAGGAAACAGCCCTGGAGAGAGGGGAATGGGCGAGAGTCAAATTAGCGGTACTAAGAAAAAAAGGAGACAGCAAATACAGTCCACCACTGCAAGTGAAAGAAGTGTACGATAGAGCAGCACTGCTCAGTGACGGCAATGTATGGTCCCAAGACCGCATGTCTAAATGCAACAAGATCCTACAATGGCCCCCGGAGGAGAACGAGAGGACACAACAAGACCCAGGACAAAGAAAGAATGAGGGACGTACCCCTGCAGAAGAAGAAGAGGACCAGGGGGCGGAAGGAAGCTGTGAGGAGTCTGGAGACCAAGAAATGCCTGAGATGGAGGAACAACATGGAGGGGAGAGTGTGACCCCGAGAAGAGAAGAGCCGGGTACCCCGAGAGACAAGATGGTGAGCCCTGCAGAGAACTGCACCGGGGAAGCCCTCTCCACTCCGGTAAGACGCACACGAGCAGGCAGAGTGGTAGTAAGACCCAACCGCTTCCGAGACTTTGAACTGGGGGGAAGCTAAGCGTCCTGAGGGACCTTCAATGACATTGTTACTGTTGTTAATAAAAAGAGGGAGATATGTAGAGTTGCGCTCCAGTCCTCGCGTCCTACGTCACGACGTGGTGCGCGAGGACGCGAGATGAGGAGCGGCTGTGCATGCGTGAGCAGAGCAAAAAGTGAAAGTGCTAGAGAACGCCGGACGCTCGACGCTCTCCCGTTCTGTGCACTATAAATAAAAATATATATTCCTCACCTCTACCTAGTGCCTCCTGATACTTCATGCCTATGAAAAGGCACATCTTTACAGCAACATGTATCAAGAAGAACGACGAAAGTGAAAAATGCATGGTTATCTAAAAGAGATGTAGTAAGAAATAATGTTTTAAACGGGGCATGCATCCCATCAACCCAGGTAATGAAGCCGGTCCACTTTTCGAAAAACGGACGCCATATATACTGTGGATGGGGCAATATTTTTCCCTGATAGTCGCCTCGAAGTCTGTTAATGTTCAAAACTATTCATTTAATATAAATAGCAGAAGCAGTCAAGTTAAATGTTTTCAATTATTTAAAGAAAATAGTTTTTCCCTCTTTAAAAAATATCACAATATGAAGATAGCAGCTATATTTGGAAAGCTGCTCATTAAAATATCTAATTCTGGCATTTCGTATTAAAATAAATCGTAAATATATGACGTAGTTTACAAATACGTCAAACTTTTATTTGGTTTTACCGAATGGCACACTACGCCAAGATGGCGGTTTTGTTACCCTCGCTGCTGTAAAAAGTCCACATTTGTAAAGCGCACAATCACCCGTAAGGGTCTCTAGGCGCTGGGGGCTGTCGGGAAGATTAAGCGAGCTATTGCCCAGAGTCACATGGTGCTGGGCTAACCTGCCGCCGGAGCCGGGGATCGAACCGTGGTCCCCAGATTCCAGCGTCAGTCGCCCTGGCCGCGGCGCCACACCTCTCCCCAACATGTGACTTCGGCTACGGTGTCCAGAAGGGTCAATCCTATTCACGCGCGGGAATTTGCAGGTGTTTTGAAAAGTAGATGGTGCTTGGGATTGTCTTTTCTTTGAGCTTTCGCGTGGACGGTGCCGCTGACTTCAGTTCCTGATAAATCTAGGTTAGAGGTGAAAGCTGAATTCAGACAGTTCTTTTTACGTGTAATACAGGGCCTAGGGTGGGGGTGCATGTCTTCTCTAGGGGGATATAATACAACTCTCCTTTATGCATTGTCTACATTGCTCATTGTTGACCCTGTAACATAGTTGCTCAATTTTCAAATTGCTTATGTGTGGCATTTGCAAAGTTTCTGTATGCAAATTGATGACATTTCACTGCTCAGTGAATGACACCTCGCGTGATACTCTATCACAACTGAGCATCAAGTAATGGGATTACATGTAAAGACATAAATATTACACCCTTTCGAGCAATACGGAGCTCTAAAAGGGCATTAATTCTGCTTTGAAACGCAGGATCACTAATCCATGGGGCAATTTTAAAAACTGTTCCCAGCCGTGGTTGCGTGTAAAATATACGTCAAGTACTGTAAACATATGTATTTGCCAGTTTGAGTAATTAGACTAATACTGATTTTTATATATATAGCACTTCGTAAAGCGCCTGAAAGTCATTATCACTGCACAGAGGCACCATTCTTAGCAACATTAGAATAATTACATATATTGAGAATACATAGAGTAAGCATCTCTTTGCAGCTACCAAACGCTCAGTAATAGTACAAGGACCTGTAGCTCCCTTGAGGATCTCTGCAACGCAAGAAGCAACCCATTGACCCATGTCAAAAAGGAAGATCATCCTGGAGTCATTCTGGACTCATCTGATGATTACAGTCAGGCTATTCCTGCAATTATCTGGGGAAGTCATCCCAAGCCATCCTGAAGTATGCCTGTAGGACAAAAAATGTAAATGTGATGACGAACCTAGACTCATCATAAAAACTACAGTAGGATGGTGTTCTGATGACTTCTACTGGCAGGGAGTGATTACCTTTTACAACTCCACGAATACTAATTGACAACTTCAGGATGAGGGTGAATTACTCCAGGATGGGTGCTAGCTAATTTAAGGATGACTGTCAATTATTCCAGGATGATCCTATAACCGCTCTAGGGTGGAAGTGGATTACTCTGGAATGATCCCATGACAATTTCTGGATGAGTGTGGATTATTCCTGGATGATCCTATGACAGCTTCAGGATGGCTATTGATTACATCAGAATGGCCCCATTATATTTTTAGAATGATTGTTGATTACTCTAGGATGACGTGGTGAAAGGGAGGCATGTTTTTGTCCTTGATATTTGGATTTAAGCGGGGACTCCAAGACAAGTTCATTTTCACGGTCTGATGCGTCATTTTTAGTTGAGGATTTTTGATGAAGGACACTAGCCATCCCTGCTAAAAGGGCCAGGTTTTCAAGTTTCTGCAAATTCATCCGCAAACTTGCATCACCAGGCTGAGAAGTTGTGCTTTCAGCATAAGCTTTGTTACCAACTCTTATATAATCCAGTCCACTCTGCTTGGCTTTTTTGGCCTTGCATCTTTTCTCTGCAATTTCTTCCTCTTGTAGTTCGCGTAACACCCTCTTAAGTCTAACAGCGCTTCCCCGATTGCCACAGTCCATTAACATCTGCTTTTTCTCAATTGCCCTTTGAAGTAGCACCTTTTTTAGACCCTCTGTTGTGCCAGAATAGCTTGCAATTATCTCTTGAAAAATATCCTGAATCATTAGACACTGTTTCTTCACTAAAAAAAAGCAAGAGAAAAAAATATATATTTACATATAAACTTCAAAACAGAAAAGAACACATTGACCACTTGCAATATATCTTCACGCTCTAGCCATAATATATAAATAAAGAGGTATTGATAATAAAGGACAAATGTACAATTTATCCATAACCAAGTAAGTTTTCCTTAATAGACAGTACACATTGTAAGCCTGAACTTGAACCTCCTGAAAAAAGTTGCCAAAATAAAATAGTTTATCCTAAAATGGCTGCCTTATAGTAGTGCCACAAGCTAAACGTTTCAGTCCTTTTCATAAGTGTTACATTTGTCTCTGGAGAGCAATCCAAGGCATATGTGGGGACATGCATGTTCATTTTTACTGTCCATTATTGGATTAATTAATCACAAATGTAGGTTTTTACTGAAACAGTTATCCTGCAGTTGAAAACTTATTATAACGGTTTACTTATTGTGCTTACCAGATGATTGGAACAGAATCATAGCTTTAAAATCTCTCTCTTCGGTGATTGGCAGACCAGCCATTTACAAAGAACTTCCCCGGGATTGTCCAAAAGCAGGAAGTCACCATCTTTTCGAACACACACAGAATGATCGCAAGTGAAAAACAGGACGTTGAATGAAACCATGATTATGTCCTGCTAGATATAACAAGCATTTACAATGCAACGGTTTCGCTTTTGGAAAAGTTTGAGCTATTGGCATTGTGAATGACAAACTTTTTATTTATGTGTTGGTTTTGAAAACAGACAAATAAATGGCATTGTCATTTACAATGGCAATAGCTTAATCTCTCGCAAATGCGATTTGTATTGCAACTATTTCAGTTATCATTTTACACTACGATGAAAACTGGCTTGTGCATTTACTCCTGCAGAAGAGTATCAAGAGGAGAGTCAGCAGGCGTCCCTGTAGGAGGTAGTGTATTCAAGACTGGGCAATACAATACATGCTCCCTTCCCAACTCACTTGGTCTCGAACACCCAGTCATACACTGCACCACCATAAATTGCAATCTGGACATACATTAACCCCTTAAATGCGGATGACAAAGCCAGCTCGTCATGAGTGTTACCTGCGCTACGCGCATGACGAGCTGGCTTTGTCACGTAACACGCGTTTTTCGAATTTTCAGAGCGCAGCGGGAAAACCCGCTAGCGCGCATGCGGTTAAAACGAAAAACCGCCTGTTTGTCTATAGTTGATTGTACTCGGTGGCCTTGAGAGAGGAGGCAGAACTGCGGTGAAACTGCTGGGTTTGTGTGTACGAGGGAGGAGAGGAGTTGTATTTGTGACAGAACTTCTGGGTGTGGGCGAAGGAGCTGGGAAGACCTGGCACAAGAGTGGAGGAACTGGGGCAGTACGCGATGCCGGTCGAGACGCCATGGTAAGAAGCACGGTTGCATCACTCTGCACGTGGGTGGCCGGCATGCAGGGCTGTACCCCTATGTCGGAAGCAGAGTTGTATCATCCAGCGCTTGTATTGCTACCTGTGCTCTGCTGAGATGCAGGGCCGCACCCCCCCAGGTTGCTTAGGTTGGATGCAACAAGCTAGGACTAGAATCTGCCGTGGCACATGACATGGGCCCACTTGGTCCAGTTGAATAGAACTCCTGGGTGTAGTACTGAAATCGTCAACTTAGAAAGTAAATATACCAGAGGACTTTGTATAGCTAAGCTAGAACCCCCTCTGTGCTCGTTAGTATACACAGAGCTCAGAGAAAGCTGCTATTGTCTGGCCGCCTGAGATGGATCCTGTGACCCGCCACATGTCCATCCACGGAGCGTCCACGCTGGACAGTAACACAAAAAAAGAGCCGGGGGCGGAGCCTGCATGTACACACTGGCTGGACTACACCCCCGTCCCTAACTCTTTCACATCTTCAAGTCACACTGAGGGAGTGACTTGACTGGAACCTGTGAATGGGAAGCTGTGCCGGCCAAGTTCATTTCTTGTCCCGTGTTTGACACCAACAAACACGAGATGCTGTCAGAGCCGCTGCTCATTGTCAGCCCTGCTCCCTCCCCGCCATGGCCACCCTCTTGGCACTCTGCAAGAAGGTCTGATGCATTAAGAAATACCTGATTCTGATCGGGACCCCGCTGCTCCTCCTGCCAATCATCTTTGCACTTCCACCCAAGGTATTGTGTCTAAGTTTATTGACATTACTACATTTTCAGATGAAGTTCAGCAAGCTGCCCAATATTAGACGTCAGCAGGTTGATCTTTCCTGTGACTTTTCATTGCCTTATGGGTCCTGTAGTCCTAGTGTTATATAGGAGAAAAGAAAAAAGTTACCAGAAAGCTTGTGTAACTAGGCTGAATAAACTACTCGCGCATGACTTGGAAATGGAACAACTTAGATATGATTGAGAAAGGGTGTTTTGTGTGGGGGGAGGAGGCGGAGGTTTATTGCTTAAATACATTAAATTAACCCATGCTGTCGCTGCTTAATATATATTTGTTCGTCTTCCCTGGTTTCTCTCAATGGTGCATGCTTTCTCAGGGGGGTGTTGGTGTTTGTGGGAGGTAATCTGCTTGGGGGGGAGGGGGTTGCACATCTGGCGGTTGTACAAAAAGCAGACATTCGAGACTTTTTAACCCGACTGCCCTTCTTTTCCACCGGGCAGCAGCACCGCGCATTTTGAAGAGTTAAAGAAACGTTTAGACCGCTGTTTAAATTGCACTTCAGGCGCGAGTCGGTGCGGCCGGCTGATTTGCTCCAGGTGTCCTTGGACCACGCAACTACTATCGGTGACAGGGGCCAGGTTGGACATGTTCTTTTATTTATTTTATGCGTTTTTATATAGCGCGGACTTTACCCGGCGTCAGAGCGCTTCACAATAGGAACAGTAATGATACATGATGTGAACATTACAAGTGAGCATGTTACAAAAGCAAACGTTACGTTACATGGGGCAATAGTGACAATTGTGCATGTATAAAGAGCAAACAAAACACAAGAGGTAGCAAACGGTGCGTTACAATAGGAACAAGTCGCTGAGCCGCTGTATGTTGATAGGCGCTTCCGACTGCCCACCACCGTTTGCGGACTCCCGGCCATATCTGGGGGGGCTCCTGCTCGGTCTCGCCTCACAGTCTGCAGCCGAAGCGTGGCGTTGGGGCAAGAGAGAGGCTCCGAAGCGATCCTCGCACCCGTGTCCCACTCGATGAGCACGGACTGCTTCTTTTGACGCGGTGGCGGGATCGGAGCTTGCTTTTTCGCCCGGGGGGGTCGCTGCTCACGCGCAGCTGGCGGCTCTCTATTTCTGGCATGCCTGCTGCCTCCGGCCGCGCGGCTCTGCACAGCTGCGGGCTCAGGTGGAGGTGGTCTCGGAGGAGGCGAGCGAGGCCTGCTCGTGCCATTCACCTCAGAAGCCCTCTTCGCACTTCCCCCGGAGCCCCGGTTGTGCACCTCGATGAAGAGGGGATTGATTAAACACAGCGCCCTGTTGCTCTGGCTGCACTCCAGCTCAGAGGGCGTCCGGGTCCTGATGGAATGCACTCCATTGATATGCGGCCCGTGATGCGGGCCTCCGCTTGCAGAGTCCGAGGGGAGAGGCTTCGGGAGAGGAGGCGGTTTGTTGTGTCGGCTCGGAGTAGGGAGCGGGTCAGGTCTGCGTCCTCACAGGGAGAGCCGTCCGGCTGGTGTGAGGAAGGATGCCGCAGAAAGAAAAAAATAATAAACACACCCACTGCAGCGATGACGATCAGAAAAGGGTGGAGAGGGTAGAAATCGCGGGAACGCCCACGAATCTGGTCCGGCCATGACGGACAGATCTCTGTTCCAATGGCTAGCCTCAATTTATGGAGCTAGCCAATGGAACAGAGGGGCGGATTCCCAAGTCACTATTATTCTCATTAGGTTTTCGCCTGCGCCGAAAAGCTGCGCAGAGCGCAGCTTTCGACGAGGCGAAACCTAAAAATCAGGAATTAGTTTGTGTGTGATTTAAGTTTCAGAGGTAAAATACAAAGCATATCAAACTGATTAACAGACTTAATTGGAGAAAAGCACCCCAAAAAGTACACTGATCTGGTGCAATTTCTACCTAATATGCCTAGATTTTGGACTACAAAGAAGTGTTTGGGCATGCACTGAAGGCCATTGAGGAAATTACCTAATAATCAACTTTATTTTTAGAGAGCCAGAGTGTATGCTTAGGTCTTGCTGCTCAGGACAAATAGTAATAGCAAAATAGAGGCATTATGAGAGAAATAGAAGAACTATCAATAAGTGAACTTTCACACTGGGGTTTGTGACGGGAAATCAAGTTACTTATCCCCACAGATGCATAGAGAGTCAGATGCCTGCTACCCTCTGCCCACCAGCAACCCCAACATGAAAGGACAAGCGATAAAAATGCAATAGGTTTCACTTTTATTAAGCGAAAGATATTAGCTTTGCTAGTAGTATTGTACGTTAATTGTGCAATATGTAATGGCTTTATAAATGAAACAAAAGGCATTACAATGGCAAATACATAAAGCAAAAGCATTGGCATAGCCAATAGGTCTCCCCTCTGGGACCTTATAAGTGTTTTGCCAGAGGTGTTTGGTAAGTGATGCAATTTAACATAAAGGGATCCCATACCTCGTTGACACATGCAGTACCCGCAGTTCAAACGAGAAGAGGGCATGGGGAAACCTCTTATAAGATCTCAATCAATGGGGAAGGCACGTGTTACTGGAACTTGTGCGTGCTTTCACCTTATAAATATTTAACACATGATCCGAGGCAGTTGAATGCTAGAAGGGAGACAGCGCGCAAGGAGAGAGAGAGGAGGAGAGAGAGAGAAGGAGAGGAGAGAAGGAGAGAGAAGGAGAGAGAGAGAGAGAGAGAGAGAGAGAGAGAGAGAGAGAGAGAGAGAGAAAGAGAAAGAGAAGGAATAGGAAATATTAATGTGATTTATCTCAGGGCTCGGTCCCTCTGCCTCAGTACTTTAGCAGTAGGTCATGTTGTAACTGGATAATATATGGCTGGGATTGATAGTGGCAGATGTAACAAGACCTGCTTCATTTTTACAGAGATCTTAGCGGTCAAGGTAAATTAGCGCAAATAGGGAATACGTAATTGGCCCTGTCTCAATAATATATACAAACGAGTTAAAAACATTGCATGCACATGGAACGAAACCAGAATGATAGCCTGTTTTGTAAAAGTAGATATTGCAAGATGTTGGAATGCGTCGGAGTACGTTTCCTAAATAGGGCGTAAACTTCAATCGCCACGGGCAACCAGGCCTTTCAATTACACAAATAGCAAACAAAATAAGGAACCAGCATTACAACGGCTAAGTTATTTGAAGCATTTATCCTTATGCTTTGAAACGCATCCATGAAAACTGCCAGTGTTTTGATGTGCTGCTCTGCACACTACACAGCTTGGGGAACGTGACCAGGATTCGACAATAGAGCACACATTCATTTAGTAATGAAAGCTCACTACAAGTTGCAAGGACACAAGTAATGCTCAACAATATACAATATTCACATAAATAAATGTGTTTAGCCTTCTTTGATTGACAACTTTTCAGTAGATCGAAAACTGTTCCATTTGGTCGAGAATCTTGAATACACGCAGGTGCACTTGGAACCAACATGGGACCTACAATATACGGGCAATAATTTATTTTTCCTTACGGCGAAGAACTTGCTGTAAAACAAATTTTTTAGGCTTTTTGCAATTTTCCACAACTTACACAGGCACGCACTACGTCAGCCATACACAAAAATACACATGCTCAAACACAAAAGGTGCATATTAAACAAGCAGGCAGGCTGATACAGACAAACATCAAACACGCATAATACACACACATTGCAACGCAGGCATTCATTATAACACGTACGAAGCACACACATGCAGGGAGCTGCGTCTGAATTTGCCCCCTTAATGAAAACGCGTGCTTTCCAAAAAATGAGGAAGCTGGTCTGGGACCGAGAGCGGAGGATCGATGCTGCTCTTTTTTAACAGCTGCAACACCTGAGTATACGCTGGAATCGATGAAGGAAGTGGAGTTGGAAAAATAAAGAGACCGATGCCAATCCATCTGTCCCTTTAATGGCCATTGCACTCACGGAAGTCTTCGTTCTTGCCGCAGAACAATGACGTCACTTCCGGCGCTCCCGGATGTGCGTAGCTTTTGCTAGAGGAATCCACCGGCTTCCGGTATATGAAAAAGTGAGAGAGCTGCTCTCCATTGAGGATCTGCGGTTCGAGTCCCAGCCAGCCGGTAGACTGATGGTTTTACAGTAGGTGATTTTGAGAAGAAAAGCATTTAGCTAATCTGCAATTTTAGGTACAATTTCTTTGAGGCATCATTTAGTAAAATATGTTAGAAACACGCTAGTATTTCAAAAAAATATTAATAATAGAAAATCTGTTTAAAATCAGCATTAGCAAGATTTTGGTGAATATAAACAATGTTAACAAAGCAACAGGTCTTGAGCTAATTGACACCCTTAATGTGTGTTTTGTTTCAATATAGATTTTGAAAAACTTGATTGTTGTGGGGTGCACCCCTCAAAAAATTGACTAAAAGCTAAAATGTTTTTTGTCTCAAAAAACACAGGTTACCCTAGTAGGGCGTGGCACTGAAGAGAAACTACTTTTTGTCCCAATGTGCTCCTTGTGATAGAGCGCAATACCGTCCTTCACAGGGAAGTCAACTATATATGAAGCTATATATTTTAACAACAACTTTCATGAATTTATAGAAGTAGGCGTGGAAACTGTACTTGTACAAAAAGGTTGTGAACTGCGTTTAGCATGAGCAAATATGCATGTGTATGTTTGCTCATGCGAAAATCTACTGAGTGTTTGAAAGTTCACTTTACCTACAATCCCTTTTCTCCACCCTGGTAAACATTTTACTTCTGCCCTTATCGGGAGTAAATTTCCAACCAAAGAACAAGTGGATTTTTTTACAGGACCAGTAGATTTAAGAAGCATTCCATCCCATGAACGAGCATATATTTTATAAAATTACACACCCCTTGTGCAATATTGCTGACTGTACTAACTTGTAGAAGCTAACCTCTTTACTTAAAGTGCACTATATATATATTACACTGAGGTATGTTTGTGTGTTAAGTCTTCAACTGCATTTTTATGGCTTTAGACATACAAATATATTTGTATATAAAAAAGTACTGACTTGTAATAAAGCATCTGTTCTGGAAGGTAATGTTTTAAATTAGTATATCACCATGGTAAATGTATCCTTAGCAATATATTGCACTACTTCATATCCAAGTTTTTTTCCCTCCAGCAGTTGCCTGATTAATTAATGTCACTGATTGGAAATTTAAAATAGATGAATTCTTCAAAGCTAGCAGTCTTACATTCTACACACACAATTTACTGATCCCTGTCAGAATGCACTACCAGAATTCCAGATTCAGTGGGTGATGTTTTTTTCCGCACTTTTCTGTATCCACAGGAAACGATTGTCAATAGCAACTCGTTGTTTATCCGAAGCCCTGGGGTAAGAGGAATTATATAGTAAAGAAACAGCGTTGTTGGCTATCGCCACTTTGATGTATCACGATTCTGTGCACTGATGTCTAATCTATATCTTCTGGGTCATAGTGGATATCTAGAGACAAGATTACTATCTTTAATACCATATATATATATATACACTGCTTGCTACACCAAATAGGATACCTCTAGATATGTTTATGCCCAGACCAGGGGTCTCCAAACATTTCTGTAATAAGAGCTACTTATGTTCAATGAAAATCATCCAAAGAGACTACAATTAGTGTGGTAACAGTGATCACATCAGACAAGGTCAATTTTTTTATCACTTACATATCCCCTTTAAATGTATTTAGCAAATCTACAATCCATGCTTTTCAATTCTAGTGTAGCAATATAAATTCTACCTAGCAAAAGCTTCTTAATTAGCAGGCTGGGCTGTTTTTTTCATGAGTTCTGCTTGCAAGGTCCTCACTGCAGCAACAATGTAGTTTGATTGCCTGGCAAGGACGCTTTATATCACGAGTATATTGTACTCAATATCTTCAAAATGGCCGCCATCATTTTCACACATTGTGTGTTCTGTGGCATCATGGGAAATGTATTTTTCTATATTATACTCCGGTCCTTTTGAAGATACCAAGCCTTTCTCTAATCTGCACCAATGCTCTGCGTGCACCACCAGACTTCCCTGCTTTTAAATGAGTGCAGGACCTGCAGATTCAGAGTACTGTACTTATACAGCTGCCATACACAGAAAGGTACATGCAAGCCAAAGATCAAAACCTTACTCTCCCAGTTGTTGTAGGTGGGAACTTTAATTCAGTTATAGACCAAATACTGGAAAGATTGCCAAAATGTACCTTTTAATAGCCTAAACCCACGAAGATCCTGCATCATCTGATTCACACAATTTGGTGTTTAAGTTATCCTTTTCCAAAGATATTACTTTTTGTCTAATGTTCACAAAACACATTCAACTCTTGACTCCTTTCTGACTTCTAGTTTTTACATTCTGTTTACCTTGTTCCGTTTTATGTAACTTCTGACCATGCTATGATTTTGTTAAATTTAAAAATGTCAGACATTGCATTTCTAAGTTCCACGTGGCACATGATCTCTGATGTTGCTTTGAATGGAGGAAGCAAATGTACAGCATAAAGCAATTCTAAATTATTTCTTGAACAATGATCCCAGTAACACCTCATGCGGTTTAAATTTAGGTCTCATAACGATACAAAAGTAATGCTATTTCCATACTTGCTGACAATACCCACACAACTTCTTAGTAAAATTCAAGAATTTAAAAAAGAAATAATCTACTGAAAGAATGTGGAACTCTGTTAAAGATCAGATTTATAATATAGTTCCATTTTAAGTCAAATAAAAACAGGTGGTTTGCTTGCTTACAACAATGATAAATACTTCCTAGGTTAAACAAAGAAGCCTGCGTACTGGTCGACTATCTAAAAATTAATTATTAAAAAGTAAATTCCTTTTATTACGAAACAAGGATATGTCTAAGAAATGTCAGGCTTTGTGAGATATATAACCAAAGGTTAAAATAACCCTATAATTGCATCTCAAATTACAGCACTGGTAACATTATCCAAAGAGTGTGTTGGTTTGTTTTATAGTTTACTTAATGGCAAATAAATACCATATTACTTTTCTACCTAATTTTGTACAGCCTGTGTCTAGCTAATGGGTGTCAGTGTTTACAAAATGCATGTGCGCCTAACACATTATAGTTGTGTAGAGGTATTGCACTTGTTATACATTTTTCTATTAAAGAGTAACTCTATGTGCAGTTGACAGCAAGTTCAACAAAAAGGTTTTTGGAACTGCAGAAAAACTTTCCAACAGAGCAAAGATTCTACATATAATATCCTAAGTATTGCAAGTGTCCTTGAATTATTAGAGAGAATTGTCTAGTCACAACAATTTCTGCATAACATAGAAGACTGTGGGCATCACGCATTAGAGGTATGTACGTGCGCTTGTTTTGCTTCACAAGATGGACTATCTGTAAAGTTTTCACCACAGTATGAAGGCTACAGGTAGTATAATCTTTAGCACCTTGAGACCTTGGTTATTTTACGTTATTAGTCTCTCTTTGAACAAGTTTTGCATAGAGTGTACTCTGTTCTTAGATACTTTTTAATACTCTGTGGTATATTTCTGATAGGAGTTTCACTATCTACAAAACTGTCTATGTAGTGTAAACACTGTTTACATTGATGTTAATGTTAATTGGGATTTCTAAAGCGCATTATTACCGACAGATCTCTAAGCACCGAGAGAGAGCCCAACCTTGGCACATCTACTGGAGTGTGCCACGAAATCTTGGCTTAGGTTATGCCCCAGGCTTTGACAAAAAGGAGTGTTTTTTAGTTTCTTCCTGAATTGGAGGAGGACGGGTTCTTTTCAAAGACTTGTGGGTAGCTTGTTCCATAGTTGAGAAATCATTGTGGAACAGGCTCTGCCCCCATTGGACAAAGTATTAAAACGGGGGAAAGCTAGCAGCCCGGTACTCCGAGGAGCGGAGAGACCGCCCTGGCACATAGTTTACCAGCCGGTCCCTAATGTAAGCTGGGGCTTGTCCGTGGATAGCTTTGTGGGCTATGCATAGCCCTTGAACTTAGTTTTCTGCCTGACCAGAAGCCAGTGCAGCTGCTGCAGTAGGGGCATGGCGTGCGCCCGCCTTGGGAGCCTTAGAATCAATTTGGCAGCATCACTCATGATTACTTGAAGTTTCATTAGCAGCTTCTCCGGGAGGCCAATAAACAGGGAATTAGCATAGTCTAATCATGACAAGATCATTGCCGACACTGCCATTCGCAGTGCTGTGAATAGGAGGAGGAGGGTGAGTATTCGTAACTGTCTTAGCAGGCCCACACAAGTTCCCACCACAGAGGATACCTGGTGGGACATGGAGAGCTTGGCATCAATTTTTATGCCTAGGCTCTTTACGACTTGGGCTTGCTTAGGGATAGTGCCAAGCTCTTGTGGCCAGAAGAGGTCGCACCAAGAGTTGATATCCGTGCAGATGGCCAGTACCTCGGTTTTATCGGGGTTGATTTTGAGGGAGTTGGCATCATCCAGTTGACAGTGTACTTTGGAATGTTCTGCATCTGTGCGTGGGCAGGGGGAGAGTTGTCAATCTGGATGATGATTTGGGTATCATCCGCATAATTGAAAAAGTTGGCACTCCATGCTAGTCAGTGTGGCCACCAGAGGCTGAAGATCGATATTGAATAGAAGGGGGACAATGTCGAGCCCTGGGGGACACCCACTTTTCTACTGATATCCACTTCATTTCTCACTGTAGGTTTGGTGACTGGGAGGTGTTTGATACAAGAAAAGACTGTCTGTAGTAGGGCATTAGTTATGTAACAGGGTGTCAGTATCTAGAGGAATTTGGTTTTCTCTGAACAGTTGTAGCATACAGATTGAACACTGTGCGCAGTAGAGGTTACCCTTTTATCTGTGGTTGTTAGTCAAAATTAACTCTGCTGCCCTAAAGTGAATGGTGTATAGTCCATGTTGATTAACACTAGAGAGGGTCACCCTTGTTTTCTAAATCCCATTTTCATCCTTGAGATTGTTGCGTGGCCCAAAGTATATCACATCAGTGTCAGATCATCACCCAGGTAAATCAATGTGATCAATACACCTTGTAGGATATATTGTTGAGTCCTCACCCACAGGTACCAGCCGTTGCTTGCTTCATCATTGGACACAGATACCACTCACCTAGTGTGGGTGGGGGGGCACAACGCTTTTCTAAGCGGATCGCTTGAACATATGTTTAGGGATTTGTTATGTGAAAATTGCCTGCCAAATCCTACTGTCTTTTTAATCAGTTGGTCCTTTGCAATGTTTAAAAACAATATGATGTTATGGGGTTCTAGTGGCCCCATCCATCTGTTATTAACATGTTTCAGCCATTTAAATGCCCACATGGGTCAATCGGCTATCTTCAGGACCGTAAACCTTGTGATAATCCTTTATATAATGTTGCGTGTTGCAGCTGATATTCCAAGGTTTTATACGTTCATGTGGTAGAAAACATGCACTCCGAGTACACAGGCCAATTGTTTGGACTCTTTCCTTTGTTATGGTCTGAACTATAAATGGAGAAAAAAATGGATATCATTGAAACATTCTCATATGCATTTTCCATGTTTATATGCATTCTCTCCTGTGCTATTGTGATAATCTTCATGCACTCGTGTGTTGACATCCCTTAATCTCTATTATGTACATAAAAACATTAAAAAGGCACGGTAGACAGACCATGAAATACATCACACCCTGATACTGTATACATGCAGTGGTTTAAGTACGATTGTTCTGCACCTACATAGCCTACCTTCTAGTTAGGCTTCATAAGTTTAACTGGTGGAACAGTCCTGCAGTCACACTATCAGAAAAAAGAAAGAAACATTGGTTAAAGTTTTGTGCTGTGTTCAACGATGATTGGCTATGATTGGAGTGTAGCTCCTTGTCTACTTACTGCATCCAAGGACTACGTCCCCGTCCTGACTTATTTTGCAAGTTTAAGTTTAAGTACTTTATTCGACAACATTGTCATAAAAGCATGTTACCCTATCCTAAACATTATAAATACTATTCTAAATTTTTAAGATCAACTTAAAATACATATTAAACACCATCAAATTACAATTCGCTGACGAATACTACAATTTGTAAAAATTCATATATTTTTAAAATTCTGAGTCCCAGTACAAAGACTTATCTAATTGAGGTGGTACCCATGGTTATGCAGTCCATTTAACATGATTTAATTACATTTTAAAGTGCGCGTGCGTATTATCCAGGCCCATCCCAGGTATTTGGCTATGGCGATAGCAAGATTGGGGGCACAGTTTGATCTTAATATTCTTAGTGCCTCTAGATATTTCCTAATCCCCAGATTCCTACAAATCGGTTTTAGCCATCTTGTTCTCGGGGCAGCATATAACGGGCATGCAGACAGGAAATGAGGGATGTCCTCAACATGATCTTTACAGTAACAGCATGTGTTTACGTTGCCTGGGGACCATTTAGCAGTAAAAGCATTAAGTGGTAGGGAACCAATTCTGAACTCGAAGTACAGCTTTCTATCTAGGGGTTTAGTGATCAAATCCCAGTACTGTTCACATTTAGGTATTACTTTTGAATCCAAGAACTGGGATGCCAACATGGACGGTTGACTAGTAGTCAAAGCAGTATTGTATATCATGTCCCAATACATCTTTTTCATTAGTGTCTTAGATGGAAAGGCCTGAGGCTCAACTACAGTCCATAAATGTTCTAGGTGCATTTTTTGGAGCAAAGTCCTAATTTCTTTGAGCCAGGCTATTTTATTAAACCGGTCAGAGCTAATAATGTCCTTGAGAGCAGATGCGTAGTGGCCCAATTCAGGGGTAGTCTTTACGCGCCTCCAATATAAAAGAGGGCGCAATCTAGCCATATCCTCTATTTTCTTTCTCCCAAGATCATAAAGGAGCGGAATCGAGGGAGTGCTCTGTGGGGCACCAACCAATCTGCGGAGAAATTTGTTTTCTGCAGTAGCCAGAGTACTCAAGTTAGAGAAGCCCCATAGCTCTGATCCGTAGAGGCAAGCGCCCAACACTTTCATACTATAAATCTCCATTGTAGGCTGGATAGGTTTTGTAAATGAAGATTTATGTTTTTGTGCTATAGCCCCAGCCAATTGGTTGTATTTTAACACCACAGAGTCCATATGAGATTTCCAATTCATGTTGGCCTGTAAAGAAATACCTAGATAGGTGAAAGCATTCACTTCCTCCAAAATGGACCCATTAAAATACATTTTTCCCTTAAATTGCTTTGCTGGATTCAAGTTCATAAACTTAGTCTTTGTCGTATTTAGTTCCAAGCCCCGAATCCGACAAAAATCTCCAAAGGCGTTGATTGTCTTTTGTAAGCCACTTGGGGTCCGCGAGACCAGTAAAGTGTCATCAGCAAACATTAGTACTGGGACCCGCTCCCCATTTAGTTCTGGGGCATCAGTCGGAGATTGCTTTAGGAAATCTACTATGCCATTGATGTAGAGAGAGAATAAGGTGGGGGCCAGGACGCAACCCTGCCTGACCCCCGCTCCACGGGGAAAGGTTCAGTGACGTCTCCTTGCGCACCCCACCTAATCCTTGCATAGTTATTTTCATGCATTCTTATGAGCAAAGTCAACAATTCGGGGCTTATTCCGAGATCGCGCAAAACAATCCATAATTTTTGTCGAGGAACCAAATCAAACGCTGACTTTAAGTCGACGAAAACAGCATATAATGGACCATTTATCAAGGTTACATTTTTCCAGAACAAAGTTAGAAAATGGAATACCTGGTCGACAGAGCTAGTTAATGGTCGAAAGCCCGCTTGGTACGGGGACAGGATATCTTTATCGTCTATCCAGGCTTGAATTTTATTTTGAATCATCCTGCCCATCAATTCTTGTGCCGAATCAATGAGGCTAATCGGCCTATAGTTGCTTGGTAGAGACTTATCCCCTTTTTTAAAGACTGGTATAATCTCCGCACCCTTCCATGTTGCTGGGATCATTGCTCCTTGTGCAATGGAATTCGCAAGCCATACGAAATATTTACACCAGTTCGCTCTGTCCGATAAAAATATGTCTGCTGGTATTCCATCGATTCCTGGTGCCCTACCTCTGGTTACTCCATCCATTGCCTCATTTACATCTTTCAGTGAGAATATTCCATGGCTGTAGAATACTCTTTCTGGAGGCAATTCGGTTGATTGGGGCAGATTATCAGCATATTGAGGTTTAAAAAAAGTCCACCCAAGCTTCCTGCGCTACATTATTTTTCGGGCAGTCAGCTATTCCCCCACTACCCCACTTTAAAATGGCCCAGAACTCTTTCTGTTGTTTGGCTACACATGCCTTCTTAAGATCTAGCCATAGGTTCTCCTCCCACAATCTTTTTGCCATGGTTTGTGCTTTCCTGTAGTCATCCCTAGCCTTTAACCGCATGCGTGTGGGCGGAATTCCGCTCGCACGCTGAGATTTGCGGAAACGCATGTTACGTGACGAGCTGGGCTCGTCATGAGCGTGCCAGGAGGCTACCTCATGACGAGCCCAGCTCGTCATGAGCGTGGAAGGGGTTAATACACCTATTTTGGTCCTTAATGCTAGGCTAAGGTTCTGTCGCGCCCTTCTGCATGAGTGGTCATACCACCCTCTTTTTCTCGGGGGACCAGTACCCTTCCCCCTTTGTGTTTTTTTCAGGAAAAACCTCTGTAAATTAGTAAAGAACTTAGGCTGTGACTCTTCAATTAATTGGTTAAAATATGATTCATTACAATGGATCTGTAGGTTGCTAACCTCTTTATTAACTACCTCCTGTAAGTCCTGCATAACCCCAGGGTTATCTACCAAAGATGCCCATTTAATGTGTCGGAGATTATTAGATGGAACGACTTCTAATGTCGTGACTCCTCCGTCCTTATTAGCTGAGCTTTCACCTTGGTCCTGATTAAAGAGTAAGCACAATGGATTGTGGTCACTCTCCAATCTTGGTGTCACTTTCATGTCTTCTACTTTGTGCCAATCTCTAAGATCTATGAGGATGTAGTCTATCCGACTGCTTGACCTCAAATTATCAAAAGTATTCGTGCCCTGCTGGTCTGAGGGAGTGCGGCCATTTACTGCCCTCAACCCCCTAGCCAGGCACATGCTCTTCACCTGAATTGCTACTTCTGTCCATTTTTTTACCAACGGTAAATCTAGTTGGGGGACTCCCCATTTGGTATCCTCCTCTAGGGCCAATTCATTATCCTCGACTCCTAGTGGCTCAAATGTTGTATTCAGATCTCCCCCCACTAAGGCAGTGTAATGGGCTGGAAGGGTCTCTAGATAATTGTCCAACGCATCTATCACTACCGATGCTTTGCCCCCTTGGGTTCCCCTGGCGTAGATGTTATATAGGACCATATTATGGCCATCGGCCCAGGTGATCAGAATCGAGAGTATATCACAATTGCTAACAGGCCTCTGCTTGATGGTACATTGTAGGGATTGTCGTACCCAAGTAATTAGACCCCCTGAGGGCCGTCCTTTAGTGTTCTTGTTAGCGGGGACCGAGAAATTTAAAAAGCCCTGGAGGAAAACAGGTGCCACTGCCCAAGTTTCCTGTAGCATGATAACATCTTGGGAGTCGATAAACTCACACCATTCAGGGGAATCAAGTTTACGGTGAATTCCCGCCAAGTTCCAGGAAATAAGTCTAAGACTAGCTTTTGTCTGATTGGGCCGCTCTTGCATTGGGATTCCCTGATTATGGTACGACAAGGGAGGTGTAGAACTGACTCCCTCATTGCTCATAATATTACGGGGAATTAATGACACAAGTTCTTCTGTAGTGTACTCATCTTCGGTCATTCCAAATATCTTACCGACGCTAGTATTTATTTATAAGAACTTTATAGGGGCGTCGTTACCACTTTCTTGGGGCTCTACAACATTATTCTTCTCTATAGTCGTCCGAGCTTCCAGTCAATTGCATTCATTAAGGTCAGAAAGACCGGCAAGGGCCGAGAATCTATTTTCCAGCGGTATTCCCCAATCGTTCCTTTTCTCAAGGGTTCTGGCTTTTTTATGTACTGGGATCCATTTAGTTTTCAGCATTGTTGGTTTTAAAGTATTCCCTCCTCTACTCACGTAGAAGAAGTCCAATGTTAATGGCACTATTTCAGTTGATCTGCGTTGGGGGGGTATATATTCGCTAGAATGTTAGGCAACACTTCTGGATCAGACAGGTGTAGCACCACACAGTCCCCTTTATATTTTTTAGTGCCACCCCCGATCCACTTAACTCTTCTAGCTTTAACTACTTCTTGCGCCAACTGGTCCCTGCCTCCCGGGGTAAAAGCCATATTCCTAGATAACCAATGTAGGGATTTATTTATCAGGGATGGGGGACATTTGCCAGCACCAGGATTAAAGGAGATGCTTCTACTATTAGTTCTACAGTCCCCTTCTCTGGATTTAAATCTACTCTACCGTCCCTTTGTCTCAACCCTTCTGAATCACTCTGGTTGATGTGTAAAACCCTAGAGCCCTCCCTTCCTGGTTCAGTGTACTCCGTGGGGACCAAGGGAATATTTTCAAGTGGTTCTAACCTGGGGGCTGTTTGGGTATTTTTTGTTTCAACTAAGAGTGTTTTCGGCATTGGGATATACACTTTTTCTTTTAATGATTTTTGTAGGAGACCCCCCAGCCTATTCACCTCTTCCGTTAACTGGTCTATTTTACTTAAGAGCGGCTTAGTTATGGTTTTAATCTTATTATCCAGGGCGTTTAACAGCTTCTTAAGTTGGTCTTCATACAAATATACTTTTCCTTCAGTAGTTCCCCCTGTATCGTCACCATTATTGTCCAGTGGGGGTAAATCATGACATTTTTTCCCTGAGCGAAGGCCATCCCGTTTAGGTAAACTCTTCCCCCCTGCCTTCACTACTCTTGGGGCAGGCACCAATGTAGGGGCCTCCTCTTCTAGGAGTATTAGTTCTTCCTCTGGTGTGCTCCCGGATGCAGGATCAGCAATAGTTACTAAGAGCTGCTGCGAAGGGTTAATATCCGGGAACTGGAACACTTCATTACTAATATCAAGAGCAGGAGTAGGTAAAGGTGTATTGTCAATGAGCAAATCTGGAGAAAGGCTCAGGCCCAAAGATGATCTCCTGTCATTATTAATTTGGGTCACTTTCTGTACCATATAATTGTCTATAGTGTTGAGTAGGACACTTGTTTTAGATTTAGACATGTTAGTGGGCAGATATATCAAGTAGCGACTATATAGATCCGTGTAATATGAGGCACTAGGAGATATCACAGCCACTAGTACTTCCGATAAAGAGAAGGTAACTTACTTGGGCTATTGAACCAGGGGTCGGAGCCCTGTCCCTGTCTCTTCCTGCCGATGAGGGCCGTAGAGGGCCCGCCCTTTGCCCGGGCTTCGCCCCGGGCGTCCCGCGAAGCGGGGTGCAGCGCTGCTTATGCGCGCCTCCTGGCGCTCTCGCGGTGTCAAAGAACGCGCCGGCTGCCGGGAACTGTAGTCCCGGAGCGGCGGCGCGTGTAGTCAGCAGCAAGATGACTCGTGGCGGCGTGCTCGCAATGAACCTGGCTGCCCTGGTATGACTCCTGGCGGTGGCGGCGTCTCTCAGGACCCACAGGTAAGTGGCGGTTTGCTCTCCTTCTCCCCCACTCCGCCGGGTGCAGCGCTGCTTATGCGCGCCTCCTGGCGCTCTCGCGGTGTCAAAGAACGCGCCGCCGCGTAGGCTGCCGGGAACTGTAGTCCCGTAGCGGCGGTGCGTGTAGTCAGCAGCAAGATGACTCCTGGCGGTGGCGGCGTGCTCGCAATGAACCTGGCTGCCCTAGTATGACTCCTGGCGGTGGCGGCGTCTCTCAGGACCCACAGGTAAGTGGCGGTTTGCTCTCCTTCTCCCCCACTCCGCCGGGTGCAGCGCTGCTTATGCGCGCCTCCTGGCGCTCTCGCGGTGTCAAAGAACGCGCCGCCGCGTAGGCTGCCGGGAACTGTAGTCCCGGAGCGGCGGCGCGTGTAGTCAGCAGCAAGATGACTCCTGGCGGTGGCGGCGTGCTCGCAATGAACCTGGCTGCCCTGGTATGACTCCTGGCGGTGGCGGCGTCTCTCAGGACCCACAGGTAAGTGGCGGTTTGCTCTCCTTCTCCCCCACTCCGCCGGGTGCAGCGCTGCTTATGCGCGCCTCCTGGCGCTCTCGCGGTGTCAAAGAACGCGCCGCCGCGTAGGCTGCCGGGAACTGTAGTCCCGGAGCGGCGGCGCGTGTAGTCAGCAGCAAGATGACTCCTGGCGGTGGCGGCGTGCTCGCAATGAACCTGGCTGCCCTAGTATGACTCCTGGCGGTGGCGGCGTCTCTCAGGACCCACAGGTAAGTGGCGGTTTGCTCTCCTTCTCCCCCACTCCGCCGGGTGCAGCGCTGCTTATGCGCGCCTCCTGGCGCTCTCGCGGTGTCAAAGAACGCGCCGCCGAGTAGGCTGCCGGGAACTGTAGTCCCGGAGCGGCGGCGCGTGTAGTCAGCAGCAAGATGACTCCTGGCGGTGGCGGCGTGCTCGCAATGAACCTGGCTGCCCTAGTATGACTCCTGGCGGTGGCGGCGTCTCTCAGGACCCACAGGTAAGTGGCGGTTTGCTCTCCTTCTCCCCCACTCCGCCGGGTGCAGCGCTGCTTATGCGCGCCTCCTGGCGCTCTCGCGGTGTCAAAGAACGCGCCGCCGCGTAGGCTGCCGGGAACTGTAGTCCCGGAGCGGCGGCGCGTGTAGTCAGCAGCAAGATGACTCCTGGCGGTGGCGGCGTGCTCGCAATGAACCTGGCTGCCCTAGTATGACTCGTGGCGGCGTCTCTCAGGACCCACAGGTAAGTGGCGGTTTGCTCTCCTTCTCTTATTTTGCTTCCCGTCACCCTGAATGTTAGAGCCACGCTCCTAGAGTCGCTTATTTGAATGAGAGGCATTTCCTGTCACGTGAGCCGACTGTGCCATCTGACTCGTCTAACGTGATCTTATGCCAGAATAGGCTCCCCACAATTTTTCATTATTATTCTGTTTTGTTTGTATTGAGCAGCAATTAAAAGGGAGAACCATAGAGGCTATATATATATATATATATATATATATATATATATATCTATATATATCTATATATCCCCCATAGGGACCCCATTCACCTAGGGCATTCAGTATTTTAAAGGGGAGAGGGGCCTTTTGGGTCCTCTCCTCCAGCCTTATTTGGCCCTGGGGACCCATCAACACCTGCATGGTAGGTGCCCTTGGTGGGAGGGCCACGGTTAGCCCCAGAATCCCTGCAGTGCCAGCTGGCTCCCAGCATGCTACAGGAGTGGACACTGCTTCCGCCCAAAAGGAGCAGTTATGTATGCTGCTCCGTCGGGGCAGGAGTAACATCTTGATCTGTTTGTGCAGGGAAACAGATCAAAAGTCTGCTTCCAGCTGGTCGGAGCATGTTTAAAGCTACTGCCAGGTGATAACAGACTTTGTGTTTGCTCATGTGTGGCGGGAGTTTCAAAAATGCCCCCGCCAGGCGGGCGCAAATCCAAGTTTCTCTGCCTGTGCCGGTTCGGGAGTATTTGGTGGATTTTGCCCCCAAGGGGAGAATTCCATGCCCCCTTATTTTACTTTTTGTTTTTAATTTCAGGACAGAAGACAGATTTCCAGAGACCTGTAATGGCTGCCAGCAACATTTCTCATGTTCCTGGCAGCCAAGCAGTGCGCTCAAGATGGCACAAGCGGGTGGTTTGGGGTGGGGAGGGTGGAGGGGGCAGGGAAGCTCGTTCCCTGGGCCAACCAGAGCTCTATAATTTTAAACTCTCGCCGAGCCAACCGTCCAGATATTCAATTATTTTTTTTACCTTAATTTCTCAAAATCTACTGAATGGATTTACACAAAATCACAGAAAGCACAATCTGCAGACCAAGAACTAGCTTCCTGACAAATTTGGTGTAATTCCGTTCAGCAGTTTTTGCTGTTGCCCTGCTTAAAGAAGTCTATGGAAAATGCATGGGAATTTTGCGTTTTGAGACACCCATTTTTCCTCCAGCCCCACTTGACGGATCACCGCTAAATCGTTCCATGCACAAACCAGGCAAAAAAGAGCAATTTTTTGTAAAGTTTCTTCTAGATTCATAAATAGTGCCAATATTATTATCAGCAACACAAAAAAAGCTTTATCTATGGAACAGCTGACCTAACTATAGCTACCAAGTGGCGACTGCCACTGGGTAATATTTAAAAAGAAATTATATATATTATGTATATATATTATTTGTGTGTATATATGTATATTTGAATATAATGTGTGTGTGTGTGTGTGTGTGTGTATATATATGTATAATCAATCATAAGATCCAGCTACTGTTGCCAAAGCTTTCAGGTGAAAATAATTCTCTGAACTTTCTACATCTGTTTTAAAAACTTAATTTTTTCAGTTTTTTAACAGTTACAAAAGGGAGAATCTATCTTGGTGGTCCTCTTGAGATCAATTTATGAACAATGCTTTATGATATGTTCTTATTTTATACCTTCTGTTCTATTTCTCCTCCTTTCCCCTGTCATAAAGGAAAAACCGTTTTTTTTCTGGATTATACATTGATTTGGTGTTTCCATTTTTATGTATCTCATATTGTTACTTGAAAATATAACGAACATATTTTAAACCGGACAGATGGAGAAGTTGGAGTTGTTCGTAAGCGAGGGCGGTGATGCCTTATTATCTGAGAGCACTTTGGATCTTGAGGTACATGTCTTGCACCCTTATCTCTATTGTATATGACTGGTTGTCTAATTTTACTGTTTACCAAAATACATTGTTTTCTGTGTTTGAGTGCAGAAAAGCAAGCTACTTTTTTACTTACGGTGAGAAAGATGTCTATCACCCAAACTGGTAACCTTTATTTGTAGATGGAACCCCAAGCTACATGCGAGATTTTTTCTTGACATACTAGTTAGAATAATTAAAACCTATATTATATTGCCTCAGTGTCTGTTTTTCTTATGCAGCAAATTCTGTTTTCACGATGTACATTTTGACGTCCTGCTTTGAATATATGTTTGAATCCTTGGCACAGGACCTCAGGTGCTTAAGTTCGAGTACTTTTGGAAAAGTTAGTAAACTCGAGATCACAAAGCATGCATTTTATGACTTAGTAGGTCTGCAATTTTGAAAGTATGTGTGTGATACAAAATTGTGCGACTCGAGTCTCACTACGGGAGTGGATTATTGTCAACTGAACCATAAGATGTATACATCTCAGGCCCACCAGGATATTGTGGCATGGAATGTAACATTTTGTTGCATAAAAAAAGATAATTGGTGGCACATAACTGCATTTATTGCAGAACGTTTGCACCATATTTAGTGATTAGAATAAATCTATTCTTCGTGTTCTTCTTTTTCAGAAGGTTGAGTGCTTAAACTCCCCCCCCCCCCCCCCAAAAAAAAGACCATTTGGGTACCCTGCTACCCATGACTCCTCCCTCAATGATGATCACCCTGCCTGACTGCCAGTGGTAGAAGTAGAGGTGTTGGTATAAAAGTGTAAAAGTGTGCTTCATGATTTTTAAAAGCTGTGCATTCCTGTTGTGTCCATGTTTTTACTAGCTCTAACCCTGTGCTTTCCTCCGTTGTTCTTGATAAACATGAAAATCTATTGGTTGTATTCTATCTTTTCTTTTTTTTTAAACTTTTTTATTGAACCAGGACAGTACATTGGATACACATCCTTTAAAAAAAAAAAACAACACAAGATTCAGCAACAAATCAACAATAAAAAAGATCTATTGGTGTGATTCCACCAATATACGAAATGACATAAGCAGGGAGAGCCAATAACAGTATGACAGACCATAAAAAGACATTGATCCACAAGAAGAAGAAACATTACTGACTACCTCTTAAAGTAGGATTTATACCTTCCCGCCAGCGTAATACAGGACTCCAAATAGCCGCGCCCAATTTCCTAGCTTTCAATCCCCTGGTAGCATAAATTGATGTCTCATAATTACAAACCGCTAGGAGGCGAGCTAGCCACATTTGGAAACTGGGGGGGACAGCGTCTTTCCAACAAGCTGAGATAATTATTCTTAATATAGCTGTACCAATAAAAACTAGTCTTCTTTCGCTTCTGGTAAACGTTAAGGACCCATCAAGACCCATTAAATATAAGCAGTCCGATTCGGGTAATCTATGGCCGAATATTACCAACCAATAGTCTGCGATCATACTTTTTATTAAATCGAGCTTACCACAACTACTAAACATATGGATATTATCTGCAGGACCCATTGCACATCTAGGACAAAGATCATTTTCTCTTTTCCCCCAGGTGTATAATTTAGCAGGGGTATAATACAAGCTAAACACAGTTTTATATAGCTGGGCTTTAAGATTGCTAGACATGAGCAGGCGATTTGAAAATTCAATGCATTTATACAAATCAACATCGGGATTCTCAAGCTTCACTACCCATTTTGCTTCTGTTTTCTCAAGATCGTCCCGGATTTCAGACATAAGGGTATCATAAAGGGTGCCGATTCTTATATTGGATCTATTCACTAACTCGAATAATTCAAAACTTGAGAGGTCTACAGTTGATATATTAGTTTTAAGTTTAGCAGACAGTTGAGCATACTTAAGGAAATCTCCATTGAGCAGATTATATTTCATTTTTAATTCACAAAAGGTAGTTTCAAACCCTTTAAACAAGAAGTCATGAACCGTTAAAATACCCAGGAGTTTCCATTTTCTAGCTGTAGAATCAAAACCGGTATTGGAGGTGAGAAACGAATGCCACAAAGGTGTATATCTGGTGATCTTGCTAATATGCATATGTTTGTGAATCTTTTTCCAAACTTTAAGGGCATTAGTTATAGTTGTATATTGTCGATAGTTTCTATAATAAGAGGTGTCTGTGTAGCGAAGAAACAAACCGTCAGTATTGCTCCCCAGAATAAGCTCATAAATAGAAGGAATTGAATTAATAACGCTGTAGTCAGTTACGCTTTTAGTTTTGATCAGAGGAGCAAAGATCTGCATAAAGGCGGCCCAATGATACAAAGTTGTGTTGGGAATAGCTAAACCTCCTCTATCTAAAGGTAAGGACAGCAATTTATGTGACCTCCTGATCTTGCCGTTTTGCCAAATGAACTTGGACATAAGTGAATTTAATATTTTTAAAGTCTTATCATCAATGGCTAAAGGAATAGCCCGGAACAAATAAAGAAACCTTGGTAGGACGTTCATTTTTAAAAAGTTGGCTCTACCTATAATTGTAAGATATAAGCTATTGACTCGATCAAGATCCTTTTTAATTCTATCTAGGAGAGGGTCGAAATTTATTTTAATAATGCTTTTAATATCTGGGCTGATCACAATTCCCAAATATGTAGCATTATTCATCACCCTAGGATCAATGCAGACTATGTTGTTAGTGCATATAATTAAAGTTTTCCCCTTATTAAGGGAATACCCTGAGAATTTACCATATTCGGTGGTGAGGTTTTCAATAGTAATAATAGCCTCAGCAGGATCAGGAGTGGCAATAGCTATGTCGTCTGCGTAAGCCAATACTTTTCTTTGGTACTGACCGCAGACCACAGGCTTAATTAAGTGAGTCTCTGAGAGTTTTAAAATTAAAGGATTAATGTACAATGCAAATAATAGGGGGGAACAAGGACACCCCTGTCTAGTGCCCCTGGATATGCTGATGTGGCCGGAAACAGATCCTGGTACCTGAATCTTAGCTTTGGGGGAGTGATACATGGTTTTAATTGATTTTATAAATTTGGGGCCGAAATTAAGGCGCGACATAACCGCCCATAAGAAAGACCAAGAGATGCGGTCAAAGGCTTTTTCGGCATCCAGCAGGATCATTGACATCCGGCCGCCCGTAGCAGACATGGAATCAAACAAAGTAATAACTCTATTAATATGGTTGGTAGTCCCTTTCCCTGGGATGAAACCATGTTGCCACGGGGAGACCAGATGTTCAATGACCCTACTCAGCCTGACAGCCAACACCTTGGCGTATAATTTGGAGTCCGAATTGATTAATGATATTGGACGGTAGGAGGTAACCAGTTCTGGGGGTTTACCTTTCTTTGGGAAAACAACAATATTAGCTTCATTCCAGGATTCGGGAGGTAACCCGTTGTATTGAATACCTAGAAATAAATCGTGGAGAAGCGGCCCTAGCTGGTGGGACAGTATTTTATATAAATCAATTGGAATTTTATCAGGGCCGGCGGCCTTACCGGAAGACATTACTGATAAAGCAGTAAGCACCTCTTCTATTGTGATTTCTTTTTCTAAGTCTCTTCGAGAAACATCATCAAGGCGTTTTTCATCATTTGGAGAATTAAGTAAGTTATGTAGATATGTAGCGGAATCACTTTCGGTATACACGGCATCCTCGGAATATAATTTCTGATAGTATAGTTGAAATTGCTTAACAATATCTTCAGTTTGGGTATACACCTGTCCACTATCATGAATAGAAGTGATATTTTTGGAAGTGGTCTTCTGTCGTGTGCGTAGTGCTAATTGTCTGCCGACTTTTTCTCCACTCTCATAAACATCCTTTCTATGTACTCTGTATGTTTGGGCCGCGTTCTGACTAAGATTGTGATTAAGGTCTGTTTTTAGTGCTATGACCTGATACATCTCATGTTTTGCATCACAACCTCTTGATATTTGTAAGATATGTTTTTGCTCTGCTATCACTAGAGCTTGCGTCTTTAAGTTAAAACCATTAAGTTGCTGCTTTCTAGCATGATTTTGAAAACTAATGGTTTCGCCTCTAAGGGAAGCTTTAAAGCTGTCCCAAACTGTATTCCTCGACGCGCTAAAGCGATTGGCCTCAAAGAATTGTGTTGTCCAGTGTTTTATATGAGAAATATATTGGGTATTTGCCAGCAGTTTACGGTCAAACGTCCAGGACCTGCGTTGACTGATGGGGTCGGGTATACTTGTTAAAAAGATGTGAGAATTATGGTCCGAGATGATCTTTGGTTGTTTACTAATTGAAGAGTGTGCTAGAAATTTATGTGATACAAAAAAATAATCAATCCTGACGTGTTTCTGATGGGGGTGCGAGAAATACGTATACCCAGGGTCATCTTTGTTTGAGTAATTCCAAAAATCGACTAACCCTAAACTATTGGACAATCTGACAAGTGCTTTGAAAACCTTAGGTTTACGACCTGTGTATTTCTGCTAAAATGGAATTACATCAGGTTGTACTTTAAGAGAGATGTTGAAATCCCCACAGATGATGAGAGGGCCTTGCCAGGTTGGAAGCTCTGTTACGAAAAATTCAAAAACAGCTGGATCATCTTGATTAGAACCGTAGATAGTGCAAATTGAAATTCCCAAGGCCAATTTAGCCACCGCCCACCTGCCATGCGGATCTGACATATGCCGATCTGCTGTCCCAAGATGAGTTTTTGCCAGAATCGCTACACCCCTTATATTTGAAGTTTGTGTTGAGCTTGTTAATAAATTATATCCCCTTAATTTCAGCAAAGATCTTTTCACCCAGGGTATATGCGTCTCCTGGAGACATAAAACATCGACAGGGTTTAAGCGGACTAATTCAGCCAGAAGAAAACGTTTATTAGTAGTCAGTAACCCCCCTACATTCATTGTTTGAATCGTAAGCTTACCCATTGTCAAAGCTGTACGTTTGACGACGTATAATACCTGAGCATTTATAGATAATGTGTCTCGGCATCTCCTTCTGCTTAGAAATTATTTTATTATAGTTCATACAAGCTGTGTATCCTTTTATCTGGCCTGGTTCTTTTTTTGTTTTTGATGCAACCCCCCTCTCCACCCCCCCTTCCCTACCACCCTTACCCAACCCTCCCCCCGCAACCCCTCCCCACAACAATAGGCATTCAGACTCTACCAGAGTCTGGGTGATGAGAAGCAGAGCAAAACCTGAGCTACCAACTTAAATTTATAGAATATATGAAATCCCAACAGGGTCACCTACAAAGGGAGCAAGCCTAGTGTGACGTGAGAGAATAGCAACAAAAGGAGATTCAGGCCTTAATATTATAACTCAATGGTCTGATTACTGAATCTCATCTAGATAAGCTTTGGCCTTAATCTCTGAGGTAAAAAAAGAAGTCTGTCCTGCACGTACTACTTTTAATTTAGCAGGATTATTCAAGTAGGCTTGGTCTCCTTTATCCTGAAATGGCTTGATCAATGAACGTAGACGCCATCGCCGCTCTACAGTTGCATGACAGAAGTCAGGTCTTGTGAAGAAAGAGAAGTCTTTGAACTTCAATCTACGATCGGGTCTAGCTTTCTCTGCGACTATCTGACGCAACAAAAAGTTCCCAAAATAAACTAAGATGGCACGTGGGTATACACCAGGTTTAGCAGGTATTTTAAAAGGGACTCGATGTGCACGTTGTATTTCCAAGTCTAAGTTCCAATCATTTAGTTCAGGCATTGTGTCTCTTAGCATTTGCACTACAAATGTACGGATGTTCTCGCCCTCGATTTTTTTCAGGAATTCCCAAAAAACGTAGATTGCTGCGGCGTTGTCGATTCTCAAAATCTTCGAGCTTCCATTTCATGTCTGTTAATTCAGCGTCATGTAGCTTGATTTTTTCAGTATTAACCATTACTTCGTTCTCATTGAGGAGCACTCTTGACTCCATCTCGGTCACTCTCTCTCCAAATGCAGTGCAGGACTTAGTAAGCTTTCTGACTACCCCCTGAACTTTTCGTAATGCTGCTCTAGATTTTTTACTTTCAAGGGTAGTCTCTTCCCTATGGGCTGCAATCGCTTGCAAAATGGTCTCTACTGCTGCTGCTGAAGAGAACTCGCTGGGATTAGGATGGTAAGAGTGATGAGCAGGGGAGAGAGACCGCTTCGGAGGAGGATGATCCCCTCAGTGCCACTGTGCAGCGGTCTGAAACTTGCCCCTGGTTTAGTACGAACAGTATTGGTTTTAGAATGATCTTCATTGGTGCCTTCAGAGGAGCTGCAAATATACTCTGATTCCTGTCCCTCCTCTAAGTCAGATGAAAGCTCTGGGTCTGATTCAGTCTCAAGTTCTATAGAGCCATCCGTTTCAACCTCTATCCCTGCTTCATCAGAAAATGAATAAAATTCGGAAGGTTCTTTATCCCCGTCTGCAGTTAAGCGTATTTCTTGCGCTACGGTTGCTGGTATCTCAAGTTCAGGGATAGCAGGGGGTAAGGAGGGTTCAAGAGCTGTATTTAACAAGCTGGCAGTAGTTAGTACGGGGCTCATCTTAGGACTAATCGGTGTTTGCTCCGGCATAGAAACATTTATATCCTCCGGATGAGTCAAGTCTTGGCCGTCATCTTGAACCACTAGCTCATCTAGATGCTCAACTCCCAGTATGTTGCCACTTTCGCCTGAAAAAGACATACAGAGCCCAGCAGAATCAAGTTCATTTTGTTCAATCCGCTCTATACTTTGAGTAGGATTAGAAGAAGAACCCCCCGGCTCATTCCTAGCAGTATTAGCCTCACTCGTCACTGTCAACGACAAAGACCCAGACCCAGTACTCACAGTTTGTATCGTCGGTTGTAGTGGTGAAGTGGAGAGCTCAGCTGCCGTTAAATTCTGAAAGGGCAGACTGTTGTTCAAGAGCTCAGTCTCGTTCGGTGTGGTAGGCTGATTCTTGTTGAAGGTACCTTGTTTTCGCCTTAGTAATTCAATTACTGAGCCGCCGGAGAAGGCTGAGCCAGGGGGGTCAGTTTCCTTCTGGCAGCGAGAGCCTCGTGTCTCGGAGAGCACTCCGTAAGTAAAGGTTTCTTGGCTTTTCCCCTACGCCGCCCTGTCGAAGTAGAAGCACTGTCAGATCCGGCTCCATCTTTCAGAATCCGTTCCGACTCCTCCCTGACTGTACGAGCTGCTTAAGCGAGCCTCGCACGAGCAGCAGCCGAGGAAACCACAGAGGCCGTCTTTGGGGGCATATCAGAAAAATCCTGTGGGCAATTAATTACAGAAGTCGAATACTGCAGTGTCTTCCCGCAAGCTGCCGAGTCTGACTGGGCTGGAACAGACAAATCGCCGGTAAAGGAGAATTCCTCCGGCTGAGTAATCACACCGTGAACCGATGAGCAGGAAACGAGCTGAGCCCAGAGTGTGCTCGTGGGTAGAACGGCACAGAGAGACCTCAGAACGGCGTGGTTGAGGCAAGTAACCAAAGATCGCTGCTGTGCTCCTGCAGCGCAAAACACGCAGATTGGTGAGTCTTTCAAGGGTTCACTTAACATTTTCCTTTTTAAATTAATTGTTTGAAGTCGAGCCCTTTGCTGGAAATTATGTTTGCAAAATCGAGGCACTAACTCATACACTGAAGAGAAATTAGTCCATTGTCGTATAAACCGCCGTCTTCACGGGTGGAGATCCCTGTTATCCAAACAGTTTCTGGAGCTCAGGTAAGCTGCTGCTTTGCGGTTCGAATCAAATCGCCATCTTGCCTCCGTCCCCCCAAGAACAGGAGTATTCTATCTTTTCATTGTTGAATGGAGAAGTATCTGTGATGGACCCCCAACTAAGAGAAACACTTGACAAGGCCCTTAAAGCAATCCCTGAAGTCCCAACAAGTTATGCAACAAGCCATTCTAAATATTGTCTCAAGTTGTTACTGGTGCTGTTTCAACCAGAAACATCCGGAACCTCTTGTTGCCTTGCAATTAACACAGGTAACCCACTCATCCAACCATAACATACAGGTATCTCCCTTGGCTGATACCCCCTTAGTCACTGCACTAACCCTCCTAATAATGCCTGGGTTCAATATGTATAGGAATGGGCATTAGCAGAAGAATCCCAATTGATAAATGATCAGAAGAGATGACAGAGCAGCAGAATATATAACTGAATTGATGCAGTGGCAGAGTTATAAAGGATTCAGATTGGTAAGAAGTGACATGGGTGAATCTCACAGATCAGGAAAGCGAAGGGAAGTTCAGAGAACACAGAGAATGTATGTGCTGGAAATGATGAGAAAAAAGTGAATGTCACGGAAACAGTATTTGAGAGAATAATGAAAGATGAGATGATTAAGTTTGTTATTTATATTCACTCAAAATTAAAACTAAAGATGTAAAAAAAAAAGATATTACACCCTACGCTTTGGTCACACGGTACACCAGTCATTTCAGGCACTTCTAGCCTCATGCTACCAGGAGCTCCACCACTTACTACTCTGCCTCCTGTCCTATCATTTTGTGGTTGTTGCGCTGTGCACTCCTTACAACCAACTGGATTTAGAGAGAGAGCCTGGCTCTTGCTGCCGGTGTAGTGTTGAGCAAAATACCCTATTCCTGACATTGTGGCATTCCATGTAGCCGAAGACCTAGCTCCTCTCACCCATACTACATTGGTACCCTGAAACTCACACAGCAGTTAATGACCCTTTCTTCTACATGCAACAGATGTTTTGGTCATTCTAGCATGCATGTTCCTCCTGTATCTTTTATTCTAGACTCCTCTGCGGTTCAAGTAGGCCGCTGTAGTTTTCACAAAATGAGTGGAAAAAAGAAGCCTAATATTCTATCCAAACACCTGCACATCTATTCCCTCTCTTTGCATGAACGAGTACTTAGCCCTTTTTGCTCTGCTATCTCACTACATGCCCCATAAACTCTTTGTTTCTAGGAGACGATGAAAGGGGGTGCTTGCGAACCAACAGTTGCCACTGGCCGTAGCTGTTTGCATCCAAGCCTCCAGATAGGAGTTGCCATTTACAGATACTACATTCACCACCCCTTGAATACGCTTACAGTGCAAAGACGCGAATGCCACATGCTGCCCTTGCTCTTGCCTACAGTCAATAGGACTATGGGAAAAACCTCAGGTATGTTGGGTGTTAAACAAACTTCACCAAAAATTCAGGGCACTTTCCATGCATGTTCACTGCAATATGCTCTTGGCCTGTAAGGGCAGAGTTTATGTAATGAACGTTAAGGATTAAAGCTTTAAAGCTCCTTGCACTCTAAACGCTGGAGCGCCCAGCCTGGGCCTCTAAACAGAATTGGAGACTCACCAGCATTCTTGTGAAAGTTAAAGACTGAGGTCAAGCCTTAGAGCCTCCTTCCTCCTGCATCAGGAACATCAGCAGCAACAGCCTACAGTCTGTGTTTGGAGACACAACCTCATGCCCAATGCCTGCTACATCTATATTGTTCAATTCACTCATGCCTTCCACTCCCCACCTCCAGTAAAGAGGTAAGAAGGGTGAGAGTAGTGCAGAATAGCCGGCTCTTCTGTCCTGATAAAGCCTAAATCCTTGACTCAGTAAAAGGGTGCAACCCACTGTGGTGGACAACCTCCCTACTGTGCTACCCTCCTCTTCAGGGAGCAGTAACCCCAGTGCCAGCTTCTCTTCAAATGGCCGCTTGCAAGCACCCTAGCAAGCACCCTATCACCACATACTTTCTGTTCCAGGAATACAAATACGTATATCTCTCAAACATGCCTGTGATGTGGGTCCAAAAAAATGTGTCCATTGGAACACATCATTGAAGTGACTGACGTTGGGTTATCCTAGGTGTCCACGGTTTCGAAGGACGGCCAGGGCATGAATACAAGTGACCCCTTCATTTGGGATGTCTGCACTAGCACCTCTTTGCACATTGGCGATAATGATCAAATCCAGTAAATCCCTAACACATCCGTGTTGGATTTAATCGGACATGATAATTACAGCCTTTGCTATGGACCACTTGTAATCAGGCCCTTTATCCAACCTGTGCAGGGTAAGAGCTGTGTAATCCTTAGGGAAGAAATCTGGTTTTCTTCTATCATTCTCCTTTTATATTTACAATAAAGAATTAGTACTCTTCAAAAGTAAGTAGTTGAAGGGACATTCCCAATCATTGACTAGGGATAACTGTTACTGCTTCTAGCACCTACCCTCAAACCGCTCAGTAGAGCTTAGGTCTTGAACTGCTTGTCCACTGCTGCCAAGACACAGCTACAAAGTCTAATCCCGGCAACATTATCCAGCAAGGAACGCATCCAGAACAACTTATGAGACATCTTGGCACTGAAAACTGGCTTTCACTATCGGGAGGACGCACTGACATTACTTAAGTACTTAAGACGTGAGTTCCTTGCTCACTTTGCCACTGGATTCAAGCAAGCCGGGCTGAAGACGGCTGGAATGCCAGAAACCGGTCCTCGGAAGCTTGTTTCCGGTCCAGGGAAGGCATGGCGTGGCAGTTCGGGCTGGACTGTTCCCATGAGGCACAGGGTCAGACTGATTTGCATATAGCCATGTCTGAACTGGGGTGGCAGAGTGGGCTAAAGAACGGTGATGGATCAAACCCAGATCTTTTGACTGGGTGTGAGTGTTTGATTGGTTCAGATGCTCCGTCCATCACCACCTCCTTTTGTACCGCTTTTGGCCGCCATAAGTGTGGCAGGGTATGCTCAGACGTGAGTCCCTTGCTCACTTTGCCACTGGATTCAAGCAAGCCGGGCTGAAGACGGCTGGAATGCCAGAAACCGGTCCTCGGAAGCTTGTTTCCGGTCCACGGAAGGCATGGCTTGGCAGTTCGGGCTGGACTGTTCCCATGAGGCACAAGGTCAGACTGATTTGCATATAGCCATGTCTGAACTGGGGTGGCAGAGTGGGCTAAAGAACGGTGATGGATCAAATCCAGATCTTTTGACTGGGTGTGAGTGTTTGATTGGTTCAGATGCTCCGTCCATCACCACCCCCTTTTGTACCATTACTTAAGTCTGTAGCATTTCTGTTACCTGCCGTAGGATGAAAGGCTGAGTTGGCAGTCTTGGGTTTGAACCTGTCAAGGTTACATTCAGATACAACAACAGATAGTGGGAGTGCAGAATGGGGACTACATCACCCACAATTCCTAGCGCTCCAAGAGGAGGAGGAAGGGCTCCAACGTTTTAAAGCACTTGGATCCCTATGTGGCGAGGGACGCGCATGCCGAGGCAAAGAGCACGCCCTTTTTAACCCATCATTGCCCAGAAGAGGCCAGGCCAGGCCACCCCTCCTAGCGCTACAGTTTATTTTTTGGGGATCTCGCTTCTGCTGCTTAGGCATTGTCTAGTGCTAGTGTTCTCCTTCCATATTCTTCTTTGTGTTCTGTGATTGCCCATGGTCACTGGCTAGCATTATTATGATGGGTAAGCGCAACATCAGCTAATTTCCCAACCTGCAAACGGGCTCCTCGCTTGATGGGTTTCTTCATCGGGCTGTAGGGGTAATCAATAAAGAAATAGAACTTACGGAACAACGCTTATCTCTAACTACTGATCCACTAGCACAATCCATTTGCTCAATAGTGGGGGTTTCAGAGTCTGTGGGTCTCGCTACCATTACCTCATCTGAGTCGCTTAGTCCTTCGCCTCCTGTGCCCTTGGAGCCATCCACTAATCCACTTTGCTCCCCAGCAATAGGTCTGCCTGTGAACAGGAAGAGACACCAGCCAAGTGCAAAATCTAAGAATAGTCGCCAACCTACCTCAGCCATGTGGGATTTAGGTGGAGGTTGCGATATCGATACTGAAGGTTTTTTTGGGAGGCCAAATTAAAACCTATTTATGACTGGCTGGGAGTAATTGAGGCAGAACTTCATGAATAGAAATCTGTTGCGCTGCCTCTGACTTTGCCCCCAGTTCAGCCTGATGACCCTGGTTTGGGAGGTACCCCCCCCCCCTGCCCCAAAACTGCAATGTACATGTAGTAGACAATTCCAGCATGACTATAAACTGGCCAGCTCACAAGGGGGTCTCGAGGCCTTATTGTTCTGCATTTACCCGTGTGAGAGTGGGAGGGGTTGGCCCTGGGGATGGAAAGGGGGTTTGGGGTGGTCGGTAGCCCAGTCACCCGCAGATGTCATGCTCCCTATAATAAATCTTCCACCTGAGGTTTGTCCTTATGTAATAGAACTGGCAAATGCCCAGTGCATGGCTTCAAATAGTGTTGTATCTTTTTTTTTTTTCCAGCTAAAAAACAAGGTTCTCCTAGATTTATATCAATGCAAATTCTTTTTTTTCCATGGTGTCTGATATCTTGATGGTTCATAGGGTGGGCTGGGTTTTCCTCTTTAAAAAGAGTGCTCCCTTGATTCTCTCTACAATTCATTGCTGTAATTCGGGTTCTGACCCCCTAAATTGGTTACCAGCAAACCTAATGTTGCTTCTGCTACAGGACCTTCCATTCGGGCACCTGTAGTTGTATCGCAAGTGACTGGAGTCTACTTGGTTGATTCTCCATTATCTGTTTCAGGGCCAGTAGACACAGTCACTCTCCCATCTTTATTGACAATGTTACCAATCACTACCGCTATCCTTAGTTGGAATATTGCTGGAATAAACTAAAAACTAGGTGATATGAAGTGGGTTCAATTCATTTATGCCTAAGGAGTGTGTTTTTCTCAGAAGACGTGGGCTACTGAAAACACTCATAGAAGTGTATTCAAGAGTTATTGTTCACCCACTGTAAGGTCCCTAGCAGGACGCCCATCGGTTGGTTTACTCTTCTGGTTCAATATTGCTACGTAGTTAAGCTCCCATTTGTGCGACATCCGAGGACTGATTGTTATTCCATCAAAGGGAATATCCCTTTTGTTAATTAACATCTATAACAGGAGTTATGGTAACCTAAAGGATTCTCAATCTAACCACTTATTAGATGAGATCTTGGCTCCTTATAGTGGGACTCATCATGCAGCTGACTTGAATTTAACCTGTGAACCCAGCTGCATCTTATAGGACTTGTGCGGTGAGGAAGACATATCGTGGGGAATTCCTGAGTTAACATCCCCTTTAAGGAGTAATCTTTCCGGGGCTGCTTTCCAAATGGTGGACTTATTCCTTATCCATAGTCTCAAGCATGTAACAGGCGTTCACCCTCCGATGTGTCTTTCATCCCACTATCTGAGAGGGACATACACTAGCCAAATCGATTACATCTTTCTTGATATTAGTATATTGAGATTCATGCAGGATAGGTTAGTGGTAGACAGGGAAGAGAGTGACCATAACCCCCTGATTTTAACTAGGAGGGATCTACTAACGCATGTTACAGAGACATCTACTCCGTATTGTGGGTATGTATTGGAGGTGAGTAACAATCTTAGAAATGTGAAGTGGGAAGTTATTTGTTCTTCTTCCAAGGTGGTTTCAGACGTCGACACCAATGTTGATACCCACATGGCTCTGATACTCGACAGCTGGGGAGACGAGACCATCATGGCTGAGTACACTTATTTATTTTCTGGGCTTAAAGACGTTTTTGTTAAAAGCTTCACGCAGGCTCCTAGGAAGGGCAATTTGATTGGGTGTTTCTCACCACAGTGCAGGAGGCAAAGAACAATCTTGGTAAAGCATTAAAAAAGGAGCCAGGTACGAGATTAGGGAGTTAAGAATCCAGTACAGGGCTGGGGTAAGATCAGGTAAGGCAAACTGATAGAATAGAAAATGGGATGACTTGTTAGAAGCTTCAATCAATGGAGACTCAAAGTCGTTTTAGTGGATAGTGAGCCAGGGTGCTGGGAATCTAGCCAAACCTGCAGAGAGATCAATCGAACTAATGCAGCAATCAATCGCTCAGTGTGGAAGTTAGGAGAAGTAGGCTCTATGTGGTATTGTACTGACCTTATTTCCTTACCCAGAAAATGTTAGCAGGAGGCAGTGGCGAAGGCAATCACTTTAAAAATAAAGTTAATTTATCATTTTGGGAATTAATATCAACCGCAGTAGTTGAGTTCGAAGATTTAAAATAGTTTCCAAAAGCAATTTTTTTTTTCTTACGAGAATCACTGATGATTGATTTACCATCCATTCACACCACCTTTTCCGCAGCAGGCTTCAAGGTTTATTTGGTTTTATTGCAGCCCCTGTCCTGAAAAATGTGGGGATCAGTCTTCAAAGTTAATTTCAAGTTCATTTTGCAAAATGTAAAATCGCAAAAAGTGATGGTCTTGCCATGCACCCCATGCTGTGCAGCACCGCAGACTACATGTGCGAAGCAGTATGTATCTTGATGTTGGCTTGCTGACATGAGATGGAGCCGTGTCTGTTATACCCCGCTGGCCCATGGGCTGGTACCTGGTTCTGAGCCAAGAATAGATGCAATCGGGTCCGCATAACTGAAACTCAGATTCTGTACTAGTTGACCTGTAGCTGTTGATTGATAGTCGTATCCTGCATGATGTGAAAGCATGCCAAGTTAATTTCATGTGAGCCACTGTTTTGATTTTCAGAACTTGGTGGAGGTTTTGTCAGAGAACGTGACTGCAGAAAAGGAGAACCTTGAGGTTATGAAAGAGGAAGTTCAGAAACTGAAGGCTGATGTAGAAAAGAGGTAAGTCTAGCACCGAGGAGTAGAAAGTGGAGCAGTGGGGCAGTGTTCCTAATCTTTTAAGGATTCCTATGGAAATCCTTTTCTTGGAAACGTCGAGTAAGATTTCTACAGAAGCTTATGGCATGTCCTCTTAATTGTGTATGTTCACATTCTGTTCCTGGGGGTCCAACAATACTCCAGTGCAGTGGGAGCTCCTGGGCTGAGATTTAGCACAGGAGATTTGAAGATTGGCGAAGGATTGGTGAAGCTTTTAATTAACATATATTTAAAGCAATCACAATCTGGGCCGTGTATTTCCATACAAGTAATCAATATTTAGATGTACGGTACCTCCCTTCTGCTGTTTTCCCTATTTGTTGTTATGAAGCTGTGGTTGTCTGGGAGGAGGTCAATGAGGAAAGAAGCAGATGCGCCAGTGAATCAGGTTTTTGGGAAAGCTTGGAGATGGGTGGGCTTCTCCACAATCAGGTTATCGGTACTGATAGTCCGTCAAATCCTCTGTTCAGGAGTAAACCCTCCAAAAGAGTTGGCTGGATAGAAGTGTTGGACTTAAATGCTTGTAGACTTGGTTTCTTGAGTTGTATTAAAGCAAGGTTGATTTGTAGCTGGCATATCCTTTGGTTGGTGGGTTAGATGGTGCCCATTCTTGTTCCTTTGCATAGATATTGGGAATTGAGGGTCTGAATCTAAACTTGGGACGCTAGTAGGGGTGAAGCTACGAAAAGCCCTTTCCAGGCCGATGTGTAGTATTACCTCTTAACCTGCATTTAGAGTGTATTCAAACACCGCCCTTTGGACTTCAGCTAATAGAAGAGAATCCTAAATTGATAAACCGTACAGAATGCTATCCAAACTTATTCAGTCATGCTCCCTGTTAAATGCATTGGGTATCTACTGGGGTTATCCACTATTAGATTAATCTACATGCTGGCCACAGCCATAGTAGTGACCTCTATGTTTAGTGCATGGCACTTTTGTACTGGTGCGAGGCGTCATGCATGCATGTGCAACACTTTTATTCACCTCCTAGGCAATTCAGAAAGCAGGGCAAGGGGCTGCAGTCTCTCTAAAGAGACTAGAAGGCCATTTGTGGTGTACTGTTTTTTTGTAAACGAGATAAGGCCGAGGTAATCAGTTCAGTAGTGTAGATTGTATAAGTAGGTTTATTCAGTTACAAGTAAGATGGCAAGTATTGCCTCACCTGCAGTAGCATCCTGCTGCTCAGCCCCACTCATTCCAACTGACCAGTCATACAAACCATGCACACATGAACATTCTATTACATCACATTCATACAGACTGTAATGACAACTACTGCACACCTTGCAGGACAAAGAAACCCACTCATTCCCACTACTGCAATTAATGGATGACTACCACTATTCTACGTGAATTACAAGCCTGGATATCAGACACAAAGATTATGCCAAAATATCAAACAGGCTTCAGGCAAGGAATGGGAACAACAACCAACCTAACCTGCCTGTCTATCCTAACGGACCAAGCGATAACAAATAACAAACACAACAATGATGGACAGAATGTGGATCAATGTCACACATTCACCCCAGTCCAAAGATCTGGGCCCAAATCCATCGTTTTTCCACTCCACCCCACCCTGGGTTAGACAATGGCGATATGCAAATCAGCGCTGACCCTGTGCCCCATGGGAACAGTCCAGTCCGAACTACAAAAGCCATGTCCTTCCCAGAACGGAAACAAGCATCCGAGGACCGGCCCGGTTTCGAGGTAACACCTCTCATCAGCCCGGCTAGCTTGACTCCAGTGGTGTGGAGTGCCTGGGACTCACGTCTGAGCATCCCCAGTACACTTAGAGCGGTAACTGCAAACACAACAATGATGGACAGAATGTGGATCAATGTCACACATTCACCCCAGTCCAAAGATCTGGGCCCAAATGGCACACTGTTGTACGCCTGTTTCATAGACATCAAGTCAGCCTTCGACCGGGTAAACAGAGAGCGCTTGTGGAGCAAATTAGAGAGTTGGGGGATGCCTTACCAACTCCTAAGAGCCATCAAAGCCCTACATCACCGTACCTGGGTAAGAGTGAAGTTGGGAAACGGAAACAGTACCACCAGCATCCAAACGCCCCAAGGCTTAAAGCAAGGCTGTGTATTAGCCCCTACCCTTTTTAACCTTTTTCTCTCTGACCTCACAAGTGCGATCGAATCAGCAGGTAACCATCCTCCATTCTTGGCAAACAACTTAATACATTACTTACAATATGCTGATGATGTTGTATTATTGAGCAAGACACCAATTGGCTTACAAAGAGCTATTAATAAATTAACTCTGTACCTAGAACGGGAAGGCCTAGCACTTAACAAAGAGAAAACCAAAGTGGCCCGCCTAGTTGACCGGCAAAACCTAAAGTACAAATGGATGGCCCAAGGGGCACCAGTGAAAAGAACAAGAGCACTATAAGTACTTGGGAATTACAATAACAAAAGGAGCAAATTATAAGGACCACAAAATAGCACTCAAAGCGAAAGTCCAATCCTTAATCTTCGCGTATCGCTCTCTAAAAGAAAAAATGGATTGCCCCAACTACAATCACTTATTAAAAACAATGGCAGCGCAGATTATGCCCACCCTATCCTATGGTTTAGTCACGTGGTGTGGCAAGGAGGTGGACCTTTTTAAATGAATTACAAATTAAAATTTATAAAGTGGTCTTCAATCTTCCTAAATCTGCTACAGCCGCACAAGTCAGGCTTGAATTTGGACTACAAAATCAGAAATTCCGGAGCATGAGCGGCTTCGTGAACTTCTGCCACAAACTTAGATCTGCAGATCCAGACTCCCTGGACTGGCTAAGCTGGGAGGAAATTAAAAAACGGGGGGGAAACTGAAACCATGAACAATTGGGGAAAGTATCTGACATTCTGCGTGGAAAAGTTAGAGCTAGAAGTCGTTTGGAAATCAGGGACAGATAAAGTAAGTTTAAAAAAATCAGCAAACGCGGCAGCAAAATGGAAATCCTTTTTTGAGGACAAAGAGTTACTGGCAAAACGGCGGCATGCCTCGACCATCCTGAACTGCTTCACAACCCCAAAAATACACGCATATTTAACATCCCACTTTAGTGGACATCTAAAAAAGTCTTTTACAGCCTATCGGATGGGGATGCATGTCACAAAGGATTTACTACCGTCCTGGAAATCACCACACCAGACGAATCAATGTCGCCATTGCGGATACAAAACCGAAACACTTGTTCACCTCTTCTGCCTATGTCCGGCCCTGATAAGTCAGACGACTCTTATTGAAACCCATCTTCAATGCTCTAAACGTTCGATCCTGTACACACGCAGTTACAAGCTGGCTCGGTGGCTCCAATATTATTTTAGCATGCCGTGGAGTCAAATTCTTGGCAGTAGCAAGAACACTTTTAGAATCAATAGAACAGGAGGCCCATCCAGTTGGTGGGCAAACAGGGCCAGCCTAACCCCAGGACCACACAGGACCCGTCCCTAATCAAAACAAAAGCAGAGAGACAATAATTTTACCAAATTTTAATAAACTTTGTATCGTTATTTTATTATGCGAATTTTGTAACAATTTTAACTAATTATGCAAATAAAACTTTGACTTGACTTGGATGACTACCAATCATAAACATTCATACCAAAAGGAAATCTCGGATGTGGGTGTCATCCAAACCCAAAGGAAATCTTCGATCTGGTTGTCTTCCAAACCCTAAGGAAATCTTGGATGTTGGTATCATCCAAACCCTAAGGAAATCTTGGATGTTGGTATCATCCAAACCAAAAGGAAATCTTGGATGTTGGTATCATCCACACCCAAAGGAAATCTTTGATCTGGTTATCATCCACACCCAAAGGAAATCTTTGATCTGGGTATCATCCACACCCAAAGGAAATCTTCGATCTGGGTATCCTCTAAACCCAAAGGACACCTTTGATCTGGGTATCATCCAAACCCAAAGTACACCTTCGATCTGGATATCTTCCAAACCCAAAGGAAATCATCGATCTGGGTATCATCCACACCCAAAGGAAATCTTGGATGTGGGTGTCATCCAAACCCAAAGGAAATCTTCCACCTGGGTGTCATCCAAACCCAAAGGAAATCTTCCACCTGGGTGTCATCCAAACCCAAAGGAAATCTTCGACCTGGGTGTCATCCAGTGCCTAAGGAAATCTTGGATGTGGGTATCATCCAAACCCAAAGGAAATCTTTGATCTGGGTATCATCCAAACCCAAAGGAAACCTTCGATCTGGGTATCATCCACACCCAAAGGAAATCTTTGATCTGGCTATCATCCAAACCCAAAGGAAACCTTCGATATGGGTATCATCCACACCCAAAGGAAATCTTGGATGTGGGTGTCATCCAAACCCAAAGGAAATCTTCCACCTGGGTGTCATCCAAACCCAAAGGAAATCTTTGATCTGGGTATCGTCCACACCCAAAGGAAATCATTGATCTGGCTATCATCCAAACCCAAAGGAAATCTTAGATCTGGCTATCATCCAAACCCAAAGGAAACCTTCGATCTGGGTATCATCCAAAGGACACCTTCGATTTGGGTATCATCCAAACCCAAAGGAAATCTTGGATGTGGGTGTCATCCAAACCCAAAGGAAATCTTCCACCTGGGTGTCATCCAAACCCAAAGGAAATCTTTGATCTGGGTATCGTCCACACCCAAAGGAAATCATTGATCTGGCTATCATCCAAACCCAAAGGAAATCTTAGATCTGGCTATCATCCAAACCCAAAGGAAACCTTCGATCTGGGTATCATCCAAAGGACACCTTCGATTTGGGTATCATCCAAACCCAAAGGAAATCATCGATCTGGGTATCATCCAAACCCAAAGGAAATCTTTGATCTGGGTATCATCCAAACCCAAAGGAAATCTTTGATCTGGGTATCATCCAACCACACCAATTCCCATGCAAAGGGATTATACAAAGATTATTTTCCAACTCACACGCCACAGACGGCCCTAACATAAGACTTAACACAAACACAATCTCACAAACGGGAAAATACACCGTGCAACACAAGACATCACGCACACCCCATACCGCATAAGATCATGCACCTAACAGAAGTGCAACAGTCACCAAAATACAAACTCACATGCGATACTCCTCGATTAAGCGTTGTAAAATACTTAGTTTGGTATGTGACAGTAGTTTCTAAAATCTGTCCAAATATTCGGTGAGCGAACTCTCAATCGAGCCCACTGCCAAAATAGCTCCGGGATGAGTTCACCATCGACTTGGAATATAGTATTAATTCTGATCAACGACATGAACGAACAATCCAAAATAATAAAAATTATGTACCAGGCTTGCGAGCAGCAAATACACCTGCTCCGGGATAAGTAGGTGCACAGACAAACTCCAGACCAAACTTGCCCGTCTCAAATAGTGCTGTGAACATCAGCGCTTGAGATGTTTCCTTCTTTTGCTGACGATCCCTAAAAACATCCACGTCGTACTCTGCTTACGAAAAACTTTCACACATTCTGGCTTACCAGCACCTTAGGTCGCATCAGCATTGCTGAGATACGCGTTGGTCACTACAGCAGGAACGTCTTGCGGCCTCCGTAACCAATGAGTTGCCATTAGAGGAACACATTGACATCACAATCAGGTTGTGCCTACTGTGCTACTTTCAGAATGGCTACATAAGAAAAATATTACCTATGCATCTAGTGACTTCACAACACTTATTCATATGAAGTAAGATGAACGCAAATGAATACGTTTACCTTAGCAGTAATTTCTGCCTTTTATTTCATTTTTTTTTTTAAATTCATATCTTTGATCACAAAAAGAACACAGTCCACTAAACGAAATACCACATTAGTACTTACACAGTGAAAATGAACAACATGAGAATGTGTTTTGACATACAATTACAACTAAACTCATAATAATCAAACATCAATACAAACAAATGAAATGTCACAAAGAACAATCAATATATACACAATACAAAATACAAAGTTGTCATACAAAATGATAAATTAGACAACTAACACCCTTATATTAAGGATAAATCAATTCCACTGAAATATCAGGGACATAAGGGGGTGTATTTGCAATATTTAACCAAGGAGTTGAGTTCCTTTGTCTGCCGACGCGTTTCGAGTGCCGGTTAAATCAATTGCCGCACTTTCATCAAGGCTGGGTTAGTCTTTCTCACGAACAGACTGTTTGTGACAAAAAAGGGGGAGAAGGGATTGAATTTTTATTAAAAAAGCCTTCCCAAAACCTTAATTCTTTCTCTATCTGAACAAGTTAGTGGTCACATACCTGCATTATGCCGGTTTGATGTGACCATCAGCAATATGTGACAAGCAGTGGTTGCCAATTTGCAATAAAGTACATTATAAATGATTTAGCTCATGGGGCATAATTCTTTTGTCTGATAGCTATGTATAGGGGGAAGGAGGGAAAAAGGTTACCTGGTTTTCAATATAGTGTGGCCAAGACGATTTTTAAGCAATAGACAGCAATTGCAGGTCTTTACTTCTGCAAGAGAAATAATACATGCAATTTCGCGGTGTCTGTTTATATAAATTTGAAACGTGACAACTGAGCGCAAGTTATTTACTTACTCTGGGATGGGGGCCCAAAGGCGTGGACCCGCAGAGGAAGTGTTGTGACAATTGGCAGTCCTTCACTCTCTTTAAATATAATTCGTGGCTGCAGGGGCAAAAATGTAAAGGATTTGTAAAAATCGTTTTAGCTGGAAGCACTTAGATGCAAGTGCACAATGTGTGTTGCTCACCTAATACAGCTTCAGGCTCAAGTTTTCAAGTGGGGATCTGCCTCCATTGTTGCTAGCAGCTCGCCAAGCAGATTCACACATCATGTGATGGTGCATCAGTGTCACGTGATACGTTTCTGACCAATCACGGGAGGGGATGGTTAAATTGCATTCACAATGACTTCTGGGAGATGTAGTTCATTGAAGTCATGTATTTCAATTTGTTTGCCCAAAGTAACCATTTCAATTTCACAAGTCGGTTGTGTTTTCCAACATATTGATACCATTCATACTTTGTTAGAGAGACACAAGACCTGAAGCTGACAGCAGCGCCATATATTTGATTACAGCTCATGAGACTTCTAAACTCTATTGAGCTCGCTCATGCAGTTGAGGCCCTGGTTGATGCTATCGAATTTCATAATTAAATATGCCTCTTTCCGCAGTAGAGCGGTCTCAATACATGTAGATTTTGGGTCAATCCATGCAAGAACTGTCCAACGCAGTTCATTTTCGCTGTGCTCAACAGCTAAAAAGTGTTCTACCATAGGCGCTGTCAGGACTTTTCTCCTAATTCGAGATTTATGCTGTGTGATTCTCACATTAATCTGTTGGCTTGTCTTTCCGATATATATTTTATTGCAAGGGCATACCACTGCATAAATGACGTTCTTAGTCTTACAATTTGTGAAACTTTCATGTCTCCATCTCACTCCATTATGTTCAAATGAACTTCCTTCTATAGTAGCGGGGCAGGCCACGCAGTTCCCACACTTGTGGTGTCCACAAATGGGTTTTAAATTCCACTTGGTGATCAAGTCGCTCTTTGGTTTAGGGATGTAGCTGTCTGCTCTTATTATCTGCTGGCCAATGCTGGGATTCTTGCGCATGGCGAAAATGGGATTAGCTAAGGGATGTTCCGAATTTTCAAGCAGATGCCAATTCCTTAAGATAATTTGTCTAAATTTGTTGATATGGGCCCCATATGTTGTGACACATACGAGTTTATCGATTTCTGTCTTTTCCTTTTTCTGTAACAAATTTTCCCTAGGGGTAAACCTTGCTCTTTTTTTGGAATGTTTGAGTTTCTTGGGGTAACCTCTCTTTTCCATTTCCTTACAGAATGACATTGCGTGGTCCTCAAACTCTGCCCGATCTGTACAATTTCTCCTAATCCGCAACAGCTGCCCATAAGGGAGGTTCTCCTTTAGACACTGTGGATGCGAACTTGTGTAGTGAAGTGTAGTGTTCCTGTCTGTCTCTTTTTTATAAAGACTAGTTGTCAATTTTTGGTTATAGGGACATACTGCAACATCAAGGAAAGTCATCCTTGTTTTGCTAGACTCGATGGAAAATGTTATTATCGTTGTGCCTTGAATTCAACCAGTCATGAAAATGATTCAACTCCGTCTGGCTCCCCTGCTACAGTAGCCAGACGTCGTCAATATACCTCAGCCATTGGTGCATGTTGTTTTTAAATGGATTGTTGTTATGTATAAATCTCTCTTCGTACTGGGCCATAGACAGAACCGCCATCTCCGGCGCATAAGGACAACCCATTGCTGTGCCCTTAATCTGTATAAAAAAGTCACCCTCAAACTTAAAATATTTGTTTCGAAGGGATACTTCAGCCAATGTCATGATAAATGATGTTGGTACCCTGTGTGGTCTCTGCCTCAAATCCAAGTAAAGTTCCATCACTTGGAGTGCCTCATCTTGGGGGATTTGGGTATACAGGGATGTGACATCTAATGTCACCATCATCTGTATGCCATCATCAAATGTTGTTCCCTCCACTTTTGTGATAAAGTCTGTTGTGTCTCTGAGGTAAGATTTGACACTGGGCAAGAATGGTTTAAGAAAAAAATCGATATATTTCGAGACTGGCTCCAGAACAGTCACAGCCCGAAACTATCGGTCTACCTGGAGGCGTTTGGCTATTTTTATGTATTTTCGGTAGAAAATACAGTACCGGGGTTCTTGGTTGTTTTTTATTCAAAAATTGGAATTCTTTTGGACCCAGGAATCCTTCATCTAAACCATTTTTAGTTATTTGTGCAGTTTTGCCCTGTATTTTACAAGTGGGGTCTTCTCTCACCCGTCTGTACCACTCGCGATTCTCAACATGAAGTTTGCCCTCATTTAGATACATGGTGCGGGGCCAGATCACCACTGCCCCGCCCTTATCCGCCTGCTTGATCACAATCGAGGGTCTGCTTTTAGGTCACGAATAGCTGTTAATTGGCCTTTGCTAATATTGTTCTGTACAAAGCCCTTAGTTTTTTCCAATTTAGAGATGGAGGCTAACACTACTTGCTCAAAGGCATAGATTTGTTTTGGTATGTTCTGAGTGGGAGTGAAGTTAGATTTCACTCTTAGGCCAGTCGTCTCTTGACTCCATGTCGGTTCAGTCCGGGAAAGTAGGATTTTAACTGGATCTTGCGGCAAAAATCCAAAGCCTCTAGTTTTAACTTTGTGAAGTCAGTCTGTCTCTTGGGTTCAAACTTTAACCCTAGAGACAGGATCATTTCTTCGTCTTTTGTGAGTTGTTTGTTTGACAGGTTTACAATAGTTGAGTTGTCTAATTTTTGTAGTACGTGCTGCGTGTTCGCATCTCCCAGGGTTGTTTGAATCGGACCCTTGATCCTCCGCCTCTGGCTAAAAAAGGCTTGTACGGAGGCCCTTGTTTAGTTGGATTACCAGGCCTTGAATCAGGTGAAGAGTCAGAGGATGAGGTGTCTGAGAAACCATGAATCGTTTTTTTGATCTACCTTGGAATGTGGTACGAGCTCTTCTTTCTTGAATCTGCCAAAGTATAGAAATCTTCTTTTAGAAAGGGGTAAACCTGTTTTAGTTTGAATGCTTTTGAGTCCCTCTCAAATTGGGAAGTCTTCACATTAATTGTATTGTCTTTGAAGGTTTGAATATCCTTCTCTATCTTTTCAAGTAAGATCTTAGCTTCATCCACTGTTTGTTTATCTGAGATAGACTTAACCAGTTCCTCAATCTTTCTCTTCTTGGCTACACAGTCTCTGCGCAGTCTCAATGGTATGCACCATGAGATCTCGACTGCACTTAGTGTTTATACAACTAAAACCTTTTTTGTATTCATCCATTAAAGAGAGACGCCCAAAACTTCAATTCTGCAGGTATTCTGTCTTCAAGCCACACATGTCAAACGTTTTGTAGGCTGTCTGTCTTCAAGCAACATATGTCTAACGCCATTTCTGTAGACTGTCTGCTGTAATAGACAAAGGTGGGGCATCTAGGACATTGCGTAGGCTTCTCTTCAGACCCCAGCTTGTTTCTCTTAGGTTCTTGTGCAGTTTCTTAGCTTTTCGCACATGTTTTTTTTTTCAATTGTCACCAGTTTTGTAAACAAGACAAGGCCCTTGTAGGTAATCAGTCCAGTAGTGTAGATTGTATAAGTAGGTTTATTCAGTTACAAGTAAGATGGTGAGTATTGCCTCACCGGGAGCATCCTGCTTCTCAGCCCCACTCATTCCAACTGACCGCTCATTCAAACCATGCACTCATGAAGATTCCATTGCATCACACTAACACAGGCTGAGCAGCAGGAACTAAGAGATAACAGAATACAACACTGTTCGCATGATAAAAAGGACAATGCTCTGACCCCTTCGTTTTTAAATATTAAATTGAGTTAACCGTACTTATTGTTTTTTGCTATTGTTTAAGTTACCTTTGATGATATGAAGTCCCATGATGTAGAGGTAACAATGTAGTATGGTGGGAAACCAGTTGCAATAAACAAGGACCCCCTGAGAAGTGAATATATCTCAATTCCTAGGACGGGGTATAATAATGTGAGAGAAAAACTTCCTAGGCAATTATATCAATACAATCAAAAATTAAAAGTATAAAACAGGGAAAATTAGACAAAGAAATCATGTAGAAAACTATGGTATATTTAATTATCAAAATAAAAACATACAATTAATAACAACATTGATTATGCATTTGATCATATCGATAGATATTAATGATAAAGACTGCCACCTTCACACATTTGTGTATATTGTATTAAATAGCAATGAAATGAGTAAATTCAAATGAAGAATGCATAATCAATGTTGTTTTTAAATGTATGTTTTTATTTTGATAATTAAATATACCATATTTTTCTACATGATTTCTTTGTCTAATTTTCCCTGTTTTATACTTTTAATTTTTGATTGTATTGATATAATTGCCTAGGAAGTTTTTCTCTCACGGTATGGTGGGAAACCATCCATGACCGTCTAGATCAAATACACAAAGTAAAGCACGAAGCTGACTTGATGTCCTGATCTTTACAGCACCTCTGAAAGAAACCTCTACCTATCGCGAAGCAGTGAGGTTGTGGATCTGGAGTCTGCCTTGGTCGAGGAATCCAGGACCCAGAAGGACATTGAGAAGGTGTCGCAGATGCTAGAACACGCAAACATTGCGTCCCGGATCACCCACAGGTATGGTCTCTGCTCACTGAAAGAGGCTAGCGTGGATTCGTGGCACTGCGCTCGCTTCACTGGCCCATTCTCTAGACCGTAAGTCTAAATGTAGCTTTATTACACTGTTCAAAGGCCTCACAGGTCATGTTTATTGGTATTGTGGACTTGAGAGTGGTGTGGCTCACTGGTTAGAGGCGGCAGACCTGTAAGCAGAGAACGGCCCGGGACCAGGGTTCAATTCCCGACGCGGCAGGGTCTTGGACCAGGGTCAGCGGGCTCGATAATTCTCGCCTCGGTGCCTACTCTAACCAGGGAACACACTCGGCAACTCTGGGCATTAAGCTTGCCTCATCTCTACAACGGCCCCCCACAGACGCCGGGGATGCCTGGTTTCACCTTGGAGATACCCAGAAGGGACCATCTCACAGGGAAAACCAGGACTGGTTCCCCAGTGGTCTACAGCGCCAGGACACTCGGGTAGAGTAACAGTGCGCTTTACAAGAATCCCACATTTACATTTACATTTCAATTAGTGTATCAAAGTGCACCATTCAGCCACCACATTGGAATCTTTTCACAAAATTATTTTTGATTTTCATTTATATTTATGAATAAATCCACAACTTTGCTTTTGTCGCGGTGTTCTGTTCCATTAAATCAGGAGCGTTTTCAGGGCTGTAAGTCATAAAGTAACATACAGTTATATTAAAATAAAACACACAATCTCAGACAAATGTTGTGCTGTATAGATATCCTATGCCTGTACAGATAAACGTCATTAACGGATAAACAGTATCCCAAATTCTTCTCATTCTGTACATTTATAGGATATATTTCATATGCATATGTTGTGCAACACACATTCAATAGGAGTGTAATGAGTAGTTCTTAAACAATTCGTTGATTAAAAGAAAATACCTCCCAGAGTTTGATTACATACCAATATGCCTCAGTGCAGAGCGAGTTCCACAGCAGTGTATTCAGTCCACATTGAAACGTGAACATAAAGAACTAATCTGTCCAATAATAAGACCGCTCTCAGCCAGGTGACCGAAAGATGTTTTTGTTTTCTCCTTATGATGAATTCACTGAGATTCCCTATATTCTGGGTAGAAATGGACGATGCAGGTATTTCCTGCACCATAAGCACGTCGAACTACCTCGCAAAGTGTAATAATTAAGTTTAATGTTGATGATTTCATTTATAGACTGCAGTTGTCCTCTGAATGGCGTACATGGAGGCACTCTCGTTGTAGTAAAACAGTTGTGGTGCGATTAGGCATTGTTTTGATTTTTTTTAATTGTATTTGCATATTGGTTTTTTTCTCCATATGGTTAAACTGGCCTGGTTTCTCCTTTTTACTCGTAGCTAATTTACTGAATTGTCTGTAGCCATGCAGGCTAGCTAAATCAGTTGTTTATAGGGACTGCAGCAAACACTATCGGCCACACAGGCAGCAAGAAAACGGTTAACATACTCATAGCTTAGAAGAGCAAACTCGCAGAGCACGGAGTTTGGAAGAGCTCAGACGCACAAGAAGCTTGGAAGGAGCACACACAAAGAGCCTGGGAGAGCACACTCACAGCCTGGAAGAGCACACTCACAGCCTGGAAGAGCACACACAAAGAGCCTGGGAGAGCACACTCACAGCCTGGAAGAGCACACACAGGCACAGAGCTTGGAAGAGCACACACAGGGACAGAGCTTGGAAGGACACACACAGGCACAGAGCTTGAAAGAGCACACACCGGCACAGAGCTTGGAAAAGCACACACAGGCACAGAGCTTGAAAGGGCACACACAGGCACAGAGCTTGGAAGGGCACACACAGGCACGGAGCTTGGAAGGGCACACACAGGCACAGAGCTTGGCAGGGCACACACAGGCACAGAACTTGCAAGGGCACACACAGGCACAGAGCTTGCAAGGGCACACACAGGCACAGAGCTTGCAAGGGCACACACAGGCACAGAGCTTGCAAGGGCACACACAGGCACAGAGCTTGCAAGGGCACACACAGGCACAGAGCTTGCAAGAGCACACACAGGCACAGAGCTTGGAAGAGCACACACAGGCACAGAGCTTGGAAGAGCACACACAGGCACAGAGCTTGGAAGAGCACACACAGGCACAGAGCTTGGAAGAGCACACAGGCAAAGAGCTTGGAAGAGGACACACAGGCACAGAGCTTGGAAGAGCACACACAGGCACAGAACTTGGAAGAGGACACACAGGCACAGAGCTTGGAAGGGCACACGCAGGCACAGAGCTTGGAAGGGCGCATACAGGCACAGAGCTTGGAAGGGCACACGCAGGCACAGAGATTGGAAGAGGACACACAGACAAACACAGAGCATGAGCGGCTTCGTGAACTTCTGCCACAAACTTAGATCTGCAGATCCAGACTCCCTGGACTGGCTAAGCTGGGAGGAAATTAAAAAACGGGGGGGAAACTGAAACCATGAACAATTGGGGAAAGTATCTGACATTCTGCGTGGAAAAGTTAGAGCTAGAAGTCGTTTGGAAATCAGGGACAGATAAAGTAAGTTTAAAAAAATCAGCAAACGCGGCAGCAAAATGGAAATCCTTTTTTGAGGACAAAGAGTTACTGGCAAAACGGCGGCATGCCTCGACCATCCTGAACTGCTTCACAACCCCAAAAATACACGCATATTTAACATCCCACTTTAGTGGACATCTAAAAAAGTCTTTTACAGCCTATCGGATGGGGATGCATGTCACAAAGGATTTACTACCGTCCTGGAAATCACCACACCAGACGAATCAATGTCGCCATTGCGGATACAAAACCGAAACACTTGTTCACCTCTTCTGCCTATGTCCGGCCCTGATAAGTCAGACGACTCTTATTGAAACCCATCTTCAATGCTCTAAACGTTCGATCCTGTACACACGCAGTTACAAGCTGGCTCGGTGGCTCCAATATTATTTTAGCATGCCGTGGAGTCAAATTCTTGGCAGTAGCAAGAACACTTTTAGAATCAATAGAACAGGAGGACCATCCAGTTGGTGGGCAAACAGGGCCAGCCTAACCCCAGGACCACACAGGACCCGTCCCTAATCAAAACAAAAGCAGAGAGACAATAATTTTACCAAATTTTAATAAACTTTGTATCGTTATTTTATTATGCGAATTTTGTAACAATTTTAACTAATTATGCAAATAAAACTTTGACTTGACTTGGATGACTACCAATCATAAACATTCATACCAAAAGGAAATCTCGGATGTGGGTGTCATCCAAACCCAAAGGAAATCTTCGATCTGGTTGTCTTCCAAACCCTAAGGAAATCTTGGATGTTGGTATCATCCAAACCAAAAGGAAATCTTGGATGTTGGTATCATCCACACCCAAAGGAAATCTTTGATCTGGGTATCATCCACACCCAAAGGAAATCTTTGATCTGGGTATCATCCACACCCAAAGGAAATCTTCGATCTGGGTATCCTCTAAACCCAAAGGACACCTTTGATCTGGGTATCATCCAAACCCAAAGTACACCTTCGATCTGGATATCTTCCAAACCCAAAGGAAATCATCGATCTGGGTATCATCCACACCCAAAGGAAATCTTGGATGTGGGTGTCATCCAAACCCAAAGGAAATCTTCCACCTGGGTGTCATCCAAACCCAAAGGAAATCTTCCACCTGGGTGTCATCCAAACCCAAAGGAAATCTTCGACCTGGGTGTCATCCAGTGCCTAAGGAAATCTTGGATGTGGGTATCATCCAAACCCAAAGGAAATCTTTGATCTGGGTATCATCCAAACCCAAAGGAAACCTTCGATCTGGGTATCATCCACACCCAAAGGAAATCTTTGATCTGGCTATCATCCAAACCCAAAGGAAACCTTCGATATGGGTATCATCCACACCCAAAGGAAATCTTGGATGTGGGTGTCATCCAAACCCAAAGGAAATCTTCCACCTGGGTGTCATCCAAACCCAAAGGAAATCTTTGATCTGGGTATCGTCCACACCCAAAGGAAATCATTGATCTGGCTATCATCCAAACCCAAAGGAAATCTTAGATCTGGCTATCATCCAAACCCAAAGGAAACCTTCGATCTGGGTATCATCCAAAGGACACCTTCGATTTGGGTATCATCCAAACCCAAAGGAAATCATCGATCTGGGTATCATCCAAACCCAAAGGAAATCTTTGATCTGGGTATCATCCAAACCCAAAGGAAATCTTTGATCTGGGTATCATCCAACCACACCAATTCCCATGCAAAGGGATTATACAAAGATTATTTTCCAACTCACACGCCACAGACGGCCCTAACATAAGACTTAACACAAACACAATCTCACAAACGGGAAAATACACCGTGCAACACAAGACATCACGCACACCCCATACCGCATAAGATCATGCACCTAACAGAAGTGCAACAGTCACCAAAATACAAACTCACATGCGATACTCCTCGATTAAGCGTTGTAAAATACTTAGTTTGGTATGTGACAGTAGTTTCTAAAATCTGTCCAAATATTCGGTGAGCGAACTCTCAATCGAGCCCACTGCCAAAATAGCTCCGGGATGAGTTCACCATCGACTTGGAATATAGTATTAATTCTGATCAACGACATGAACGAACAATCCAAAATAATAAAAATTATGTACCAGGCTTGCGAGCAGCAAATACACCTGCTCCGGGATAAGTAGGTGCACAGACAAACTCCAGACCAAACTTGCCCGTCTCAAATAGTGCTGTGAACATCAGCGCTTGAGATGTTTCCTTCTTTTGCTGACGATCCCTAAAAACATCCACGTCGTACTCTGCTTACGAAAAACTTTCACACATTCTGGCTTACCAGCACCTTAGGTCGCATCAGCATTGCTGAGATACGCGTTGGTCACTACAGCAGGAACGTCTTGCGGCCTCCGTAACCAATGAGTTGCCATTAGAGGAACACATTGACATCACAATCAGGTTGTGCCTACTGTGCTACTTTCAGAATGGCTACATAAGAAAAATATTACCTATGCATCTAGTGACTTCACAACACTTATTCATATGAAGTAAGATGAACGCAAATGAATACGTTTACCTTAGCAGTAATTTCTGCCTTTTATTTCATTTTTTTTTTAAAATTCATATCTTTGATCACAAAAAGAACACAGTCCACTAAACGAAATACCACATTAGTACTTACACAGTGAAAATGAACAACATGAGAATGTGTTTTGACATACAATTACAACTAAACTCATAATAATCAAACATCAATACAAACAAATGAAATGTCACAAAGAACAATCAATATATACACAATACAAAATACAAAGTTGTCATACAAAATGATAAATTAGACAACTAACACCCTTATATTAAGGATAAATCAATTCCACTGAAATATCAGGGACATAAGGGGGTGTATTTGCAATATTTAACCAAGGAGTTGAGTTCCTTTGTCTGCCGACGCGTTTCGAGTGCCGGTTAAATCAATTGCCGCACTTTCATCAAGGCTGGGTTAGTCTTTCTCACGAACAGACTGTTTGTGACAAAAAAGGGGGAGAAGGGATTGAATTTTTATTAAAAAAGCCTTCCCAAAACCCTAATTCTTTCTCTATCTGAACAAGTTAGTGGTCACATACCTGCATTATGCCGGTTTGATGTGACCATCAGCAATATGTGACAAGCAGTGGTTGCCAATTTGCAATAAAGTACATTATAAATGATTTAGCTCATGGGGCATAATTCTTTTGTCTGATAGCTATGTATAGGGGGAAGGAGGGAAAAAGGTTACCTGGTTTTCAATATAGTGTGGCCAAGACGATTTTTAAGCAATAGACAGCAATTGCAGGTCTTTACTTCTGCAAGAGAAATAATACATGCAATTTCGCGGTGTCTGTTTATATAAATTTGAAACGTGACAACTGAGCGCAAGTTATTTACTTACTCTGGGATGGGGGCCCAAAGGCGTGGACCCGCAGAGGAAGTGTTGTGACAATTGGCAGTCCTTCACTCTCTTTAAATATAATTCGTGGCTGCAGGGGCAAAAATGTAAAGGATTTGTAAAAATCGTTTTAGCTGGAAGCACTTAGATGCAAGTGCACAATGTGTGTTGCTCACCTAATACAGCTTCAGGCTCAAGTTTTCAAGTGGGGATCTGCCTCCATTGTTGCTAGCAGCTCGCCAAGCAGATTCACACATCATGTGATGGTGCATCAGTGTCACGTGATACGTTTCTGACCAATCACGGGAGGGGATGGTTAAATTGCATTCACAATGACTTCTGGGAGATGTAGTTCATTGAAGTCATGTATTTCAATTTGTTTGCCCAAAGTAACCATTTCAATTTCACAAGTCGGTTGTGTTTTCCAACATATTGATACCATTCATACTTTGTTAGAGAGACACAAGACCTGAAGCTGACAGCAGCGCCATATATTTGATTACAGCTCATGAGACTTCTAAACTCTATTGAGCTCGCTCATGCAGTTGAGGCCCTGGTTGATGCTATCGAATTTCATAATTAAATATGCCTCTTTCCGCAGTAGAGCGGTCTCAATACATGTAGATTTTGGGTCAATCCATGCAAGAACTGTCCAACGCAGTTCATTTTCGCTGTGCTCAACAGCTAAAAAGTGTTCTACCATAGGCGCTGTCAGGACTTTTCTCCTAATTCGAGATTTATGCTGTGTGATTCTCACATTAATCTGTTGGCTTGTCTTTCCGATATATATTTTATTGCAAGGGCATACCACTGCATAAATGACGTTCTTAGTCTTACAATTTGTGAAACTTTCATGTCTCCATCTCACTCCATTATGTTCAAATGAACTTCCTTCTATAGTAGCGGGGCAGGCCACGCAGTTCCCACACTTGTGGTGTCCACAAATGGGTTTTAAATTCCACTTGGTGATCAAGTCGCTCTTTGGTTTAGGGATGTAGCTGTCTGCTCTTATTATCTGCTGGCCAATGCTGGGATTCTTGCGCATGGCGAAAATGGGATTAGCTAAGGGATGTTCCGAATTTTCAAGCAGATGCCAATTCCTTAAGATAATTTGTCTAAATTTGTTGATATGGGCCCCATATGTTGTGACACATACGAGTTTATCGATTTCTGTCTTTTCCTTTTTCTGTAACAAATTTTCCCTAGGGGTAAACCTTGCTCTTTTTTTGGAATGTTTGAGTTTCTTGGGGTAACCTCTCTTTTCCATTTCCTTACAGAATGACATTGCGTGGTCCTCAAACTCTGCCCGATCTGTACAATTTCTCCTAATCCGCAACAGCTGCCCATAAGGGAGGTTCTCCTTTAGACACTGTGGATGCGAACTTGTGTAGTGAAGTGTAGTGTTCCTGTCTGTCTCTTTTTTATAAAGACTAGTTGTCAATTTTTGGTTATAGGGACATACTGCAACATCAAGGAAAGTCATCCTTGTTTTGCTAGACTCGATGGAAAATGTTATTATCGTTGTGCCTTGAATTCAACCAGTCATGAAAATGATTCAACTCCGTCTGGCTCCCCTGCTACAGTAGCCAGACGTCGTCAATATACCTCAGCCATTGGTGCATGTTGTTTTTAAATGGATTGTTGTTATGTATAAATCTCTCTTCGTACTGGGCCATAGACAGAACCGCCATCTCCGGCGCATAAGGACAACCCATTGCTGTGCCCTTAATCTGTATAAAAAAAGTCACCCTCAAACTTAAAATATTTGTTTCGAAGGGATACTTCAGCCAATGTCATGATAAATGATGTTGGTACCCTGTGTGGTCTCTGCCTCAAATCCAAGTAAAGTTCCATCACTTGGAGTGCCTCATCTTGGGGGATTTGGGTATACAGGGATGTGACATCTAATGTCACCATCATCTGTATGCCATCATCAAATGTTGTTCCCTCCACTTTTGTGATAAAGTCTGTTGTGTCTCTGAGGTAAGATTTGACACTGGGCAAGAATGGTTTAAGAAAAAAATCGATATATTTCGAGACTGGCTCCAGAACAGTCACAGCCCGAAACTATCGGTCTACCTGGAGGCGTTTGGCTATTTTTATGTATTTTCGGTAGAAAATACAGTACCGGGGTTCTTGGTTGTTTTTTATTCAAAAATTGGAATTCTTTTGGACCCAGGAATCCTTCATCTAAACCATTTTTAGTTATTTGTGCAGTTTTGCCCTGTATTTTACAAGTGGGGTCTTCTCTCACCCGTCTGTACCACTCGCGATTCTCAACATGAAGTTTGCCCTCATTTAGATACATGGTGCGGGGCCAGATCACCACTGCCCCGCCCTTATCCGCCTGCTTGATCACAATCGAGGGTCTGCTTTTAGGTCACGAATAGCTGTTAATTGGCCTTTGCTAATATTGTTCTGTACAAAGCCCTTAGTTTTTTCCAATTTAGAGATGGAGGCTAACACTACTTGCTCAAAGGCATAGATTTGTTTTGGTATGTTCTGAGTGGGAGTGAAGTTAGATTTCACTCTTAGGCCAGTCGTCTCTTGACTCCATGTCGGTTCAGTCCGGGAAAGTAGGATTTTAACTGGATCTTGCGGCAAAAATCCAAAGCCTCTAGTTTTAACTTTGTGAAGTCAGTCTGTCTCTTGGGTTCAAACTTTAACCCTAGAGACAGGATCATTTCTTCGTCTTTTGTGAGTTGTTTGTTTGACAGGTTTACAATAGTTGAGTTGTCTAATTTTTGTAGTACGTGCTGCGTGTTCGCATCTCCCAGGGTTGTTTGAATCGGACCCTTGATCCTCCGCCTCTGGCTAAAAAAGGCTTGTACGGAGGCCCTTGTTTAGTTGGATTACCAGGCCTTGAATCAGGTGAAGAGTCAGAGGATGAGGTGTCTGAGAAACCATGAATCGTTTTTTTGATCTACCTTGGAATGTGGTACGAGCTCTTCTTTCTTGAATCTGCCAAAGTATAGAAATCTTCTTTTAGAAAGGGGTAAACCTGTTTTAGTTTGAATGCTTTTGAGTCCCTCTCAAATTGGGAAGTCTTCACATTAATTGTATTGTCTTTGAAGGTTTGAATATCCTTCTCTATCTTTTCAAGTAAGATCTTAGCTTCATCCACTGTTTGTTTATCTGAGATAGACTTAACCAGTTCCTCAATCTTTCTCTTCTTGGCTACACAGTCTCTGCGCAGTCTCAATGGTATGCACCATGAGATCTCGACTGCACTTAGTGTTTATACAACTAAAACCTTTTTTGTATTCATCCATTAAAGAGAGACGCCCAAAACTTCAATTCTGCAGGTATTCTGTCTTCAAGCCACACATGTCAAACGTTTTGTAGGCTGTCTGTCTTCAAGCAACATATGTCTAACGCCATTTCTGTAGACTGTCTGCTGTAATAGACAAAGGTGGGGCATCTAGGACATTGCGTAGGCTTCTCTTCAGACCCCAGCTTGTTTCTCTTAGGTTCTTGTGCAGTTTCTTAGCTTTTCGCACATGTTTTTTTTTTCAATTGTCACCAGTTTTGTAAACAAGACAAGGCCCTTGTAGGTAATCAGTCCAGTAGTGTAGATTGTATAAGTAGGTTTATTCAGTTACAAGTAAGATGGTGAGTATTGCCTCACCGGGAGCATCCTGCTTCTCAGCCCCACTCATTCCAACTGACCGCTCATTCAAACCATGCACTCATGAAGATTCCATTGCATCACACTAACACAGGCTGAGCAGCAGGAACTAAGAGATAACAGAATACAACACTGTTCGCATGATAAAAAGGACAATGCTCTGACCCCTTCGTTTTTAAATATTAAATTGAGTTAACCGTACTTATTGTTTTTTGCTATTGTTTAAGTTACCTTTGATGATATGAAGTCCCATGATGTAGAGGTAACAATGTAGTATGGTGGGAAACCAGTTGCAATAAACAAGGACCCCCTGAGAAGTGAATATATCTCAATTCCTAGGACGGGGTATAATAATGTGAGAGAAAAACTTCCTAGGCAATTATATCAATACAATCAAAAATTAAAAGTATAAAACAGGGAAAATTAGACAAAGAAATCATGTAGAAAACTATGGTATATTTAATTATCAAAATAAAAACATACAATTAATAACAACATTGATTATGCATTTGATCATATCGATAGATATTAATGATAAAGACTGCCACCTTCACACATTTGTGTATATTGTATTAAATAGCAATGAAATGAGTAAATTCAAATGAAGAATGCATAATCAATGTTGTTTTTAAATGTATGTTTTTATTTTGATAATTAAATATACCATATTTTTCTACATGATTTCTTTGTCTAATTTTCCCTGTTTTATACTTTTAATTTTTGATTGTATTGATATAATTGCCTAGGAAGTTTTTCTCTCACGGTATGGTGGGAAACCATCCATGACCGTCTAGATCAAATACACAAAGTAAAGCACGAAGCTGACTTGATGTCCTGATCTTTACAGCACCTCTGAAAGAAACCTCTACCTATCGCGAAGCAGTGAGGTTGTGGATCTGGAGTCTGCCTTGGTCGAGGAATCCAGGACCCAGAAGGACATTGAGAAGGTGTCGCAGATGCTAGAACACGCAAACATTGCGTCCCGGATCACCCACAGGTATGGTCTCTGCTCACTGAAAGAGGCTAGCGTGGATTCGTGGCACTGCGCTCGCTTCACTGGCCCATTCTCTAGACCGTAAGTCTAAATGTAGCTTTATTACACTGTTCAAAGGCCTCACAGGTCATGTTTATTGGTATTGTGGACTTGAGAGTGGTGTGGCTCACTGGTTAGAGGCGGCAGACCTGTAAGCAGAGAACGGCCCGGGACCAGGGTTCAATTCCCGACGCGGCAGGGTCTTGGACCAGGGTCAGCGGGCTCGATAATTCTCGCCTCGGTGCCTACTCTAACCAGGGAACACACTCGGCAACTCTGGGCATTAAGCTTGCCTCATCTCTACAACGGCCCCCCACAGACGCCGGGGATGCCTGGTTTCACCTTGGAGATACCCAGAAGGGACCATCTCACAGGGAAAACCAGGACTGGTTCCCCAGTGGTCTACAGCGCCAGGACACTCGGGTAGAGTAACAGTGCGCTTTACAAGAATCCCACATTTACATTTACATTTCAATTAGTGTATCAAAGTGCACCATTCAGCCACCACATTGGAATCTTTTCACAAAATTATTTTTGATTTTCATTTATATTTATGAATAAATCCACAACTTTGCTTTTGTCGCGGTGTTCTGTTCCATTAAATCAGGAGCGTTTTCAGGGCTGTAAGTCATAAAGTAACATACAGTTATATTAAAATAAAACACACAATCTCAGACAAATGTTGTGCTGTATAGATATCCTATGCCTGTACAGATAAACGTCATTAACGGATAAACAGTATCCCAAATTCTTCTCATTCTGTACATTTATAGGATATATTTCATATGCATATGTTGTGCAACACACATTCAATAGGAGTGTAATGAGTAGTTCTTAAACAATTCGTTGATTAAAAGAAAATACCTCCCAGAGTTTGATTACATACCAATATGCCTCAGTGCAGAGCGAGTTCCACAGCAGTGTATTCAGTCCACATTGAAACGTGAACATAAAGAACTAATCTGTCCAATAATAAGACCGCTCTCAGCCAGGTGACCGAAAGATGTTTTTGTTTTCTCCTTATGATGAATTCACTGAGATTCCCTATATTCTGGGTAGAAATGGACGATGCAGGTATTTCCTGCACCATAAGCACGTCGAACTACCTCGCAAAGTGTAATAATTAAGTTTAATGTTGATGATTTCATTTATAGACTGCAGTTGTCCTCTGAATGGCGTACATGGAGGCACTCTCGTTGTAGTAAAACAGTTGTGGTGCGATTAGGCATTGTTTTGATTTTTTTTAATTGTATTTGCATATTGGTTTTTTTCTCCATATGGTTAAACTGGCCTGGTTTCTCCTTTTTACTCGTAGCTAATTTACTGAATTGTCTGTAGCCATGCAGGCTAGCTAAATCAGTTGTTTATAGGGACTGCAGCAAACACTATCGGCCACACAGGCAGCAAGAAAACGGTTAACATACTCATAGCTTAGAAGAGCAAACTCGCAGAGCACGGAGTTTGGAAGAGCTCAGACGCACAAGAAGCTTGGAAGGAGCACACACACACAGCCTGGAAGAGCACACTCACAGCCTGGAAGAGCACACTCACAGCCTGGAAGAGCACACACAGGCACAGAGCTTGGAAGAGCACACACAGGGACAGAGCTTGGAAGGGCACACACAGGCACGGAGCTTGGAAGGGCACACACAGGGACAGAGCTTGAAAGGGCACACACAGGCACAGAGCTTGGAAGGGGACACACAGGCACAGAGCTTGGAAGGACACACCCAGGCACAGAGCTTGAAAGAGCACACACCGGCACAGAGCTTGGAAAAGCACACACAGGCACAGAGCTTGAAAGGGCACACACAGGCACAGAGCTTGGAAGGGCACACACAGGCACGGAGCTTGGAAGGGCACACACAGGCACGGAGCTTGGAAAAGCACACACAGGCACAGAGCTTGAAAGGGCACACACAGGCACAGAGCTTGGAAGGGGACACACAGGCACAGAGCTTGGAAAAGCACACACAGGCACAGAGCTTGAAAGGGCACACACAGGCACAGAGCTTGGAAGGGCACACACAGGCACAGAGCTTGGAAGGGCACACACAGGCACAGAGCTTGCAAGGGCACACACAGGCACAGAGCTTGGAAGAGCACACACAGGCACAGAGCTTGGAAGAGCACACACAGGCACAGAGCTTGAAAGGGCACACACAGGCACGGAGCTTGGAAGGGCACACACAGGCACGGAGCTTGGAAAAGCACACACAGGCACAGAGCTTGAAAGGGCACACACAGGCACAGAGCTTGGAAGGGCACACACAGGCACGGAGCTTGGAAGGGCACACACAGGCACAGAGCTTGGAAGGGCACACACAGGCACAGAGCTTGGAAGGGCACACACAGGCACAGAGCTTGCAAGGGCACACACAGGCACAGAGCTTGGAAGGGCACACACAGGCACAGAGCTTGGAAGGGCACACACAGGCACGGAGCTTGGAAGGGCACACACAGGCACAGAGCTTGGAAGGGCACACACAGGCACAGAGCTTGGAAGGGCACACACAGGCACGGAGCTTGGAAGGGCACACACAGGCACAGAGCTTGAAAGGGCACACACAGGCACGGAGCTTGGAAGGGCACACACAGGCACGGAGCTTGGAAAAGCACACACAGGCACAGAGCTTGAAAGGGCACACACAGGCACAGAGCTTGGAAGGGCACACACAGGCACGGAGCTTGGAAGGGCACACACAGGCACGGAGCTTGGAAGGGCACACACAGGCACAGAGCTTGGAAGGGCACACACAGGCACAGAGCTTGGAAGGGCACACACAGGCACAGAGCTTGGAAGGGCACACACAGGCACGGAGCTTGGAAGGGCACACACAGGCACAGAGCTTGAAAGGGCACACACAGGCACGGAGCTTGGAAGGGCACACACAGGCACGGAGCTTGGAAAAGCACACACAGGCACAGAGCTTGAAAGGGCACACACAGGCACAGAGCTTGGAAGGGCACACACAGGCACGGAGCTTGGAAGGGCACACACAGGCACGGAGCTTGGAAGGGCACACACAGGCACAGAGCTTGGAAGGGCACACACAGGCACAGAGCTTGCAAGGGCACACACAGGCACAGAGCTTGCAAGGGCACACACAGGCACAGAGCTTGCAAGGGCACACACAGGCACAGAGCTTGCAAGGGCACACACAGGCACAGAGCTTGCAAGAGCACACACAGGCACAGAGCTTGGAAGAGCACACACAGGCACAGAGCTTGGAAGAGCACACACAGGCACAGAGCTTGGAAGAGCACACACAGGCACAGAGCTTGGAAGAGCACACACAGGCACAGAGCTTGGAAGAGCACACACAGGCAAAGAGCTTGGAAGAGGACACACAGGCAAAGAGCTTGGAAGAGGACACACAGGCACAGAACTTGGAAGAGGACACACAGGCACAGAGCTTGGAAGGGCACACGCAGGCACAGAGCTTGGAAGGGCGCATACAGGCACAGAGCTTGGAAGGGCACACGCAGGCACAGAGATTGGAAGAGCACACACAGGCACAGTGCTTGGAAGAGCACACACAGGCACAGTGCTTGGAAGAGCACACACAGGCACAGTGCTTGGAAGAGCACACACAGGCACAGTGCTTGGAAGAGCACACACAGAGCTTGAAAGGGCACACACAGGCACAGAGCTTGGAAGAGCACACAGAGCTTGGAAGAGCACATACAGGCACAGAGCTTGGAAGAGCACGCACAGAGCTTGGAAGAGCACACACAGGCACAGAGCTTGGAAGAGCACACACAGAGCTTGGAAGAGCACACGCAGGCACAGAGCTTGGAAGGGCACAGAGCTTGGAAGGGCACAGAGCTTGGAAGGGCACAGTGCTTGGAAGGGCACAGTGCTTGGAAGGGCACAGTGCTTGGAAGGGCACACACCTTGGAAGGGCACACAGCTTGGAAGGGCACACACAGGCACAGAGCTTGGAAGGGCACACACAGGCACAGAGCTTGGAAGGGCACACACAGGCACAGAGCTTGGAAGGGCACACCCAGGCACAGAGCTTGGAAGAGCACACACAGGCACAGAGCTTGGAAGAGCACACGCAGGCACAGAGCTTGGAAGAGCACACGCAGGCACCGAGCTTGGAAGAGCACACGCAGACACAGAGCTTGGAAGGGCACACACAGGCACAGAGCTTGGAAGGGCACACACAGGCACAGAGCTTGGAAGGGCACACACAGGCACAGAGCTTGGAAGAGCACACACAGGCACAGAGCTTGGAAGCGCACACACAGGCACAGAGCTTGGAAGCGCACACACAGGCACAGAGCTTGGAAGCGCACACACAGGCACAGAGCTTGGAAAAGGGCACACGCAGGCACAGAGCTTGGAAGAGGGCACACGCAGGCACAGAGCTTGGAAGGGCACACACAGGCACAGAGCTTGGAAGGGCACACACAGGCACAGAGCTTGGAAGAGCACACACAGGCAGAGAGCTTGGAAGGGCACACACAGGCAGAGAGCTTGGAAGGGCACACACAGGCAGAGAGCTTGGAAGGGCACACACAGGCAGAGAGCTTGGAAGGGCACACACAGGCAGAGAGCTTGGAAGGGCACACACAGGCAGAGAGCTTGGAAGGGCACACACCGGCACAGAGCTTGTAAGGGCACACACCGGCACAGAGCCTGGAAGGGCACACACCGGCACAGAGCCTGGAAGGGCACACACAGGCACAGAGCTTGGAAGGGCACACACAGGCACAGAGCTTGGAAGAGCACACACAGGCACAGAGCTGGGAAGAGCACACGCAGGCACAGAGCTGGGAAGAGCACACGCAGGCACAGAGCTGGGAAGAGCACACGCAGGCACAGAGCTGGGAAGAGCACACGCAGGCACAGAGCTTGGAAGGGCACACGCAGGCACAGAGCTTGGAAGGGCACACGCAGGCACAGAGCTTGGAAGGGCACACGCAGGCAGAGAGCTTGGAAGGGCACACGCAGGCAGAGAGCTTGGAAGGGCACACGCAGGCACAGAGCTTGGAAGGGCACACGCAGGCACAGAGCTTGGAAGGGCACACGCAGGCACAGAGCTTGGAAGGGCACACGCAGGCACAGAGCTTAGAAGGTCACACGCAGGCACAGAGCTTGGAAGGGCACACGCAGGCACAGAGCTTGGAAGGGCACACGCAGGCACAGAGCTTGGAAGGGCACACGCAGGCACAGAGCTTGGAAGAGGACACACAGACAAACACAGAGAGCGTGGAGGAGCACACACAGACACAGAGCGTGGAGGAGCACGCACAGACACAGAGCATGGAGGAGCACGCACAGAGCCAGAGCTTGGAAGAGCACGCACAGAGCCAGAGCTTGGAAGAGCACGCACAGAGCCAGAGCTTGGAAGAGCACGCACAGAGCCAGAGCTTGGAAGAGCACGCACAGGCCCAGTGCGTGGAAGAGCACGCACAGGCACAGAGCGTGGAAGAGCAGGCACAGCGCGTGGAAGAGCTAGTACAGGCACAGAGCGTGGAAGAGCACGCGCAGGCACAGAGCGTGGAAGAGCACGCGCAGGCACAGAGCGTGGAAGAGCACGCGCAGGCACAGAGCGTGGAAGAGCACGCGCAGGCACAGAGCGTGGAAGAGCACGCGCAGGCACAGAGCGTGGAAGAGCACGCGCAGGCACAGAGCGTGGAAGAGCACGCGCAGGCACAGAGCGTGGAAGAGCACGCGCAGGCACAGAGCGTGGAAGAGCACGCGCAGGCACAGAGCGTGGAAGAGCACGCGCAGTGCGTGGAAGAGCACGCACAGTGCGTGGAAGAGCAGGCACAGACACAGAGCTTGGAAGAGCAGGCACAGACACAGAGCTTGGAAGAGCAGGCACAGACACAGAGCTTGGAAGAGCAGGCACAGACACAGAGCTTGGAAGAGCAGGCACAGACACAGAGCTTGGAAGAGCACGCACAGGGACAGAGCTTGGAAGAGCACGCACAGGCACAGAGCCTCGAAGAGCACGCACAGGCACAGAGCCTGGAAGAGCACACACAGGCACAGACACAGAGCTTGGAAGAGCACGCACAGGGACAGAGATTGGAAGAGCACGCACAGGCACAGAGCTTGGTAGAGCACGCACAGGCACAGAGATTGGAAGAGCACGCACAGGCACAGAGCTTGGTAGAGCACGCACAGGCACAGAGCGTGGAAGAGCACGCACAAGCACAGCTTGTAGAGCACGCACAGGGACTTAGCTTGGAAGAGCACGCACAGGCACAGACACAGAGCTTAGAAGAGCACGCACAGGGACAGAGCTTGGAAGTGCACGCACACACAGAGCTTGGAAGAGCACTCCGGCACAGAGCTTGGAAGAGCACACAGGCACGGAGCTTGGAAGAGCACGCGCAGGCACAGAGCGTGGAAGAGCACGCGCAGGCACAGAGCGTGGAAGAGCACGCGCAGGCACAGAGCGTGGAAGAGCACGCGCAGGCACAGAGCGTGGAAGAGCACGCGCAGGCACAGAGCGTGGAAGAGCACGCGCAGGCACAGAGCGTGGAAGAGCACGCGCATGCACAGAGCGTGGAAGAGCACGCGCAGGCACAGAGCGTGGAAGAGCACGCGCAGGCACAGAGCGTGGAAGAGCACGCGCAGGCACAGAGCGTGGAAGAGCACGCGCAGGCACAGAGCGTGGAAGAGCACGCGCAGGCACAGAGCGTGGAAGAGCACGCGCAGGCACAGAGCGTGGAAGAGCACGCGCAGGCACAGAGCTTGGAAGAGCAGGCACAGACACAGAGCTTGGAAGAGCAGGCACAGACACAGAGCTTGGAAGAGCAGGCACAGACACAGAGCTTGGAAGAGCAGGCACAGACACAGAGCTTGGAAGAGCAGGCGCAGACACAGAGCTTGGAAGAGCAGGCGCAGACACAGAGCTTGGAAGAGCAGGCGCAGACACAGAGCTTGGAAGAGCAGGCGCAGGCACAGAGCTTGGAAGAGCAGGCGCAGGCACAGAGCGTGGAAGAGCACGCGCAGGCACAGAGCGTGGAAGAGCACGCGCAGGCACAGAGCGTGGAAGAGCACGCGCAGGCACAGAGCGTGGAAGAGCACGCGCAGGCACAGAGCGTGGAAGAGCACGCGCAGGCACAGAGCGTGGAAGAGCACGCGCAGGCACAGAGCGTGGAAGAGCACGCGCAGGCACAGAGCGTGGAAGAGCACGCGCAGGCACAGAGCGTGGAAGAGCACGCGCAGGCACAGAGCGTGGAAGAGCACGCGCAGGCACAGAGCGTGGAAGAGCACGCACAGGCACAGAGCTTGGAAGAGCAGGCACAGGCACAGAGCCTGGAAGAGCACACACAGGCACAGACACAGAGCTTGGAGCTTAGAAGAGCACGCACAGGGACAGAGATTGGAAGAGCACGCACAGGGACAGAGATTGGAAGAGCACGCACAGGGACAGAGATTGGAAGAGCACGCACAGGCACAGAGCTTGGTAGAGCACGCACAGGCACAGCGTGGAAGAGCACCCACAAGCACAGCTTGTAGAGCACGCACAAGCACAGCTTGTAGAGCACGCACAGGGACTTAGCTTGGAAGAGCACGCACAAGCACAGCTTGTAGAGCACGCACAGGGACTTAGCTTGGAAGAGCACGCACAGGCACAGAGCGTGGAAGAGCACGCACAGGCACAGACACAGAGCTTAGAAGAGCACGCACAGGGACAGAGCTTGGAAGAGCACGCACACACCGAGCTTGGAAGAGCACTCACAGGCACAGAGCTTGGAAGAGCACTCACAGGCACAGAGCTTGGAAGAGCACTCACAGGCACAGAGCTTGGAAGAGAACTCACAGGCACAGAGCTTGGAAGAGCACACACAGGCACAGAGCTTGGAAGAGCACGCACAGGCACAGAGTTGGAAGAGCACGCACAGGCACAGACACAGAGCTTGGAAGAGCACGCACAGGGACAGGGATTGGAAGAGCACGCACAGGCAGAGCTTGGAAGAGCACGCACAGGCACAGAGCTTGGAAGAGCACGCACAGAGCGTGGAAGAGCACGCACAAGCACAGATTGTAGAGCACGCACAGGGACTTAGCTTGGAAGAGCACGCACAGGCACAGAGCTTGGAAGAGGACGCACAGGCACAGAGCTTGGAAGAGGACGCACAGGCACAGAGCTTGGAAGAGCACACACAGGCACAGAGCTTGGAAGAGCACGCACAGGCACAGAGCTTGGAAGAGCACACTCAGGCACAGAGCGTGGAAGAGCACACTCAGGCACAGAGCGTGGAAGAGCACAAACAGGCACAGAGCTTGGAAGAGCGCACACACAGACACACAGGGTTTGGAAGAGCCCCGGCACCCATATAGATTGAAAGAGCACACACACAAACCACTGAGCACAGTGGCACACTACCAAGTATTACAAAGTACGAGACGGGCTGCCTTTCTGCCATGCCATATTCAGTATGTAATGGTAATGGGCAAAATAATGCATTATTGTGCTTTTGTTGATGAATAGGTAAAGCCCATTTAAAGGAAGTGAATGTATGTTTTGTCACTTGTGAAGTCATTTGTGGCTACAAATAATGCCATTGTCATTCCTCGATACCTCGCTTACATCCCTTGTTGGCAAATGTATTCTCTGGCGAGCTATAATTTTTCCGAATCTAACTTGCTCTCGTTTTATGTCTCCCAGAGTCTCACATAAATGCAGTTACAATACAATACAATTGAAAATGGGAATTCTTTTGACATCAAAGGTCATATTCAGACTTTCATCGTATGCATTTGGGTCACTGCACTGCACCCGGTGGGATTTATTTAAATGGACCAGCACTTGGCTAATAAACCCAGTTTCCAATTGTGCAATTTAAAATTTGTTGTACAAATTCATATTTGCTACACTAGTGCCCCTATCAATACTTTATGCATATCGGAATCACTCCTAGCATCCTAATGTGAAATTCATGCATAAAATGGGAGTGGCGAAATCCCACTAGTCCTCCCAACCAAATAACTTGGCAATCACAATACCTTGATACAATTTGATTTGATTTATATGGGATTTATGTACATTGATGTATATTTAAAATTTGAGAGTACTTAAGGTTTTAGAGTCATTAAATCGGTATGGACAAAGGTGTGAGCTACAAAGAAACAGGATTTCTTGTTACATCCAAACTTGGGACAGGATATTTTAGGGTTCTACCGCCTGAAAACCTAACCATAAACCGCCCTGAGTTTGAAACACCTCTAATCGGTACAATTTTCACTTGACCCGATTGTGTTGTCATAAGCTGTGCTGGAAGTCTGTCTCGAACTATAACTGATATATACTGTCCCAGCTCCTTGGGCTTTTTAAGATCTGCCAGCGGCTCTAAAACGTGCCAAGGCCCTGTTTGCACAGTGATTAAACCAGGCGCTGTTTTCAGTCCAATAGTGGCTTAAACCTGTAAGCAGCAGGGTGTGAATCTAAAGCCTTATTTCTCATCTTTTTCTAGTGAGCAGACCGATGTTGATCAGCTCCAACAGCTGGAAACCAAATCAAAGGCCACCTTGGCATCTCTTGAAGAGCGAGAGCGCCAGCTCAGGGCAGAGGAGGAGCGGCTAAACCAGCAACTAGAAGCTGCGCAGGCCTCCCTTGCAAACGTGCGTGAGCTGCAGCGTGCAGGTAAGGCATGTGAGACGGCCTCCCATCAGCAGGTCCACTTCCACAAACATGTTAATGGTCATTTTAAGACTGGCCTATTGTTCGACCTGGTATCTTTGGTGCATTTTTCCCCTGTCTTTTTGCTTCTGACCTCCTGTTTTTTACTCTGTGCTGAATGTCATTTTTGCTGGTTTTAGGACTGAGCCCTTTACCACTGCTAACCTGTGCTAAAGTGCAAGTACTTTCTGTGTGAATTGTATTTGTGATTGGTTTATCCATGATTGGCATATTTGGTTTACTAATAAGTCCGTAGTAAAGTGCGCAAGGGGTGCCCAGGGCCTTTAAATCAAATGCTACTAGTGGGCCTGCAGCATTGATTGTGCCACCCACATGAGTAGCCCTGAAACATATCTCAGACTTGCCACTGCAGTGTCTGTGAGTGCAGTTTTAAACTGCCATGTCGACCTGGCCATTGCAACCACTTGACAGGCCCAAACCTTCCTTTTTAGGTCGAGGACTCCGTCGCACTGGGTAAGCAGTGGGCGGAGCTCCGAAGATTTTATGTTTTAGTGTAGGGGGCTTGAACCCGCCCCTCTTCTCCATTGGCTGGCCTAGTAAATGCTGGCCAGCCATTGGAGGAGAGGGGCGTCACTCGCTTTAAGCCCTGTCTTTTGGAGATTCGGGGGCGTGTTTTTTAGGTTCTTTCTATCTGTGACGTCATCTGTCACTCAAACCTAAAAAACACGCCCACGTTTCTCCGAGGCGAGGCAGAAATGGCTCGGAGAAACACACGGCCATTTTGGGATTCGGGGGCGTGTTTTTTAGGTTTGAGTGACGGATGACATTACAGATAGAAAGAAGCTAAAAAACACGCCCCCGAATCCCAAAATGGCCGTGTGTTTCTCCGAGGCATTTGTGCCTCGCCTCGGAGAAACGTGGTCGTGTTCATGGCGTGGAGCAGTGATTTGTGGACAGTACGGCTCTCCGCGCACTGCTGGCTCAGCAGCCTGCCCCACGGACTCGGGGTCCGCAACGTTTGTTTTCCCCGCCTGGATCCAAGTTTGCGCCGCGTACCCCTGCCGTACTTCCCTGCGTCTGGTACGCTTCTCATAGAGTGTGTGCCACTGCTAAAGTTTCGAACTGACCCACACGCGGCGTACTTTCATCTGGCTGCATCGTACCCCTGCTGCTCCGCGAAGAGAAGGGTACGCTTCGTCCTCTTTACTTCAGGAAGAACTGTACGCTGGGAGCTGTGCGCTGCGCGCTGCGTACGCTCCCTGCACTGATTTCCCCGTTAGCTCTGTACGCTGTGTACACCAGGTTAATATTGAACTATGCCCTGAGACCTAGGCGAACGGTACGTCACGTACCTCTGCCTGGGCGCATTAGAACTGTATGCTAAGACCAAAAGCATTAAACTGTACGCTGTGATTTTAAAGCAGAGAACTGTACGCATCGCATCGACAGAACGAATATGTGCGCTGCGAACCGCCTGTACTGTCTGCCGCGTACTCCTGAGTCCCTGTGTTGCAAGCAGTACGCCCCATACCGCGAGATGCGTGAGTATCGGTAGGGCCTTTGTTTTTCCCGTTCGAAGCGCACCAGAGCGCTACGAAGCGCACAGCCTGCTCCAACATGGCCAAAAGTAGCTAAAACCCTGCATCCCGTGTTGTTGACACTAAAGAAGTTGCTGACACGCTGCATCAAGTGTTTTTGGGACTTAGACGTGTTGGAAACCTGCACTTCGGGCATTCCAAAAGGAATACTATTGCAAAAGTATTGGGGCCCGCCTTTCAACGTCCAACATTGTGACGCCCTTTCCGCCACACTGGACGTCTGCAGGCCTCTCTCTTGCCCTTGTATGACAGGGCCTTGTTTCAGCGTCCACTTCAGCTTTGTACATTTTTAGATCTTTTGCGTTTATTTTTCAGCTTTCCACGTAGACGGAAGAAGTAAGCCTGGGCACAGGCCTCCCATTTTCCGAGAGCCCACTCCCAACCTCCCACCACCTATAAAGTGATCTCTGGTTCTTCCCCCTTCTCTTTAGCTCAACCTCTTTCTGCGTACCTCTACCCCTGACTCTCGCTCTTTCTACCTATCCTTACTTTACCTCCCCACTCTCTCTCCTTTGCCTCTGCGCCTCTATCATTTTCTTCCAAACCCCCTACGTATGTATCTCCACCTTTCCACACCTCTTTCTCCGCCATTTTCCTCTACCTACCCTTACTAATGTTTACTTACCTCTGTCTACCTCCACTAACTTACTCTTCACATCATCTCCCTCTACCTTGGCTCTCTCATCTTTCTACCTCTCGATATTGTATTACCTTATCTCTCTATCTCACAATAAATAAATTGCAGCTCTTCTCTATCTACCTTTGAGTGTCCCCTCTCTGTACCACCCTCTAGCCCCCATCTCTGCCTCACCGACCTGTCTCACACCTCTGTCCTTAGGTTACCTCAGGTCTTCTAACTCACGCCCCCTATATCTTCATGTATCCACTCCCATCTCGCCTCTGGCTTTCTCACATCTCGTCAGCACCCTTGACCTCTCGCAGGTACACTTCTATGTACCTGACCTCTGTCACTCACTATCATGACCTTACTGTGTCACTGTTCTCTTTGCACCTCACCGCACTGTTCCCATCTCACTGCCTCACCTCTCTCTCAATCTCATCTTTTCTTTTAACTCTCCTCTTTTCATCTCACTTTACCTCACCTCTCCCCGTCCTTCTAGTCCCACTCTTTCACTCCCCACCCCACCCCCTTCATCTCCATCTCATTCCTCTCTTCCTCACGTCACTCACTCTTATCTGTGTACCCCACCTCTCTCACAAGGTATTCTCTATATTTGTCTAACCTTTATTCGCAGCCTCACCTCTCCACCTCCCTAACTCTCCTCTCACTACCTTCCTCCCCTGTTGCTACCTCTTTCTCTACAGCAACCCTTTATTCAGTAGAGGGACGCTTTACATTATTAGAAATTAAATATTATTTTCCTTCTCTTGGCTCCTCTTACGAACAGTGAAACAAACTCGGCAGTGATTTTAAGACTGTCCACTGGTTTAGGAAACATAAATAAAAGTTGCTTGTGTGGTGTCCAATGTTGCCTTTGTGGTCTTCAACTGAGACTCCTTACCGTCTAACTACACCCTTCGTCGTGTGACATCACCAGCAGTTATGAGGGTGTTTCAAGTCAGAAGGAACATGGCTTTCAAATGTTTAATATCCATGTGTAGGTGGCTCTATGTGAATGCCTCTGTGTGGGTGGCTCTGTATGTGTGTGTGGGTAGCTTTGTGTGTGTGGCTCTTTGTGGGTGTAAATGCAAGAGGTCATGCATTTGCGAGCGATTAAGCTATTGGCATTGTAAATGACAATGCCATTTATTTAACGATTAAGCTATTGGCAATGTTAATGACAATGCCATTTATTTATGATTACAAAGAAAAAAAAAAGTCATGAGCAATGCCAATAGCTCTACCTTTAATAATGCCGAGACCATTGCATTGTAAATGCTTGTTACTACATGTAAGGCACCAAGGTAGCCCCATGGTCAGGGTGCCATGTCTCTAAAAGTAGGACATTTATTTTTACATTTTATTTTTTATTTGACAGAGTTTTATATAGAGTGAACTAGACCAGAATCGGGTATCAGAACGCTTTACATAGCACCAGTTGCATTACATGATTTGCCCGGAATCACAGGATGTTCAGCGTCATTGCTGAGACTCGAACCCAGTTCCCCATATTCGAGGTCGACCGCCCTAGCCATTAGGCCAACTCCTCTCCCCAATTTCTCCTCCTCTCCGCATTTTCTGGTAGTGAAATACTGCTAATTTCTTTTTTCACTACAGCAAGGCCTATTTCTCCCATAGGTTTTAATTGGAGCTACCCTACAGCACATTACAAGTGTATTTTCCAATTGGGAACAGATAGAGATTTGGAGTTTGGGGTCTGAACTCCTCATTTAAAAGTACAACTTATGATGACGTTGGTTGTTAAATTGAATGTTTGAAAATGCCACTTTTAGAAAGTGGTCATTTTGTTGCTTTACCGTTCTGTGTCTCTGCATGTCTGTGAAATCCACATCTTGGTTTGGTCGACAGTTGGTCTCTTGTACATTCACTGTAGACAGTTACACAAAGAGAACAAAGGTGTGCCTTGCATATCCTGATGGGCCATCAATAGGCTGATGGGCCTTCCTGAGCTACAGTGGTGGGATGAGTTGTCACTGACACCTGAATAGGGCTGTGCCTGTCCTCACACAAAGCGGTCTCTAACCCCCCCACCCCCCCCCCGTAATGTGTCTGGAGCCAGGTCAGGAAAGGTAAGGTCTTGTGCACTAATAAGACTTTCTTTTGAAGTTTGCCTACTTCTAAGGCAGAAACTGGTATAAAAACTGGAGCTGTGGCCCCATAACTTCAGAAAATGTCTGGACTAAATGACATATTGCCAGAAAGAAGAGCTGGATGCTGTAGGAGCGACTGACACTCTGCATTTTGCTTTGTTGTGCTAGCCTGCTGCTTGATGCTTCTGTCCTGGGAGTGAAAGGACTGGACTTTACTTTCTTCAAGGTTCTGCAAGGATTTGTGCATGCTTGCCTCCTGTTAAGAAGTATAACTGCCATCAAACACTTCACCTACCAGTACCTGGGCTTTTCTGCTTAGAGCCTTGACTTGCTATGTGGTGCCAAATCCATTTCCTGGGTCCTTGGAAATAAATCTAGTGAAAAAATCAATGCATCGCCTCTCAGCACCAATTTTTTCGACGCAGCACCGCTGTGCAGCTGAAGAATCAAAAATTTGCTAGCATTCGCGCCAAGAATTTTCAATTCTATTAAGGACACGGAGGCGAGGATTATGCTTCTCAATCTTTACTGCAATAAACACAGCAGCCAATGAAAATGTTTATTTTCATAAAAACCAGTAAAACAAACTACATTTCCCATGAGTACACATGAGTATAGGCACGCCCCCATAGTCCATAAGAACCCCTTGCGTGCTCCCATCATCCTCTTTCTTTGAGGCGAACCAAGTCCAACAATAACTTGAATAAGATCATAACTCCTCCAACATGGAAGAAACAAGGTTTCAGGCCAAACATCCTGCCGTCCGTCGTCGATCAGTCCGACTTCTTATCTGATCCTGAAAAAAAGGAAATAACACCACTGTAATCACTGTATAATTGGGTGGGCAAGCTTATTACTGTAAACTAAGCCGGGTGGGATAATCCTCGCCTCCGTGTCCTTAATAGAATTGAAAATTCTTGGCGCGAATGCTAGCAAATTTTTGATTCTATTACAGGACTGGAGGCTTCAGATTATGATAGTTTAACGCTCTTTAAAAACCACAGAAATAATATCACCCACCGGCTTATAATAAAACTTCTTAAACGTTGATTCTGAAGACCAATCTGCACAACGCATAATGTCTTGGATATTAGATGCCAAACTATAAGCTTTCGACGCCATAGCGCCTATCACTGAATGAGCACCAAAGATCTGTGTATCAATACCCGCTTCTTGCATTATGAAGCGAAGCCATCTGCCAATCGTGGCAGCCACCACTGGTCTAAAAGGTTTTTGCAAAGCAATCAATAATTGCGAACAACCTTGAGGCCTCAAGGCCTTTGTACAATCCTCATATGCCTTTAAACATTGGACTACACATAGTTTCTCATTTTCAGGGAATGCATTATAATCAATGTGTCGTGACAATGTCTTGGTACGACCTGTAATACAGAAAGAAACCCCTTCTGGGGTAAACACTCTACCTGTAACGTCGAGTGCTCTCACATCCGAAGACCCCCTGCAAGACGATAGACAGAGCAACATGGCAAGTTTGGCAGACAACTCTTTCCTATACAAAAGTGCATTAGTAGGCCATCTGTTAAACAAAGAGATGACTAAAGAGACATCCCACAGACCCGTATATTTGGGTTTAGGGGGATTAGCAACCCTAATCCCTTTCAGTAACTTGCAAACCACCGGATGCATGCCTACCGGTTTCCCGTCTCTGAGCATGCCCCGCAGAAACGGCTGAACGGAAATTATTTACTGACCGATCAGCCAGACCGTCAGCTGCTTTCTCCGACAGGAAGTTAAACACGTGGGGTAACTGCCCCCACGGGATCCACCTGTCTTTCCACGCACCAATCCACCCAGTTCTTCCAGGCCGCGGAATAACGCTTCCTGGTAGATGGTGCCCATGCCTGCTTGATGAATTCTGAAGCTTTGCTCGAAACTCCTTGCAATTGCTACTGTTCCCTGAAAGCCTCCATGCCATCAGCGTTAGCCTGCCCTCCAACAGCAACGGGTGCTGCTCCTGACGAGGGCCCTGCAACAGCCACTCCGAGTCCGGCAGTAGCCGGGGGCGATTGCAGCTCCACTGCAACAACTTGGGGAACCAAGCTTTCGACGTCCACCACGGTGTCACCATGACTACTTCCGCCCGTTGTCTGATCACCTGTGTCATTACCCTGGGGATTAACAAGAACGGGGGAAAGGCATACTGAATCCCCTGCGACCAATCATGGAGAAAGGCATCGGTTGCAGTCGCCATCGGATCTGGCCTCCAGCTGAAGAACCTGGGAATCTGATAGGTCAGCCTGGAGGCAAAGAGGTCCGTCTGAAACGGGCCCTAAAGTGTCTGTAACCATTGAAACACTTGGGGAAGCAGCTTCCAGTCGCTGTAATCCCTGAGGTGCCTGGAATTCCAGTCCGCTACCTGGTTGGACTGCCTCGGGATATACTCTGCTACCACTGAGATCTGATTCTCGAGACAATAGTGCCAAAAGTCCTTGGCCATCTGGACAAGAAGCGACGACCTCGTGCTGCCCAACTTGTTGATATACCTCACTGCTGAGACATTGTCCAGTCGCAGGAGGATGCAGCAAGAGGTCTGCCTCGGGGATAACGTGCGAATCGCAAACGACCCTGCGAGCAGTTCTAAGCAATTTGTGTAGCGATAGTTCTTGCATTGACCATCTGCCGCCTGTGGATATATCTCCGCAGCGAATGCCCCAGCCCCATCTGCTGGCATCTGATTCGATCACCACCTCTGGCTGTGATCCGAAGATCGCCCTGCCGTTCCAGGCCTCTACGTGACCGAGCCACCACAGTAACTCCGTTCGGACTTCTTCCGACAGTGGAATGGAGTCCGTGTAAGATAGTCCTCTCTGAATCGAGGAGGCCAAAATTCCCACTACCCTGGCAATCGCTTTCAATGTAACGGTCTGGCTGTCCAACAACTTCACAATTTCTCTTTTCAAGTCCCTCAATTTCACCTGAGGTAGACACAGTTGTGCCGCCTGGGAGTCTATCGTGAACCCCAGGAAGTCTATCACCTGTGTCGGCACCATTACCGGCTTCTTCTGATTTATCACAAAACCTAAGCTTTGAAGCAGCGTCGTCGTCATGACCAAATGCTGCTCGAGCGTGGATTGGCTCTGAGCCAAGATCAAGATGTCGTCTAGGTAAATTATAAGTCTGACCCCTCTCTCTCTGAGGTGGGCCACCACTGGCTTCATCACCTTGGTGAAGCACCAGGTTGCTGAGGAGAGCCCGAAAGGAAGAGACAAATATTCGTAACACTGGCCTTTCCAGAGAAACTGCAGGAACCTGCAGGGTGGAGGAAAAATTGGTATGGACAGATATGCGTCTTTTGAGGTCCAATCGGACCAACCAATCTCACTCCTGCAACAAATCCGCAAGCAGATGGATACCTTCCATCTTGAAATGGTTGTAAGTAAGGTATTGGTTGAAATCCTTGTGGTTGAGCACTAACCTGTTGCCCCCTTTCTTCTGAACAATAAAGACGTTGCTGCAGGACCCGAGAGGTCCGCCTAGGCATTGAACAATCGCTCGCTCCTGCAGCAAGTCTGCAATTTCTTCCTCTATGAAACTGTGATCTTGTTGGGAAAAATGGAGAATCGGTGGAGGAAACGCTTGTGTGGGATGAGAATAAAACTCCAACTGAAACCCCTGAACGGTCTGCAATACCTAAGCATCCTGAGTCAGGGCCTCCCACTGAGGAAGACAATGTTGTGTTCGACCCCCCAAGGGCAGTAGAGAGATATCTTGTACACTCACCTGTACTTTGCTGTGACTTGAAATTCGCCCTGTTACCCGATTGGAAACGACCTCTGTTGAAGCGTCTACGGGATGGGTAAAAGGTACCTCCACGGGTGGAGTCCCACTCTCCTCTTCCGCGACCATAGACGCCGCGCTGCAGGCCTTGCTGGAAGCCTCGGCCTGACGAGCGGCCCCCGCCTCGCCCGGCCCTGTTGAAAACACCCTGGTTTAGGGTTCTTTTGATATCGCTCTAGCCTTTGTTCAGTGCGGTGAATGTCCCAACATATTTCGAAACATCCTTGACTAACTGGTCACCGAACAAGTGACCACCCGCCAGCGGACCTGGCTCTGCCTCCGCCAACTCAGCCAGGTTACTGTCCATTCTTAGGAGCAAGGACTTGCGTCTCTCCGAGGAGATCACACAGTTTGCGTTTCCAATGAGGCAGATAGCGCGCTGGGTCCAGCCTGCCAAAATGTCCGGGTCAATTGGCTTCGCCCCTTCCTTGGCCGCCAAAGCCATCTCCAATATTTTCGCTAGGGGACCCACAACGTCGAGCATTTTATCTTGGCAACCTCGCCAAGCACGGTCCAACCCACGTTTGGGGTCTTTAGAGAATTTCTTCAGGAAGGTGAGCATGCTGGCATCGATCTCCGGAGTCTCTGCCACGTTGTCTGGCAGTTCCGGACATGGACATTCTGATTTTAATCGATTACAGACTTCTCTAGAGAAGCTTTTCCGCAAGTTTTCGTGGAGGTAATCCGACACTGCAGGGGGTGGAATCCAATCCGAGGACCGGGGATGCATAATGTCCGAGGGATCAAAGGTGAAAGGAGTATTGACCTGCTCTGCTGAAGCTTTGGGTGCAACTTTGGCCTTCTTAGGAGGAGGAGGTGGTTCCTCCGAGGTATCAGTGTCAGTGTCTGTGTTGGTGGTAGTCGTATCCGTATCCACCGGAGCAGGACGCTTAGCTTTCGCCCTACCACGTGCGTAGGTGTGTTCTGCCATACCTGTCGCTGGCAAGGCTGCCAGAGTCTGAGAATGCGGGCAGTCTTTCTGGGTATTCGCGCTCGTGGCGGTAGACGAGGATTCCCCCTTCTTCGGTTTCTTCTTTTTGTCATACCCATGACGCTTAGCAAAGCCCTCTAGTTGTTTCCTAATAGGGCGTAGAGCCACAGCTAGTGCCTGCTGCACAGTTTGAGGAACTTTAGTTTCCATGGCTTTATTTACTGAAGCCTGGACCGAAGCATCTAAGGCTTCAACAATGTTGTCCTCTAAAACAGCCTCCTGCTGTCCATCACCAATTTCCTCCTCTCCTCCATAGTATTCTTCAGGGTCCTGGGCCCACTCTTCCATACTGATAATGCTTGGATTGATATCTCACAGGGACAATCCTCTTCTGTCCACACTCAGGAGGGGTAATGGGGGTGGGGTCAGCCCACAGCACACTTGTCACATTTGTAATGTTACCCAAACCCCCTCAGCAATGCTGTAATCAGTATGGTCAGTGACCTTGGCCAAAGTATCCCAGCAGCATGTGCACACTCAACAAGGCCTCTATTTTACAACCTGTACACACTTGATTAGACAGGCGATCACACAAGGAGCCTGCCGGTGTGGAGAACGCACAGCCAATGCGTTCCGTGTCTGCCTGGGAATCGCGCCGAGGCGCGCAGCCCAAACGTGACCAAAATCCAACCAAAAACAAGCCCAAATTGGTCGCGTTTGGGCGTGCGTCGGCCGTGAGTCACCTGGTCCTAGCGTGCAGGGCGTATCAGGGAAGCCCAACGCGCGCCGAAGCGCTACCGGAGAATGGGCTCTACTGAACAAAGCGACCGGCTCCCTGCCGGTCAGAGACCGTGCAATAGACGTGCCCGGAGCGCGAGTGTCAAAGGAACGTCTGAAACCGACGAAGAGCCCACAATGCAAATATGAGGCTCCTAAGAGCCGTGGAGCGCGGCAACAAGCTCAACAATCTCCTTAAGAATGTACCAACTTCTAAACCAGATTCCCCAAGGTAAAACCTTTAAATGTTATCAAAACGACAAGCAGTCAAGTAATGAAGCACAAAAAACATATCATAAGTCTTGATAAGAGATAAATACCCCCCTGCTAAAGCAGAGTGAGGGTACCAGAAAATAGGTGCACTTAACTCTTGCTGTGAGCAGCAAAGAAAGAGGATGATGGGAGCACGCAAGGGGTTCTTATGGACTATGGGGGCGTGCCTATACTCATGTGTACTCATGGGAAATGTAGTTTGTTTTACTGGTTTTTATGAAAATATACATTTTCATTGGCTGCTGTGTTTATTGCAGTAAAGATTGAGAAGCATAATCTGTAGCCTCCAGTCCTGTAATAGAATCGACGCTGCACCTGTAGTGCGGCCAAAGAATGGATGCAGCTCCGCCGTGCGGCTGGAGAATCGACGCATAGCCTGCTTGGCAGCTGAAAGATTGCTGCATTTTGAGTCCTGAGCACTGTCACCGTCGTCTGTGGCACCCGCACCTTCTCCGACGCATCACCTGCTTCGCAACTGTGAAACTGACGCAGTGCCAGCTTCGCCACCCCTGCGTTGAAACAGCGTGTCCGAAATTTCAACACATCGTATTTCGATGCTCTCTCATCGATGTTGCCCACCAGTAAGAAACTGATGCACCGTGTCCGGATATCGACGCATCACCTCCTCTAGCAGTAAGGAATCGACATAACACTTCCCCTGCCTAACATAAGGAACGGTGCCTTACCTCCCCTGGGATTATGGATTCGATTAATCACTTTTGTTTTCCGGCATCTCGCCTCCCTGTGCCTGTTTTCGTCTTTGATTTTGACGAATCTGAGGTACTTTGTGCTAAAACACTTGCACAGGGTGCAAACCTCTGCCAACTAAAGACTCCCATTTCTAACACCTAGAGTCTGCTTTAGCAGTCTCGCCAGACTTCTATTTTCAGAAAAATTCCTAAATATAAAATACATAAGGATATACATACATCAAGGGGGTTCCAATCAGTGCTCTTCTCCATTGGTTTGTTCAGCTATCATTTACATTTTTCTTCCACCCACCACAACATACATCATGGGGCAATGGGTCAGCCCACTTCAGTCGTTGGCATTTCACATGGTGAGTGACCTTTTTTGTCAACAAACATTCTTATTCACTGGCAAAATAGTGCACTACAGTGGCACGGTTTGTGAACCAATGAACCTTTCATTTTTTGTTTTTTGGTTACTAGTTTTGCTTTTGCCAGTACATTTGTTTTTTGGTGCTCCCGACAGCAAGCCAGCCCGCTTCAGCTCACATTCTTTTGTCACCTAGATTGTAAAGAGCAGTGGTCTTTTTACAGAGATAGTAATGCTGCAAACCTCTACAAGAATGTATAATTAATAGTGTGGTGGCTATTCTGCGTTGGCGATACTGACTTTATTTCATCATGTGAGGTGTTTGGCATAATTGATCTGCCAATTTGTATTACATATTTTTTTTCCATTTTTTTTATAATTTGTTACTTGTGCTTTGCTTTTGGAAACACATTGTATAAAAAACATTTTTTTTTTTATGAGAGTCCCTGCCGCTCCCAACAAGCTGCTACCGGCTGCTTTCTGCAGCTATCTCGCATTCTCCCCTTAGTCCTAGATATATGAGGTGGTAGGTGTATTTCCACATGCTTAACATTGTGAACTTATTCAGCGTGCTACAGCTATAGCGCAGTGGTTGCTTTTTGGCCTATGAAATGTTAGCGTCTTGTGTGTTCGAATACCAGCAGACGACTTTCATATAAATAAACTGCTGTTATCATTTAGTTCTTTTGGGAGACTGGGCGCTGCAGGTGGGAGCGCCTTGTAAACAAAATGAAGAAAAAAACACACATCAAACCCATAACTGTAGATAACACTTATACCTCTACTTGTTCTGTTGGCAAACACAGGCTCCCTCATTTTTCTCCCTTGTGTGTGTAGTGTGATCTGTAGGTACCGCTGACGCACACAGCTGACCCGTAACCAGGGGGACATGTGGCTGATGTATGAATAAGAAATGAAAGGGCTGGATCCCTGCTGGGTGAGAGGTTGACTCAGGATATTGAATTTTGTATACAGGGGTAGACATGACATGAGATATGTACCCTAGTTGGTGTGCCACCTGGCCGGCTGTAGACCTGCATTTCTGAAAATGTAGTGTCCGGCCGGTAGATAAATTGGAAAAATCATATAAAGTCAGAATGTTTTCCACTACAGTACATACTTTATAATGGAAAATGTAAGAAATAAAACACCTTAAAATATGTTCTTCAGCTGCTCAAATGACTCAAATTAAAGTACACCAGACAGAAATATCATGTTAAAAATGAATAGGGACAAGTTAATTTAAAGTTCTACTAAAAACTCATGTTCTGGCCTTATCAGAATGTTAAAACGTGAACAGATGACCGGTATTTTTCTCTGGAAAGAAGTGGCAACCTCATACCCTATCATGAATGTATGTGGTTACGCAGGACACATATGTGACTTTATTTTTGTGCAATTGCAACTTCTAAAGTGCCGATGTTTGTCAGAATTAGTGCATGTTCTCGGAAACAGTAAGAATTGGGTTTGTTCTGCTCTCTGGCGTATGCAGGCTGTGCCACTGACGCAAAGAATTTCTTGAGATGGGGTGTCATGTGGGTTCGTCGAGGAAGGCCAAGGATGAATCTGGCTGCGGCAGGATATGTTGGGTGTCATCTGCATAGGAAATTATGTTGAGACTATGTGATCTGGCAATGCTGCCCAGTGGGGTTGTCTATGCGTTAAAGAGCGTGGGGCTGAGCCTTGGGGGACACTGCAGGTGATCAGGTGATCTGCTCTGGTTCAGAGGTGAAAGGTGGGAAGTGGATTCTCTTGGTTCTTCTGCTCAGAAAGGAGGTGATCCATCTAAGCGCACCCCCCCCCTATTGGTTAAGTCAAAGGGTCTGTGGCCAAGGCTGGACCTGTTGGCTTCGCCAATGTTTGTTAGTTTTGATATTGTGGTACTCAGGCAAAATGCATGAGTGGAGCATGAGGCCGCATTATGCATCTTTATGTAACCTTTTATATTGGTGGTTGCCCTTTTCCTAAGCGTTTACAATGTTTGTATATAGTACATCTTGGGCACTGGACTAGCGTGATTTATTCAGGTGTACACTATTTGATCAATTGGTGTATGCGGGCTTTGAACACTAGTCTGCTGGTTCAACAGTGGATAATGGAGACAGAACACCGGATCTTACTTTATGGACAAGGTGTTGCATCAAGGCATGTCCAACAAGCAAACCACTAACTTCATCCAGCAGCACCCAAGACTGGAAGAAGTCTTTGTCGGATTCCCCTAGAAGAATGAATGCACAGCTCTTCTGCTCGGGCAATGGGCCTCATCACCCACTAGCTAGCACGTGGGTGGATGTCCCATTCCTTTCAGGATTTTCGAACGTAAACCAACTCTGCAATAGAGGTTATTGTGCTTATGGTGATAGTTGATTATTCCTCTATCCAGCTCCACCATCAACGACGGAATCTGTGCATTTTTACCGTGCTGACGTCCAGCTTAGACCACCCCTCAAAAGACTGGGAGGGCTGGGGCAGAGAGGTTTGTTGCAAGCCTTTCTAAATTTTCAAATTACTATTCATTCTTGTGCACAGGAATGCACACAGATTTTGAATGCATTAGGAAGATGTTTGTTGGGTGTAGTTCAGCCCAGATGTTTCCGAAAATTCAGGTTCGCGGCTTGTATCGCGATTGTTTTGCTTAGGATGATAACAAGTCTAGCCCACAACTTTGTATAAAGATCGTCGGCGGTTCAGTGTGGCCTATGTTTTTAAAGTATATTTGTACATTAAACACAATTTTATAGAGAACTGCTAGTAACAACAGTTTCCACGCTTTTAGGTTATTGTTCAACGTTTTTACGCGGAGGCCACCTGCTAAGACTTAGATATATGGATATAAACATAGGATCTACCCGATACCGCTGGTTCTTGCATGCCTTCTTTACCATACTCGTTCCAGACACAGTGTGTAAACATTACCTTCTATCTTCGCAGTCGGAGCCTGTGTAACTGGGTATTGTACTAATAGATGTGGTATGCTAGGCCAAAGGATACCTCAATGAGCTGAAAGCTCACCACTGCCAAATGTTAGGTTCTTGACATCATCCTCAGCCTTCCACTCGTCTGTGGTTGTAACCACCATAAAATGGCTAATGTTGATCATTTAAATTATAGTGCCTAGAAAAGGATGAAGTACAGTGTTCAGTGCTATAGTCGCGACTTGGAGAGAATTTGGCTATAGTGCCTAACTTTGTATGATGTACTGTGGGGAAATCAACTCTTAAATATATGCCACAAAAACATCATAAACAAAATATCCTGAATATAGGTTTGTGATCCAGAACTTCACTCATGGTACCATACCAACATGTATCATCAAAGTCCATGTGTTTGGAGACGAGAATAGTAAATCTGTACTGCTCTTCCCCACGTTTGGCACTTCACGTTGTGGCTATGATATTTTTGTAGTTCACACGTACAGTCTTAGTGTTTCAAGAACATGTGGTTGTGCACATAGGTGACACACTGCATAGATACAGACCTAATGTGTTTGCAGCTAACTGGTGAGAGGCTCCTGAAATTCTTGAATACATCTGGCCCTGTGGCGGACCATTCGCTAGACATGATACATTAACGACTTCGGCACACTCATTGTGTTAATTTTTTAAGTGGATTAAACCAATAGGACGCTTTACAATCTGGTTGCCAGTAGCACAACATTCTTTAATAAGAAATACAATAACCTTGTGTATCCCTGTAGTGCAGTAGCAGCGCACCTGTAAAATGTTTATTTGAGAACAAATGGCTAAAGTGCTCTCCAGGCCTGGAATTTTGGTTATGCAGTGCAGTGGGCTGAATTTGTCTTGAGAAACTGGTTGCAGTATTCGGGACTCGCAAGGCTCAGTGGGTTTCACGACCCGTCCTGCGGCAGAGCACAGTAAGGGGATGCCAACACGCATTAAGTGGCACCGGTAACAACTCGGGCCCCAGTCCCTCAAGCAGTTAAGCATAGATGGCAAAATGACAGCCGCTGAATCTTCCAGGCCCTGGCTTAGTGTGGGGCTTTTTGGAGTTGCAGGTCTCTGGGAGAGGAGGACAGCTGCCCTATCAGACTCTGCCCCAAAGAGCCTTAGCGCGAAGCACGAGCTAGTGAAGGCGAAAGGGAGGGCTGTCGAGTGCTGGTATAGGGGTATACCATGGCAGCGCGGGGGAGACCCGTAGTCTGGCCACCACCAGTGTGTATGATACGGAAGCCAAACCCACATTCTCCACCTGGCCCATATCGTCCAAAATGCTTTTTCAACCATAAACCGGGTAAAATCCTTAACAATAGGCACTGAAATGTGTACATAATCAAATTATAAATGCAAACAATACCTTATCTGCAACGTTTCCTCAATTGCTGTGGGACCTGTTTATTCTCCAACTGGTGGTGTGAACAAGAGCATCCGATCCAATTATATCTGCCCCCTGTTCTCAAACTCCTTAGAAGCTGAAGGTGGTTTTACTAAGTAGCTCCAATCCTGTATCAAACCAAACTTGTGAGTGACCTGCCCACCAGCTCAGCCTTGAGCCCCACCACCACCACTCCTGGCCAATTCAGATGTTGCTCCCTTTCTGTTTGTTAGGAAACAGCATGGGAGCAGCACGAGGATTGGCTTGGTCAGGTGCTGCCAACGCTCCGAAGGAGGATTAGGGGCTGTGGTACCAATCATCCGGGCTCCCTACACTGGGCATGCAGGCAAGGGTTCAAGAGCTCATGTTGGGCTTAATGGGTAGAGCAGCGCTGTTTAAGATGGTGGCACTCCCCCGTTTTACCTATATACTACAATATGTTTTTAAAGATGAGATACTTTACTGAGGAAATTATGGGAGGTGCCCCCTCCCCCCCCCTCCAGATTAGCATTGACTACTCTACAGCGTTCCACTTATGAGGGCATTGCCTAATGTTAATTGATACTATGAGTTGCCACATTAAAACGTGATCAATGGCTGTGTGTATGCACAATCAGAAGACCCGGTGTTTTGATTAGACCAATAGATGCTGGGAGACATGGGCCATTTGCATGTTACCTACAGTGGGAAGCTGACTGAGAATTGGAAGCTGACTGAGAATGCCCCCCAAGCAGCGAAAAAGGTAGTGGCTGTATGGCATGAGCTTCAAAGAGAAAGGGATGCAGAGTGCTCCTCACTCCAAGGACCCCTTTGTTGATCGGCGCACAACTGAGATTAGTATCTGGCCTTGATGGCTTCCATAAGTGGGACATGTTAGCATACTGGCAGATGTATGGGATGCCAGCGGGTGGTACAGTTTGCATAGATTCAAACCGAATACAAGATGCCTCCCTCTCGGGTATTCATGTACCTCCAACTGAGACATGCGCTACAGGTTAGTATTGCGTTGGATGTGGAGGTTATGAAGTCCTTACCTCTGTAGATCAGATTACTGGAGCGGCCAATACTCATTAATGCAATTTCTCTCGAATACCAGACTCTGATGAGGAATACCCAAAGAAAACTTGAATGCTTGAGGGCAAGATGGCAGAGGGACGTTGCAGACTTAGAGGATGGGGACTGGGGAAAGGCGTTGGAATTCCCCAGGCAGGTAGTATGAAGACCTGTTACAGACTGATGCTACTAAAGATCCTGCTCAGTGTTAGAAGGGCCGATCTCAGAGGGCCAGGTTGTGCTCACCCGACCACCCCAGGACCCACCTCTCCCACAGATCTTGCCGAGTCTTATCGTGAGGTCCTCGCCGGGGAGGACTTCGGGTCTAGGATCGTACACACTGAGCTCACACCACACTTACGAACGGACACCACACTGATGGATTTCAGTAACAAGTTCTTTATAAGCAGCAAAAGGGAAGTAGCACTCTTATGTACAAATGATCGAGGGATCACAAAGTCTCTGAGGATTCGGGAAGAGGGAAGCGGGACAGTCTTTAGCCTTTGGGCCAGTACGAGGCGTACCCTGCACACAGCTCTCAATCCTCGAGCCGGGGGATACGGAAGGTGATGGTGTACTGGCTGCTTCACTCACGTCGAGTCGGCTCGGTCGTGATGGTGGTCTCGATGGTCCAGCCGGACCAGAGTACACCTCGAGCCGCGACGAGGTCAGCAGGGCTCGATCCGGAGAAGTTCTTAAGTAGCCGCGACAGCGTCAGCAGGGCTCAGATGGTTGCAGGTTCAAGCTCGAGTCGCGACAGCGTCAGCAGGGCTCCGAGGTCTTAGAGAGGACGAGCCGCGACAGCGTCAGCAGGGCTCCGATGGTTACGAGTTCAAGCTCGAGCCGCGACAGCGTCAGCAGGGCTCAGGTGGTTCAGTTCCTTGTTGCGAAGAGGGAGCCGCGACAGCGTCAGCAGGGCTCAGCGAGGCGAGGTTGAGTTCTTCTCAGGGTCAGCCGCGATCAGATCAGCAGGCTTCAGGTCCAAGATACAACTCCCCGCTAGTTGTCGGGCGGGCCCAGATATAGTCCAGTGGCCCTTTGATGTCCGGACCCTCGCAGGCGGAGGTCTCAAGCCCTGGGGGCTGGTCGTTGGTGAGGTCCGGCGGTTGGCTCTTTGATCCTTTGAAAAGAGGGGTCCGGGAATTCTCAGACACCCAGCGGGTCTGAAGCCAGCACTCGGGGAGGCCAGAGGGGCGATCGAAACTGGCCCCCAGGGGGAGGCCAAAGGTGTGACAGATACCGGTCTCTCAGGGGAGGCCGGAGGTGCCATCGAAACTCCCTGGCTTATCTCACTCGGGGAGCCCTTACCCCCCCCAGCCGGGACTGGCGCGCCTTTGGAGTCTGGGTTTCGCTGGGGCCGGGGTCACGCTCGGCCCAGGGAGTCAGGGATCTCGGGAAGGGAAAATGGATGCCGGGCCTTGTGGGGCATGCAAGGTTAGGCGCTCGGAGCCGGGAGCGGGACGGGGACATGCGGGCCTGGTCGTGGGTTACGGGGGTCTGGGCTTATCGGGAGTGAGACGACCAGGCTTCGGGGTGCAGGCTACACTCACGGGGATGCTGCGCAGGGGGCTCAGGGTGCAGGCCTACGCTCGCAGGGTGTGGAGGGACAGAGGCGAACCACGCCACGAGGCCGGGTCCAACACGCGTCCCCCCCCCTCCAGCTGAAGGCGGGGAGAACTACCCATCCTCTTGGGGGTTCTCTGGCGTGGTCAACACCAGGCCGGTGCTCAACAGTGAAGTTCATCCCCTGGAGGGAGATGGACCAGCGCAGCAATTTGGGATTCTCCCCTCTCATCTGCATTAGCCACCGGAGAGGTCGGTGGTCGGTCTGCACCCGGAAGTGAGTACCGAACAGGTAGGGCCTCAGCTTCTTCAGGGCCCAAACCACCGCGAAGGCCTCCCGCTCGATGGTGCTCCACCTTTGTTCTCGAGGGAGTAGCCTCCGGCTAATGAACGCCACTGGCTGGTCCAGGCCGCTCTCGTTCACCTGGGACAGAACTGCTCCGATGCCATGCTCGGACGTGTCCGTCTGGACTACAAACTCTCGGGAGTAGTCGGGGGCCTGTAGGACTGGGGCCGTACACATGGCGTCTTTCAAGGTTTCGAACGCCTCTTGGCAGGCGGGGGTCCAGCTGACCACCTTCGGCTGGTTTTTGGAGGTTAACTCCGTGAGGGGGTTACGATGCTGCCGTACCCTTTGATAAATCTTCGGTAGTACCCCGTGAGCCCTAGGAACGCCCACACTTCCGTCTGGATCGTGGGGGCCTCCCAGGCCACGATTGCATCGATCTTGGGCTGGAAGGGGGCTACGAGGCGCTTCTGACCTGGTGCCCTAGGTAGACTACGGACCCTTGTCCGATCTGGCACTTGCTTGCCTTAATGGTGAGACCAGCCCTCCTCAGGGCTGTCCGCACCGCCCAGAGGTGCTGGAGGTGCTCGGGCCAGTGGGAACTGTAAACTGCGATATCATCCAGATACGCAGCGCTGAACTCTTCCAACCCAGCCAGTACCTGGTTAACCAGCCTCTGGAAGGTGGCGGGGGCGTTCTTCATCCCGAAGGGCATCACCCGGAAATGGTAGTGACCATCCGGGGTGGAAAAGGCTGATCTCTCTCGGGCCCCTTCGGTGAGGGCGATCTGCCAGTATCCGCTGGTCAGGTCGAAAGTGCTGAGGAAGCGAGCAGCCCCTAGGCGATCAATAAGCTCGTCTGCTCGGGGGATGGGATGTGCATCGGTTCTGGTGACTGCGTTGAGCCCGCGGTAGTCGACGCAGAACCTCAGCTCGGGAACAGCCCCGGGAGCGGCTGCCTTCAGAACCAGGACCACGGGGCTAGCCCATGGGCTGTCAGAGGCTTCGACCACCCCGAGAGCTAGCATCTTTGATACCTCGGCCTTGATGCAGGCCCGGACTCTGTCAGGGACGCGGTAGGCTCTGTGCCGTACCGGTGGGTTGTCCCCGGTGTCTACGTCGTGGACGCACCAGCTGGTGACGCCGGGGGTGAGGGAGAAGAGGTCCGAGAACTGTCCCAGTAACTGGCGACAGTCCTCCCGCTGCTCAGGGGTGAGGGAGGAGGAGAGACTCACACCCTCTACGGAGCCATCCTTTTCTTTGGTGCACAGGAGATCGGGGAGAGGCTCCGTTTCTTCTTCTTCTCCGTCGTCCGTGGCGAGGAGCAAACTCAACTCGGACCGGGCGAAGTGGGGCTTGAGGCGGTTCACGTGGAGGGACCCGCAAGGGGTTTCTGGGGGACTGCACATTGATGAGGTAGGTCACCTGACTCTTGCGCTCCACCACCTTGAAGGGCCCTGTCCACTTGTCTTGCAGGGCACAGGGCTCCACGGGGGCCATCACCCAGACCTGCTGTCCGGGTTGAAACTCGACCAGAGTGGCATTCTGGTCATACCACCATTTCATCTCTTCTTGACTGGCCTCGAGGTTGGCCTCGGCCAGTGCTCGGAACTTTCTAGTTTGGTTCCGTAGGGTCAGGATGTATCGAAACACATCCGGAGGGGGCTCTGGGGCCGCCGTCTCCCAACCTTCCTTGACCAGGCTGAGGGGTCCTCGGACGGGGTGGCCGTAGAGGAGCTCGAAGGGGCTGAACCCCAGGGACTTCTGGGGGACTTCGCGGTACACGAAGAGGAGACAGGGAAGGAGGACGTCCCACTTATGCCTCGGAGGCTCTTTGAGACCCATGATCATTCCCTTGACGGTCCGGTTGAATCGCTCCACCAGACCGTTACCCTGGGGGTGGTATGGGGTGGTGAACTTGTAGGACACCCCACATTGTTGCCAGAGGGACTTCATGTATTTTGAGATGTAGTTGGTCGCTGACGACTTCTCGGGGGAATCCCACCCTAGAGAAGATCCCCATGAGGGCCCGCCCCACTACGGGGGCCGTCACCGTTCGGAGGGGAATGGCTTCGGGGTAGTGGGTGGCATGGTCCACCAAGACCAGGATAAAGCGGTGACCTAAGGAGGTCTGGGGGTCGAGAGGGCCCACGATGTCTATTCCCACTCTCTCAAAGGGGGTACTGACCACGGGGAAGGGTTGGAGGGGGGCCTTGCGCCTCCCGCCGCTCTTTCCGCTGGACTGACACGTGGGGCAGGACTTGCAGTGGACCTCCACATCGGAGCGCATGCCGGGCCAGTAGAAGTGCGTGAGCAGGCGATGATACGTTTTGTCTTGTCCCAAGTGTCCCGCCAGGGGAACATCATGGGCCAGGTTCAGGAGAAAGTTGTGGAAGCGTAGGGGTACCACCAGCACTCGGGCTGACCCTAGCTCGGCAGACTTTTGTTCGCTGTACAAGAGGCCGTTTTCCCAATAGACAAAGTGGGAGCCGGACTGGTCACCGGCAGCCTGGGCGGCGGCCTGCTGCCGCGGCTCAACCAAGGACGGACAGGAGGTCTGTTCTAAGCAGAATTCTTCTCGGGACGGTCCTCCTTCCTGGCGCCACTGGGCCAGCTCAGGAAGGTCGTCCAGGCTCGGGGTCTGTTCGACGTCAGGGCCGAGGGGACCTGCGTCGGAGGGGGAGCTCTCTCCGGGGAACAGCTCGGGGGTTTCAGAGGACTGGGGGACCTCGGGGGTTAGCGGTGAGGTCTCAAGATTCACCCCCTCAGGGGTAGCCACCCGGGCGGTCATCGACCAGGTGCTCACACAGGCCCATTCGGGCATGCCCACCATCTCCAGGTGGGTCCTTTTCTCAACCTTCTGCCATGGGGAGCTCTCTAGGTCGTTGCCGAGCAGGCAGTCCACAGGCATGTCGGACCGGACTGCTACTCGCAACTCTCCGGAGACGCCCCCCCATTCGAACGGGACTTGAGCTATCCGGCAGGTGCGGACGGAGTTGTCCGCTGCGATCACCCTGCAGGAGAGGTGGGGAACAATCTGGGCTTCGGAGACTAGGTGACGTTTGACTGCGGTGATACTGGCCCCGGTGTCTCGCAGCGCCCCTATGCGGTGGCCATTGACGGTCACCTGCTGTCGGTACTTCTCCGTGTTGTCGGGCAAGGGGGCTCCGGGGACCATTTCCCTATCACCCAGGGAGACTAACATCATTGCTGCGGGGTCAGCCCCCTCGAATTCCTCTTCCCCCTCCTCCTCTAGGGCTACTGAGGTGATGTGGCGCGCTGGGGCCCCCGCAGCGGCGGGCTTTTTGAACAAAGGGCATCGGGGGTCATTGGCATAGTGCCCTGGTTGCTGGCAATGGAAGCAGGCTTGGCTGACTCGGGCCCTGGCTTGGCTGGGGAGACCCTGCGCGCGCTGTGGGGGGCGAGGTGCCGGGCTGGTTTCTGGGGGGACTGCGCGGGAACCCTACCTGGGACCCCCTCTGTCTATTCTGACCCCCCCCCCCTCCCCTCGGGCGGGAAGGTCCTTGTTCTTTTCGGCCAGAGTCTCCCCCGGGGGACCCTGGTGCTCACCCAGCGATCGGCCTCGACGGCCAGTTTCCGGGGGTCAGCCAACTTGCTGTCCAGAAGGTGTTGTCGGAGTTCCACAAAGCAGTTCAGGGACAAATGTTCATAGGCAATGAGGTCGATGAGCCCCTCGAAGGTGGAGACTTTGCTGCCCTTGATCCACCCTTCCAGGGCCCGGCTGTAGAAGTTCACATATTCCACCCAGGTGGTGCCGGGGATTTTCTTGCATTCTCTGAAGTGTTGGCGGTACATTTCTGGGGTGAGCCCGTACCTTGTGAGGAGGGCCTCTTTCATGTGGCTGTAGGAGGTCTGTTCGGCGGAAGGTAGATCGAGCAGGGTGTCTCTCCCTTCACTCAAGAATCGACCCCACAGCCCGGCTCCCCAATCCGATCGCGGGACTCAGTGGGAGGCCATGGCGACTTCGTAGGCCTTGAACCATTGCTGGATATCATCGTTTTTATAATATTCTTTGACCACATCTTTGGGGATGTGGACTTTGGGTTCCACCGGGGGAACGGACTCTCGGGTCCCCGTGGCTCTGTTGTCTTCGTTCCGGGCCTTCAGTTCGATCTCCTTCAGGCCGCGCTCGTGCTCCAGCTGGAGTATCTTCCCTTTGTGTTCTCTCTGGAGTTTCTTCTCCTCCAGTTCCCCTTGCAGCCGCAGCTGCTCGATGGCTAGCTTCTTCTCAGCTAGCTTGAGTTCTCCTTCCATCTTCAGACGTGCAAGTTCTAGCTCGTGGTTTCGGTTGCGTTCTCGGTCGGTCATCTCTTCTCGAGACAGACCTCTCTCTCTGCTGGGAATCCGCGTCGGGGACTCTGTTCTTTCTCGCTCCGGGGCGTGGGTTTCGGTCAGGGGTGCTCCCTCTCCATCGACTTCTGTCGGTGCTAGAGGTTGTGCTCCGGCCTCCACCCAGGCTGTTAGGGCTCCTTGAAAGTCTTCTTTGGTACTTAATCCGTTGACGGGATATGGAGATCTTTGCAGAATTTTTTGAGCTCATTGTGTGAATAGTCTCCCAGAAGTTCCATCTGGAAGGTGGTCTTGTCGCTCTGTGGTAAATAAATAAATAATACCCTATTTTTGACTAGACTTATAGCATAACAGATAGCTCAATAAATAAGAGTCAAGATTCGAGGTAGTAGGAGTTTCTGCAGGTTTATTACAGCATAAGGACAGGATCAGGACAACCTGCATAGGGTGACCCAGCAGAACAAAAGGATCCCAGCAGCTGCTGGGACTGGGTCTGGGATGAGCGCGCTGACATTTAATAACAAAACATTGACTTATATACATAGCGCAAACACATAGCAGTACATTGCAGTGGGCGTAACAGTGGGTGGAGTAGAAGGCGTGACGCGTAGCAGTCGCGAGAGATAACAGAAATAAGAGGTGTAACTGGGAGTTTACTTAGACATGTGATGCAAAACGTAACAGAATATGTCATGAATGGGCGGAAACATTGGAGGGGGCTACCTAAGGAGCCGGGACCTCTAACCTAATGGTGCGCGAAAACTAGCAATGACGTGTTACTAGGAGAAGCTGGGGGCTACGAACTCTGTGCTAGGAGCAGAGACTAGAGTCTGGAGGGTCGGAGCGACATGTACCTAAACCCTATCTGGTATCTAATGTTTAGGGAACATGTTGATATAAACTAGAAGTCATGAGGGGAAAAGCTAACTTGATTCTAAGACTGGACCATGCATTATTCTACATGTAGTGCGTGAAGAAGAATACTAAATGACCATTAAATACAGTATTTCTCTAACATGGAGACGAGAAGGCTAGACAATGACGGAAACTATTGATGCAGTTCAGTAGCTTAGGAATGCAGAGGAGGAGGACTGAACTGATAGCAGGAACTATAACATACTTTTGGCAGACTCAGAGGCAGAGCCGGGGTGCACCGGGCACTGCAAGGCAGGAAGTGAGTGAAGGGTCGAGGATACAGGTGGGGGCTGTATCGCTCCTCAGCGAGGCTTTCAGGAGACAGGAGCTGAATCTGTGGTCCGGGCCCTTTTGAGGCCTGGAAACGGAGACTTTATAATTGAATAACGTGCACACTGAGAAACGTGGCAACATTACTTACATGGGCCTGATATTCGTAGTATTCACGAGGACTGGAAACTAACATACTAGAGGTGGACACAACTGTAATTGCGTTTTTAATCAGAAATGGGGAACAACATATGCATATTGATCATGCACACATAACATATGATGGATGAGGCGTAGGGACACAGAACATGGCAAAATTTACTTTTCCACATTCCCTCCTTGTCACTACGTTTCCATCAGGAAACATCAATATTCATGATACCGTCTATCATTTCATACAGTACCATTTGCTCGTCTCGAATTGTCTTGGAACGGGATTTAGAACAGGGCTTGGAACGGGGAATACAAGAGGTAGCACACATGCTGCAAATCGCAGGGCCACATTGTATACAGAGGCAGCAACTAAATATGATCGCTACTGCAATACCTAGAAAGGACAGGACTTTCCATCCCCATGCGGAAATTACATTCCAGAACCAACCGGACCATGTCCAGGTGCCTGGATCTTGGTGTAACAGATGGGCAATTTTATGGAGTCTGGTTATAGCTGAATAAACAGACGGCGCGTTATTTGGAATGAAAATACAACAACTGGATCCGAGAACTCTACAGGCCCCGCCCCTATCGGCCAGTATGACGTCAAGGACGAGACGATTCTGTAAAACGACAATTCTCATAAAGGATTGCTCTTCAGTTAAGTTACCTAGAGCGGAGGCAGTCTCATCTACTACTGCTTCAAGGGTTCTTGTTAACCTACGAATAAGCTTACTATTTACAACTGTACCTAAATAAGGGAAAACACCTTTATCTATATCAATGAATTGCTCTGCGGCGGTTTCAGTATAATCGACAATCGGGAGATTTCTCTTGTGTCTAGTGTGTACTAAGAAAGAATTCTTATGATAGTCAGGTGGGGCTAGAAAAACAGGTGGCAGTAGGAAAGCAATGTAACAGGTTCCCTCCCAATCGAGGGGCAGACGGACATATGCAGTTTGACCACAAATAAAATAAGAATGACGTGAAGCTTTAAAAATAGATTTCCTACTGTCACTATACTTGATAACAGTAGTACATTCACTATGACCTATATGTACAGAACCATAACTACGGACACATAATTCGCCTTTGACTGGTAGTACTGAAATAGCGGGTGAGTCTGGAGTAGTATCAGACTCAATCAATCAATCAGGTCATTTGTAGAGCGCACTACTCACCCGTAGGGTCTCAAGGCGCTGGGAGGGGGGGGGGGTGCTGCTACTGCTCGAACAGCCAGGTCTTGAGCTTCTTCCTGAAGGAGAGGTGGTCTTGGGTCAGGTGCAGATTGGTCGGAAGTGAGTTCCAGGTCTTGGCGGCCAGGTAGGAGAAGGATCTTCCTCCTGTTGTCGCTCTTCGGATGCGGGGGACGGCGGCGAGGGCGTGGTTGGTTGATCTGAGGAGGCGCTTGGGAGTGTAGAAGTTGATCCGGTTGTTGAGGTAGCTCGGGCCTTGGTCGTGTAGGGCTTTGTGCGCGTGGGTGAGGAGCCGGAAGGTGATTCTCTTGTTGACCGGGAGCCAGTGCAGGTCTCTCAGGTGTCCGGAGATGTGGCTGCGTCGGGGGATGTCGAGGATGAGTCTCGCCGAGGCGTTCTGGATCCGCTGGAGTCTCTTCTGGAGTTTGGCAGTGGTTCCGGCGTAGAGGGCGTTGCCGTAGTCCAGTCGGCTGGTGACGAGGGCTTGGGTGACCGTCTTCCTCGTCTCGGTGGGGATCCACCGGAAGATCTTACGTAGCATGCGCAGGATGTTGAAGCATGACGAGGAGACGGCGTTGACTTGTCTGGTCATGGAGAGGGAGGAGTCCAGGATGAAGCCCAGGTTGCGTGCGTGGTCTGTTGGTTTGGGTGCGGTGCCCAGGGCGGGGGGCCACCAGGAGTCGTCCCAGGCGGAGGGCGTGGAGCCCAGGATGAGGACCTCCGTCTTGTCTGAGTTCAGTTTCAGGCGGCTGGTCGTCATCCATTCGGCTACGTCTCTCATCCCTTCGTGCAGGTTGGCTCTGGCGGTGGCGGGGTCGTTGGTCAGGGAGAGGATCAGCTGGGTGTCGTCGGCGTAGGAGATGATGTTCAGGTTGTGTTGGCGTGCGATGGCCGCGAGGGGGCTCATGTAGATGTTGAAGAGGGTTGGGCTCAGCGAGGATCCTTGGGGTACGCCGCAGATGACTTTGGTGGCCTCTGACTTGTACGGTGGTAGGCGGACTCTTTGTGTTCTTCCGTCGAGGAAGGAGGTGATCCAGTCCAGTGCCTTCTCCTGGATTCCGATGTTGCTGAGGCGCTGTACTAGGGTGCGGTGGCAGACAGTGTCGAAAGCCGCGGAGAGGTCCAGGAGGATGAGGGCCGCTGTTTCTCCGTTGTCCATCAGAGTTCGAAGGTCGTCGGTGGCGGCGATGAGGGCGGTCTCGGTGCTGTGGTTCGCCCGGAAGCCGGACTGTGATGGGTCGAGGGATCCATTCGTCTCGAGGAAGGCGGCCAGCTGTTTGTTGACGGTCTTCTCGATGACTTTGGCCGGGAACGGGAGGAGCGAGATGGGACGGTAGTTCTTGAGGTCGGTGGGGTCTGCTGTTGGTTTCTTGAGGAGAGCGCTGAGTTCGGCGTGCTTCCAGCTCTCAGGGAAGGTGGCGGAGTCGAAGGAGGTGTTGATGATGTCCCGCAGGTGGGGTGCGAGGACAGCGTCGGCTTTGCTGAAGACGTGGTGAGGGCAGGGGTCAGTCGGAGATCCGGAATGGATGGAGTTCATGGTGCGGATGGTGTCTTCGGTGCTGATCGGGGTCCAGGTGCGGAGGGTGGTGGTGGGTGGCGTCGTTGCGGTTGTGGCTTGCGTTGGTTGGTTGCTGAAGCTGTTGTGTATGTCCGTGATCTTGTTGTGGAAGTAGGACGCGAGGGAGTTGCAGAGGTCTTGCGACGGGGTGATGTCGTTGTTTCCGGCGCTGGGGTTGGAGAGCTCTTTCACGATGTTGAAGAGTTCCTTGCAGTTGTGTGCGTTGTTGTCCAGCCGGTCCTTGTATTCATTTTTCTTGGTGGCGCGGATCAGTTGGTGGTGTTTCCGGGTGGCGAGCTTGAGGGTGGTCATGTTGTCCGTCGTTGGTTCCCTTCTCCAGGCTTTCTCGAGGGCTCGACAGTTCTTCTTGGAGCACTTGAGTTCGTCGGTGAACCATGGTGTTTTTCTGCTGCAGGATCTGCTGGGCGGGGTCCTCAGAGGGGCGAGTTCGTCCGCGCAGTTGCTGATCCACTTCGTGAAGTTTTCGGCGGCCTGGCTGGGGTTCGCTGAGTTGGCGGGAGGGTGCTGGCTCAGGGAGGCGGTGAGCTGGTCGGCTGTGATCTTGTTCCAGCTTCTGCGAGCAACCTGTTGCTGGAGGTGGTGGATCGTCGTTCTTCTGAAGGTGAAGTGGACGCAGCTGTGGTCCGTCCAGTGGAGTCCTGTTGCGTGGCTGAAGGTGACGTCTTTGCTGGATGAGAAGACGGCGTCGAGTGTGTGTCCGGCGAGGTGGGTGGGGGTGGTCACCAGTTGCTTGAGTCCGAGGTTGTCGAGGTTGTCGAGCAGGGTGATGGTGTTGTGGTCGTTGTTGTTCTCCAGGTGGAAGTTGAGGTCCCCCAGGAGGATGTAGTCAGCGGAGGGGAGAGCGTGCGGGCTGACGAAGTCGGCGATGTCCTCGCTGAATCGTGTGCGCGGTCCCGGGGGTCGGTAGATCAGGGTGCCTCTGAGGGTGGTCTTCGGGTCGGTGTGGATCTGGAAGTGCAGGTGTTCAGCGGTGGTGAGGGTGTCATCGGTGTTGGTACTGATGCGGATGGTGTCTCTGTGGATGATGGCGATGCCTCCTCCGGTCTGGTTGTCGCGGTCTCTCCGGGTGATCTTGTATCCCTCTGGGATGGCGATGGCGATGTCCGGGGCTGAGGAGGCGTTCATCCAGGTCTCGGTGATGAAGGCAACGTCGGGGGCGGTGGTGTCGAGCAGGTTCCAGAGTTCTACGGCGTGTCTGTGGACGGAGCGGGTGTTGAGCAGGATACACTTGAGGTGGGTGCTGCTGGAGTTCGGCTTGGCGGGTGCAGGGAAGGTCCGGATGCAGGTGAACTTGCAGGCGAGGCAGCTGAAGGGTCCATGGGTGTGCCTCGGGGCGGCTCGGTGACATCCTGGGATGTGGTCGGTGTTGAGTGCGATGAGGTCGGCGGCGCTGTAGGTTCGTCGGGTCGGCTTCCGTCGGTGGGGGCCAGGGGTCCTGGCGCTGGTCGCGGTCCGGTTGCGGACGGGCGCAGACGGGCTTACCTTTGGCGCGCCTTCGGCGCACAATCGGCGCGCCCGCTGCGCGTGACCGCTGCGCGTTCGCACGGTCGCCATATAAGGCGAAGTGCGCGGGTGGGCGGAGCAGCTGGGAGGCGGGAGCGGGGAGGGAACAGAAGGGAAAAGGGGCGGGGTCGGTGGTAGTGGCGGGAAGCGGGGGCGGCGAGGGAGGCGGGAAAGCGAGCGAGGAATGTAAAGCAGGCTAAAGCGGGGAAAAACGCATAAAAACAGGCACAAGTGATTGAGAAAACGGCTGAACACGGAGAGAAAAGCCTAAGAGAAAAGTACAGGCACAAGTGAATGACAAAATCGCTAAACACGGAGGAAAAAGCCTAAGAGGAAAATGCAGGCACAAGAGATTGACAAAACAGGCTGAACACGGGGGAGGGATTTGAAAAATAAAAACAAGCACAAGCGCGTGGCAAAGGAAGGCAAACTGACGGCAGCAGGGTCAGTCGGCAGCGAGGCAGCGAGGCAGCTAGGAGCAGTTAGGGGGGCACACGCAGCAGCTGGCGGCCGTGCGGCGCGGGGGTGTCCCACAAGTGGGTCACACTCACCTGTGTCGCACGGTCGCCATATAAGGCCAAGTGCGCGGGTGGGCGGAGCAGCTGGGAGGCGGGAGCGGGGAGGGAACAGAAGGGAAAAGGGGCGGGGTCGGTGGTAGTGGCGGGAAGCGGGGGCGGCGAGGGAGGCGGGAAAGCGAGCGAGGAATGTAAAGCAGGCTAAAGCGGGGAAAAACGCATAAAAACAGGCACAAGTGATTGAGAAAACGGCTGAACACGGAGAGAAAAGCCTAAGAGAAAAGTACAGGCACAAGTGAATGACAAAATCGCTAAACACGGAGGAAAAAGCCTAAGAGGAAAATGCAGGCACAAGAGATTGACAAAACAGGCTGAACACGGGGGAGGGATTTGAAAAATAAAAACAAGCACAAGCGCGTGGCAAAGGAAGGCAAACTGACGGCAGCAGGGTCAGTCGGCAGCGAGGCAGCGAGGCAGCTAGGAGCAGTTAGGGGGGCACACGCAGCAGCTGGCGGCCGTGCGGCGCGGGGGTGTCTGAACATTCAGAACCATGAAATTCGACGAATAATTTCCTAAATTATATACTTCATTTTCTAAATCTAAACCTGTTCTGTGGGGGAGACCTTGCTTGTCTGGGAAACATGTACTGTTAAGAAAAGACATATCTGTTGAGGATGACGTTAACGTGGACCATGCTCCACACGAACCATTGTGTGAGAATGGATAAGGAAAGAGTGGCAGAACTCCCTTCGGTGTCTGGAAGGGGGGGGAGTCGACCACACACCCAACAATTAGTGGCATTGCTGGTCTGGTGTGAATAATGTAACATACGGATGAATGTGTTATTACGCATAGCGAGGCGGTATGCATATTCGTGAGGAGGCAGATCACTAAACGTGTGCTCTACTGTAGCATTAGCAGACATATTTACATGAGGAACTGGAAAGCACAGGAAAAGTGCGTAGCTGGTGCAGGAAATCATTATGCTGAGAAATAATATGAAACTCAGAAAAACGATACATTTGATTGAGCTTTGACTGACTCTCTCACTATGGGGGTCTATTTTATACATGTCAGAAACAGTCTAACCGTTTCACCTAGGGGAGGACTTATACAATCAAACTGGCTGACTTATTAGACCTGAGCTTTAACTTATACTCCTGTTGCGGAGTTTTCTCTAACAAGGGAGGGGTTATAATAATGTCTTGTGCGGGACAGTCCTTTAAAACAATGTTCTGGCAATCCTTCAAATCCTGGGAAATGTTCTTGGAAATGTTTTTGAAGACTGGTTTCAATGGATTGAAAAGTTTTACATGAGAAAGGTGGACCCACCCCTTCCTGCCTTCCAACTTGACGGCAGTTCGGGTGGTCAAGAGGACCTGGCGTGGCTCTTTCCAACGTGGTTCCAGCGGACTTGATCTGTCGAAATTTCTGATCATCACAAGGGAGCCTGGAACGATCTCGTGCGGTGCCACCTCGGTATTGTCTGGAAATGCGGCGGCAACCTGTGAACGACATGAGTTGAGGGCAGACATCAAGGAAGCTAGGTAATCTGTCAGCATATTACATGAAACATCGGTAATACTTCGGGGTCTAGGAGTACCCCACATATTAGGGGGGCGGCCGAAAACGACCTCATACGGGGACAGACCTGATCTGGAATGTGCGACCATACGCATGTAAAACAGAGCGACTGGCAGAGCTACTAGCCAGTCCACACCCTTGTCTTTACATATTTTAGCAATTCGAATTTTCAGAGTCTGATTATGCCTTTCGACTAGTCCAGCTGCTTCTGGATGGCGTACACAATGGAACTTCCACTGGTACCCTAACAACAGGGAAACGTGTTTCATGAGTTCAGATGAGAATGGCTGGCCGTTATCAGAATATACGACTCTAGGGAGTCCATATCTAGGGAAGAATTCACGAACCAACTGCTTGGCAGTGGTCGCGGCTGTGTAATCTGGGACTGGATATGCTTCTGTCCATCTGGACAAAGCGCATACAACTACAAGGACATACTTGAAACCTCGACATCGCTCCATTTGAATATAATCCATCTGGAGGACCTCAAAAGGGTGGTCAGGGGGCTGGAAACCACCTTGTTCCACCGGGACACTTTTACCTGGATTAAACTGACAACATATCATACAGGTACGGACTTTCTGCTTGGCTGCAGCTCGTAAATGCTTGTTGAACCAAATGTTCTGGATACTGTCTAACATGGCTTTTTCTCCTAAATGTGCTGGACTATGTGCGGTATTGATAATGACTTGAACCATAGAATCGGGGAGAAACCATGTGGCTCTACCCTTCGTTAACCATCCTTGATCTGTCTGGACCCCTCCTTGTACAGACCATTTCTTGATTTCATCGGGAGTAGCATGTGACTGGATATCTATGACATCTTGAGTAGGGTCCTTAACTGTCATGCATGTAGTCAGATCTAGAATATGTGTCTGATTAACTGGAATGTCTGGAGTCTGTGCTGTAAGCTTGGCTGTGCGGTCTGCTAAATCATTACCTTGGGAAATAATGTCAGTAACTTTCGTATGTGCTTTGCACTTCATGATAGCAATAGATGTCGGTAAATGTATGGCATCTAACAGGGCTTGAATAAGGAGACCATGCTGAATCTTGGTTCCATGAGAAGTCATAAAACCTCTCTCCTGCCAGAGCACTCCGAAGTCGTGTACAACTCCGAATGCGTAACGTGAATCTGTGTAAACATTAACCTTCAGGTTCTTGGCATGTATACAGGCTTGTGTCAGAGCGACTAGCTCTGCTGCTTGAGCGGACAGAGTATCAATACGGTGTGTTTCAATAACTTCAGTGTCAGTAGTCACTGCATACGCGGCGACTAGTTCTCCTGTACTAGTTCTCATACATGAACCATCCACATAAAGTGTCAGGTCAGGATCTGGTAACGGAATATCTGTCAGATCTTGTCTTGGCTTTGTCGTAATATTAACTATTTCCACACAATCATGTGGGTCTGGATTTGAATTAACATACAGTGTATGTAAATTTTGCCATGTTCTGTGTCCCTACGCCTCATCCATCATATGTTATGTGTGCATGATCAATATGCATATGTTGTTCCCCATTTCTGATTAAAAACGCAATTACAGTTGTGTCCACCTCTAGTATGTTAGTTTCCAGTCCTCGTGAATACTACGAATATCAGGCCCATGTAAGTAATGTTGCCACGTTTCTCAGTGTGCACGTTATTCAATTATAAAGTCTCCGTTTCCAGGCCTCAAAAGGGCCCGGACCACAGATTCAGCTCCTGTCTCCTGAAAGCCTCGCTGAGGAGCGATACAGCCCCCACCTGTATCCTCGACCCTTCACTCACTTCCTGCCTTGCAGTGCCCGGTGCACCCCGGCTCTGCCTCTGAGTCTGCCAAAAGTATGTTATAGTTCCTGCTATCAGTTCAGTCCTCCTCCTCTGCATTCCTAAGCTACTGAACTGCATCAATAGTTTCCGTCATTGTCTAGCCTTCTCGTCTCCATGTTAGAGAAATACTGTATTTAATGGTCATTTAGTATTCTTCTTCACGCACTACATGTAGAATAATGCATGGTCCAGTCTTAGAATCAAGTTAGCTTTTCCCCTCATGACTTCTAGTTTATATCAACATGTTCCCTAAACATTAGATACCAGATAGGGTTTAGGTACATGTCGCTCCGACCCTCCAGACTCTAGTCTCTGCTCCTAGCACAGAGTTCGTAGCCCCCAGCTTCTCCTAGTAACACGTCATTGCTAGTTTTCGCGCACCATTAGGTTAGAGGTCCCGGCTCCTTAGGTAGCCCCCTCCAATGTTTCCGCCCATTCATGACATATTCTGTTACGTTTTGCATCACATGTCTAAGTAAACTCCCAGTTACACCTCTTATTTCTGTTATCTCTCGCGACTGCTACGCGTCACGCCTTCTACTCCACCCACTGTTACGCCCACTGCAATGTACTGCTATGTGTTTGCGCTATGTATATAAGTCAATGTTTTGTTATTAAATGTCAGCGCGCTCATCCCAGACCCAGTCCCAGCAGCTGCTGGGATCCTTTTGTTCTGCTGGGTCACCCTATGCAGGTTGTCCTGATCCTGTCCTTATGCTGTAATAAACCTGCAGAAACTCCTACTACCTCGAATCTTGACTCTTATTTATTGAGCTATCTGTTATGCTATAAGTCTAGTCAAAAATAGGGTATTATTTATTTATTTACCACATAATGGCGCCCGAATAGGGACTTGCCCTTTCCCCACGCGTCGGTGAAGCCACGCCGACCCCCTGACCCTCTGCAGTCGTGACGGAACCATACTGGCCAAGTGCAGATATTTCTGCTTCAAGTATCCCTCAGGCCCACGGAGGAGACGGAGGAGGCGGTCCAGCATCCGAACGAGACGGTGGAGGAACGCGGCGAGTCCCGACCAGAGCCCAAGCCGAGAGTCCAAGGTCCGAGGTATCCGGAGGTCCACCCGTAATTGAAGTCCGAAGTCCGAAGTTCGTCGTCGTAGTCCAGTCCCGTCCGAGGCCTTCCGTTCCGTGCTGCCCGGTGAGTACCATTGCTGGGGTAGTGTCTAGACAGGGTCAGTCTAAATTGACTCCTGGTCCGTGGGTTGGTGGTACCCAAGCCCACAAACGAAGTGTTCACCTAGGTGGATACGGGTCTTGATGCGTTCCTTTATGGGACCGGTATGTTCCGTACTGTTATAGCAGTGCATCCAGTAATTCTAGTCTGTTCCGTTCTCGAGAATTCTGTTCTGTTTCTGTTTTCAGTTTTTTCAGGTAGTATTCTGTTCGAACTGTTATTTATAATGTTGTTTAATGTATTTCCAATGTCGTGGTATGCCTGAATTGTTTTTCCCAAATTGTTATTGTTTTTCGTGTATTGTATTGTGTTCCGATTCAAGTTTAGAATGCCGCTCTTTTCCAAGTTACGTCAGTTAAAAACTAGAAAGGGTCTGCTGGAAGCAGCAGTTCCCGTTCCGCCTAGGGACAGTCCAGGTCACTTTATGTATCAGAAACATGGCATAAGCGCCATATTGTATCTAGATTTATGGGTAGAGTATACCAAACAGTTAGAAGAAAAGTATAGATGGCCCGTATCGGGTACATGGGATGCCGAATGTATCATGCGAGTAGAAGAAGCATTATGGAAAAAGAAAGCCAGACAGTCACAGAAAGATGCCATCGAGTTATGGCGTAAGGAAGCGCATAGAAGAACGGAAAAGGAAGTCAGAAAGTCAGAGTTAAGTAGAGAATCCCAAGAACGAGCCCAAGAAAGAGAATTAATCGAGATAGGTGAACAAGTCAAAGCCGAACAGTCAGACAGACAGAGGCATGCCCTTATTAAGGGTATGTATCCTCTCCTTGCCGAAGGCTTGCCAAAAGCGACCCCAGAGGCACCCAGTAATTTCCCGCCACCATTAGTTCCGACCAAGCTACGTCACAAACCGACCGCAGCTGATATTTTTATTTCGTCCTATTTGGACGACACAGTTCCAGAATATGCAAATCCAGTTCGCGCTCCACCTGTCCCTGTAAATCAGGCACTTCCCGTTCCTCCAGACACCGGAGTACCTGTTACGGTACCCCCGGGTCAGCCTGCCATACAAGTTCAGCCCACGTTACAATTACCGACCCTGCAAGCACGAAGAATGTCAGTCGACGATTCTAGTATAGGGGCCGCAGGAGGAGGTCCTCCTCAAACCCCGCCGCCACACAAGCGTTTATCAGCACTCGAATTACATGCTCAAGCATCACAGCGTACTCCTAAAAGTAATAAGTCTGTTACAGAAATCAGACAAGCCCTTGCCGAATGTGTTTATGACACAGTCCCAGGCGAGTATAATATGGTTTTATATTCCGTACGCGTAAGAAGGGTGACCGAGTATCTAGTCACCTTACCGAATATGAAAGAAGATCTAGACAGAATATATCGTTTCATCCGTACAGGGGATGATCCAGAAAGTATTGGCGAGATTATGTCTCAAAGGAAAGCCGAGATTCAGCTCATGATATTAAAGTTCCTGATCAATTGTCTAATAAGAGAACAAGATTACCCGTCTAAAGATCCCGCCGAAATGAGAATCCTAACAAGGTGGAGTGATAATATAGCCGAGGGTAAGCACAAGACCATTAGTGCCATGGAAAGTATGTACAAGAAAATTCGTAAAGAAGTAATAAGGTTACACGAACAGCGTAAAGCAGCACAAGTAAGCGAGAAAGAAAGTATCTCTGATCCTGAAGAGGAAGACGAGAATCCCGCCAGAATAGCGTATGTAGGAAAATCCAGATTTCCAGATCGCCATTTACGTCCAGAACCTAAGTCTATTTTTCATCATCCAACACGAGAGCCTAGCTCTCTAGAACAAGTATTTCAAGCTACCGATCACATTCTGAAATCACGAGTCGGTTATAGCGAATTAAGTACCATGCACGAACAAGAACTAGCCCGATCAGCAGTCCGATGGATTACTGATTCTACCACTTTTCCAGACGAAATAGTGGCACAAATGTTTCTGAAACTGCCCCCAGCCGAGCAACGACTGGTGGGTATGTATATGATCCAGCACCTCATTACTCTGTATGAGGGTCAACATTCTGATCCAGGCCCGTTACATGATATCCTGAACGAGTTACTCCAGTACAGATGGAGAGGTCTAGGTACCGATTTAATTAGTGTCATTCTAGAACAGCGCCACAAGTATAGAACGTTCCTGAACCCGCATTTTGTTCATGTCTCACCCCCAGAAAGTAAACCATTCTACATAGATAGACAGAATCCGCTACGAGAAGTCCACCCAGTCCAAGGGGCGGGTGGCGTAATGCAACGAGTGTTTGTATACACTCCGATATCAAAGATGGAACTTCTTGAAATGAAGAAATTAATCCCCTGTCATGACAAAGATCCAGCGGGGTTCCATAGAGAATTAAAAGACATGCTCCGTATGGGAGAATACACCTACCCAGATATCATTAAAATGTTAAAGGTTCTGCTACCCGCAGGGGTGTATGAAAAGTTAAAGGAAAAAGAATGGGAGGTGGGAGAGAAAAAGATCGATTGGACAGCTCTAGAAGCTGAAGACAAGGCACGAGTACCAGGTACCGGTCTTGGAGATAAATGTAAAGAATTACCAGAATTATTGATTCACGTTTTACCCAGATTATTGACAACTAGGAAAGAAGACTGGGATGCAATCTCAGCCAGTAAACAGAAACAAGATGAGGATATTAGTGATTTTTATTCTAGATTTGAGAAATGTTTCAGTATTAACAGTGGTCTCAAGACAAGTAGTGAGTCATACCCTCATCTTTTCGTTACCAAATTAGTCGAGAATTCAAGTCCACAAATTAAAAATCGAGTTTTGAAAGTCGAAAGCACCTGGCAAGCAAATACTCCGTCCCAGATGCTCCAGATGCTCCAATATCACCAGAATAGAATCAGAGAAGAGCAAGAACACGAAAGAAAACGTATGAAAGACACGAAAATGAAAGTGCTAGTTGCACAATCTATTCCTCAAGACAGTCAGAAGAGGGGTCCGAATCAAGCCAGTCATCCTGCGGCTCCCGTTAAAGGGACCTGCAATTATTGTAAACAGCCAGGTCATTTTATAAACGAGTGTGCAGTTCTGAAACACAACATAGCTACTGGTAAGACTAAAGAAAGACCACGTCCGCCAAGACAAGAACAAGTTTCACAGACTCCTCAGTTACAGAATGCACCACAGACAGTTACAGTACCGCAGCCTATTGCTGCAACACAGCACGTTACATCGCAGATGTACCAGTATGCACAGTCCGAGTATCCAGAGTACCAGTCATATTCATGAAACAGCCTAGAGAGGGAGGTAGGCTTGCCTCTCATCGAGATACCTGTAGACCAAGAAGGTCCCTATGTTCATAGTCAAGTATTAGGGAAAGACAGAAAGTTTTTGATCGATACAGGGGCAAGTAGGACCACAATTAGTCACGCCGAAGTTCCAGGGGCTCCGCTCTCAGGCTCAAGAAATGTTTCCCTTGGATTTTCAGGAAAACCCATAGTTAATGAGATATCAAAGCCAGTTACTCTAGAAGTAGGTCCCTTGTCCCGTACTACTGATCTGTTACTTACTAAGTCATGTCCAGAAAATCTATTAGGCATTAAGACGTTGAAAGAATTAGGTGCAGTTATTTGCTGTTCCCCAGAGGGAATACGTCTGTTCCTACGTGACTTCAAGGGTCACTATGTATTACGAGATTTTGATTCAAGATTGTCTAATGTTCCGCAGCATTTATGGGCGCAAGGTCCAACTGATGTAGGTTACATGCAAATCACACCCTATCGTGTGACTCTCAAACCAGGTGTAGTGTTACCCCGAATCAGACAGTACAGATTGCCACCTGAGGCTGTAGCAGCCTTATCCAAAATTATTGACGAGCTCATGGCTCAAGGAGTAGTTGTAGAAACTGACTCCAATGTATGTAATTCTCCGATCATTCCAGTCATGAAACGTACTGATCCAAATGCACCCCCAGTATATCGATTAGTGATTGATTTACGAGAGCTTAATAAATGTATTATTCCTCAGTACCCAGTTGTCCCAGATATTTCTTCCCTGTTAACAGCCATTGATTCCGAAGCCATGTTTTTCACTGTTATTGACCTCAAGAATGCATTTTTTAGTGTTCCAATTCATCCAGACAGCCAGTTTCTTTTCGGATTTTGTTTAAATGGAAGGAGCTATATGTTTACACGCGCTCCTCAAGGTTTCACAGAAAGCCCTAGTATTTACAGTCAAGCACTCAAGAGACAACTAGACAACATTCACATGCCAACTGACACTGCCCTGCTCCAGTATGTCGATGATCTACTGATCACAGCCCGTTCTGAATGTGACTGCGAGCGTGCATCACTTACAGTTCTGTATTTTCTAGCCGAGATGGGGCACAAGGTGTCACCTTCGAAGCTTCAATTCTGTGTCCAGCAAGTGGTATACTTAGGACACTTGCTGTCCAAGAGGGGTAGGCAGTTGACACCCGACCGTATCCAGTTAATAGCGAGTCTTCCCCAGCCCAGAACCCAGAAGGAGGTACGTGCTTTTATCGGCCTTACTTCTTATTGTAGACAATGGATTCCCCAGTATGCATTCCTAGCCAAGCCACTGATACAGTTAACGACACAGGAGGCAGCCGTATCGACTGTCCTCCCTTGGACATCTGACCATACACTTAGTTTCAACGAGTTAAAGAAAGCCCTATGCCAAGCTCCAGTTCTAGCTACACCGAACTACAGTAAGCCTTTTACACTTTACGTTACAGAACGCGAAGGTACAGCATTATCTGTTCTTACACAAGATCAAGCAGGTCAATACAAGCCCTGTGCTTATTTTTCGAGCACATTAGATCCAGTCGCCCAGGCGTTGCCTGCGTGCCTCAAGTCAGTTGCAGCCACAGCACTAGCTATCAGACAAAGTGATTCCATAGTTTTAGGACATTCCCTGACAGTACAGGTCCCACATTCAGTAGAAGTTCTTTTAAACCGAACACAAACTCAGCACTTGACAATTGCACGTTTAACAGGTTATGAATTGACACTGTTCCAGCCACACATAGAAATTAGACGCTGCAACGTTCTGAATCCTGCTACACTGTTACCATCAGTTAATTCAAATCCAGACCCACATGATTGTGTGGAAATAGTTAATATTACGACAAAGCCAAGACAAGATCTGACAGATATTCCGTTACCAGATCCTGACCTGACACTTTATGTGGATGGTTCATGTATGAGAACTAGTACAGGAGAACTAGTCGCCGCGTATGCAGTGACTACTGACACTGAAGTTATTGAAACACACCGTATTGATACTCTGTCCGCTCAAGCAGCAGAGCTAGTCGCTCTGACACAAGCCTGTATACATGCCAAGAACCTGAAGGTTAATGTTTACACAGATTCACGTTACGCATTCGGAGTTGTACACGACTTCGGAGTGCTCTGGCAGGAGAGAGGTTTTATGACTTCTCATGGAACCAAGATTCAGCATGGTCTCCTTATTCAAGCCCTGTTAGATGCCATACATTTACCGACATCTATTGCTATCATGAAGTGCAAAGCACATACGAAAGTTACTGACATTATTTCCCAAGGTAATGATTTAGCAGACCGCACAGCCAAGCTTACAGCACAGACTCCAGACATTCCAGTTAATCAGACACATATTCTAGATCTGACTACATGCATGACAGTTAAGGACCCTACTCAAGATGTCATAGATATCCAGTCACATGCTACTCCCGATGAAATCAAGAAATGGTCTGTACAAGGAGGGGTCCAGACAGATCAAGGATGGTTAACGAAGGGTAGAGCCACATGGTTTCTCCCCGATTCTATGGTTCAAGTCATTATCAATACCGCACATAGTCCAGCACATTTAGGAGAAAAAGCCATGTTAGACAGTATCCAGAACATTTGGTTCAACAAGCATTTACGAGCTGCAGCCAAGCAGAAAGTCCGTACCTGTATGATATGTTGTCAGTTTAATCCAGGTAAAAGTGTCCCGGTGGAACAAGGTGGTTTCCAGCCCCCTGACCACCCTTTTGAGGTCCTCCAGATGGATTATATTCAAATGGAGCGATGTCGAGGTTTCAAGTATGTCCTTGTAGTTGTATGCGCTTTGTCCAGATGGACAGAAGCATATCCAGTCCCAGATTACACAGCCGCGACCACTGCCAAGCAGTTGGTTCGTGAATTCTTCCCTAGATATGGACTCCCTAGAGTCGTATATTCTGATAACGGCCAGCCATTCTCATCTGAACTCATGAAACACGTTTCCCTGTTGTTAGGGTACCAGTGGAAGTTCCATTGTGTACGCCATCCAGAAGCAGCTGGACTAGTCGAAAGGCATAATCAGACTCTGAAAATTCGAATTGCTAAAATATGTAAAGACAAGGGTGTGGACTGGCTAGTAGCTCTGCCAGTCGCTCTGTTTTACATGCGTATGGTCGCACATTCCAGATCAGGTCTGTCCCCGTATGAGGTCGTTTTCGGCCGCCCCCCTAATATGTGGGGTACTCCTAGACCCCGAAGTATTACCGATGTTTCATGTAATATGCTGACAGATTACCTAGCTTCCTTGATGTCTGCCCTCAACTCATGTCGTTCACAGGTTGCCGCCGCATTTCCAGACAATACCGAGGTGGCACCGCACGAGATCGTTCCAGGCTCCCTTGTGATGATCAGAAATTTCGACAGATCAAGTCCGCTGGAACCACGTTGGAAAGAGCCACGCCAGGTCCTCTTGACCACCCGAACTGCCGTCAAGTTGGAAGGCAGGAAGGGGTGGGTCCACCTTTCTCATGTAAAACTTTTCAATCCATTGAAACCAGTCTTCAAAAACATTTCCAAGAACATTTCCCAGGATTTGAAGGATTGCCAGAACATTGTTTTAAAGGACTGTCCCGCACAAGACATTATTATAACCCCTCCCTTGTTAGAGAAAACTCCGCAACAGGAGTATAAGTTAAAGCTCAGGTCTAATAAGTCAGCCAGTTTGATTGTATAAGTCCTCCCCTAGGTGAAACGGTTAGACTGTTTCTGACATGTATAAAATAGACCCCCATAGTGAGAGAGTCAGTCAAAGCTCAATCAAATGTATCGTTTTTCTGAGTTTCATATTATTTCTCAGCATAATGATTTCCTGCACCAGCTACGCACTTTTCCTGTGCTTTCCAGTTCCTCATGTAAATATGTCTGCTAATGCTACAGTAGAGCACACGTTTAGTGATCTGCCTCCTCACGAATATGCATACCGCCTCGCTATGCGTAATAACACATTCATCCGTATGTTACATTATTCACACCAGACCAGCAATGCCACTAATTGTTGGGTGTGTGGTCGACTCCCCCCCTTCCAGACACCGAAGGGAGTTCTGCCACTCTTTCCTTATCCATTCTCACACAATGGTTCGTGTGGAGCATGGTCCACGTTAACGTCATCCTCAACAGATATGTCTTTTCTTAACAGTACATGTTTCCCAGACAAGCAAGGTCTCCCCCACAGAACAGGTTTAGATTTAGAAAATGAAGTATATAATTTAGGAAATTATTCGTCGAATTTCATGGTTCTGAATGTTCAGTCTGATACTACTCCAGACTCACCCGCTATTTCAGTACTACCAGTCAAAGGCGAATTATGTGTCCGTAGTTATGGTTCTGTACATATAGGTCATAGTGAATGTACTACTGTTATCAAGTATAGTGACAGTAGGAAATCTATTTTTAAAGCTTCACGTCATTCTTATTTTATTTGTGGTCAAACTGCATATGTCCGTCTGCCCCTCGATTGGGAGGGAACCTGTTACATTGCTTTCCTACTGCCACCTGTTTTTCTAGCCCCACCTGACTATCATAAGAATTCTTTCTTAGTACACACTAGACACAAGAGAAATCTCCCGATTGTCGATTATACTGAAACCGCCGCAGAGCAATTCATTGATATAGATAAAGGTGTTTTCCCTTATTTAGGTACAGTTGTAAATAGTAAGCTTATTCGTAGGTTAACAAGAACCCTTGAAGCAGTAGTAGATGAGACTGCCTCCGCTCTAGGTAACTTAACTGAAGAGCAATCCTTTATGAGAATTGTCGTTTTACAGAATCGTCTCGTCCTTGACGTCATACTGGCCGATAGGGGCGGGGCCTGTAGAGTTCTCGGATCCAGTTGTTGTATTTTCATTCCAAATAACGCGCCGTCTGTTTATTCAGCTATAACCAGACTCCATAAAATTGCCCATCTGTTACACCAAGATCCAGGCACCTGGACATGGTCCGGTTGGTTCTGGAATGTAATTTCCGCATGGGGATGGAAAGTCCTGTCCTTTCTAGGTATTGCAGTAGCGATCATATTTAGTTGCTGCCTCTGTATACAATGTGGCCCTGCGATTTGCAGCATGTGTGCTACCTCTTGTATTCCCCGTTCCAAGCCCTGTTCTAAATCCCGTTCCAAGACAATTCGAGACGAGCAAATGGTACTGTATGAAATGATAGACGGTATCATGAATATTGATGTTTCCTGATGGAAACGTAGTGACAAGGAGGGAATGTGGAAAAGTAAATTTTGCCATGTTCTGTGTCCCTACGCCTCATCCATCATATGTTATGTGTGCATGATCAATATGCATATGTTGTTCCCCATTTCTGATTAAAAACGCAATTACAGTTGTGTCCACCTCTAGTATGTTAGTTTCCAGTCCTCGTGAATACTACGAATATCAGGCCCATGTAAGTAATGTTGCCACGTTTCTCAGTGTGCACGTTATTCAATTATAAAGTCTCCGTTTCCAGGCCTCAAAAGGGCCCGGACCACAGATTCAGCTCCTGTCTCCTGAAAGCCTCGCTGAGGAGCGATACAGCCCCCACCTGTATCCTCGACCCTTCACTCACTTCCTGCCTTGCAGTGCCCGGTGCACCCCGGCTCTGCCTCTGAGTCTGCCAAAAGTATGTTATAGTTCCTGCTATCAGTTCAGTCCTCCTCCTCTGCATTCCTAAGCTACTGAACTGCATCAATAGTTTCCGTCATTGTCTAGCCTTCTCGTCTCCATGTTAGAGAAATACTGTATTTAATGGTCATTTAGTATTCTTCTTCACGCACTACATGTAGAATAATGCATGGTCCAGTCTTAGAATCAAGTTAGCTTTTCCCCTCATGACTTCTAGTTTATATCAACATGTTCCCTAAACATTAGATACCAGATAGGGTTTAGGTACATGTCGCTCCGACCCTCCAGACTCTAGTCTCTGCTCCTAGCACAGAGTTCGTAGCCCCCAGCTTCTCCTAGTAACACGTCATTGCTAGTTTTCGCGCACCATTAGGTTAGAGGTCCCGGCTCCTTAGGTAGCCCCCTCCAATGTTTCCGCCCATTCATGACATATTCTGTTACGTTTTGCATCACATGTCTAAGTAAACTCCCAGTTACACCTCTTATTTCTGTTATCTCTCGCGACTGCTACGCGTCACGCCTTCTACTCCACCCACTGTTACGCCCACTGCAATGTACTGCTATGTGTTTGCGCTATGTATATAAGTCAATGTTTTGTTATTAAATGTCAGCGCGCTCATCCCAGACCCAGTCCCAGCAGCTGCTGGGATCCTTTTGTTCTGCTGGGTCACCCTATGCAGGTTGTCCTGATCCTGTCCTTATGCTGTAATAAACCTGCAGAAACTCCTACTACCTCGAATCTTGACTCTTATTTATTGAGCTATCTGTTATGCTATAAGTCTAGTCAAAAATAGGGTATTATTTATTTATTTAGTAAGGCCGATAAAAGCACGTACCTCCTTCTGGGTTCTGGGCTGGGGAAGACTCGCTATTAACTGGATACGGTCGGGTGTCAACTGCCTACCCCTCTTGGACAGCAAGTGTCCTAAGTATACCACTTGCTGGACACAGAATTGAAGCTTCGAAGGTGACACCTTGTGCCCCATCTCGGCTAGAAAATACAGAACTGTAAGTGATGCACGCTCGCAGTCACGTTCAGAACGGGCTGTGATCAGTAGATCATCGACATACTGGAGCAGGGCAGTGTCAGTTGGCATGTGAATGTTGTCTAGTTGTCTCTTGAGTGCTTGACTGTAAATACTAGGGCTTTCTGTGAAACCTTGAGGAGCGCGTGTAAACATATAGCTCCTTCCATTTAAACAAAATCCGAAAAGAAACTGGCTGTCTGGATGAATTGGAACACTAAAAAATGCATTCTTGAGGTCAATAACAGTGAAAAACATGGCTTCGGAATCAATGGCTGTTAACAGGGAAGAAATATCTGGGACAACTGGGTACTGAGGAATAATACATTTATTAAGCTCTCGTAAATCAATCACTAATCGATATACTGGGGGTGCATTTGGATCAGTACGTTTCATGACTGGAATGATCGGAGAATTACATACATTGGAGTCAGTTTCTACAACTACTCCTTGAGCCATGAGCTCGTCAATAATTTTGGATAAGGCTGCTACAGCCTCAGGTGGCAATCTGTACTGTCTGATTCGGGGTAACACTACACCTGGTTTGAGAGTCACACGATAGGGTGTGATTTGCATGTAACCTACATCAGTTGGACCTTGCGCCCATAAATGCTGCGGAACATTAGACAATCTTGAATCAAAATCTCGTAATACATAGTGACCCTTGAAGTCACGTAGGAACAGACGTATTCCCTCTGGGGAACAGCAAATAACTGCACCTAATTCTTTCAACGTCTTAATGCCTAATAGATTTTCTGGACATGACTTAGTAAGTAACAGATCAGTAGTACGGGACAAGGGACCTACTTCTAGAGTAACTGGCTTTGATATCTCATTAACTATGGGTTTTCCTGAAAATCCAAGGGAAACATTTCTTGAGCCTGAGAGCGGAGCCCCTGGAACTTCGGCGTGACTAATTGTGGTCCTACTTGCCCCTGTATCGATCAAAAACTTTCTGTCTTTCCCTAATACTTGACTATGAACATAGGGACCTTCTTGGTCTACAGGTATCTCGATGAGAGGCAAGCCTACCTCCCTCTCTAGGCTGTTTCATGAATATGACTGGTACTCTGGATACTCGGACTGTGCATACTGGTACATCTGCGATGTAACGTGCTGTGTTGCAGCAATAGGCTGCGGTACTGTAACTGTCTGTGGTGCATTCTGTAACTGAGGAGTCTGTGAAACTTGTTCTTGTCTTGGCGGACGTGGTCTTTCTTTAGTCTTACCAGTAGCTATGTTGTGTTTCAGAACTGCACACTCGTTTATAAAATGACCTGGCTGTTTACAATAATTGCAGGTCCCTTTAACGGGAGCCGCAGGATGACTGGCTTGATTCGGACCCCTCTTCTGACTGTCTTGAGGAATAGATTGTGCAACTAGCACTTTCATTTTCGTGTCTTTCATACGTTTTCTTTCGTGTTCTTGCTCTTCTCTGATTCTATTCTGGTGATATTGGAGCATCTGGAGCATCTGGGACGGAGTATTTGCTTGCCAGGTGCTTTCGACTTTCAAAACTCGATTTTTAATTTGTGGACTTGAATTCTCGACTAATTTGGTAACGAAAAGATGAGGGTATGACTCACTACTTGTCTTGAGACCACTGTTAATACTGAAACATTTCTCAAATCTAGAATAAAAATCACTAATATCCTCATCTTGTTTCTGTTTACTGGCTGAGATTGCATCCCAGTCTTCTTTCCTAGTTGTCAATAATCTGGGTAAAACTTGAATCAATAATTCTGGTAATTCTTTACATTTATCTCCAAGACCGGTACCTGGTACTCGTGCCTTGTCTTCAGCTTCTAGAGCTGTCCAATCGATCTTTTTCTCTCCCACCTCCCATTCTTTTTCCTTTAACTTTTCATACACCCCTGCGGGTAGCAGAACCTTTAACATTTTAATGATATCTGGGTAGGTGTATTCTCCCATACGGAGCATGTCTTTTAATTCTCTATGGAACCCCGCTGGATCTTTGTCATGACAGGGGATTAATTTCTTCATTTCAAGAAGTTCCATCTTTGATATCGGAGTGTATACAAACACTCGTTGCATTACGCCACCCGCCCCTTGGACTGGGTGGACTTCTCGTAGCGGATTCTGTCTATCTATGTAGAATGGTTTACTTTCTGGGGGTGAGACATGAACAAAATGCGGGTTCAGGAACGTTCTATACTTGTGGCGCTGTTCTAGAATGACACTAATTAAATCGGTACCTAGACCTCTCCATCTGTACTGGAGTAACTCGTTCAGGATATCATGTAACGGGCCTGGATCAGAATGTTGACCCTCATACAGAGTAATGAGGTGCTGGATCATATACATACCCACCAGTCGTTGCTCGGCTGGGGGCAGTTTCAGAAACATTTGTGCCACTATTTCGTCTGGAAAAGTGGTAGAATCAGTAATCCATCGTACTGCTGATCGGGCTAGTTCTTGTTCGTGCATGGTACTTAATTCGCTATAACCGACTCGTGATTTCAGAATGTGATCGGTAGCTTGAAATACTTGTTCTAGAGAGCTAGGCTCTCGTGTTGGATGATGAAAAATAGACTTAGGTTCTGGACGTAAATGGCGATCTGGAAATCTGGATTTTCCTACATACGCTATTCTGGCGGGATTCTCGTCTTCCTCTTCAGGATCAGAGATACTTTCTTTCTCGCTTACTTGTGCTGCTTTACGCTGTTCGTGTAACCTTATTATTTCTTTACGAATTTTCTTGTACATACTTTCCATGGCACTAATGGTCTTGTGCTTACCCTCGGCTATATTATCACTCCACCTTGTTAGGATTCTCATTTCGGCGGGATCTTTAGACGGGTAATCTTGTTCTCTTATTAGACAATTGATCAGGAACTTTAATATCATGAGCTGAATCTCGGCTTTCCTTTGAGACATAATCTCGCCAATACTTTCTGGATCATCCCCTGTACGGATGAAACGATATATTCTGTCTAGATCTTCTTTCATATTCGGTAAGGTGACTAGATACTCGGTCACCCTTCTTACGCGTACGGAATATAAAACCATATTATACTCGCCTGGGACTGTGTCATAAACACATTCGGCAAGGGCTTGTCTGATTTCTGTAACAGACTTATTACTTTTAGGAGTACGCTGTGATGCTTGAGCATGTAATTCGAGTGCTGATAAACGCTTGTGTGGCGGCGGGGTTTGAGGAGGACCTCCTCCTGCGGCCCCTATACTAGAATCGTCGACTGACATTCTTCGTGCTTGCAGGGTCGGTAATTGTAACGTGGGCTGAACTTGTATGGCAGGCTGACCCGGGGGTACCGTAACAGGTACTCCGGTGTCTGGAGGAACGGGAAGTGCCTGATTTACAGGGACAGGTGGAGCGCGAACTGGATTTGCATATTCTGGAACTGTGTCGTCCAAATAGGACGAAATAAAAATATCAGCTGCGGTCGGTTTGTGACGTAGCTTGGTCGGAACTAATGGTGGCGGGAAATTACTGGGTGCCTCTGGGGTCGCTTTTGGCAAGCCTTCGGCAAGGAGAGGATACATACCCTTAATAAGGGCATGCCTCTGTCTGTCTGACTGTTCGGCTTTGACTTGTTCACCTATCTCGATTAATTCTCTTTCTTGGGCTCGTTCTTGGGATTCTCTACTTAACTCTGACTTTCTGACTTCCTTTTCCGTTCTTCTATGCGCTTCCTTACGCCATAACTCGATGGCATCTTTCTGTGACTGTCTGGCTTTCTTTTTCCATAATGCTTCTTCTACTCGCATGATACATTCGGCATCCCATGTACCCGATACGGGCCATCTATACTTTTCTTCTAACTGTTTGGTATACTCTACCCATAAATCTAGATACAATATGGCGCTTATGCCATGTTTCTGATACATAAAGTGACCTGGACTGTCCCTAGGCGGAACGGGAACTGCTGCTTCCAGCAGACCCTTTCTAGTTTTTAACTGACGTAACTTGGAAAAGAGCGGCATTCTAAACTTGAATCGGAACACAATACAATACACGAAAAACAATAACAATTTGGGAAAAACAATTCAGGCATACCACGACATTGGAAATACATTAAACAACATTATAAATAACAGTTCGAACAGAATACTACCTGAAAAAACTGAAAACAGAAACAGAACAGAATTCTCGAGAACGGAACAGACTAGAATTACTGGATGCACTGCTATAACAGTACGGAACATACCGGTCCCATAAAGGAACGCATCAAGACCCGTATCCACCTAGGTGAACACTTCGTTTGTGGGCTTGGGTACCACCAACCCACGGACCAGGAGTCAATTTAGACTGACCCTGTCTAGACACTACCCCAGCAATGGTACTCACCGGGCAGCACGGAACGGAAGGCCTCGGACGGGACTGGACTACGACGACGAACTTCGGACTTCGGACTTCAATTACGGGTGGACCTCCGGATACCTCGGACCTTGGACTCTCGGCTTGGGCTCTGGTCGGGACTCGCCGCGTTCCTCCACCGTCTCGTTCGGATGCTGGACCGCCTCCTCCGTCTCCTCCGTGGGCCTGAGGGATACTTGAAGCAGAAATATCTGCACTTGGCCAGTATGGTTCCGTCACGACTGCAGAGGGTCAGGGGGTCGGCGTGGCTTCACCGACGCGTGGGGAAAGGGCAAGTCCCTATTCGGGCGCCATTATGTGGTAAATAAATAAATAATACCCTATTTTTGACTAGACTTATAGCATAACAGATAGCTCAATAAATAAGAGTCAAGATTCGAGGTAGTAGGAGTTTCTGCAGGTTTATTACAGCATAAGGACAGGATCAGGACAACCTGCATAGGGTGACCCAGCAGAACAAAAGGATCCCAGCAGCTGCTGGGACTGGGTCTGGGATGAGCGCGCTGACATTTAATAACAAAACATTGACTTATATACATAGCGCAAACACATAGCAGTACATTGCAGTGGGCGTAACAGTGGGTGGAGTAGAAGGCGTGACGCGTAGCAGTCGCGAGAGATAACAGAAATAAGAGGTGTAACTGGGAGTTTACTTAGACATGTGATGCAAAACGTAACAGAATATGTCATGAATGGGCGGAAACATTGGAGGGGGCTACCTAAGGAGCCGGGACCTCTAACCTAATGGTGCGCGAAAACTAGCAATGACGTGTTACTAGGAGAAGCTGGGGGCTACGAACTCTGTGCTAGGAGCAGAGACTAGAGTCTGGAGGGTCGGAGCGACATGTACCTAAACCCTATCTGGTATCTAATGTTTAGGGAACATGTTGATATAAACTAGAAGTCATGAGGGGAAAAGCTAACTTGATTCTAAGACTGGACCATGCATTATTCTACATGTAGTGCGTGAAGAAGAATACTAAATGACCATTAAATACAGTATTTCTCTAACATGGAGACGAGAAGGCTAGACAATGACGGAAACTATTGATGCAGTTCAGTAGCTTAGGAATGCAGAGGAGGAGGACTGAACTGATAGCAGGAACTATAACATACTTTTGGCAGACTCAGAGGCAGAGCCGGGGTGCACCGGGCACTGCAAGGCAGGAAGTGAGTGAAGGGTCGAGGATACAGGTGGGGGCTGTATCGCTCCTCAGCGAGGCTTTCAGGAGACAGGAGCTGAATCTGTGGTCCGGGCCCTTTTGAGGCCTGGAAACGGAGACTTTATAATTGAATAACGTGCACACTGAGAAACGTGGCAACATTACTTACATGGGCCTGATATTCGTAGTATTCACGAGGACTGGAAACTAACATACTAGAGGTGGACACAACTGTAATTGCGTTTTTAATCAGAAATGGGGAACAACATATGCATATTGATCATGCACACATAACATATGATGGATGAGGCGTAGGGACACAGAACATGGCAAAATTTACTTTTCCACAGCTCGTGAGGCTCATGGTTGTTCTTTGTTCGGGTAGTGTGTCAGTACTGTACGATCCCTAGACGTAGGTTCTTATCGCGACGCTGCCACCAATGTTAGAAGGGCCGATCTCAGAGGGCCAGGTTGTGCTCACCCGACCACCCCAGGACCCACCTCTCCCACAGATCTTGCCGAGTCTTATCGTGAGGTCCTCGCCGGGGAGGACTTCGGGTCTAGGATCGTACACACTGAGCTCACACCACACTTACGAACGGACACCACACTGATGGATTTCAGTAACAAGTTCTTTATAAGCAGCAAAAGGGAAGTAGCACTCTTATGTACAAATGATCGAGGGATCACAAAGTCTCTGAGGATTCGGGAAGAGGGAAGCGGGACAGTCTTTATTTAGCCTTTGGGCCAGTACGAGGCGTACCCTGCGCACAGCTCTCAATCCTCGAGCCGGGGGATACGGAAGGTGATGGTGTACTGGCTGCTTCACTCACGTCGAGTCGGCTCGGTCGTGATGGTGGTCTCGATGGTCCAGCTGGACCAGAGTACTCCTCGAGCCGCGACGAGGTCAGCAGGGCTCGATCCGGAGAAGTTCTTGAGGAGCCGCGACAGCGTGAGCAGGGCTCAGATGGTTGCAGGCTCAAGCTCGAGCCGCGACAGCGTCAGCAGGGCTCCGAGGTCTTAGAGAGGACGAGCCGCGACAGCGTCAGCAGGGCTCCGATGGTTACGAGTTCAAGCTCGAGCCGCGACAGCGTCAGCAGGGCTCAGGTGGTTCAGTTCCTTGTTGGGAAGAGGGAGCCGCGACAGCAGGGCTCAGCGAGGCGAGGTTGAGTTCTTCTCAGGGTCAGCCGCGATCAGATCAGCAGGCTTCAGGTCCAAGATACAACTCCCCGCTAGTTGTCGGGCGGGCCCAGATATAGTCCAGTGGCCCTTTGATGTCCGGACCCTCGCAGGCGGAGGTCTCAAGCCCTGGGGGCTGGTCGTTGGTGAGGTCCGGCGGTTGGCTCTTTGATCCTTTGAAAAGAGGGGTCCGGGAATTCTCAGACACCCAGCGGGTCTGGAGCCAGCACTCGGGGAGGCCAGAGGGGCGATCGAAACTGGCCCCCAGGGGGAGGCCAAAGGTGTGACAGATACCGGTCTCTCAGGGGAGGCCGGAGGTGCCATCGAAACTCCCTGGCTTATCTCACTCGGGGAGCCCTTAACCCCCCCAGCCGGGACTGGCGCGCCTTTGGAGTCTGGGTTTCGCTGGGGCCGGGGTCACGCTCGGCCCAGGGAGTCAGGGATCTCGGGAAGGGAAAATGGCTGCCGGGCCTTGTGGGGCATGCAAGGTTAGGCGCTCGGAGCCGGGAGCGGGACGGGGACATGCGGGCCTGGTCGTGGGTTACGGGGGTCTGGGCTTATCGGGAGTGAGACGACCAGGCTTCGGGGTGCAGGCTACACTCACGGGGATGCTGCGCAGGGGGCTCAGGGTGCAGGCCTACGCTCGCAGGGTGTGGAGGGACAGAGGCGAACCACGCCACGAGGCCGGGTCCAACACTCAGGGTCTGTTGTACCAGAGCTCTCCTGCATACATTAGGTAAAATCTTGGATGAGGACTGTTTGTAAGGGTGTGAACAGAAGGGTACCTTCTTCCACACACTCTTGGAGTACCTGATCCTAGGTGAATTCTGAGAGGGGGTGACACAGACTTCAGGGTGCTACTGATATCCGGATTACTCCGGAGACCCTATCAATATTGTTAAGGATATGGAGTGGAGCTGATGCATCTTCTTATCAGCACATATTAATTTACCTGGGGATTCTCCTAGCCAAGAGAGAAGGGGCACGTGATCCTCTGTGACTCCTATGCAGAGACTGGGAAACGAAAATAAACATAAGCTATGCGCATGAAAAGGTGATTTGTAAAAGAAGGGGGATGCCCAAAGTTGTTTTTAAAAAGTTGAAAAGGATGGATGAGTTATGTTTCTGGTCATTTAGCCGGTGACCTCAGTGGAGAGGGAGTGTTAGGGATTGGTTATTTGGACGGTGTATGCATGTTGTATTGTTTGGAAAAATGTATAAAATATTTTACAAACAAAAATAGATGTCTTGTTTTTAGATGGGTCTAAATATCTGCAGAATTTAGCATCTGTTCAGTTAAGCTGGTCTCTCACATTCAGATGTCTGTTTGGCTGTTAATCATTGACACCTTATGGGTACCTGTAAATGAAGCATACTGTAGATGATGAAATAATGTGTTCACCTGCTTATACTAAGCAATGTGGATGCTAAAGATATACATGGTAAAAGTTCCTCTTCAGGAACCAAGACAGCGGCTAAAAAATCGTCCATCTTAATGATATGCACACAGATCCTTACTAAATGGTACAAATAAGTCCAGGTCTTTTCTATGCTATATGTTGTTAGCACTCTATCGAAAAATGTGACTGTTTGCGAAACATAGGATTGTATTCAATTTATCTGGCACTCTGGAAAAAGCAATTGACAGAACATAAACCAATAGTATGCAGCATTTGATAGCCAATGCAAATGATGCTTTATGTACATGTACGAAGAAGATACTAGCAGGTATTTGTTTGTTACAACATGGAAAGGGAAGGCCCAAAGCAGACAGAAAGAGTAAGAATGTTCCAGAGCTAGGGGGAAGAAAGCGCAAGAATGCTCAAGGATTAGGATTCTAGACTGCGCTGTTAGCTGCAATTCTCAGTTGGAATCTGATGGAATTAGTGAACAAGGTTAGAAAGGGGGGTAGGCCGTAGACCGATGTATAAACTGCGCAAAGAATGCAAAACTGTATGCATATTATAGTCTTAAAAAATGTTTTTAAGAAATTTGTAATTTTTTCAATGTAAGATACTGGATAGATCTGATTAAAATATTTTACATTCTGGGTTTCCTTTTTTTCTGCAGCGGAGGAAGAGCTTCGTGCTTTACAGCAAGAATGTTCCAGTGGATGCTCGGTGGCGTCCCCTGCAGAGACCGAAACAGACCGGCTCGTGGATGCATGTTTGGAACGACTGGGAATGCTGCAGCGTCTTACTAAGAAAATGAAATGACTGATAGGTGTATAATGTATGACAGTTGTTCGATCCGGTTGACTAGATGTCCTATCACTTCATAATGGAGGCTGATGTATGTGGGTATCCTGTGACAGATTCTGGTGCACTGGCCACATTGGTTTTTATAGGTGATGGCATATAGGACAGAAAAGGATCTGGTTTTGTATTCATTAACCAGAAGGAGGAAGATGAGCACCAACATTCCATAGTTGCCTGGAAGTGGAGCCCCTTCCTGGTTCTATGTTTGTTAGTGAACACCAAAGGTTATGGGGCCATGATCTTTTAGTGGTTAGTACTCTGTGCTGTGTGTGAACACCAAAGGTGGTTTTATGGTATAAGAATAATTCTCAATGTTGAGGAAACGGGCATACAGTAGAAGTTGTGCAGAGTTTTACAAAAAAATTATTTTCTTCTATCTGCCATGATTAAAGTTGTTTTTTTCAACATGTTATTTTTTCTGTTGTCTTTACAAAGAGTTCAGGGATCCACCTGTCGGCGTTTAGAGGAGTGAAAGGTTGCAATGTGAACAGAAACAACACAAACAGATTTCTCATCAATGTCTATCACCATATACAAAGTCTAATTTGGGGATATTAAAGGAAGGACACAGGAAAAAAACACAAATTTTGCAAACACTTATTGAGTCCCTCTCTGTCCCAATGGGTATAAATGAGTCATTGACTTTCTAACCTATGTACAGCCTGACATTCAAAAAGGGCTTCTACTTCACCTATTCTCCCCTTACTGGTTAATACACCGCCTTACTGGCTGAAACTACATCTCAAAGCATCAATGACAACGGCCAGCCTGTATTTAAATCCCAACAACAAATCCTGGAGTGGCTAAGCTGCATGCAGTCTGCTTCTTCCCTCATATTCTGGTTGTTGGACTTGGCCCTTCTGGCAGATTCACCCCTGAACTTTTTGCTTTTCATTGTGACCTGGTGATAGTGATTTTTAGCTTCTGCGCACTTTCACTGTGTGCCAGTGGAAAGTGCGTGCGCACTCTGCGTGCGTGTGGTGAGATTGGCCTGCCCTCCCATAGGAATGCATGGGGAATGTCTGTGTCCCTGGTAGTTCCTGATACGTGAGGTGTGCAGGCTCGAGTTTGGTATGTGCGGACTTGTGTGATTAAATGCTGCGCAATGATGTATGCGGCGTGATTGTGTCTAGTGTGGAAGTGCCACTTCTAGAAGTTGGCATGTTAGTGTAATTTGTATCTGGCTTGTTATTGGCTGGAGCTGGCTGGTGAGCCTGGCTCCTTGAGTCATGATGGGTCGGCCCCGGTGGTGAGTGTTGAGATTAGCATGAGTGATGTGAGGGAGGAGTACACCTGGGACCTGAATAGGGCTGGGCTTTCCCCACACAATGCTGGCTCCGCCCCCTGTGGTGCGTCTAATGATCCTAGCCTGGCCAGTGAAAGGAAAGGGTGGCTGAGGAAAACAGAGTGCTCCAAAACCAGCTGCGACTGGTTTTTCCCCCACCCTGCACCCTGAGACAAAGGATTTTCTAGCATAAGAAGGGGCTGTGTCCCCTTACAAAATGTTCTCTTCCTGGATCCTTTTGGTGAGGGGGGCTGCTGCTGCTGGGCGCCAGAAGGAACGCCACTGGGGATTGCCTCCCTGCCTAGGAGGACCCTGTGAGCTGGCTCTGGACCCAGCCTTGCCCCCCACCCCTTGAAGGGAAGGACTTGTTGCTGAACTTTAAGGGCATTAGCGCATGAAAGCGCTTTACTTTCACCTTTCTGAGCCCTACAGCGCCTGGGAGCGCTGGATTTGCACCCTAGCGACCGGAGCGGCGATCCTTCCTCCCTTGAGGGATTCCCCGGTGTGGGGATCCCCCTGGTTGCTGGTCCTAGAAGCCGGTGCCCACCCGGCACTTCCCCCGTGTTCGAGTCCTGCGGCACGGGAGCCCACCCCGCTTTTTTGCCACTTCTGATGGCCCGTATTTGTGTAATTTTTGAGGGTGCCCACCCCTCATCTGCCCGGGGAATATCACCGCCGCGGCCCGAGGTCGAGTCTCCCGTGAGAAGGCAGCCGCCGGCATCCCGCAAAGGCCGCGCTGGGATTGGCCCAGCCGGCCTAGCCTCCCGCCGCGTCATCGGGGGAGGAGCAGGAGAACAGGAAGCGGACGGGAGGCCACCCCGCGCTCCTGCCCGGAGAAGAAGGAACCTGCCACATTGTGTCAGAGAGGCTCTCCCGAGAGAGAGCCCCGGCCGCCTGCTGGGGAAGCAGAAGTGAGAAGGAGCCTGAGAAACTCCATAGAGAGAGACAGCCGCCGCGAGACCCGGTGAGTGCCCGAGAAGGAGAGGAGGGCATCGGGGCACATTGCCGGTGCCCGCCCCTCCCCTCCAGAGCAAGGGCTGTCGTGTCGGGAGGCCTGTGGGGCCTTACTTAATTCAGAGTCCCCCAGGGAGGAACTCTAGCATCCGGGGGCATCTGTCTTGAAGAGCCCAGAGAGGCTCAGGCGGCATTACTTAAGTTACTGAGCCCGGAGAGGCTCCAGGCGCCCATTTGTTGACGAGCCCCGAGAGGCTTGTGGGGGCATATTTGTTCTAGGGCCCCCGTGGCCCTTGAAGGCCGCATTTGTTTTCTAGTCCCCAGAGAGGGACTCCCACGTCATAGGGGGCATTGTTCTGGTGTGGTAGAGCGGCCCCGGAAGGCAGCGGGCCGCTCCCACTTGCCCCCCAGTTATTCTCGGGCCTTGGGTGTTGTTGCTGTGTGCGCGCGCAAACACTTAACTCACATTGCCTCCGAGTTTAGCCTTACTGCTCGTGTCACGTTACCAAGGTGGTGAGCAGGGGTTATCTTGGCGTGTAACTCCCTTGCCCTGACGTAGGAATGGTGGTTTCTGCCTGACTTTGGCGCAAGCCTTAGCCAGCCGGAAATCCCATTTCTAACATTGGTGGCAGCGGTGGGATCCGGATTTGTGTTTGCGCTGTACCGCAGTGGCAGCTGGCTGCACCACAAAACTCTGCATTTTAGATAAATCACATTTTGGGGATTATGGTTTCTAAATTGTTCTTAATGTCATTTCTTTGGAAATGTGTTTCTGTGCACTGTGAGTTAGGTGTCACTAGCTCTGGGTGGTGTTCTATCCACTAAGTGCAGTTTGAATTTTCTGGATTCACCAGAGGGTGGGATCCAGTGGTAGCAGCGTAATTGTGTCCAGTACATTTGTTCCCCGCCCCGCTCCCAGAGTTTGGTACCTGTGTCACGTGTGGTCAGGTTGAGAAATCGGGGTTGGTAGAAACTGCCTTACCAGTCCGATGGGGGGGTTGTGTGTGGATGAATGGTGTGTTGCACTGGACAAGTGAGTGTGAGTTCTCTGGGATAGGGAGCTTGCTGAAATACTTTGTGAATTGTGTACTCTTGCTTCAGCTCAGACAGTTAAGTCCCCTGTGTTGCACATGTCTGTGAGCATCCTGCCAAGATTGAATCTTCTCTTAACCTCTGTGGTCTGTTTAGGTACAGTATGCATGAGCTGGTACAGTTTTGTGAGGAGAGAGACATCACAGTGAATGAGTCAGACACCCAGTCCAAGCTTAGGGATAACCTGAACCTATGGCAGAAGGATGACTGGGAACGTGAGCACAGTGAGAAAGAGAGGGCCCGGGCCTCACACCGTGTGGGTGGTGGGTCTGTGGGGAGCCCTGAAGAGTGTGAAGAGGAGGAAGAAGATGACAGTGAATGGGCACCAGCAGATAGAGAAGACCCCATAGGTAGGGAGTCCCTTGCTGGGTCCAGTAGCAGAGGCAGTACCTCATCCCTTTCCTGGTCCCTGTCCCCAGAGGAGCGGGTAGATAGGAGGGAAGAAAGGGAGCGCCAGCTGGCTTTGGAAAAGCTCAGGTTAGAGCATGCCAAGGGAATAGCACAGCTGGGTGTGCAGGAGAGGATGGCGGAGACTGAGAGGGCCTTTGCCAGAGAGAGATTAGCTCAGGGGGGTAAATTGTCCCCTGAGCGCAGTTTTAATTTTCTGGACTCCCCAAGGAGGGTTGAGTCCAGTTGTGGCAGCTATATAGAGCCCAGTGTAGGAAGTCCTTTTTCCAGTTCCCAGAGTATGGTACCTGTTCCCCCCCGAAGAAGAGTATAGGTTGAAATTCAGGGGCAGTAAAAAACTGTCTCACCAGTCTTGGGAAGAGTTTGAGGATGAATGTTATGGGACATTGATTGATTGGGTACGAGTTCGCACTGAAGATAATTTTGACGTATTGGTTGGAATGATTCTCAAAGAGCACCTTCTCAGTTGTTGTTCGCCAGGGTTGCGCCAGCACCTGTTGGAATATGGGTCTACTAATTCAGAGCTCCTTGCAAGGGAAGCAGACCGCTTAGAGAGTGCTAGTGGTTCTGAGGAGTCATTGGTGAGTGACTCCAAAAGTAGTGGGTCAGGGATCTTCCAGTCCAACGTGGTGGAAGAGGCTCAGTGTAGCTCAGCTAGGTCCCAGTATAGTGAGGAGGGTGTAGGGGCTTACTTCCTGTTTCAATGGAGCGGGAGTGAGTGGGTGGCTGAGAGTCCCCAGATGCCCGAAGCCCTATTGCAGAACCTGGGTGGTTTCTTTAGGGAACACCAGGTTGGGGATTTAGGCTGTCCTGTTAGCCCCTTTGAGGAAGATCACCTAGTGTCTAGGGAACCTGGAGCATCTGTAAATAGAGTTCCAGTGTCTGGCAGTGCCACTCCAGTTGGGAGGGCACAGGAGTCCGAAGTGAGGTGTGGTTGGGGGATGAGTTCCCTAGTGGGAGAACCAGTGTGTCAGGGACTACCCAGTGAGGCTAAGTTCCCGTGTAGCGACCATGGGGACACCACTTCTGTTCTGGGGGGTCTCCGCTCACTGTCAGATGGACAGGGGACAGGAGATCTGCGCCACACAGGCAGTCACTCGACATATGAGTCATGTGTCGGCCTCAGGAGGATGGTGTGTAAATCCCCAGAATTCCTGGAGTGCCAGGCAGTTATTCCTCCAAAGGTTCTAGACCAGAGGTTGGAAGGCCAGGTTCAGGATCCGCCTGACCTGAAGGGTGGGACGACTGTAACCAGCGTCCTAACCAGTGCTTCTTCCAGGGGTACCACTCCAGTTGGGAGGGTGCAGAACTCTGGAAGGGGGTGCAGAGGGTGGGAGAGCCTGCCTCTAACCCCGGTGCAATCTGAGGGGTTAAACCCTAGGTTGGGAGAATGGCGTTCTAAGGGTACCCCTCGCAAGAGGAGGAGGAACCCTAGACAGAGAGGTAGGGGGAGGAGAGCCTCCCCTGAGACTCCTGGTCCGCCTGAGGGCGTAGACCCTAGGCTGGAGAACCAGTGGCAGTCTAGCCCTGTCTTACAGACAGGAAGAGTGGAGCATGGCTACTATGTACCAGGGGTTACTACCCCCCGCTCTGTGAATAGGCAGGGACCAGTGGCACCTGGGTGGCCTAGGGCCTGGTCCTGGCCATGGACAGCTTGGGAGTACCAGTGGGGTAGCCCAGTTGTTCCAGATAGTGTTTCTAGAAGGAACCCGCTGGGTTAACTGTGGCGTAGAACAGGAGGGTGTCCCTGCAGATGCGGGCCCGCGTCCGTGTTCTATCGCCCAAAGCAAGGAAGCCCATCACGGTGGTGATTGGTCGGCCCTGCGTTTTGGCTAGAAGGGGGTTGTGTTGGAATTGGCCCTTCTGGCAGATTCACCCCTGAACTTTTTGCTTTTCATGGTGACCGGGTGATAGTGATTTTTAGCTTCTGCGCACTTTCACTGTGTCCCAGTGGAAAGTGCGTGCGCACTCTGCGTGCGTGTGGTGAGATTGGCCTGCCCTCCCATAGGAATGCATAGGGAATGTCTGTGTCCCTTGTTGTCCCTGATGCGTGAGGTGTGCAGGCTCGAGTTTGGTATGTGCGGACTCGTGTGATAAAATGCTGCGCAATGATGTATGCAGCGTGACTGTGTCTAGTGTGGAAGTGCCACTTCTAGAAGTTGGCATGTTAGTGTAATTTTTGTCTGGCTTGTGATTGGCTGGTGAGCCTGGCTCCATGAGTCATGATGGATCTGCCCCGGTGGTGAGTGTTGAGATTAGCATGAGTGATGTGAGGGAGGAGTACACCTGGGACCTGAATAGGGCTGGGCTTTCCCCACACAATGCTTGCTCTGCCCCCTGTGGTGCGTCTAATGATCCTAGCCTGGCCAGTGAAAGGAAAGGGTGACTGAGGAAAACAGAGTGATCCAAAACCAGCTGCGACTGGTTTTTCCCCCACCCTGCACCCTGAGACAAAGGATTTTCTAGCATAAGAAGGGGCTGTGTCCCCTTACAAAATGTTCTCTTCCTGGATCCTTTTGGTGAGGGGGGCTGCTGCTGCTGGGCGCCAGAAGGACCGCCACTGGGGATTGCCTCCCTGCCTAGGAGGACCCTGTGAGCTGGCTCTGGACCCAGCCTTGCCCCCCACCCCTTGAAGGGAAGGACTTGTTGCTGAACTTTAAGGGCATTAGCGCATGAAAGCGCTTTACTTTCACCTTTCTGAGCCCTACAGTGCCTGGGAGAGCTGGATTTGCCCCCTAGCGCCCGGAGCGGCGATCCTTCCTCCCTTGAGGGATTCCCCGGCGTGGGGATCCTCCTGGTTACTGGTCCTAGAAGCCGGTGCCCAGCCAGCACTTCCCTCATGTTCGAGTCCTGCGGCACGGGAGCCCACCCCGCTTATTTGCCACTTCTGTTGGCCCGTATTTGTGTAATTTTCGAGGGTGCCCACCCCTCATCTGCCTGGGGAATATCACCGCCGCGGCCCCGAGGTCGAGTCTCCCGTGAGAAGGCAGCCGCCGGCATCCCGCAAAGGCCACGCTGGGATTGGCCCAGCCGGCCGAGCCTCTCGCTGCGTCATCAGGGGAGGAGCAGGAGAACCAGAATGCGGATGGGAGGTCACCCCGCGCTCCTGCCCGGAGAAGAAGGAACCTGCCGCGTCGTGTCAGAGAGGCTCTCCCGAGAGAGAGCCCCGGCCGCCTCCTGGGGAAGCAGGAGCCTGAGAAGCTCCAGAGAGAGAGACAGCCGCCGCAAGACCCGGTGAGTGCCCGAGAAGGAGAGGGGGGCGTCTGGGCACATTGCCGGTGCCCGCCCCTCCCCTCCAGAGCAAGGGCTGTCGTGTCGGGAGGCCCGTGGGGCCTTACTTAATTCCGAGTCCCCCAGGGAGGGACTCCAACGTCCGGGGGCATCTGTCTTGAAGATCCCAGAGAGGCTCAGGCGGCATTACTTAAGTTGCTGAGCCCGGAGAGTCTCCAGGCGCCCATTGGTTGACGAGCCCCGAGAGGTTCGTGGGGGCATATTTGTTCTAGGGCCCCCGTGGCTCTTGAAGGCCACATTCGTTTTGGAGTCCCCCCCGAGAGGGCCTCCCTCGTCATAGGGGGCATTGTTCTGGTGTGGTAGAGCAGCCCCGGAAGGCAGCGGGCCGCTCCCACTTGCCCCCAGTTATTCTCGAGCCCACGAGGCTCCTAAGGACACGAGTGTTTTGTGGCCAGAGCCTGTGAGGCTCCACCGTGTTGGCCCCATCAATTCTCCAGCTGCCCAGCACTTAGTGGGCAGCTGCTACGTTTAGGCCCCCCCATGACATTGGGACACAGGGCGTCCTAGCCCCCGAGAGGTAAGTTGGCCTTGGGTCAATTTATGAGTTTATGCCTATGTGATTTCTGCGCAATTGTTCTTTGCTGCACCTCTGAATGTGTTTTTAATACGCCATGTGTTTTTCCCTAAACCTCTGAATGTTGAGATGCATCATGTGTAATGTGTTCATGCCTATACCCCTAAATGTATTGTGATACTTAGGTGGTTGTCCTTCCTAGTACAGGGGTTGCTAGTGAGGTCCAGGTTCCCTGCGTAATATTCTCCTAAGGGTTGGGGTGCGTAGGTGGTACTTACCTCTTACCAGTGGTTACTGGTTGTGTGCTTTATTTTCTATTTGGTTCTACAATTGTTCTATGTGCTAAGGGTTATCCCTACAGAGTGCTAATTCTACCAAATGTTAGTTCTAAAAGTGTTTCTTCCTGACAGTGGCGCACGTGGCCCTGTTCCATGCACCTAATCCCCTGTAAATTCTGCCCGTGCCTATGGCACATTGTAAAGTGTGTATTTATTATCTAATGTGTTTTGTACAATACAAAGGCTATTTTTTATAGAACCTTGTGTGGAGTTTTCTTTGTGGTGGGCCTTGGGTGTTGTTGCTGGGTGCGCGCGCAAACACTTAGCTCACATTGCCTCCGAGTTTAGCCTTACTGCTCGTGTCACGTTACCAAGGGGGTGAGCAGGAGTTATCTTGGCGTGTAACTCCCTTGCCCTGACGTAGGAATGGTGGTTTCTGCCTGACTTTGGCGCAAGCCTTAGCCAGCCGGAAATCCCATTTCTACCACTGGTGCTGCTATTAAACTGTGCCTATCCTTAAAGGTGAATGTATTAAGAAAAGTCTCAGAAGGAGTGGTACTAAGTCAGTCTCTTTTACAGGGTAAACCATTTATCCCACAACACCACTGATCCACTGTACGAAATTCTTGTCCTTTGTACATCTACAGGGGCTCTCAAGTATGATTCCGCTCCGTCTCTTACAAAAGTTGAATTGTTTGCTGCTGCCTGCTGCAAGTGATCACTCCGAGGATGTGAACTGCTTTATCTTGAGATCCCTTTCTCTATAAACATAGTGCGCTCTCCCAGTGCTTGTTTTGGCTCTGCCCCGGTATCTCCTGCATTCCACTGGCTTTCAGAGGAAGAGTTGGTAATCTGCTCTTCCCAAATGATGGTCACAGAGGTTTAGCCGGAAGGGCTCAAACTGTATGTTCATTAACATTTCAATTATTATTTGAAAACTGGTGCAGGGAAGTGCCCTTTTTGACATGGTCATCCTTACTTTGTGCCTGGTATTTGATGTGATTACGACTGGAAGTGCACTGGGTTCCTGCTAAGCAGGCAGCCAGTGCCAGATCTCTTTCCCAAAACTGTGCAATTGTTTTCCCCAATTGGCAATACCTTTAGTACACTCTGAAAGCCTCTAGTAAATGGTACCCCTGATACCTAGGGCCCGAGGTACTAAAGATGGTCCCCAAAGGAATTGTGCCACCCTAAGGGACCCCTCACCAAACTCATGCCAACTACCACTTCAGGCGGTGTGTCTTGGTGCAGCCAAAAGTGAAAACACAAACTGATACACATCCCAGTGTTTCATGCCATCTAACATTGCATGTAATATTCGTAATCTACCCCTGCAGCAGGCCTTACAGCCCTAAGGTAGGGTGCATTCTATCCCATTAAATATAGCAAGACACCTTTATGACCATAAATTCAAAAGCTTCTTCCAAAAGAATGGAGAACCTCTTCCCTACTTTGCTGTTCAACTAATGAACTGGATTCCTAGTAACCATTCTATTTTGTGGGTCAACAAGCAAATCATAAAGCGATCTATTTAGAAAATAATCAATATACAATTCATCAATTCATTGGAAATGGATTTTTACTTCATAGTTATTTCATTTTTCTTTTGTTTTTTATATATATATATAGAGATGCCTCAATCGAAGTACGTGCATTTATACTTTACATATTCATACATGAAAGAAGGGGTGCATTTGCTATATACAGTGCGTAAATCAAAAACACTTGTACAAAAACAGTGTGTGTAAAGAATCAATGGGTCCTACTACATTATGCTCATAAATCAGGATGTTGTCTACTTGTCCCAGACACTGTATCAATACATGGTCCAAGGAAGTGGGGTCTAGGTCAGAGAACGCTTTTGAATGTCTAGTCGGTGTTTACACCACTGTTAATTGATTAAACTTTTCAGTTCTTAACATTGTCTTCGCTTTGGATGAAGATATTAATTTAGGTAATACCACAAATACCGGTATCATAAATGTAATTGTTCATACATTTTGTTTTAGGAATTTGTATGGCGCAGACCTCTGCAAAAGCAGGAGGATGCATTACATAACCTGTAACATCAGAACATGAACAATTTGAGAGAGCTAATAGAGAGGAGAGAGGGAGCAAATTAAACATGAAGGTATATTATGAACGGTGGCTAAACTCTTTGGAAAGAACACGTTGGTGTAGGGTCTTTGATTAGCTGAAGGGGTAACATTAAGATACATTCTGAAAAGATGGGTCATTAGGACTTTCTGGAAGGATCAGTCCAGATTCATCATCGGGTCTATTACTTAAGTGTCTTGTCCTCCAAGGGATTTACCGACCTGTAGCAGGAGGGAGACTGTCTGGGCATTGACAGTGGTAGGTAACTTAAAATTATTTCATCGCCAGTGAGGAGACTTTTAATATGATGAAACTGGATAGGGATAAGCTTAAAAACGGTTTGGTGTATAGGTGGGTAAGTTACTTATCCACTACACCTTTGGATTAGGTTGACATGTTTCTGCCAGTTTGTGCCCTAATGGGTCTAGCGGCCTTCATCAGGACCATATTGTGGAAGATCTAGATTTGTAGGATACTTCCCTGGTAATCTAGAGGAGCATATTATCTCACCAGTCTTCGTCTCAGAACACACTAAGCTCTTGAGTGTTCAAGGACGCCATTACTAGTGGCGTTTATTTATAGTGTGAATTATAATAAACTCCAATCGCGTCAGCCCCGACAACACTCAATATGAGAATCATACATGATTCTTACATTAAGGATAATAATGTCTACATCACAGACCGCCATGAATAACAAATGAGCCATATCCAGAGGAGAAATGTATTCTTTACACACTGCATACAGTATTAGCCATAAAAGAATTATATTCTGTTCGAACATTATGATTTTGAGTAGCATGGAGCAATGCCAATTTGAGTTTATTATAATTAACAAGATATCTAAACCCCACTAAAAATGGCCTCATTGAACACTCGAGCGTCACATTGTGTGCATAGGAGAAGATGCGTTGTATTATATAATTTTGTTTTCTTTTCCCCTTTTGATTTTCTTCACAGCTATGGGCCAAAAGCAGCGCCTATTACTCCTTCCCATCTAGAGCGCAGTGTGCTCTGAGACTAAGACTGGTGAATAAATATACTCCTCAATATTACCATAGAACTATTCTACAAATCTAGGTGTTCCACAAAACGGACCTGAAGAAGGCCACTAAACCTGTTTGGTCACAAACTGGCTGAATCATATCGACCTAATCGAAATGTGTAGTGGATAGGTAACTTACCCCCATATACATTGAACCATTTGTAACCTAGAATTTTAAAAAAATACTAAAGGCCAAGAAGGACGTATTCTAGGTTTTATAATTAAGACCCACAAGTACTTTTCCAAACCCTTGCTGCTATTGCTGGGCTATTTATAAAAGAGCTTTTGAATACCTTAGAGGGCATTGCCTTTTAGACAATCGAATTTTACCCCTGAAAGCTGGCGTCATTTCACATTCTCAGCACTGCAAGTCAGTACGTGCACAATTTCACAGGTTCTCCGTAAAAAAGAGGGCACACATGAGATGATGACTGATAAAAAAGAACCCCACAAAACAGTGTGGTTGGGACAAATGGGTGTACCAGCTCCCTCTTAACTATCTGGGGGCTTAGGACAATGGCGGTCGGCGGACCTCCCAGATTGCTTGACACCAGTAATTTAGGAAATCGGAGGCTGGGTTTTAATACTAGACAGTACGGTCTGCGAAAACTTAACTTCACTGGTGCTAACCAGTGCCCGTGGCTGCAGATGGCGGTCACCGCACTCATTTCTGGAAATCGGGACTTCCCTTTCCTCATCAGGTTTTTATCCAGAGCAAGGCGGAAAGGGAAAACTAAGTCGAAAGATCCTTTTTTAAGAAAAAACTGCGTAATGTAAATAAGGCTCATGTAACAGTGCTTCCTGGCCTTCCTCTCGCCATTGTCCCTGGGGACTAAACCAGGGCGCAGATTGTCGAAAAGTTGGGGTTGCTTACAATAAGTAGGCCATTTAAGAAATATGACTTACATCCGTGTCACTCATTAGCACCTCGCTCTCTTCTTACATGTTTTTAGACATGTCTTAAAATGATATTTTTAAAATGAAACTTCTTGTTACAAGATAATGTACATCATGTTTCACCAGCTTGCCGCGTGGCGGCGTTGTAGCGCCATGAAGCAAAGCTGCAGCGAAACCATCAATGTCCGAATTGCTCATTGTATGGTACACGTGTGTGATACGAATGTCTCCACCTGGGTGGATAGGAAACCTGGAAAAGGCTAATCCTTTTGCACACCCGCCCGGTCATTTCCACTTTCAGGGTTGCTTTTAGATAATACAGTGGCGACGAGGCGGGAATCTGTGGCACTGCTAGCGCTGCCGTCTGTTGTGCGTGAATCTACAGATGCCATAAACATGGCTAAAGACTGCGAGTATGACAAATCTAGATATGCGGTATCTTCGAAACTGCAGGTCAAAGTCTGCTTGAATTTGAAAATTATCTCCTTTTTGGAAGAAACCGCGGTAGCATCCCAGAAAGCCCTAGGACCTTCTGGCGATGGCACCTGCTGCCCACCCCAGTGCCCAGGCAGAAGCAATAGAGAGGGCTGCAGCAGTGCAAGAGGAGTATCAATCAATCAATCAAAGCATTTATAAAGCGCGCTACTCACCCAGAGGGTCTCAAGGAGCTGGGGGGAGGGGGTCTGTTACTGCTCGAACAGCCAGGTCTTGAGCTGCTTCCTGAAGGCGAGGTGGTCCTGGGTCAGGCGGAGGTGGGTCGGAAGGGAGTTCCAAGTCTTGGCGGCCAGGTGGGAGAAGGACCTTCCTCCTGTGGTGACTCTTCGGATGCGGGGGACGGCGGCGAGGGCGTGGTTGGTCGATCGAAGCTGGCGTTTGGGAACGTAGAAGTTGAGGCGGCTGGTGAAGGCCATCTGTATGGATCACAGACAACAAATGAAGACTTGTGGATATCACCTTTCTCAAATTGGCGAGAAACGCCCTGCAATCCAATGCTTGCAGCTTCAGATGCCAATTTAGGAATGTGTACATGGTCAAACAGTAAGTCAGCAAGCTTCCTAACTCTTCTTCTGATGATGCTCCGAGGCATTCTTCGGAGTCAGATGGCCGGACTCGCAGGCCAAGGCACCGAATGAGCGAGCTCATGCGAGAGGCTGCACGTGGACGTGCAATGTGGGGCAATGTTAATAGGGTCTACTAAAGGAGGGCGAGCCATCAAATGCACAGGGAGAGCAGAGTCAGGCTGACTCGGATCTTGGAGCCCACGCACGAGCCGAGCCCTGAAAATGTTTGCTATGTAAATTAGACGACATACATCACATTAAATATAATGTCGCTTCAAAGTAAAAAAAAAAGTGTATTTCTTTAAAATGCAAAACCTTGACATCAATATGTCACATTATAGCACCACACCGAGTACTTATTAAAAAATGACAGTTTTTAAACATAAACCATAATTGTCATGCATACGTGTCCCAGATTTTTTATTATACAGCAAGATTATTGTCCATTAAATCAAGACAAATAGATTTTTGTACAACTGGTATTTTGAACTCACACAATTGAAAGTGCTTTAATTCATATGCAATAATGCAGAAAAAAGTTTTGGTGAAATAAATTATTTGTCTCCGATCACACAATTTAAGCGGGAAAGCCAGATTTTAGCCAGGGTTTCCGGGTTGAGTTTGTAGAAATCAGCCTGGAAATGAGTATCTATTTGTCTTCCTTATGTTGAGGCTTCCTCTTTGCGCATTTTTCTGCCGTTTTTAATAGCTGGTATTGACCCTGAAGGCAATGGAGCGCTCTACATGAGGACCAGTTACAGTACATAAGGGCACATGCACTGTTTATAGGCACAGGGAGGTTAAGTGAGAGAGAGAAAAATTCTGTTTATTTAGACCTTAGTCTTTAAAACCAAAGCGAGTAAAATTTAGGGTATTATACATAATTAATTATTAGTAAAAAATGTACAGCTTTTGTTAAAATCTTTAAAAGGTATAAAAACATACAAAACATTCTGCTTAAAAGCTGAATCCTCATTGACTTTTAAAATTAAGGTTGTTCATTATCTTCAGCAGTCCACCATTGCTGTAAGGAGATTAAAAGATATTAAAACCCATGGGACTTGTCCCGCCTAAGTTTCTCTTCTTCTTTTATTTTATACTGGGTAACTGGGGTTTCTCACTACACTTTTTTGAGCTTTCCCCTGACCATTTGATTTATTTCTTTCAGGTAGTACCCCAGAGCAATAGCTATTTCTAGATATTCCATTCTTAGCACTAAATTGATTGCTTGGGCTCTCACTCTTGTGTCATATTTTCTGAATATGGGTCGCAGAATCCGTTTTCTCACTTCAACATACATGAGACAATCAAGAATAATGTGCATTATCTCACACTTAGTCCCCATTCCGCACTTGCATAAACCATCTGGGTACATCATTTCTGCCGTGACTATCTCCTCCACTCGCCAGGGGGATAATACCAATTCTCATTTTTAAAATATCCCACCTAAAACCATAGTTCTGGAGTGCTTCTAGGTATGGGTATCCTGTATTGGTTTCCCATACTTCTATCATGTTTTTTACCGATTTTTTTGTTTGTTTCTTAGATAGCCTAGGTCCTGCAACCTCGAGTACTCCCTTCCTTGTGCTCTAAGTGTCGCTTTTGTAAAGACTGCTTCTAAGGAGTTTTGGGTTGTACCCACACCTAGGCAACAAATTGTCTCTTTTATCTTTTTTTTTGCCTCGGCTGCCCATCTTAGATTGCTATGTTGTATTTCCTCATTACACCAGTGTGACACCTTTTGAGATTCCTCTAGAGATTGACGTTTCCAAAATCTAGCCACCGCCATTCTGGCCTGGGTATTCCACCCTATCAATCCTGTTTCGAGTCTAATTGCCTGTAGCATGGCTGACTTTGGCAAGGACAGTAGCGTTTTTACAGCTTTACCTTCCTCCCGATTCCAATCCCCTTTACCACTAAAGAATAGGACCTCTGCCCCATATAGTACTTGTGGGGGGACCATGGCTGAGAAAGCTTTTATCATGGGTTTATGTGACATATATCCGTAGGTTTTATTAAATTTTTTCAAACCACAAATCGAGGAAGAAACTTCTGCATTTTGGTTTTCTACATGTTTGTTCCATTTTAAGGATGATTCGAACCATAGGCCCAGATATTTATATTCTTTTACTGTTTCTAATTTAGTTTTATCTAGATACCAGCAGAAGCTCTTTGGCTTTTTACCAAAGCACATAACCTTTGTTTTGTCCATATTTACTATTAGCAGTTTACTCTTGCAGTATTCGTTAAAAGCATTTAATTTCCTCTGTAGCCCCAACTCTGTCTGGTCGGTGATGACGAGATCGTCTGCATACAATAAGCATGATATTTTCTTACCATTCACTCTGGGGCTGGCACTCTTCTCCACCTCCAATACTACCAGCAAATCTGCTAGGAAGATTGAAAAGAGTAGAGGAGCTAACACGCAACCCTGTTCGAGTCCATTGTCTATAGCTATTTTCCTTGTGAGTGCCCCCTGTGTATCTTTTACTACTTGGGCCCAGTTTCCTCTATGTAGTTCATTTAATATCGCTAATAGGTCAGTTGGGATATCATATTTAATCAGGCACTCCCAAAGATTCCTGTGGTCCACTGAGTCGAAGGCCGCCCGGAAGTCGACAAAGCAACAGAACAAATTTCCCCTTTGCTCTATCGACTTCCGGGCCAGCGCCCAAAGTGCATAGCAGTGGTCCATTGTGGAATGGCCTTCCTTAAATCCTCCCTGTCCACTGGGATAATTAGGTTTGCTTCTACACAGTTTTTTAGTTTGCTTAGGACTATTTTGGCGAAGATCTTCTCCCCAATGTCGAGTAAATTGATTAGTCTATAGTTTTTAGGACTGTGCATATCCCCTTTCTTATGTATGGGCCGTATTATGGCCCCTTTCCAGGTATCGGGGAATTTCCCGGTTTCGAGGATTATTTGAAACATATCCGCGAAGAATTTTGCCCACCAGTTTGGCTGTGTTTTAATTATCAGTGCTGGATTGGGCCGGTCGCACGGGGGGTGGGAGGGAGGGAGGGGCCGCGGGGGCAGAAGGGGCAGGGAAAAACGGTCTGAAAATGGAAAAAGGCAAAAAGAGAGACAAAAGTGCAAATACGGCAGCAAAAGTGCAAAAAGAGTGGAGGAAAGACACAGGAGAGTAAAAGGGGGAGATTGAGATGGAGGGAAACAAGTGAAAAACTGAGGAAAGACACAAAAGGAGAGTGAAGGGGGAGCATGAAATGAGGGGAAAACGACAGAAAAAGTGCAAGAAAGAGTGGAGGAAAGACACAGAGGACACAGGAGAGTGAAAGGGGAAGATTGAGATGTGGGTAAAAAAAACAAGTCAAAAACGGACGAAAGACACAGAAGGAGAGTGAAGGGGGAGCTTGAAATGAGGGGAAAACAACAGACAATTGAGGTAAGACCCAGAAGGAGAGTGAAGGGGGGAGATAGAAGTGAGGGAAAAAACGAGTGAAAAAGGAGAGAAAAAGCAGAGCAAGAGAATGGAGACAGAGGTCCACTGGACCACTAGGGATGAGGCGCAGGTGAAACCTGCGGGTGGAGGAGGGCCTCAAACACAACACTCAAGAGTGCAGATGCTCGGGAAAGGCCTCACTTAATGGTGGAGCTGCGAGGGAGGGAGAGCAATTTCACTGACAATGAGTCAGTGGTCTTGCTCGCCTGTCCCCGCAGCGACTGCCATTAAGTAGGGGTCGGGGAGGGCTGGACAGCTGGGAGGCGGGATCGGGGAGGGCAGCTGGGCCGGTCGTGCTGGGGGGGTGGGGCCACGGGGGCAGAGGCAGCGGGGAAAAACGTTGGTCAGAGCTCCAAAATAGAGGGCATGAAAGACAAATTCATCAAATTAGAGAGATTAAGAAAGAATGAACAATCTAGGTGGTGGGATGCGGCCACCTTAAAACAGTACATTAAAGTAAAAAGAATTCCCAGGGGACTTAGATCCCAAATAATTCCAACTTATGAAGACTTGGAAGAGGATCTACTCCTCGCTTGGGAAAAGGAATTGACTGATAATTCCAACAGGTTAATGGGGATCCTGATAGAAAATTGTGAGAGAAAGGTCAAACAATTGCAGATAGATATGGCATTAGTTGAAAGTGAAATTACTAATCTAAACTTACCAGAGGTAGCCGAAAAAAACTATGCCATTCTTAACAAAATCATCTTTCACCATGTCACAGACATCAAAATCTGCAAAGCCAGGAAACTAAGAAGGGATGAATTAGACTATTCTAATGGAAGGATTTTTACGTTTGCACGTAAATATGACCATATGGTACCTAAAGCTAAACAACAGGGTTGGATAGAAAGCAAATCTGTCAGCTCTAGCTCAACCTCTCTTGACACTGCACATACTGAAGAAAGTGATCCTGAAATCAATGTTAATGCTAATTGCAACAATAGTTTTTTTATTGGAAGTGAAACGGATCAAGAGAGGCAACAGAGAGTACAAACGGCCGGGATTGGCAGGAAAACAAGGAGGGGAAGAAGACGTGGCCTAAGGGGAAGAAAGACAGGATGGGAGGACCAGATCATGGACCCCAAAGAAATAAGAGATGTAGATATTGTGAATTTATCTGATTTAAGTTTGTCTGAAGACGCTTGTACCATGCTCAGAAAAGGAATGAGCTTCTGTCCTAAATCATTTGGTGATATATGTGAATTGAAAGTGGACCTATTTAAGTTCATACGACGTCTGAAGTTGAAAAAGCATTTTGACTCAATGGCAACCAGTAATAAAGAATTGCACAAAAATTTGGGTCTAATAGTGTCTGATGAAATGAGTATACAGAATATTTTGGATACTAAATTGTTGTTGTCTTTAAGTGAATGTGAGGATGAAATAGTGACTCCAGAAATAGTCATGAGAAATCTGGGTATTAGTGATGATTACAGCATATCCAGTAACTTGAAAGAAAAATCTAAATGGTCTCCCACACTGACTTCGGGTAATAATTTGGAATTATTTCATAAATTGGTATTAGCAGATTTAGACAAACATGAGGGTAAACAGAAAGACAAGACATAGGAATGATAACCTGACATGGGGAGAAAGACAAGCACTTAAAGATCTGTGTAGCAACAAAGAATTAACCATAAGAGAGGAGGACAAGGGGGGTAATATGGTAGTAATGAACTCTAAAGATTACGATGCAGAATTACTTACCCAACTTAACAACCCTCTTTGCTATGAACCTCTGACTGGGAATCCGATATGGACTTTGACTGAATATATAACAACACAACTTAAGAGATGGCATGGTTTGGGACTACTAGATAATGATGAATTAATCTATTTGAAACCTAATAAACCAAAATATCCTTGTATCTATACGCTACCTAAGGTACATAAGGCTATGATATTGCCCCCTGGTAGACCGGTTATCTCGGGCATGGGGGGGCCTACTGAACGACTTTCAGAATATGTAGATGTGTTTATCAATCCGTTAGTCAAGAATCTACCTTCTTATATAAGGGATACGAAACATATTCTGAGTATATTATCTGACTTAATCTGGGATGAAAATATGTACCTGGTTACATTAGATCTTGCGGTTTATTTTCCTGGCAGCAGCTCCTTAGCAGCAGCAGAACGGACTTTTCTTCCTTTCGTTTCCTTCAGCTACTCGTCGTGTGGGAAGCAACTTTAAAACATCTTGTTACCGAAGGGGATTATTGCTAAACAAACTTGCAGGGCTGCGAGCAGGCGGAGGCGCAGGACTACCTGTACCAGGAGCGCCCGCCCGCCCTCATTGAACCCACCTGGGCAGCTCTCCCTGCAGGCTCCTCCCCCTCCTTTAGACCACACAAATCTAACGGATTATCCCTGCTGCGCGGGAGAAGCCCGGGACAAGGGCGGGACCGTCTGTGGCCGTCAGGGGCCGGTAAGGGCCGGGTCGGGCCACCCCCCTTTCATTTGACTTCTGGTATACCTGTTTGTACTCATTTACCTATCGCATCAATTGGCCTCTATTGCTGACATATTGACGGGTTATCTGTCAGCGTACTTTGGGTTGTGCATATTACTGTTTTGTACTCTGAGGGCTGTGATAGAATATTTTGGTGACCTGTTCTAATATGCCACTTCGTTCAGGTAGGGAAAGGCAGGTCCAGGTTTCTACCACCAATGGTACCTTTACAGGTACTATTGACCAGTTCTTCAAACGTACCACCTGTATTTTGGAGAAAGAAATAGCCCTTGCTGAAAAGCGCTTATCACTTGATTTGGTCACGGGTAAGCGCTCTTCGCTGGGTAAAATTAATGAGGCTGTTTCCCCGGTTCCATTAACCCAACTGCCCAATATATCAACTAATATAAGTACTGATCTAGTAGGAGAAACTGTACCTATTCGCCTACTTTCGGACTTTGAGGGGGTCGTCATAGATACAGCTCAAGATAACTTACTAGATAATACTCCCACCTACCATGACTTATCTCATAATGATACTGGTCTTTCTGACTCTCCCAACCTCATACAAAGTATGGAGCGAGCAGACATATCTTCTAATTCCCAGAGCTCGCCCACACAAAACCCAGGCAAGAGGAAAAGGGTAGACAGGGAGGGGTGTAATACGGGGCAGAGAGCTCATAACGGCTCCCCCTCACTGACAATAACACCTACTGTAGTCATCCCTCTTGAGGAAAACAATGTTACTGTAAATATTGCTGAAAGCATTCTCTTGGCTAAAATAGAACTATTGATTAAATCTTTACTCCTACCGCTATTTGAGCGGACTAGGCTATTGAACACCAAGATGGATTCACTAGATTCCTTGATAAAAGAGAACATAGCTGTAACGAATAGATTCCACATACCTTCAGTTCCCAAGAGTACTGAACCAACAAACACCCTGAAAAATCCAGCGAATATCAGGGACAGGGTTAACAGAGCCAACACAGGACCACCTGCCACAAAAGTTCCCCAGCAGAAACCTGCGCTTGCTAAAAATAAACAGGCGACTGAGAATACTCCACTGCAGAAGGTTGCCAATGTCCCTATTCCTCAGCCCCCACAAAGGAAAACATCTAAACCTACTGGCCATCTTGACCAAGGTATACGGTCTAGGACTAATCCTGCACCTAGGAAACAATGTGTGAATCTCCCACCTGAGTCACTTCCTTATACCATCATATCAACTGGAGTGGCCCCATTAGGAGAGAGTAAGAGGGAAACACACAGAGATCAATTTAGCCACAGCTAAATTGTGGAACACCCTCCCACTCCATATCAAATCCGCACCTACGCTTCTTAAATTCCGAAAAAACCTCAAAACATGGCTCTTCTCCTCCTCCTAACTCCCCCGTCATTCTTTAGTGAGCTCTGAGATCTCCAGCGCCGAGACACCCGTACGGGTATTTGTGCGCTTTAAAAATTGCAAAAATAAAATAAATAAATAAATAACAAAGTAACATTCTGGTTAAATAAAAACCGTCCTCTCCCTCCATCGTCTAAAGCTGACATCCTTAACGTCAGGAGGGTGGGCTGGGTGGGGTATAGTAAAAAAGATCTTGATGGGGATTGTGTGGTAATCAGCTTTAGGGACCCATGGGTGGCTGATTACATCAGCAGGGAACCTAGATATGGTAGACTGGGTGACGTGCAAACACTGTCCCTGCACTATTTTTACCCTACATATAACTCTATTAGAGAACAATCATCTCAATTCCATTCTCAGAAGTATAGACCCAGAGATAGATGCTTTCCTGAAACACCAATATACCCATTGTTTCAGCCTCATCTTTCCAACCGGTTTGCCCCATTAATGGGTCTTGATGGAGTGGATTGACTTAACAATAGGCCTTCGGCCCCAAGATTCCCAGAGGTTTCAGTAAATAGTACAATAACAATACATACTGTAATCAATGTAGATCCGATAGAGCCTAAGTGTGGTAATACCCCTTATGGAAAGAAAGGGATGGATGAACCTTTAAGTCTTGTTCCAATATCCGAGGGAAGTGGGTTGACTATCAACCCTCTTGATATACCATCAGAGTCACCAGCACATACCCTCACGATTTTATCTTGGAACATTGCAGGACTGAAGGGGAAATTGGTAGATGATGATTGGGGTTTTTTTGTAGAACATTATGATATAATTGTACTTCAAGAAAGCTGGGCTGTTGATGCCATTCATCGGGTTGGGTATTTGACCTTCTACAAACCAGCTTGTAAAGGCCCAAAAGGTCGTCCATCTGGGGGTTTGGTTATTTGGATCAAACAATCTTTGGGTTACATGATTTCTGATTTACCAATATTGAGTAATGATATCTTGGGTCTGAAACTGAGTTGTGCAACCAGCCTTAATCAATATATATGCTAGGGGCCGACCAGGAGGGAATTCATCAAAAACGGCTGATGATTTAGATCTTCTCTTGAATAGTATTGGTAGAGATAAATGTGTTTTGGTGGCTGGGGATTTCAATTGTACATTCGAACCTGTCCCCAACCTGGATAATGGGAGTTATGGTGAGGTAGACCAGTTATGGAATATTCCTACCCTGACCATTCCTCCTGTAAAGAAAGTTACAGAGGCCGTCATGCAGTGGCTTGGTCTCTGCCTAGAATGGAATTTGCGGGCGGCAAATGGGAGGACAAAATCTGATTTGGTGGGAAATGTTACCTTTGACAACTGCCACAGCTCGAGTCGGATCGACTATTTCTTAATCAAAATGGAGTTCTGGAGTTCATTAGTGGACATGGAAATAGTCTCCAGGTCAGAAAGTGATCACAATCCCCTAGTAATAAACTTACTAGCAAATGGCGACTTTTTGAGCAATAGTGCAACAAATTTAATCACTGCGGATGCAGTCCTCACGAATGACCGCAGAAGGGTACGGTGGGCTAGGTTTCTGGAAGACCCCTGCACTGTTGAAAATGTTTCGACAGAGGTAATGGCATCGACCAAGCTAATTGCGCCACTGCTAGATGATGTGGGGTCACTGGAACAAATTGGTGCGATACATGATTCCCTTTTTAACAAAATTAAAACTTTTTTTACCAAATCAGGTGGAGGGAGGAAAATTGGCTTGACTCACATAGGAGCCAAATGGTTTGACAAATCCTGTCGTCTTGCCCACAGCTCATTGATAGCTGCTATTAAAACCAGACTACCATTAGATATTAGAAAAGAAAGGGAAAATTATAGGAAGGTGCTTAGGCAGGCAAAGATAAATTGGGAAGAACAACGTTGGCTAGACTTATATAAGGCCAGTCTCTCCACTAACCAGCAAAAAATTCTGGCATGTAGTGAAATGGGGAGGGTCAGGGGACTCGCAAACCCCAACCAACCATGTACCGGTGGAGACTTGGGTTAAGCACTTCTCGGTGCAGTTTGGTAATACAGAATTGGGCTCTTGCAATCCCGGAAAGAACATTTGGGTTTCGATTGTAGCCCCACCTTGTGATCAGTTAGTTTTCACGGAAATGGAGGCCACTAATGCCCTAAAACTAGTCCAGAACGGGAAAGCTCCTGGCATGGACTGTGTTCCAGCGGACCTATTTAAATATGATCAAGGAAAATGGGTCCCCTATATAACATCATTGGCCAATGCCATAGCGAGAGGTGCCAGAATTCCTAAATCTTGGAAAGGGGCGGAGATCCTACCTGTGTATAAAAAAGGCGACAAGACGGATGCGGGGAATTATCGCCCCATCAGCCTTATCGACGCCCTGCAGAAGGTGATTGCCAGAATGTTGTTGGGCAGAATCCAGTTATGGATGACAGATGAAAACATCCTGTCTCCACTGCAGGCTGGCTCCAGGGCTAGTATAAGCACAGTCCACCAAGTGCTCAGATTTGTCATGATCTATTGGAAGACTGTGTTTTTAAGAGGAGGCACAATATACGCAGCGTTCGTGGATCTTAAATCTGCGTTCGATTTAGTCCCGAGAGAAAAGATGTGGGCAGCATTAAGAAGGATGGGTATACCACCTGACCTTCTTGAGTTTACAATCAGGCTGCATGAGGATAACTTTGCTAGAGTAAGGTGGGGTTGTCAGGGCCAGGTGACCGATTCTTTCCCTGTGACCCGTGGAGTGAGGCAGGGCTGTGTTCTGGCCCCAACCCTATTCATACTCTTTATTAATCAGGTTGTCCAGTTCCTCTCCGCAACCCCGACAGATGCGCCAACTTTGGGTGGGACTAAGTTTCCCCTTTTAATCTTTGCTGAGGACACCTTAATCCTGGCTAAAACGCAGGCGGGCCTCCAGTTAGCAATAAATACATTTGTGGACTTCTGTAGCCAAAATGACCTCGAAATTAATGTCTCTAAGACAAAGTTTATGGTCCTGACAAAGAATAGACCTCAGAGGGGTCATGTAACCATGAATGGGACTAGCTTAGAACAAGTAGAGGTTATGACATACCTAGGGGTTGTCATCGACTATAGGCTACGATGGAAGGAACAAATAGAGGCACTCAGTCTAAAATTTGCTCGTTTAACAGGGTGTCTTGTGAAGGAACAACGATGTTCCATGACTACAAGGGTGCTACCAGCGCTTAAAATCTATAGCGCTAAAATCAGCACAGCAATACTGTATGGGGCGGACTTATGGGGGAATGCAGATCTGGCCGCTCTGGACAAAATACAGAACAAATTTTTTCGCAGTCTAGTGAGTCTCCCACCATCAACACCATCACTCCCTCTCATGTTGGATATGGGCTTTCACTCCATTAAACATCTTGCCCAATATAGGATGGTTTTGTTATGGAGACGTATCTGGTCCACCCCGGAACTGTCCATGTTTGCCAAAGAATTACTGGAAGTGAGATCGTTACAAGGCGCAGGGGATATATCCTGGTTTAGATCTATCAAGAATACCCTATTCAGAATGGGTCTCCAATCGCTATGGACTGAGCCGGGAGATCACACCTTTCCATCAAAAGAAGAGTTTAAACAACTATACTGGTGCATAGTCAAAGAGGAACAGGTAGAGCTTTCTCAAAAATCCAACCTAACTAGTATGTTTCTGACTTACAAAGTGGTTCCACACACAGAGATTTATTGGGACACCGTCCTCAAATGCATAGATAGGAAACTGTACCATCAGTTTCGTGTAGGGACGCTGCCAATAAGAGAATTTACCAACAAGTGGCATAACCATCTGTCCTTGTCTTGCCCCTGGTGTCCTGAGCGGAAAGAATCTTTAGGGCATTTCCTGTTTGCCTGCCCAGCCTATCGTGCTCCACGCCGTAAATGGCTAAAACCAATATGCAAAAGATTAAACACCCGTGTGAGCAACGAAGCATTGTTAACCCTAAGATACAATACAGCAGAATGGCTATCCATAGGGGTAGCAAAATATCTTGGGTGGGCCTGGATTATCAGAGCAAGGTGCTTTCAAGGAGTCAATAGTTGAATGTCTAATGAGTTGTCCTAAATTTATGCTTACTGGATTGCAATTTTGAATTATCTTTTAACATTTTTTTTTTTTGTATTAACTTTGGTAAAATCGTCTTTCTATGCTATTTAATTGCTTTTTAACCCCTTCCACGCTCATGACGAGCTGGGCTCGTCATGAAGTAGCCTCCTCGCACGCTCATGACGAGCCCAGCTCGTCATGAGGAGTGGCATTTTCGATTTTCCAGCACAGCAGGGGAATATGCTGAGCAGCCATGGGGTTAAACAAAATCTATGATAACTTAAATTGTTTGCATATGGTTGTATTTACTTATCTGTTGTGTGTTTTTTATATGCTTGTCTTTTATGAAGAAAAACTTCGAAATAAAGACGTTAAAAACTGAAACTGATTAGATGTGACATCCTTGTATACTAGCATCAGAAGAGAACATGGTTTGCGGGCGATGAGAAATATGCTTAACAAAAGAGCAGCAGGTGCATTAAGACACTCAGAAATGCTGATTGAGATGGTTGAAATCATTATTGACAACAATGTTTTTCTGTTTAAAGAAAAATGGTACAGACAGAAACAGGGAGTGGCAATAGGCTCCAGGTTTTCTCCCTCTTATGCCAACCTATTTATGGGTTGGGTGGAGGAGAGAAGAATCTAGGGCCTTGAAGGCCAACCATGGAACGACTCAATTCTATACTGGGGACGATACATAGATGATTGTATAATGATATGGACGGGCTCTCAAGATAAGCTTATTGGCTTTATTGAATACATGAACAGCAATGACCTGAATATCTCTTTTACTTATGAATACAGTAAGAACAAGATTTCCTTTTTAGATGTCGAACTTTTCATAAAAAGAAAGTAAAATTGAGAGTAGGACCTTCAGAAAAGAAACAGCTTGCAATTCTCTGCTGCATGCAAAAAGTGCGCATCCGCCACACCAAATAAATGCAATCCCCTATGGGGAACTGATGAGAATAAGACGAAATTGCAGTACAAACATAGACTTTGACGACCAGAAAAAGGGAAGCCTTCAGAGATTTCTAAATAGGGGTTATGACAAACCTATACTAAAGAAAGCTGAATCTAGGATCAACAAGATTAAACGTGATGATACATTAAGGGACTCCTTAAAGAAGAACAAGGAGGTGGACAAAATTAGGTTAATCACGGGATATAATGACTGGTCCAAAATACTGAGTAAGATTCTAAACAAACACTGGCATTTACTCCAAGCCGACAAGTGCTTGGAGAAATATGTAACCAAGAGACCAGCAATAACCTATAGGAGGGGACGCAGACTTAGGAACATTTTAAGTCCTAGTTATCCCACCACATTACCCAACGCGAATTGGTTAACTGAACATGGTAGGGGCTTTCACAGTTGCAATCAATGCACGGCATGCAAATGGGCCAAACCCAAAGTCACACATTTCAATGGTCCAAATGATAAAAAATATGAGATCAGGAACAATATTAATTGTCTCACAAAATACGTTGTATATGCTGTGGAGTGTAAGAAAACATATATTGGGAGTACAATCAGAGCTCTACGAGAAAGGATATGCGAACATGTTAGGGCAGTTAAACTAGGAGATATGAGATATCCCCTAGCTGCACACATGTCAATTTGTCTATTACAAACCACCAATAGACGTTTTGAATATTATGGGATAGATCACGTACAGAGACATCCGAGAGGGGGAAATAGGGAACTTATGCTACGTAGGAGAGAAGCTATGTGGATACTGAAGATGCGTAGCATAGAGTGTGGTCTGAATATCGACCAGGAGCTGCACTATTTCTTAGGAGATAACAGATGAATGATATTGCATATAATTAAGGTAAATTGAGTTTGTTATGCAATTATCTATTCAAATGTATAAGTTGATGCTGAAAATATTGGGTAATACTGTTAAGGATTTTTGCACAGAATGACCTTTGTCTCTATGATTCTTTAAATGTGAATTTGTTTATTGATGGAAGGTTCTTGGTTCTAAATATTTCCCTTACATAGCCTCAGAAAAGCATTCTATTATAGTTTACTTTGATTAACACTATATATACACGCAGAGATAAAAACATCATATGTTGACTTGATTTTCAGGAAATTAAAGGGTATATAATTTCCCATATTAACATTAGGATATGAACTCATGCTTCTATCATGACAGTGGTCGGTTATAATCTAACCATATAGATTAATATTTACCCTTTTCTGACTTTTCATAAATAATGGTTAAGCGATTATGAGCGTGAGCCGAGCACAGATTACTTTGTTCTATAGATAGAATATTCGTGACCTTTCATAACCAATGAATAAGCGTTTAAGAGCGTGAGTTGAAAATACATCACTCCATCATTAATTGGATTGATAAAAGACGCTTAGTAATCTATCACAATACAGTACTACCAATATGGCCGCTTCATTAAGTTAGTCTGTAGTCCTCCTTTAATTTCCTGACTTACGAACATTACCCAATCAGGGACGCTGATAGAAGAAAGTCTATTTGATTGAGAGGCGGACTACACCAGGGCCGTAGACGCCATACACACATGGCGTAAACCTTGGATCAGCGGTACTCTAGCTGAGATAATAGGTAAGGAAATATCCATTATCGAGTCTATGAAACGGTTGGCAAAATTGCATGTTTCTCTTGTAGGAATAGGGGACGTATTAATTTATCGAAAAATTATTACGCTATGAATTCTTGTCCTACCTCCGTAGTGAGACGTATTGAATTTTCGGTGAACACGTTCACCATTTATAATGTCGACAAGTAATGTCAGTTTGACTTCTTTAGCGAATTGCTCTCTATATGGTATATTTCTGCCTAATGCATGTTATTACACCATATTCAAAGACGTTAGAAGAGGATACTGAATGCATTATTTCTTAAAACTTTAGAATTGAAGAACGAACACTCGACACAGAACAAAAGGGAAATAACGCACTTATATAGTTTTTTTTCACTTGGAACCCACGTGTGGGTTGGAAATATCACCACGCAGAGAGTAGGTGATATTTTAATTTTGATACTCACCTACTAAAAATGAAGTTTGTCAATAGATATTATAAGTAATATAAATTTTACTCTTTGCAGGGCACAACACAGGAATTCTTAGGTATCGTTAATATACTCGCATATTAATTAATTACTGGCGATCTCTACTAACAGATCTTTGTTGACTTTCACAATTTCCGTTCTTCATTATCACTTCCTAGTATCTTGCATGAAATAGCGTATTACAAATTGGGATCGACATGATCTATCACTAAATTCTAGAACTGGCTTCTAACTTTGCTTTTCTGGGCAGTAAGGTTGAGATATCATGAACCATTTGGAACCACTGGTTTCCGCTCTTTTCATCACAGTATGTTTAGACTATACACAAGCCGTAACTTGAATGTTTTCTATAACGGACATAATCAAACAATTGAAATGAATGTTAGAATGTGAACAAATATTTAGCCTCTTAATGGTTATACCATAACGGGTGCACTGTCTGTTTATTATAATATCTCACTATTGTGCTTGGGGTTAAATGTTAGCTACTGATGTGAAGAAATACTATACAATTGTGTATATCTATTTTTATGCAGCCTTGAGAAAGTCGCGGAACTACTATCTGTAGCGACGAAACCCGTTTGCTGTTGGGAAGAAATCTGAATTAAAACAATACAAGGACTACATTTGAAAATTGAAATTGTTGACTGATATCTTGTTGCATCTAATATTTGTGAAATTCTGAATAAGTTAACTCAATCTTATGAATATACGTGTGCTTTGTAGTTAAGAATTCTCAGCGGGGAAAAACGGGCTGAAAAGGGCAAAAGGAAAAACGCAAAAAGAGAGACAAAAGTGCAAATAAGGCAGCAAAAGTGCAAGAAAGAGTGGAGGAAAGACACAGAAGACACAGGAGAGTGAAAGGGGGAGATTGAGATGTGGGTAAAAAACGAGTGAAAACCGGAGGAAAGACACAGAAGGAGAGTGAAGGGGGTAGATTGAAATGAGGGGAAAACGACAAAATGGAGTAAGACCCAGAAGGAGAGTGAAGGGGGAGATACAAGTGAGGGAAATGAAAAAGGAGAGAAAAAGCGGAGCAAGAGAATGGCGACAGAGGTCCACTGGACCACCAGGGAAGAGGCGCAGGTGAAACCTGCGGGTGGAGGAGGGCCTCAAACACCAACACTCAAGAGTGCAGGTGCTCGGAGGAAGGCCTCACTTAATGGTGGAGCTGCGAGGGAGGGAGAGCAATTTCACTGACAATGAGTCAGTGGTCTTGATCGCGTGTCCCCGCAGCGACCGCCATTAAGTAGGGGTCGGGGAGGGCCGGACAGCTGGGAGGAGGGAACAGGGAGTGCAGCTGGATTGGGCCGGTCGCACTGGTCGTGCTGGGGGGGTGGGGCCGCGGGGGCAGAGGCAGCGGGGAAAAACGGTCTGAAAAAGGCAAAACGAAAAAGGCAAAAAGAGAGACAAAAGTGCAAATAAGGCAGCAAAAGTGCAAGAAAGAGTGGAGGAAAGACACAGAGGACACAGTAGAGTGAAAGGGGGAGATTGAGATGTGGGTAAAAAACGAGTGAAAACCGGAGGAAAGACACAGAAGGAGAGTGAAGGGGGGAGCTTGAAATGAGGGGAAAACGACAAAATGGAGTAAGACCCAGAAGGAGAGTGAAGGGGGAGATAGAAGTGAGGGAAATGAAAAAGAAGAGAAAAAGCGGAGTAAGAGAATGGCGACAGAGGTCCACTGGACCACCAGGGATGAGGCGCAGGTAAAACCTGCGGGTGGAGGAGGGCCTTGAACACCAGCACTCGAGAGTGCAGGGGCTCGGTGGAAGGCCTCACTTAATGGTGGAGCTGCGAGGGAGGGAGAGCAATTTCACCGACAATACGTCAGAGAAGTAGGGGATCCAGTCAGCTTTACCCTGGAAGAGATTGTGACCGCAATTAGTATGCTGCTACCTGGAAAAGTACCAGGACTAGAGAGAATACCGGGAGATCTCTACCACTCTGACCCAAATATATGGGATTCTTTATTTCACTTATTTTTTAATGCTATCACATGAGGGTGGATATACCAGGAACTGGAAGGGCGCTGAAATAATCCCCATATTTAAGAAAGGGGAAAAAGGGGACCCCTCCAATTATAGACCTATCAGCCTCCTAGATATCGCACAGAAAGTTTTTTGCAAATTGATCCTGACAAGTTTAAAATCGTGGATAGAGGAAATACAATACTGTCCCACCTGCAAAATGGTTTTAGGGCATTCACAAGCACTTTGGATCAAGTGTTTCATTTGTTACTGCTTACATGCAAGGAAGTAACGATCAAGAAGGGACACCTGTATGTTGTGTTTGTGGATCTTAAATCAGCCTTTGATTCTCTATCAATCGTGCCAAACTATGGGTTGCCCTTAGGGATCTTAGGTTGCCTAATGGTTTACTACATTTAGTACGTCTGCACCAACTATGATCAATATAGGTAGAGCTCTGGAGGAGATTTATCTAAAAATGTGTCTCAAAAGGGGTACGACAACGTTGTGTATTGGTCACAACCTTGTTCACTCTCTACATGAATGGGCTCATCATTGCTTTATATGACTGCGGGGTTGACTCTCCCAAATTAGCAGGCAGATTTATCTCCTCACTTCTTTTTGCAGACGATAAGCTGCTTATCTCCAAAACCCCAATGGGCATCCAAAATGTTTTAAATAGGTTTGTAACAGCGTGCAATGATCAGGGTCTTGAAATTAACTGTTCCAAAACCAAGTTTATTGTTTTTAACCCACATAAATCTTTTATAGGGAAACTGAGGTTGGGTCCAACTATCTTAGACCAGGTTAAGGTTTTTCACTACCTGGAAGTTAGATTAACTAGTAAGATGACATGGTCATCCCAGATATAAAAGAGCACCTATACATTCTAGCATGTAGGTATTGTGATTGTCAAGAAATGTAATCGATCTGCTTTCCCCCAATTTTCCCCACAATCGAAATACATTGGCCAGAGGGTTGAGCGCTGCCCACTTGCCGAATTGAAGAGTATGGAACATTTGAAACTATTAGAGGTGGTGGAAAATACATTTATGAGATCAATTTTAAATCTATCGATTAACACGCCACTACTCCCAGTATGCCTCAACCAAGGGCTAAAGACCATTTCACTTACTGCTGTTCTAAAGGTCCTAGTGTTCTGGGTAAAACATTGGACTAGTAATACTCCAATCCAGGTTAAGGAAGCTGTAGATGAATTATTTATCCATGAAAAACAAGTTGACCGACTGGGATGGTTTATGGAGGTCAAGCAGTGGTTGTTCAAACTGGGGTTGGGGGTTTTGTGGGAGGATCCAAAATCCATGACTGAAAAAGTGCTCCCCCAACTAAAAGAAAAGATTCTGGGAATATACTGAGCTCTCATGTTTTAGCACTGTAGCGCCAGGCATATTAACTGACAGATTTTTAGATTTTAAAAATTGCTCTCAATTAGAAATTTTTATAGATGAAATTGAACCTCCTCACACACATACACTTTATTTACAACTTAGGTTCGGGGCTCTGCCTTTGAATGTCACCAAAAGCAAATGGAAGAATGTTACTGTAACCCCTCTGTGTGGCCTAACACCTGAATCTATAGAACACGTTAGGTTTAGCTGCCCTTATTATGTACACAATAGAAAAAGGTGGATAATTCCTGCATGCTGTCTTTTGTCATTCAACCCATCCGCAAATGCCTTACGTGTGTTTACCTCCAACACAACTGAATGGCTTGTGTTCATATCAACGAGATACTAGCTATACACTTGGCGGCTCAAGATTAAGACGTTACCTTCTAACCAAGAACTTGTATGTGAATAATTGCTGTGAGGGTGGTCCCACCCCCCAAATTTGCAATAATGTTTGTTATTGTCTACAACATAACTGACGATTCGTAAGCTTTGACAAATATTATGTTTTATTTCTTTTAAATTAGCCCACAATTATGATGTTTTGTATGATGTGCTTCTATTTATATTTCCCCAAATGTTTTTAATATATGATGTGAGCTGTGTTGATTTTTTTCTGTGAATGATCAATTAATGATTGAATAAACTACTACTACTCAACTTTAATCCTTTTTAAGCCTATTTACCCCTACAGCCTTGCCCCCGTTTCTACGAACCATATGCTCACACTTTACTGTTTTTATCAAACCCATTACTTTTCCTCCTGCTTTACTTCCATTTTTTTTGAAACACCATACTCCAACTCCACCTTTACTCCTTTTTTCAAACGCCTTACTCCACTCCAGGCATACTCCAATTTTTTTGACAACCCCCTTACTCCAACTCTTGATTTACTTCATTTATTTTTCAACCACCTACTTTTTTCATGCTTTACTACCTCTCCCGCTTTATTCACTTTTTTTAAAACCACTTACTCGCTCTCCCACTTTACTCCCTTTTTAATAAACCCTTTATTCCACACCTCCTTTACTCCTTTTATTCAAGTCCCCTTACTCTCCTCACACTTTCTCCCTTTTATTGTAAAACCACTTAATCCCCTTTCTTTACTACAATTTTTCTTTATATTCCATTTTTTTGTAAAACCGTTTTTATTGCAGAACTATATCATACATAGATCATACATTTTCGAGCGTCTTGCATGGTCATACTTAAGCCTTAGATCTTGGTTGGGTAATCCATATACACAGCCAGTAAGCCCACAACCCGGGGGTCGGGCGGCGTAATCGTTGAATCACCCTCCTTACCTCCCCCTAGTCAACGTTGATCCACCATGCAGTGCCTCTTACCATCTGCTTTTAATCTTTTCTCAATCCCCAACCCTCCCAAAACCCTCCTCCCCCTCTCCATCTAGTTCTCCGAACTCCCTCCCTCCCCTCAACTCCCTATGCCTATCTCTACGCCTGGACTTGCAGTTAATGTGTGCAAATGAGCATTTTCAGGAGCTAGCTGTGGTGACCAGTGGGTGTGCCCCTGGTGCGTCAGTGGGAACTTCTTTGTCAGAGTCGGAGTGTTCCTCTCCTTCCTCTAGTGTACTGTCTCGTAGTGCTTGCACTAGCGCCTCCCATGCTGTTGCCACTTCCAATGCCCTGTCGTCAGCTCTGCGGCGGGCTAATTGGTATCTAAGGGTGCTCTCGCTCGACATCCATTTGAGGCATTCAGTGAACCACTTTTGGTGCGTGGGTCCCTTTTTTATTTCCAATTTCTAGTTATTTCCCTTTTAGCCAGCAGTAACCCCATATCTATAAACTTGCTCGTAATTCTGTTCTTGGGTGTGTGCGGGAACCAATGCAGCACTCCCACCGCTTTAGTGTATTGTAGTTCTCTATTCGTTGCTTGTTCAATGTCTCCCCAATCTCCTGCCAATAATCTTGTAGATGTGGGCAGTCCCATAACATGTGTCCTAAATCTGCCCCTGCTACGTTGCATCTAGGGCAGGCCGCGTCTTCCACCCCAAAATATTTTCAGATTTTCCCTGGTGTGAGGTAGGCTCTGTGAAGTATATAAAAATGTATCAACTGGAAGCGGGCGTTCCTCATACTCTTCCTTGCTCGCCTCACCAGTTACATCCATGTCGTGTCAGGGATCTCCATCTGGAGATCTAGTTCCCATTTGGCCTTCAGTGTTGTTAGAGGTTGTAGTGGTTCACGCACCATTCTAGAATAAAGGCACGTCACTGCCTTGTATGTACCAGCTGCCATCATGGCGTATTGGCAGGCCATGGACGTGGTGGGCTCCAGCAGTCCCTCTCCCCAGTGTGTCTGCATAGCTCTGGTCACAGCCGCGTGCATAAGGTAGTCCCCTCTCGGGAGATCAAAGCGTTCTTGTAAGACCTGATATGGGAGTAAAGTCCCTTCATCGTACAGGTCCCCCAGCACGTGTAGTCCTGCATCCTCCCATCCTTGTAACCGTGACCAGTCGCCACCGTGTGGGAGTGCGGTCACCATCCCTAGGGGTATTTCGGGTGCGTACATACGCTGCACTCCTGCTCTGCGTCGTTCACGGTTCCAGCAGAGCCTGAACGTCTGCTCTTCCAGGGACAAGTCTTTAAGAGTGAGCCTCTGCTGCCTAGTAATGTACGCAAGCACGTGTCGGGGGGTACCCCCATCCCTCCCCTGTTCCGGGCCTCGATATACCCTCGCCACCTCCTGCGTAAAAACTTGCAATTGAGCCGCAAGGTAGTAAAGCTCAAAGTCCGGTACCGCCATGCCCCCTCATCTTTAGGTCGGACCAACGTGTCTAACGCTATTCTGCGTCTGCCCGTGCCCCACAGGAACGATATTAGCAACGATCGCAGCTGTTGAAATAGAGAACCAGGAATCCACACCGGTAACGTGCGGAAGTTGTATAGTAGGCGTGGCAAAACTATCATTCTCACCAATGAGATGCGGCCTGTCACGGAGAGCGGAAGAGTGGCCCAAAAGGACATGCTCCCTCTCAGTGCTCGGATACAACGTCCCACATTGCCCTCTAGCATGTCCAACGCCTTGTGGTAAATATACACTCCTAAGTATTTTAAGCAGGTGGGCGGTTAGTCGGTCGCTCTGCTCCCCTTCTCAATGGGAATAAGCAGGATTTAGCCCAGTTTAGCTTTAGACCTGATAATTTCCCAAACAGTTCAAGAAGCCTTTCTGCGCCCTGTAGTGCTTCGTCCGCATCTTCTAGAAAGAGCAAGAGGTCATCCGCGTACAACAATATAGTCTGCGGGATTCCTCTATGTATCAGGCCCTTATAATGGCGACCCGTCCGTGCTTCCGCTGCAAACGGTTCCATCGCTAAAGCGAACAGCAAGGGGGACAACGAGCATCCCTGCCTAGTTCTGCGACATACTTGATATTGGTGCGAAATGAGGGAGCCTATCCGGACTCGGGCTGTCGCGGATGTGTACAGTACTTTGGTCCACCCGATATAATTATCGCCAAGACCAAAGCGCCTCATCACCCTATACAGATAGCCCCATTCCAAGCTGTCAAACGCCTTTTCAATATCAACTGATAGCACCAAGGGAAAGCTCACTTCTGGCAACGGGTCATCCATCAGTCGTATTAGTCGACGTATGTTGACGGTAGTGTTTCGCGTGGGGATGAAGCCGGATTGGTCGCTATGAATCAGCGCCGTCATGTGGCTCAACAATCTAGTGGCTAATATCGTACTCAGGATTTTGTAATTCGTTGTCAGCATGGATAGAGGGCGATAGGAGGCCGGTTTGGTCCCGTCCCTCCCAGGTTTCAACAGGGGGATCATCAAGGCCTCGCACATAGACTGGGGCAACCTCCCTCTAGATTTAGCCTCATTGTAAACTACCTGGAGCCGTGGAGCTAATTGCTCCAGATATTTGCTATAAAATACAATGGGTAGACCGTCCACGCCGGGGGTCTTATTTCGGGCCATCTTCTTCACCGCACTCCCTATCTCCCCGAGCGTTATGTCTCTGCCCAGGTCATCCGATTGCTCTTGGTCCAACTGCGGCAATTGCAGTCCTTCCAAAAAGGTGTCGATCTCACTGTCTCGGCCTTTCAGTCCGCTTTCATAAAGCGACTCGTAATATGATCGAAAATTATCCAGGATCCCTGTTTGGGTATCACAAATACGGCCCCCTTCTTCCTCGATGGCCGAGATCGGGTGGCTTCGCCTAGCTGGATTAGCCAGCCAAGCGAGCATCGTCCCCGCCTTGTCCCCCTGAGCATGCGCCCTCGTCAGGTAAGTTTTGTGATCGAAGCTTCGAAGCCGCTCCATTTCTACAGCCACTGCTTCCCTGGCCTCACTAACAGTTACCTGGTTTGGGCGTGCTAGCTCTACTGTCCGTAACGCCCCCTCTGCCTTGTCTAAGTCCTCTAATAGCGATTTGCGGGCTCCTGCGTACTTCCCGTTACAGTGGCCCCTAATCACCACCTTAAAGGCATTCCACTCCATCGCTCTATTGGGCGCGGAGCCTTCGTTCTTCTCGAAGTATTGTGTAATTCTCTCTCCTACCGCTTCCTTAAACACCGGGTCATCTAGTGTGTCTGGCCGTAGTTGCCATGTCGGGATCTTCGAGGTCTCCGTTATCCAGTTTAGCGTCAATAACAGAGGATTATGGTCAGATAGCGTACGGGTTAAGTACTCTGCGTTTGCCACCGTGGATATCACGAGCGGGGAACACAAAACCGTGTCCAATCGGACATGGAGGTCATGCAGGCTAGAGAAATACGAGGAATCCCGCACGGTAGGGTGTCGCGTTCTCCAAGCGTCTATTAACTCCCATCTTTCTCGCAATTCAAGCCTACGCTTCGCTAACCGATGCACCGGCGACGTCCACAGCGGCGGGTGGGACCTGTCCAGAACAGTGTCCTCCACTGAGTTGAAGTCGCCCCCCATAATTATGGGGCCTGTTACGTAGCTCGCCAGCACGCCAGAGAGCCTTGTCAGGAAGGCCGCCTGGTCCACGTTGGATGCGTATACGCTGCAAAGCACTATGTCCCGACCCCGAAGTTTCCCCTCTATGGCTACAAACCTGCCCTCTGGGTCTACCACCTGCTTAGTCATCTGGAAAGGAACCCCCGCTCGGATCCAAATCAGCGCGCCTCTAGCAAAGGCAGAGTACGTGGTGTTATACAATTGCCCTCTCCACCTACGTTGCAGCGCAATACCCTCTTGTTTGGTTAGGTGTGTTTCCTGCAGCAGCGCAATCTGCACCCCTCTACGGACCAAATAAGCATGCACTTTGTGCCTCCTAACCATGGTATGCAGTACCCGCACATTCCAGGTCACACATTTCGTTGCTCCGGAGTTAGCCATAGTCCCACAGCGAACTACAATTGTCAGCACGATTCCTCATCCAGGCATATAGAGCAGCATTTCCCCCCCACGAACCCCAACTTAAAACAACTGACTTCCCCCTCCCATGGTCTTCAACTTGAAACACCCCAACTATCCTTGGTTCCCTCCCCCCAGAAGGACCTAACTTTACCAAAGCAGTTCCCAGCCAAACTGTATACAGTAACTAGCTAATCCCCCCCGCAACCACCCGATTATACCGCAGCCTCCACTACGGTGGCCTTATGGGCAAGTGGGGCGCAGCACGACCCCAAGGGTGGCTATCGTGGTCCCAACCCCCCACCCCACAATCCCCCAAAAAAACACTCTTGAGCATCCCAGCAGCGTCATCGTTTACCACTACTTCGGGCGCTCTTGGTTTCCCCGGAAGCCGCACTCAGGAAGTCCATGTACCTCTTCTCTCAGGCCTCGATGATTTCTCCCGATGTCTGCGGCGTTACCACTGGGCCCTTTGCGCCCCCAGTTTCCGACAGATCCGTTTCTGACCCAATTAGATGGTCATCTGATTCCGTCCTCTGCACGATCTGGTGCTCCCCGTACCCGAAAGGTCCACTACTGCCTGCAGGGCCGCCCTCCTCTCCCCTTCCGTTTGCGACTCTGTTGGTTTCTTAAGCCTCTGCCGGCGTTTCCGAATCCTTTGTGATTTCCGGACTGGTTGCTGGCGTTGCGCCTCTTCGGCTCGGTATTTCGCTCCGTCCGTTCCTGCTTTATAAGTGTCCCACCATGTCCAAGCGTCCGCCGATGTCATGAAGAAGAGGGCCTTGCCGTCCACTTCGACTCTTAGTTTAGCCGGGAAGAGAAGCGAGTACTTTATTCCCTCCACTCGTAGTTCACGTTTGAGCGAAAGGAAAGAGGCCCGTAGTTTCTGGGTTTCATATGTGAAGTTGGGGAACAACGTCACGTTGCTGTTATCTACTTGAAATGGGCCCACCTCTCTAGCCCTTTGTAGTAGCCAGTCTCTGTCTTTATAATGCAACAGTTTTATCACCACCGGGCGGGGCGGTTGGCCCAGCCCTGGGGGCCTAGCCGGGACTCGGTGCGCTCTCTCTAAGGTGAAGAAGGGAGAAAGGCCCTCCGGCGCCACCACCGTCCTCAGTCAATTGTCGAGGTACCATATCCTCTCCTTCGATTTTTTTCCGGCAGGCCCACTAAGCGAACATTATTGCGTCTGCTACGATTTTCAGCATCCTCCGCCTTCCGTTCCAGTGCCTGTATGAGATCTAGCGCCTCCTTCAAGCGGCCATCCATGGTCTTATGCTCCGGTACCATCTCCTGCAGGGTAATCTCCGCATTTTTGACTCTGTCTTTCAATTTGTCGTGATCAGCTCGGAGGAGCCCCAGGCCCGACGCCACCTGAGCTATAGCTTGCTGCAGAGCGTCTTTCGTGGCTTGAATGGCGCCCAGGATGCGATCCTGCAACTGTTGTAGGTCCACTGGGCCCTGCGCCGCACCATCTGGCACATCGGAGCCGGCAGCACCCTCCACTCGCCCCTTAGGTTTCACCATGTTTGTAGTGCTCACCATCCAGCAGCGAACTTCCTGCGTGTCCCGGGAAGAACTTCCCACACCCCCTCCATTGACGCTCTTGCAGTATCTGGTAGGTACGTTTACTTGCGCCGTGAAATCGATGCCAGGGTCTCTTCTAGGATGAAGCACAAGTCGACCACACTCAGCTGCGCAGCTCAGCACTGTGCCGCGATAAACGCTGGGGGACCCCTGCTTATTTGGGGGGATCAGTTCCGCCCGGGCGTCCTGCAGTGATTAGGACCAACCGTCCAGCTTTAATTATAGGTGCTACCATTCAGCTCTCCGCCGAGTAGGACGATCGCCTATTGGGTTGTGTTCAGCACCATTCCACAGCCGCACGTCCACTCTCTCTCTAATGTGGAGCGTGTGTCCCCCCTATTGTAGTCGCCCAGGCACCCCTCTCTTAGCAGGGTATTTTCTGCTGATGGCTCACTACTCTGCTAGCTCCGCTGCTGCACCAATGCTGGATGACGTACCACCCCACCGGAGTATCGTTGTGGGCAGTGTGTGCGGCCAGGACCCACAAACATAAGGCAGCTCCCCAGTACGAACGCTCAGCCCAGCTCTCAGGGTCTTTTGGCCTTTGGCCTTGGCTTTCGTAGCGGTCTTCTAGTCCCGCAACTGCCCGCACTGTCGCTGCTCCTCAGAGGTTGTCCCCAGTGTCAGTCGATCTCCGTGAGTGCTCTCGTCGGCCCCGGAGGGGGGGGGGCACCGGTCATCGCGGTGTGCCGCCTTCTCGCCCTCCAGGGGCAGATGACCTTTGCCCGCTTGCCGCACAGCCCGCCACTCACGCCCCTCACGCCCTACAGGACATCTGGCATTGTGCAATGTACAGCGTCTATTTTTGACGGGTCGGCGGGCGGCGTCTCTATCAGGTGCAATTGGTGCCTCCCTGATCAGCGAGCCCCCAGGGCCGGGCTCCCAATGCTCACAGAGCTTCACGCAACGCAGGGTCCGTGTCCTCCGTCAGGGACCGCAGCTCTCCGTTCCGCCGGCACGAAGGGCGGTAGCCATTTTGGGGGGGGGGGTCTCTTCTCCAGTGGTGGGCGAACAAGCCCAGTGTTCCCCGCCAGCAGCAGTCCGCACCCCCGGCGGTCCGCAGCAGTTCTGCCAGACTGGCTAAGCGATCCCTCCGCCGAAACGGTGCCCTCGGAGGGGTCGCCGGTCACCGAGCGTCTCCTGCACTCTAACTGCAATCGCCGTCCGCCATTTTGGGCCAGCACCTCTCAGCTATTCTCGAGTCCTCCGGTAAAGCACAGGGCTCGCGGATTAGTGCTCCTTACAGCTCCCAGGGTGCCCACGGCGCTCCGATGTCCGGTTCCGCAAGGGGATGTCCCGACACTGCGGGTTGCACGTCGATGGTCAGGATTATCTTGGGGATCGGGCGCGGAGCTCCGGGCTCACGCCGCCATCTCCCTCGGCGTCCAAGCCATGCCCCCTTCTTTATATTCCATTACACCCCTCCTAATTTGTTCCCTATTTTTTTTACAAACCCCTTAATTATCCTCCCACTGTACTTTTTTATTTAAAGTACTCCCCCCAGTTTTCTCCCATTTATATTTACAATCCCCGTACTCCACTCCATTCCTTTGGTTTTTTTGTTGTTTTTTTACAAACACCTTACTTCGACTCCTGATGTACTCCCATTTGTTTTTACATCCCTTCAGGCCCACTTTTGCTTTATGGCTTTCTTTTTTCTTTTTACAAACCCATTACTCTCCCTCTACGCTACCATTTCCTGTATACCTACCCGTTTCCCCTAATTACGTCTTAGGCACGCTGGCCTCTTCTTCCTTTAGATTTACATTTTGCACAAAAAATATTTTTGTGGAAAAGTTATTTCATTATTTTAACTTTTTTCTAACCCGAGGTTTCGTCTGCTTCTTTTGGTCCGGCTGTATGAGTAAGCTGCCTTTTCCCCCACCTCGGGGGCTGCAGGGGCCTTTGCTACGCCCCTGGAGCAATGGCATTTTGGTGTTTGACAAATCTTAAAAGGAATATAGTGAAGAAATTGATTAATCTCCAGTGCCCTGGCCAAAGTAAATGTCAAGTTTGATAAAGACTTGTGAATTTTGTCAGCTAACGTTAACATTTCATGCACACTTCTTTCGATGGGATGGTATGGGATGAAACTGGACCCTGGGAACCAAAAAACTCTCACATTGGCGCTCGCAAACTGAAATGCGTCAACTCTTTGATCCTTTCTGGGTATTGCCATCTACTGTGAGAGATACATCCAGGACTTTGCGTCACTTAGACCTGCTATTATTTCGCAACTCAAGAGGCGGATGCCGGGAGCTGCGAGCTGCACGAACGGAGTTTTAAAAATTGACATTGTATTTTCATTTGTGCTTTCTTGTTTTTAACTGAACTGCTCCTGTGCCTTCGTTCCTTTTTCTAACCCTGTAGCACTCTTTGCTCTTTTCCCACTTCTCTCCTGAGGCGGAAAGCCGGGAGATCTTGCCCTGTGCTATTGTTAAGAACTGCTATCAGGATTGTGTAATTTTTTTACCTGGGGCACTTTACCAACTCGCGCCACCTACCTGATAGCCGTGCCGCTCCTTCCTGCCACCCCATTGCCGCTTTTGGCCTCGCTGCCCCTCTCAGCCGATTAGGAGCTGGGGGGCTTTGTGGGACTGGGAGGCAGTGTACTAGTCTGGCGGACATCTTGGAGAGGCAGGCTTGCTAGTCAGCGGACCAGGCTTGCTGCTTCCCGAGGGCGGGCACTATAAATCCAGACGGGGATGCTTACGCGTAGCGGACGCGCCTACCCCGCGCCGAAGGAGCGCCTAAGGAAAGCCCGTCTGCGCCCGTCTGCGTTCTGGAGGCGGACGGTGGCAGTCGGGCTGACGCTCTTTGGGTACATTCCTCGGGGAATATACTCAGGTATTCCTCAGCTCGCCTCTTAGGCTTAAGAGGAAATTTTAAAGGAGGGTGTTTAGGTAGATACCACTGCTCCAAGAACCACTTTCACTGCCCTAAATGTGGGTGGATTCCAAATAAGGGTTACATTTATAGAGCTCCTATGGAACGGGACATCCAGTGTGCAATGGAGAGTGGTAGGGGATCCCCTGACAGCAACTTTACATGCGCGCTGCTGAATACGCAATCTGTGAGCAAACATGCCCTGAACCTTTTCAACCTTTTATCAGACTGTCAACCTGTATGCCTTTTTCTGATGGAGACTTGGTTGGGTGAGCTTTCCGGCTCGGACATTGCCAACGCCTTTCCCCCGAATTATTTTATGATTAGGAAAGATAGGGGAGTTGGCAGAGGTGGAGGAGTGGCCCTGGTGATAGATAGTCGATACAAATGCTCCGTGGTCCCGACGGATGATATTTATGGGGCAGAGGCTTTGGGCTTCTGCCTGACTCTTTCACCTTACCAATCCTGTGCGGGACTGCTCGTTTACAGACCCTAAGGTCCTATCAGGGCCTTTCATGAGGAGCTGCATACTGCAATATCATCTCTGTGTGTAAAGTTTAAACATTGCCTACTGCTGGGCGACTTTAACATTCATATGGATCAGGCAGATGCAGCTAATACCATGAAATTATTTGACACTACCAAACCATTGGGCTTATTGCCCTATCTTGTGTCCCCCACCCACAACAAGGGCCACACCCTTGATCAAATATTCTCTACTGTCCCTATTGTAACAGCAGTGCCTAAACCAGTGCTGTGGTCTGATCACATGCTGGTATGTTTTGACATTTTGGGTAAATCCAGGAACACGATGAGGGGACCTGGCCGTCAATCTCAACCCCCGCTGGCTTTGGGTCGGATATCGGTTGATATGGTGACGCAGCACCTAAAAGCACATCCGTGTAAGCTCAGGGGCAGCCTGGAGGATGATTTAGAGCGCTTTCGAACATGGCTGGTGCAATGTCTCGATGAATTAACACCTCCCCTAGCGGTGCATAGGAACTCATCACGGGCCTCGGCGCAGTGGTTTACGCCGGCACTTAACATCAGTCGGAGGCATTCCAAGAAGGCTGAAAGAGCATGGCGATTGAATTATAAAGAGCCTTTCAAAGTAGCAGACAGTGTGTGAAGGCCTATCATAAAGAAATATACCTGGAAAAGAAGGCTTACTTTGCCAGAAGGATTGATGAGGCAACTAATACTAGCAAAGAAATCTTCACGATCGTGAAGGAATTTACTTCTCCGGCCTCGATGACAACCAAGTGCTCCTTTTCGGAGCCATGGGTCTCTGAATTAGCCGGCTTTTTCGTCAATAAAATTCGTAGCATTCAGACCTCGTTTCTGCCGGCTGCTCCTGGGGAGGTCAATAATGTCGCCCCTTTCTCTTTTCCTACTGGAGTGGATAGACCCATGCTGTCTGAGTTTCCGCCCATCGATCCTAAGACTTCGCTGGATTTCGTATCTAAAATGAAATCTGGTTCCCCGTTGGACCCCTATCCCGCTAAGTTCCTAGCCAAAATTGCGCAGGCCATTAACCCCATCATTAATCCTATTTTAAATCGCTCACTTGAGGCGGGAGTGGTGCCGCAGGCATGGAAACAGGCACTGGTTTTACCTCTATTGAAAAAAACCGACTCTTGACCCGAAGAGCCATGCTAATTACCGACCCATCTCCCTGCTCCCAGTCTTGGCTAAGGTCGTGGAAAAGCATGTTCAAGCTGTTCTTTCGGACTTTGTCGAGACTCATGGTGTCCTTCACCAGTCTCAGTCGGGTTTTAGGGCCAATATGAGCACTGAAACGGCACTGTTGGAGGTATTGGAGGCCATCAAGGAGGTTCTTGACGGTGGGGGAAAGGCACTGCTGGTGATGCTAGACCTCTCGGCGGCGTTTGACACCGTCCCCCACAACCGCCTCCTAGCCTAGACTCTCGGAGATTGGGGTGGAGGGGACGGTGTTCAGATGGTTTGAGTCCTTTCTTTCGGACCGCCAACAGACAGTCTGGGCCCCTCCGTACTCAGCCGCGGTGCCGCCTCTGGAGGTGGGAGTTCCTCAGGGATCTATTCTGAGCCCCACTCTTTTTAATATCTATATGTCCCCTTTGGCGGCGCTGGCTGAGTCTTGTGGTGCCCAGATTGTCTCTTATGCCGATGACACACAGCTCTTCTTCACCTTTGGAAAGAACACAGATTTTAATGGAGAGCGGATTAAGAACTGCCTGGATACCGTCTTTGCTTGGTTCCAACTAAACCAATTGAAGTGTAACTCCGATAAATCGGAGGTCCTTTTTTTTGGCTGTCTTTCGGACCCCGGCTGGAAATCATGGTGGCCGGCAGATATGTTTCCTCCGGCCACGGACACTTCAGTTGCGAAAAATCTGGGAGTGAAGATGGATAATGGGCTTGATAGAGATCGCTGGTCACCCGGCTAATAATTTCACCAAACACGTACCAGGCCCATGTACTTTTCTCTAATTTATTCATACACATTAATCGGGTGACCTTTCACTCTCTACTACCAGTAACCCTGGGTTCCTTCCTATATAATTCTAGTGTACCCGACTTACCAATCCACCGTCACGGGTACCTATGACCACAACGGATCAGGGAGCTAGCTGTGAAAGAAAAGGCAGGCAAACACAAATACCAACTTTATATTCTCTTTTGTATTCATAAAATGACCACTGACAACTGAGAAGTTTTAAAGGTTTATCTAAGATTCAGTTTCGGAGAACATTAGGTTTACAGTCAAAAGACAAATCAATAATCAAGATAACGAACAGCACATAACCATAGAGAAAATAAATCAAGGCAACCATTTATAAATTCTAAAGTATGAGATGAGAACAGGGAATATACTAAGCAGATTCAGAAAGGTAACTTGAGAATGGACAACTATAAATGGGTAAGCTTATAAACGTACTAGAATTACACTATTGGGACGTACTTCATGAGTTATGAGTAAAATTAGGAATCCTATACATCTATGGGAAGGGGTAAAAATGGAACATGCTATAAATCTATCAATGCTATTCCAATCAGTTTGCAGGATAAAATTTATAAACCATATCTATAGTTCATAGACAGTTTGGAGAGAATGTTCTCTAAAAGGTAGGGAAACATAGGAACATGCTAGGAAATAAATGCATTGACTTTTCATATAGTAGATTGCGGAAAGCATGGAAAGTTTATCATATGCAAGGTATGTCTTTATTAAAGCAAAAGACAGGAAAAAATAGAAGGTGCAGAATAGGGTTCTCAGCAATATATATTTACCTAGAAAGGTGTGAAAACCAACCCTGGCCACGGATCAGTCAAGGACAGGAAATACCCCAAGGAAGGACAGTCATCAATGGGACAGCAGGTGCAGAATGGACACCCCAGGACAGGACAGGAAAACCAGATTAGGATCAGGACAGGATCACCAAGGCTCGACCAGCACCCACAGTTCGGAAGCAAACGCCTGCGCTCCACCCTCTCTGCAGCTATCAGTCAGAACCCCGATTGGGTTAGCGAACTCCTCAGCAAAGTGCTCCGCCAGCACTTAAGGTTTAGTAAAACCTTTTAGTCTATGGTCAAATTCGGACAGAGTGCTCCGCAGCGCTCTGTATTCGGTCACCTATTGAGTGCGTTGGGTCAGTGACAGGTCAGCTATTCAGACAAGTCGGACAATTTCTCTAGCTAAACCTAGGCTAGTTATACTGTTTTCGGGTCAGTGTACCACCCCCCCAAATTTTGCAAGTGTCAGAATCCCCAATTTCGATTGGTCCCCAAGTAGGATAGGTTAACACACCAATCAGAACAAACTTCTACAAGCCTAAATTTACATTTTATGAGACCGCCTAGCAGGTTAGGGGTTCTCACGGAAGACTCCACAGAATACAATGGAAAATAACAGTTGTATCGAGTTAAGGACATTTTAGCTCCATCCTTCTGGGTCAGAGGTTGTGTTCACAGGAGCATATTGACTGTGGCTGCCAGCTGGCTGAGTTCCACTGCTCAAGGTTGACTTCTCCCTGGCTGCGCGACATGGTTCTCGTCTCATTCAGACCCCCCAATTATCGCGGTACATGAAAAGTAAGCGAAAACAAATTAAAACATAGAAATAAATGAATTCATTTGTATATTATGACTGTCATGCTTGCCTGCTACAAACCAAGGCGCCGTCCTCATTCCAATGCGGGGTTGGCAAAACGGAGAAAACCCTGGTTGGCGAGATAGCGTTCTCTGGGGATGCGCGCGCACCTGCGCATGCGCAATGACGACTGTACTGTATTTAGGCCCGCCTAGCACTCCCGGAAGTGCTTCGCGTTTAGCCAGTCCCAGTATTTCGTTCCGGGTCACTGGTGGGTTTCGTCCGAGGAGCTAGTGGTGGCGTTACGGCGTTTTCCGCATTTCCGCGTTTCCGTGAGTACAGGCGTTATTGTTCTCTCGGTATCCATTCTGTGTTATTTACGTTTTTTGTTACGTCCGATGAAGGATCGAGCTTAGTCCTTTGTATCGGTATCTTGTTTTCTTTTCATTTAGGATTTACATCCTGAATCCTACGTTAGAGCTCTGTAGCTGTCCGCATGGTTTATGGAGCACAGTGCTTAAGGCATCCGGTTCTTGCAGCTATTAGTGGTGCCGTTTCTTTATTAAGAGCAGAGTTATTCTTTGGTCTGCTTACTCCTATCGAGCGTACCTCGTGATATTAACTAGGAGCTCAGCATTGGAGTATTTTCACCTTTGGCTTTTGGATTCTTATCCTAGAGGTGTGTTCGCTACTAGGATAGATTAATCTTGGCATTGCTTTAACCCTTCACACATTAATCACCTTTTCTTGTTTCCAGAGTATCCTCTCACGTTCCAGTTCATTTATACTTACACACCATAGGGGGAACAGCTACTCACCTGGCGCCTTCTAGGTACACATACCCATCTATTTTTCTCCCACTTATACAACTATCTTAGACCAGACATAGGGAGGGAACTATATTAATGTTGTTACTTTCTCTCCAGTCACAGTTCTGATGTTCAAGAACCTGGCCCGAAGATTGAAGGTTGCTGTGTCTTCCCTACCTTTCCTTGTTTTGTTTCCCCCTTGTCCCCCTGGTTATCACTTGTGTGTCAGTGCTATACCTGGCATCGAGGGGTGATAGGGGTGACATTGGGTACTATTCTACGAGCTCCACGGCACTCCTGAGACAACAGGTCTTCGGCACGATAGAACGCGAAGCCTTTATATATTTGTCTCCCGAGTGCCATGGATCTTACATTAGCGGACTTGGCCAACATGATAGGGAATCTCCAGTGAGAGACACAAGCCATTTCGGACAGAGTAGAGGCATTACAAGGGGATAGAGTAGAGAGAGCGGGTCCAAGCACATCCACACCGATAGTACAGGTAGTGACTCCTCAGACTATTCCCCTAGCCCCACCCGAACGCTTTTACGGCGACCCTATTAAATGTGCTGCTTTTCTTACCTTAATGTCAACTCCATTTTTTATGTAAAGCCTCCTGTTTCCCTAATGACCAAGCTAAAGTAGCGTTTGTCCTTTCATACTTGGGTGGATCAGCTGCCAATTGGACCATTCCACTAATAGAAAAAGACGACCCACTACTCTTAGATTATACCGCATTCCGTAGAGAGATACGCAAAATGTTTGACAAACATTCCTTCACTCACGCTGCAGACACAGAATTGCTAAACCTGAAACAGGGATCCAAGGACCTCATCACCTACATCTCCACTTTTAATAGGTTAGTGGTTGAGGCAGATTGGCCCCCAGAAAAACGCAGTGCCCTCTTTTACAAAGGACTGCGAGACGAATTGAAGGATGCTTTAGCCCATGTAGTGGACCCTCCTGATACTTGTCCCGAGTTAATAGACCTTGTGGTAAAGCTTGATCACAGATTAAGTGAAAGAAGAAAGGATAAGGTTCGCTTTGATTATCCTAGAATGGGAAGTAGAGATAAGAAACCAGAAACAGAGAGCAAAACAGATGAATCCGAACCTATGCAAATAGGTAGTATCAAAGGGCCTTTAACAGAAACAGAGAAACAAAGAAGAAGAGACAACAAACTGTGTCTTTATTGTGGAAAAGCCGGGCATTTCTTGAGAGAATGTCCTGTAAAACCAAAACAAACACGCAGGTCGGAAAACTAGGAGACCCGAGATCAAGAGAGACCACACTCTCGGGTCCTGTTAAACACATGGTCTCTTCATTGCTGTCACATAAAGGTCACTTTTTTATCCCCGCACAATTGGGTTGGTCTGAAAACACTATTGACCTACTTATTATGCTGGATTCAGGGGCCTCTGGCAATTTTATGGACAAACAGTGGGCCTTTGAACATGCAGTCCCGGAAGAATTAAAATCCACAACTGAGGAGGTATTCACTATTGACGGCAGTCCTTTGAAATCTGGTCCGATCACGCATACATCCATCCTCCTTGAGCTTACTATGGTCTCCTCTCACTGGGAAAACATAACTTTTGATTTAATCGAGTCCCCTCAGTTTCCGGTAGTGTTAGGCCTTCCATGGCTGCGCCTCCATAATCCTTGTATAGATTGGCAACAGTCACAGATTTCCTTTGAGGGTGGCTGTGTCTTGCATAAAAAGAAAGACGTGAAGTCCCAAGACCTAGGGAATTCAGGGCCTCCATCGACTCCTGCTCCTTGTACAGAGCACACCGTTAAGGTGGTGGCACCCACTACGGAAAGTGAATTGTCAGTCGAGCAGCCAGAGACCACATTACCTTCTGAATACCGTATGTTTCATTCAGTATTTGATAAAAAACAAGCTACCATTTTGCCCCCACATAGGGTTTATGATTGTAGGATAGACCTACAACCGGGAGCTCGAATACCTACGAGCAGAGTCTATTCACTAACAGAAAAGGAGAATCTATACCTCCGAGAATACCTTGATACAATGCTTGACTTGGGGTTCATCCGGGCTTCCCGGTCGCCTGCTTCATCAGCTCTTTTTTTTATCCCCAAAAGGGAAGGGGGATTACGTTGCTGCATCGATTATAGAGCCCTTAATTCTATCACCATTAAGAATAAATACCCTTTGCCACTCATCTCCTCTCTATTGGACCAAATCAAAGACGCTGAATGGTTTACGAAATTGGACTTACGAGGGGCCTACCACCTCGTTAGAGTTAAAGACGGAGATGAGTGGAAGACGGCCTTCTGCACTAAATTCGGTTTATACGAATATTTAGTGATGCCCTTTGGGCTCTGTAACGCCCCCTCAGCGTTTCAATACTTTATCAACGAAGTACTCAAAGAACAACTTGATAAAAGCGTAATCGCTTATATCGACGACTTACTTATCTATTCTAAAACACTGAAAGAACACGTTGTACATGTCCAGGCCGTACTCCACAAATTACAGGAAAATCAGCTATTTTGTAAACTGGACAAATGCTTTTTTCATAGACATCAAGTCGCATTCCTGGGGTATTTGGTTTCAGCTCAAGGCCTACAAATGGACCCCCAGAAAGTCTCTGCGGTACTACAATGGCCTCCCCCCAGAAATGTGAAGGAAGTCCAACAGTTCATAGGATTCGCTAATTTCTACAGGCGATTTATCCATCAGTTCTCAGAGGTCGTTTCCCCTATCACCATGTTGTTACGTAAAGGTACTGACTTCAGGTGGACCGAGAAAGCAAACATAGCTTTTAAGACCCTGAAGGCTGCGTTCACACAAGCCCCCATTTTGAGGCATCCCGATCCCAGCAGTCCCTTCATAGTTGAGGCAGATGCCTCCCAAGTGGCAGTTGGGGGGGTGCTTTCACAAGTTAATCCAGACACAGGAGAATTACACCCAGTCGCATACTACTCACACAAACTCACACCCGCTGAAATTAACTATGCAGTAGGAGAAAAGGAATTGCTCGCTATCAAAAAGGTGTTGGAGGAGTGGCGACAATACCTGCTTGGCACACGTCATACAGTCACAGTCCTGACAGATCATCGAAACCTGCAATATCTAAAGACAGCCAGAGCTTTGTCCATGAGACAGTTGAGGTGGACGCAGTTCTTTAGCGAGTATGACTTTGTTATACACTTTCGAGCAGGGAGAAAGAATGGCAAAGCCGACGCCTTGTCACGTATGGGTTTTGAACCGGTCCCTGTGGAAGAAGAACCTCCCAGCATTATTGGTTCCCATAAAATCATAGGGGGGCTCACGACAGAAGAACACTTTGCGAATCAGATAAGACTCGCTCAACAAGACCCGTCAATGCAGACCCTGTTAGGTAATCAAACAACAACTGTCATCGAGGGATTACATTATGTGCAGGGAGGGTTAGTTATACCTACCGTACCCCTTCAACAACGGGTATTAGAATGGTGCCATTCGCATGGGGTTGCAGGCCACCCGGGGTATAAGCGAACATTCGAGTTAGTGAAGAGATATTGTTGGTGGCCTCACCTGGCCAACGATGTCCAACAGTATGTACGTACATGTCATGTGTGTGCCCAGGGAAAAGCTTCTCATGAGGGATTAGTGGGGTTGCTACATCCTATCCCCACTCCTCCTGAGCCGTGGCACACTGTGTCTATGGACTTTATAGTCGAACTACCATGTACCAAGGAGGGACACACCACGCTGCTTGTGGTGGTAGATCTTTTCACCAAAACCGCTCATTTTATTCCCTTGAAGAAACTGCCTACTTCTCAACTCCTGGCTACAGTTTTCTTGCAAAACATCGTTAGATTACATGGCATGCCCTCCGTATTGATCACAGATAGGGGGACGCAATTCGTATCCAAGTTTTGGAAACAGTTATGTAGCACGTTACAAATAGACATGCGCCTTTCATCTAGCCATCACCCTCAGACAGACGGGCAAACCGAAAGAGTTAACCAGAGTCTCGAGCAGTTCCTCAGGTGCCAAACGTTACAAGATCAGTCGGAGTGGGATGAGTTAATTTGGCTTGCAGAACTATCCTATAACAATAGTCATCATTTTTCCACTCTGTACACCCCTTTTTACGGTTCATATGGTTTTCATCCTAGAGTTTTGCCCTTCTCTCCTGTAAAAATATGTAACACACCTGCTGTAACTGATTTGGTTAACCACATCCACACGGTGCATGCAAACATTCATGACAATCTTGATAGGGCAAAATCGGATCATAAGAGAAAGGCTGATTTGCGCAGAAAGCCTGAACCCGCCTATCAGACAGGTGATCAGGTGTGGCTTTCCACCAAACATTTAAGCTTGAAGGGTTCTTGCAAGTTTAAGCCAAAATACGTAGGTCCCTATGCGATTTCCCACATCATAAACCCCGTTGCCATGCAATTAACGCTCCCACCTTCCATGAAAATACACCCGGTGTTCCACGTCTCCCTTTTGAAACCTGTTATTCCTGGCACTCGTCTACCACCCGTGCCCCTTCCCACATTGGTGGACTCCGATGAAGAGTATGAAGTAGGGGCTATCGTCGATTCCAGACGAGTTCGGAGACGTCTGCAGTATCTTGTCCACTGGAAGGGTTATGGCATTGAAGAACGCTCGTGGGAACCTGCCAACCAGGTACATGCTCGAGCTCGGCGGACATGGGTAGGTCTCCCCGCGCGGACACTGGAGATAGGAGCTATAATTAATGGGCTCATCCCTGTTGTTCGACCCCGCCGATCCCTCATGTGGCAATTAATCCTTAACTATTAGGCATAGGAGAATCCACAGAGGTAACATACACCACATACATGATACTAGCATGTTATTAATGTTCCTCCCCCCTTCTTCACTTTTGTTAGAGGTCCTGATGAATCGCGTGTAACTAGACACAGTGCGAGAAACATGTCGACCACCTTCACTTCTAGTCTCCTCTAGGATCACAAGCATTGACCTGTTGACACCTAGCGAGCTAGCCCCACCTTTTAATTGCAGCCAGGGGACCCCCAGAATAAAGTGAATTCCGGTACCCCTTGCTACATTTTAACCCCCTTAGCACATCACTATACCATCTCGCCCACACACCCCCACTTCACCAAAAGGCTGTCGGATAAAAAGATCTCCGCCAAAGCGCCCCTCTTTGAGGTGAGCCCGTCGGGGATTGCACCGCCTCCCCGACGAGGAGCATACGCCGATGATGAAGCATGACACCCTTCTGGGTGTGTAAGGCAAATTCATCCGACATATTGGATGCCCCAGGGTGTCACACGAACACCATTGGTCACGCCAGTTAATACTTGCCTATCCCTCCATAGGAACAGTTCAGCAGCCTCCTCTTTGCTTGACCAGGTACATGCCCCCCGTCTCATCCGGTCATTCCACAGAAGGTACCCTCACAAGCCGAAACCGGTGGGGTGTGTTGTGGGAGGGGTGTTCTGTCATGCTTGCCTGCTACAAACCAAGGCGCCGTCCTCATTCCAATGCGGGCTTGGCAAAACGGAGAAAACCCTGGTTGGCGAGATAGCGTTCTCTGGGGATGCGCGCGCACCTGCGCATGCGCAATGACGACTGTACTGTATTTAGGCCCGCCTAGCACTCCCGGAAGTGCTTCGCGTTTAGCCAGTCCCAGTATTTCGTTCCGGGTCACTGGTGGGTTTCGTCCGAGGAGCTAGTGGTGGCGTTACGGCGTTTTCCGCATTTCCGCGTTTCCGTGAGTACAGGCGTTATTGTTCTCTCGGTATCCATTCTGTGTTATTTACGTTTTTTGTTACGTCCGATGAAGGATCGAGCTTAGTCCTTTGTATCGGTATCTTGTTTTCTTTTCATTTAGGATTTACATCCTGAATCCTACGTTAGAGCTCTGTAGCTGTCCGCATGGTTTATGGAGCACAGTGCTTAAGGCATCCGGTTCTTGCAGCTATTAGTGGTGCCGTTTCTTTATTAAGAGCAGAGTTATTCTTTGGTCTGCTTACTCCTATCGAGCGTACCTCGTGATATTAACTAGGAGCTCAGCATTGGAGTATTTTCACCTTTGGCTTTTGGATTCTTATCCTAGAGGTGTGTTCGCTACTAGGATAGATTAATCTTGGCATTGCTTTAACCCTTCACACATTAATCACCTTTTCTTGTTTCCAGAGTATCCTCTCACGTTCCAGTTCATTTATACTTACACACCATAGGGGGAACAGCTACTCACCTGGCGCCTTCTAGGTACACATACCCATCTATTTTTCTCCCACTTATACAACTATCTTAGACCAGACATAGGGAGGGAACTATATTAATGTTGTTACTTTCTCTCCAGTCACAGTTCTGATGTTCTAGAACCTGGCCCGAAGATTGAAGGTTGCTGTGTCTTCCCTACCTTTCCTTGTTTTGTTTCCACCTTGTCCCCCTGGTTATCACTTGTGTGTCAGTGCTATACCTGGCATCGAGGGGTGATAGGGGTGACATTGGGTACTATTCTACGAGCTCCACGGCACTCCTGAGACAACAGGTCTTCGGCACGACAATGACTAGCTACTTTTATACTCCTTATTATAAAAATATACTATGCGATTACGAATTAGTGCAACAGACAATAACACAAGAGCATCTGCGCAAGCTTCACCACGCTAGAACACAGACAGCCATTTTAGACGCAAGTACGCATGCGCACATTTTCCCACCAGAACTGCAACTACGTCACGTCACGTGAGTGTGACTAACGCACTATGCGCAGTAGAAAATCCCCAAGCGGTGGCCATATTAAGAACAAGGGTTATTCGTATTAGTAAAACACATAGGCAAGCGTCACTACTATACATGTACATCCAAAATAAAAGAAATTAGTAAGACGTACAAGTTTGAATTACGGGATTATAAGTTATTCGAGGTTCTTGACTCAAGCAAGTCGCGTAATATGCGAAATCTTGCTCTATCAATCCCCTCTTTGATGATATTTACTATCATCACAAATTAATGGAACCAGATGCCAACTTCTCTCATACTTTGTGCATTTCAATCTCTTCCAACAGACGATTCAATTTCTCTTTCACATCTTTATCAGGGTGAGAATTTTTCATCTTTTTGTAAATCTGATTATTTAAGTCTTCCAATTCAAGTTCATCCACACTCCGTTTCACACCTCTCTTATTCACAGCGTATTTCTTTGTGTGTTTGCGGCATTTGCAACAGACAAATATGAGAAATATGATGAAACCTATCACTCCAATTGGCATCAGTACCTTAAACAATAAACCTTTCCCTAAATTAGCAAACCAATGACCTACAGTGGAGAGATCATCAGTAAGTCTCTTCCAGGCACTATCAACCTCCAGTGGTTTAAGTTCTTTTTCCAAATTAGTAATGTTTTTCACATACTTTTTGATTTGTACACTTTTGTCCGGTATGTAAGTGCAACAATGTTGCGCATTCAACATCCAGCAGACTCCGCCCTCTTTTGCTAATAAGGTATCAAGAGCAAGTCTGTTCTGCAAAACCATTGATCTGATCGCAACCATTTCGGTATTGACCATCAGAAATCCATGAGCTGTGTCAGTAGACAGCACATCCACTATTGTGGATAATTTGCAAATTCTGTGTGTGTTCAGAACCACTCCCACTCCAGGTATCAGTGCACTAAAAATACTACCCATTATTTCACCTACGCTTTCTCTTTTACTACGCACTAAGCCATTAGTATTTTCATTGCTTCCAGCAATTTCATTCACATGGTATATTTTCGGGAAGACAATGCCAAAGTAGCAGCTTCCATACCAGTGATACGGTAATTTGAAATAAGCCTTGTTTCCACATATATAATAAATTCCAGGAAACACAGGTTCTGACCCATTTTTGAAACCCCATCCTCCAATTACCTTATAATTGTGCTCACATTGACTGGAACCAATGAAAATGTTATTATAATAACTAGTCTTCTCGCGGTGAAGACAGAGTTTCCCTTTCCTTTCGAAATCCAGCAACAAAGCAGGACCAGCCCCACCATTTGAGGTGCTTTCCATGTTTTCAGCCCATTTAGGAGTTTTCTGTCTTTTGTCATTTGCCTTTCTTTGGAAACTCTCCCTTCTCTTCTCTGCCATGTTTAGAAACATTTTTTCTTGTTCATGTAATGAACAGGTCAAGTTGTCTCGGTGTGCTTCATTTAAGTCTATGGTACCTATAGTCAGAAAGTATTCTCCCATATAACGTGTAACGTCACTTTTGGTATGTACAGGATTCAGATTTCCACGTATAGGAAGTTCAGAAAATATTACGTCCGAATTAGAGTAGTAGTACTGTAACGGTCCTCTTTTGTAAAATAAGCTTGCTAAAATACTACAGGAAATTCCATAAGTCAAGGGTAGGTGATGATAAGTCACGCCTTCAGCTACAGAAGTAGGTAGCTTCATGCAGACATAGCAGTCTTCTATTTCCATAGTTTCTACATAATGCACTAACAGGTTTGCGAAAACATTTAAATGAGTCTGGTTCATAACTCCGTGATAATGTAGTCCTTCCTCATCTGGTAAGTCTCGTTTGGTTTGTCTGAGTGCTTTTTCACGTCTTTCTACACTCCGTGTTGTCAGTTCTTCAGTATCAGTAGTCATAGTCTGTGTAGGGTCAATATTAGTATTTTTGCTTACCATATACGGAATGAAAACTGCTAATCCTATCCAAACTATTATCACTATAGCTACACTACATATACATACTTTGCAGCATGTTTTGCAACAACTGCGTCTAGGCCTTCCATTCACACTTGAATCAGACATTTTCGCTCAGAAGAAGTTTTCAACCCCTCTTTGTAACTTTGCACAGGTAGCTTACTCTGCGCAACTTCAGGTTGGTTCGTCTTCTGCAGCAGACAGATCAGCAATCTGTTCTTCGTCACTTTCGTCAGAGATATCAAGATCTTCAAATTCCTCCAAAACTAAGTATGTCCATTCAGGATCTTGGTATTTTTCGTTCAGTCTTTTTATTCGATCACTCCTTCTTTTGGAGCTTTCTCCAGCTTGCTCTGTTATACGTGGACTTTTCCTTCTTTCTGCAAGTTTCTCTTCTACTGTTTTTATTCTCAGTCTCAGTCTCTTGATATACATTGGTTCGATATTTTTCTTTTTCTTGAGTCTTTTAGCGGCACTGTGATTTGGCTTTCTTCTAATGCTCTTTTATTTTCGTTTGTTTGTGGCACTTCTGCTTCTGTTTCTTCCCTTCCTGTCTGACTAGTTCCAGGTCTTGTATCTATTTCTTCTGCCTGGTTACTAAGCTGGCCTGGTTCAGGTGAATTTTGGTTTTGGCTTTTGAATGTCTCTATTTCTGAGTCCTGAACACGTTCTTCTATTTCTATCTGATCCTGTTCAAGCACTTCGATCCCTTCATTTTCTTCTGCTCGAACTTTTACACTAGATCTAGTGTGTCCCTTTTCAATTTCGGGAGTTTGTGGAGGTGTGTCGATTACTTGCTCTGTCCCTGTCTGACCTTCTTCTTCCTCAGACTTGACGTGAATCTCAATAATCTGAGGATCTTCGCCTGTGCCTATCTCTTCCTCTCTATTCCACTCTCTATCTTCGTAGGTTTGACTTCTTGTTCTGATTGGGTCATTAGTCAGGTCGATTATGGGTATCCAATCATTTTGACTGGTGCTCGGTTGTTCGTCATCAGCTACTTCAGGACCAACGTCTGCAGACCCCTCAGCTGGACAACCTTCAGCGACAGTTTTCTCGTCTGGAATCACCTTGGGCCTGAGAGCAGAAGTCAGCCTGGGACCAGGGTTCAATTCCCGACGCGGCAGGGTCGTGGACCTTGGTCAGCGGACTTGATAATTCTCGCTTCGGTGCTTACTCTAATCAGGGGTTCCACTCGGCAACTCTGGGCATTAGCTTGCCTAATCTCCACAACGGCCCCACCAATTCCGGGGATGCCTGGCTCCACCTTGGGGACTCCCAGCAAGGGACCATCCCACAGGGAAAGCCAGGACGGGTTCCCCAGAGTTATACAGCGCTGGGACGCCCCGTTGCTGGGGCAGCTGTGCGCTTTACAAGTATACTACATTTACATTTACATTTCTGTGTATGGCTGGCATGGATCCACTTTGGGACGCCGGCACACTTCACTGCTGTCGTGGTCACCAATATCACTTGGCGTTGTTTTCCCCACCTTGGTGCAAGGCAACTCGAACGAGTATGTTTCTTGAGTACAACCCAGTCACCAGGAACCAATTTGTGTACTGGAGTTGTTGGATTGGCGACGGCGTCTTCCCCAATCTGGTGAGAGATAGAACGCACTTGGTCACCCAGTTGCTTGCAGTACTCAAGTACCAAATCATCAGAAATGTTTAACAGTTTGTATCCTGGTACCCATGCCTGTCTCATTACTCTTCCCATCAGGATTTCATGAGGGCTCAGTCCTGTTTTTCGGTCTGGAATGCTTCTGAGTCCCATCAGAACAAGAGGCAAGGCATTTACCCAGTTCATGCCTGTAGATTCACACATCTTTCCTAATCTTGATTTTAGAGTTCCATTTATTTGCTCCACCACTCCAGAAGCCTCTGGATGATATGCACAGTGCAGCACCTGTTTAATCTTGAATGCTTTACAAAGTTGTTCGATTATTTCATTCTGAAAATGTCCGCCTCTATCTGATTCAATTGTGACTGGAACCCCGAACCTAGGTATTAATTCTCGTAGTAACAATTTGGCTACGGTTATGGCGTCATTCTTTTTGGCAGGGTAGGCTTCCACCCACTTTGAAAACAGGCAGACAATGACAAGGACATATCTCATTCCCTCACAACGAGGCATGGTGATGAAGTCAATCTGTACTCTTACAAAGGGACCCCCTGATTTCCCAATTTTCTCTAATTCAACTACAGTCCTTTTCCCAGCATTGAATTGCTGACATGTTAAGCACCTCTGGCAGAGTGACTCTGCTACTTTCCTGAACTTCGGATTGTACCATGTTTGTTGGAAAACCAGAATCATGGCATCCCTACCAGTGTGTGAATCTCCATGTATCAGTCTGGCCATAGAAGCAAGCAGATGTCTAGGCAACACAGGCATACCATTTGGCCCACAATGACACCATCCTCACTTCTCTGTCGACAACCAAGTTTCCTCCATTTTTCCTTCTCTTTCGATGGCACAGCATGCTGCCAATCTCTCAATTCTTCCCAGGTAGGCACCTCTTCAAACACCATAAGTTGGCAGCTGTTTCCTGGTCCCCCCAGTTTAACATTTACAGACATGCGACTTCTGGCACAATGTTTGGCCACCTCATCAGCGAATTGATTTCCCAAAGTTACATTATCAAAGCCAGATTTATGAGCTGCACATTTGACCACTGCCAATTCTTTTGGTAACTGGATTGCCTCCAGTAAGTCTTGTACAACTTTTCCATTTCTGATGGGAGTACCTGAAGAAGTCAGAAACTCCCTCTGTAGCCACAATTGGCCGAAGTAATGCACAACCCCATAACAGTACTGACTGTCAGTATATACTGTTATTCTTTTGTTTTTCCCAATTTTGCAGGCTCTTATCAATGCAATCAATTCGGCTACTTGTGCAGACTTCACTCCAAATAAACAGGATGCCTCTTTAATGCTGTCGACAGAGACTACAGCATAAGCAGCACTTAGGCCTACAAGTTCGTGTCTCATGCATGAGCCATCCACGAACAGCTCCTCATCCTCCACTGGTAAAGGCATTTCCTTAATGTCTGGGCGGGGTTTAGTACTGAATTCTGTCAGGTCAATGCAATCATGCTCGTCCTCTCCTGCGGCTTCTGTAATCATTGAGTCAGGGAGCAGGGTGGCTGGGTTCAGAATACTACACCGGGTAATAACTACATTTGCTGCACCGACGAGAATCCTCTCGTATTTAGTCAGCCGACTAGGGGTGAGATACTGAGTCTTAGTTCGGGTTAATAAAATTACAACTGCATGTGGAACATACACAGTTACAGGATGTCCCATAACAATGGATTCACTCTGTTCTAAGCTCGTGCAAGTTGCGGCTACTGCTTTCAGACACCCAGGTAATCCAGCAGCCACGGGATCCAAAGTGGCAGAAAAATATGCCACCGGACGTCTAGTCAACCCATGCTTCTGAGTTAGGTCTGACAATGCACAATTGTCTCGTGTGTCACAGGACAGGGCAAACTCTTTAGAATAGTCAGGCATCCCTAAAGCAGGTGCTGTACACAGACAATCTCGTAATTTAGTAAATGCTGTTAAGCTTTCATCATCCCATTCCACTGGGTCTTTTGCTCCTTTCTTGGTCATTTTTATCAAAGGTCTTGCCAGGACTGCGAATCCCACAATCCATTGTCTGCAGCAACCTACAACTCCAAGGAACATTCTGACTTCTTTCTGAGTACGGGGTAACTGCATCTTTTGAATTATTCTGACTCTTTCTGAGGTGACTTTTCTGATGCCTTTTTCTATCTGGTGCCCCAGATATTTCACTGACTTTGAACAGAACTGCAATTTGTCAGGGGACACTTTATGTCCCTTTTCACCTAGGTGATTCAGTAAAGCAATGGTGTCAATAACACAATCTCTATGACTTTTAGACGCTACCAAGAGGTCGTCGATATATTGCACTAAAACAGACTTTCCAGGTAACACTAAAGATTCAAGGCACTTTTTCAGAATCTGATTAAAGATCGAGGGGCTTTCTGTGTACCCTTGAGGGACACGATTCCAAACATCCACGTGACTGTCGAAAGCAAATGAGAAAAGAAATTTGCTGTCTGGATGCAGTGGGATCGAAAAGAATGCGTGACATAGGTCTATCACGGTGAACCACTCAGCATCCCATGGAATCTGATACATGATCACTGCTGGGTTCGGGACAATAGGACAGCAAGGAACTACAATCTTGTTTACCTTTCTCAGGTCCTGCACTACTCTGTATTTCCCACTAGGTTTCTTGATTCCAATTATGGGTGAGTTACATGGGCTACTCAGCACCTCCTGTATGATGTTTGCTTCTAGCAATCATTTTATTTCAATGGCAACTCCTGCTCTCACTTCTGCACTCATTTTGTATGGCTTGGTATTGGGGTAAACTGCATTTTCCTTCATGGCTATTTGTATTGGGTCCACATTTGCCATTAATCATACATCTTTTCCAGTAAAGTCCCATACTTCTAGTTTCACTGTCTTTTGTAATTCTTCGGGTAAGTCTTGTATAGTCATTTGTTTAATTTCTGAGTCAGGTCTAATTAACATTAATTTGTATATGCCATCTTCGTCTGGGGTTTGAATTTCGACGCCCTTTGGTGAGCAAAAGATGGTACAGTTCATTTTGCACAACAAATCACATCCCAGTAGGTTTACTGGACTGGTATCACAAACTACAAATCTATGCATTTCTTTGAAATTCCCTATTGTGATTTCCATGGGCTCAGTAACTGGGGTACTAATCAATTGATTAGACACACCCACTACTTGGATTGCTTCTCCCGAGAGGGGTAGGTTTGGAACGTCCGCTGTTCTCACAGTAGAACGGGTAGCACCAGTGTCCAATAGAAAGGTGGCATAATTTCCATCAACCTTTCCTTCAATGTATGGCCCTGACTGGTCTACTGGTAAGGAGGCGCCAAGTACACACTCCTCGTCCTCCCCTCCCAGGCCCCGTCAGTATTGGTCGTCACAGAGAAAAGTATCATTCAACAGAAACTGAGAAGTTGCTGCATTTCTATTCTCATTTCCTCCCCAGATTTCTATGTCGTCACCCTGCGGTGATTTTCCCTTATAATTTGGTTTTGGCGCTCGGGGCAATTGACTTGCCTTTACCTGATGCTGGGTCTTTCTTGGTTTTTCATTCTGCGTCTGTGGAGTTAAATCAGGGGTTTGGGTATTATCATGCTGTAAATATGGACACTCGTCTCTCCAGTGCCCGATTTCTCCGTACTGGTGGCAGGGAAATTTCTTTTTAGCTTCCTCTCTGCTCATTTTTACCTTGGGCTTCCCCCCACCCCCAGAGCCTTGATTTTGGGTATTCTTATTCATTTTATTCATTTGCTTTTCCTGTTGTTCTGCTAGCTTTACTTGTGCCCACATGACCTTCTCCTTCAAAGCCTTTCGCTTATCTGCCATCTCGTCCTCACAGTACTTTGCATACCGTAAGACCTCATCCATTTTCTTAGACTGCCAACAAATTTTATTATCTTTGATCCACTGGCAAATTTCGGGTCTTAGACCATTTACAAACCTGTAAATGAAGTGGGTCATATCCTTCATCTCAATGTTATCTATACCACTGTAAGTTTTGAACACCTGTAACAGTCTTTCATAAAAGGAGTGCACAGACTCATCCCTTTCCTGCGTGGTTCTATCTATTTTGGTCCAATCAGTTTCCTTTGCAGGCACCTTCTTTTTCAGATGTAACATGACCTGATCATATTTTCTCATCACCTCATCAGAGGTAGCTCCTGTAGCAGGGTCCCTGTCATACTCTTTGTTGGGCCAATCAATGGCAACCTTGCATTCGGTCCATAAATCCACAGGAACCACAATGTCGAAAAACCCATCCAGGTCTTTCCACAAGCATTTTTGCACCTTTACAAACCTTTCCACCTGCCTGTACCAGTCCACAGGCTTTTCTCGTAATTTTGGAAAGTCATTGGTAAAGGACACAATATCCTGTCTGGACCATGGAACGTGCACGTATTTTCCACCTGGCACTTCACGCATAGGGTATAAGTGCTCTGGTTTGTCAGCTTCTTTTAGAACGAACTCAGAAGACGTCTGTTTAGATCTAGCCTCATCTTTCTTCTTTGCCCACCTGGCTTTCCACTTTTCTACGTCTCCCCATTTTTGCAACACAGTCAATAATTCTTTAACCTGCGCCTTTTTCCCTGACACATTCATATTTTCCAGATCTTTGTCTGAAAAATCAGCTCTATAGGGTTTCTGCAGTGGCTTTGATTTTGAAATATCGATTCCCATACTAGCGGCAGTGTCTGTTAATTTTTCATGGAGCACTCTGGTGTTTCGGGTAAAACTCTTGCCGATAAACAGCAACTCTTCTTCAGAATAGGTATTTAATCTGTCTAAACCTACATTTCCTGCCGTTAGTTCTTCCATTTCTATTCTTAGCTTGAAAATATCTAAAGGTTTTGACTGAGGAACTTGTTTTTCTAATTCTCGACTCCATCTCTCGATTTCTTCAGGAGTCACTAACGTGACACTCTTAGTACCCGAAGTTGATTCCATTTGAATCTCCCTCGTGTTGAAAGGATTAGGTCTTTTCTGTAACCTTTTTCCTGCATTGCTGATGGGCAAATCCATTAACGAGAACTCAGACTCACATTCACTGGTCTGGTCATCCACGATTAAGGGCTCCGGTCTCGGCTGTGCTACAACTGGAGTAATAACTGGAGTCTTCAGACTTCCCTGTCTATCCCCATACAGCGGAACCACTGGTCCAATAGTTACCGGGATTGTCAAGGCTTCAGGATTTGTATTTAACTGGGAGATTTTCTGAATTATCTCGGCTCTCTGCTTAGCTAGAGCCTCTCGTTCCCTGTCCTCTAGTATCCGGTCTATGGAATTGTCATGTAATACCTGCGGGGTCAAAGTTGGGGCATAACTCGGGGCAGTGGGATGTGTCTCACTTGGCCCTTCACCGTAATTAGGTTTTGGGAACAAACCTCCTGTGCCTAGGGATCTTGGTTCTCCTCAGACGGGGGTCTTGAGAACAGAATTCCTGACGTTGAAGGCCTCGCCTCACCTTCGTAGGGAGGTCTAGAGCAGAAGTCTCTTTCTCTTGAATATCTTGACTCCCCACTAAATGGTGTTCTTTGACAAATATCTCTAGCACCTAGGGATCCTAAACCCTCATTATACGGAGGTATTTGACAACTCTCTCCTACAATTACTGATCTGGCCTCTTCCCGGGGAGGAGGTCTCCGAGAATTATCCCCTTCACTAGAGGGTCGGTGTCCTTCATTATAAGGATGCGGACTTCTCATAAACATGTCATCTAATAATTCATCATCCGACTCCCCAATGGGCACCCAATGTTTGCATTTTTCCGTTCTCTTCTCCCCTGCAGGAGGACCACCCATTGGCATCATTGGAAACAGTCCTTCTACAATCATATTCTGTCTCCACTGCTTCATCTTTTTATCACGGGTCTCTTGTTTTAACTTCGGATAAAATTTTGTTAACCCTTTATCCATTCGGGGCTTATCTCTCTCAAAAGCCTCGATCTCCCATTCCTCTAATGCTTCGTACTGCGTTAATCTAGGTCTGGGATGTAAGTCATTCATTCGGGTTCTCAAATTAAATAGAATCCTGCCATTGAATGTACCTTCTAACGGAAAAGCCAAAATTCCGTCGTCCGTTGTGTATTCCGCCCAGTTTTCCAACCATACACACGAATGGTACCCTTTATCAAACATCATAAACGATGCAGGAGTATTAGGTGGCGGAATGACAACACCTTCTCTGGTTTTAATCGGCTTGTCCTTTTTGAAATAATTCTTCACCTTATTTACAAGAGATAATTTTCTCTTATTTCCGTACATAATGTCGTATCTATTAGTCTTCCACTTATCTTTTCCAAACCCTAGGTATCTTGGATCAGGTCTAGTCTCCGGAGTATACGTGTGCCACATACGACTTCTGCGAGTCGCTTAGTTTACAAGTCACTCCCAATCCAAATGCGTCTTTTATTTTCGTGCAACCAATAAAGTGCACGGTTTCAAATAATCTCGACTAATGGGTGCGTGGCCTTTTCGCGAGACAGGTTCTCACGCTTCGGCACTCACCCCTCCTTTACAATTTCAGCTCCGCTACACACCCGCTGCGTCTACCAATCCCAGCGCGGCACAGAGTGACGTCAGAGCAGCTCCGCAACTGACTCCCTCCCTCACAAGGTAACGGAAACTTAATTTCTCTCTAAAAGTGCAAGTGCTTTTGTTATTTGACAACGAATACACATTCGCCACTGTACTCAAGTGTCTAGACAGTAAAGATTTGTTTCACTGCAAGTAAACTACTTCTATTTACTTTTCACACACTACGGATAGATCTCTTCTGCCTACCCTTCACTCAAGCACTAGAGAACCTGCTACTTCTTAGACTTATCCACTTCTTTCCGGGACATATACGAAGTCGAAAGTTTCACCAGCGAACCCCTTTGCTATCACCCAAGCTCCGATGAACCTGCTACTCCTTCCGGTGTGACCCTTACTAGGTTTTTTCTCACATTAGAAGTTTTGCCAGTGATCTCGTCGCTATCATTTATTCAAACATACATTCAGAAAAACCCTAATTAGTGCTTCCAGTCTTACCTAACTTGCACTAACCTTCCTGGAGTAAGTGACCTCACAGCGAAGTGGATTCTCTTCACCACTCGCTATTCAATTCCCCGGGGATTCCCAACAAACATAAAACACTTTACTAACGAATGGGTTAATACATATATCAGTACAATAATAAGAAAAACAATTTAAAACATTTCATAATTTTTCAAAGCAAACATTTCACGTGATTGATCAAGTCACCAAAATTGTTTACCCTTGTAGCAGCAATAAAATGTTAACGGCAAAATTTTAGCAGCATCCAACCTATCTAGCTTAACTAGTCCTACCTAACTTTAACTAGTCCCTAACCATAGCTCTGCTACCAGAAAATTACTGATAGAGATCGCGGTCACCCGGCTAATAATTTCACCATACACGTACCAGGCCCATGTACTTTTCTCTAATTTATTCATACACATTAATCGGGTGACCTTTCACTCTCTACTACCAGTAACCCTGGGTTCCTTCCTATATAATTCTAGTGTACCCGACTTACCAATCCACCGTCACGGGTACCTATGACCACAACGGATCAGGGAGCTAGCTGTGAAAGAAAAGGCAGGCAAACACAAATACCAACTTTATATTCTCTTTCGTATTCATAAAATGACCACTGACAACTGAGAAGTTTTAAAGGTTTATCTAAGATTCAGTTTCGGAGAACATTAGGTTTACAGTCAAAAGACAATCAATAATCAAGATAACGAACAGCACATAACCATAGAGAAAATAAATCAAGGCAACCATTTATAAATTCTAAAATATGAGATGAGAACAAGGAATATACTAAGCAGATTCAGAAAGTTAACTTGAGAATGGACAACTATAAATGGGTAAGCTTATAAACGTAGTAGAATTACTCTATTGGGACGTACTTCATGAGTTATGAGTAAAATTAGGAATTCTATACATCTATAGGAAGGGGTAAAAATGGAACATGCTATAAATCTATCAATGCTATTCCAATCAGTTTGCAGGATAAAATTTATAAACCATATCTATAGTTCATAGACAGTTTGGAGAGAATGTTCTCTAAAAGGTAGGGAAACATAGGAACATGCTAGGAAATAAATGCATTGACTTTTCATATAGTAGATTGCGGAAAGCATGGAAAGTTTATCATATGCAAGGTATGTCTTTATTAAAGCAAAAGACAGGAAAAAATAGAAGGTGCAGAATAGGGTTCTCAGCAATATATATTTACCTAGAAAGGTGTGAAAACCAACCCTGGCCACGGATCAGTCAAGGACAGGAAATACCCCAAGGAAGGACAGTCATCAATGGGACAGCAGGTGCAGAATGGACACCCCAGGACAGGACAGGAAAACCAGATTAGGATCAGGACAGGATCACCAAGGCTCGACCAGCACCCACAGTTTGGAAGCAAACGCCTGCGCTCCACCCTCTCTGCAGCTATCAGTCAGAACCCCGATTGGGTTAGCGAACTCCTCAGCAAAGTGCTCCGCCAGCACTTAAGGTTTAGTAAAACCTTTTAGTCTATGGTCAAATTCGGACAGAGTGCTCTGCAGCGCTCTGTATTCAGTCACCTATTGAGTGCGTTGGGTCAGTGACAGGTCAGCTATTGAGACAAGTCGGACAATTTTTCTAGCTAAACCTAGGCTAGTTATACTGTTTTCGGGTCAGTGTACCACCCCCCAAATGTTGCAAGTGTCAGAATCCCCAATTTCGATTGGTCCCCAAGTAGGATAGGTTAACACACCAATCAGAACAAACTTCTACAAGCCTAAATTTACATTTTATGAGACCGCCTAGCAGGTTTGGGGTTCTCACGGAAGACTCCACAGAATACAATGGAAAATAACAATTGTATCGAGTTAAGGACATTTTAGCTCCATCCTTCTGGGTCAGAGGTTGTGTTCACAGGAGCATCTTGACTGTGGCTGCCAGCTGGCTGAGTTCCACTGCTCAAGATTGACTTCTCCCTGGCTGCGCGACATGCGCAGTAGGGACCTTCAAGATGGTTCTCGTCTCATTCAGACCCCCCAATTATCGCGGTACATGAAAAGTAAGCGAAAACAAATTAAAACATAGAAATAAATGAATTCATTTGTATATTATGAATAGCTACTTTTATACTCCTTATTATAAAAATATACTATGCGATTACGAATTAGTGCAACAGACAATAACACGAGAGCATCTGCGCAAGCTTCACCACGCTAGAACACAGACAGCCATTTTAGACGCAAGTACGCATGCGCACATTTTCCCACCAGAACTGCAACTACGTCACGTCACGTGAGTGTGACTAACGCATGCGCAGTAGAAAATCCCCAAGCGGCGGCCATATTAAGAACAAGGGTTATTCGTATTAGTAAAACACATAGGCAAGCGTCACTACTATACATGTACATCCAAAATAAAAGAAATTAGTAAGACGTACAAGTTTGAATTACGGGATTATAAGTTATTCGAGGTTCTTGACTCAAGCAAGTCGCGTAATATGCGAAATCTTGCTCTATCAGGCTCACCTCCAAACCTCAGATTCTGGGCTTGGTTGGGCAATGTTTTGGCTTGCTCAAAATGTTGAAGAAATTTCTTCCACTCCTCTCTATTTCTCATAGGAGGACGATTGTTCAAGCCCTGATAGGATCCAGATTGGATTACGCGAACGTGCTCTACCTCGGCCTCCCTGATTATCTTCTGTCCCGCCTGCAGGTGGTGCAGAACTCTGCGGCGCGGGCAATATTCGGGCTCGGCCGGAGATCCCACGCCACGGGGCTCCTGAAATCCCTTCACTGGTTGCCCATTCGAAAGCGTATTGTTTTTAAAACCCTTACTCTTGCGTTCAAAGCTTTGCATGGCAAGGGCGCTCGTTATTTGAGAAACAGGATTGGCTTTCACCATCCTGCCAGAGCCCTACGCTCAGCTTCATTGGCGCTGGTCACAACCCCGGCCATCCGACGTGCCCGAACCGGAGGTCGCTCCTTCAAATATCTGGTGCCTAAGGCCTGGAATGCCTTACCAGTGTCACTAAGGAAGATGGACAATCTATTGTCATTTAGAAAAGAGCTCAAGACCTGGCTGTTCTGCCAGTAATTCCATCTGCGTCTTTCGTTCTGTGCCTTTTTGGGTCTGACAGCGCCGGGACACTCTGTTTGAGTAGCTGAGCGCTCTACAAAACCCCACTTAACATAACATAACATAACATAACATAACTTAGTGCTCCACTGAGGGGATTAATAAAAGAACACTATCTTTATTGGTCACATGGGTGCTAAGTCATTTTTGAAGCCATTTGTGAACACATTGCTGGATCTGTCGGTGGCTCATTTTAATCCCTCTCGGCACACAAAAACGGTTGTGTATGGAGGCCCTTTGGCACTGAGTCCTATTCTAACCCAGTGTGAACATGATCCGAAAGCTTTATGCAAGATTGTTGGAAACGACAGTCTAAGGCCGCACCAGCGTAATCACAACGTGAAGGAGGAAAGTCTTGAATATGACCCCCACAACCAGCTTTGGAGATGGCTGGCATTAGAGATGTAATGAAATCTCTTGTGCACCCGATCAATGGAGTGAGAGGTAGGAACTCGCCTCACATTTAGGCGTAGTAGGCGGTGTATACTCATGCACCTGGTCAATGAGACCGGCGAATGACTCTATGAAGGTTGGTCAAGGAGAGTGAGGTTTGTTCACACTAGAGGGCATGACCAACCATTCTTACCAGGCAGCTTGATAATATGGAGAGATTTATTTAAAACCCTGATCTGGCAAAGTTTGGTGAATTTCCACCATCCCATGGTCTTGCCAAGACTCGCCAGGTGTGGGTGTGAAGTCACTGTTGTTTTTTTGTTATTTTCTTGGAAGGCCAGAGTGACTAGTCGAGGTAAAACATGATACTTAAAGAAGATGGATAATTTTTTTGGCGAAATGAATGTTATTGTAAATACACCATCTAATGTGTAGCTTCACTGTGCTTTTTTACCATAATCTCTGATGAACAAAAAAAAAACATTAGACGCAAGAAATTCTGAAAATCACTTAATAAGTGGTGACTTTATTTCATCTTGCCAAATTCACAAAGACTTAAAAATGTCAATAATTTTGCAAGAATTTGGGACATATAGAGAGGTACTAAGTCCAAAAGCAAGGGACTAATATTAATGATCTGTCTTTCCACAAATCCTGTTTTAGCTTTGAGTTTTTCTAAGATAATATGAATTTGTGTTAATTGTTAAGTGCGCACATAAACAATATCACTGTATCTAACTCCTTTGAACATGTTTGCACTGATTAAGCCAGTAAAGACAAAAAGACTGTATGTGAAGATTGAGTCTAGACCTATTCGAGAAAAGGGTTACAATAGAAAGTGGTGACTTGGTTCTACAAAGGCTAATGGAGCGGTTAACAATAATACAACATGGAAGAGTTTGAAATGCTTTGCAAAAATGTTTGCAATTCAACTATTTTCATAACAAATTACATACATGTATGTCTCCTCAGTGTTTGCCTTCTAAAACCTTGTCGCAGTGCTATACTGAATGATCCACTCAGGGTGTGTATGGATCTTTTGCTGCTAAATACAGCTGTGCTAAGCTACCATGCACGCACTTCAGTTGGCGGGTGAAGAACTGGTTTCTCCACAGAGAAAAGTTGAGGTCAGCTAGACGGTGAGGCTAGGTTTCAGTTCCTCCGTCTGCACCAGATGGGAGTGTTTACGTTTTACCAACCCCCTGCCCCCTACACACACGCCCCCCCCAACATCATCAAATAGTCAGTTTACAGGAATAGGCTCTTTTCCTACAGAGAACTACTACTAAATAAGTACGTCTGACTAGTTCAACTGACGCACACACAGATTTCTATACCGAGAACGCGTAGCCTGTCACAGAAAAGTCTACGAGTGGGAAGAGTGTCTGTGATGAGATAGAGCCATGTGGCTGCAGAGGCATAGAAGCAGGCGGGAGTACACGTCAGAGTAACCTCCTCTTGGTGTCTGAATATGTGCGTCTCTCTCACAATTTCCAGTGAGTTTTGCTCTTGTCCCACCAAACTATGTTCAGAGACACGGATGAGTGGGAAGTTGTGAACGGGACAGTGGGGGGGGGGGGGGTGAGATAAAGAGCTAGTCACAGGATCTGGGGGCCGAGGGGGGGGTGCGTTACAGACCGGGCAGCGTAACATCCGTGGTTTCATAAAGTCTTGCTACAGCAGTGGCCCCAGTTTACCTATGACCTTTGACCCACACTTTTTCTGACCATTGTACGCTCATGAGCCGGACTCAGCACAGTTGTATTTGGTTCACATTCTCTAAATTGTCTAAGCCACACACACCCGACAGCTCTGGCCGTCCACACCACCTCTGAAGTGATCCACCCACATCCCCGCACTTGTGGTCCATGCTACTGTCGTCACTCAGGGACACACTCACAAACCACACTTACCCCAGCAAAGCCCAGCAGCCGGTAAGCAGGCTGTGCACAAAGGAGGTCCAGATGTTTCTCCATTTCCACGGGTTTCGCAGCGCGGAGTGCGGGGTAGGAATAAACTGATCCACATCGGTTGAGAACATGGAAAGATGCAAACAACACAGTGACCAGCAGCACACCGGAATCCATGGAAGAGTGCGGAAACAAAGACTCCAAAATGGGAGGACAGAGGCACGGATAGGGATACAAATATGAGAGAACAGGAAGGATACAATGAAAAGGGAAAGAAACAATTAGCCCGGACGCAAAAAGCATGAAGGTGAAAGCTAATAAGACAAGCGCGGCCGCTAAACGAAAAAACAACCTTTGAAATCTTACCCAAAACCGATGGCACACTGCGTCCTGCTGCTCGTAACTGCAAGAGGGAAGGCGGATACATTACCTGGGAAAGGTGGAACATGCACCCGCCTTTGCCCAATTGCGTGCTGTCTTCGCATGCAAAACCAATACAAAAAAGGTGGGGGAAAAAACAAGAGCATTGAAAGTCCAGAGTGATTCCAAGAGGTTGTTTCCCTAGAGCAGCGCATGCACGCTGCGCTAGGCACAACCTAAAAATGGGGAAAAGTAAGTGCAATAAAAAAAATACAGGAGAACCCATGCATATTAAAGCCCATAAACCAGCATAAAAAATTGCGCCCTACGAGATATTGAAGACCTCATTGAGGAAGAAAAACAAATTTTACACCCTGATTATCCAAACCCAACAGGCATATTAACAAAAAAAGCTAAAGCAGCTATATTATTTACTAAAAAGGGATCTCAAAACAAATCCCATAGGTTCAACAAACCCTCTGTGCCCCATTAACAGACTGTTGGAAAGTGGGTTATTGGTAGGGGCAAATGTAGGTCTGCCACTGGCACTAAGGCCACTAACACATGATAGGACTCAGCAAAATTATTCCTATGCTCAACCCTTGGTAGCTTGGCTGTGAGCAGACGGGCTTAACTTCAAAGACAGGTATGTAAATCATTAAAAAACACCTATACAGTAAATAATTAAGACAAAATACATAATAAAAATCCAACACCAATTTATAAAAATAGGAAATTATTGTATCTTTAAAACGACACCAAAACGACAAAAATCCAATGTAGGGAACCAGAGATATGTATTTTCAAAGATTTAGCAAAATATAGCACTTAAAAACATATAGCTCCTTATTGGGTTATCTGGTCGCGATAGACCGGCTCAAAGTCAAAGTTTCAGGCCGACCGCGATGGAGCACTGAGCGGCTACCACTCGCGGTAGGTCCCGGTCACAGTTTTTACCATCGGACTTAGAAACTTTTCTGGAGCTTTTCTTCCCGGGATCCCTCGAAGCTCTCAGCCAGTCCGGATTCGGTGAGGGTTCGCTGGATAGCATTGCTATGAGCACCCAGTCAAACTATGGAAGTCCAACCTCTGGAGCGTTTCAGCGGGGCAAACCCAGGATCCAGGCCGACACACGGATGAAGGCGGGCGGCTTTGCTTTCGCGGTTGCTCCCGGTCAACTTTTCTTCGTTCGAACTTAGAAACTTTTACGGAGCTTTTTCTCACGGGGTCCCTCGATGCTCTTCAGCAGGCCGGATTCGGTGAGGGGCCGGCGGCCTTGTATTTCTTCTACTCCCGGTCAAACTCTGGAAGTGGGACCTACGGAGCTTTTAGTGGGATGAACCTGGATGGCTTGGCCGGCTCGCGGGTGAAGGCAAGCGGCCTGGCGAGCCAGGTTGAGTCGGTCCCTCTATGGAGCTTTTTTTCAAAGTTGCTCCAAAGTTCTCCAAACTCCTGGAACTCCTTTCTGAAGTTCCCCAAAGGGTCCCAAAGTGTCTCAACCTCACTACAAGGGTCTGGAAGCTCCAAGATGGTCCTTGAAAGTTGAGGACTTCAGTTCCCACAATCCACTGGTACAAAACCCTTACAAATCCACTGTAGCTTTCAGGGAGTCCACTCTTTACTTCTTTTTCAGCAAGATAATGCACAGGGCTGTAGTTTCAGATGGTGCAGTCTTCAGGGGGTAGGCCTTAGAAATCTTTGCACAGCAATTTTCTCAGCATGGCAATGTCTTGCTTCAGTAAGTTTCAAGCAGCAGATCGGTGAGGCTCTAACCCTCTCAGATACTTATTACCAGTTCTCTGGGCGAAGCAGGAGATCACTGCTGACCAATGGGAGAAGGCCAACTCCCCAAAGATATGACCACAGCCTGTAGAGTGTGCCATTATTTTGTCCCAGAGTGCACCAAATCCTCCAAATTCATAATTGCTGATTTACCAGCAGGGAGGTAAGAGCTGGCTAAACACACCCCTAGTATGGCTAATTTTCCTAAACTCTTCCCCTTGCATCTGTGCATTCCTCCCATAATCCTAGCTCTGGCTGAGGTAAACAGTTCAGAGTTGTAAATGACACTAATGCTTCCTCTTCTGTTTGAAGACCATGGTGTACGATTGCTCCCCCTGCTCTGGCATTCCTGTGTAGCAGCACACTGTCCTCCCAGCAGAGCTAGTTAACTCCAGGGGCTCTTTAGCACCTCTTCAAGGCAGCCTGGCTAACCCGCTTGACTCTGACCTATCAGGGCAGACCACTTGAAGGCTGAATTTGGACTTACAAACAAGAAAGCCTTATAACTTCTCGTATGTACAATTCAACAATACCATATTCTTGAGTTTACTAATACCATTCTGGGAATTCTTCGAATGGGACTTCTAGCCCTCTCCTTTCAAGAGTTATTAATTAATAACTTCCTGATATGTTAACCCATGTGGCAGGGGATTTTCCATGGGAAAAATTACTTGGGACATTTTTCCAGCACCAGGACTTACAAAATGTTATAAGTACTTTGCTTACGTCTACAGGACCTCCACCCCCTGGAACAACTAGGGGAGGCTTTGGGGGTTCTGAATCTGTACAAATATTGCAGATCCTTCCTCCACAGTGCTCCTAGCATCAAAGTCTACCTTATAAATACCTGACCTCCCACCCATGGGAAACCTAGGGGAGACCCTGGGGGTTCCTAATATGCCCAGACAGCCTGGGTAATCCGCTTGACTCTGACCAATCAGGGCAGACCACTGGAAGGCTGAATTTGGACTTACAACCAAGGAAGTCTTAACTTCTTGTATATACACTTTAGAGCCTGGGACATCCTAATATGCCCAACCATTTTTAAGTCCGCCAAACCCTAAAGTCGAGTTTGAGCACAATTTGCTTTTTTAAAAGCAGCCCTGCCACCCAGGGCTACTTTTAAAACTGACCTCAGGCTTCAGCAGTGCACACATGCAAGTGCAAAAGAGCGTCTGGCCTCTAAACTGCCATGCCCCATTCATACTATGGGCTGATAGGTCGCTTCAATCCCCCTGCCCTAATATACACTAGGGCTCTAGGAGGTAGGTCATGCCAATCACAGGGGTACCCCCATACCATAGTGTACCCTAGTGTATGTAGGTGTTTTCACTGTATTCTAAATGTGTGTCTTTCAGCTTTGCACTGGCCCAGGTCCACTGGCCCTGGACCTGGTTAGGCAGGGCCCATGGTCGGTCAGAGTCAGTTACCACCAGTACCATTCAGCAAAAAGTTGGGGGGTGCCCAGAGCACAGAATGACTTTGCAACACAGACATCTATCCGTAAGGGCAATACTGTATCAGCTTCCCAAATCCAACCCCATGTTCCGCTAGAACCCACAATACTTTGCACAAACTGTTTCAACCTTTGCACCTTATGATGCACCAAATAAAGAGCCCAGCTTGAGACCAGCTAGTAAGGCACAGTCAACAGCGCCAAAAGAGACTAGGGACCAAATAAAGGACCTATGGGAAATCATTAACATCATGAGGGCAGAGATTACCGATTTAAGAACTACGGTGCGCTCGTTGACGGAGCACTACCCTTGACATGCCCCGTCTACTATGCCTACAATCTATTCTTTAATTAAGACTGTGAGGGAGAGCTACGGGCAGACCTAAGTTCCTCACAGCCCCTTGAGGGTGTTATTCCCCAATCTGACATTTCACCTAAAACGCTGCCCCCTAGCAATCAAAAGGAAGAAATCTCGGGACCCCTGTATTGTGTACAAGAGAAATATGTGTGAGCCCACTCAGCATCACAATACTCATGGTAGGATCCAAAATCACAGCACTTAATATAGGCCTTTGATTGGCCACCTGGAATCTTACCAGGACATGTGGGCAAGAGTTACAAATCCACTCTTCTGCCCAGAATCCTTTTCTTTTTGCCCAAGACCTCCTGTAGTTAATTATTTTAATACTTCCATGATTAACTTGCCTGCTCTCTCATTTCACCATCCCTTACTTATTCTTGAGCACTCTACCTTAGTTGGTAGTGGAAAGTTGTGCAAAAATCATTTTATGAATTTTATGATCCTGTAATATTGTTTAACTGGCTGTATACTGTATTTTATATGTCTAATTGTTTTAATTTATGTACATTCTGCTTTTTGCTTTTATGGATTTCATGAACTGAAATAAAGATTGTCGATTGATTGACATCCCTTGCAGCAGAAACCCCTAGCAACCTGTTCTAGAAGTTGCCTAGGAGAGGGCTTATATAGCGAAAGTTCCCTATCTATCAGGATAGTATAATAATCTAATAGAGAAGAACAGACTGATTCTTGTTGGTATATGTTTACTCCATATGAAGAAGCTCCAGCCACAGCTTCACCTCCAACAGTGTCCCAAAAGCAACAGTTACATTCCATTAGTCATACATTAACCAGTGGATCATTGAACCTTCCACTACTCACTTCCAAGATGCCAATCATAGTCTATATGACAGGTATCCCTAAACCTCAGACACAATGAGGCTTCTCTAATCAACAAAGTTACCCACTGGATTAGAGACGTCCGAAAGTGTCTTGGTGTAATCCACTCGGATATCCTTTGGGCCTCACACATGTGACAATCCAGGATCTATGAAGCTGACATGTAAACACTCTTCTATTGTAATTGGTTTTCTATCACTTGAAGCCCATACATTCTCGCCATCTAACTCTAAGATTCAATCTAAAATCCATTTGCCGGCATTGGAAAAAGCTGAGACCTCAAGTCTCTTCCCATACGTCTCTTGGTGACTGACTGGAGCCACTTTGAAACTTTACCTCTAGCAGCGCAGCAAGCCCCAAAGTAAAACCTAGCAGGAGAATTTTTCAGATACTGACATCATGAATATAATCAAGCCTTTGGCTTCCCCAGAGTGGGCCCAAACTAACTGCTCTGCTGTGGGAAAGCCACTCACGTAAACGCTGACTGAGTTGAAGGTTTTATACATTTTATTGAGACTGTATAGAAAGGGCTGGTAATATGGCTTCAGTTTTTGTTGGAGGAGATTTCAATGTAAGCTTCGTGCTCACATCCCACCTAAGGGACATTGCGATTGACAAGACCAACTGTGGGATATTCCACAACCATCAGGTCCTTGCATACTGTCTATGGCCACTGTAGTTTTGCAAATGATAGACCTCTCTATATGTTGCCAGCTGAAAGCCAGCAATGGCCGAATAGCCTCAGATCTAACAAGGAAGCTCACCTTTAGAAGGAATGCTTATGAGAGCACCATTGATTATATATTTTCAGACCTACACTCTGGGTCTAATCTTATTGGCACGGAAGTCAGAAAGAGATATAAAAGTGATCATTTCCGCCTGTTCCTCACACTCCGGGCCAAGCCTGATCCTCCTGGTTGATGGTCGAAATTGCTTTGTGGGGACATAACTATCCCCAATAATCGGAGGAACGTTAGGTTAGACACTATTGCCTATAATGAGGCCACTTGCGCCCAATTATACCATCACATGAGTTTAACACTGTCCGCATTTGGCGATTCTGGCCTTTCTCTACATACCATTATGGATCCCCATAATAAGTGCTTCGAGGAACTGGAGAACTCTTTCTTCACCAAACCCTCTCCCAGGCGTTGCATTCCGCCGACTACCAACCCAACACGGTACAATAAGTTCCATCTAATCAAAACCATTAAAAATGGTCCTTCACTACACATCCAGGCTGCCAGAGTCATGTATAAAGAGATCCAAAATCAGGCAAAGTAACATGGAATACAAATGTTTGGGGTGACATCCTCGACACTGCCCAGTCTGGAAACCAGGCAGCTTTCTGACATATGATCAGCCATGGTGGCAAAACAAATATAATATGGCCAGAGAACAGCATCTAGCCCCAGGACTGTATTAGTCACTTTCAAGCTCTCTTTAGTGAAGATACACTTGGTTGTGCTATTTATGACATCCCAGATTTTGAAAAACTTGCTATAGACCTAGACATTGATTTACCTGATGTAAGTACTATGCCTAAGGGGGAGCAAGTTGACAATACAGAAATCTTTTCCCTGGCTGAAACAAGCCGTGCTATTTGTACACAGAAAGCGGGCAAGGTCCCTAGGCTGGATAAGATCTCTGGGGATCTGTTTAGATCAAACCCAGAAATTTGGACTCCTTATTTAAACTGTATTGGTAATGCCATTATGGCTGGCGCCCAAATACCTGATACCGGGAGAGGAGCAGAGATTGTTCCTATTTTCAAAAAGGACTTAAAATCTGTTCCAGCAAATTATCGACCAATAAACCTAATTGATATATCCCCAAAAATATTCTTTAAACAAATCTTGGATTGTTTACTGACATGGATCGAAGACAATAAGATCCTTACCCAGTTCAAGCTGGGTTTTGCTCCAAAACGAGCATGGTAGATCAAGGTTTCCCATTCCACCTTTTAAGCTAGAAAGTGGTGGACATAAACGGGGACATGTTTATGTAGCATTCGTTGACCTAAAAGCTGTATTTGATTTGGTTCCCAGAGACGGACTCTGGCGTATCCTAAGAGAAGCAGGGCTACCATCTCCCTTACTGGATATCATAGTACGCCTTGATACCAACAACAATGCTCACATCAGATGGCGGAGTAAACAGAGAAACAACAGACCGGATCAAAGTTGTCAAAGGGGTTTCGACAAGGATGCGTTCTTCCGCCAACCCTGTTTTTACTATTTATAATGGCTTTGTTGCTTTACTTTTGGGCTGGGAAAATGACTCCTCAGACTTCGGGGGAATAAAAACACCAGCTTAATGTCTCTCCGGCAACACTTTACTAGCTCACTCCCAAAGGAATTGAGAGTTTACTCGTCATGTTCAACCTTTTCTGTATTAATCACAGCCTGGCCGGTAATACTAGTAAAAATAAGTTCATAGCAATCCATTTGCACAGGCACTTTAGAGGGGTTTTAAGTTTGGAGTAAATCTCAAGAGTGTACTAGATTTTGATTATTTGGGAATTCACTTATCCAGTGGCAATTCCTGACCAAGCCAGATGATCAAGAGTAGGCTCCTCCTTAATCATAGGGTAGCAGCCAACTTGAGCTTTGCAAAAAAACACCTCATTTCACCCTATATCGCCTCTTCTAGAAATTTGGAGAGCACAAGTAGTGACTGTCGCAGTTTATGGATCAGTACTTTGGGGTCGGTCGCAGAAAACACATTTTTGAGGACTCCACTAAAACATCCTCAAAGTACTTCATTCGTTTTCAAAATGGATTTGGGAATGCAATCCAAAACAGCCAAAGTTAGGATTAAAGCAAAATAGTACTGGCTGAGGATTTGGTTGACCGAGCTGGAACCATATAGGATAGGACTGAGGTATTGAAATTCTGAACCTTGTTATAAAAGTCGTCGTTTCATGACGATTTTGGTATCAGCAGACCGAATATGGCGAGTGCTAGATGTGTGAGTATTTTCGTCCTATTCGAGTGACGAGATCACCATGAAATCAGGGAGTCTGTTCTGAACCTTCGGGTTCCATCTTGCGTACGGCAGCCATTTTGTGGTTGCCCTCACATAGGCCGGTGACAATGGCCGAACGAGTCTCCAAACACACGTACACTTTAGCTGTCTTCTGAATGACCTGAACGAGCGACCCTCTTGCCTGAAGCCAAACTGGTTTAACCAGTACCTTCCCCGGTAGCTGATCGAGATTACGGATCGAGACACAAAACACCATCAAACCCTTTTATTGCGCATAACTATGTCTTATCTTGCTCACATCTGTCTCTACTCTTTTCTTTATGATCCGTTTACGATGGGGATGTGCCCGGTTTTATGGTGGGTTCGATCGACCTGTCTGATCAAGAATGTTGGGTTTGACCAATAGTTGATTATGGGCTGGACAAACTGAAAAATGGGCTTGTCATCATGATCCTGCCTTTTTCTTTCTGTGAAAACATGTGAGTGGTCAACTGTAAATTAGGGATATTTGCCTGAAGCATAATATTTGGTATAAAAAGGGATGACTGTTTTTTGTGAGCGAGCAGTCTCCTGAGAACATACACCGTGTTGTACTTCTAGGATCTCTGTTACAGGCTGCAGCTAATAAAATTGATCTTTGACGTCACCAGGAAGTACCCCGTGTCTCTGTACTCTAAGACAGGTGGACCCGGAGACTAGGGCGTTTCCCCTGGCGCCGCTGGGTCTTAAATAACCCGGTTCTTCATTTGGCGCCCAACGTTGGGCGACTTCAGCGGTACTGGTCCAAGCCTGAGGTTTGTGAGGAGCTTCGTGTGAAAATTCTGGAGGAAGGCCAGCCACTTCATCGACCCCTGTATGTCGTCGTGGTCCGAAAGTCTTTGCTGCGAGGTTCCCCGCTTTCCGACGGCTACGAAGGACTGCTGCCCTGACTGTCGCCCTGTCTTGGAGCCTTCGATGATTTGTAAAGCAAGACGATAGACGGGTCTCCTGGTGCCGACATCGATACCTCAGTTAAGTATGAGTGGAGCGTCTCCCAGTCCTTAGTTTAGTTTTTGGGTATCCCTTGGGATCTTTGATTTGGAACTCATGATCTTGGGACTTGCAAGTACCAAAGCCGAGGGACTTGTGTATTCACGAGACTATCGTATTCGATAATCCCTTGAAGTTAGAAGCTAGACTAGTGAGCGAAGATGCCTGGTCTTAGCAGACTTGGAAGAATATTTAGTTGTGGTCGAAATAGGGATTCCCTATTGGAGGACTCGTGTCCGGTTCCTCCGATTGGAACTCCAACCTATGAGCTCTTTGTGAAACATGGCGTGGGCCCCATCACATATAACGAAGTATGGATTCGTTACACGAAAAAGGACGGTGTCCTACAATGGCCCCAATATGGTAGTTTTGACACGGAAATTTTAGACAATCTATAGGTAAGACTTTTTAAGAAGAAAGCCCGGCCGGCGATGTTTGACTCTTTCCGCCTATGGCGAAAGGAAGCCAAACAGAAAGAAATTAAATCAGCAAAGAAAAATAAAAGAGAAAGGGGTATCTCGATAATGCAAGCTGCAATGCAGTATAAAGATAACGAAGAAGAACAAGCGAGTGAGCAGTTGCACAGGCAACGTAAAATGGCGATCGATAAATGCTATCCAGTTTTGCCGCTTCCTCAGCAAGATGCAGCGAAGGAGCTTGAGAAAGACCCTTTAATGTCACATTTGTTGAGCTCGCCACCCCCTCATGCGCAGAGTGCTACAGCACCTCCGCAACCTTTAGTTGCGCAGCAACCTCTGGCTGCTTTGCCTCTTGCTATTGCACAGCCGCCAGCTCCCTTCAGTTGGCTCCTACTCCTCTGGCGCAGCCTTCTCACGGGCCGCCGACTTTGCTACCTGCTCCGTCTCTAATTCCTACGCCTTTTTCGCCTGTTCTCGCTGCCCCTTCTGCTACTGCTCCTACATTGGCTCTTACTCAGTCCACTCTATCTCCTGTTCTGTCAACTTCTCCTTCTGTCCGACAGAGAATGACGGATACTGTTACTAGTCTCTTTTCTCCTTTCTTTGGGTCATTGAGCACGACCCCCAGAGCGTAAACAGTTGCGTAGCCAACTGCCTGATTCTAGAGAGAAGGGAGTATTGGATCATTTGGCACATAAATGGGTTACTGACCCTACAAGATATGAGTTAGAGTCTGTTATGGATGTCTTCCGCCAATGGGAAGCACCGAAGCAGAGGTACGTTTTTGACAGAATGTGTGATTTTCTTTATGAAGAATTGGAAGATGGTGATCGGGGAAAAACTCCGCCTGAGTTGTGCCGTGTACGGTTCGAGTTTGCAAAGGCACGATTGTGGGTCCCGACGTTGAAAGAGCGGTAGCGACGCTACTCTCGTTTAGGAACGAGTTTCCTTCTCAGTCCTTGTTTGAGCCTGATCCTTCTGTTAGGAGGAAAGTGCGACAATATCCAATGGGAGAGGTTCCTCCGGTATGGAAGGAAGAAGTACCTGCTGGTGCAAATAATAACCCCCCAGCTGTGCCAACACATTTTCAACGTGTTTGGGTCCATGTTCCGTGGAAGCGAACTGAAGTTTTGGCTCTTAAGCAGACTTTGCCTGACCCCCGTAAAAATCCCGCAGGGTACTATAAAGAATTATCACAGACTGCAGACTCATGTGTCATGAATCTAGCTGATATAGACATGTTGTTTGGAAATGTGGTTCCACAACCTTTATGGGGTTTGATTCGGCACACGGACCATGCGCAGGAGTTAGGTGATACCTGGGTCAATATTAGTGCTGCGGATGCGCGACAAGTTGGTGGTGCTAAACCGGAGCCTGTAGTTGCAGAACTTCCTGGTAGGATCATTACTTACATGAAGACTTTAATGCCCGCTATGCGAGTAAACTGGGACAAATTGTCTGCATGTAAGCAAAAGAAAGACGAAACTGTGTCCGATTTCTTCACTAGGTTTGAAGAAACATTTATTGACCACAGTGGTCAAGACATGAGTACTGAAGGTGGTCAACGGTTGTTTGTTGATAAGTTCGTGCATAATTTGCTTCCCGAGTTATGTACCAAGTTATAGGATTCCAAGAGTTCGTGGGCTGTTTCCTCATCGGCACAGATATTGGCTACTGCACAATACTATGAAAATAGGGATAAGGGTGAGAAGGATAGGGCAGACAAAAAGACTAAAGAGCTAAAGACGAAGGTTCTTTTACAGCAAGCGTATCCGCCCCGTAGTAACCAGCGTGATTATCAGCAGCCTCCGCAGTTTCAGAGAAACTCGCAAAGGTTCGAGCCTTCTCAGCCGCGTTTTCCTGTAGGCCCTAATCAGTGTGCATATTGCAAAGAAGAGGGCCATTTTAAGAGTAGTTGCCCTGTTTTGTCGCAGCGTATGAATGGTGTTACTAGCGTAAGAGGTCGGAATGTTCCACAAGCTCCTAGAGGTAGAGGACGTGGAGGGTTCCCCCAGAACGCACGTCCCTTTCCTCCACAAAGTTCAATGAATAGTTTTGATCAGCAGAATCACACGTCTGGTAGGACGACTCAGTACTATGCTGACGACTAATATGTCGAAGGTGGGAATATGGAAGGTAATGATTGCTAGGACAGCCATAGACAAAGAGAGGGAGTCGTTTCAGTTCCAGTAGATCAGAGTGGACCTTATGTTGAGGTGATTACATCAGGTGTGTCAGAGCCTTTTCTGTTGGATACTGGTGCTACAAAGAGTTCTATTATGCACTCTAAACTCCCTGGCGCACCTTTGTCTGGTGAGATGAATGTTTCAGTAGGTTTTTCTGGCGCCCCGGTTAGGAACCCGATTTCTAGTCCTATATCTCTTTCTACTGGACCTTGCGAATTCGAAGTACCCCTTATTCTGACGACAGGTTGTGGTGAGAACTTGTTGGGACTGGATCTGTTGAAAAGATTATACGCGACACTGTATTGCTCTCCTTCGGGAGTACAACTTACATTAGGTAAGAAAGTGGTCTCCCCGATGTATTTGTCAAAGGATAAACTTCCGACAGAATTGTCTTCTCTTCCTGATATTCTTTGGGCTACTGGTTCTAATGATGTGGGTCTGTTGGAGATACCGCCATATGTTGTGACATTGAAAGCAAATGTTAAAATGCCCCGTATTCCCCAATACAAGATCTCTAGTGAAGGTGAAAGAGCGTTGCTAGCGATCATTCATGACCTGATTGAGAAAGATGTAATTGAAGAAACGAGAGGTAATGTGTGCAATAGTCCGGTTTTGCCTGTTCTAAAAAGGACTGATTCATCACAACCACCTGTATATAGGTTCGTGATCGATCTTCGCGAGGTGAATAAGATTGTAGTTCCGCAATTTCCTGTTTTTCAAGACATTACTGCCTTACTGACCATGATTCCAGCTTCAGCCACTTGGTTTTCGGTAATTGATTTGAAGAATGCTTTCTTCAGCATCCCGATTGCCGAGGAGAGTAGGGATATCTTTGGCTTCTTTTTAGGAGGCCGAAGCTTCCGGTTTAAGAGAGCTCCTCAAGGCTATTGCGAGAGTCCTTCTATCTATAGTCAGGCTTTAAAAACACAGCTTGATACGATTGCTTTACCTAATGGTGCTGCTCTTCTCCAGTACGTTGACGATTTATTAGTCGCTGCCGATACTGAGGAGATTTGTAAGGAAGCTACCTTGCTGTTGTTGCGTTATTTGTCTGATTTCCATCACAAAGTGTCTCTTTCGAAGTTGCAGTATTGTCGACAAGAAGTGACCTACTTAGGTAATCTCTTATCGAAGGAGGGAAGAAGACTGACTCCAGAACGAATTCAAGCAATTGCGAAAATGAGTGTGCCTACTACACAAAGAGAAGTGCGTGCTTGCTTGGGTATTACGTCATATTGCAGACAATGGATGCCGAATTTTTCTTTGCTGGCCAAACCTTTGGTGGCATTGACTTGTAAAGATACACCGAATCCCCTCCCGTGGTCTGACGACTGTCAGAAAAGTTTTTCTGAATTACGCGATGCATTGTGTTCGGCTCCTGTGTTGGGTACTCCTGACTACAGTAAGCCTTTTACGCTTTATGTCCACGAGAAAGAGGGATGCGCGTTGTCAGTGTTGACACAGTCTTTTGGGGACAAGCAACGTCCATGCGCATATTTCTCATCGACCTTGGATGCGGTAGCTAGAGCGTTGCCGAGTTGTTTGAGAGCCACAGCGGCAGCAGCTGTTTCTATTCGACAGTCTGCTGGGTTAGTGATGAATAATATGTTGATTGTAATGGTTCCACATGCAGAGGATACCTTGTTAAATAAGACTAAGACACAGCACTTAACTAGTGCTCGATTGTCAGGTTATGAGTTGACACTCTTAGCGAGTCCTGTGCACATAAAGAGATGCAATACGTTGAATCCAGCTACGTTGTTGCCGATTGTAGCAGAGACAGATGTTTCTGAACAGCATGATTGCTTTCTCAGGACAGAGGAGGAAACGAAAGGGAGAGTGGATCTTAGGGACACTCCTCTTGAGAAGTATGATGGTACCTTATGGGTGGATGGTTTATGCTTCAAGCTTCCAAATGGTGATGCGACTGCGGCATATGCTGTCACGACTTTACAGACGATTGTTGAAGCTGCACGTGTCCCACATAATTCAGCTCAAGCAGCCGAGTTGATTGCACTTACGAGAGCGTGTGTGTTATCGAAAGGAAAGAGAGTGACCATATATACCGACAGCCAGTATGCGTTTGGTGTGGCTCATAGCTTTGGACGCTTGTGGAAGGAAAGTGGGTTCCTCACGTCTCATGGAACGAAGATTCAGAATGGTCAGTTGGTGAATGAGCTTCTTGAATCACTTACCTTGCCGTTGCAAGTTGCGATTGTGAAATGCAGTGCACATAAGAAGGTTACTGACGACGTTGGTCGCGGTAATGCGTTTGCTGACGAAGTTGCGAAAGAAACAGCGAGGGATGTGATGAGTCGAATGTATGTTGCGGGCCCTGCAAGATGGATTGGTGATGTTGGAATGTGTGAGGATACGATAGAAAGTGTGAAGTCTATCCAAGCTGAAGCTACAGAGAAAGAGTTGAGCATATGGAGAGAGAGTACGGGTAAATTGGATACGAATGGTTGCTGGGTTGAGTTGTCAGAGCATCAGCGATGGTTGTTACCCGATGCGTACGTGCTTGCAGTGGTTACAATGGCGCATGGAATGGCTCATATCAGTGTGAAAGGGATCTGTAAGTTGTTGGCTCCAGTATGGCAAAATACTGGAATTCCTAAGTGTGCAGAGAATGTGGTCAAGAATTGTATGGTTTGCCTGAAATACAATCCTGAAAAGGGAACTCCAACTCCAGCTGGTCATTTTGCGCCTCCGACGTATCCGTTCGAGGTTTTGCAGCTAGATTTCATCCACATGGAGAGATGCAACAACCTAAAATACGTACTTGTGGTTGTTTGTGCCTTCTCAAGATGGGTAGAAGCATACCTCCTAAAAGATAATACTGCCTTGTCCACAGCTAAAGCACTTGTCAAGGAGTTTTTCCCTAGGTATGGTTTGCCGAGAATGGTCTGGAGTGATAATGGGAGGGAATTTGTGGGTCAAGTGATGAAGAGAGTGTGTGAAGGGTTAGGAATCCGCCAAAAATTCCACGCTGCAAATCACCCCCAATCAGCTGGTCTAGTGGAGTGCTATAATGGCACCCTCAAATTTAAGCTGGCCAAGATACAAGCGAGCTCTGGTCTTAGATGGCCTGATGCTTTGCCATTAGCACTCTTGTCGACTAGGATGACTGTGCATTCACGAGTGGGACTTAGTCCGTATGAAATAATTTTTGGTCGCCCGGCAAACATATGGGGAGTACCGAGGCCGACGAAATTTAGCGAGATTGAACACCCTGTATTGCTTGACTATCTGCATGATTTGACGGCTAAATTGCGTGTCGTACACCAACAGGTTCATGATACACTGCCTCAGGCTTCTGAAGATCCAGGGCATGCAATCGATCCCGGATCGTGGGTGCTGATCAAGAACTTTCAACGGACAAAGAACGATCAGCCCCGCTGGACTGGTCCATACTTGGTGCTTTTATCTACGAGAACTGCAGTACGAGTGCAAGGGAAGAAAAACTAGATCCACGGCGTACATAGTAAGAGGGTTCCTCTGCCTCTACCGTACGAACGGTGGGTCCAGGAGGGCATTCCTGATTCTGAGACCGAAACTGTGCCTCGTTTTCTGCCTTTTAGCGATGCACGTTTAATTGGGACAAGTTCTGAGCGTGAAAGTGACGATCTTTTGCAAGAAGCCGTGCCACCACCAGTGCGGCTGGACACCACCGAACCTGAACTCTTATTCTGCGACCACACAACGCCCGGCAAAAACCGTTCTAATCTGCGACCAAGAGTCATGGGACTAATAAAATAAAAATCCTTTTCTTTGCTATTTTTGAAAGATCAGCTCTCCCATCTGAGAAACTGTTTTGACCGATTTTTGTTTTTCGAACTGCCATCCGGGTTCAGCTGTAGGGTCGCGGCGCCAAGTCTTTGGAGTGCAAGCCGAAGACACAAGGTCGGCGGTTCTGGTTGGTCCTAGGGCGTTCCCTGGACTGACAGATGCATTCCTTAGCACGGAACACCCTACCTCCGCGAGCAGCAAGGTTAGAGGATGGAGTTTTTCGAGATGGAGAGACATGGTAAAGAAACAAACTTTAGAGCCAAAATATGTGAAATAATGAGTAGAAAATGTTTTTTAATATTGTGCGTTTTCAAGTTGCTTAGCTTAATGATGTTTTTAATGGGATACGTTCTATTCTCTTTTCAAGTGACATTTGCATCCACTACACAACCCATACCTTCTTCTACTGTTTCTTCGCATTCTTTTCATCCTCTGCCTGAACATGAGACCGGTAGAAGATTGGAGTTTGTTAATAACTGTTTCGTTCAGCTTCTGCACCAACACCAATTAGTAGTGAACATGACTAACTGTTTGGTGTGTGGTCTTATGCCTCATACTACTGATAAAGGTATTCCTTATCTAGTCCTGCCATTTAGCTACAATGGTTCTGTATGGGCGTACCGAACGATGTTCATCTACGCTTGCGAAGTCCACCCCCTACGTTATGTGAAGGATAATCCAAGGAATAGTGCTCTAGTTAAGGGAATAGTCGATATGATTAAAGGAGCTAGTTCCTATGAGACCATCCCGAGAGATGAGACACTAGCGTATATTGGATGGAACGTGGCCGGATATGGAGCTAGTCTGAGTAAGAACCAGCAAACGAAAAGATCCTCTCCGATTTGGATTGTACCACATCAGGGTCATCTTTGTCTGCAAGGTAATTACAAGAATCCGAGAGCTCAGTTAGGGAGTAGTATCTGCACTGAGATGTATGTTTTTTCGTCCAGACGTCCCCATCGTTCCTAGCAGCTAAGGGTACCTATTTCATCTGTTATGATAGAGCATACACATGGCTGCCCCCTGATTTCTCGGGCACATGTTTTGTCTCGTTCCTGTTGCCTCCCACCTACACGGCCGCGGCAGATTACCAAAAGACAAGAGTAGTCAGAGCTGTCTTCAGTAAGGAAGATACTGCAGGACAAGAGTTGGGAGATTTCTTGAAGGGTTTTCTGCCGTTTTGGGGACCTATGGTGAACAGCAGGAACATACGAAAACTGAGGAGAGTGGTTGAGTCCACCGTAGTTGAAACTGCCGGTGCCCTTAGTAACTTGACTGCTGAGGTCCAGTCGGATCGTCTTATGACTCTCCGGAACAGAGTTGCGTTAGATGTCATACTTGCAGATCGAGGTGGGGTATGTAAAGTGATCCAATCAAGTTGCTGTGTGTTCATTCCAGACAATGCTCCGACAGTGTAACAGGCCATTTCCAAACTGCATAAAATCTCCGAATCTATACACGTGGATAAAGGAGATTGGTCGTTGATGGGATGGTTCTGGGAACTGTTATCCACGTGGGGATGGAAGACTCTGATGGTAATTGGGGTGATCTTAGCCATCCTTTTCCTGCTCTGTCTTTGTGTACAGTGTACTCCCGCTATATGTGGTCTCTGTGCTACATCGTGTGTAAGGAAACCCCTATCAAGAGACGTGCTAAGTAATAGGATGATGCTACAGCAACATCTTGATGATCTGATGAGTATAGACCTGGACTCAGACTGACATGGGTTTAGGTTATTGCCTATGTAAGGGCAAAAGGAGGGTCTGAGGTATTGAAATTCTGAACCTTGTTATAAATGTCGTCGTATCATGACGATTTTGTTATCAGCAGACCGAATATGGCGAGTGCTAGATGTGTGAGTATTTTCGTCCTATTCGAGTGACGAGATCACCATGAAATCAGGGAGTCCGTTCTGAACCTTCGGGTTCCATCTTGCGTACGGCAGCCATTTTGTGGCTGCCCTCACATAGGCCGGTGACAATGGCCGAACGAGTCTCCAAATACACGTACACTTTAGCTGTCTTCTGAATTACCTGAACGAGCGACCCTCTTGCCTGAAGCCAAACTGGTTTAACCAGTCCCTTCCCCGGTAGCTGATCGAGATTACGGATCGAGACACAAAACACCATCAAACCCTTTTATTGCGCATAACTATGTCTTATCTTGCTCACACCTGTCTCTACTCTTTTCTTTATGATCCGTTTACGATGGGGATGTGCCCGGTTTTATGGTGGGTTCGATCGACCTGTCTGATCAAGAATGTTGGGTTTGACCAATAGTTGATTATGGGCTGGACAAACTGAAAAATGGGCTTGTCATCATGATCCTGCCTTTTTCTTTCTGTGAAAACATGTGAGTGGTCAACTGTAAATTAGGGATATTTGCCTGAAGCATAATATTTGGTATAAAAAGGGATGACTGGTTTTTGTGAGCGAGCAGTCAGTGGAATTAATTCCCCAGCCAGCAGCACGCAAGGAGGCACATTTGCAGAGTGGTTGAGAAAGGGGCGTGGCCTCTGGCGGCCTGCCGGATTTTTTTGTTTTCTTTTTTTTAAGGGAGGAGGGCTGCGTGGCCCTTCCCTGGGCCATTTTCTGGCCTAAGTACCCCATCCTCAAGGGCCAGGCATTTTTGTAATGCGTGAGGAGAACCATGCACCCCCCACCCACCCCTAGCTGGGCCCATTTTGCCTAGTTAATCCCATTCCCTGGGTTGTATTTTTTTTTCTAAAATAATTTATAGGGTGGGCCAAGCGGCCTCCCTCCCAGGCCAATTTCGGCACTGGGGATCCCACCCTTCGGGTCCCTCAGGTAAGCATGAGCGTAAAATCCGTTCCGCTCGCGGATTTTGCGGATTTTCGGTAAATTCGCAATCCGCGAACTCTCGCGAACTTACCGAAAATTCGTAAATCCGTGCGAAGCGGATTTTTTTGCTTGGTCGCACTTGCCAACTAGAATACTATACAATTTCGCGGGAGTAAACACTCGCGAAAACGTAGATGCGGCGGGCAGCGACAATCTCGCAATTGCGAGATTGCAAAATTTGCAATTTCGCACAAGAAATCCACCAGCAGGCAGCATAAACCTTGACAATTATGATTTTTATTAGAATAACTCCTCAGGTTGACATTTGCCGGCACTTTTTTTTTGCAAGGAGTCCATTTTGGGGTGGGGGGGTGGGAGGAACGAAGTGCCCCACAGTCTCCAACTTCCTGTTCCTGTCCAGCAGGCTCCTCTCAGTGCTTTTTTCATGTGCTGGTCACTTTGATTTGGATCTTGACCTGGAAGCACTCAGCAGGTGCAAAAGTTCAAACTCATCATTAGTAACCATTCCCTGTAGTGCTTCCTGAGGGGCCCCTCCAGAGTTCAGTTGCCTACTTGCAACTATTCTATGACCCTGCTCTGACCCTCACAGCAGGCTCAGAGAATAGCTACAAGTATACAACAAAGGTCCTGTTAAAAAAATTACACTGCAACAGAAAGCAATTACAGATAAGGAAGCAGGTGCCAGGGATCTTGACCTGGAAGGATTAATTTTTGTGGATGCTGCTGGATATTTGGATTTTTGCAAAACTGAAAGCAAACTATTCTATGACCCTGCTCTGACCCTCACAGCAGGCTCAGAGAAAGCAATTACAGATAAGGAAGCAGGTTCCAGCCAGGCAGTTCAAATTCAGTAACACATTAATCAGCCCCTAATTCATTTATGTCAGTTGAGGCAGGGCAGGTGTGCTTTTCCAGTGATGAACTAGAGGGTGGCATGGGTGAGCCAGAGGGTGGCATGGGTGAGCCAGAGGGTGGCAGTCGTGAAACAGAGGGTGGCAGTGGTGAAACAGAGGGTGCTGTGATGAACCAGATGTAGAAACAACATGTTCGCGACCGTTGCTACCCGAAAAGTACGTTCGCGTTTGCGAACTGGTACAAAATCCTCGCGAACTGGCAGAAATCCTTGCGAACACAAAAAAAATAAATCCGCAAATTCGCGAGAGTTCGCGGATTTTGCGGATTGCGAATCCGTAAATACGCAATTTCGCGGATTGCCAATTCGCAAAATCCGCCCATGCTTACGCCTCAGGCCATCTATGGTTCCATGCAGGGGGGCCCCCTCCTTTCTTTATATTTGCCCCACGTAGGTGTTGATCCCCACGGCTACGGGGGTGGCACATGTCCCCTGTATTCTTTTTTATTAAAGCCCCCGGGGAGGTGGCGGTGCCTGGGGCAGTGAGTATGTCCACGTGACCCCCGCATTTTTTTAAATTAAAGATCCCAGGGAGGTGGCAACCACAAGACTGCAGAGGGCAGTTGGCCATTACTTTCCTAATACATAAAGACCAGGGGAGGTGGTACCCCCTGTGGCGGACGGTACACGACACACTGAAAGACCTCACGGGCCTCACGACCCTAGACACCTGGGAATCCAGCGCGTTGGGCATTTTTCACATTCCGAAACAGCTCCCGGCACACAGGCGCTTTGTATCCCTAGCGTTACTACTGGTGAAAAGATGTATAGCTATGCACTGGCGAACATTAGAGGGCCCCCCCACAGCAGCATGGACAGGGGCAGTCTGTAAATGGGCGGCGGCGGAAGAAGACGCCCTGCGGGAGGAGGAAGCTAAAGGCGTCCGTAAACACCCATTCTCTATGGAATGGGCCATGCTATTGCATCGTTTCCGACAGCTGACGTGCCATGAGTACCCGGCCACGCCCACACCTACCACTGCACCCACCCCGACGGACCACCCCAGGCGATTGGCCCGATTTACCATAACACTCCCGCCCTCTAGCAGCTCTGCCCACTGTAAACGTGTGTCTTTGATCCCTCTCACGCCCTACCCCATCTCTTCTTGATATGCCAGTGCACACACCCAGATGCTCCTTCTCCGAGTTCCGTCCCGTTCCACCAGTTACTTGGCACCACCGCTGTACGGCCTCTGCAGACCCACTCCAATGATCCCCATGATGTTGATTCACGTGCTTGCGCTTTTTCCTTTCTCCTTGAATTTTCTGTGCTACGTTTTCTAGCATATGTGATTACTTACATGGTCTGTACTGCTTTGATAACGAAATGCAAATAAAAACAAGTTTAAAAAAAAAAAAAGACCAGGGGAGGTGGTGGTCTGCAGGGCAGCAGGGGAGGCCGTAGGGGCCCCTCCACATTCACTCTGAAAAAAGCCCTGAGAGGTGATGGTCCCTTGGCATAATGAGCCCCAGAAGGGGGCAGGGCATTAGACCCCCCCAAATATTAAAACAGTGCCACCGGGCTCTGGCCCACCCAGGGTCTGATAATTGACAAAGTGTGGTAGACCGTGCCAAGTTTAAAAAAAAACACAAAAAAAACCAAAAAAATCCAGATTAGTTGACCTGGCTGAAATATTTTTCTTTAATGCTTTTTTGGGCCCGGGGGGGGGGAGGGGGGGTTCCCTGTCAGACCCTCTCCTAAAGGCCTAAGGGGTCAGAGTGTTTCTACCCTGCCTCCTTTTTCTTTTGTGGACATTTTTTGTGGGACATGGTTCAAACAAGCCCCAAGCTGGCTGCCAACACTTTCTGTTTGAAGTGTTGGCAGCTAATCGAATTTCTGTAGGGTTTCAGTAGGCTGTTGGGCTCCCAGATATCTATATTTTTTAAACCTAAATATCTCTGATACTACTGAACGGATTTACACCAAATCACAAAAAGCACACTTTCTGGACCAACATCTAGCTTTCTGCCAAATTTGGTATATTGCCGTTCAGCAGTTTGAGCTGTAGTCGTGTTAAAAAAATGAAAAACCTGTATAGACATAACATGGGGAAAATGTGATTTGGGACCACCCCTTTTTTCTCGCCCCCGCTTGACGGCTCACCCAAAACTTTCAACACACCAGTTGAATCAAACATGGGGAAATTTTGTGAAAAATTCAGGAAGATTCATCAATCGGCACCAAAGTTATCAGCAAAACAAAAAACGCTGTTCCTATGGAAAGTTCGGTTATATATATATATATATATATATATATCTTTTTTTTTTTTGCAGAGTTTTATATAGCGCGAACTTGAACCGAATCGGGTATCAGAGCACTTTACATAGCACCAGTTATGTTATATGAGGACACACATTCATTTTTGCTAGGCACGGTGAGATTAAGTGATTTGCCCAGAATCACAGGATGTTTAGCGTTGTACCGAGACTCGAACCCAGATTCCCAGGTCCGAGGTCGAGCGCTCTAGCCGTCAGGCCAACTCCTCTCTTGTTGTTTATAGTTTTGTTTTTCAACAGTCTGTTTGGTGCAGGATGAGCCCAGAACTCAACACAGAAAACTAGTTACCCCACCCGACTTTGTCCATATGGAAATTCAATCGTGATGGTCTGAAATGAAAATTCAGTCCTCAAAACAATCAGTCCATGGACCACTAATATGTAGAATGTATTTCAATATCAGCATCTAAAGGGATCAATGTAGCAAAATGTATCAATTTAATATTAAATACAAATGAAAAAATAGCTAAAAGTCAACATATGTTTCACAACGCAGTCACTTCTTCAGGGCTGTCAGAAATCAAAACAACTACTTTAGCAAAAACAAACATAAGAGACATGATCAGACAGTTACATTATTGGTCATGATAATGAATAAATCCACTCAAGTTCAACATCCTTCTCACAAGCCTGTGGGATCCCTCAGGGATCCTCCCTCATCCCCACACTGTTTAATGTGTATGTGAGCCCCTTTATTAAGCTCATTCAAAGTCCGGGATTAGCTGTGTTCTCCTATGCTGATGATACACAGATAGTGGTTTTCATCTCATCAGCTGTGGATAAAGAGGCTAGAAATTTCAACAACTGCATGACCCAAGTGGCATTGTGGATGCAGAATAATTGTTTGAAACTGAATACGGATAAGACGGAAGTGCTGCTTTTTGGAAGGGAAACCTCCTTCTGGAACGACTCATGGTGGCCACTAAGCCAGGGCACATTACCCACTCCTGTCCAGAAGGTTCAAATTCTAGGAGTCCTATTTGACACCGAACTATCCTTTTCGTAGCAGATAAAGTCTATCACCTCCTCTTGTTTTTTGGTGTTGAAGATTTTTTTTAATCTTCCCATTTATCCCCCATGACCTTCAGAAGACAATTGTATCAGCTCTTGTTTTTTCTAAGCTTGATTACTGTAATGCCTTGTATCTGGGTGCTCAGAAGTGTATTATACGGAAGCTGTGGGGGGAGGGAGCACACTGCCTCTCATCCCAGCACAGTTCACCTCAATGCATCCTGGTAAATGGTAAATGCAGTACGCTTACTTTCAAAGTTGCTGTAGTCTTTCACCAAGGTTGGTGCAGGTAGTGCTGTTATCTCTAGACGCGTGTTTCTGGGTTTAGCCCGTCATCAGTAGAGAGCAAAAAGTATTAAGGAGCAGAAAAAAGTCATCAGGGGTTGCTGAAATGGTGCCCAAGTCTTCACAGGTCACAGTACCTCTCAACATGCACACAGGTGCATCCCAGGAGAACTTGTCAGCTTGTTGGCTTAAGGGAGCCTTTTGAACACGGGGGAGCACACTGCCTCTCATCCCAGTACTGTTCACCCATTGCATCCTGGTAAATGCAGTACGCTTACTTTCAAAGTTGCTGTAGTCTTTCACCAAAGTTGGTGCAGGTAGTGCTGTTATCTCTAGACACGTGCTTCTGGGTTTAGCCTGTCATCAGTAGAGAGCCAAAAGTATTAAGGAGCAGAAAAAAGTTATCAAGGGTTGCTGAAATGGTGTCCAAGTCTTCACATGTCACAGTACCTCTCCACAGGCACACAGGTGCATCCCAGGAGAGCTTGTCAGCTCGTTGGCTCAAGGGAGCCTTTTGAACATAGGCTGGGGGAGGGAGCACACTGTCTGTGGAGAGGTACAGATGCATTGAACTTAGCCATGCAACCGAATGCAATGGGGTATTGAATAACACTCCAGGACCGGAAACAGAGTGTCCTTGTAACACAGAGTTCTATGTTGTCTCTACACTTATTGTGACATGATGGAAATAGTAAAAAAAAAAAATTACTTGGCCAGGTCCATCAAAGACCAATATGGTTGTAAATAAGCTCAACTATAATAATGTGGGAGAACTACATAGACTCTGCTGTTGATGTAGGTGAGAAAGTAGTGTTGAACAAGCATTAGCAAAGGCAATAGGTCTAATCTATGCAACATCTGTTTGCTTTGTCAATGTTTGTTTAGCCATGCTGTACATTAGCGCTGCTGCTGTGCAGCATGCCTGAAAGTAAAAAACGTAAAAGTGCTAAGACATGGTCAACGCTAGTCACGTCAGCAGACTTTCTATTTTTTACTTACACCATATTGCACAGCAGATGTGCTTCTGTGCAACATGGCTAAAAACACCGTTATAATAGTAAACAGCTTTGGCCTACGCACGAGTTATTTGGCTTTGTCAAAAAGAAATTCTGGAGGGAGGGGTTCTGGTGAGACAGGGCAAGCAACAATGGCTGGTAGGTGGGAGCGGGTGGGTGGTAACGAGGCAAATAATGGTTGCGGGTGTTGGGCTTGTAACGCGGCACGTAACAACGGAGAGGGGCAGCAACAAGAAAGGTGCAAGCAACAAAGGGGAAGTATTGATGGGACAAGCGACACCGTGGGTCGGGGCACTGGGCAAGCAAAAACAAGAAGCAAGCAATGATGGGGGCGCCACAACAATAGAGCAAACAATGAGGCGAGAGGAGGAGGAAGGTGACAGGCAACAAAGGGTAAGCAATAATATGGGAGGGGGGACAGTGAACAAGCAGCAACAACGATGATGGGGAAGAAGAAAAAAACTGTACTCCAATTCCAGCATGCTCCGCGGAAGGACACTAAAAAAATACAAGCCATCAGTACTTGGTCCATGCACCAAGGGCGAAAAAAATGAAGAGGAAGTGAAACTGTAACACACTGACCTATTAGGAGTCAGCAAATAAGAGTAACAATTATGCTTACGAGTAGTAAGCAATGGCGCCAAGCCTGTGTTAACCCCTTCCGTGCGGCGCACATTCAGCGGACTTTGCATGCACTACCTCGGTAGTGCTGCGCAAGTCTGCTGAACGTTCCGGCCCCGCCCCCGCAATAGAACGTTCCGCACCAGCGCGGAACGTTCGGCGCAGCGGAGGGGTTAAGGTAAAAAAGTGTACTGCAAGCGACAGCACATGCATTGTCTCATGCGAGACATAAAAAGCCCTTTGGCCTTAACTGCTGTATCCCTTTTCGGGCACATGATACAACGAGAGAAATTTGCACAATGTGCCCACCAGTCTGCTGCACAAATTAAAATGGTGAACGCGTCCAATTTAAAAAACATACAGTTTTACATCCCCAACCCTGTATTGTAAATAGACCCCTTTCGCTGAATAGTCACCAACATGAAAATTTCACACAAAAGATCGTGTTGTAATCTACCACTGTCTAATAAATCAACTTAAGCTCGAACTGGGTGAGCTAACAGTGGATTCTTGCCTTCAGACCTCACCAAAAACTGAAATACCCACGAGTCCAACCCTGCTTGAGCTCATACAGAGTCTCAATGTCTCACCGCCTTGCATCCCGGGCATTAATTATTACCCTTAAAAGGCTAGCATTTAACTTGCTTTGCAAGCATTCTCTATGCACTGACTCGTGACGCATCTCAAACAATAACTTTTCCCCTCTGCTCCAGATCCGGTGAGGCTGCAGGGTGCGGGTGAAAGGCGGCCACTGTGTCCTGCTGCTCGCAGCCAGAGGCACCTGCTCGACCCGCGTCCTCAGTTCACCGTCAGCTGAATTTGAAACCGATGATAAACAGACCTCATTACCGCCGCACGGCCGCTCGGAGGCCCATGCGGAACGAGACGGCTGTCGCAGTCCAGTGGGCAGGTGGGCCTCGGCGTCATTACCGGCTCGAGCGAGCGAGGGCCTCGCGGCTGCGCGCGCTGCCAGGCAGGCCTCGGACGTGTAGTCTCGCACGAGTGTGCAGGGCCGGCGAGTTTCTCAGAATCTAGAGGCGGCTTCCACGAAAGGCCCAAGGCCAAGGGCATGGATGACGACGGACGTCAGAGGTAGCGGAAGTGGGAATATGGACGTTTAAATATCGTGCTATATACTTTAAACGGCACGCCCGTGATCTAAATGTTCAATGCATGTAGATGTATCGAGGTAAAAAAAAATTCTTAGTAGCGTCTGGTAAGTTTTTATTATACAAATGGTGTCCCTTTTCCCTTTCCATCCCTATTGTTAGGCGCGTGGCCTCACCCGCCATTATTATAAATGATTATTTATCAGTAGAAACGTCGTGTTCATTGTCTTGTGGTCCCTTTTCACTTCCCGTCCCTATTAGGCTCCGGGCTCACGCGCCATGATTGGAATGTCATGGGCGGTTTTGACAGTTAGGGCGTGGGTGGCGGTTAATCTGTGGGAGTATGTGCATGTATGAAGAAAAAACTTCGGTTCCTCTACATTGCGTCCTGAAATCATGACATAAATATCCATTTACTTATCTTGTGGATATTTTGGTAATCAGTATTTGTTATATCAATTTTTTTTAGTAGTTCAGCCCGGTTTTCTAGGTGCGTAAGTGACATTGCACTTCCTTTAGCCATCAAGTATATAACAAGGTTGACAGCTTGCGCCACCCTTCTTTAACTGGTCAACATGGGCAAAGAGTGCAAACAATAGAAAATAAATACTTTATATTCTGCTAAATCAGACTGTTTGGTGTGCAGTGCTCTCTAAGCCGGGTCTGGTGGCTCAGTGGACTAAGGCAGCCACTGCAGGGACCTGTGTTCGACCTCATAGTCACAGGTTCAAATCCCGGCGGGTCCACTCAGCCTTTCATCCGTTTGAGGTTGATAAAATGAGTACCGTTGGGTAACAATAAACATCTGTTATTCAGCGCCAGGACACCTTCGGGTAATCGTACGCTTTACAAATACACCTGTTATGTTAAGCGCTAGTACATACCACCTGTGTAGTGATCGTACATGCAAGCACTGGTCTGGTGAGCGCAAGTTGATACTACCTGTGTAGTCATCGTACATACAAGCAATGGTCTGGTGTTCTCGTGAATGGACTGCAGTGAACTGAAAGTCTTATATCCGTTATCCAAAACTGAACAAGGACTGACCTGTTCTGTTTCACCACTTGCGAGACAGGCTTTATTCTGGATTTCTACTTTTTTTTTTGTCATTTGAGAATCTGCCTGCCACTAGAGAAATATGTTTGGAATGCCCTGATTAAAGAAGCTGTTGTTCAGCATTTCAATTTTTTTCTGCTCCATGTCTAATCCCCCTAACATTATAAAAGATGGTAAAGATTTATTAGCAGGCTAGGATTCTTGGAATTGTCGGCCCAGTTGCAGCAGTTTTACATTCAATCACATATATGTTATTGACCGGGTATTATGGGAGTCTTAATGCATCACAGCTGATGTCAGTTCTGCTTTACATTTACATGTTATATTACATGTTTATACATTTTTAATACCATCAGGTGGTTTATAGACCTCAATGCAGACATAACAATACAGTTTCCTGCTGATTTTTTCCCGTTGTCCAAAGCATTCCAATGTTTGTCTTCATTCACGGTGTTAGAAATCGGGATCTCTAGTTGGCAGAGGTAGGTACCTTTGTCCAAATAGGGAGCCTTGCTTCTAGTCAGGGTAAGGGGGTAACACACTCTAGATAACATAACACTGCTCACCCCCTTGGTAGCTTGGCACAAGCAGATAGGCTTATCCCAAAGGCAATGTGTAAAGTAGTTGTACCAACACACACAGTAGCACAGTGAAAACACCACAAAAGGATACCACACCAGTTTAGAAAAAGAAAGTATCTCTATCTAAACTTAACAAGACCAAAACGATAAAAATCCAACATACAGTTAAAAATATGACTTTCAAAAGTTTCAAGAACTTGTACCATAGAAAACTGTGAATGCATGACTTTTCACCAAAGTACCTGTAGATGCCTCAAAGTTCCAAAACCAAACAGCCGCAGAGTCGGAAGCAAAGAGACGCGCCACTCCTAAGACCTTGGCGAGGCGATGCAACAGTTCTGGGGCCCACAGAGGACGAGTTACGTCGAATCCGGTCTGTATGGGGAGTGATGCGCCGATTCTTTGCGACGGTTCCGGTTCGCAGGTGATGCATCAGGAAAACTTGCCGCACAGGTACGATGCGTCAGCGATCGATGCGGTGGCTTCGAGCGTCGCTGCGTCCGTCCTCTTCTGCTGCGATCCCTCGATGCATCAAGTCTTGCGGCTGCGACAGGCGCTGCATCGGTTTTCTCAGTGGCGCAGCGATGCGTGGAAATTCTTCTTGCTCCATGAAGATGCGTCGGAAAAACAGTTGCAAAAAGAGCAATGCGTTGATTTATGTAGTTCTTTGAGTTTCTTCTTTCTTCCAGCTGCCACACAGCAGCAACAACCTCTAGTGGCCCAAAACTGGCACACGCACCTCTTGGCAGGTCAGAATTCACAGCAGCAGAGTTAAGGGGAGCTGGGGATGAAGTCTTTGTGTCACTGAGACGTCACAACAGGAGGCCAGCACACACAGGCCCTTGGAGATCCTCTTCAAGCAGGGGACACAGCACACAGCAAAGTCCTTCTCTTTGAATTCCAGGAATGATCTAAAGTTCAGGGGCTTTAGGTCTAACACTTATACCCCAAAATGTGGGGGAAGAAGTCTGGTACCTTTGCAGCCCCACGCTTGATTGTTGCAGGAGATTTAAATTTAAATTTTGAACCTCTTTCAAGTGGCGATTCTTATCTTATAGAGGAACAGGACATCCAGTAGGGGGTTCCCAAGCTCGAACTGGACCCAGTGAAGAGGTGGACTGACTTGGTGATTCAGATTAATTCTATCTGCCTAAACAAAGGGCTAAGGGCGGCCAATGGTAGAACCCATAAAGATAGGGTGGGAGCTACCACATTTAAGAGTGGCTCCAGAGAAAGCAGAATTGATTACTTATTAGTCCATCTACAGTTGTGGAACCATGTGGAGGATATGATGGTTGTTGAACGCCTCCAGAGCGATCATAACCCCCTATGCATGACTTTTTCTTACTGGGAAGTGCCTGTGGCAACTGAGGGAGCGAACATTGAATCCCCCAAACTGCCCTCTTCACAAATGATATGCGCCACCTGACGTGGGCTAAAGTGGCCCAAAGTCAGTCAAACATTGACATTATTTTAAAAAAAGTAGAATTAGCTATTAGGGAGTTGAGCGTCTGTGCTAATCCCAATGCCTCAGTTCAAGAGAGAGATAGTGCTAATAAGGTGCATGAAACTCTTTTTCTTCAAATGAAAGGCTTATTTGTTAAAACAATTAACCGAAACAAAGTTGCAGTTAATAACTCTCCGAGTTGGTATGGCAAGGAATGCAGGAAAGCACGATTGGATCTTGGCCAGGCTATTAAAATTGGGCCTAGTGATAGTGTTCGCCATGCCAGGAGGGTGTACAAAACCACCATTCAAAAATCCAAGCGTGCTTGGGATGAAAAAAAGTGAGGGGAGCTTAAGGAGGCTAGCTCATCCAAGAATTCCAAGCAGTTTTGGGATTTACTGAAATGGGGATCTGAAGGCCGTCGAGAAAAGCCTCAAAATTGGGTAGCCCAAGATGACTGGGTGGCCCACTTCAGTCCCCAATATGCCAGAGGGCTGGAATTGCCCTCAGAACATAGTGACAGGGTTACATACACTCCCTGGGTGGGAGATACGTTTACTATGCGGGACGTTCAACAAGCCTTGGATTCTATTATACCTGGTAGAGCGCCAGGAACAGATGGCGTCCCAGCAGACATTTTCCTACATGATAGAGAACCTGAATCCTGGAACGGGGCGGAAATAATTCCCGTTTTCAAAAAGGGTGACAAGTCGCTCGCAGGTAATTATCGCCCTATCAGCCTAATTGACACCATTCAAAAGATCTATGGTAGGCTGGTATTGAATAAAGTTCAGGAGTGGGAGCGTGAGATGAACATCTTGTCCCACCTCCAAGCAGGATTCAGAGCCTGCATAAGCACAGTCGATCAAGTATTACACTTTGCCATGCTTTACTAGAAGGTTGTTCAACTTGGGGGTGGGGTGGGGTAGCCTATACGCTGCCTTCATTGATTTGCAAATAAAAGGAGTTAGGTCCTGGGACGTGCAGTTGGTTGGACCATATATATGTAGGAAAAAGTTTAAATACCAACCACACACTTTTTTCAATCCTTGTACTTAAGGAAGAAAACAAATCAGTATTACTCTTAGGTTTGTTGGGTATATCTTATTCGTACCCTTTTAATTTCTATTTTTTCATTTTTCAAAAAGATTTTTATGTATGAAAAAGAACACAACACATTTTTACCATTTACACATATATACAAAACATTATTCACATATATATACACAATATACAGTTTTCACTTCGTAAACACAGATCCTTATCTATACTTGACAAAGTAACGCTCAATACCGAATTCAATAAACCACATATAAATGTAGACAATCGAAAATTATTTTTGAAAATAAACCACACATAAATTCATTGGTCTATAAATCAATTGATGTCTATTTTATATGCATATAAAATAGACATCAATTGATTTATTTGGAACGAACAGATAGACCTAGCAACCCTAAAGCATAGACAACTTGCAGGGGCACTAAGCAGGGAACATGCTAAGTCCCTGACAAAACCGGTGGCCCCTGGAATTACTGTCTACAACGCGAAGGCTGTGAGTGCAGACCTCTACGCTGTAGAAATATGGGGGCATGGGAACCTAAGCAAGCTAACGGGTTCAGAAAATAGGTTCCTACGTAAACTCACAATGCTTCCTCAGAGCACTCCGATGGGTCCAGTCCTTCAGGACCCAGGTCTGAGGCCAATCGAGATCATTGCGAACCTTCGCCCAGTGCTATATTGGAGGCGCTTATGGGTAACGCCGGAACTAAGTACATTTGCTTAGGGACTCCTGGATATAATCAAAATCGATGTTTTCCATCAGATTAAATGACTCTCTGGAATTGGAGCGATTCTCAGAGACCTGGGTCTGGGGGAGGCATGGGAGGACCCTGCAAATGCTATGTTCCCCCCAAAAAGGCAATAAAGAGTCTGTACTGGGGAATGATATCCTCCAGAATATTTAGGTCCACTTCACTACTGTCACTAACTGGGACTTTTATGGAGTTCAAGGATGAGACTCTATTTGAGCCATTCTGGGACGACACGACAAAGCCACTGGATAGGAAGCTTTACTTCCAACTGAGACTAGGCAGTATCCCTGTCAGGGCATTTACATCCAGGTGGTCTAGTGGTGGAAATGCTTCGTGTCCGTGTTGCCCGGATCCCAAAGAAACAGTAAGTCATCTACTCTTTGGGTGCCCCGCATACACTGCCCCGCATACTCTGCCCAGCGCAGAGTCTGGTTACGACCTATGGCTAAATCGTTGGGCACACGAAGTGGAATAGTGGCAGTGAGACTTATTTGTACAAATCCAAGCCCCTTGATATATATAGCTGTGGCGAAGTTCTTAGGATGGTCATGGGTCATTAGAAGCAAACGTGTAAAGGGTTAGGTCATTGAATGATCAAGTTCATTTGTTTTTGATCATTTGGTTTATGTAAATATGATGAAATCCTCTGTATTATGATGAATTTTATATTTTTTATGTACTAGTGTGATTTTATTCCTATTTAAATGAAATATTTTTTAACTGTTATGCTTTTATGACAATAGTCGAATAAAGCTTGTTTGACTTGACTTGACTTGTATTTGTTCTCTTTGTGCAGAGAAGCCCTGTGCCCGGCCAAAACCAGATCTGTCCTCTCTAGTGCAGCTTCCTGGCATGAGATTGAGACAGCATTGTGGAAAGCAGACCAGGCCCATTCAGGTGAAGGGAAATCTCCTCCCCCTATTCTAAATACAGCCCAGGTCCGTTCAGCCCAGCCCTGACTTATCAGGCTCTCTAGAGCCACAGCTCCTCCCCAGCCCCTGACAGTCCAAACCCAGTCAATTCACATCCTACCTGAGGTACACTGGATGGCTAAACAAGAAAATACCTACTTCCCAAAAGTGGTATTTTCAAACACAGAATGCAAAAATCACCCTCACTAAAAGATGCATTTTAACATTCAGAGTTCAGGCATACTAAACTTTATTTTCCTACCTTGTTCCCAGGGGCAGTTATGTTTATAAGATGTTATAAACAAACTCCCCATTCAGTCCTATGGGAACAGATAGCCTTGCAATAGTGAAAAACAAAATTGGCAGTATTTCACTATCAGGACATATTACACACACCAGCACATGTCCTACCTTTCACATTCACTGCACCCTGCCAAGGGGGGTACCTTGGGCCTACCATATGAGTGTCCTATGTGTAAGAAAAAGGATGGGTAGGGACTGGGAAGTGGGTGTTCTTGCCAAGTCGACATGGCAGTTAACAAACTGCACACAGGCACCGTGGTGGCAGGCCTGAGAAATCTTTTCAAGGTTACTCATGTGGGTGGCACAGTCAGTGCTGCAGGCCCACTTGTAGCATTTGATTTACCAGCCCTGGCACACTTAGTGCACTTTACTAGGGACCTACTGGTAAATAAAATATGCCATTCAGGGTGAACCAATCACTATACCAATTTACATAGCAATTGCACTTTGACAATGTTCAGTAGTGGCAAAGTGTCCAAAGCATCTACGAAAGCAAAAACGAAATCCAGCACAGCATCAAAAACACAGGAGGTAGAGGCAAAAAGTCAAGGAAAACCACGGCAAGGATGCCAGGTCTAACACATGTCCCCTCCAGCTGAAAAGTGGGGAGAACTACCCACTCTCTTGGGAGTTCTCATCACTAAGGCGGAAGAATCTGGACAGACTAAATGAACATCAAGAGATGTCCCCAACGGTAAGCAAAAAAAAGGCAGTAGCTCCAAAATATTGAAAATTCACCCACAGATCAGCTCAAATGCTTTTTATTTATTCATCGTCATTAAATATTTTTATAATTTTCTTTACAAAGTAGCCAGACAGAAAAGTAGAAAAATTAATCCATGAAGGTACAAAAAGTGTCACTTAAAACAAATTCATATAAACTATACACAAATATTCATAAAACACGAAATCAGCCCATAATTAACAATGTACAAAATTGAAGGTACACACTATATGTCCAGCAACCAAGAGACAAATACAGCAAACACATACGATGAAAATAAATCTCAAACAATTTAAAAAAAAGAGAAACATCAGACATTACAAAAAACAAAATCTACAGTTCACAATATACCATACACAACACACACAAAGAAAAGCGCCGGCGCGCGTTTCGGAAAGTACCAAAAAATGTTACCAAAATTCCTTCATCAGGGCGCACATTTCATGCTTTAATTAGTATTCGTGACCCAGGAGTGGTCATCATTATATAGAGGCGTAATACAGTGTGAACAGCAGGGCTGAGGAGACTGTCTTGACAATCTTAAGGTCCAGGCTTTTCTCTGAACCCGGAGTCTGGTCTGAATTAAATAGAACTCCAGAAAAAATGAAATTAGGCAGCTATGCTAAAAATCCAATAGCAGATACAGGAGAGGTGTACTCCTGAGGGCAAATGAGGGTAGAATCACGCCACAGGGAAAGAGTAAATCCTGCCACATCAATGATGGCAAGCCACAAGAAGCCAAAATTAGGAGGCTACACATTTCTGTTTTTTAAATGGAGAAATACATGGGTATATTCTTAAATGAAGTGCCTGGAAGACCAATGCAGGGAAGCCCTGGATGTAGGCGAAAATGCCCCCGAATTAAGTGTGGCCAGAAGTAAATACGATGGAAGCCTGGCTCTAAAGTCCCGAAATGACAGACCATCAGTAGCACCGAAGAAGGGAACAATGCAGGGCGTAAATGCCCCCGAATTACGTGAGGCCAGAGGTAAATACAACGGAAGCCTTGCTATAACGTCCCGAAATGACCGACCATCGGTGGCGCCGTAGAAGAGGCCGGACCATCACCATTGGAGTGTTCTGTACCAGGGCGGTGCTCCACCATAACGTCCATTCCCTGTAGGGAGATGGACTACCTCAACAGTTTTGGATTCTCACCCCTCACCTGCATCAACTATCTGATGGGCCTGTGGGCTGTCTGAACCCGGAAGTGAGTCCCAAACAAGCAGGGTCTTAGCGTCTTCAGCACCCAGACCACAGCAAAAGCTTCCCTCTCAATTGCACTCCACGTCTGTTCCCTGGGTAGTAGCCTCCTACTGATGAAAGCTAGAGGTTGGTCCATATCCTCGTCATTCAATTGTGAGAATACTGCTTTCACACCACGCTCCGAAGCATGTCTGCACAACAAATTCTTTGGAGAAGTCAGGTGCCTTACGCACAGGCGCCGTGCACATGACAGATTTCAGGGCATCAAAAGACGTCTGGCAGGCATCAGTCCAGATAACTTTCCTGGGCTGCTTCCTTGAAGTCAGCTCTGTCAAGGGGGCAACAATGGTGCCATACCCCTTGCCATACACCTTGACAACCCGTCTGTAGTACCTGGTGAGACCTAGGAAGGCTCTCACCTCTGTCTGGGTCTTGGGGGGCTCCCAAGCCAGAATGGTAACAAGCTACGCTTGTAGGGGCGCCACGTGACCGCTCCCTACCGGGTGTCCCAAGTACACCACAGATGTGTGCCCTATCTCACATTTACTAGCCCTCATAGTGGGGCCTTCCCCTTTTGCAGAGCCTTCAACACTTCGCAGAGGTGTTGCAAATGTTCCTCCCAATTGGAGCTGAACACAGCAATGTCATCCAGGTAGGCAGTGTTGAATTCCTTGAACCCGGACAGTACCAGGTTGACCAGTCTCTGGAAGGTGGCAGGAGCGTTCTTCAACACAAAGGGCATAACCCAGAACTGGTAGTGCCCCTCTGGTGTTGAAAGTGCTGACCTCTCTTTTGCCCCATCGGTTAGGGCAATCTGCCAGTATCCAGACGTTAAATAAAATGTACTGAGGTACCGGGCAGCTCCCAACCGATCAACAAGCTCATCAGCTCTAGGGATGGGTACACACAGGTACAAACCCGAGCTACGTGTTTGTACCTGTGTGAGCCACGCTTCCCCTGAAGCGTGGCTGGGTGACTCGTAGTGTCGTTGGCCTCCTGGCTCGGCTCTCCATCCTTTCCTTCCTTCTCGCTAGTCATCACTGTACTGTCTCCGCTCTCTCACACTTCTCCTCCGGTTGTAGAACACACCGGACTCCGTACATTTCCTGCTTTTGAGCGTCCTGCATCCTCCTCGTCATCTGAGGGGGTGGGGTTTGGTGAAAACTTGGCCCAGTTAAAGAAACAAGGTCCTCTGTCGTCTTCTTGTATATACAGTTGTGCCTCTGCGTCTTTCCAGGTTTCAGACTGCTGCAGAGAGAGAGAGGAGAGGGGGTCGTTCATACACTCCAGTGGAGTAGGCACGTTTGTACAGGTTCTGGTTCGCCTCCCCTCGTCACAGCTACCCTGTAAAATTTCTGCTTAACAGGTAGACTGTGTCCAGTGTCCACATCATGGACACACCAATTGGTGAGTCCTGTTGTCAGGGAGAACAGGGAGGCGAACTGTCTCAGCACATGGCGACAGTCCCTCTGCTGCTCTGGGATCAGGGTAGGAGAGAGGTTTACCCCCTCCACTGACCCATCATGTTCCTTTGCTGACAGGAGGTCAAGAAGAAGCTCACTCTCCTCCTCCATTCCATCATCTGTTGCAAGGAGCATAGTTACTTCAGACCTCTCACAGTGCGGCTTGAGGCGGTTTACATGCAGGACCCTCAAAGAGTTCCTAGGAGTCTGCAAGTCAACCAAATAGGTCACCTCACTCTTGCGCTCCACCACGTCATATGGACCTGACAACTTATCTTGAAGCGCACAAAGCTCCACTGGTGCCATCACCCACACTTTCTGGCCAGGCTGAAGTTCGACCAGAGTGGCATTCTGGTCACACCATCTTTTTATTTCTTCCTGGCTAGCTTCCAGGTTTGCCTGAGCGATTTTCCTGAAGCGTTAGCCCTGGTTTCTGAAGGCCAACACATAGCTGAACACATCTTGTGGGGTCTTACCAGGAGTTCTCACCCAGCCCTCCTTTACCAGACTCAGAGGTCCTCTCACAGGGTGCCCATACAGCAGTTCGAAGGGACTGAACCCTAAGGACTTCTGCGGTACCTCCCTGTATGCAAACAAGAGGCATGGCAAAAATACGTCCCACTTCCATCTCATGGGTTCTGGAAGACCCTTTATCATGCCCTACAGGGTTCGGTTGAATCTCTCAACCAACCCATGTCTTTGAGGATGGTAAGAAGTGGTGAACTTGTAGGTCACACCAGACTCCTCCCACAAAGATGTCATGTACTTCGAAATGAAGTTTGCCCACGGTCAGAGACCTCCTCTCTGGGGAACCCCACAGGGTAAAAGATCCCCATCAATGCACGGCCCACCACGGGGCTGTGATCGTCCGGAGAGGGACAGCTTCTGCGTACCTGGTGGCATGGTACACCAATGTGGAAAATTAGTACGGTTTGGTAAACATTATCTGCGCCATCTTGCCTTTTCCCCTGATGCCACACATTTTGTCGTGCGCACCCGCCATTTTAGGTGCCTCGATCAGAACCACCCTCTGCACGCCACTGACCCCCAGCATAGCCCTTCGCCCTCACAAAGCCCGCATGCTGACAACCCCCCGCTCGCACATGCCTTGGGTCATAAACCCCTCTTCAGCGCAGCTCTGCCTCAGAACCCCATCCTGTTCCCAGCGCGACACCTCCCTTCATTCCTTTCATGGTCCCAGGCCCTTTGATACAAACCCCCTTTTCCTGTGTGCCCGTTTGTCTTCCTCGTTCCCAGGCCGCCACCTAGCTCTGCGGATACTGTTTATTGCCCCCCCCGTACAGTAGGAAGCTTCCCTCATTAAAGGACCCTCGAGTTGATCAAAGCCCCCACCCTATGAGATCCGATCAAACCTCCCACATTCCGTGAATCAGCGAAATGTCCAGCTGCGCGATAATCATCACCTGTTGTGACCGGGGTGGGGACTTCAACTGTAAATGTGTGTGGGAACGGGCCTGAAGGGGAGATTCAGAGGATGTCCTTTCATACTTCAAAGCATTACAAGAATATGTTACCTACAATAAAGATCATGAAACTGTGTATAAGAGGCCAGGCCTCAGAGATGCGGTTAGAGCACCTCGTGACGATACCTGCTGTCCGAACTGATGTGTTCTCCTCCGGAGAGAATAAACCTTGTTTCCTGCCTTCCAGTCTCCAGCGCCTGCCTCTTCATTGATTAATATTTTTTGGGTTAAAGAGGCGATACCGCCGGGCAAATATTGGTTGTCCCTGACCTGGTTTTTACAATTGGCGTCCCAAGCGTGGGGCCCATCAGCGACACGTGGATCCAGTGGGAGAGGTCCTGACGACAGAGTGAACGACTGCAACGATCGGGAGAGCTCTTGCCCAATAGACCCTCGTCTGGCAGCCGATCATCCGAACTTCACTAGTTCCGAACAGACCTCTCTCGAGTGATCTACGGTCCTGACTGGGAACCATCAGGAGTGCCGCGAGGAATACGAGGAAAAGAGGACGATCGGGCGTTGGATTCGGAAGATAGGAAACTGTCCATACGGTCCGGGTAAGGTCGTGTAAACACGACGAATTGCGAAATGGTTGTTTAATTGTTCAGAAAATACTAGTATTACTCTTTGTTGACCTATTTGGAGATTCACTGCCTGCAAGCGGAGAAACAGTAGGCTCTTTCTCTTTGCAAACAGTGAAGGATAGGTAACGCAGCCAGCGTGCCTATCTTTCTCCCCCACTGATATTGATTATTTGTTCACGAATTGTTTTCGGGAGATTTCCCTCTCCCACACTGATTAATTGTTTTTAACCCCGAACTACTGTTCGCGGATTGTTTTCTGGAGATTCTCTGTCTGCAAACAGGAAAGAACAGGTTCCCCTTTGCAGATAGTGAAAGGGTAGAGGACGCAGACCTTTTGCGGGCCTACTTATTCTCCCCACTGGTTGTTCATTGATTATTTATTATTGGTTCATGAGGTATTCACTGCCTGCAAACAACGTAGAATAGAAATATTCTGTCTAGTCTTTGCACGCAGTGATAAGATAGGCAGTGCTGACTTTTTGTCCTCGTTGCGAGCCGTCATGTCTGTCTTCTCCCCACTGGTTGGTAATTGGTTCAGCCCGGACCGTTTATTAGAGGTGGACCATCTAGCTCCGCTGGAAGGCACCCCTAATAAAGACATGTTCATAAACTATGGATTAGTTACCATAGCCTATAGTAAGCTGTGGCACAGGTATACCAAAGAAAATCAAGAGAAACAGTGGCCACTGATAGGATCCTTCGATCTTGATAAAATAGAAACGTTAGAAATAGCCCTTCGTAATAATAAGACAACGCCTATTATGCTCGACAGTCTCGGTATGTGGCGCAAAGAAGCAATGCAACGAAAGAAAAGAGACGAGGACAGAGTAGGTAAAGGAATATATCGGCAGGACAACCCCAGGACACAACGACCCGAAAGTAATCCCCCGACACTACGCACAGGACGACCAGACTTAGGGCAAAACCAATGTGCTTTTTGTAAATATGCCGGGCACTGGAAAGCCCAATGCCCGACTCTACTGAACGAGGGTAAGAACAGAGGGCCGACAGGAATAACAGGCCGGCAGAAAGGGAAAAGGCGCGAGACAAAGATGAATCAGACTGACATGGACAGGCCGGATAGAACCACCACGTTTGATTATGCCCGATGGCACAGATTTCGCCAGACCAATTTTAGCGACATGTTTGAGTCCTCATAGATCAAACAACGCTAAGACGGGAAACCCAGTCTAGCTCTAAATTACCCGGTGACGAACCCTGTACTACCGCTACTGTTCCCTAACAAAAAAAAAGAGAAAAGCCACCCTTTTCAGATAACTTACAGAAACAATACACAGAGTAGTTTTGGACAGATTAGTATACATTCCATTGATGAACTCAAACTTTGAGTGCAATGGGACTGATTACTCTCTGCTGCCCCCCCACTCTGTAAAAAGAAAGGAGCAATTACAGGCCTGCATAGACAACCCCCCATTACCCAGACATGCCTGTCCAAACAAAATACCTACCCCCACTCCGGAAGTTCCCGAAATGCCGCAGGTCACCGGTCACGCCCATCCGGAAGGTGAACCACACAGCACGAGTGGGGCGGGGCTTGCTGACAACCATCGATTGAATCGCCAGTGGGATGTCCAGAAGGCACCACGGGCCCGGCATGAAATGGCTGTCCCATCCTCTTCTTCGCGGAGTGGGCTGGGAGGGAGAGGCGACGCGAACGGGCCTCTCCCACCTCCCCGGATAGGAGGTTTCCCAGCCCCCGGCCCGGCGCCGAAATCCTCCAGCCAGGCAGGCGCCCATACTTGCGCAGCATCGAACATACGCCGCAGGTGGCCATACTTCCGCAGCACAGGACATGCACTGCAGGCGGCCATACTTCCGCAGCACGGGACATGGGACTTGTGGAGCACGGGATGTAGAGTGGCCATCATGCATGCCCATGAAAGAGGGCAGCGTGGAGTGCACCGTGAGAGGGAGACGGCACGAACGAGTCTCCCTCGCCCCCCCAGGTGGGGGCGCCACGGCTGCACCCTAGCCGAATGTCCTGCTCCTACGGCACGGTGTTCCGTTTTTCTTCACCCCAAAAGGTCTCTTCCACTCTCGCAGACTTGACGAAGGGCGGCTGCTGCAGGGCCTCAAAATGGCGTCTGGGCCCCCTGAAAGGCGGGTCTAGGCCGCTAGAGTAACTTTGACCAGCAATGTAACTCGGACGCTTGCCCACCGGGGCACGAGCCCCCACCTCCGACAGCATCTCCACAGCCTTGAAGATTCTAAAAAGGTCCCAGGAGCCCTCGGCCCCAACAGGCTTCCGGTGAGGAACAACTGCCTTGATCGCTAACGAAATAAGCATGACATAGCCACTCCTTCTGTTAGCACAAGTCTTTTTGGAACTGCCGAAAGGGACTCTGGTCCAACCGCCGGTTGTGGAAAACATTTTTTTTCTGATGCTACTTCCGGACTAACCCGGCCTCGCCCAAAATGGCGCCGGTATCAATGAGAACTTACGAACACCTCGTGGTGTTTTTAGCTAAAAAGACTCGATGTTCTGAGATATGTATATATGTGATCCTTTGTACACTTGACGAAAACGAGGGAGGGTTCACTCGACGAACATGTAAAAGGACCCCGTGAAAAATGTTGTTTTCAATGTACGATTTATTATGATATTATTGTAGCCGATACATCACCTCGCTGGTGACACACGCCCACGGTATGCATATAGGAAATTTTATTACGACTAGTCCAACTGTGCTCCCAATTATGAAATGAATGCCCCTTGATCCCTCAACCATTGATAGACGTTTTTAGTTCCCTGCAAATGAATGAATAAACCGTTTTACATGTTTTTAATGCTACAAAATAGCCCCCCCCCCCTACTGTACGCACTTTAGCCATTGCCGTGTCCGGCCAAATACGATTGCACTGTCATATCTACATGCTGAACGATTGTGCAAATAAAGGTTTTCCAAACTTTGAACGGGTATTGCATGCTTTTTTTAAAAATGTGGGATCAGCGGGAGAGTTTTTTTCTGTGCACCCTGCTTTGCTCTCTCTTTAAGGTTATTAGAAGATGGTTGCCCAGCCCCGGATGGAGGATCGAATCTAAGACACGATACTCTGCCTCCAAGTATGCGACTGGCTCAGGAACTAACGCATGGAGAAGGACCCCGACTTCCGAGGATGGGTAAAGTGAAGCGGTGTAAATGATAGAATGTTATAAAGGTACGGCACTCAAAGGTACTAGGGAACAGAGTTGACCGAAGAACTGATAAGCCTTAGAATATCACAGCGTTGAAAAAGATTTAAGGACCCCGATAGCTAGATACATCTACCAACTAGATACCTCACTAAGTGCCTCTGATTCTTTTTACGATTCCCTACACACGACCTATAAGGACACACTGCCCCCCCTCCTGGTTCCAGAAATCAAGACCCCAGGGATTCTATCCCGAGGAGATAAGACGAGTATGAGGTAAGTAAAGGACTTTCGTACCCATGCATCTGATATGCTCGAATGTTGTCCCCCCTCCCTTCCCCTCTCTTTCTCCCTCTGAAGGTTACATTGGAATCGCGACCGAGGTATGGTGAAGATCCGAAGCCTCGCCATGTCTGATACACGAAGCGGACTAACGCTGCAAGGTGGCACCTAAGCACACCCGCAAACTGCTCTTGTAACGAAAGAGCCAATAAGTTGTATGATATGATGAAACGCGATCGCCCTTAATCCGTGTTGCATGAATGGGCACATGCCACGTATGTCTGAAAAATGAGAGAATGTTTTTGTGTGACTGAAGCGTTGACTTAACTGGTCAAAGGACCGAGAGTGCGAGAAGTGTGACACAATGGGGCCTTTTACTCAATGCATGTCCCCTGTACCCGGCCTAATGCTCGTCCGTCCCAAACTGCATGCTTTCGAAATTCTAACACAGACCCGTGATGTCTCATGTTGTGTAATGCGCTGAATAGCCTATCTTAAATACACGACCACTCCCCATGTCGCTCGTGTACTATTTAGCCTATTGTTGCACATTTCTCTCTCTCTCTCTCTCTCTCTCTCTCTCTCTCTCTCTCTCTCTCTCTCTCTCTCTCACTCTTCCGAACGACTAGCACCTAAATTGGCAAACCGCCACCCCTAGTGCACCACCCAATTGGCTCCAAATACCGCAAGTATTTGCACAAATTTGTCTTAGATAAAATCACTTTGGTGCCATGTTACTGCCTCTCCTTTCTACTAAATATTGATGAAAACCTAAAATTGGCCGAAAAGGAAAGGACAGGTAAGACGACTGAGGTTCTCTAATCTGGCCCATATTAAGGGAACTACATGTCAGTGGCTTTTATGATAAAAAAAATTGCCTCAGGTAACACGACTCCCCGTCCCGAAGTGTCTCAATACCCAAACAGTAAAAGTGATCGAAACATCCCCATCTTCCCCGAACGCCCCAGCTTTGTATCAGCTGCCCCGGACGAGAGTTTTAAAAATGCCCCACACCCTCGGTTGTAAGAGATGGGTCGACTTACGACTAACACAGGCCAGCTGTTGTTCCTAGAAATGATTTGTTGATAAGCAAGCTACAGAGTTTAGAATTCGAGAAATGTCACCGAACGCTTACCAACTGAACTGTGGCCTTCTGCTAAATAACGCCCCTATGACACAAAGCAAGACGATAGTCCCTCACCACAGTTTGCTATGTCCCTAGTTGTTTTCCATAAGACCCCGATTTTTAATGAAGTAGTCAGGTTATAAGAGGCTATGTAGGAACTAGAATGAAGTTTGCAAAGTTAAGATTAGACCGAAATGAAGAAATTGTTGCAATGAACCCTGTTGAAAGTAAAATGTTTAGCTGAAAAGTAGGATGCATTGATAGAATGGAAATTTGTTTAGCCTATGTTCGTCCCTCAGAAAGATACCTATCAGACCATGGTGATAGCACGTTGCACTTTTTCGTAAAATATAAAGCCCTGGAGAACGGCATAGCTTTGTAAGGCTCGTACTAGGAAGGTGGGTCTCTGTCAGAAGAACTGACGTAACTGTGATAAACAAAATGCAATGAAAAGGTACCAGATCTCGTACCACGACAATGAATGTAACACCAACAAACACCAAAGAAATAGTTACGAAGGAAAGTTATAGGAAATCCAACAAGCCCATCATCAATTATTTATATGTTGGTCGTGAACCCCAATGTAACGGATGTTTCTCATTTGCTTGGAGCTGGGAGAGAAATAGACTTATGTGATTACCTTCCTCTGCCAATTCTCTAAAGACTGTCTTTCCAAACTCATTTAAGGGTACCGCTGTCGGAGGAGAAAGAGACCGGATGTGGGAGCACGCGGCCTGACTACAGACCGTGGAACATCTGCGACATTGGCCAAGGCGAGACCGCGACAGTAAGGAGTTGCAGGACGAGGCACTGTTTCCGACAAAATGAGAGGAAAGGGCTGACCTGATGCCCCTGCTCGATGTTCAACGTGTGCCGAAAAGTCCCCGCTCTCTGAACTCGGTCATGAGCCCGCCTACCTCTTATTTTCCGTCCCCCTGGTCTGTTCCCGATCTGGCCCTGCTCCATCCCCCTTTTTCTCCGACCTACCCTAAGGACTACTCACACACACTTCTTCCACCTGAACTTTTTGACAATCGACTCAAAAGGACACAGGGCGAAAAGGACCTTTTTGACCAGAAAAGCGAGGAAAAAGGTCATGCCCTGCAACGCGGGACCTAGAATAGAGCTGGACCCATAGCTCCACCGCCGGTGCTCCACAGTGCCAACAGAAGACGACAAAGAATGCTGAGAACTCACTAACTTCGAACAATGACACCCTTGATTACCGTTTTTTACTATGTCTCATTTCTCTCCCAGCCACCATTGTATTGATTATACTCCAACCGAATGCGAAAAGAATTTACATATGTAATAACCTATCAGTTCATATTCCGAATGATTATAAGCTTCTATGAAATGTACTCAATGCTCTCACTACAGAATCGTTTTTGTCCGATATTACATTACTATGACTTTCCTGCAAACGAGTTTATCGATAGACCCGCCTCCTAAAACGAAAATTTTAAATGTAATGTTTATAGCTCCTTCACCTGGGTTCCTACTTCTTTACTTATGACCACCTCAGTAGACATGGATAGGAAATAGGCCAGCAAGATGTCTTGGATATGTTAAAGGGAGGACTGTGGAAAATTAGTACGGTTTGGTAAACATTATCTGCGCCATCTTGCCTTTTCCCCTGATGCCACACTTTTTGTCGTGCGCACCCGCCATTTTAGGTGCCTCGATCAGAACCACCCTCTGCACGCCACTGACCCCCAGCATAGCCCTTCGCCCTCACAAAGCCCGCACGCTGACAACCCCCCGCTCGCACATGCCTTGGGTCATAAACCCCTCTTCAGCGCAGCTCTGCCTCAGAACCCCATCCTGTTCCCAGCGCGACACCTCCCTTCATTCCTTTCATGGTCCCAGGCCCTTTGATACAAACCCCCTTTTCCTGTGTGCCGGTTTGTCTTCCTCGTTCCCAGGCCGCCACCTAGCTCTGCGGATACTGTTTATTGCCCCCCCCCGTACAGTAGGAAGCTTCCCTCATCAAAGGACCCTCGAGTTGATCAAAGCCCCCACCCTATGAGATCCGATCAAACCTCCCACATTCCGTGAATCAGCGGAATGTCCAGCTGCGCGATAATCATCACCTGTTGTGACCGGGGTGGGGACTTCAACTGTAAATGTGTGTGGGAACGGGCCTGAAGGGGAGATTCAGAGGATGTCCTTTCATACTTCAAAGCATTACAAGAATATGTTACCTACAATAAAGATCATGAAACTGTGTATAAGAGGCCAGGCCTCAGAGATGCGGTTAGAGCACCTCGTGACGATACCTGCTGTCCGAACTGATGTGTTCTCCTCCGGAGAGAATAAACCTTGTTTCCTGCCTTCCAGTCTCCAGCGCCTGCCTCTTCATTGATTAATATTTTTTGGGTTAAAGAGGCGATACCGCCGGGCAAATATTGGTTGTCCCTGACCTGGTTTTTACACCAAGACCAAGATAAACTTGATGCATAAGGCTGTCTTGGGTTCCAGTGGCCCCACAATGTCAGTGCCCACCCGCTCAAAGAGGTGCTCACCAATGGAAAGAGTTGGAGGGGAGCCTTATACTTCCCTCCACTCTTGCCACTTGCCTGGCAAGTTGGGCAAGATCTACTGTGTGTACCAATGTGTCTTCTCATTTTGGGCCTGTAAAAGTGGGTGACAAGCCTCTGAAAGGCCTTGTCGCACCCCTAATGTCCTGCTAGAGTCATATCATGAGCCATACCCAGTAGGAAGCTCCTGAAGTGCTAGGGTACCACCAGCACACGGGCTGCACCGGGCTCAGCGACCTTAGGCTCACTATACAACAATCCATCTTCCCAGTAAATCAGATGTGAAAGAGACATCGTCTCTGTAACCATGACCGGAAATTAGAATTTCCGGTCACGTGACTGACATCTGTGGAGCGAGCAGAGCGGAGCTTCTAAGTGCAAGCTGGTTGGCCAGCGACCGAACAACTGAGCGGCAGAGCGGCCAAACAACAGAGTTGACTGGCAAGAAGGAAGAAGGGAGAACGCAGCGGGGGAGACACACAGAGATACGGAGACTGGAGAAACGGTGAGGCCGTTGGAAGCATGCTTGGGCTTGGTCCCGAGCACCGCGGGAGCAGCTGACCGCCTCCCCCAGCCTCCCTTCCTACGCTGTCCGGCTCCACCACGCAGAAAATCACCCAAGTGGTCAAGGTCTGCAGCGCAAGGGCCACCTCTGCGGACCGTTAAAAGGACAAGCACGACTGCCCCTTAGCAGGCGGCCGCATCAAGTGAGTGTCCCTGGCGATTTGCGGAGGCGGCCTGTTAGATCAGGTGCAGCCTGCAGTCTGCAATAGCCTTGTGAGTCATATCCAGCACCCGCTTCAGCCGCCCAAAGCCTTGTTGCCTACAGCCCCGCGACAAACACCGCTGCAATTTTCTTAAACTGACTTCAATCACCTTATCCCCTCCTTTTTTGCTACTCTTACTTCGGGCTGCAGCAGCGGAGCAGCCCATCTGTCTTTTCCTGTTTTGTCGCTGCTACATCTATGTTCATCTCGTGCTAATCTACAGTTAGTGTGCTAACACCAGAGCACCTAATTCTATCGGAGCACACGCACGCAAGGGAAACAACCAAACAAAAAAGCGGGAGCAAGCAACCAGGTGACACCCAGTAGTCTTTCGTTTTTTTTATTTTTATAAACCTCTTGCTGATCCAGCAGCTCAGTTTACTCACATTTATTCATCAAACTTAGTCACCTAGGCGGGATAACCAAACCTGCAAACACCCACTGCAATAATACCAGTTACTAGTGTTCTGTTAATTCTTGTAAGTTCAACTAGTGTTGAGACCCTCTTTATAGTAACTTTCAGGAAGCTGGCTGCTCCCCCCCCTTCAGCAAGAGCTCCTTAAGCATGAGATCAGGGCAGGTGAGGAAAGCACCAATAAAGTCCACAAAAAAAAAATGCAAAAGTGAAGGCCTCCTCCAATAGTTTGGAAGTATTGACTAAATCTCTCAAGCAATCCCAATCACCTGCAAATCTACACACAGACTTTGATCCTGACTCAGGATACAAATTCAAACTTTGGCAGCCCTCAGTGCAAGAACAATTTGCTAAAACTCACTCGTCAAATTCCGCTGCAGGGGGGATGGCTACAGCGCAGGAACATCAGAAAAATGAGGCACCAAACTTGGGTTCAATAGTTCCTCCAACTTGAACGATAAAACAACTTCACTAAGGGATTATTTTAGGAACCTAGCACCATCGGCAGCCTCGAAGAAAAACCTTAGTCCAGCGGAATCGTCTCAGGCTTCCCCCTCTACGAAAGCAGTTGCAACTCCGAATCAAATTTTGATCCAGCCCATGATCCACTCTGCTGCCAATCAAGGAGATAGTTCTTTGCTACTATGTTCTACAGTAACGACGGAACCACGCAACACGGATCCTGCAGATGCCTCAGAAGGCAGCCGATTGTTTCAAACTTCAGGACTGCCCTTGGACCAACAGTCAGTTCAGACAGAACAGGTCCCTTCCCAAGTCCCCATTCCCAAGATGCCAGTTTGCCAACTGCCCAGCCCGTTCAGAACTCAAGTCAATTTTCCCCATTAGCATAAAAATGTTCAATTGCAACCGTACTTGATAGTCAAAAAAAGAGCGCTAGTGTTCTGATCCCCCAAGTTGTATCTCAATTTCGTCTCAATTTAATAATTTCAACTCTGAAACTTTATCAGAAAAGGCTGACCAAGGTGAGCAAACTGGTAATTCAGAAGGGCTGGGAGAGAACATTATTCTTACCCCCCTAGATCTCTCGTTTTTTTCAAATGAACCTCAAAAATTTGTTGTCCAGGAAATGCTATCATCAATTGACCCTAACAATCTCTGGTTCCAGTTATTGCAAACTCTCCAAATCTCTGCAGCTGCCTTAACTTATCACTCAGACAAGATGGACCTGCAGGTGCACCTTTTGAACACAATAGCGGTGTACACTGCTGGAATAGACCAAAAACTTGAGGCACTCAATTCGCTCATTACTAAATCCAATATCAAGCCCAATTGGTCCAATCGGTATTTTGCTGCTCCCCCATTATCGATTCTTTATCATCCCTACCACAATTTCTTTCCTCAGTGTTAACAGAAATCAAGAAGCTACCGTTGGCAGGGTCACCTGACTCCTTGCCTCTAGCTTCCAACCCAGCCAAATGACCCACTGCTATGAAAGACCCATCTACTTCCTCACATTTTTGGAGTATAAAGACTGTAAAGTAACTTCCACCAAATCAGTTCAACAACACAACACATACAGGTTGTCAAAACGGGAAAAAAAGACTACGGAAGAGTCGGAACAAACATACAATTGAAACCATATCCTAAATGCTAGCAGCCTTGCCACCATCAACTTAGACCAAGCACAAGAGCAGTTGCCCACTTCAGGAACAAATCTGAACTCAAATTAAACAGCACAAGTCCCGACCCTCCATAGCGATCCTCTACAATTAAATACCCAACTAGAGGGGCCTTTCCAAGATTGAAGGTCTCTCCTACAGTATTCAACGCAAGTAATACCTGGATCTAGTCAATCCTCAACAGCCGCGCCTGCACCAGTCACAGAGCAAATGGGAACTGAAAACCCCTTGACCCTGCCCTTAGACACCTGCCCTAACTGTCCATCAACAGAGGAGGGTAATCACTGTGCTTTCCAATGCACAGTCAAAGAGCCTGTTTACCAGAATCTTTCAAACGTGTCAAGTAATCAACTGCTGGCGTCCACAAGCAAAAGACCCCTCGCTTTACCATCAACTATTAATTATTGTGAGCCGTCTCTTTTATCGGCAGTTACATGTACAACCAAGCAGGTTTTTATCAGAAATTCAATGAAAATAAAGTCTTTAATCACTGATGAAGTTCCCACGCAACCTACCACAAACTCAGGTACCACACTACTTCTAACTCCAGAGTATGTCTCAAGAGGCCCTCATGACGTTTAAATCGTAGGAACATATTAAGACTTTTAAAATCATTTCCTGATTTGAGCACCTTGCATTCCAATGACATAACGGCTATTCAATGTATTCCATTATTAGGAACCAAAGTGGGCACAACAACTCAATTAACGCTCACGTCTTCAGCAATTCGAAAACTGATCCAGTCAAAAACTCATCAATTTAAAAACTGGGGCATAAAAATCTCAACGTTTAGCCCCCGTTATCCATCAATTTTGGAAAATAATCAGGCCCACGCTCTTAGTGCTAGTTCGGTTCCCTTTTCAGTATTAAAGTCAGCAAGAAGTTGCTCGCCAACAGCAACCCCGGAGCACATAACAAATCAGCAAAACCCCGAAAAGGCAGACTGGTCATTGCTCTCAGGGGCCCTAGTAAGAAGCCGGAAAGATTGAAACACTTCCAACTCTGGTCTATCAATATGTTCCTGGAACATTAACAGTCTTGGACATAAAATTCAATCAGCAGCCACCCGTGGCTTTTGAAAGGAGCATGATATTATTCTACGGCAGTAAACCTGGGCAGTAGACAATGTTCCTATTGAAGGCTACATTGAATGTGCGTCTTTTGCAAAAAGACAGTTCAAGTTTGGCAGGCCGAGTGGTGGCCTGGCGATTTATGTGTCAACTAAACTATCCCAGCGTATTAAGCAGCTAACATTTGAGGAAGACTGGCTCTCTGGAATAGTTTTGGGAAGTAAACAGATCGATAGCCAGCTGCTTCTTCTTAATGTTTATATATCCCTATGCACCATTGAGAAAACTAAACTGGATTATCTGACCAACACCGTTTGCAACCTGCTTAGTGAGTATGGTAGTATTCCAAGTATAATCATAGGAGAATTTAACAGCAACCTTTACTGCAGCCTCTTCGAGGATCCAGAGATTGCTCCCTTAATGGTTCCTCCACATCTTGCCACACAGTCAATTCCTGTAGGAAACAGACCATCAAAATTGGGGGAGTACGCAGTTACTCAGCTAAGCAGTGTAGGTTACACCGTACTGAACGGTCGATTCTCCTCCAGCTTGGACACGATCAGATGGCCGAACCTTCTCCTTTCTGGACTTTTCCCTACGAAGCACGGAAATTTTCCCTCTGATTGAGAGTTATGACATTGCACCACAAGGTGAGAGTGACCGTCGGCCTCAATTAATAACAATTCTCGTCAATACCCCGCATCACCAGGAGCTCTCCTATACCCATGCAGGTTGCCACACGGAGAACTTAAAACGAATGAAACGATCAGACGACGCGGCACCCCTCTTGATGGAAAAATTAAGATAATTATTAATCCAACTATCTGATTCTGATTCCTCTGCTATTAGCAGCTGGGCTAGTTTTATTAATCAACTACTAGAAGCAGTTCCACCTAAGAGGTGCACAGGGTAGTAAGTATTTCAACCTCATATTTCACCAGCAATAAAAAAATTAAAGTTATGCTGAAATCGAGCCCTTCGGCAATCAAGGAAGAGCCCAGATATTATAATTAAATTTAACAATTGCAAGCAAGCTCTAGCAGCTTTCAAGTCCGCAGTACACAGGGAAAAACAAGTGGCCTCGGATCAATTTGGGCTGAAGCTCCTCAATGAAAGTAAGACATTAAGTTCAAAGCAATTCTGGTCTCTTGTAAATAGGTGTCAGCGAGGCGGAAGTGGCTATGGCAGGCAAATATCAGTGCTGATGAATGGACCCACTTTTTATCACCTCATTTCAAGATTAACAACAACAAAGTCGATTGTCCCAAATTCCCCAGCATAGCCAACGCAAAGATACTATCCCCGGAGGCTACAGATTCAACACAGCCCGGCCTCAGCTTCTCATCCATTAGTACATTTGAAGAACACATACATGTGGCTTGTGGGAATAACATTGATTCATTTCCAGAGACAACAGTGACACCAGAAGAACTAAAATACAAGATTCTATGTTCAATAAAGAAAGCTAGAGCCGATGGTGCACCCGGGCAAACGGTCTTCCCCAGGCTATGTTTAAATCGGAAGCCGAATTCTGGTCAGTCCATCTGACTCCCCTGTTTTTTTATTGCAGGTTAAACAACATAGTTCCTGAGTCCTGGAGAGGTGCCATCATTCATCCCATTTATTAGAGCAGGAAGAGAAATGATCCCAGTAATTATCGAATGATATCACTCCTAGATTTTGAGTCCAATTACTATGCCAGCATTTTATTGGAAGATCTGTCGAAACAAAGCGCCTCCCTTTCAATCAGGCGGGTTTTGTGGCTAATTCTGGTACAACAATCAATCTACTAACCCTATCCATTTTGATAGAGAAAGCACCAGCTCAACAAACACAGCTACACTGTTGTTTTGTAGATTTAAAAGCGGCCTTCGACCGAGTGTCCCGGGGTTTACTGTGGCAAAAATTAAAGGCCTGGGGCATACCCCGGTCTTTGCTACTTGCAATAGTTCAACTCCATTCTGAAACATGGATAAGAATTAATCTTGGTGAAGGCTCTCATGGTTCTAGGAAGATCGAGACCAGAAGCGGGGTAAAACAAGGCTGTGTGCTGGCTCCACTCCTTTTTTAACTTGTTCATATCGGATCTCTCGCCAATTCTTGACAGTGTTAACTGCCATCCCCCCAACTAGATGGAGTATGTATCAGTAACCTCTTGTACGCCGATGATCTGGTGCTGCTTAGCCATACGAAAGTGGCCCTACAGAGGCTACTTGATGAACTGCTCCCTTATACTACAAGCAACTTCTTAGAGTTGAATCTATCAAAAACAATTTCCTTTGGGAAGCTACAGAAGATGCGTGGAGGGTGGCAGTTTAATAATGTAAAAATCGATTCAACACCTCATTACAAATATCTGGGAATATTTCTTGACATAGAAGCTCATTTGTCAAGCAGAAAGAAGTACTGAGGACCAAAGCCCTGGCATTAGAGGTCACTACTACGAAACTGTCTAAAAAGCTACTTGGTCTTAGTTTAATACCAATGATGAAAGTGATGAAGGCGAAGATAACCAACTCGTTGACGTACGGCCATGAGATCACGAAGTGTACCACAAATGCTCTTTTAAACAAACTAATATTTAAAATGTTTAAACGTTCGTTTCATCTGCCAAAGTAAGCATCGCCAGCAAAAGTTTGCTTCGAACTAGGTCTATCTGACCATCACGGCATAGAGACTGGGACATTTATAAAGTTTTGTAATAGACTGCATCACTCCCGGAGGGTTCTTTGGAGGCCAGACTCTGGCAAGAAATCCAGAAACGTCATGCCAGTCATAAATATTGGCTTCACCTGGATCATAGTTTACAACTACTTGGTGTCAAGGAATTCTGGGGAACAAACCCATCCCAGCTGACATTAAAAGCAGTTATTAAGAGCGTCAGGTTGTGGTCCTTTCTTTCGGATAGGGCAATATTGTCAAAAAGGACCACTAATGATCACTAATTTTAAACCAGGAGTTGTAACCCTTATTAATCAAGCACGTTCGCACTTTATTGGAAACAAAAGTTCCTGGCTCTAAGGATGGGTGAATGGCCTTTATTATAGAACCTAGAATGGCACCGCCCAGATAATCATACCCAATGTAGGTTGTGTGGCTACCACACTGAAGGAATGGAACATATAGTTTGTCTATGCCCCGCAATGCTTACTGTTAGACAATTTTTACTGCGAGAAGAATGGATTAGACTCGGAATTCGATCAGAGTTCAGTGGAGTTGGGGATGACGTCTTTGTGTCCCTGAGACTTCAGAACAGGAGGCCAGCACACACAGGCCCTTGGAGATCTCCTTCAAGCATGGGACACAGCACACAGCAAAGTCCTTCACCTTTCCTGGTCAGAAACAGCAACTGCATCCCAACCCCACACAGCACAGCGGCAGTACTTCTCCTCGGTCTCTCCAGCTGTTCTCCTTGGCAAAGGATCCTCTTGAATTCCAGGAATGACCTAAAGTTCAGGGGTTTTAGGTCTATTACTTATACCCCAAAATGTATTTGTTCTCTTTGTGAAGAGAAGCCCTGGACCGATCCAAAACCAGTTCTGTCCTCTCTGGTGTTGCTTCCTGGCAGGAGGTGGAAGCAGCATTGTAGAAAGCAGACCAGGCGCACGCAGGTGAAAGGAAATCTCCCCCTATTCTAAATGCAGCCCAGGTCTATTCAGCCCAGCCCTGACTCATCAGGCTCTCTAGAACCACAGCTCCTCCCCAGCCCCTTACACTCCAAACCCAGACAGTCAATCCACATCCTAGCAGAGGCACACTGGATGGCTAAACAAGAAAATGCCTACTTTCTAAAAGTGGTATTTTCAAACACAGAATGTAAAAATCACCCTCACTAAAAGATGCATTTTAGCATTCAGAGTTCAGGCATACTAAACTTTATTTTCCTACCTTGTTCCCAGGGGCAGTTATGTGTATAAACTATTATAAACAAACTCCCCATTCTGTCCTATGGGAACAGGTAGCCTTGCAATAGTGAAATACTAAATTGGCAGTAATTCACTATCAGGACATGTTACACACACCAGCACATGTCCTACCTTTCACCACATACACTGCACCCTGCCCAGGGGGGTACCTTGGGCCTTCCATAGGGATGCACTATGTATAAGAAAAGGGAAGGGTAGGGCCTGGCAAGTGGGTGCACTTGCCAAGTCGACATGGTAGTTAAGAAACTGCGCACAGGCCTGAGTCATCTTTTCAGGGGTACTCATGTGGGTGGCACAATCAGTGCTCTAGGCCCACTAGTAGCATTTGATTTACCAGCCCTGGCACACTTAGTGCACTTTACTAGGGACCTACTGGTAAATCAAATATGCCAACTAGGGAGAACCAATAAGAATACCAATTTACACAGGGAACACTTGCACGTTGACACTGATCAGCAATGGCAAAGTGCCCAAAGCATCAAAGCCAGCAAAAACGAAATCCAGTAGAGCATCAAAAACACAGGAGGTAGAGGCAAAAAGTCAGGGAAAGCCACGCCAAGGATGCCAGGTCTAACAGACTGGTTTCTTTAAATTCCTGATGCTGTAAATGGGTTTGGCATGCAAATGTGTGTTTATTTTGTGCATTATGGAACATGCACTTCATCACCCAACTCCACTGCCTATTAGATTGCTGAGTTGCTTGCAATGTTTTACTGTTTGCAGCTTAAGTGCGTGGGTTCCTAAGAATGGTGAGTGTGCATGGTGTTGAGTATATCTTAGTGCGTGGCGACAGTGACGACTTTTTAGCATACTTTTAGTTGTTGGCCACATGGTGGGAGTGCGGCCCACAGGGTATTGTTATGCTATGTGTTTTTGTAGACCATGCTATCACACACAAGGTTATCCTGGTTCTGAGCAGATATACGGGGCTCGTCTTGAGGGTGGTGGGATTGCTTGTAGAACCAAGTCTTCAGCTTCTTGCCAAACTCAATTAGAGAAGAGGAGGAGGCTCTGATGTGTAGTGGGTGGTTGTTCCACACTTTAGGGTGATGTAGGAGAAGGCTGTACCGCCTGCTCTGTTTCTGTGTATGCGTGGGATGTGTGTGAGTAGTAGGCCAGCTTAGCGGAGGTGTCTGGCTGGTTGATGGAAGGAGATGCGGTTGTTCGTACAGTCTGAGCTTTAAACGGGTGGGTGAGGAGTTTGAATTGAGCCCTCTTTGTATATTGGGAGCCTGTGGCGCTCCATGAGGTGTGGTGTGATGTGAGTCCTGCTTGGAAGATTGAGGATGAATCTGACTGATGCATTCTGGATGGTGTTTGGTCTTCTGGTGAGTTGCTTGGTGATTTCGCGTAGAAGGTGTTCCAGTAGTCTAGCCTCCTGGTGACGAAGGGGTGGGTGGTGATTTTTGTGTTGTTTCCCTGGAGCCATTTGAAGAACTTTCTCAGCATCCTCAGGCCCTGGAAGCAGGAAGCTATGACAGCGTTGATTTGTGTGGACATTTGCAGCTTCTTGTCAATCATGATCCCAGGGTTCCTCGCATTGTCGGCCACTAGGTGGAGTTCCGGGTTGAGCTGTTTATTCCAAAGATCGCTATGCCTCTCTTGTCGATGTTGAGCTTGAGGCAGTTGGTTTTTGCCTGAGAGGGACAGTATGAGTTGTGTGTCATGGTGTATGAGAGGATGATGATGTCATGGATGTCGATGATGTTGGCTAGTGGAGACATCAAGACCTTCAATGACTGGATCGGTGGACTCCCAGGCCCCCCTATGTTTATATATTTTTGTCCGATTATTTAGAGTTGTCTCAATTACTTATTGTCCATGCTGATACTCTGAAATGCTTAACACATGCTCCTCTAGTAAAGCATGGCAGCTCTATGCCACACTGCAGGACTGAGCTAGGGATTTAGTAGTGTGACTCTAAAGGACCTATTTAGGGTAACGTGTGATTATTACATAGTGAAGCCTAACCAACCTCACTGACAAACAACCCACTTTCCTACAGGTCGGGAGTTATTTAAAATGTGAATTATTGTTTTTTTTTTTTTTTTTTAAAACCTTTATTTTCACTTCACATAAATACAAGCATGGGCCTACAACCATCCCGGCCGGCCGCTAGTCAATGCGGAAGTTCAGCAAAGCAATATAGAAAGATACAGCAGCCCATTATTCGGGGTCAGATAAGTATCCAGGATATAACTCGTATTCGAGCGTACAGCGTGATAATCAGGATTCAAGAAGGTTCATTTTACAGTGAAGAAAAATAAAACAGAAAAAATATCAGAATAATTGCCATACGGTCATGCATGGTCCTACAATAGCAACAGGAAACAGAAATCTGCGAAGAGTGCGAATACACTTAAAGACATGGGGGCAAGGCATATGAGTCAGGATAAATGTACACAACACATACAGGCCATGTCGAACAGCACCCCAGCCCTTAAAAACAAAACAGACTGTAGGAAACATGAAAGACGACGATACCGAGAAAAAGAAAAGACAAAGGGCCATAGAGACCAAGAAAGAACAAATAAACAACCCCCTTCCCCCTGCCCCCCACCCTGCACCCCTGCAGAAGGCTACGGCCTACCCCCCCCCCCAGCAGCGTGCCTATCGCCCTAAATGAGAGACCCGAAATATAGAATAATAGAAAAGAAAAAAGAAGGAAAAAATACGGAGAAGGGCCATCGATCAAACTACCCGGCCCCCCCCTCACCCATCGCGCACAATAAAACATCGGAAAAGCAAGATCAGAATAGCCACAGTAAGCAATAATCACCAATTCAATCAATAACATCCCCGTTGAGCGTCCCACTAAGCACCGTCAGCCAACAACGTGTTCCACTATGTCCTAGACGGTCTCACCCCTGGCCTTCCCTATCAATAGTACCCACATACGGCCACCCATCAGTCGGCATACAAAGCAATGTGGTGGGTCCAACCGATCCAGGCGGACCGGGCAGCGCCAATATTCCATGGGACTGTAGCCCCCAACACCCAGCCGAAGACGTGTGGCGAAAATCCGTCTGTGTCAGTAGCGATACCGGAAACATCTCCCAGTCCGAACACAGTTTCACCAGTCAGGAAGAGAAGGTCACACTATCCGGTACTCGTTGAAACGCCGCCGGGGCAGCCCAAACCATGGATCGATGTTGTTTCTTTAGCCGCCGTACAGATAAGGGCCCCGACGAGTCACTCACATACACAACAGCGCAGTCCAAAGCGGTAGCACAGACCGGGTCCATCGGCGTCTCCACGAACGTAGGCGCAGCTGGAACATTCATCACTGACGCAGAGGCGAGCACATCGGCGCTTCCTTGTGATTCAACCATGCCCCTGTGGAACGGCGGGACAACAATGGCGGCCATCCTCCTTCCCAGATCCCGGGCGTCCCGGATCAGGGTCATATGCAGAGTTGTTAACGCAGCCAATATATCTCTGGACGTGGGCTCTTTCTCGTGTCGCCAGACCCCAGGACTCTCTCGCACAACGGCTTCTCTGTCCCGACGAGGTGTGCGTACGAGGGCGCGATCCGCCATCTTAGCTGATCCGACCTCGTCCCTCTCCACCTCACCTCGGGGCCGGGTCTCACACCAGGGAGGAACAGGATTCACAACGGGGATCTCAAAAGTCAAGGCAGGTTTCTCAGCGGAGAGTCACCAAAAGGCTGAAAACTCCGCCGCTCCCTGGGGCCCGCACGCTGACTCCGGGAAAAGTCGGTGATGTGCCCGGATACAACACCGGAATGGGGGTCCAAGTATCATGCACTCCCCTCGACCCAGCTGTATCTCACTCCCCACATGGTTCTCCGCTAGTTGGGCTGGGTCGGCACTGTCGCCATCGGCCACCAGGTCTTCAATTCCCTCCGGCCGACTCTTCACCATCACCAGAGGCAGCTGTTGTTGCAGTCGCGGCCGGCCACTCTCCGCACTCGAGACCCCGGTCCAAGCTCCGTGAAGGCCGCAAAACATTCGGGGACATTTCAACGGGTCTGCATCAATCAAAAGCCTCAGGAGCAAAGGGTAAGTGAAAGTTATCCTTCGCCTACATAAATATGCCGGTACAGCTCAGGATAAGTGCCAGGATGTATGCGCGGGGTGAGAAGGCTCACGGAGCCGAGCGTTTACGCCGCCATCTCGGTCGCCATCTTGGCTCCTCCTCGTGAATTATTGTTTTTAATTTATTATTGTTTTTATGTGATTGAATATATTATTGACCATTGTGGAAATTAAATAATTGATTAATGGTTGTTTAAATACATTGGATCTTTAATAATTGTTTTAATTGTTGTATTTACTAATTTATTATATATATATATATATATATATATATATATATATTTTAAACAAAGGCCCCACGTGCAATAGGGCACACAACAGCATTCCGCCTTCTGGCATTTGCAGTGCACTCTGCTTTTTGCATCCATTTCATTTTGCCTTTTGCCAACACGTTTCGAGACCATCGGTCTCTTCTTCCTGGGCTTTCCGAAATACACAGCTGACGCCCACATTGCTTAATTTGCATATTTTATTCACCACGCCTGCCCCCAGTGGGCGTGTGTTTGATACAACTGCATTTTGGGGCATGGAATCCAGCAATGTAATTAAACATTTAAACCTTGAAGTAAGTTCAATTGTGCAGTTCATTTTCCGGATTCTTATCAACCTTAGTAGGTAATGGAGGTAAAAGCAGGCAAGTTACGCACGGAATGCTGTGCTTAAGGTACCCCAAAGTTCGAGTCCTTGGCCTCTCTCTGCCGGCGATTAGGGTCCTTACCGGCAGATGATGGTGCTCCTCTTCGCGGCTGGGCTGCCGCAAGCAATATTTTAAACAAAGGCCCCACGTGCAAGAGGGCACACAACAGCATTCCGCCTTCTGGCATTTGCAGTGCACTCTGCTTTTTGCATCCATTTCATTTTGCCTTTTGCCAACGCGTTTCGAGACCATCGGTCTCTTCTTCCTGGGCTTTCCGAAATACACAGCTGACGCTTACATTGCTTAATTTGCATATTTTATTCACCACGCCTGCCCCCAGTGTGCGTGTGTTTGATACAACTGCATTTTGGGGCATGGAGTCCAGCAATGTAATTAAACATTTAAGGTACCCCAAAGTTCCAGTCTTTGGCCTCTCTCTGCCGGCGATTAGGGTCCTTACCGGCAGATGATGGTGCTCCTCTTCGCGGCCCCAAAATGCAGTTGTATCAAACACACGCCCACTGGGGGCAGGCGTGGTGAATAAAATATGCAAATTAAGCAATGTAAGCGTCAGCTGTGTATTTCGGAAAGCCCAGGAAGAAGAGACCGATGGTCTCGAAACGCGTTGGCAAAAGGCAAAATGAAATGGATGCAAAAAGCAGAGTGCACTGCAAATGCCAGAAGGCGGAATGCTGTTGTGTGCCCTCTTGCACGTGGGGGCTTTGTTTAAAATATTGCTTGCGGCAGCCCAGCCGCGAAGAGGAGCACCATCATCTGCCGGTAAGGACCCTAATCGCCGGCAGAGAGAGGCCAAGGACTCGAACTTTGGGGTACCTTAAGCACAGCATTCCGTGCGTAACTTGCCTGCTTTTACCTCCATTACCTACTAAGGTTGATAAGAATCCGGAAAATTAACTGCACAATTGAACTTACTTCAAGGTTTAAATGTTTAATTACATTGCTGGACTCCATGCCCCAAAATGCAGTTGTATCAAACACACGCCCACTGGGGGCAGGCGTGGTGAATAAAATATGCAAATTAAGCAATGTAAGCGTCAGCTGTGTATTTCGGAAAGCCCAGGAAGAAGAGACCGATGGTCTCGAAACGCGTTGGCAAAAGGCAAAATGAAATGGATGCAAAAAGCAGAGTGCACTGCAAATGCCAGAAGGCGGAATGCTGTTGTGTGCCCTCTTGCACGTGGGGGCTTTGTTTAAAATATTGCTTGCGGCAGCCCAGCCGCGAAGAGGAGCACCGTCATCTGCCGGTAAGGACCCTAATCGCCGGCAGAGAGAGGCCAAGGACTCGAACTTTGGGGTACCTTAAGCACAGCATTCCGTGCGTAACTTGCCTGCTTTTACCTCCATTACCTACTAAGGTTGATAAGAATCCGGAAAATGAACTGCACAATTGAACTTACTTCAAGGTTTAAATGTTTAAATACATTGCTGGTCTCCATGCCCCAAAATGCAGTTGTATCAAGCACACGCCCACTGGGGGCAGGCGTGGTGAATAAAATATGCAAATTAAGCAATGTAAGCGTAAGCTGTGTATTTCGGAAAGCCCAGGAAGAAGAGACCGATGGTCTCGAAACGCGTTGGCAAAAGGCAAAATGAAATGGATGCAAAAAGCAGAGTGCACTGCAAATGCCAGAAGGCGGAATGCTGTTGTGTGCCCTCTTGCACGAGGGGCCTTTGTTTAAAAAAAAAAAAAAATATATATATATATATATATATATATATATATATATAAACATTATATTAATAATGTTTCATTTGTATACTTTTTGAGTTAATTTCAATTATTTGTTGATGTTTGTTTTTGGTGGTGTTGTACAGTTTTCACTTTTCTGTAGGAACTGTTCATTTGTTTGACAATATAAACGTTGGGCTGGTGACAGACTGATTATATACATCCCCTCAGGGGCCTATAGATCAGCTAGCTCACAGTGCCTCCATAAGTACCCCTAAAGTTAACACATGGTGTGGGCAACCTCAGTACATGACAACCCTGACTCTCCAAGGAATCGTGGTAACAGAACTAGAACCTTTTCGCTCAGTCACTAGTTCGTACTCAGTGAGATGACAAGAAATACACAAAGGGGCATTTTCAACATTTATTGACCCATCATGATTCTTGAATGAAATATAAGAGCTGCAATGATTATTAGACAGAAGCAGATAAAAGTGATTAGCAATATAAGGATAGTGAAAAGGATGAACAATTCCACCATCGTGCTAAAACAGTGTATATATGCTAGCACATAAGTACTGAATATAGTATACTACTACTATGCACTCCCTAACCTAGTTACCTAGGGCGGGTGTTTCTTTCAAGAAACCCCTATTGGATGATCTAATCCCCCCCCATATTACCTAAAGGCAAAGTATGTAGGTCCCCCTCTTGGTCATCACAAGTTGGACATCCTTCATGCAAAGGGAAAAACAGGAACCAGCTGAGCTGAAACTCCCACTCAGCTGCGACCTCGCAATATCAGAAGAGTGCACCTCTCCCTTGAGCTTGGAAACAGGTATGCATTTATAACAACCGTGTTCATGCTTCCATGTCAAAGCTTCAGCTGAGCTGACATTGTTTTTGTCTCTTTTGATAGCAATGTCACCTCATACACGGAATAACAACAGCATTTGCACAATGTGTGTCGAGGCCTTGTACGAAATGTTCAAGGTGTTGTAATACTATACGTATGAAGTGGTTTTGTAAGCAATGTGGTTTCAGAGAAACTAATCCTGCACTGTCATGCAAGCAAATGTGTGTCAAAAGTCATTGTTTCAGTATGCAGCTTAGGAAATGTGTATTTATAAAATGGCAGTGTTTCTTCCCGGGCCCTACCTAGCCACGTGGCAGCAGTGGGAAGGATAGTGTATTCATTATAAATTTGTATAATATTTTCTATATGGTTCAACCTATTTGTTTGAATGATTACATTATTTTATTGTTTAGAAATATTACAATACCCATTTGAATAATTAAGAACGAAAACTGGGATACATAATTAAGACTATACAAGATCTACAAATGTGGTCAATTTCCCCCAAAATTGGCAGTTATTTGCAGAAAACAGTACATAATAGCGTCACTGATAGTCCTGCAATTAGCAATAACAAATGCTAACTTTAATAGGTTGAATAGATCCTTCCTTTTATTCACAGAGATGACATTGCTTGGAAGGTACACAGTTTGTATTCCATAAGCCTTTGAATTGGTATATTGGAACAAACAGAAGACAACATCTGAACTATTTAAGTTTAGATCCAGGTTCCAGATGTTAAGGTAAATGTTCTTGTTTTTAGCAAGTGTATGATTCTAATGTATTTCCCTATAGTTGTCAGATTGATTAGTCTGCTAATATTGAGAAATAATGAGAAATCAATCACGATCAACCACATCCTTCCCGTCGACTGGTCAGACCACCACATGATCCTCTTTCATATCAATCACCCCATTACCTCACATAAACCCCCCCCCAAGACCCCCCCAAATGGACAAGAAACCTCTCTCAAATACCCCTGGATATCCTGGATGATCAGTTAAGCTCTCTTCTTCCAGCCAATAAAGCGCACCTTTCCACCAATGAGCTCATCGACTGCTACAACTCCGAGCTAGTGTCCATACTCGACAAACTTGCGCCATTAAAGCTCAAAAGAAGCAGAGTTATCCCTTCCAGAACGTGGTTCAACGCTGACCTCAACGCAGAAAGGAGAACTCTAAGAGCCAAGGAAAGAAAGTGGAGAAACAACCCAACGGCCATCCTTCGTGATCAACTGAAAGCAGCCCGAAGGAAATACAACAACCACATCAAAAACAAAAAATCCAGCTTCTTCCGCGAGGCTCTGGACAAAGCCAAAAATAGACCGAAGGAACTTTACAGCATCATCAGGCAACAAACGTCCAAACCACTGTCTTCTTCTGTGCTAGCGTCCAAAGATCTTTGCGACAATTTCGCCCACTTCTTCAACGAAAAGATCACAAAAATTGAACTTTCACTTGATCCCAACAATTCACACCCCAAGAAGACCAGTTCGGCTGCTCCTCAGGCTCTCTCTCCCGGCTCTTTCAGCACCCCCTGGCTTAGCTTCCGCCCCGTCCCAGACGCAGAGATAATCTCGCTGATCTCGTCCTCCAAACCGTCAGCTCATATCTCTGACCCCATTCCTCTCTCACTAATCATGAAAATGAAACACTCTCTTGCACCTATATGGGGCAGCATCATAAACAGCTCCCTAAAAAACGGAGTGGTCCCTGACTGCCTAAAAATTGGGCAAGTTACCCCCCTGCTGAAAAAACCAGGCCTTGACTCAACAGACCTGAACAACTTCAGACCTATATCTAACCTCCCTCTACTAGCCAAAACATTGGAACGCTGTGTACTCCTGCAACTGACTCATCATCTGGACAACATCAATCTCCTAGACCCCCTCCAGTCTGGCTTCAGACAAGGATGCAGCACAGAAACAGCGATGCTGAACATCATAGATGATATCCACGGATCTCTGGATTCAGACAAATGCTGCCTCCTCATTCTCATTGACCTTTCTGCAGCATTTGATACGGTGGATCACAAACTCCTCACCAAGGCTCTTCAAGAAAGAGCTGGCCTCGGCGTAGTAGTTCTCAAATGGTTCTCCTCATTCATACACAACCGAACACAAATAATAAAAATCAAGAATTTCACCTCCGAAATCCAACAGGTCAATAAGGGCGTACCCCAAGGTTCGGTGCTCTCGCCTCAGCTCTTTAACATCTATATGGAACCACTCTCCAAGCTACTCAGAAAAGCCAACATCCGCTTTCACCTCTACGCGGACGATACACAAATCTATCTGGAAACTTCCTCTCTCACTGACATACATAGACTAAATGATGTCCTGAAAGATGTTCAACAATGGCTGACAAACAATCACTTGAAACTGAATCCAGACAAAACTGAGACACTCCTCATCTCGAACAAGGAAGACAACCCTCAAATCACCGAATGGCTAAAAGCTATCGATGCGCTTAAAGGAAATCTTACTCTAGCCGACTCTGTTAAATCTCTTGGCATCATCATAGATCCCAAACTAAACATGGTAAAACACATCAAGAATGCAGCCAAAGGTGCTTTCTTTAACCTCAGACTGTTGAACAAGATCAAACCCTACATTCCTAACAAGGATCTCAACTGGCCACTCAATCTCTGGTACTGTCAAGGCTAGACTATGGGAACGCAATCCTAACAGGCATCCCGAAATCGAACTTGGCAACGATCAAAACAACACTACATGCTGCAGCTAGCATGATTACCGGCATCAAAAAATCGGATCACATCTCCCCAGCACTCAAGGAACTCAAATGGCTCCCAGTAGAAATGCGTAGTAACTTCAGAACGGCCTGCCTAACACACAAAGCCTTCCATACCGGCAAACCCGAATACCTGGCAAATAAACTTAAAAAAGCAGGCCAAGCCAGGAATCTGAGAAGCTCTAACTCCTTCCTGCTCATCCTACCCAAAACCAGAAAGAAAAGAACAGCGGACTGCTCCTTCACTGGAAACGCCCCCAAAATCTGGAACTCCATTCCCCCACACATCAGAACTATTCCTTCTTTTGTGGAATTCAAAAGGCAACTCAAATCCTTGTTCCTGATCCGCTCCCTTGGCTGTGGATAACCGGGGTCAGCAAGCAACCCCTGAACTATGTGACTACAGTGAATCCTATAACCAAAGAAGCTCGGCAACTCACCCATGTTCCGCTTACAATGTCACTCATTGAATGCTTATACCTTACATATGTTATGTTCATGTTTATGTTTATGTTATGTATATGTTTATACAGATTTTTGTCATTCTATTACTGTAAAGCGCTCTGCTACCTCCGGGTCTTGACAGCGCTATAGAAAACTTCCTAAATAAATAAAATAAATAAATAAATAAAATATTCAGTTTGATCTTTTTTAGTCAACGTCTAACTAATCTTCACAGATCAACTCTCTTTCTTTGGACAATGGACCATTCATTGAGTAGTTGAGGGTGATATTAAATTACAGATCACAGTGATATAACCACATGATCTGGGTAAGATTCAATGAATTTTATCTAAATCTCAGTCATAATTGATCGCTCAGTACAAATTGACAGTGCAAACGCCATCCACTTTCATGGGAGGGAAACAATCATTTAGCAATACATTCAGTCCACTGAATCATTCAACAAATCAATGCATTAAGAGTGGATAGATGTAGAGACAAAAGGGATAATAAAATCATTCATTTGCAAAAGATATGCACATTTAAGACAGAATAATAGTTACCCAATGGTGATAACAGGAAAACCAGCTTTCTGGCCCAAGGGCTGATGGAGGTCCCCTGATAAAGAATCAGGTGACAAAGACTATAGGACAGGATCAGGACAGGGCAATACTTACTAATCTTCTCTATAGACCCGACGCCCTGGGGCGCATCCCTCTCAAACACTCTCTCCCTCCTCAATATTCTTCAGGAATCTTCAATCCAATCAGGTTGTCATTCAGGCATGAATCTTCCTAGACGGTTCTCTCATTCCTCATCTGCAGCAACTCTCGCCTCTCTCCTCTCTTGTCGAATCAAATCTCTAACTTAGCATCGATGTCCTCATCACCCCCTCATCTAACTTAAGTCACCCTAGTTATACTCTTTATTTCTGCATGTCTCACCCTCAAAAATTGCAAATATCGGTTAATCACGGACTGTGATTGGTCAGGGGCAGGGGAGTTGTCATCACCTCATGCTGTCATGTTTAATTTGTTAATAAATTATTTTGTCTAACAAACCCATCCCCTTTAGCTCATTTATTATCTGTCTTATTCCGTTCTCACGTATTTATTGTTAGTAATCAAAACAGTTCCACAGTCGAGAAGAAGGTTCGCACAGTGGCTTGTCCTTGGCTCTTGGCAGCCTGTCAGCGACCCGGTCAGCAGGTCACATCATTATCACTCTGGGCATGTCTAGCTCGCTTCCATCTTCGTCGCGATCTTTTTCTCTTGTATGCTACTTAAGGCACAAATGTACAATATTAATAAAGTAATCATATACAAATGTTAATTTCTCAAAAATTAGATTTTCACTGTTCACCACCCACTTCTACTCTTTCCCATGTCATTTTCTCCTCCTTTAAGCGAAAGCATTAGCAGCAACAGCTCTCTTAAAAATCGGGCAAGCAATGTCAGGTATGCTGTGCCTCAAGACCTAATGTTAGTAATTCTTGCGCATGCATGAGAGTTTTCCTTCTCAAACTGGTTAGTCACATGGCTATCTACGTAGTTCTGGTTTGTGCATGCACAAAAGTTTTTTTTGGTTTGAAGCGAGGTTTAGTCGCGCTACAATTTATTCTTTGTTATTTAAGCATGCATAAAGCTCTTTTCCCCATATGTAAATCTTGTGCACATAATAATTGTGTCTTCTATACTATTTCCAGTGATTAATACTTGTTAATGAGGGATTGTTCCAAGCAAGTTTCGTTTTCTTGAATCCTTGCTCCATCAAGACCCCGAAACTGGTCCCAGGATTCTTATTTTTTGATCCAGAGAGGACCTCACTTGGCAGTTTGGGCCGGACTGTTCCTATGGGGAGCCGAGTCAAAGCTATTTTGCATATGGCTATGTCTAAACTGGGGTTGTATGGTGAGCAAAATATGACGGATTTAACCCCAATCTGTGATTGGGGGTGAATGTTTGACAATGTTTACCATTCCATTCCGTCCATTATCTTTTTGTGTTGCTATAGTCCCCTTGTGAAAAACTACTAATGAAAATCCACACCCTAATCCTGCTCACCAGATCTGCTCACCATGAACACAGTTGCTTAAAGCTTAACTCGGATAAAACCGAAGTCATGGTGTTCGGGAAGCTTACCCCGGGCTGGTCTTCCATCTGGTGGCCCCAAGATCTTCAAATTCCAGCAGGTCCAGAATGCGGCTGCTAGACTTGTTACAGGGATACCTAAGTTCAAACCCATCTCCAACAGTATTCGTAAACTCCACTGGTTGCCTGTGAGGCAAAGAATTAAATTCAAGGCCCTTTGTATAGCTTTCAAAAGTATTCACGAAAAAGACCCATCTTTCCTAAAGGACTCCCTTTGTCTCTACCGACAACTCCGTACACTTAGATCTGCAAATGCCAATCTTCTGAAGGTAGTCAAAACCAAGAAAGCTACTTGGGGAGATAGATCCTTTGCTGTAGCCACGGCCAAACTGTGGAACACCCTTCCCCCTCATTTAAAGAGCATGCCTACACTAATATCCTTTAGGAAACATCTAAAAACATGGCTATTTAACCAATAGATCCTGCTCATGCTCTCAACCTGAACTTACTCGATCTTCTGTCAAGCGCCAAGACACCCATGGGTATTCGTGCGCTCAACAAGTTGTATAAAATAAATAAATAAATAAACAGTTGCGAAGTGGCTTTGACCACCTTCTTGGATCCATGCATCGGACTGCAAATAGACCACTAAACAAAAAGATCCAGACCTGTGTAGAGGAACCCTCTTGACCCTGCAACTTCTTCTGAGCATCAAAGTTCTCCAGCATCTGCACCACACATTGCTACTGCTCCTGTATTTGCGCTCTAACAACATCATCAGGATGCAGTCCTGCCTCTGTCTGTGGCCTGAGACCTTGGTAGTGTGATGCCTCCTAGCTACCTCCTCTCTCAATGGGTCTGGTCAGCCCTCTTCACTGTAAGCCTGTTTGTATGATTCATTGTGTGGTCTGTTTGGAGAGTGCAAAGGAATCAACTGTACAGAGCCTGATGCCCACTTTTAAGAAGTATCTATTCAGGATTATTCTTAAAATAGTTTATTCAGCCAGTACATAGAAGACTCATAATCTGTCAACTCTGACCAGCCTTCTAATTCTAGGTTTCACTATAGAAGCCCAGTGGTTGCTAATGAGTGACCAGACCATCACAAGGTTTACATAACATACAAGTAATTTGTACATAAACGGTTTGCATTAATGAATAAGGTATAACATGAGAATGAGATATAACATATCCCTTTCCCTTATACTAAGAAACATGATCTAACTGTACAGTATATCTTTACAACTAAGAACACACATAATCCTTCTGCCATATGGGTTTATATTTTTTTTGACCCAGCATCTTCTTCTGAGCATCAAAGTTCTCCAGCATCTGCACCACACATTGCTACTGCTCCTGTTGTGGCACTCTAACGACATCATCAGGATGCAGTCTTGCCTCTGTCTGTGGCCTGTGACCTTGGTAGTGTGATGCCTCCCGACTACCTCTTCTCTCAATGGGTCTGATCAGCCCTCTTCACTGTAAGCCTGTTTGTTTGACTCATTGTGTGGTCTGTTTGGAGGGTGCAAAGCAATCAACTGTACTGAGCCTGATGCCCACTTTTAAGAAGTGTCTAGCCAGGATTATTCTTTAAATTGTTTATTCAGCCAGTACATTGACGACTCCTAATCTGGCAACTCTACCCATCCGTCTAATTCTAGGTTCCACTATGGAAGCCCAGTGGTTGCGAATGAGTGACCGGACCATCACAAGGTTTACATGACATACAAGTAATTTGTACATAAACTGTTTGCATTAATGAATAAGGTATATCATTAGAATGAAATATAACATATCCCTTTCCCTTATACTAAGAAACACGATTTAACTGTACAGTATATATTTACAACTAAGAACACACATAATCCTTCCGCCGGCGAACACCTGGAAGAGAGGAGGGTCCTTTCCGAATTACAATATGGGTTCAGGGCCAGAAGGGGTACTCTCGATCAATGCCTTAACCTCCACATGTTAATTAGCAAATACACCTTGGCTAAGGAGGGTTTGTTATATATGGCCTTTTTGGACTTATCATCGGCCTTTGATCTAGTCAATTGCGCCAAACTTTGGGCAATTCTAATTAATATAGGGATTGACCCCCCTTTGGTAAACTACCTAGCGGCTCTGCATCAAGATCTGCAGGCCACTATTAGAACCAATAGTGAAGGTAGAACCACTAGTTTTTTTAGATCAAAACGAGGAGTAAGGCAGGGGTGCATTTTGGCACCCCTCCTATTCACCCTATATATAAATTCCCTCGAATCAACCTTGAAAGGGTCCACTTCCGACGTCCCACGTGTGGGGTAGTACATGGTGCCGGTACTCCTCTACGCGGACGACGCGGTACTGCTCGCTCGCCCCGGGATGGGGCTGCAGAGACTTTTGGACGACTTCGGGGTGTTTATGTCCTCCCTGGACTTACAGATAAATAATAAAAAATCACATGTCATGGTTGCAGGGAAACGTTCTAAAACTGTAAAGCTTGGAAAGTTTCTATGCAACGGTGAAGAAATTTCATGGGTCCCGGTTTTCACCTACCTGGGCGTCTTATTTGCCGAAAGGGGCACTTGGAGGCCACAACTAAACGCTAAAGGCCTAGCTGTCACCAGAACATCTTCTGCTCTGCTGAGCTTTGCAAAATGCTTGGGATCACGCCCAGTAGAAGCACTGCTGGCAGTTTACAAATCAAAAAGCCTCTCAATAGCAAGGTATGGTGCCTCCATCTGGGGTTATCTGCCACAAGATAAACTTCAGGTGGTGGAAAATAAGTTTCTCAGATCTTTACTAGTGGGCCCCCAATCAACCCCAGTACTATCAGTCCATACTGAGGTGGGTCTTGGCTACATCAGTGACCAACTACAACTGGCACCTCTGACCTGCTGGGCCAAGACCTGGTTGAATCCCGATATTAGTTTAAATCATTCTATCCTCAAAGACTGTATGACACTGGATAAAGTCAACAAAATTCCATGGTTGACCTACATCAAAACATCTTTTTTAAATTGGGGAGGCCAGAACTACACCTTGCCCCGAGTACCATCAAGAAGGGTGATGTATTGTGGATCAAGAACAATTTTCTGGAACGTGTGATGATGGAACGGGAGGAGATAGAGGTCCAGAAATCGGGTGTTAGGGCTAATTACATACTCCAGACCACCCCTAAATTGGAACCCTATCTGACCATTGTGACTCGACCGTACCATCGTAATCTCCTTGTGAGATTTAGACTCAACATCATTCAGTATTCCTTGGGGAATTTTCCAGTATGGGGAAAATCAGATACATCTATCTCCTGTAGCTGTGACAATTTCTCCGAACAGACACTGATGCACTTTATTATGTTTTGCGGCCATTATGATGAATGTAGGAAATTGTTTTTAATACCTATTTTGAGAGAAGCGGGGTTTATACAAGTCCGTCCCGCTCTCCGTTACCTACAACTCTTGAGTAGCATCAGAGTAATATTTGGGGTTGCAAGTTTTTTGGTTGCTGCTATGCGTGATAAGTCTAGAAAACTGATGTTAAACAGTCCTTGACATGTGCTAATAATTACCATTCGTTAGTCTAATCATGAAATGCTCTAACCAATGTAGATTATGAATTGTTTTTATAAGAAATGTTTTTAATATATGAATTGTTGATTTTATATGTGAAGGAAGTGCTTTTATGATTTTAATTAATCGAATAAAGCTTGTATTGACTTGACTTCCGCCTTTTTTTTAATTTTTTTTACCCCGACCCTTTACTATCTTTCACCCTCTCATCCAGAGCTCTTGTTCATCCACTCTTTCTCTACTGCATCACTGCAAATAGTCACTCTCTTGGTATTCCACCATTTCCTGTCTGAAAGTAGCAAAGCATTTCCCTTCACCATCACCACTCTCTTTGGACTCAAAAAGTTTGATTTCCCTTTCCTGACAAGAGTTCCTGGACATATTATCACCAAAATGCCTTTCACATATCCCACACTTCTTCTGCCTATATTCTTGTATGTCTTTGTTTATACTGTTCCTGATAATTCTCTACTTTATCTCTTATCGCTTTATTTTAACTCTTTCTCCAACCACTCATTCCCATCCAAGCTGGGGCAGCAACAGTACATGGCTCTCTGCCTCTTAACAAACTAAAAGGAGTCACTCCTATTAACAGAGTGTTGAGCCGTGTGATAACTCCATAACATGCTTTTTACCTGGTCTCTCCAATTCAAATTACTTGATAAGGCTAATTGAATGCATTCACTTAACACACTGTTAAAGCGTTCTATGAGACCATTGCCCCTAGGATGATAAACAGGCTTTCTAAGGTGTTTAATACCCCACTCCTTTAAAAATTCTATGAATTCTTTGGATACAAATTGAGGACCATTATCAGTGAGAATTTCCATCTGGCAACCATTTCTTCGAAAAATTTCTCACAAACGTTAATGATACTGTTGGTTTTGATTTCTTTTACAAATGCCATTTAGAATGATAATTCATTGGTACTATGGCATACTTTTCATAAATTCTTAAACAATCAAAGGGACCACATATGTCCATGGCCACCTTTTCCCATGCACCTTTTGGGAATTTCATGGGATTTATGGTGCTGGTACGGAAAATATACTTGTCCATTCCTGGCCACCAAAAATCCATTCTTACTTTTCTCTTGTCAGGAAAGGGAACTCAACATTTTTTGCCAGTCTCTTCTATCATCCATATTATACTTTTTACTGCTTGATATCTCATATACTTTTTCAGGTACTACCGTCCTTTTGAATTTCCCTAATTCCTTAACATGTTCCGCTGTGCTTTCCATACAGTGTGCTCTCTTAATGGTCTTGTCTAAAGATGGGTCTTTAAGATCAAAAATGTTTTTTTGTATTCTTAAATTTGAAATTCTATTTGAGTTGATCCCTAATGATTTAATCTCTTAGATCTTTACATTTACATTAGGCTGCTAATCTTCTTAAAGTTGCTACGTATTGACTAATAGACTCTCCTGCTGCTTATGCACTTGAAAGAAATTTGCGTCATTCTACCACTATGCTGGTCTTTCTACCAAAGTTTTTCTCAAGAGCCTTAAGAACATCCTAAAATACATCATCATCATTATCTGAACCGTCTGCATTTCGACCTGTTGCCGCTGACCTAGGCTTGGTTTTCAACACTCTGCTCCCTTCTACACCTAGACAATGTTTCAATATAGCGAACTTCCTTTTTTATATGTAATCATCACCACCTAAGGCTTCCAAATAGGTTTGAAACAACTCTATCCGGTCTTTCCAGGGCACACAGGAGGCACTTGGATTTTGCAAGAACAAAAGGTGGAGCAGGTATAGTCTGAGCTGCCATGACTTGCCCCTTTACTGAAGTTAACCCTTTAACTAGATACTATGAACACACTCTTGTAGTGTGCCTATCACTGTTGACAGCCTGGAATAGGTTGTCCCTGTAGCCCACTAATGGTACAATTCTTACTGGAGTTAAAGTGTTAATTACTTAAGAAATGTTTAAAGTACTTAACTTTTTTTTCTTCTGAAGCTTGCCTATTGCTGTTGATAGCCTGGAATATAGGTGTGCCTAACTATGTCTTCCAACTTATGCGTTGCATGACGTCTCAATATTCTTAGTATAATTCACAGAATTATTTCTCATCCGCACATGGATGTTGCTTAGATTCTTAACGTTGCAGGTAATTTGTTAAAAAGTTATGGGGAACACAGCCACTTTGCCGTATAATTTCAAAATGGCAGCACTTTATCATGTATTCTTACATCTGCGTACCCATAATGCCGTACGTCACACAAAGCGTTCTGTTGAGTCACTGCAACTCAGAGGGTCCTGAGTGTGACGTACTCATACGTCCGGTGTCCTTGTAACGTCGCACCTGGCTACAGCTTGGAACTGCATTGTCCGCCAGGGCAATCCGGTAGGTAGAGTGGTAGGTAGAGTGGCTGCTTGCATCACATCGAGCCGTTGAATGCCCCTTCACTGTTCAAGCGTAAACACGATCTAGTAGAAGCCGTTTACCTCAATTTCATGCCTATCCTTCAGCACGCTTTCCCTAATCTCACCACAAAATGTACTCAATGCGAAATCTGGTCGCAATCTCTCTCAGTAGAATTTTGTTTTCCGGCCAAATGTTCTACGATTTCTGTGGTAATCCTGGCCAATAGCTTGCTTCTAGATCAAGAGATCCCACGCTCAACACTGCGTCGACACTAGTTTTATGGAAAGTAGATGAATTATTTTAATAAATGTTTTAGAGGTTTTATGTGAAAGAAACCTATATGCAGAAGCAACGTTTTATTCAATTGATATTGTGTTTGTATTGTTGTGTATATATATATATATAAAGTGTTCTGCATCTTTTCTTATTTCATATTTATACATATTAAAAAAAGAAAAAAGTATTTTGTGACAGTATTGGAAGATAATTGATTAATAATTAAAATAATAAACTTTAAGAAGTATAAATAGAGGAAACAGACTGTTGTAAATTTTTAAGGCAATATATCTCCTGAGATTATTCTGGTTCAGTGCACTCTGTTTGATGATAGATTTATAAATTAATATATAGAACAAAATGGATCCTTGTGTTTTACTGTAAGGAGCTGTTGGATATGGCCCTTTTTGCAAGGTTACCCCCAAACATTTTGCTTCTTCCTCCCTTGTTTTTCATGACCCGTGTTGGCAACAGGACTCTGGGCACTTTACCACTGCTGATCAATGCTAAAGTGCATTTCTCTCTGTATAAATTGTTATTGTGATTGGTTATCCATGATTGGCATATTTGTTTTACCAGTAGGTCCCTAGTAAAGTGCACTGAGTGTGCCAGGGCTGGTGATTCAAATGCTACTAGTGGGCCTGCAGCACTGATTGTGCCACCCACAGGAGTAGCCCTAAAATGGTGTCTCAGGCCTGCCACTGCACTGCCATGCTAACCTGACCAGTGTCCACACTGCCCAAGCCTTATCCTTCCCTTTCTGTACACATTGGACACCCCTATGGAAGGCCCAAGGAACACCCCTGGGCAGGATGCAGTGTATGTGAAAGGTAGAGCATGTACTAGTGTGGGTGCTATGCTCTGATAGTGAAATACTACCAATTTCGTTTTTCACTATTGAAAGGCTACCTTGCCCATAGGCTAGAATGGGGAATGCTGTGTATAATGGTTACCTGCATATCTTCCCATAGGAACAAGATGGAAAATTAAAGCCTGAACTCAGAATTTATTAACCCATCTTTTAGGAAGGATGGTTTTAAAATCCTGTGTTTGAAAACAGCACTTTTAGGCACGGGAAGATTCCTGTAGCTGCGAGTATCGTCGCAGAGCTTGTCGTCGCTGTGAGAACCGTCGCACCGCTTGCTTGCGGACCGCAGCCCGTCGATGAGAACATTGTGGCAGAGTCCAGCACCAACTAATCGAGGGGCTGCGGCAGAAGAGGATCAACGCTGCGCCGCGCATCACCTCTGCACCAAAGATCATCGCCGCCCCGAAGATAGTCGCATCGTGTCTGTGCGAGACACATCCTACCGGAGAAGCTGCACCCCGGAATCCATACAAGGTATCGCATCGCTCCCCATACAGACCGGATTCATCGCAACACGCATGCTGCGTGCAGCGGGGTTGTCGCATTGCCTCTACAGGGTCTCTGGAATGATGCATCGCTTGTTTTTCGACACTGCAGTTGCGGCTTGGAACTTTTGTCACATCTACAGGTACTTTGGGCTAAAAGTGACACAACTGTGGATTATTTTAACGCAAACCCTTGAACACTTTTTAAACCATATTTTTGAACTGTCTATGTTGGATTTTTGTCGTTTTGGTATTGTGTAGTTTTAAATTAAATACTTTATTTTTCTAAACTGGTGTGGAGTCCATTTGTGGTGTTTTCACTGTGTTACTGTGAGTGTTGATACAAATACTTTACACATTCCCTTTGATAGGCCTGTGTGCTGGTGCCAAGCTACCAAGGGCGTGAGCAGGGGTTATCTAAAGAGTGTATCCCCTTTGCCCTAATTAGAAGCAAGGGTCCCTATTTGGACATTGGTACCTACCTCTGCCAACTAGAGACCCCCAGATCTAACATTGGTGGTCAGCGGTGAGGATTTGAACTTGTATTTGTACTTGACCCACAGTAATTGGCGTACATCACTAGTTTAGAGCATGACCACTACGCAACCACATACCGTGTTTTGTTTTGGTTCAATTTTTGATCTGATCCTTGAGTCAGCCACGCATCATGCCTCAGAAGGCTAAACCAGCAAGTGATGTTGCAGGACTGGAGTTTGATATTGAAATGTTTCAAAGTAGGTCAACTCAAGCAGTTCTGCAGGAGCTTTGGATGTCCCATGGAGAGCAGCTCCAGGAAGGAGGAGCTACGTAAGGCCTTAAGGGCCTGGTGGGAGGGTAAAGAGGCTTGGGAGACAGATGATGTAGAGGTGAATGAGGATGCACAAGAGGATGGTTTCAGGTCACAGGATCTACCTGTGTCAAGAGCAGCCTCCAGGGCTGGCAGCAATCAATCCGCTAGAAGTTTTTCCCCAGAGGAGTTGAAGGAAAACCAAAGGGTTAGAGATCATGAGTTAGAAGTCATGAGGCTTGAGACGAAGCAGATGGAAATAGAAAACCAGAACAAGGCAGAGGAGAGCAAGAAGATGTATGCCTTGTAAGAACTGAAATTGACCTAGGCACATGAGTTGAGAATGAGGGAGCTTGATTTAGAGCTTGAGGCCATGAGTGTCTCATCCGAGAAAGTGAGTTTTGCTGAGGTGGAGTCCAGCTCAGATGGTGGCAGCAATATTATGGTATTTAGTGCTGAGAGAAAGGTACAAACACCCAGAGATGTGGCGCCTGACTTGAGAGAGGGGGCTGACATACACCAGAGGATTCAGGTTTATGATGTAGTTCCAGTGTTGTGCGGTGTCCCTGAAGTAGATTGGGGGACTGACATAGGGGACCATATTCCTAGTGGTGGAAGGGACACTATACTGACTCTAGATGAGAGGTGCAGGGAGAGGGGTTCCCCCATGAGAGAAACCTTGGTGTGTGAGTGTGAAGACCGCCCAGAAGAGTGTGGGTTGTGTGATAGAGACAGTCAGATACTGTCTTGCAAGTCTCAGGAGAGTGGTGTGGGGTACTTGTGTGAGGCACTGGAGGGTGAGGAAAAGAGTAGCTTGGTTAACAACTATGGGGGGTTGTGTGATTCATTTGTTGGAGAGCATATTTTAAGTCCCTGTTTTCCAGAGCTATGCCAACACCTGGTGGAGTGTGAGTTCTCTGATTCCAGGGAACTTGCACAGGAGGCAGACCTCTTGGTGTTGTCCAGAGAGTCTGAGGAGGCATTGGGGAGTGATCCCAAAAGGAGCGGCACAAATATCTACCAGACCTGTGAGGTAGAAGAGGTTTAGTGTAGCCTAGTTAGGTCCCAGTGCAGTGGGAGGGGTGTAGGGGCTCACGTCCTGTCTCAGTGGAGAAGGAGTGAGTGTGGGACTGTGCGTCCCAAGGTACCCGAAACCCAGTCTCAGGGCCTAGAGGGTTCCTTAAGGGAACACCAGGTTGGAGGGATAGGCTGTACTAGTAGGCTATTTGTGGAGGATCTCCTAGTGTCAGGGGAACCTGGAGTCTCTGTAAACAGAGCTCCAGTGGTTCTGGTGTCTGGCAGTGCCGCTCCATTTGGGAGGGTGCAGAAGTTCAGATGGAGGGGTGAGAGGGGGATGTGTTCCCCAGTGGGAGAACCAGTGGGTCAAGGACCAACCAGAAGGGCTGAGTCTCCAAGGAGTGACCATGGTGACACCACTTCTGTCCTGGGGGATCTTCGCGCACTGTCAGGTGGACAGGGGTCAGGAGATCTGCACCAGGCGGACTGTCACAAGACTCATAAGTCATGTGTCACCCTCGGGGGGATACTGTGCGAGTCCCCAGAAGTCCTGGCATGCCAGGCAGGTGTTCAACCGTAGGGTTTAGTCCCTGGGTTGGGAGGCCAGGTTTGGGTTCTGCCTGACCTGGAGGGAAGGACATCTGTAATCGATGTCCTGAAGTGTTTGGCTTCCAGGGGTACCACTCCAGTGGGTAGGGTGCAGCCTCTGACCCCGGTGCAACCTGAGGGTTTAGACCCTAGGTTGGTAGACCAGTTGCAGGAAAGAGGTCCTGAACTGGTGGGCACATTGTGTTCTGGGGGTGACACTCCTGGGAGGAGAGGGCAGGACCCCAGAAGGAGAGGTAGAGGGAGGAGAGCTCACCCGTGACCTCTGGGCAGCCTGAGGGTACAGACCCTGGGCTTGCGGGTCAGTGTCAGGATGCCCTACCTGACTTGGAAGGAAGGAGAGTGGAGGAAAGGTGGCAGGCACCTGGGGCTACTGCCCCCACTTTCTGACGCCACATAGGTTAGAGAGACCTGAAAGGCAGGAGGCCTGGCTCTCATCACTGACAGTTGTCAGTGGTTCCTATGGCTGGTTGTCCTGGTAGACAGGGTTGCCCCTGGAAGGGTGGCAGGAGTCATATCCTGGGGGTGGTCTGGGCCACACCGTTGTGTTGGCCAGGTGGGTACTGTCTACCAGTGTGGACACATCTGTGAGTAAAGTCCTGGTGCGTGGGCAAGTGTTCAACCGCAGGGGTTGGCCCCTGGGTTGGGGAGCCAGGTTCAGGTGTTGCCTGACCTGGAGCAAGGGACATCTGTAAGCAGTGTCCCTACCAGTTTGTCTTCTAGGAGTATCACTCCAGGTGGGAAGGTGCAGAACTCTGGAAGGTGGTGCAGAGGGAGGGAATCCTCGCCACTGACCCTGGTTCACCTGGAGGGTTTAGACCGTAGGTTGGAGGGCCAGTTCCTGTGTGTGTCCCTCTGATCTGGAACCCCAGTTGCAGGATAGAATCCTTGAACTGGTGGGTGAATGGTGCAGAACACCTGCCACAGGTGCCCTGACTATTCTAGAAGGGGGTACCGCTCCAGGTGGGAGGGCACAGAGCCCCAAGGAAGAGGGGAATCGGGTATGGGAAAGCCCACCCCGCCTCCTGTCCGGGTACAGGCCCGGGGCTGGTGGGTCAGTGCCAGGATGTCAGACCTGACCTGACAGGAGGGGGAGTGGACAAAGGGTGCCAAGCACCTGGGGCTACTACTCCCCACCCTCTGACGCCACAGGGGTTTGAGAGCCCTGAGAGGCATAAGGCCTGGGTCTCATCCCTGACCACTGTCAGTGGCCACTGTGGCTTGCTGTCTGTTGGGACGACCCCGTAACCTCGATCATTGCTTCTCCCACGCTCCATTCGCTGCTAACCTTGCTCACGTTGCACCTTAATAGGGACTTTTAATTATCTTTACTGATGTTTTACCCGGTGTAGAACTGTAATTTTGCTGTGTGGAACTTTAATTTATCTTGTTGTGTGGGAACTTTCATTTGGGAATTTTTGCTGGAGGGGGGGGGGAATCGAACCCTGATTCTCTTGACGCCCCTCGACCGCCACCACCATTTTCCTCATGACAGTGCGGTCTAGTTGTTCAACGCTGGCCTTGTTAAGACGGGATGCTGCGCCAGCGCGCTTGACCCCGTGGCTTGCAGTCTGTTGGGACGACCCCGTAACCTCAATCATTGCTTCTCCCACGCTCCATTCGCTGCTAACATTGCCCACTTTGCACCTTAATAGGAACTTTTAATTATCTTTACTGATGTTTTAACCCTGTATATAACTGTAATTTTGCTATGTGGAACTTTAATTCATCTTGCTGTGTGGGAACTTTCATTTGGGAATTTTTGATGGAGGAAGGGGGAATCGAACCCTGATTCTCTTGACGCCCCTTGACTGCCACCGCCATTTTCCTCACGACGATGCAGTCTAGTTGTTCAACGCAGGCCTTGTTAAAACAGGACGGTAGGCTAGCGCGTAGCGGACACGCGCAGCGGGCATCTAAGGCAAGCCCGTCTGCCCCTGTCAGCGTCCCGGATGGGGGACGGAGCCGGGCATGCTGCAGGTTTCTCTTTTGAGCCGCCCAAGACAATTATTTATGGCAGGGACTGCCTTTTAGATATCAACAAACACTCGGTTTGCAGACCCCACCTCGACATGACGGGGAATAATCTTTTCCTGAGGTGCAAAAACTGTAACTGGACTGTCTGCCCTTCTCTTGGAGAGTGCACAATTACTAGGGACATGAGTCCTTCTTAAGCCATAACCATCTAAAATGTAAATCCAAGAAGTCCGAGATCATTTTTTTGGTCCACGTCCCTATGAAGCCTGGCATACATGGTGGCCACAGGACATGTCCTCCCCCCCCTGTGTCATCCGTCTCCACCGTGAAAAACCTAGGAGTCAAGTTGGATGCGACCCTCTCTATGAAGGCCCAAGTCCATACTGTGGCCGGGGTCTGTTTCGGACTGCTGAGAATGCTGCGTAATTTCCTCCCTTTGCTCTCCATCCCCTATAGGAAAACTGTGGTTCAGGCCTTGGTAGTCTCTAGATTGGACTATGTTAACTATTTGTATCTCGGCCTCCTGCACTACCTCTTGGACCGACTACAAGTGATTCAGAACGCGGCGGCTAGGGCCATCTTTTTGACAGGACCCAGAACCCATACCACCCAGCTCCTGTCCTTAATGCACTGGCTCCCGGTCCGAAAAAAAATACATTTTAAGGCCCTGGTCCTGGTCTTTAAAGCTTTCCACAAGATTGGAGCCCCCTTCCTCAGGGTAGATTCCAACCTTATCTTCCTCAGCACACTCTGAGATCGTCTTCCCAACTTCTGATCACCGTCCCTAAGGTTCAATTCTCCCGGGTAGGGGGCAGATCTTTTCATGCCGTGGCCTCTTGGCTGTGGAATGTCCTACCTTTTTCTATCAGACAGAGCCCAGACCTCCTCACTTTTAGGAAGAGTCTGAAAATGTGGCTCTTACAGTTGTGAACTTCAGAGTTACACTGTCTTAGATAAATGGCCATTCCAGATGAGATAAATGGCCATTCCAGATGAGATAAATGGCCATGCCAGCCCTGAAAATAAGCAAAGTTGGGTGGCTGAATTGCCATGGCTCCTGGTGTGGGTGTGGCCAACTTGCTAATGCAGGTGTAACAGTATTGGAGGGGCCCTGCCTTCCTTCCTACTGACAGAGGAGGAGCTGTCCGAAGCACACTACGGTTAAGTCGTTAGACACTCATTCCGCTGTTTGCTTGCAGTTTGCTTAGTAGCGGGTGGAGCCTGACCACTGTAGTGATGTAACGGTCTAGTTTACTCACGTACACGCATCCACGCATCCGCAGGCCAGGCGTGGCCTGCGGGGTCCAATAAAAGAAGGCCGGGCGCTCGTGCACGTCACTTCCGACCGTGACACTGTGTGTGCCTGAGTGTTGTCGCGGCACCGCACCCTGCCCCTGCGCAAGCATTTACCACCCAGAGGGGGCCAGCACACACCCCCACAACACTGGCGACGAGCGGAGGGGGCCCAACCCTCGCCCGTCTACCGACAGCCTGCTCGGAGCGGTGTGCTCCTCTCCGCGGTGCCTACCGCGTGTCTCCCGGCCGAGCCGCCTGCCTTCGCTGGGCCGGCCTTTCCTTGTCCTGTCTCCCTGCCTCGGTCTTCGGGGGCGCTGGGTGCCCACCCCACGTGTTCCACGCTTTCAAAAAAAAAAAAACAAGAGGAAAAGAAGAAGAAAGCAGGAGCGGAATAACCGCTGACACGGCGACTGCTCCGGCCGCCTGGAGAACGCGACCGGCTGCCGAATACCACGCATCCTGCGTGAGTCAAGTGCCGGTGCGACACCCTGCCAATGCTCACGCATTGCGCGTGAGCCGCGGAAAAACGCCCTGTGATCCCTCACGCATTGCGCGTGTGCTGGGGGTGGGCAAAAGGAGGCCCTGCCATGCCCTGGAGGGATACTTCTGACGGCCTGGTGCCCACAGGAAGACCCCAGACGGCATCACGACGCCATCAAGCCACGGGAGGCCTACCACGCCTGCGACGAGACCGAGGTGAGCTGCGCAGTTACCACGTGGCGTCACGAAGCGGCGCAAGTAAGACAGCAACGGTTTCTGCAGCAGTACATCGGCCTACAGGGACACTTTCGCCATGGGGGACGGAGACGCCCCTGCTCCCACCATCAACATCCCATTTCAGCATGCTGCTGCGGGGGTGCTACCACCGTTCAGCGAAACAGCGGACTCGTCGACGGCCTCACCGCGATGGAAAATCTGTCTCGAGAGGCTGGAAAACTACTTTGTGGTCACGAGAGAAACAGACAATGCGGTAAAACGATCACTGTTACTTCACTATGCGGGGGATGAAATTTTCAGACTTTTAAACACTTACCCAATACGGGTGCTGCGGTCAGCTATGACGCGGCTGTTGCGGCCCTCAATGGCCATTTCGATCCCCAATTGAATGTAGACTTCGAGGTATTTAAATTGGGCCAGGCCCGTCAGCGGGAGGGACAGTCGATGGACCAGTTCCATACCCGTGTTAGAGAACTAGCCAGCTCCACGGATGAGGACCAACCGAGAGCCATAAGGCGACAGATCATTCAAGGGTGCAGAGACAAGACACTGAGAGGATTAATTCTGCGCAAACCCGGAATCTCCCTGGAAGACATCTTAATCCTGGCCAGGTCCCACGAACTTTCAAGCGTCAGAGCCACGGCCATGGAACAGGCCCTACACAAAACCGCCGTCAAGCCCGAACCTATCAAGGTGGAACGGGCAGATGCCGTGCGGCCGCGACCACGTGGACCGCCACCGAGAGGATATCGGAGAGATTCACCCCAAGCCCGGTGTGGATATTGCGGCCATGAACCTCACGCGGCCAAAGACTGCCCAGCCCAGGGGCAAACATGTGCGAATTGCGGGATCCCAAACTATTTCGCATCGGTCTGCCGCAGGAAGAACCAATCCAAGAACTTCAAGGGACCACGGACGCCTACCAAGGCCGTTCGTCAACTATCACTAACTGAATCACCCCCGGTGAAGACAGAAAGGCACCTGCCCACAGTGTATGATGACTCGAAGTCAGAGGACGAAGAAGCATAAATCGTCTCGTTCGCAAGGGAACTCAAGCAACGACGACGACCACAACCAACATGCATTGTCCAGATGGGAAACAACGAGGTCAAGGCCATCATTGACACTGGCACCACGGTCAATGTGATGGGCCTGCAACAGTTTAACAAGTTACGCCCACGGCCCGATGTGCTACCATCCAAGACAAGAATCTTCGCCTACGGAGCAGACACGCCACTGCCCCTCAAGGGCAAAATCATAATACCCATCCAAGCCGACGAGTCAGAGGTAATGGCGACTGTTCACATCATTAACCGAGAGGCTGACACCCTGATAAGTAGCCATACGGCGGAGGACCTGAAACTAATATCATTCGCCAACCGTATCAGAGCACACCAAGTGGATGAGCTATTGGGACGATTCCCGGAACTCTTCAGAGGGCTGGGATGCATAAAATGTGAGCCTGTTAAACTCCACATTGACAAATCTGTCACTCCCACTGCACTACGCCACCGACGGATACCTTTTCACCTTCTCCCATTGGTGGAAAAAGAACTCGAGAAACTTGAGGGCCTGGGCGTCATCGAAAAGGTCACGGGACCCACCCCGTGGGTCTCGCCCATGGTTATTGTAGAGAAACCAAAGCAACCGAGTGAAATCCGCTTGTGCATCGACATGCGATTACCAAACACCGCCATCCGAAGGGAGAGACACTTGACCCCTACTATGGACGACATAGTGGCTGACGTCAACGGGTCGAAATGGTTTTCCAAAATTGACCTCAACGCAGGATACCACCAACTGCCACTAGCGGAGGAAAGTCGTTTCATAACCACCTTTAGTACCCATCTAGGTCTCCGGCGCTACAAGCGGCTAAATTTTGGCATCTCGTCAGCGGCAGAAGTGTTCCAAAACACAATCAGAGAACTCCTGTCGGGACTACCCGGGGTGATAAATGTCAGCGACGACATTTTAATACACTCTGCCACCGCGTCTGAACATCACAAGCACCTTCGGGATGTCCTAAAGAGACTGAGTACCCACGGAGCGACACTCCACAGAGAAAAATTTAAATTCTTTCAACCTTCAATTGAATTCTTTGGCTACGTGTTCAACCAAGAGGGAATCCAGATTGACACGAGGAAGTCCAAAGCCATCAAGGACGCTCCAGCGTCGAAATCCCCGACGGAGGTGAGGAGTTTTCTGGGGATGGCCACATACCTTGGCCGGTTCATCCCGGGCCTGGCTACTCGAAGCGAGCCTCTGCGAGCACTGACCAAGACGGACGCCGCGTGGCAGTGGGGCCGGAAGGAAGATGAAGCTTTTCAAGGCATCAAGGATGCCCTCTTGGAGAAAGCCACCCTGTCATACTTCGACCCCGCCAAACGCACGGAGGTGATCGTCGATGCCAGCCCGGTGGGCCTTGGCGCTGTCCTGACCCAAGAACACGAACCCGGGCAATGGACAGCACTAGCCTTCGCCAGTAAGGCTCTGACCCCTACCGAAACCAGGTACGCACAAATCGAGAGAGAGGCTCTCGCCATCAAGTGGGCCTGTAGCCACTTTCATTTGTACCTTCAAGGACACTCCTTCGTCATGGTCACTGACCACCAACCTTTAGTGCCCATCTTCAAGGGATCTGCACCCCACCCACCACCTCGCATCGAGCGCTGGGTGATTCAACTTCAGTCGTATGAAATGGAGGTGGTGTATCGTCCAGGGGCCAAGAATCCTGCAGACTATCTATCGCGTCACCCCACACAACCAGAGGCGGCACCGGTGGATGATGACTGTGAGGAATATGCACGGTGGGTGGCACTCACCTCATGCCCATGCCTGTCAATAGAAGATATCAAGGAAGCGGCCTCCGCCGATAATGTCTACATGAGGTCGCTGCAGGCAGTTCAAGAAGGCTCGTGGACTGACTACCTACGCCCACCCAAGCCTGGACTGCAGAAGACAAAGAGGCACTCACGAAGATCTGGCACGTCAGGCACGAGCTAAGTGCCACGGAAGATGGAGTGCTACTCAGAGGATCACGGCTAGTGATCCCACAAAGTTTAAGGCACCGAGCAACCCAACTCGCCCATGGAGGACACCAGGGCGCGACGAAGATGAAAGCACGTATGCAGGAAAAGGTGTGGTTCCCAGAGCTTGAGACCACAGTGGACGAGTATGTAAAGAACTGCCTGTCGTGTCAGTTAACCAGCGACCCCGAGAGACCTGCACCAGTAATTACGGAGGAAGCTTGCATGTCGCCCTGGACCAAGGTCAGCATCGATTTTGGTAGCTTCCCGGGGGAAGGACACACGCTGGTGGCCATTGACGCTTAATCAAAGTACTCGTACAAAGCTCACTCAATTGAGAGAGCAACCTCTGCGCACAACAAATGAAGACCAAGTGGTCTAGTTCTTTATAAACATAAATGTAAAGGCGTTGATTCAGTGTAAAGTATTCATCAGCTGTCACATTTTATTCATGTTTTGCAGATGAGAATCAAAAGGGTTTATCCAAAACGTAAATTTCATCCCAAAGGTAAGTCTATTCCAAACACATAATCACGTATCCCAATGCATTTCGGGCCAAGCCCTTCTTCAGGGGAATACTCTATGAAAACAATCCAAATAAAAACGATTCAGTCTAATGTTCAAATAAATCATACTCAATTACATGCGTCAAGAAACAGTAAATAAAGAATGTATGGTCATGCCACAAAACTAAACAAACCTAAAGAATTGTGTGCCCCCGTGATTAATGATAACAAAGAACGTGCTGGTGGTGTTGCAAGCAATCGTTACGATAAACTATCGGTGATCTTTAGTCTCGAGGTAAAGAAAAGCAAAGAGTGGAAGCCCTCGGATAACCCGCTGTGATAATGATCTGCCTTAGCCCAACAAACTTGATAGAGACCGGTAACCTGTGAACGTTAAAAGCCTCGTGCTCCTGAGTCAAGAGAACCCAAGTGACGTGCAGCTAAAAGTGTCCGGGCGCCGGTACTTACATCATGCGAGTGTTAGACCAGCTCTACGTGGAGCCGCCAAGTCGGTGAACCGTCAAAGGAGCCGTGATGGAAGCATTCAGTAAATCTAAAGTGAGCCGGAAAACGAATCCGGGAAATAAACAAGGGACTATCGAAGTTAGCTAAAAGAGAGATAGAGAACCAAAGTGGGGGCCATCTTGGAACGACAAATAAAGTGAAAAGAAGTGAAAAAAAAACGGAACAACATGCAACATAGGTAACAGAGTGTACAGTAAGATAACGAACAAGACATGTAATGAGAACGCAGCTACAGAGCTGAACAGATATGCAAGGGAGGGTTACAAATAGCACAAAAATTTCATACGGTCATTAAGACCATTCGGTGCCATAGTGGACATAAGTCGGATCCAGAAGTTTTCTCTTTTCAACAAGGTATTCTTGTTATTGCAGGTTATCTTGACTTGTTCAAGTACTTGAAACTTCAATTGGGCCACACTGTGTCTATGTTCCATGAAATGAGTGGCCACGCTACACTTCAAATTCTGTGTACGTATATTGCTTTTATGTTCTAAAATACGTGCACGTATCTTTCTCTCCGTGTGCCCAATATAACACTTGCCACAAGGACACTTCAGCATGTAGATGACGTTGCTACTGTTGCATGTAGCGTTCACTTTCAGTTTTATAGCATGTCCTTTCATGGGGTGAGTAGTTCTGTTTCCAGGGATGCAGTTCCCACAGTTACTGCAATTGTAGCAAGGTTTTAAGCCACTGTAAACCAAGGGGGTGGTAATGGACGTGGGATTACTCAATAGCTCTTTAACATTACGACCTATGGTGAATGCGAACATGGGAGGTTGGTTGAATAGGCCATTGAAGTCAGGTTCCATAGCAAGTATGGGCCAATGTTTCCGAATAATGTGTTGAAACTGATTGGACAACTTGGAATGTTTAGAAACTACCACCATGCGATCAGTGTTTTTTTTTGGTTTTGGTTTGAGCAGTTGTGATCTCACACATTTATCGGTTCTCTCCATAGCTAGATCCAAGATGGGTGTGGGGTACCCACGTGCTTTGAGTCTCTCCAGAGTGTTTCTGAGGGCCTGTTTGCATTCATGATCTTTGGACACTATACGTTTCACTCTTAAAAACTGAGCCAAAGGTAAATTGTTCTTAAGGCTGAGTCGATGAAAACTACTATAATGTAGTATGGAGTTCCTGTCCGTAGGTTTTCGATATATCGTTGTAAACCAGTCTGTGGGGTCTCGGTGTATTTCAACATCCAAGTAATGGACGCATTTATCGCTGTACTCCCAGGTGAACTGAATGCGTTCATTAACATTGTTCCATGATTCCAGAAAGTTGGTGAGGGTTTCAGTAGAGCCTGCCCATAATAAAAAAACGTCATCAATGTACCGAAGGTACAATTTTCCATGGTGCAACCAATCATTTTGGCAAAGAATGTGTGACTCTTCAAATACTTTCATATAAATGTTAGCGTAGCAAGGAGCTGCCGAATTTCCCATGGCAGTCCCGTTCAATTGAAGTATCCATTTGTCTTGTGTCGTGAAATAGCTATGATACAAGGTGTACATAGTCAATTGCATCAAGAAGACTTTCAGGTCTGGGTCCAAGTCTGATGTAATGAGAGTTTGTTCTATGGCTTCCATACCGCCATCATGAGGGATGGAGGTATAAAGTGAACATACGTCCACCGTACACATAATCAACTCAGTGTTTTTGAGATTATTCATGATGGGTTCAAGCTTAGCTAGAAAATCTGTAGTGTCACGTACATGTGACTGAGACTTGAGCACAAACGGTTGTAAATATCTGTCCAAGAATTTACCAGTGTTCTCATGTATGCTTCCTCTAGTGGACACAATAGGCCGAAAAGGAGGTTGGGTCGGGTGTTTATGCATCTTGGGGACCATATACATGACAGGGGGTCTGGGATTGATGGGAGTGAGATATCTTCTGGTTCTATCATCAATTGTACCATTATCAAAGGCTGTATTGATGATTTCAATCAATTTTTTAGAAAATTCCAGGGTTGGATCTCCCGGTAGACAGTCATAGATATTAGCATCGTTGATATGAGCCTCAATCCGTTGTTGGTAAAAGGTGGTATCCATGACCACCAATGCTCCACCTTTGTCCGCATTCATACAAGTAATCATCGGGTTATCTGCAAGTTTCTTAAGAATGTCTCTCTCCTTTTTGGACCAATTCCCATGTTTCACATTAGATTGGAAAGGTAGGTGTGAAATTTCTTGTCTAACTAAGTTCTCAAAGGAATCAATGATCTTGTGACTCTGAGGAGCCAGGAAGGTACTGTGTGGGCGAAGTCCTCTCAACATATCGTCTTCCAGAGTGGGTGTGTGACATATGTTTTCAAAGTAATGTCTCAAGCGGATGTTCCGAACAAGTTTAAAGACACTGACTTCTAACTCCAAAGTGTTAGACCGGGTAGTGGGCACAAATGATTGCCCTTTTTGTAGAGTCTTAATTTCTTGGGTCGACAAAGCAATAGAAGAAATATTGATGACCAGATTATCATCCGGTTTTATTTCCGTTGATTGTTCCTCTTCGGTTTCGTTGTTGTTTGGTTTTTTTCGATTACCTCGGCGGGTTTTTTCCCCCCGGGTTCTTTTTGTTGTGTTTGGCCTGATTCTAAAAAATGAACCGCAGGGTCAGTGGAGGTACTTGGTGTTTGAGGATCAGCATCTGGTGTCTCTCGTGTGGGTCGTTGTCTGTTGTCATCCTCAGATGATGAGGTCTCATTGCCCGAAAAAGGATTATAGGCTTTATTAGGGCGTCGGCGGGCGTACACCTCTGCCCAGGTGTACACCTCGCCGAGTTTGTAGTCTATAGTATCTCTTTTAAACTTACGGAGTTTTCTTTCTTGTGTCTCCCTAGTGTGTTTTTCAATTTGGATCTGTAAATCTTCCAGCATTTTGGTAAATTCTTCAATTGGCATGGCTTCGTCCAGCTCCTTTTTTACGCTCGTAATCTCTTGTGCTAGTTCTTCCAAAGTCTTAGATAACTCCTCGACGATCAAAAGGATCAAGTCGAGGGAACATTTATTGAGGATGGAATACCAACGCTCAACAAATTTAACATTGTTCTTGCAGAGTAGAGGTTTTAACGGGACTCTCAAGCCCCGGGGGATCCGTTGTGCCCTATGGTACCGAATCAAGGTGCTTGCATGCAGTTTCTGATTGGATTGTTTTCTTAACAAATAAAGTAATTGTCTAATGTTGCTCTCCGCACTTCGAGTGTTGCCAGTGGAAGAGATATCATCTTGGATAAGACGATAAATTTTATCTGCATCAGCTGTAGTAAAGGCAAATGTGCTCGCCTTCAGGTCGGTCATGCCAGAGACCGCATCAAAATTCATGGTCAGAGCGTGCTGAGGTCCAAAGGCAGAAATCAGTAGGAACAAAACTAGAACAGGAGCTCGCACAGCTGAAGGTGATCAGGGTAATGTCTTATAAACAATGAGTGTGCAGCAAGAGGGAACACTGTCTGCACTGGCAGTGTGGAAACCAAGGTACTCGTACAAAGCTCACTCAATTGAGAGAGCAACCTCTGCGCACAACAAATGAAGACCAAGTGGTCTAGTTCTTTATAAACATAAATGTAAAGCTAACTTCGATAGTCCCTTGTTTATTTCCCGGATTCGTTTTCCGGCTCACTTTAGATTTACTGAATGCTTCCATCACGGCTCCTTTGACGGTTCACCGACTTGGCGGCTCCACGTAGAGCTGGTCTAACACTCGCATGATGTAAGTACCGGCGCCCGGACACTTTTAGCTGCACGTCACTTGGGTTCTCTTGACTCAGGAGCACGAGGCTTTTAACGTTCACAGGTTACCGGTCTCTATCAAGTTTGTTGGGCTAAGGCAGATCATTATCACAGCGGGTTATCCGAGGGCTTCCACTCTTTGCTTTTCTTTACCTCGAGACTAAAGATCACCGATAGTTTATCGTAACGATTGCTTGCAACACCACCAGCACGTTCTTTGTTATCATTAATCACGGGGGCACACAATTCTTTAGGTTTGTTTAGTTTTGTGGCATGACCATACATTCTTTATTTACTGTTTCTTGACGCATGTAATTGAGTATGATTTATTTGAACATTAGACTGAATCGTTTTTATTTGGATTGTTTTCATAGAGTATTCCCCTGAAGAAGGGCTTGGCCCGAAATGCATTGGGATACGTGATTATGTGTTTGGAATAGACTTACCTTTGGGATGAAATTTACGTTTTGGATAAACCCTTTTGATTCTCATCTGCAAAACATGAATAAAATGTGACAGCTGATGAATACTTTACACTGAATCAACGCCTTTACATTTATGTTTATAAAGAACTAGACCACTTGGTCTTCATTTGTTGTGCGCAGAGGTTGCTCTCTCAATTGAGTGAGCTTTGTACGAGTACCTTGGTTTCCACACTGCCAGTGCAGACAGTGTTCCCTCTTGCTGCACACTCATTGTTTATAAGACATTACCCTGATCACCTTCAGCTGTGCGAGCTCCTGTTCTAGTTTTGTTCCTGCTTAATCAAAGTACCCTTTAGTGGAAAGGGTTGTCTCTACTGCGTTCACACACGTCGGCCCGGCGCTAGAACGAATGTTCTCCATGTTTGGCTACCCCACCGAAATACGGAGCGACAATGGACCGCCATTCCTGGGAACTGAGTTTGCCACATTTCTGAAATCCAGAGGCATCCTGCATCGTCGGATCACACCTCAATGGCCCCAGGCCAATGGGGACGTTGAGAGGTTTATGCGGACACTCAATAAGATATTCCGGATAGCGGTAGTGGAGCAAGCTGACCCCGAACAGAGGATGCACGAATTTCTACGGGAGTATCGGGGGACCCCTCACTGCACCACACAAAGGAGCCCATGGACCCTCATGTTTCAAGGCCAACGACGAGACCTTCTTCCCAGCCTCCCGGCAGGGACGCCGGCTTTGGCCCACACGGAAGACACTCAAGAACGAAGACGACTGGGGAACCAGCGAGCAAGTCGGCGCCGGAGGGCGGCTCCAAGGATCCTAAGGCAGGGGACCCGAGTGATCATACGAAACCGGCGTCCGGGAGGCAAGTTCCAAACTCGGTACGAGCCGGGCACTTGGACCATAACATCCACCAAAGGCACCATGATCACTGCAAAGAAAGGAGAAGAGGAAATCTCGAGGAATATTTCCTGGTTCAAAGCGATCCCGACAGCATCTAGACAATGCTCTGAAGGCATGGGAGAAGACGGTGGATCACCTGCGACCGCTGTGCCGGAGGAAGAGAGTAGCCCACCATCAGAGAGTCCGACGGAGAGATGTGAGCCGGAACCGATATTCACGACTCCGTCGGATGAGGTCATGGACAATCACCAAAATAGGGAGTATGGCCGGGGCCACGTGCAGAGGTACAACCTGCGGCCCAATGCCTGTATGCTAAGGCCCCGAAGTTCACATCAAGGGACACGAGAGGACAGGAACACTTTGTGGGGAACTCTCACCTAGTTGAAGGACAGTGATTGAACTGTGTGAAAGAGAAAAAAAAAGTTTATAGAGTTGGATAGGGATGTAGTGATGTAACGGTCTAGTTTACTCACGTACACGCATCCACGCATCCGCAGGCCAGGCGTGGCCTGCGGGGTCCAATAAAAGAAGGACGGGCGCTCCTGCACGTCACTTCCGACCGTGACACTGTGTGTGCCTGAGTGTTGTCGCGGCACCGCGCCCTGCCCCTGCGCAAGCATTTACCACCCAGAGGGGGCCAGCACACACCCCCCACAACAACCACCAAATCTATATGTGCCCCCAAAAGGTGCCTGGTAAAACCAATCTTGGTGAAAACAAATAATACCGATCTGACATAACATGGTGACTTGCTAGTGTGTTTTTGTTTTTCTAAAACAAATCCCCAAGTCGGAGTCTATTAGTTTTAAAGAAAGCAATGTCCCTGATGCACTGAGAGTTTTCTCCCTGCCGGGGAGTTAAGTGGGGCACATTGTTATGTCTTCCTGGTCCCACCATCATGAGTGTGGCAAACCTGGACCATGTGGAGAAACATGTCTGTCATGGCGCTGGAAGGCCGGTCACGGAAGGGGCGGTTCTTCTGCCATTGTACAACACGCACAGCCCTGCCTCTAAATCACAGTTTGCCTGATGTCTCATGTCCACACAACACTCAATTGTAGAGCTCCTCTCCATCAATCCTCCAGAGACCCTTAGCCATGTGTTGGGCAGGTGCTCACATGCACCGGTATCAGACAGTTCATTCTCTCTGATGCACTCCCAGCAGAGTATCCTCGATATTAAAATAAAGCATTTTAAGATAAGGCAGAGTGGTTGAGTCATTCTTCGGTCTAAAACACACGCTTTAAAGGGCTTTCTTACCTCCAGTGTTTGCAGATAAATTCTAATTGTTTGCAAACAGATTGAGCAGAGTGCAAAGTGATAAACCCAATGAAATATGGACAGCATTAGGAAAAACAGGAAAGAACTAATGGCTCCAAGCTTCAGTGTTAGTTGGACAATATGTATTGGTGGTAACGTGGGAAAATGTTCACACAAAACCCCAAACAAGGTATACTGGGCGCCTGTGGAAGTGCACAACCTAAACCCATTGTCGAGAAACAAAGGGCGGAAATGCAAAACTGGTCCAGGCAACCTGTCCCATCCGCCGTGGTTCTGCTCCAAGTCGCTTTAGCAGGAAGGAAATATATATATTCAAAAGAATAAGCAAAACTCGGCATCTGGAGCTGATTCCTGATTTACAAGCCAGCATCTGTGGCCTGCAGCAGGACTGTGTGCATCCTGGGAAATATACATCAACCTTCCGAGAGGGGGACCAGGCTAGCTGTGAAACAGAGCCGGTAAATGTGGTGGTCATGGTACTGGTGGTAACAAACTACCCTTTGTAAAAGAGGAAGTAATGCCCATCCGTGGCAAATTACTGATGGTGTTTTTGCCCTCACCTCTGGCGGGATCACATAACTGTAACTCTCCCCATTTCACGAGATAAGCAACCCAAAGACTGGTACTACCTGGAGTATTTACACACAGAGACAGCACATACACGTGGTATTTGCTACAGGGCTCCTGGTACTACCATCTGCACAGCTCCCCTTTATTTACAGCAAATGGTGCTTTTAGCACCTGGTGATATTTTGTGCTTCTGGAAAGTGGGGGAATTTTTTTTGTTTCTTTGCTGGTATTTTAACTGTGCTGGGAGTTAACATTCCCAGCAGTATCCTGATGAGTGGTTCTTTTACAAGCTGCAAACTTTCTTTCCGAATAAAAGTAAAAAAATGTAACAGACTCGGCTGTAAAGTTTACGCTCTTAATAATAGGCAGGCTGCTGGTTGAAGGTACAATAATGATTTATTCATTAATTTAACAACAATGCTGAGGAGCGCTGGCCAACGCGGCCGATGGTTGCCTTCCTCGGCGCGCAATGCCCGATGCGCGCGCAGCACGCCAACATGGCCGCCGCACGTCACGTCTACGTGACGTGCATCAACTAGAATGCGCACACTACATATCTCCCCTTTTTTTACCAAGATTAGCTGAGTCACTTACAGTTCAGTGTCCAATTCGAAATCTCGATATCTGGAGGGCCTTACCACCTGCCTTCCACTCCTTGTAACCCTGACAGGGTTCTCCATAGTCTCTTGGCTCTGCATTTCATGGCCTCCTGCTCCTTCACTCTCAGCTCCATCTTCATTCATGCTTCTCTCAAACCTGTCCATTTCTGTTCCTTGACTTCCGCTCTCTTCTTCCTCTTCACTCTCGTTCCGGCTCTTACTCCGCCTTGCTGCTCACTAGCCTCTTGTCTCCTCTCCACGTTCGAACCTTCTGTGTCTTCCCATTCCGTTCCGTGTTGCTCCCAACCCAAAACCTTGTTGCACCTGGCCATGCGGTCCTGGGACCACACATTCCCGTCACTCAGCAGGGCCGCTCGATCATACACTTCCACGACTTGCATCGGCTTGCTATATTTACTGTCTCCTTTCTTCTGTAGAGTGGCCAACTTTACTCTCACCCACTCTCCTTTCTCCAGGCCTGTGCCTTTAACATTCCTACGTTTGTTGTAGTGGTTGCTGTAAATTGTCTGTGCTCTCTCCAGGTTGGCCCGCACCACTGCGGGGGACCATTAGCTGGTGACGACCTTTTCCTTCCAAATCCTGTTGTCATGCGTGAATGGTTCACGTCCTCTCAATATTTGGAATGGGCTATACCCCGTGCCAGTAGGGGTTATTCTGTAGGCCCACACCATGTTCTCTAGCGCCTTCTCCCAGTTCTGTTCACTTGATATGGCTGCTTGTATGGCTCCCATCACTACCCTGTTGAATCTCTCCACTAAGCCGTTACCGGCCGGATGGTAGATTGCTGTGTGTTTGACAGTGATGCCATTTCTTTGCATGAACTTGTTCCATCTTTCTGACGTGAACTGGGGCCCATTGTCACTCAAGATCGATTTAGGTATTCCTTCCCTTGTGAAAGTCTCTGACAGAAACTTGATGATGTTCTCTGTGTCCATGGACTCATCTACTCTCAACTCTGGCCACTTCGAATATCGATCCATGAGTACACACACATATTTCTGCGTGCCTTGGTCATCTAGGACCGGTCCCAAAATATCTACAGATAGTTCTTCCCACGGATTTGAAGGAGGGTCAAACTTCCCTATCGCTGGCTCAAAGGTTTTAAGGTCTTGTCTGCCCGTTGACATTGTGGACATTCCCTGACATGCCTTTCAGCCCTTATGTCCATTCCTGGCCACCAGTAATTTTGTTTAGCTCTTGCCTTGAGTTTCCCTATGCCCAGGTGTCCTTCGTGTAGCAGGTCCAACAGTTTTGAGGTAAGGTTCCTTGGGGGGATCACCTTATCTCCCCTGTAAATGAATACCCCCTTGTCTCCTACCGACAGTTCTTCCCGCACTTCAAAGTACGGTCTGAGGCTCGCCCTCACGTTTCTTTTATCTGGCCATCCTTGTACGATGTGCCCCTTTACTTCCTTCATGTCGGTGTCCTCTTCGTATGATTCTGTCCATTCTTGTTGGCTGATTAATTTCTCTTGGTCCTCTATGAGAGCTACCAACTCCCCACTGCCCGCAGGGTCTTCCTCTCCAGGCTCCATGGCGGCTGCCCTACTCAGGTAATCCGCTACTCGGTTCATGTTCCCAGGAATGTACTCCACGTCGTACCTGAACTCAAGTAACTTTAGAGACATTTTTGATATTCTGGGAGTGGCACTGGCATGTCCGCTCGATGTTAGCACCTTCACCAAAGGCTTGTGATCACACTACATCGGCACTGAAGTTTGCCACAGGCTTTCTTTACTATGGCAGCTGGTTGTACGAGAAAGACTTTCAAAGGCACAAAGACGGCGATTTAGCAACATCATCAACTAAATCTGCGGCATTGATCAATCGAAGATACGCTGCACCAGCGGTCCCTAGTTGAAATTTACTCTGATTTATTGCCGAATAGGCAATTGCTTCTCCCACTTCACTAGTAAGTCCATCTCCCAATCCACTAGCATTCCCCAAAGTGTGTCCTCAATATTTTCTGCATTGATTATTTGTGTTTGTAGAACAAGTCGATCCATATACAGATACTTTCATTGTTTTTCAAAAATGTGTGTCTCAATAACTGACATGTATTAGGGCAGTAACACTTGGAAGGCATTGTATCAATTTACACGGCTCTTGAAATTGGGCACAATCATGTTAAGTACCATTGTACTTAAACTGCTGCACTCCGCGTTTTTGCAGACAGTGCACTCGTGGTTCGAAGTCTCTTTATTGATTTTTAAAGGAAAGGTATCTTTTTAATTATTAATCAGGAAGTACCTAAAAAGGAAATGCCACTAGATGGCGCCAGATGCTGCATAAAATCTAGTAACACCTGTTGTCTTTAGAGCGTTTCTCCGCTCTCTGCAGTGTTACTCCCTCCTCTGCCGTGTTACTCCCTCACTCAACGGATTCCCTCAGGCATGGTCCAGCGCTCATTCGCTGGCTTGGGCCGTGATGAAAATAAGGGACACGCACACAGTACTGGGCCAAAGACACGAGCTGTCTTGCTCCCCTTTATTTATGCCCTCGGGCGAGCCCGCCCTCTGGATGCGTGGGTGCGTGAGCGGCGTATGTGAACAGGCCGGGTGGCCGTGAGCACACTACGTAAAGTCTCTTAGTCTCTGACTAGGGGCCGGATTCGGCCAGAGACCATACTTCTGGCTCCGAGAGCTCTTCCTTGCTTCTGACCCTTCGGGCTCTTCCGTGGGGGCAGGTGCAACCTGCTCAGGACTCCTCCTGTCCTCCACTGCCTCTGATTCTCTTCGAGGTTGCACGGGCACCTACTCCGGTTGGCTTCGCAGGACCTCCATGGGGACCATACCATCTCCACCTTCCAGCTCTTCGGGGAGTTGGTCATGCGCCTGCATGTCCCTGGGGACTCTTTTGAACCAGGAGGTGTTCCTCGTGACCACACGTGTGCCCCGCATGGCTGATACCATGGTCCCCTGGATGTTGACTACTTCCCATACTTCTGGCTCATATGGGGTGCGAGATTTCCAACTCGGGTGGCGGTCTTTCACTATGACTTTGTCCCCAACTTGAATGCTCATAAACTGAGCTCTTCGAGCTTGGCTCGCTTTGTCGTTGGATGACTTCCTTCTCCCTTGCGCAGTGTTTTGGTCAAGTTCTGGGAGACTCCAGGATTGATCTGCTGGCACACTGTCCCTTGGTGAGCGGCGAAACAGTAGATGGGCTGGGGCGCACCGGGTCGTGCAGTGCGGGGTCTGACGATATGCACTGAGAAGCTGCGAGAGACACTGCTCGGCATCGTCTCCTTTGTCCACCCCGATCCTGAGGGTCAGGTTCATCGTGCGCATGAACCGCTCCAACTTGTCATTCGCCTGGGGCCACTGTGGAGTGATTTTACGGATTCAGATACCGCGGGAGGTCAGGTAATCCTGGAAGTCTCTGCCTTGGAACGGCAGCCCATTGTCGGATTTCATCTCGTCTAGCAGGCCCATCATTGCGAACGTGCGATCCAGCACAGCTTTGAAGTAGGAGAACACTGTTGAGGACACTACTTCCACCACCGGAAACTTAGAGTGTGAGTCGACTAACACCAGCGTGTTCCATCCGTCTGGGAATGACCCAAAGTCAATGCTCACTGTGGACCATGGCTCCGGGCATGGGTCTTTGGTGATCACCGGTTGTGGCGCAGGGTCGCCACTCCTGATGCTGCATGAGTGACAGTTGCATACCACCTCTTCCACTATGACGTCCATTCCTGGGAACCAGACCTGAGTCTAGCCTTGGTCTTGGAGACACCTTGATAACCTTGATGTGCCAGCCGGACCACCTCTTCCTGCAGACTCTTCGGGATCATGAGGGAGGTTCCCCTCAAGACCACCCCGTGAGGGCCTTTTCTTAGTTCACTTTGCACCCTCCACACCTGTTGCCGAAAGATTTGTTCCTCCGTCATGAGGGAGCTGACGGCGTCCAGAAAGTGACGCCAGTTTCGGTTGACCAGTGTGCTCTTGTCTTTGACGAAGCACTTGTCGGACTCTGTGGCTTTCCCCCGGTCTTCAAGCGTGAGTGCAACCTGGCATGCCTCCAGGGAGACTATGCGAACAAATTCCTCAGTGTACTCTTCATCCGCCATTGCGCGGAGCAAATGGGGTGGACCGGGGTGGCGTGAGAGAAAGTCAGCTGGGTTGTTGGCCCCTGGCCGGAAGATCACCTCAAAACGGTATGTTTGTAGCTGCACTGCCCATCTCTCGATCCGAGGAGGTGCGAGCTGAGCGGTGCCGGAAAAAAGCGGGACGAGGGGCTTGTGATCTGTAACCACCCGAAATTCATGTCCATAGAGGTACAGATGAAAGTGCTGGCACACCCATTTTATGACCAAAGCCTCTCGTTCTATCTGCGCATACCGCATCTCGGTGACCATCAGCGCCCGACTGGCATATACGGTGGGGACCCATTCTCTTGACTCGGTTTCCTGCATCAGGGCAGCACCTAGCACGACTGGGCTGGCATCTACCTCAACCTCCATGCGTTGATTCGGCCGAAAGTACGCCATGACTCGGTCATCGATGAGGGCGCTCTTGACTGCCTGAAACGCCAGATCTTCCTTGGCCGACCAGGCCCATGGTTGGCCCGCCTTCGTGAGGACAAGGAGTGGCTCGGAGAGAGATGCAAGGTTGGGGATAAACCGGCCACAGTATGTGGCTATTCCCAGTAAGCTTCGTACTTCAGTGGTTAGGTGGGTCTTGGGGCCGACCGAATGGCCTCCGGCTTCTTCAGGTCGACACGCAGCCCATCTTGGGAGAAGATGTATCCGAAGAAGTCCACTGACTCCTGATAGAACGAATATTTGGATCTGTGCAGGGTAAATCCGTTGTCTGCCAGGCATTGCAGGGTGGCTCTGAGGTGCGTATGGTGTTCCTGAAGTGTCTTGGAGAACACAATGATGTCGTCGCTTAAGTTTATCACCCTAGGTAATCCGGAGAGCGTTTCCCTTATGGCGTTTTGGAACATCTCCGCAGATGACGAGACTCCAAAGCTCAACCTCTTGTATCGACGTAGCCCAATGTGGGTGGAAAACATTGTGATGTTCCGGCTGTTGGGGTGGAGCTCCAGCTGGTGATATACCCCATTGAGGTCCAACTTGGTGAACCATTTGGCACCATTCAAGTCGGCGACGATGTCGTCCATTGTAGGCGTAAGATGACGCTCCCTCTTTACAGCCTTTTTTGGTAGTCGCATGTCAACACATAATCGAATGGCCCTCGGCTGCTTTGGTTTTGGGGCTACGACGAGGGGGGGACTCCCATTTTGTAGGGCCCGAGACTTTCTCTATCACCCCTAGGTCTTCAAGCTTTCTTAGTTCTTCCTCCACCTGCGGCCGCAGGTGGAATGGCACCCTCCGGTGTCGTAGCGCCATGGACAGGACTGTCGAGTCCCATTGCAACTTGAACGTCTTCCCTTTCAGGCATCCCAAACACTCAAACAGCATGGGGAAGTCTTTGAGCATCTCACGTGCGTGTAAGTCGTGTACTTGAAAGGCAAAAAATACAAGTTCCAGGTCTTCCGCTGTGTGGCAACTGAGTAGGGTGCCCCTTTTCCCTTCGGTGATGTGGAATTTCGTGCTCAGGCTCCGGTGCCTTCGACCTCCATGACTCCTCGTAGAGGGAGCGGCTCTTCACTGTCATATGTGTATATCCTTGCTTTGGACGGTAGGAGTGGCGGGCGTGGGACTAATTTCTCGTACTGGTCACTGTCCATTAGGTTGACTGACGGAGTCTATGAGGGCGTTCACTGGGGACCCTGCTACTGCGATATCGCACATGGGCGGTGGTCTGCGCTTGGATCCTTCTCTGCCAATGAACGACACAAAGAATACTTCACCCTCTTCCGTCCCATAGTCGAACCCTGGTGATGTGTTGTCAACTTGGTTATTTGGTTATTTGGATCTTCCAGTGTCAGCTGTCGTACCACCGTTGCAAGCCCGCGTGAGCCGGGGGTGTTGCTCGTCCCCTTCCGCTCCTGCAGACTTTGGCAAAGTGGTTAAGTTTTCCGCATTGCGAACACGTCTTTCCTTTCGCAAAGCATTTCCCCCCTGGGGGGTGATCCAGGCCTCAGTTGCCGCACATGGTGTTTTGTGGAGACCTCACAGCTCCTCTCGATTGGGGTGGCCGTCTGCGGACCACATCTACCCTCTCCTCCTTGATAGCTGGCTTCTGCTGCGATGTCGTGGGCCAATTCAGGGCCGCTTCCATTTCGTCCGCCCGGGCGTTGGATAATTTGTGGAACCTGGCAAGAACTAGAATTTCATCGAGGGTGATGCCCGGCTGCCACAGTATGAGGCATCGTAGCGGGACCGACCGGCAACCCTGAAAGAGCTGTGCGCGGATTACCGCCCCCTGATCTGGCAGCGTACACGAGGTCATAAGCTTTCGTAAGCGGGCGTAGAGACGTCTATAGTTTCGGCCTTTCCCTGTCGCGCTTGCCTGAGTTTGAACCATTCGAAATCCGTGTTGATTTGGGGATCATAGTGGAGGTTCAGAGCCGCGGCCGCCCCGGCAAAGTCGTCAGCCTCCCCCCTGTCCGGCAGGGTCTCGAACAGGTCATACAATTCCGCTTGAGTAGTGATCTCTTCACTTTTCTGTCTGTCTCCCGATGAAGTAATGGTCCAGACGACCATTCCAGGAGCGCCACCGTGCTGCGGCTGTGGATGGGTCAGAGAGTTCACTGAAGGGCGGCAATGGGGCAGCCGTGCCATGTCCAGGCAGAGCGGGAGCTTGTTGGGCGACCTGTTGCGGAGCGGGAGCTTTATGCGCAGCCTGTTGCGGAGTGGGACCTTGTAGTGCGACTTGCTGGTGGGGCGGTGCTGCTATGCTGCTAGGCGGGCACCCCCACTGGCGGCAGCCGGGTCGCTCATCTTCTACGGCAGGCACTGGGAGAGGTTTGGCAAGTACTGTAGCAGTCCCTCCCCGAGCAGCACTTGATGGTGGCGTTGGCGCAGGTACCACGACGCAGGGCCTTCCCCCAGGCGCCTCTGGGCGGAGCGTGGTGGCTGCGTGTGGGCACTGGTGCAGTCTGGTGCTGGGCCAGAAAAGTGACTCTGGGTCTGCCCCTGCTGCGCAGTTTGCAGACAGGGTGTGTGCCAGGCTCTGAAGAAAAAATCCCCTCTAGCTGTCTCCCTTGTGTAGGGTTTTGTCCTCCCCACACGTGGCCACACGTGCAGATGTGGAGGCCGGAAGGCAGGGTAGCAGGCTGGATTCCTGGGCTGAAGGCCTCAGACACGAGCAGTCCGCAGGAGGCACAGGCAGGCAGGAGGGGCATGTAGCAGGGTGCCCCCCCTTCCTGAGGGTCGAGACCCCCCTCCATGTGAGGTGCGAGCGTGCAGGTATTTGCATGGTAGGACGCGCTGTGATAGGCGCGGGTGTTCGCCCGCCGGCTCAACCACGTGGTAGTGGGAGCGTGGCTGGGCTGCAGCAGTGCGGGACCCCGTGGGCGGAGGCGGCGCAGCGCTGGTTCAGCGGGGTTCTTGCATGCACTCCCGCGCAGGGCAGGCCTCACCTCGGTCGAGGCTCTGTGCACGATGGACCTCTCCCTTCCAATGATGCTCTCAGTGGGGGCTCGCCTGCCCAAATGGCGCACCCGGAGCCTGGTGCAGCTACTGGACTCCACGCGGGGAGGGCACCCGATGCGTACCGGAACGGCAATGCCGGTGCGGACTGCTCGAGTGCCGTGAGCGGCGTGGACACAGGTACCGGGTAGTATCTGCGGGGGCGAGGCGTGGGACAGACCCGCCGCGTCGCCAGTGTAGTGCTAGAGCCTACGGTGCTACTGGGGACACACTAGGCCGCAGGCTTGGGCTGTGATGAATAAAAGGGACACGCACACAGTTGTTTAGTACTAGGCCAAAGACCCGAGCGGTCTTGCGCTCCTTTATTTATGTCCTCGTGCGAGCTTGCCCTCGGGATGCGTGGGTGCGTGAGTGGTGTGTGTGAACGGGCCGGGTGGCTCCGTTACTACACCTCACTTGATGTCTGTACAATGATTTATCTTCACTCACAGCCTGCACAACACTTAGTTACCCTACTCAGTGTCTGCCTAGAGCAACCACTCCTTTCACCAGAAGCCTGTGTAATGATGCCGGAGTCTTCGCTCATTCTACGTCAGAGAGCAGGGGCCGAGACAGGGACTGATCAAGATGGCGGCCAGGGGTTCACCCGGGGGGTTTGTCAGACCTGCTGTCCAGTCATGGGAGTTACAGGGGAACGTGTTCCATATCCGATGACCTCACAAGTGCAGTGGACAGGAGTGAGGTGGAGTGGACAGGTCAGGTGCCTCTATATGAATGGGCAGGCCTATATGTGCCTCTGAAAGGCTGCCTGAGCTATGGCAGACTCACTCACAAGTCAGTCCTGTACCTTTAAAGGTGTGGGTCGCTCACACCCCAGCACAAGAGCCGCAGTGTCAGTCACAGGTCAGACACCTGCCTCTCAATGGCTGATGCGGATGCAGCAGAGGCGGTCACAATGCAGCTCAATGCCTCTGTATGGATTACTCTGGGATATCATTTCACAACTGGTTCAATGGTCACAACTACAGTTCCTGTGGTGGCAACGTGGTCATAAGTCACGTGATGTCACTTCCGATGACGTTATAATGAGGATGGGGAATAGAGGTGCCATGGGTGGAGTGGTGTGGCTCACTGATTAGAGCCGGCAGACCCGGAAGCAGAGGACGACCCGGGACCAGGGTTCTATCCCCGACGCGGCAGGGTCGTGGACCAGGGTCAGCGGACTTGATAATTCTCGCCTCGGTGCCTACTCTAACCAGGGATCATACTTGGCAACTCTGGGCATTAGCTTGCCTCATCTCCACAACGGCCCCCCACATACGCCGGGGATGCCTGGTTTCACCTTGGAGATACCCAGTAGGGACCATCTCACAGGGAAAGCCAGGACGGGTACCCCAGCGGTCTACAGCGCAGAGATACTCCTTCGGGAGTCGATTCTAGCGCTTTAGAAACCCACAATTAATTAATTAATGGGTGAATTAACATGTTAGCATTGTGTGAAAGCTGCCCCATCATGTGCCTACAGTTCAGATGCTATGGGAGTGAATAACTAGGCTGATGTTTTCCTATATCTAATCTGCAGAATAATAGTTTGAGTTAGTGCATAGTTGCAGACCTGAGAGTGCTAAATAGTGCCATATTAAGGACTTCGGGGACCCCTGAAAACACATATTTTACGACCACCTGTTCGAACAACTTATAATGTATTATACACTTTTAGCTAATTCAACATCCCGTGTTGGCAAACAATATTGAATTATATATTCAACATTCAGAAACAGCTCGATCTACTTGGAACCTGCCAGAAGAATAATACCAAAAGAAAGGTTGAACAAGCATTACTCAGTCTTTTTCTGAGATTGCATCTAGATTTTTTTGAGGCAATCGACAAGATTGTAGATGCAATTCATTGTATAACCAGCCTGTTCCTCCCTTTGCAGGAAAGATTCAGCAAGTGTCACATGATGGATGTTTAGGTGACAAGTGCATAAATTAAAATAAAACGTACAGATAGTACTTGAAATTGTAGCAATAATTACTTGCTATTTGTAGTCCTAAAAAGAGAATAGTGTGGAAGAGATGGGAAAAATGAGATGATGTATAGAAAGTCAGTTCAAGTAAAAAGAAGTGAGGCAGAGAAAAAGGTAGCGTGAGTGCAGTGAAGGGTAGAAGGCGAGAAAAAAAATAGAAAATAGGTGAAGTACACAAAGGTAAGGTAGAGAGTGGTGAAGTGAACGGAGAGGTATAGAAAGAGAGAGTTGTGAGGCAACAAGAGGTAGTGGCAGAGGTGAGAGAGATGCCGAATGATGGAATGGTGAGATGGCGAGGGCAAATTGAGTTATAATAGGAAGTGCTGAGAAAGAGCGAGAGACTCTGATAAATAGAAAAATGTGACAGAGGTCGAGAAAGAGTCAAAAAATCAAAATCTTTATTGTAAATGGTGAAATAAAACCTTTATTTTGTACAATACTTGTTAAAAACAATCAATTTGATAAAAATAGACAGAATAGTAGAACATTATAAAAAGATCCAGATAAAAAAAATGATCTGAATAAAAAAAAATGAATACAGAATAATTGTACAAGTGCCTTCAAGTACTGGCAGCAAACTGATTACATCTGACTGCTTTAAGAAAGTGCGGGTGCTTGAAAATAGCAGCTGATTGTTCATTGGAAAGAAGTGATGTTAACTTTAATAAGCACCCCTTGCAAAAAATCAGCAAACTGGTTGTAGCCGGCTCCTTCGCAGGGGCACCCTTCTGAATAATGGGTAAGCACACACATCACAGCTGCAGGAGCCACTTCCATGAGCGAGAGACTTATAAGGTATTGGTGCAGGGCATTGTGGGTGGGCCAGCGACGGCGTATTAGCCAAGAGGCATATTAGGTGGAACTGCAGAGCCACTGGGTGAGCCACCTGAGCCCCTAAACCTTTTGTGTACAAGATGAACAAATTTAGTCCACTGGGTGATTAAGGCGAAGTTTTCTGCGTTAAGTGCTGCTATAATGCCCTCTCCACAGGATCGAACTCCCAACCTGTTCCACTCACCCCGTAGACTTGCTTTATTTACACTCATCCAAAAAGGTTGGGCAGAGGCACAGGACATGATCAAGATAGTCATCACACTGGCCACAGCCCCTGCATGTGGTTCCTTCCATTGGACGGCGCAAGCGGACTGGTTGCTTCAACAATAGCCACTCGCCCAGCCTGAATGCCGGAAATCTTAGCTTCAGATAATTGGAGTAGGTGCAGGCAAGGTATGAGGTAGGTGAAGCAAGCTGATAAGAGTTGATAACCGCCCATGCATGCTCGCGATTTGCTAAGATTGCTCTCTCTGCGTGATAGGACCAGAGACAAATGCATTTTTTAATACTCAATTCAGATGCCGATTTTCTTGGACTTAAGTCCTACAGTTCGTTTGCAGACAGGACCTGCTCACAGTCCTTTAAGAATAGGTGGTATGACCCAGCAGGGCCACTGGTGCCAATATAGGTTCATTACAAGGCCTCTAGAGAACGAGCTCTGCCCCTTCGTAGCTTGTGGCACAGATTAAGAAAGGCACCGGCGCCCACCACTCGTAGGTCAAGAAGGCCAAGTTCCAGTCTGATCTGAGCAGCAGATGAGGTCTTAGGCAGCCGCAGAACACATTTATAGAGCCTTGTGGCAAGTCTATTTAGTAAGCTGCTATCCTTGCCCAGAAAGATTTCGGAAACATAAGATAATGTGGGAGAGATCTTGGCTCGCAAGACTTCCAGCATTGGGGAAAGGGTTGGGCCTAGTAATGATTTAGAGAGTTTGGATAGCGTCACTTGGAGGGCCACGGCCATTGCTGCAATTTCTTTTCAGTGCTTGATGAAGGAACCCTTGGCATCGAAGTGTTCCCCCAGATACGTATATGATTGATCTGCCACAATCTTGTGGTTATTGTAAGTTCAGCCTCCTCACTGGTATCTTTTTCTGCCAGATGTGACCACCTTTGTCTTTTTCAGGTTAACCTCCACGTTGTTGGTGATTGTGTCGGTGTGCAGCTGATAAAGCCAACGTGTAAAACCTACCCTCATGACACTGAATTAGGCAAGATCCTCAGCGTTCTGGAGGTTGCTGATCTGAGGGATGGCAGTTGACTGTGACAAGAATGTTGTGGGAGATCCGCGATGAACAGATTCAAAAGTAGGGGGCTAGCACACATCCTTGTTTAATATGTCGTGATGTTGGGATGTTCCTGGACAGGTGTGAGACATCCTCCAACCTGACTCGAATTCAGGTGTTGGTGTGCATATGGATTATTGGGTCCAAGAGGTTTGGGGATTCCCCACTTTTTAGACTGACCCAGAGTGCTCCTCTTGGTACACAATTGCATGCCGCCTTGAAGTCCACAAAGCAGCAATGCAACAGGGGATTGAGGACTTTGCCTTGTCAATTAGAATTAGAAGAGATTTGTGAGTGTAGCAGACACTATGCTATGAAACCAGTTTGATTTTTTGGAACAATCCTGTTCAACTCCACCCACTGCTTCAAGTCCTTCAGGTGAAGGCTGGCGAAATACTAGGCCTCATTGTCGAGTAATGCGATCAGCCTGTAGTTACCGGGGTCTGATCGAGAGCTTCCTTTGTGGACGGGATGGGTTATTGCCCCACGCCATGAATCAGGTATAGTTGGTTCTGCAGCTAATAATGAAAGAGCTTGGTTAACCCTCTGGCCAAAAAAAAGGTGTTCAATTTCAAGAGGGCCTATGGCAAACCATTAGACCCTGGAGCCCCATCAGTTCTTGCCTTTGACATGACCAAAACCAACAGACTTGACAAAACATGTATAACGAAGGTGGAGAAGGGCTTATGGTCCTGAGCTTGGGGCAGATGCTCCAGATGTTTTGCAGATGGACTTTTCTGTGCTATAATTGGGAGAGTGGTCTTTTCCATCACTTGCTAGGAAATGTCTGATAAGAAGTGTGGCCCATTCTAGCTCTGCGATGTTCGTGCTGCCCAGCAACCATTCATTTGTTTGTTCACCTGGATCCAGAAGGCTTTTAAGTTGGGCTTCTTACTCGGCATTAAAAGAATGCACCAGACATGTTGGAATCCATTTCCTTTCTGTGCATGAATTGCTTGTCTGTAGGTTTTTTGTGCCATTTTGTGTGCGATGATTAGCTCTGCAACCCCTGGTTTCTTCTGAACATCTCTCAGGGCCTTGTTGCGTGCTTTCTTTAGAGCCCGAGTCTGTGTTAAAGTGGTACTTGGATTTGGACGAACGTGTTGGTGGGCAGACTGAATAAATTTGGTGAGCAATTGAGTACAGAGATTCGACCATTCCATTATCGGAGATCTGGAACTCTGTTTGACTTGGGCGGTTACCTACACGCACTGTTCCATGATAGTGCTACTGTAGAGGAATTCCTCTTTATATGTTTTAGATTATTAGAACGGACACCACCGTATGTCGCCCTAGCCGGTATATGATATGCTAAATTACTGGCGATGGTGATTATCTGAGGACGATGGTCACCCTCTGTGTGAGGAGCAATGCTGTAGCTTTCAATGTGTGGAAACATTTCTGTATTGCTGATGGTGTAGTCTAAATGAGAGCACGTTTTGCTGTTGACTCTTATCCAGTTCGGGGTATATCTGGTGGAAACTTGCTGTTCAACACTGTGTAATCAACACTGTTGAGTTGCAAAACCAGGAATTCACCTAGTGTGCTCCGTGACTGGCCCCTTGGCCTTGATTGTTCCGTGATATCCTGTGGGAGCCTTAGTAGGGGCCGTCATGGTCCTCGGCCCTCTCTTTAAAAAGATTGGTGTTAAAGCCCCCGTGATCGAGTAGTCAGCTTGGGAGAAATCTCTGTCCAGATCACTTAACATTGTTATTAAGCGATTGAGCCTTGACCGCTTTGTCCTTGCAGGGGGTGCAGCAGTCTCCAAGTAATGATTATGCTTCTCGAGAGCCAGCTTTCGCTTAGGGTATCAATTCGACTTTACTTTGCAGATTGCATGAGATGTATATAAATAAACCACCCTTTGGTCTGCCTAATTTCTAATCTCTGAACTCCGATTTCCTGTGTTCGATAACGCCGGTTATGGGGAGGCTATGCACGGCCCATGTATCCTGCAGAGCGAGGATATCATAGCCTGTTATAAAGGCAAGTAGAGCAAAAGAGTGCATTTTCTGCCAGAGTCCATTGATGTTCCAGGAGCACAATACTGGTGAGGGCGATGTTGAGAATTTAAGAGCCAGGTGTTGTGTGATTCTAGGGCCCCCAACCCAGGGGTTACTTTATGTAAGTAGTCTTAATATGTTAATCCTATTAAGATGTCATGAGGGCCTTGAGAGCGATACTCAGGAATGAACAATAGCTTAGTGTTTGTGGCATGGGAGATTCCTTACTGCCGCTGATCTCACGGCCTGATTGAGTCTTGTTCTACCAGCAGTGTCCTTGGCATGATACCTGGGCTGTGTGCCGCCTGCACTGTGGACAGTTGGGGATGTAGTTGTATTGTACTAATTTATCCTGGTGTGTCGGTTATTGCTACTCATAACTTGTCTTTCCAAGCCTGGGTAACGCCACTGTGAGCCTGTGTAAGGGGCCGTAATACTTCCTGCGGTGGTTTTTGAGTTGCCTGCAGGCTGTGCTGGTTTGCGCCCACATTGATGTTCCTTGGCATCTCCGCCTCTGAATCCACACCTTGATGGCTTGTCATTTGGATCTTCACAGCTTCTGGTGGACTCTGGGGCTTTGTAGAGACAGCCACCAGGAATCCGATAAAGGGTTCCTGAGAAGGACTATACAGCGACAGCGAGGATCCACTCTGTTTCCCATTCATCCTACAGGCACTGTACTTATTGTGGGGTATGGAGTTTGTTGCCTGACGCTCTGATCACCGTTACTCGGGCATGCTCTGTGTGTTTATTCGGGAACAGTGGTTAACAGAGGTGCTGTTACCACTGGTTTTATTTAATTGTTTCCGGAGTCTTTTCTTTTCCCTCTTACTGAGTGGTCAAGGCGGTTGTAAATAACAATAACTGTTGGGGGCTGACTACCAGCTTGGAGTGATGGAATTAGCACCACTGCTGAGTAAGCGATCAGATCTAATAACTGGGCAGATGTATTGCTAGTGTGGCAAAGCCGTTACAGGTCATCAGCACCACTGTTCTCTGGGAGGGAATGTGAACCATTGGGGGCCATGCTGGAGGCCATGTTGGTTGATAGATGCAGTGGGGCGGCCACTGGCTACTAATCTACGGGCTCCAGGCCAACGCTTGAGTGTCCATTGATGGTTTTGCAGTCAGAAGTCAATGGTGTTTGCTTAGGTGTGGACTGGTGTGTTTGCAACAATTGTGGCCACATTGCACATGAAGAGACTGAGACCTTGTTGGGGCTGTGTTTTTTGTTTCTTATTGGAGGACCAAGCAGGGTCTGTGAGGAAAAAAAAACATCTTCAGAAGAGACTGGTTGTTTGGTTCCATGCCGCCCAATAATTGGATGGGATCCCCTGTTTCTTCATATTGGGTGGCGTAGTGGGCAAAAGTAATATTTGGTTCCCCGTCGGAATCCTGGCCCACTGGGCTGCTGGCGGACGGGGAATGTTAGTAGCACTGGAGGAGCTGATGATGCGGCCTGCGTGTATTGCCACTGTTGAAGCAGGTTGTGTTGTTCTTGCTAGGTTCGCATGGGTTCTGATTTGGGAGCCTTGAATGCCCTGCGGACTGGCCTGCTCGACTTGAAGAGCAGTTTCTGGGGAAACAGATTGGAGGTCAGATGGAGTAGCTGGTGATGAAGGGTAGTGGTTGACTGTGGCAGCCCAAGAAAAAGACTATTGGTTGGTCTGCTGATTGGCCGGTGTTGAAATTGTCTCTGTGGCTATTGCTTTATGTAGATTCAATTGAGCATCAGCATCTTCCATCGCTTAAATGCTACAAAGTTCGTCCTGGACTGAGATGGGACTGATGTTTGGGGATAGGTGAATTGTCGCCTCAACTTTAAGAAGCAATTTCCTATCTTTTGGCTGCACCATTCTAGGGAGAACTGGTAGGCCACCCTCAGCACTTGTGGTAACGTCAATAATGGATATTATTTTTTACAAGTCTAAAAGGGTTGTTGCACAAGAGCAAGGGGTGCTGACTGGTCTACTGACAATTATTGACATGATCAAGGTGTTGCACGGGTTGTGGTTACTTTGGGATGATCAAAGGTCATCATACGAGGTGATCCCAGCACAGGAGAATTGGCGGACTTTGGTGAGGGGAACACTGGTGGATGGAGTCTTGAGCTGGCTTGGGTGGGTCCTCTGGCTTGTCAGTGGTTCCCACACTTCCCAGGTTGTTCTTTCAACCCCTTGTAGGGACTGAGGGCTCCTCCTCATGTTGCCTGATCTCATAATGGGGAGATGATTGCAGGTAGTGCTGTCCCTCTGCAGATGTTTCCTGCTTGAACACTGGGGGCGGGGCATAAGCCCGCTGACCGTTGCACTTTTGGGGGACACGTCGATGCAGTATGGTATCTGTGGAGATCTTCTTGAGTACTGCAGCAGGTCGGCCGATGGCGAACGTGGGGCACTTCAAGGGTCTTTTCACTGACTTTTTTTGTTGAATTCAGCAAGAGCAGCCGCGTGAGACAAGCTGTGTGTGGTCTGCAGGGATCTGCAGCTAATGGAGTTGGCATTATGGCACTATTGGCCACTTCCTTGTGTACAAACTGCACCAACCTGATGCTGGCCGCTTCTGTACCAGAGGGGGAGGGGGTGAACCAAAGACCTAGCGCAGTGGCTGAGGGGCCTAAGTCAGGCATTTGCACACCCTAGTCCTTGATTCTCTCCCTCCTCAATTAATGGAGTTGCACTAATGAGGTGAAAGTTTTCTGAGCCGCGTCCCATTTTACACTGGTGACGCCCTACCTGGTCGCACCTTGGGGGACCTGGAGGCACAGTTCACGTTACAGCGTCCTATACAGGACAGGCCAAAGGTCAATAGTTGTCGGCGTTGAGGCCTCGGTCCCCTCGGCAGTGGTGAGGGGGCAGCCGGCTTTAGGCAGGTGCAGTTTGCTCAATGCTTAGGGGTCGGCTTGCATCTGCATATGCCCTTGCCATCCTGTGATCCTGTAAATCATGAACCCACAAATCCAGGCTTATCACAATCTTTAAATGCTTTACCAGCATACAAAAAACGTCAACAACTATATTCTGGTAAAACAGATAAAGATTGTGAGAAGACTGGATTTATCTTTAAAAGATAAAGGAGAAAAATAAAAAGAACAAAATGTATACAAATATTTTGCATGTATGGTCCAGTGCTTCACCAGAAGCGCTTGTCCAGCACACTGAATGGTGGTGTATCCAAAGGTAGACATGCACATGCTATTGTAGGCGCTGATCAGTCGCCACAATCGTTAAAAAAGTTAAACAAACATACTAGTACACATAATGACATTACAGACAAATGGTCATACATGGACAGACATCATAAAATCAGTCTGTGTTGTTTTTCAATGAATTGTGATTTAGTAAGTGGTTGTTTTTTGAATCAATGTGATCATTGTTATTTGTACAACACTATGTATTGTGCCTATCAAATATAGGGCTCTTTTTATCCCCCTTTTTTAAGTTTATTTTTATTTTAGAGATATCTGTTTTTATATTAATAAATCGATTTATATTTTCTGTACCTTTTATGGTTTATGAACTTTTGTGGGAATTACATGGTATAACCCTCTCGAATGTGTGTGTGATGGTATGGTGAATATGTATCAAATTGAATGGAAAGCGTTGACTGATTGAATACTAAAGTTTGCTATTGAGTCCACAGGATCTTATTCTCTTTCTCATTGTATAGTGCCCTATTCCTTTGGTGCAAAGGAGCTTGTCTTTATCCTTATCAAGTTCTTCAAAGTGGGCCATGTAGAGACAGGCCAGGCTCGGAGCGAATGTGCTGCCCTTAGATGTCCCTTGTATCTGATGGTAAATCTGGGTTTTGAATTTAAAAAAGGTGTTCTTCAGTGCTATTGTGGTGCATTAAATGATGAAGTCAATGGGTGTGGTGCTTGTTCATGCCTGTGCTCTGAGGCAAGCTTCAATGACCTCTATATTGGCTTCTTCGGGGATGCTCTTATACAACACTTCTACGTCCAGGGTCACAAGGAGGTTAATTTCCTGTTGGTCATTGGTTTCTCAATCAGATTTAGCACGGCCCTGAAGTCTTTGAGGAAAGAAGGCGTTCTTGAAACCAGGATTTGAAGGAAGTGGTCGCAGGAATTACTCAAGGGTTCTAGTAGCTGGAGACAACAGGTCTGCCTGGAGGAAGGCTGATGCCGTTGTGTATTTTTGGTAGTATGTAACAATAGGGGATCCTTGTTGAAGTGTACACCAGAAACTCTGCTTCATTTTTGGTGATCTAGTCTTGTGCCTCTGCACTTGTGACAATGGATAAACAAATAAAAAGATTTCCACTATAGCGACCCTTCGTGGGGCACGCAGGGCATTGCACTGCTGGCCCTATGAGGAGCACGCCCAATGATGAAGCATGACAAACCCAGAAATGTCTGAGGGCACCAAGAAATAATCCTTAGGATTCCCATTTCTCAGTACTCCCTTTTCTCTTTTTTAGTTTTTCTATAATTACATCCATTAATGTAATAAATAAACCATCTGACCTAGGTCTAGTGGTTTATCAAACATTGTTCATTGTATTCCAAAATACAAATACAAAAGTAGCATCCCATATGTTCAAACATTGTTCATTGTATTCCAAAATACCACGATTCCATAAGTAGCAATAACATAATAGTAGACAGTACTGATGGTGCAGTGCTCAGTGATTTGTGAGTGAAAACACATACTTACACTTCAACCAGAAAGATACAAATGCAAATAATGTCGACATAAATTCAGTATATTTCTTCTAATGGAACAATAATTTCCAATAGCCAGTTCTGTATTTAGGGGGTCATTAGGATGACGGGCGGACTTTGTCCGCCCGTCATCCTACCGGTGAAAGGGACCGCCCGCCATAAGGGCGAGGGTCCGTGGCTAACATTAGGATGTGCCTGCCACAGTGGCGGGCGCATCCTGCATTCCTACCATTGTGGCGGGCGGTGCACAATGCAGGCACCCTTGCATTATGGTGCAAGGGTGCCTACATTGGAGCTAGGCAGCTAAATTTAGCACCAGCACAGGGAGAAACACAGGGCTGCACAATATTGTAAATAAGGTGCAGCCCTGCGTATCAGAAGTGGTGGAGCGTGGCGTTAAGCCAAGAAGGCTTACTCGCTCCATCACTTCTTTGTAAATTTGCCCCCTTGTTCTTTTTTTCAGGTTACAATATATGTGTTGGCAACACACATACTGTAGCCAGTATAGACTTAGAATGGACTTTGTGTTCATCCTTGCTCACAGTTCGATGGCTTTCTTGACTATTTCAGTTGTCTGCTTTGGATTTGAAGGCTTGTCTCCCTATTCTTGTGTTTATCGCTCCTAGGACCATTTTGGTCTCACTATATGTTGACTAGATGAGTTGTATCCTTCATCTGCTGGTATCATAAGGGAATATTTTCTCTCCCTCTCCTCGTTATATGTGCTGTCCTTTTCCTTTCTTGCCCCTGCTTTTTTATTTTATTTTATTTTTTTATTTTAACTTTGCAGTAGTGACAGACCATGACATTGATACATTTGTTTCATATTATCAATCATAGTGACCTTTGCAGTGACCAACATATTAAATACAAGGATTCATTACATTTCCTGCTCTCTCCCTCTAACCCTTCGCATTTCTAAGTCCACCGATGGGGACACACATATTTCACCTCTGTATAAATTCCATTTGGCCCATTTCTTATCCCATTTCTTTGGACACCCACGCGCAATAAATACTTCTTTCTAGGCCACCATACATTTATCCAATTCCTTACTCCATGTTGCAACCCCTGGCAGCCTGGCGCTACCCCACCCCCTAGCTAATTCTCTCTTAAATAGAGTAAATCCTAACGTTGCAAACTGTTGTTCCGTCTCCGTAAGGTCTGTAGCATCCCATATGTTTAACAAACCCAGTCGTGGCGTCAGCGTGACTGTCTTACCAAGAGCAGACCACAGATGTGTCACAATCCTGTCCCATCTGTTTTGCACCATAGGACACTCCCAAATCATATGATAGAAACTAGCTGACTGCCCACACCCTTTAAAATACAGGTCATCCGGCCTAGACCCGATTCTTGCCAGAGTAATTCCAGTCAAATATGAACGATATAGTATACGGAGCTGTATAAGGCGATACCTAAGTGTGATGGCAGCCTCTCTCCGAGACATCAATGCCTGCCTCCAGTCCCCCTCTTCCAATGGCCCTAGTTCTCTTTCCCATTTCTCTCTAAGCTGTCCAAATGTATCTGGCATGTTGTTACTGAGCTTTCTATATGTGAGGGAGATTGCCTTGGCATGCAATTGTCCGTCCAATAGACGATCTTCCAAAGGGGAGTATTCTGGTATATCCTCACAGCTAGGAAATGCTGCCATTAATGCGTGTCTGATTTGTAGGTATCAAAAAACTTCGCCTGGAGCCAACTGGTATGTTTTCTGTAGTTCCTCGAACCAAAGGATCTTACCCTTCTTAATCAGATCTCCTACCGTTGAGATACCAATCATGTCCCATTTGTCAAACCCTGGATGACGCCCGAGCATGCCTAGTTTTTGTGCAGACCACAGTGGTGTCATCTGAGTGAGTCTATTTGACCAACCCAGGCGGGAGTTAGCCAGTCTCCATATTTGCAACGTATGTTGGGTGGGGCCTACAAGCTTCCTGTTTCGTGGGGATGAATAAAGTGCCCCAAGGTAGCCAGCTCTTTCCATTTGATATCTATCCAAGGCACACGCCCGATCATCTGGTAGGGTATACTTCTATCTATTTACCGTAACCAGTTGCGAGGCCCAATAGTACAACCGTACATCGGGTAGCGCAATTTCTACATCGTACCACCCTTTCGTAAATTTTTGGAGCGCTATTCTGGGGGCTCTTCCATCCCACAATAGTGTACGTAGCTCCCCCACCACAGCCACAAAAAAGGTATCAGGAACTTTAGTCGGGCTATTCTGTAGAATATACAGAAAGCGAAGAAGGGCAAGCATTTTGAAGAGTGCCGCCCGACCAATCAATGACAGGGGGAAGGACCTCCAATGTTGGACGTCTGCTCGCAGCCACGCCAGTAGTGGCGCCAAATTGCTCTTATGGAAAAGAGCCGAATGTGGTGTGACGAAGATCCCTAGGTATTTAAATCCATCTGTTGCAATCATCAACGCACAATCTTTAGGAAGACGGGGAACCTGTCCATGGAGCATATACAGTATTGACTTGTCCCAGTTAATAGCATACCCTGAATACTTTCCAAAATTAATAAAGATGTCTAAGACCACTCGAATGGATCTATAGGTATACGCCAGGTATAGTACTATGTCGTCAGCATATAATGATATTCTGTCCTCATACTCCGGGGACCATCTCAGCCCTCTGGTCAAGACATCTTTCCGCACCCAAGCCGCCAGGGGTTCCAACATCAGTGCAAATAATAGCGGGGACAAAGGGCAGCCCTATCTAGTACCCCTACGAAGAGAAAACTGCCTAGATGTGAAGTTGTTCACTCTAACTTGTCCAGCTATGTCTGTGTAGAGCAGTCCTACCCACTTCAGGAATTAATTTTGGGCCCAATCCTGTTCTGACCACTACCTCAAACATGTAGGACCATTCAATTGAATCGAAGGCCATAGAGGCGTCTAGGGACAATATAGCCGCGTCCTCTTCCAGAAATACCTGTCGGGCCAACACGTCATGTAAACGACAGATATTAAGGGCTGTATTTCTACCCGGCATAAAATCGGACTGATCGGGATGCACTAGGGAGGATATCACAGTCCCCAAGCGTGTGGCCAGTACTTTCGCTAGGACCTTTGCCTCCACGTTGATTAACGATATCGGTCTATAGGAACGACATTCCTCCACCGGCTTACCCGTTTTATGGATAACAACTATACTTGCCAGCCTCTGATCAGGCGGAAGGGTACCCTTTTCCCAACTTTCTTGGTACATGGCTTTCAAATGTGGGACCATTTGGGTGGCTGTCACTTTCAGAAATTCCACTGGGGTACCGTTGGGCCCCATCACTTTTCCTGATTTTATCCGACTTATGGCCGCTCTGATTTCATCATCCGAAAGATCTGCCTCTAAGGACTCCCTATCCGCAGCCGATAACGTAGGCAGCATGCATTCCTCCAAGAGTTGACGTGACTCCTCAGCCTTATATACCGCTGAGGGCGAGTATAATTTCTCAAAATGGTCCGCAAATGTCTCTGCTATGTCTGCCGGGGAGGATACCATGTCTCCCTTAGGCTTCTGCAGTCTATGCACCCACCTCGCACCCTGCTCTTTCTTCTCCAGCCAGGCCAACGTTTTTCCTGCCCTGTCTCCTAGCTCGTACAGTCTGTGATGAGTAGCTGTCTGTGTCGCCATCATTTGTTCCCGAGCTTTTAGCTTATATTCCTCCCTTTTAAGCGTCAGTGTGTGTAGCGACTCTTCCGAGGGGTGGATCGCATACTCTGATTCAAGGTCTTTAAGTTCAGTCTCTAACTGGGTCATTATCTCCTGTCGCTTTGCTACATATCCATTTTTCAGTGAAAGAGCATGTCCCTTTATACCTACTTTATGTTTCCCAGATTGTCTGTGCTGAATCTACAGATCCTAAGTTTTCCTCCAAAAAGTATCCAGTTTGCTTAATAAGCTCCTCTCGTATGTCAGGGATCTTAAGTATCCATGGATTAATGACTATGGTACGGCTCTGCTGTTTGGCACCATATGTGAAATCTATCCCTACGGGGAGTGATCTGATAGGCCCCTAGGGTATGTCTTAGGCCTTCTAAAGTTACCCACCGAGGCTGCATACGTTAAAAAGTAATCGATCGGGAAAGGCTGCCATGCACACTGGAAAAATATGTGAAATCTATAGGGTCACCCTGTATCTCACGCCCCACGTCTGTGAGTCCCATTGCTGTGGTAAAGTCCGCCATTAGTTCATTTGGTCGCATATTCTGTCGTACTGGGCGTCTATCTGTGAAATCATTCATCGTCATGTTATAATCTCCCCCCAATATCAAGACTCCATCTCGATTCGTGAGCACTCGACCTAGTTCTACAAGGGCATCTTTGCCTAGTGCTGGCGGTAAATAGGCCGATACAATATTCAATGCCCTTCCCTCCCATTGAGCCTCAACTACAGCAAACCGTCCTGCGGCATCTGACCGCGTATTAAGTACAATCAATGGAACGTTTTTCCGAACCAGTATGCACGTGCCTCTGGAGCCAGTAGTGTAGTCTGCATGCACAAGAAGTTTATAACCCCACCTATTGAGGGCCTTAATTTTTACTGCCAACCAGATGGGTTTCCTGTAGGAGAACCAGATCTGGAGACTGCCTTTTTAGGTATTGTTGTACTATTCCCCTCTTAATTCTATCCCCCAGTCCATTAACATTCCAGGTGAGTATAGAGAGCATCGATTCATGATCAACTACCATTGGTCAGAAATACAAACATCACATCGCAGGTCGAATATAAGATCCACATTGTTATGAGCATCATACAGAAAACAACATCAACATCAGCAAGAAATCCGTCACCAAAACAAGAACAAAAAGAAAAAAACCCACACGACAAGTTATCTGTGTTACAAAGCCTGTCTATCAAAGTGATTGCTGCAAGTGTGTTCATTAAGGCATCTTCATGGCAAGAACAACAATTTCTGTCCCCGTTCCCCTCCACCCCCCTAATCCCACTAACTCCCCCCCACCCTGCTACCCTGCCTGTGGATTCAAAAGTACCCACCCCCAAACTTAGCAGAGCGCTTCTCGCCCCATTAAACATGCTAGAAATGCAGGGGAATTCAACCCTCTCCCAACCACGGTTCCACAAATTTCCTAAATATAATCACCACCACCCTTGAAGAATTAAGATCAAACAGAATCATATCACATCAATCTATTCAGCACATAATTCACATCATTCACCCCGAACATCTCTATACGTAGTTGCAACAGTAATATCAATCATCAGCCACACGTCCCCCCCAGACCCTCTACTTGCGCATCCTATGTAGAGTGGGACATCGCAGTTCAGTCTTGTGATAAGTTAGTCCTGTTTCTCCAATCCGCTAGATTCCAAGGATGCTTCTGTACCCGGCACGTCCGATCGATTGTCCTTAGGCATCTCCCGTCTGCAAGGGCGGTTTCTCCTCTGATGTTCCACTGTTGTCCATCCCTCCATCCAATCCCAGACTGCCTCAGGTGAGTCGAAGAACCAGAACTTGCTCTCCGACTCCACCCGCAGCCGTGCAGGATAAAACATTGAGTATTTCACTTCACGGTCTCTCAGTTCCCGCTTAACTGCCTGAAAACTCCGCCTTTGGGCCTGAACCTTAGCCGTAAAATCAGGAAAGAACTGCACCTCGTAGTTATCAATTTTCAGTGGGGGAACGGTCCTGGATGTTTGCAAAATTATGTCTCTGTCACGGTAATTAAATCCCCTGCAATCAATGGCCTTGGGGGCGCACCCATTTTTGGTCTGCCTCCCGGCACTCTATGAGCACGTTCTATAGAAAAGTAGTTAGACAGTGATTTCGGCTTCAGGTGTTTTGTGATTAGTTCCTCGACATACAAATCCGCTGTAGGCACTTCTGTTTTTTCCGGAATACCTAGTATTCGAATGTTGTTTCGTCGGGCCCTTCCTTCATAATCATCCAGTTGCTGCTCCATCCTATCTTGCTTTTTCTTCATCACAAGCATTTGACTCTGCAGCTCCGAGGTGTCTGTTTGTAATGCTTTCGTCACAATCTTTAACTCTTGGACCTTCTCATCCATTTTCCTGAAATCCGCTCGAAGTAGTGACACCTCCACCGTAGCTGAGTCCACCGAGGCGCGAATTCCGCCTATAGCCGCCATAACATCATGTAGAGTCGGCTCTTTGACATGCGGCTGTCCCACACCCAGGCCATCTTTCTCCTTGCTAGGTGAGTCACTCTTTTCTCCATTTTTAGTCCAGGCGTATTTCGCCAACTGTTTCTGGGCGTTGGCTCTTGACCCCTTACCCCCTGCCGCCATCGTGGATGATCCCAGGACAGGTATAGTGTACCGGTCAGTGGCGTTGTTAGTTGCCAGATCACTTGCAAATTCTTGATATGGGATTACGTATCCTAGGATCCTTCGGCCACCACTTAATGCTCCCACAACTCTCCAATATTTTTGTCCTGCGTCAGGACGTGTTGTGGGTTGATCACCACCCAGAGTCGCATACAGGCCCGAGAGCTGGAGCCCCAGGGTTTCCTCTCACCAGGCGTCGCAATCTTCGTGCATTGGCTCCTTCGCGTATAATTAAAACTGATCAGCGCAGTTCAGGTCACCCTCTATGACTAGGAGGGGGAGGGGAGGGAAGGGAAATGGGGCACGTTCTTCCAAGTTCCTGTACTCCGGTATGGTTTGTCTTTGGGCCCTCCAGCCTCTCACCCCTGGGCCCAGATGTTAGAGTCTCCGTTGACTCGCCTTTCGGCTCCCCTCTTGCTTCTGCTTGGGCGAGGGGGGGTAAGGTATGTCCCAGCCGTCGGCCCTGTACCCGTCCCTCTTTGAGTCCCCCTTGATGGTGCCCTTCGTCTAGTGCCTTCCCGTGTCCGGGGTATCGCCAATATGCCTCCAGGGTGCTCGCGTGTTTGTACACCGCCGGGGTTCAGACTCTGCACTTCCGAGCTGTCCAGCCACTTCGCCGCCCACCCACCTCCTCTTCTTCACTAGGAGAGCGGCGGTGTATTGTTTAATTCTTTGGCTGGGGTGGGGGTGGAGGGGAGAAAGTCAGCACCTCTCCTCCGACTCGCCCCGATTGCAGCAAGAAGGCCTCAAAGCCGGGGACTCGAGTATTGCAGTCCCCGGCTCCGCAGCTAGTGTAGAGCTGCTCCACTGTCCGTCAGGGCTGCAATGCTCACGCTGTTTCCCTCCGCCGAGCCCCACCACCTTACTTGCTCCTGTCGTGGACTTCCTTAGCCCCGTCTAGAATCGCGCTGGAGGATCATTCCGGGCAGATCGTTTCCTCTACTGCAGTCCGCGCCGCCATGTTGCCGTCACCGCACAGCTCCAGACGCACGCCTGTTCCTTATATCCTCGGCAGCGCGCGAGTTCCCAGGTCGCAATATAGAAGGGGGGGTTCAACCGGGCTTCGACCCCGACTTTCACTCAGGATATTCGGTCTGGACGGTGAGTAAGCTGCTATTGTGTCGTGGATGGGCGAGAGCTCCTCTAGGCAGCAGCCGTAATACGGCTGCTGGCCACGCCCTCCGCCCCTGCTCTTTTTTATTTCAAAATTAAGTTTCCTACAACACCCACTTGCTACCTCTTCACTCTGTCTTTACAGCAGATACAACAGAAGGCCAACTTTAAACCATTTCAAGATGGTTGCTTGCATAAACTGCAGTTGTATTGAATTACTTTTTCTTTCGCTTTAAGGAAAATTAATCCAAGATGGCCACGCATGCCTGGCGATGCACAGCTACCATCCCATGATGGTGATCTTAAAGAATAAACATTTCAAGATGGCTGCAATGTCATTGCAGATACGCACACGAATACAAAAAGAACAGACAATGGAAAGAGTGCTGAACAAATCAAACATTCACCCCCAGTCACAGATCTGGGATAAATCCTTTTTTTTTTGCTTGACATGCCATTCCAGTGTAGATCCAGCCATTTGCAAATCAGTCTTGGCCCTGCTCACATGGGGAGAGTCCAGCCCGAACTGCCAAGCCAGGTCCTCCCAGGACCAGACGCAAGCATCCTGGGACTGGTTTTGGGGTATCACCCTCATCAGCCTGGCTAGCCTGAATCTGGTGGCATAGCGAGCACGGGACCCACATCTGGGCATACCCTTCCCACTTAGGGCGACAAATGCAAAAAGAGGATCCAATGTTTTGCACCACTGTAGCTGAAAAAGCACCCACCAAGCTTGGGTTTTTTGATTTTTTACACTCATGCAATGACCACAGGCAGGTTGGCGGGGACTTATATTTAAGTAATTGCATTTAAAGTGGCCTGGATCCAGAATACCTGTTAAAAGATGCATATTGCCTTTTTATAAAACACTTTCCATCGGTACACAGTGGACCGCCTAGTAAACTCTTTCATTTTGCGCGCTGCATAGGAAAGAGACCTAAAGCCGTTGATTCCCTTCAATGGCTACGCGTGCATGTGGGCGATTGCTTCGCGGGAACGAGCGGCAATAATTAATACCATATGGCCTCCGCTAGGTCCCGCAAGGGAATCGGCAGGCCCCCTCCGCCTACGCTTGTTTTATATATGACACCATTCCACCCACCTTTTTACCAACGAACGGCATCTCACCTCCCCCCTCTCGCCAGCGCATCTTCACGCATGTTTCTTGACTTTCACTGCGTGTGGGACATGCCATATTCCTTCCCTGATATTGCACCAGGCATTGGCACTGCCATATTTCGAGCTTGCAGGCTTTTTTCTTTTACCACACACTCGTTCCTGACGGTAATCCTGATGGTAATACAAGTGCTGGTGCTGCCACATCTCTAGCATGCATGCTATTTACTTTTACTCCACACACGTTCCTGCCGGCTTTTTCCTCTTACCTCCGATGTAGACATGTGCTGACACTGGTCAGACATGTCGGTTTAGTAATGGATACATAGCCAAATCCGTTAGCAACTGGAGGCCATGCTAGTCTTTCCACCAATGCCTTTTACCTGCAGGCTTCCCGCTCTTCCAGCGTATATATTATAGAGACGCCTACCTTGGCCAGGCTCAGACTTGATCGAGACACCCCCAGGCGTACTGGCCTCACAGGTATTTACATCTTACACTGTCCTCTCCTCCTGCACCGTGACCACTGCCCGGTTCCCTTGCCATCTTAAACCTTCCCCCTGATGGCATTTTTGATTTACGCGGATTACTCCCCCACCCTCCTGTCCCCACTTACAGGGCCCTCACTATCCCGAGGCATCAATCTGCTCCTGTTTCACACAGGATCCGCTTCTATTTTTGCCCAAGGGACCGCCATACATGGGGTAACCGGTCATCAACACATCGCTTTCGCCCGTGCTCCAGCACACACTTTCAGTGCTCCAAGGGGTCCCTTGATATTTTACGTGACACCATACTAGGCAGTACAGGAGCATCACAGCCTCCTGTTCGGTTTCTTTCTCACCTACATCCCCCCCTGCAGTTTCCCAATGCGCACGCCAATCCTTTTTCTTCCCTGCGTTCATTCATTGCTCCTTTTTAGGTCTCGTAGAGAGACCTTTTGCCGTCCATCCACAAAGCTGACTTTTTACGATCCGGATTTTCAACAGTTCACGTGAATCCCAATCACGTGACCTGCTCTCATGCACGAGCCTTCCCCCTGCCAGCAGCCTTTCCAGCCTTTCTCCCTTCACAGCCATCTGTTCCTCTCTCCCCGCCCCCCGCCGTCACTTATTCACGGCCACAGGCCGTCCTAATTGCTTTTTTTTTTCAGCCTGGCTACTTCAAAGGGTTCGGGTTCGGCTGCCCCGCCCCCTGCAATGCCGAGAGCTTCTTTTGCGTTTCTGAGTGCTCTCTCTCCCTGCTTCGGTCTGGGCCAGTAGATAATCACTTGTTTATATATCTGTCCCCTGCCTAGTGCTCCTCTGTTGCTTCCCTGCCCACTCACTATACCCCCGTTTGACTTTTGCCCTAAACGCCCCTTCATCTGCCACTCTGTTACTCCTTTCCTCTCCTGTCACTGGCCTTAAAATGCTTTTTTTTCAATTTTTTTACGGCATGGCAGCTCCTATGCTGCCATGCCGTTATGTTTTTGCAAATCGTTCTCTTGCACACTGCATTTTTTTTTATCCTCTGCTCCAATTGACGCTGCCATCTTGGACAAGTAAATAAAAAAGAAACAAAGTCACATCATGCCATATAAAAGTACATATATAGTGAGCACCTGTGCATACGTTATCACACTAGGCCACCATAGCATCATAACTTTTATTGTTAATTTTTGCTGCGCTGTAAAGCATCTGCAAAAGGCATTCAATTTGACAATGCTGCGCATTATTGGCAAAAACATTTGCAAGGTCAGTAGGTTGAAAATATGAGACTTATTAGTTTTGACAATGCTTGTTTTGTATCTCTAGTTTCTCCTTTTTCAGTACTCTCATTTTTTTGTAAGTGTGGCTTCAGTAGCTAGCTCTTTGAGCGGTGTTATTTCTGATAATTGTTGTTCTACATTTTCATATTATGATGCTGGGCTGCAAGTGCCACTTTGGAGGGAAAAACACACACAAGACTGGTTGAGCAGGGGTGTAACAAAGACTATGACATTGGGGGGTTGAAAGACTAATCTTTCCCAACAATAAAAGTGGTCGGCTACTCCTCCCACACCTTTGAAGTGAAGCTTAGCTTCACTTCAAAGGCCCCTGCTGCTTCACACCCTCATCGCCGCTCTCCCCGCTCCGCCTCCTCCCCTGCCCGCCGTGTCGCATTTCTCCTCCCCCCGGGCCCCTCCCCACAGCAATGCCCTCCGTCTTGTTTTTTTTTCCCCTGGGTTCTTAATGCCAGATTCTATGGCCCATACCTTACAACCTGACCCCTCCTTTCCCCTCTCCGTGCCTCGTACCACTTTCTCTCTTGCTCTGCTGGTGTCTGAAGTCTGGTATCTACATAGTGTCTGATGGACGTGGCACGGGGAGAGGAAATAAATAATTACTGTGCAGTACAGCCCCTTAATCCGTACTCCACGCAAGACTGTCACTGGACTGGCTTGCCTCTGCCTGTGCCAGTCTCTGCCTTTGCAGCACAACTCGCGCCCTCTCCGCCTCTCTCTGCACTGGCGGCGACGGCAGCTCTCACTCCAGGCTGTCACTCTGCCTCGCAGCACCGTAGCCACACCCTGGCCGCACTTGTTGAAATACAGGCAAAACTAGTAGGCGGGTGAGCAAGCGGGCAGGCGGAACGCAGCTAATGCAGCAAGTGCATGGTCATTGCGGCAGCCCATACCTCCTGTTGGCTCTTGCCCGAGAGTTGGCCCCCGGGAGCCGATGGTCGTGCCGGGGCTTCCTGGCTTGTTTTGCGGATGCTTGGTCCGCTGTGCTCCACTCTGCGATTCCGTGACTCTGTGGTTCGTTTTTCCATAGCTCCCTCCTCTTCCTGGCATAGACATTGCTTAGATATAGGTGCAAATTACTTTGAATCAGATGCTTGGTCCGCTGTGCTCCACTCTGCGATTCTGTGACTCTGTGGTTCGTTTTTCCGTAGCTCCCTCCTCTTCCTGGCATAGACATTGCTTAGATATAGGTGCAAATTACTTTGAATCAGATGCGCAATTAGGTTTGTCTAATGACCCCTTGTGTTTACTGCCAAAAGCCTCTCCTGCACGTTTTAGTCTCTCATTCTGATTGCAGGCTAAGCCCTGAGTTTACCTGCTGTTTAGTGTTGCAGGTCTAGCAGTGCAGAGGGTTTCCCCCTGTCTCGGTCTCTCTATGAAATCCAGCTGTCTTGTTTGTATGTGTGTCTTTGCATCATGATGGTGTCAGTGCGGTGCGTGTGTCTGTCTGTCTGTCTGTTGTCCCTCCCTGTCTGGTGTCTGTCTCTCTGCAGTCGGCCTGGTTCCTTACTTACACCCCAGCCGCCCAGACAAGGCCGAGCAAACGCCCACCTCCCAGCTCCCTGGTTTTTATACAGGATCAGCACACACTTTAAAGGCTTTCTGGCGCTGCGGAGAATTCAGTCCCAACACCAACCACAAAATGCCCGGAGCAGGTATCAGCGGGCTACACGGAAGTGCTGGGATTTTATCTTTGTCCCGACTTTCATAAACTTTCCCTTTCATCGACATAGGAGGACAAACCAGAAGGGTTATAAGAGAGGTGTTTGAAACATGACAGAAAAGAAAGCGTTCTGATTGCTGCAGGATGGCTCAGCGGGGTGACCGTTCTGTTCTATAACCTAAGTAACGTTTGTAGGTCAGGAGTTCGATTCTAGGCACTGACAAATCAGCTCATCTATCTTCTGGTGGGTAAACTGACTTTTATTAATAATAAAATATGCTATTACAGCGCTTAGAAGCTTAAAGAGTGTGGCATACAAAAAGTAATTGGTACATTGAGCGTGCATTATTTGTTCACATGTCCAAATTCTACCATGGCCTTTGTGTGTGCCATTGGAACGCCGTTTGTACATTTTCTTTAATTGCTTTGAAATGAATACTGTCAAGTTTATTAATGCACAAACATTTTTATCCTAAAAAATAAGGTATTTACATTTGTTTGGTTGTATCCTTTTTTGCAGTCCTGAAGCACATCTTGGCAAAGGTGCTGCACAATTACACATAAATCAAGTATGACCTATTTAGTCCGTAAACCCAGAGCTGCCTGTGAAACTCCTACGTGTGATTTGTGGCATTCACCCTCCACCACCACATCCACCACACCCACCACCACTACATCCACCACCCCATCCACCACCACCCCATCCACCACCACTGCATCCACCACCACCACCGCATCCACCATCACCACATCCACTGCATCCACCACCACCACATCCACCGCATCCACCACCACATCCACCACCACATCCACCAACACCACCACATCAACCACCACATCCATCATCACCTCCAAATCCACCTCCACATGCACCACCACATCCACCATCACATCCACCACCACATCCACCGCCACATCCACAGCCACATCCACTACCACATCCACCACACCCACCATCACCACACCCACCACCACCACTGCATCCACCACCGCATCCACCACCACCACATCCACCGCATCTACCACCACATCCACCATCACCACCACATCCACCACCACATCCACCATCACCTCCACATCCACCATGACATCCACCACCACATCCACCACCACATCCACCACATCCACATCCACCGCATCCACCACCACCACATCCACCACCACCACCACATCCACCACCACATCCACCACCACACCCACCACCACCACATCCACCACCACATCCAACACATCCACCACCACTTCCACCACCACCGCATCCACCACCACCACATCCACCACCACCACATCCACCACCACTTTCACCACATCCACCACCACATCCACCACCACCACATCCACCACCTACACCACATCCACCACCACCACATCCACCACCTCCACCACATCCACCACCATATCCACCACCTCCACAACCACCACCACCGCATCCACCACCACCACATCCACCACCACCACATCCACCACCACCACTGCATCCACCACCACCACATCCACCCCCACCACCACATCCACCACCGCATCCACCACCACATCCACCACCACATCCACCACCACATCCACCACCACTTTCACCACATCCACCACCACATCCACCACCACCACATCCACCACCATCACCACCACATCCACCATCACCACCGCATCCACCACCACCACATCCACCACCACCACCACATCCACCACCGCAACCACCACCACCTCATCCACCACCACATCCACCACCACTTTCACCACATCCACCACCACCACATCCACCACCACCACATCCACCACCTCCACCACATCCACCACCACCACCGCATCCACCACCACCACATCCACCACCACCACCACATCCACAACCGCAACCACCACCACCTCATCCACCACCACATCCACCACCACTTTCACCACATCCACCACCACCACATCCACCACCACCACATCCACCACCTCCACCACATCCACCACCACCACATCCACCACCTCCACCACATCCACCACCACATCCACCACCTCCACAACCACCACATCCACCACCACCACCACCACATCCACCACCATCACCACCACATCCACCATCACCACCACATCCACCACCACCATATCCCCAGATCCACCACATCTATATGTGTGTGTGGCTCTGTGTGTGTGTAGGTGCAAATGCAATGTTCTTGGATTTTCGTCACAATAAAATACACTGAACATAATCTTCACAAAAGTTATTTACAAACGTTTAAGCTATTGCCATTATAAATTACAATAACTTTTATTTAAGTATTAATTATTTACAAAATTAAAAGCCATTGTTATTTGTAATATCAATACATCTAAGTCACGTAAATACAACACACATTGCATTACAAATGCTATAGGTGTCACATTTGCGAAAGTTAAAACTATTGACATTGTAACTGACAAAGCTATTAATTTTGCTATTTTCAAAACCAACACTTAAATAAAAAAAGTGTCATTTACAATACCAATCGCTCAAACTTTCCTAATGCGAGACCTATTGCATTTCCAATGCTTGTTATTATTATCATGTAACGCTGCGCTGTGTTGCACACATGGGGTCCCCCTCCGCTCGGGACCACTGCCCGGTGCCCACTTTATTCAGGTTCTCTGACAAAGCGTTCTGATTCACTTGCAGAATGTGTTTTTTTCCTTCTTTCTCCCTGTTTTATTACATGCACCCTATCTGATTTCTGTGTGTGAGCTCACATGTACATTAGATGTCCATCAGAGACCATTAACAATGCTCAAAATGTTTGTCAAATCACTGCAGCAACATGCAATAATTATGTGTGTATGCTTGTGTGCACTTTAAGCTTCCAGAAACAATAATCAGCCTTGTGCTTTCCACACTGTTTATTTACAATGCTGGCTCCCAGTGGTCTAAAATCTTCAAATGCCTCACAGAGGCAAGCAAAGGTTATTATTTATGTATTGCCTGTCTTCACTCACCCGGTTAACAGACACTAAAACCAAAGCGTAAGGGTTTGCTAGTTTAAATTGCTATATCCAGCTCCACCAGGGCTCAAATCCTAAAAAATAGAAGGGGGCGGGGAGGGGAACTCACCAAGTTAGGGAGAATGGGTGTGACATAACTGCGCTTGACATCACAGGAAGTAATATCACAGCGTATTACAATACAGGAAGTGACATCACGGTACATGACATCGCACATGACATCACAGTAAGTAGCATCACAATCCATGACTATACTAAGTGACAACAGATCTTAAGCCATGACATATTAGTAGCAAGGTGACTGCACAGCCGATGCCTTGCACGCCGGGTGTCTTGACCTAACAAACGCCCAGTTGAGTTAGCCCCTCTCTCTTCACCCTGCCTATGCTTTAGAAGAGGCTGGCTGTAGTTTAGATTACGTTTTCTGCTGTTGAAGGTATTGTTCCCTTACTGCAAGATGAAGCACCCCACAAAGATGATATGCTTTTTTTTTCTTTTTTTTTGTTTACAAGCTCGTTTTCTACAGTTATGCAATATTCCCCGTCTCCTTAAATTTGGAAATTATATTTGGTGGTTTATACTCCTCTTCGTTACCAAGCAGGGGTATTTTACGCCTGGTTTCATGGTTTACTTACTATCAAGTTGCTGCTCTTCCTGGTATAATTAGCATGAATCTCCCACGGGAAAATTTGATCAGAAGTCAAATCATCTTTGTTAAAAGACCGTGCGTGTCATATCGCCTTTCTGTTCTCTAGTGTTGTCCGCTGTATTCTCAGTGTCAGAGACTTTCTTATTTCGCAGCTTCACTATCACTTAATTCTCTGTACTAAACGAATACTGGGAAAATTGTATTTGGGAGGCGCTTAAAACTGAGCAGAGCCCCGGTGGAGTGGGTGCTCTGCTGACTTTGACTCTAGGGGCATATTGAACCTAACTACCACTGCCCTCCTTTATCCCGTGCTGCTCCTTCTTCCGCCATTACAGCTCCTGGCTCGGTTCTCGTGTCTCCCCCCGCCGCCGTAGCTCTTTCCCACACCTGCACGGCCGCGGAGAGGGGGGGGGGGGTACTTCATTGTCCAGGAACCCAAGCGGCAGGAAGCCTCCACCGACCATCCCGCGCCCGGAGGCGCTTAAAACTGAGCAGAGCCCCGGTGGAGCGGGTGCTCTGCTGACTGTGACTCTGGGGGCATATTGAACCTACCTGCCACCGCCCTCCTTATTTATTTTTATTTATTTTCAAAGTTTTATATAGCGCGAACAAGATCTTTGCAGATATCAGAGCGCTTTACACTGGGCAGGGGTAAGGGTAACAAGGGGTGATTGAGCAGACTTTAGTAACCAATAATAGTAGTAGGTAAAATGTAAGTAACATAACAAGATCGTAATCCGATAAAAGCATAAGACAGGTAGATAAAAAGTGAGAAAGGTCAACAAGTAATAATAAAGTAAACAGCTAGTAAGGAGAACGGTATATAGTCTTAGCTCGTAACAAAATAGAGTTCAAGTGGAATTAGCCATTAGGATGGCTTTAACTTCTTTCTTAAAGAGTGCAGTGGAGGAGATCAGCCTCGTTTCGGGAGGTAGAGAGTTCCAGATCCTAGGTGCCATTCCAAAAGGTGCGTTTGTATGTTTTCTCCTTCCGGAATCTTTGAGGTTTCAGGAGGAGATTTTTTGAGCTTCTGTTTGTTCTCGAACCTCCTGATAAAGACAGCTTTTGGGTGAGGTAGTTGGGTGACTTGTGGTGTACAGCCATGTGTGTCATGCAGGCAATTTTCATTTGTATTCTGGCTTCAAAAGGCAGCCAGTTCAAGGTTCTGAAATCCTTGATCCCGCGCTGCTCCTTCTTCCGCCATTACAGCTCCTGGCTCGGGTCTCGTGTCTCCCCCCGCTGCCGTAGCTCTTTCCCACACCTGCACGGCCGCGGAGAGGGGGGGGGACACTACATTGTCTAGGAACCCAAGCTGCAGGAAGCCGCCACCGACACTTTATCCAGGCACTTAATCCCTCGAACGCTATAGTTCTTGGTGATGACTTTAATTGTCAGTTTGAGCCCCTTGTCAGTGTAGAGTTGGGTGAACAGGATGATGAGGACCTGTTTTGGCATGTTTCTGATCTTCAGATCCCTCCTGTCAGGGCATGGACCCCGTTGGTCCTCCAAATTAAATCACTCTCCCTTGCAACGTCTTTGCGGGCGTGTAATGGGAGGCTGGAACCTGACAGACCGGGGTCAGCTACGTTTAACAGACTATAGCAAACTTCAATCATTGATTATATAATGATGGAGGTTAAATCTATACTACTATTATAAAGGAAGTACTTTGCACCTTTGAGGCGGGTAAACTCGGGAACCAAAGCGCCAATCCACACACCCAATACATCATTGTAATCGTCAGGGTGTGCAGATGGCCATAGGCTATATAAAGTATAAAAATATGCGTTATTTAAAAAATTAACATTAAAAAAAATTAGTCCCTTCTAAGTAGCGCCGGCCGCGACCTGCGTGCTGACGTCAGGAGCGCGGGGAGGAGCGGCGTCCAGAAACGCGTGGAGGAGCGGCGGACATGGCGCAGGGGAGGAGCGGTGACGAACGGCGGAATGGCGGTGAGGACCGGCGGACAGGTGCGGTGAAATGAGGAGCGCGGGGGAGGAGCGGCGGCTGAGGTAAGGCTCCGGGCAGGCGGGGGTCGGGGCAGGCGGGGGTCTGGGCAGGCGGGGGACAGGGCGGGCGGGGGCTAGGCCTGCTTGACCCATTCGGGGGGCCGGGCTGCTGCACAATGTCGTGGCGGGCGGGGGTCGGGGAAGCCTGATTGCTCCCGACAAGGTTGGGACGGGCTGCTAGTACTGGGATAGATTGCTGGAATTCAGGGTTCTCCCAAGACAAGACAGTGACCACAATGCCCTTGTCCTAACACTCAAGCCAGGGAGTTTTGGGCTGACAAATCCCGGACCCGAACTTAATTTTGAACTCCTGCCTCTCACGGTAGCCAACAATAGGCGCAGGGTTAAATGGCCTTATTTCCAGGACTTCCCCACCAAACTTGCTGAAATATATCAGATAGCTATACCTCTGATCTCTGAGATGGAGGATCTGGGTCCCCAGGGTAGAGCTGTGGAAATCCATGAGCAGTTGGCTGTCGCGCTAGTGGATGTGTTTTGCCCTTTGAGTGGGATCAAATCCCATCGGGTCAAGACACACCCCTGGTATGGCGCCTCCTGCAGGAAAGCAAAAAAAGACCTGCTCACTGCAATTAAAACCAAAGACAGAGCAGGAATTAGGATATCACGATTGCTCTACAAAAAGGCAATCATTAGGGGAAAGAGGGATTGGGAGGAGATTAGGTGGGAGGAGCTTAGATTAGCACTCTCATGTAAGGATTCTAAGTTGTTTTGGGCTCTTGTTGCCTTAGGCGTGATTGGGGGAAGTTTGGCTCTATCCCCGAATATAGCACCCTCAGTGTGAGAAGCACACTTTGGAGCATTATATGCTGACTTGGAGCTAGAGTCCATGCCCGTCTCAGGTCTCGAACCCTGTCAGGAGTATTGTTTGGTGGGGGTGACGGACCAGGCCCTGGGCGAAGCTACGGTGCCTCCTTTGTTCGCCGCCCCGGACCCCCGTCATAAGTATCGATTGGCGGGGGCCCTCCCGCCACCGACCATCCCGCGCCTGGAGGCGCTTAAAACTGACCAGAGCCCCGTTGGAGAGGGTGCTCTGCTGACTTTGACTCTGGGGGCATATTGAACCTACCTGCCACCGCCCTCCTTGATCCCGCGCTGCTCCTTCTTCCGCCATTACAGCTCCTGGCTCGGGCCTCGTGTCTCCCCCCCGCCGCAGTAGCTCTTTCCCACACCTGCACGGCCGCGGAGAGGGGGGGGGACTACATTGTCCAGGAACCCAAGCTGCAGGAAGCCACCACGGACCATCACGCGCCCGGAGGCGCTTAAAACTGAGCAGAGCCCCGGTGGAGCGGGTGCTCTGCTGACTTTGACTCTGGGGGCATATTGAACCTACCTGCCACCGCCCTCCTTGATCCTGCACCGCTCCTTCTTCCGCCATTACAGCTCCTGGCTCGGGTCTCGTGTCTCCCCCCCGCCGCCGTAGCTCTTTCCCACACCTGCACGGCCGGGGAGAGGGGGGGACTACATTGTCCAGGAACCCAAGCACCAGGAAGCCGCCACCGACCAACCCGTGCCCAGAGGCGCTTAAAACTGAGCAGAGCCCCCGCATCGCGGGGCCGCGCCGGGCTAAGCCCAGGCAAAGGGCGGGCCGTCTGTGGCCAGAGGAGGCCGGACTGCCACCCCCCTAACACCCGCACCACTGTTTGGAATTTGAACTATTTGTAAGGTACTGGCAAAAACTCCAATTGGACTTGACCACAGGGTTGATTTTTTAAAAATATTTCTTCCAGTGTGTAGTTTGAATTCAAATATTGTAGGGAAGAAATACTGTGTACAGTGGGAGTTGCCCTTTCTATCTGATAACAATGAGCGATATGGGTAAAAATGTTAAGTCTGCTAATTCCCGCCCTATGACTAGGCACCAGGCTGCTACGACACAACCTCTCCCGAGCCTGACGGCCATTGACAAGATGCTGCAGAAGACTATCGGGGTCGTGGCTACAGCCATAGAAAACACAGAGAGGCGATTATCAATTACCCCTGCTGTCCCTCCGTTGCAGCAAGCCGGGGATTTTTCAGTAGCTACAGTTATTCCCCCTGACTCTAGCTTTTCTCTTACGTCTTCTTTCGCTGAGCTACCTTGTGCTCAGGTTGTTCTTGATGTAATTGATAGCCCTGAGGTTGCTAAATCTCCCCCACATCCTGCAGCAGAAAAAGTCCCTAAATCCCGTCCAAGAGGTAAGAAATCAAAACCTCAAAAAAAATCAACCAAAAGAACCATGCCTATACCTGATTGTACACCGGTTGTTGCTGGTCCATCTCAATCATTCGTGGGAACACCTGTATGGGTTACTCATATACTTTCTGACTTCCAGGCCCATATGGAACATTCTATTGGTACACATATCAAATCCTTGTCATCCAGGCTGGATAGATTAGTCTCTACAATTAACAATATAGGTCTAGGGAGAGTTCAGCCTACTAGTCCACCGGGGAAACAGGTTATTAGGGAGACCCCTAGCACCATCAAGACTACTCTTCAGCCTAGACCCATTCCAGACAGTAATAATGCCGCTGGGTCTCCTGTCACTGAACTGACTCCCAGCATCACTAAATCTAATTTTGATCCTAAAAGCCTGCCAGTCAGTAACAATATTCCAGCTGCACCCCTTCAGGCAAGTGGTAATTCTACCCCCGAAACAGCTTTGCCTCTGACTAGGGATAGAAAAGCAGGTAGTGGAAGCAATGTAGTGGTGAGGGGGGTGTCTGAAGTGGGGATAAAGCACTTGGACTAACAAACCCAATCTAGTAGAAACACCCTAGCAAAGGGGTCTTCAATCGAGTTGCCCTCCATTGATCTCCCTCCCGAGTCTTTACCATATGTTGTGGTGCTTGCTGGGGTTCCTCCCTTAAGCCAGGGAAAAAGTGAGGATCATACTGATCTCAAAAATAAATGCATAAACTGGCTTAACACGAACAGGCCTTCTCCCCCCAATGCTTCTGGTGAAATATTATGTGTTAGAAGAGTAGAGTGAATTGGGACAGGACCAAAAACTATTGCAGGAAATTGTGTTGTAATTAACTTTAGGCACATATGTGCTGTAGAACACATCTGCAGTGGGTTGCCAATCTGGTCGAACACCCAAATTCTTCCCCTTCACTTGTCATACTTCTATCCCACTTCCCAGATGAGGATCGGCCAGAGTAGAGGTGTCCAGTATGAAGGGGGTCAAAATAAACCACCACATAGATTCCAACAGGGGAGAACAACTTGGGAGGGCTTGAGTCGTATATCCCTTTACCCTCGCTATTTCCCCAAAGAAATAGATTTAGTTTGCTGGTGTATTGACGCCCTGAGAGGCAGGATTCCATATTACAAACTGCCAGTAGTCTATGTACTCTCGCAATTGCACTGGAGGATAATTTTGCTACCACTGTGCCCGATAATGTAATAACAGCACAACACTCGACCGCTGAGTGTAGGATGGAATTGGGGGAGAGGGTGTATCAGCTGGGAGCAAGCACCCTTAATGTCGCATTAGCTAACGGTGAGACTAGGGAAGGGACAATAAAGTCCATGGTTTCCATTGGTGATAGCGGGTCTGAGAGAGGCAAGGGGAAACCGTCAGCAAATGTTGGGGTAGCTGATGGATGTATAAAAAGTTTGTCCTGGAATGTGGCCGGGTTGAAAAATAAATTGCTCTTGCCCGAGTGGAGCTCCTTTATGGCAATGCACGACATCTGCTTGATGCAGGAAACTTGGGCATTGGAGGATAGTGTAAGTCCCGGTTATGCAACTTTTGACATTCTGGCAACAACCAGTGGCAGGGGAGACCATCGGGAGGCCTATCAATATGGGTGGGTACGCACCTGGGAGCCCAGGCTGTCCAAATACCAACTAATTCCCTAGATGTCCAGTGTGTACTTTTAACCCCTCAAAATATGCCCCAGGTGGCCATATTAAATATTTACTCAAGGGCAGGAATCTGACACAATTGATGTATTAAAACACTTTATCCAGGCACTTGATCCCTCGAACGCTATAGTTCTTGGTGGTGACTTCAATTGTCAGTTTGAGCCCCTTGTCAGTTGAGAGTTGGGTGAACAGGATGATGAGGACCTGTTGTGGCATGTTTCTGATCCCCAGATCCCTCCTGTCAGGGCATGGACCCCCTTGGTCCTCCAAATTAAATCACTCTCCCTTGCAACGTCTTTGCGGGCGTGTAATGGGAGGCTGGAACCTGACAGACCGGGGTCAGCTACGTTTAACAGACTAGAGCAAACTTCAATCATTGATTATATAATGATGGAGGTTAAATACTGGGATAGATTGCTGGAATTCAGGGTTCTCCCAAGACAAGACAGTGACCACAATACCCTTGTCCTAACACTCAAGCCACGGAGTTTTGGGCTGACAAATCCCGGACCCGCACTTAATTTTGAACTCCTGCCTATCACGATGGCCAACAATAGGCGCAGGGTTAAATGGCCTTATTTCCAGGACTCCCCCACCAAACTTGCTGAAATATATCAGATAGCTATACCTCTGATCTCTGAGATGGAGGATCTGGGTCCCCAGGATAGAGCTGTGGAAATCCATGAGCAGTTGGCTGTCGCGCTAGTGGATGTGTTTTGCCCTGTGAGTGGGAACAAATCCCATCGGGTCAAGACACACTCCTGGTATGGCGCCTCCTGCAGGAAATCAAAAAAAGACCTGCTCACTGCAATTGAAACTAAAGACAGAGCAGGAATTAGGATATCACGATTGCTCTACAAAAAGGCAATCATTAGGGGAAAGAGGGATTGGGAGGAGATTAGGTGGGAGGAGCTTAGATTAGCACTCTCATGTAAGGATTCTAAGTCGTTTTTGGGCTCTTGTTGCCTCAGGCGTGAGTGGGGGAAGTTTGGCTCTATCCCCGAATATAGCACCCTCAGTGTGGGAAGCACACTTTGGAGCATTATATGCTGACTTGGAGCTAGAGTCCATGCCCCTCTCAGGTCTCGAACCCTGTCAGGAGTATAGTTTGGTGGGGGTGACAGACCAGGCCCTGGGTGAAGCTACGGTGCCTCCTTTGTTCGCTGCCCCGGACCCCCGTCATGAGTATCGGTTGGCGGCGTCCCCAGGACTCCCGGGATGTTGAGGATGAGTGCCATCTTGCAATGCCCGAGATTATCACTTTGAAGGAGGTTGAGTTTGCACTAGCAAGGCTACTTTCTAACAAAGCCCCTGGCCTTGATAAACTGTCTGGGGATTTATTTCGTTCTCAACCTAAAATATGGGCACCATATTTGGTTGTCCTATTTAATGCGATTCTTATGGGGACTGATCTACCAGGCACCTGGCTAGGAGCCGAGATCGTCCCCATCTATAAGAAAGGTTGCCCGTTAACCCCATCTAACTATAGGCCCATTAATCTTATAGATACAACACAAAAACTAATGGGCAGGATCATCTTGGATAGGATCCAAGGGTGGATGGAGGAAAACGAAATATTGACTACACTCCAGGCAGGGTTTAGGTCAGGTATTTCAACCTTGGACCAAATATTTCGGCTGCAGGCTTTATTTTGGAAAACGGCAAGAGTGGAGGGTGGCAGCCTCTACCTTGTCTTTGTTGACCTGCGGACTGCTTTCGACCTCGTTCCTAGGGAAAAGTTGTGGAAAGTTCTAGCAGACTTGGGTCTCCCGCCTTATTTATTGAACATCTCAAATAGATTACATACTGGCAATTATGCCCAAGTCAGGTGTGGGAGGTATGGAGATTTCTCAGCACCCTTTCCTGTTTCAAAGGGTGTACGCCAGGGGTGCGTCCTGGCTCCCACGTTATTCTGTCTTTACATCAATGGTCTTGTGGACCGTTTAAATGGTTAATAGACAATGTCGCTCCCAGGCTGGCTACCGGGCGGGTGCCCGCTCTGATGTTTGCGGATGACACCTTGTTGTTATCCAAAACATCATCAGGCATCCAGCGTACTCTGGACGGTTTTGCAACGTTCTGTGCTTCGCGTGGATTGGAGGTCAACTTGGATAAGACCAAGTTCATGATATTCAATCCTCCGAAGCAGACCCGCTCAAATCCCGTCCTCAATAGCAAACCCCTGGAACGTGTCAAAACTTTTGTCTATCTTGGTATTACTTTGACGGAAGATTTTGACTGGGGCTTCCAAATTTCTAAGTCAGCTCTCAGGCTAACACAAATAACAGGGGGTATTAGCAAGCTTCACAGAACATCAGACTTCAAACCGGCAGCTCCGGTGCTTGAAATATATCGACTCCAGGCGAGAACAGCCTCAACGTACGGTGCTGAACTTTGGGGCCATAAGAATTTATCTAATCTTTTGAGGGTGGAACAGAGTTTTATGAGGTATTTGGTGGGTTTACCACAAAGTACACCACTCATCCCTCTTCGATTTGATTTGGGCCTGGAGTCAATAGAGGAGTTGGTAGCTGCACGCCTTATGCTCTATTGGAGGAGGCTCTGGTCGGTCCCTGAGCTGGCCCCCTATAGAGCGGAGTTTTTGGAGGTTTGGGGTCTTTTAAAAAGCAAAAATATCCCGTGGTTACTTCACATTAAGGTTCTTAGTGCCCGGATAGGGTTGCCTGGGCTTTGGGAGACCCCGGAGTTGAGTTGCCCAAGGATATCCAGGTCGGAACTCCAAAATCTGCTGAAGCGGCAAAATCATTTGGCCCTACAGAGATCAGCTACCCTGGGTAGGCTGTCCGTAGAGTTCCTCTTAGTAAAATCGGAACCACAACTAGAGGAATTCCTAGATGTAATCCAACCACCTCTTGCGAGGAAGTTATACACTCAACTAAGGCATGGCAGCCTACCAGTCTGGGCATTCACTTCTAAATGGGCAAAATCAGAGAATGGAGCCTGCCCGGCATGCAATTATAAACGAGAAGATGTCCCTCATGTTATGTTTTTCTGTCCAGCTTATGTATCAATAAGGAAATGCTGGCTGATCCCATTATGTAGGAACCTGGGGTTTAGACATTGTACGTAGGCCTGCAGGGTTCTAATGTATGATACTTCTTCCCCCATAGTATTTGCTGTATCTCGTTTTCTACTTGGTATGTGGCGCAGAAGGAAAAGCTTTGTATAATGCCTGTGATCAACTATGATTTTTATATTTCTTGGTCTTTGATAACTGCTGAGTTTAATTAACTTTTATCTCTAATATTGATTGGTTTACTATTTATTGTTTTAAAATGAATTGTGCCTTGTATGTATTTTATCTGCACTTTTATGGTCTTTTCAACCGAAATAAAGTTATCATTGATTGATTGTATTTGGGATTAGGCCTTGTAGGAGTGCCATAATTGATGAAGCGCTGTTATTGATGACTTCTGCCTTGCCAAAACAAATGTGTTCAGGGTCAAACCCCATAAAGCATAAACACCTGAATTTTGCAGTATAACAAGGACACATTATAATAAATGTATAACCAGCACATTGCGTTAAAACCATATTAAATCAATATATGATTCAGTTTTATAATTTAAAGATAACGGGCACTAAAATAATAAAAAGTTCCAAGATAATTTCACACTACACTATCCATACAAATCAACGCTACTATAAAAACAAAAATATATCCTCATACATTCTATGAAAAATGTGTGGCTCTACGATCTAAAGTGCTTCATAAATAGTTCAAACAGCAATTACGCAAAAAAACAAGCCTTGGCATAGCCAATAGGTCTCGCCTTTGGGACCTTATAAGTGTTTAGCCATGCAACAGTTGATGTAGTTGCACCAAGGATATTGTGCTGGATAACTAAACACTTCTAAGGTGCCAAAGGCAAGACCTATTGGCTATGCCAATGCTTGTTACACTTATTACCTCGAGAAAGAAGATGCTGCACGCCAGCTTGATGGGTAATTGCTCCTGGCTTCATTTGAAGGTATGGAATGTAAACATGTAGTGAGATTCTCAATTACCGGTGTGTGGAACACCAGGGGCCCGGGGCTGGATTCATGCAAAACATTTTAAGTACATTCCACGCAAGAGGCATGCACGCTCTTTCTGGTCTTATTAAAAAAAATGTATAATCCCCCATCAGGACTTTCCCTCCTGATTCCTTCCACACCTGGCTCTCGCAAGGAATGCACCATTAATGGAAGGGGCAGGTGTTGTCAATATTATGTAGTTTGTAAATTCCTGAGGTATATCCAGGAGTGAAACAATTAGATAAGAGCAATGACTTGTTAATACAAACCACTAAAGTCTCAAATCTGAAATAACCGATGTTAAAATTGCCCATTAGATAGATCCTCATTTGGTTTCACTTGGAAGGTTCACAGGTGGGTTACCAGTCCTGCCAGTAACTAAACCTGTGACCTGCTGGTTCCACACATTTCTTCGCAGCAGGTGCACTGATTTGCTAAACTGTTTTATCTGATCTACTTATGAAATGAAAATGAGAGCCCATCTCTCTTTGCTTTAACTGGCCATGTGAGTTTCACTGATCCACCACGAAGGGCCTGTTTACGAGTTTAGTTTTTATTTAATGTACCTGATAAATAATGATCTCACACGTACGTTATTTATTGGATGTAATAAATAGCACCTATAACGAGTCTGTGGGGAATAACATGCGGATTTTGGGATTTAACACAGCAAAATCTGCATGCTACGGTAAATACCATATGCTCTCCTCTGTTAAATTTCTGCAGGAAGGTTGACTTATTTAATGCCTAACGGCTAGGGCGCTCGACCTCGTACCTGGGGATCTGGGTTCGAGTCTCGGTAACGACGCCAAAAAAACTCCTGTGATTCTGGGCAAATCACTTAATCTCCCCGCGTGTCCTCATGTAACGTAACTGGAAAATATGTAGAGCGCTCTGATACCTGATTCGGGTCTAGTTCGCGCTATATAAAACTCTGCAACAAAAAAAAATGATAGCTGGCCTAGGGTACGTGCGCCTGGCCCCAATTATTAGCAGAGTCACTTGACCGGTCATGCCTGTGATGGGTGGGTGTACCGTGTGGGTGTAATACAAAGTGGAACACTAGAACGTGTCAAGCAGGACACTACCGTGGGACAGCTGTGGCAGAGAATGTCTAGTGTCCGTAGGAGATGCCGTAGGCCCATTGCCGTGCATGCGAACGTGCTGCTGCGGAGGCCGAGAACTGCAGCGTAGATGCGGCAAGGTGAGCAATGCGGGCGTCCGAGGATGGGCCACAAGAGAGATTGGCCAGTAAATATGGCGGCGAGCGGTGGTAGTGAGTTGGACCCTCGGCGGACTAATCGAAAAGCAGCCGCTGCGAAAGGGGAGCAGAAGAGCACCATGTAAGAGCACCATGTAATAGAGGGGGCCCCGGGCCCTGAAGAAGCCTGCACTAAGTGTGGAAGGTAGCTCAGAGACCCTCTGCTGCACTGCCTCGCACCCTGAGGAATGGCGAGGGGTATTGCTGGAGGAGCAAAGCGCAACTGCTATAATACTGCAAAAGCCTTGGCCTGCATCAATTGCCCAGTACAGGTCTGGACACTGAAGGGCTGCCCCTGAACTAAGCACAGCTGCAGAGGGTACAATAGACAACTGTCACCTCAAGGTAAGGGAGTCCTTGTGGACAATAATGTGCAATTGCTCAAGTAGATGGCTGCCAGGCATTATACTTCACAGTAGGGCATTTACAAGAAAGCGGTTATTGGGGCGCAGTTTTGAACACATAAATACCAATATGAGGAAGGACCAGCGTATCAGTATTCCTCAATGACATTGGTCTGAGCATCTCCCCTTCGCGCAGGGTCTTGAGGAGAGTGCTTTTAAAAGGCAGACAGCGCCAGGCCCCAATCAGCTAGAAACTAAGCCTTGAGTAGAGAAGGGGAAGTGTGCAGCAATTACTGGCAAGCACTATATTACCTGGCACATCAGCACCCTTTATATTGTGCCAGTACACAGGCATGCTGCTGACAGTGGCCATCATCTGTGAGGGGAACGCGAGATTTTCGCAGTACCAGTCCCTCCGCGACAAAGGGGAAAGCGGATCGAAGTCAAACATGCCTCACTTTCGTACATGGAGGTTCCAGGCGATGACCCTACTGGACTCTGTGTTCCAGGACGGGCTCAGCTCAGCGATCATCAAATATTTTGTAACAAATGATGTTTCAGTAGAGGGGAAAGGTACCTTACAGAAGGCATTCAAGGTCACAATTAAGGACATCTGCATTCGCACGCAGGCTGGGGTCTTAAAATCAATACCCACTCAGCTACAAAAAACTGAGGATGCCCTGCGGGCACACAAGCGTGAGTACGAGGGCAACCCAAGCCATGTCACCTTGGCTGCCATCAGGGGGCACATCACCAACTTTCATGACCTAGCTGCTCAACAGTTGCAGTTTATATCCAAGCGCCATGTTGCACGTTCATACGGGGAGGACAGCCGCCCAAGGCAGAGTCTGGCTGAAATATTGAGAAAGCTAAAGGAAGAAACCATATAGTAAAGATAACTACCCCGGACGTGAGCAAACACTATGGTACACCCTCCATACTAACCGCTTTCAATTGCCTCTACACCAGCCTGTATAGCACTCACAGATATGTCACGTCAAATGAGATTGGGCCCTATCTCAAAACTGTGGCTTGAGCATGGCTGAGCAATACCGGGTTGTGGTCTGATATTGTGTGTGCTAAGTGGTCAACTGATTGGATCCAGGCACATACATCTTTTGTGACACCCCAAAAGTTGAGTACAGCCCATGTATAGTATGCTGTACAAATGCAAGTGCCCTCACACATAGCTGGATGTCTAATACACTAAATATGTACTAGTTCCTGTGCTGATCATACTATAGAGGCAAAGAGAGAGAGGATGCGGGCGGATTTGAGCATGCTAATGGTCTAAGTGTAGATCCAATGCAAAGTTATAGTCTCCTCCCCAGATTAATGTTTAGAGGGAGGTTAAAAGGCACTTGCAACAGACTTCTAGGATAAACGCAAGATCATCTATATAGGGTGGTATATAAGTTAGCAAAGGTAATGCAATGGCCCTCTAGTTAGCCTTGAACAATGGTAACTTTACCCAGGGTATTATGATTAATTTTTAAAAACCTTTTTATTGTATTTAAACAAAGGGGTAAAGCATAAAATGAACATAACATGAAGCAGCAATAAGAGGTCACAATGCAATGATACATGTCGCATTGATTGGAAAGAAAGATCTTTTAGTCCGTTCATATGGAAGAGAATGACTGAGTGAGGAGTAATAGGAACAGATTTGTTGCCGTTCTGAACTGGAACTGTGGCATGTTCCTGATCTTTTTGTGGTGGGGTGGGTCCCATATCTAGGCCCCTATAAGAGCGCCATCCTTCCCAGATCTTCTCCCATTTGCGCAGGCAACACCTCCATTGATATATCGGCTTCTTGTTTACATGGACCAGTCTATATCTCGCTCCCCTTCCCTCACTGTTGGAATCCCCGCCGCTCTCCACAACCATGCGATATTCCACTTAGCTACTATCCCCCAGATTCATCAATGTCCTGATTTGCGAGTCCTTAATAGCGATTATTAAGGAATCGCTATTAAGGACTCGCAAAACGGAATTCATGTAGAAATCGCAATATTATTTGCGATTCCTACAGCTTCCTTATTTGCGATTAGCAAGGCCCATAGGAATGAATGGGGAGTCATTCCTTATTTGCGATTAGCAATTTGCTAATCGCAAATAAGGATGCAATTTCAAGGGTGCCAGGGGTGTCCAAAGGACACCCTGTAGCACCCCTGAAATGTCAATATAGACTGATGTTGCGCACACACATGTCCAAAGGACATGTGTGTGTGTAACATACAACTTAGAAAAATGCACAAAAGTGCATTTTTCTAAGTTTTCGCTATTTACCACGAAGTCAGACTTTGCGGTAAATAGCGGCAAAAAATAGCGAATTCGCAATTTTTCAAAGGTTGATGAATAGCATTTAAGGAATCTCTAATTGAGATTCCTTAAATGCCATCGCAATTTCAGAAATCGCAATTATTTGCGATTTTTCAAATTGCGAGTTCATGACCCATTGATGAATTACAAATGCCATTTGTGCGGGCGCAAACGGACGAATTTTGCAATTCGCACCGTTTGCGCTCGCAAAAATGCTTGGTGAATCTAGCTGTATGTGCCCTAAAGACAGCCAGATCCTTGAGGATTTTAGTGGCGGTTCCTCTCCCCAGATCTGTAAAATGCATTTCTTTGCTGTTTTGGGGGAGGTTCCGTTGTAACCTGCCCCATGATTGTTTGATCCAGAAGGTTTGAATCGCTGGGCATGTCCATATAGTATGGAAGAAGGTCCCTCCTATCTTATGTTTGATCCTATCCTATCCTATCCTATCATTGTCAGACCTGGAGAAATCCACTTACCCCCTACTCGTCCCTTCGCAATTGCGAGTGAGATTTTATCAGGTCGAGCTTTTTTTCGATTTTACTCAGCTGGAGTTAACTTAAGCTGAAAGGAACAGGTGGTCTTTACTTTCAGAAAGTGAAGGGCAACAAAGTGACCTTTAAATCTTGTTTGCTCTTGACACATTTGCAGTCTGTTCAAGGACAGAGGTCAAATGTCAGTTTGTTTTTATTAATTGTTGCTTATCTGTTCCTGGAAAATTGTGTTTAATTTTCTTTCTCTTGTTATAGGTAGTGCTTTTTTGTCAAGTGAGTTATCTGGCAATAATTGTGGGGTAAAGGCTGCAAAATGTCAGGGGGTTTTCTAACAATGTTTAAACAGCTTGTAAATGAATAGTGCAAGTATAGATCAGGAATTATGAAATTCATTTTTTGTTGGAATTCAGAAGTGCGATGCAAACAAAGGTTTACATAGAAGCATAACACATTAGCACACTTTACTTGGTGATGTGCAAATGACTAATATTTGCAGAAACTCGATTTCCAGACATTGTACACTATATAGTTTTGAATCAACATGTCAGTGGGAAATTCTGTGGCCATTTGAATGAAAAATCTGCTGATTGCAAATGACACTCCGCTGCTACTTTATGCTTTAGTTATGTATTTAATAAAAGTGATAGCTTTTAAACATGATTTGAGAAACATTCCTGCCCCACACTGATGACATTGCTGTTAATGAACTGAGGCAAGTCAGCGGTCATGTGTATCCTATATGTGGCGAGATATGTATAATATATGGATCAAAAGTTTACTCTATTAAATCAAACAAAAGAGTTTTCTACACAGCAGACATGCCAACTCACAAATTTGAAAGTGCTCTCATGTGTAATCAATAAGAAAAGGTAATCTCAGTGAATTCAAATACTTGCCCAGGATCTCATAATTTTAAACCATTGTATGTGCCAAGAGCATTATAACTAGGTAGAGTAGATTATTTGAGTCACTAGACCTGCAGGTCTGGTAAAATGTTTAGGATTTTTCGAGGCCTGATTGTTTGACAGTATCCTATCCTATGCCATCCTGTCTTATCCTATTCTACCATTGTTCGAAAGTATCCTATCCTATCCTATGCTATACTATCCTACCCTATCCTATTCTATCCTAGTTCAACAGTATCCTATCCTATGCTATCGTCCCCTATCCTATCATTGTTCAAGAGTATCCTTTCCTATCATTGTTCTATAGTATCCTTTCGTATCCTATGCTATGCTGTCTTATATTATCCTAGTTCAACAGTATCCTATCCTATCCTATGCTAATCTGTCCTATCCTATCATTGTTCGATAGTATCCTATCTTATCCTATGCTATCCTGTCCCATCCTAGTCTATCCTAGTTTAACAGTATCCTATCCGAACCTATCCTATCCTATCACTGTTCAACAGTATCCTATCCTATATCCTATATTCTATCCTATCCTATCCTAGTTCAACAGTATCCTATCCTATCATTGTTCGACAGTATCCTATCCTATCCTACATCCTATATCCATTCCTATGCTAGTCTATCCTAGTTCAACAGTATCCTATCCTATCCTATCATTGTTCGACGGTATACTATCCTATCATATCCTCTCCTATATCCAATTTTATCCTAGTTCAACAGTATCCTATCCTATGCAATCCTATCCTATCCTATCATTGTTCAACAGTATCCTATATCCTATGCTATCCTTGTACAACAGTATCCTATCCTATGCTATCTATCTTATCCTATCATTGTTTGACAGTATCCTATCCTATGCTGTCCTATCCTATCCTATCCCTGTTCGACAGTATCCTATCCTATCCTCTATCCTATTTCCTATCCTATCTAATCCTAGTCTATCCTAGTTCAACAGTATCCTATCCTATCCTATTCTATCCTATCATTGTTCAACAGTATCGTATTCTATATCCTATGCTATCCTAGTCTATCCTAGTTCAACAGTATCCTATCCTATGCTATCCTATCCTATCCTGTCCGATCATTGTTCAACAGCATTCTATCCTATGATGTCCTTTCCTATCCTATCACTGTTCGGCAGTATTCTACCCTATTCTGTCCTATCCTATCGCTGTTCGACAGTATAGTATCCTATCCTATCCTCTATCCTATCCCACATCCTATCCTATCCTATCTAATCCTAGTCTATCCTAGTTCAACAGTATCCTATCCTATGCTATCCTATCCTATCCTGTCATTGTTCGACAGTATTCTATCCGTTCCTACATCCTATATCCTATCCTATGCTAGTCTATCCTAGTTCAACAGTATCCTATCCTTTGCTATCCTATCCTATCATCGTTCGACAGTATCCTGTCCTATCCTATCCTATATCCTATCCTATCCTAGTCTATCCTAGTTCAACAGTATCCTATCATATCCTATCATTGTTCAACAGTATCCTATCCTTTATCCTATGCTATCCTAGTCTATCCAAGTTCAACAGTATCTTATCCTATGCTGTCCTATCCTATCACTGTTGGACAGTATTCTAGCCTATGAAAAGAAATGAAATGAAAAAGAAATTTATGGACTGGTCACTGAACCGGAGGAGGAACATGGCGGCAGTAGGCTAGCTGCCGCGGTACTCCGCTCTGAGCCTTAGCGGAGCGTGTGCATTTGCTTTAACCATAAAGATCTAGGACTTCCCGTATGAAATTTTCGGGATAGTAGGGACTTCAAATACTTGAAAATTGCCCAACAATTTGAAGGGGGAAAAAAGACATTTACTTAAAAAGTATGCTCTACGCTGCTTGTGTCCATGTGCATTCAGAGGGGCGTGCCCCAGCCTGCCTCGGCGTTCCTCCAAGGGGTTCCAGCAAACGAGCCCGTAGCGGATCTGTCATCTCTGCGGACGCCGGCGTTGTGGACGTGGTATCGAGCCGCCCTGGAGCTCCGTCGTGGGAGGCACCTGCGGTCTCTTCGCAGAGACCCTCGATTCTCTGTGGTTCCTGTGGGGAAGGTGGTGGGAACCGAAACCGAGATCGAGCGAGAGGACACAGCGTTAACAGCAGCAGCGGCAGCCGCTTCTGGGTCTACTACAGACACAGCAATTAATGCTCCGCCGACATCTGCAGTCTCCGAAGTAGCAAACAAGGTGAAGGGGAAGCATAGTGGGGGGGGAAGGGGCCGATAGCCAGCGTTTGAATTTACCCGAGGAAGGGTTACTCGACCCAGGGTCAGAGTCAGGCCCGTGTCCCAATGTAAGGCTGGGAGAGTGTAGCTCAGTTAAAACCCCCAGATCGACTACCTTAAGAAGCTACTGCCTGAGTCAAGCTGAAACTCCCTCTAAGTTACATCTAGCGGCTATTAACAGGGGTCGTGGTGGTAACAAAGGCAGCAAATATCAAAAACAAAACAGGGGAGTCAAAACTAATAGAAAGAAGGAGGGGACGGGTGGGCCTCCTGCCCTGGAAACTAGGTTGGTGTTTGGGAAAGCGACTCAGGATACTGCTGTAGCGGGTCCTGAGCCGGCTAACTTAATTAGTATTAACATTACTAAAACGCCTCCTAAAACCTCCTCTTTTCTCTCCTCTGAGGCGAAACCTAAACGCGCGAAAAAATCGAAGTCAGCCAAATCGGTTCTTGACTCCAAGATAACACCATCACTGCGATCTTACTTTAAGGCAATTCCTCAGGTCCTAGATTTGGGGCAGAGCTACTCCCCCTCAGCGCGTGTCCAGCCAGGTATATCCCCGCCAGGTATATCCCCGGCCATGGTCCGGACTGGTTGTTTGGTCTCTTCAGCTTCCGGTCTTCAGAACATGGAGGTGACACGTAATGAAGTACAACCTGGGGAGGCAGCTGGCACACTCGCTAGCACCGCTTCAATAGGGGTTAATCCTGATCTCTCGCTTATAATATCATCAGCTGCATTGAGTATTGTAAATAACACTAGTCCTAGTGGTTCTCTGGAGTCATCTGAGGCTTCTATTTCCTCTGTGGCACCGATTAGTTCTGGTGGGGCAGAAGTCTGTAGCTCTTCGGGTGAGCGCATATCTCTGGAGGTTGAAACATGCCTTGAATCAGACGTTTTAGGACCCCAGCACCTAGAGGGCCATCTGCAAATAAACCAAAACAATGCACTGCAAGCTGCTCTCAATCCCTCTTCCACCTTTGACACCCACTCCAATCGTCCTGCTTTTGCCGCCAGCTTACCCCCAGATCCCGCATTCGCTTCACTATTACCCATGTTTTCTAATTTGTCTGCTGACATTAAACGGGGTTTTGAAGAGTCATCAAAAATCCAGAGAGAGATCAGATCATACTGTGAGTCTTTAGACAGTAAGATAGATGGTCTTTTTTCAAGGACTGGAGTGTTGGACGAAACAGTAGCTGGGATGTCTCTTGAGTTGGAAAATGCCAAGGAAGATATACTCAAACTAAAAAGAGAGGATACTGCTCTGGCTGAAAGAATGGAGGTCCTGGAAAATAACGCGAGGCGATGCAACATTCGCATTCTAAATGTTCCCGAAGGATGTGAAGGATCGGATATTAAGACCTTTATAATACAACTTCTAAAAAAATTCTTAAACCTATCTCATTCTGAAGCGGAGTTGAAAACTGACATCCAGAGGATACATAGAGACCCCTTCAGGCGAAATCTACAGAGAAGATATTAGTAAACTTTCATACTTTTTCATTGAAGGACCATATTCTCAATTTAGCCCTGAAACAAAAATCTCTATCAGGAGAAGATTTCACTTTTCAAATAAGATCTGACCTCTCAAGGGCTACCCTGGACAGACAGTGGGACAGACAGTGGGAGCTGGGCAGGAGGATGGAGGCCTTCAAGAAATTAGGTGCATCAGTACAGTTGAGCTTTCCCTCAGCTCTGAATATTATGCTCAACAACAAAATGCACAATATTCGCTCAGTTCAGGCTGTGGATGAACTCCTGATGACCCTTAGTGTACCCAAGGGGGGCAATGGCAGGTCAGGTTTGGGCTGAGAGAATAGGGGCATGGCTATTTTCTTCTCGGCACTAAGGCAAGGGGGATAGCAGTCTCCTTGATCACAGCTCCACCCCACCCCAATCTTTCCCACCTCTTTGTTTCTTTTTCCCTACTCATTTGGCTGAGGCCGAGTTACTCGATTTGGTAAACAAAAACGGACGGATAGATCTGTCAGTTTCTTCTTCTCAAACTACCACTACTAGAGGGGTCACCATTCTTTTTTAAAAAAACTATCACAACTAGACTTATAGCACAAAAAGTAGACCCCCGCAGGTAGATGGGCCATAGCCTCAGTGGTTATAGGCGGCTCATGCTTTACGATAGCGGGGTATTATGGGCCAAATCGAGATGATCCCTCGGCCTTGGAATCATTATTTTCAGAACTTCTGCATTTTCCAGAACCTATCATAATTGCAGGAGACTTTAATATCGTACTCGATCCTTTGTTAGACAAAACTCCCTCTAGTCGACAACACACCTTGTCCAATCCAGAGCTTTTTTGCTTAAAGCTATGGGTCAATACGGTATTATAGACATTTGGAGAGCTAGGTCGGGGCAGAATACTGTTTTTTCTTTCCGAAATTTCAAATATCATCATCGTTCCAGGATTGACTTCTTTTTAGTAAGCGGAGCTTTGCTTAATTTAGTAAAGAATGTTACCTACCTACCATCGCACTTGTCGGACCACTCCGCAGTCCTTTTAGATCTTGAAGACTTGGTTCAACTTCCGATCAGGTCATGGTCTATAGATAGGTCCCTTCTCACATCTGCAGATGATCTTGAGTATATTAGAGCAGAAGCACGGGAATTTTTGCTAGTTAACATCGGTTCTGCGAGCTCCAGCACTGTTTGGGATGCTTGTTCCTTGCGAGGGATTATCAAGAATAAAACTACTTTCCGCAGGAGGCAGTATACCCAAGAAGTGGCATCTATTGAGGCCAACCTGCTACTAGTCCAAACTGAACTAGAGGTTTCCAGCAATGCTGCTAATTCTATTACACAGGCTAAACAAGAGAAGCTGCTGGAACTCAAAGGGCAACTGGCTTCAGTACTTAATCAGTGCATTCTCCAAAAGTGGGAAGCAAGTAAATTAGCCCATTTTGAATTTGGAGAAGGGGCGGGCAAATTACTAGCTTGGAAGTCTAGAACCGATCAGACTCGTAATAATATAGGGTCCATAACAACTAGTACTGGCTCTTTCTCTATGGATCTAGAAATTAGATCAGCCTTTAAAGATTTTTTCCAAACCATCTACCAAGAGGACAATAACATCTCCCTTGAAAATATAAAGGAGTGGCTGAATTGTATCTCCTTGCCTTCACTTTCCTTAGAACAAAGTGCTTTTTTAGATCAGGCTGTTACGGAAGAAGAGGTGGTTACTGCTATACATAACAACAAGGGGGGTAAGGCGGCTGGGCCAGATGGTTTGCCTGCCGAGATATATAAATACCTGGCGGGCGATATAGCTCCCTTCCTTACTGTCTCATTCAATGTAGTATTGCAGGAGGGAGTCCTACCGCCCATATCCTGGAATAACGCATCCATCACTCTTATCTTAAAACCAGGCAAGGCCTCCACTGACTGCGGATCTTAGCGCCCTATCTCAATCCTTAACGCTGATTACAAGATCTTCGCGTCCCTCTTAGCAAAAAGGCTGGGTCAGGTCGCTCCCTCAGTCCTACATTCCAACCAAAAGGGCTTTGTTAAGGGTCGCCAGCTCTTCGAGCTGACGTACGACCTGATAGGAGCAACCAATATGGCAACTAGCTCCTCTATGCCACTCGCAATCCTCATGCTCGACGCCACCAAGGCCTTCGACAGGGTCAATTGGTTGTACCTGTCGGGGGCCTTGGAAGAATTCGGCGTGGGTCGGGCTTTTCGCAGAGCGGTGGAACTCTTATACCACAGCCCACCTGCTTCGGTCTTGGTTAATGGCGGCCTGTCAGACCCATTCATTATTACAAGGGGCACTCAGCAGGGTTGCCCTCTATCTCCCCTGCTTTTCGATCTCTATATCGAGCCACTTGCTCAAAAAAATTCGGGAGGACAATAACATCACGCCTTTCAGATATAGAGATTGGGAAAAAAAAGTGTCCCTGTATGCAGACGACATTATGATCATGACGTCAGATATTATCACCGCTTTTCCCGCAGCTATAAATTTAGCACTGGAATTCGGTAAAATATCAGGTTACGAGGTCAATGCCTCCAAGACCGAAGTTATGACATGGAACAGCGAAGCAACAGGGTTTTCTGAGCAATTAAGCAGCAACATGAGATATCTAGGCTTAAGAATTGTTAAGGATATCAACTTGATTGCCTCTACCAACTTCGCTTTAGTTGCTAAAGAATGTAGGAAGTTAATGGGATCTTGGGGCCATCTCCCATTGACAGTTCTGGGTCGTGCAAACCTAGTAAAAATGTCTATTTTACCTAAGTTGACTTTCATTTTTAACTGTATACCACTATATTTTGACACAACATTAATAGCAAAGATGCAAAGTGACATCTCTTCATTTATCTGGAAGAACAAGAGCGTAAGAATAGCCTGGAAGAAGTTAAGGCGTCGCAGGGAGAAGGGTGGTTTGGCTGGTCCTGACCTACAGATATATGCATGGGCTTTTCAGATGATACATGTTCGAATGCTGCTAAAAACTCCATCAAACCAGGCCATAGGGATGATGTTTATAGCATTATTACAGTGTGAAGGATTGGGGCAGTCTGGTTTTCTTTTTAAGTTTGGTGACCCCACATTTTTCAAGAAGGTCAAGCTGAAGGTGCTGCAGGGCCTATCAAGAACTTGGTTCAATCTTAGAGTTGCTATTAAATTAGGATACTATTCGAATAGATATCCTATATGGGATCTCCCTGCTCCCCCAGGTTGGGTAAACGACACAATGGTAACTCCATTAATAGACGCCGGAATCTCAACATGGGGTGACCTGTTTGTGGAAGGGGCCATGCTTTCTTGGGAACATCTAGTGAGCAAGGTGGGTCCCAACCTCTCTAGATTGAAGTATTTACAAATATCAAGCTGGGCACAAGCACAGTCAGCCAGAGCACCCCGTCGTTTTAACATGCCCTTAGGAGAGGGTAGCCAACTGGAGTCTTCTTTGCTTGATAAAATGCCGGCACCCAAGGAGGTGTCCCTTTGGTATAATCTAATCTTGGAAGAGATCGATGGGGAATTCAATCTCCCAGTCCTATTATGGAGCTCTTTGTTGCCTTCTTTGAATTTGAATGAACTATGGCTAATCTCTTGTAATGTTCTCTGGGACATAGTTAAACCAGCCTGGCTCCCTAGGAACCACCTTTTTACCCTTCACAGGGCCTACTACTCCCCCCAGAGACTGTCTAAATTCTCAACAGGGGAACCGGTGGCATATGCCCGGTGTGGTCTAGTGGCAGCCTCAGACGCGCATATGTTTTATGATTGCCCACACTTGACGTCTTATTGGGATTCAATTGGCAACAAACTAACATCCTCAACAGGTTCCACAGTGGCTATAGATCTTCGGCTAGTAATCTTTGGTGTAGTGGATCAAAAACGAAGTCCTGCCAACAACCTTTTGTTTTATTCCATCTTGGTGGCCCGTAGAGAAAATTGCAAGCGGTGGAAAGAGGCTTCCCCTCCGTCGTTACATGACTGGTGTTCCTCCATGTTACAAATATCAAAATTGATCTCGCTAGGGCCAGATAAAAGAGCTTTTTGGCATATACTCGATTGGTCCCATTAGTCTGAGTGGGATTTTTTTTTTCCGTTTTTTTTTTCTTTTTTCCCCAAGTCCGATGATTACGAAGCCATGATATACTCTCCCTGCTAAAACATCTTCGCCCCTTCTCTCGGCAAATTGGTGTCATAAGTAATGGTGGTAACTGGCTAATGGTAAAAATCTGAACTACAGGTTACAAGGTGCAAGGATTGGTTGTGTGAATGACATAGCTGAAGGGGTTTGGGTAGATCAGTACATCATATATACCCCTACCAGTCTTTGACTGAGACAGCTTGTCAACTCCCCAATATGCCATTCTTCCCTGTCCATAGTTCCGACAGATTACAACCATGGTGGAGATGAGGACACAAAAAAAAAAAGAAATTTATGAAGCATGAAACATTCACCTGAAGGTGTCAAGGCGCTAGCTCGGCACACGACATAAAAGACCAATATGTGACCACCTCAATGATAAAAAAAGCCACATCTTTAACGCCTTCTTAAAAAGGAAACAGGTGAGTTTCTTCCTTAATCCGCACTGGAAGTGTGTTCCAAAGTCTGGTCGTACTGACCAAAAAACTCCTGCCACCCCAAGAACACTTTTTAAACCTGGGGACCACCAAATTATGAGAGAGCGCAGAGCTTAGATGGCAAACAGGAACATATGGCTGCAAATTCTGTTTGAAAAAGGCAAGCCTGTGTCATGAATAGCTTTGAATGCAATGCAGAGACCCTTAAACTCTATCCGCCTCTTCACTGGTAATCAGTGTAGTCCTTTGAGCTCAGCGGAGGCAGATTTATGTTTTGGAATGTTCAGCAATAGACGCGCTGCAGCGTTTTGCACAATCTGCCACTTGGTCAAGCATTTCTTGCGAAGGTTCATGAATAGACCATTTTGGGGACATATTTGACCAAACTATCCTGGGAAATCGCAATGAATCATCTGCTCTGTCATAACAGGAGTTAAAGAGTACCTTCATGTCCCATAAGAATGACCGCAGGGTGGAAATTGCAGGGAAACAAACCACGCATCAGATTTACCATCTGCATATCGATACGGTGGGCTTCCAAGCGTATCTTTCATTTGTCACGAGACCTTCCCATCGCTATGTGTTAACTAGAATGAGGTTAGACCTTGTGCACCACTTGGTTGCGTTCCCCACGATGAAACAGCACCCCGCCTCCCCATGCCCCTGCAATGGCATTACAAAACAAAGCTCTTTGCACTTTCTACTTCTATGCGACTTGTTTTTGTGTTTTAGAATTGCTTATCTTAAACCTTTGTTCATATAATACGTAGCCAAAACCACTAATGCTGCTATGGCCCTACTTTTTGCACTTAAAGACCCTGAGATTTGTTTTTATACTGCTACATTTATTTTGAGCTCAATTAGGGCTAGAAAGAGTATGCTGTTCTAACGTAGACTACCATCCCCATAATGTTTGGGGGTGGAACAATTAATTAAGCACCCTGCACTTTTCACATTGCACTTCTGAAACCTATGTGACCTGGTTCTTCATCATTATGACCTTGTAATTCTGCTATGAGTCAATTGTTTACAATAGGACCTATGCCGTAATTTACGCATTTTATATTGTACCTTCTGAAGTCTCGTGTTTTTAGATTTTTGTAAAGAAATTGTGTAAAGTTGCTATGTGTGTACTGTTTACACTGGTCGTTCATCTTCACGATCTTGTAATGCTGCTATGAGTCAATTGTTTACATTAGGATCTACGCCGTAATCTTCGCATTTTATATTGTACTCTCTGTGTTCTCGGATCTTTGCAACAAAACTGTGTAAAACTGCTATGGGTTTACTGTTAACATTAAGAGTATTGACGCAAAACACGATACCCAACGAAATCAGATCGTGTACGCCTATCCTTTAAGTTTAAGTTTAAGTTTAAAATATTTATTAAGCGCAACATACACCTGAGCGGTTTCTTGGCGCTGAGATAGCAAACAGCCTACTGGGCAGAGTCAATCGCTAAGACATAAGCTGAAGAGGGGAACAGAGGTTTAAGACAGAAAGGCCTGAGTGAATAAAAATGTTTTCAATGATTTGCGGAAAATGGAATACTGGGTGAGAGACCTAAGGTGAAGGGGAAGAGAATTCCAGAACATGGGGGCGAGGGTGGAAAATTTCGAGCCACCCTGTTGTTTTTTCCTGTAGCGAGGGACTGCTAAAAGATGTTGGGCCGAGGAACGGAGGTCTCTGCCAGGGACATAAGATTTGATGGCTGAAGATATAAAGAGAGGGGCCAGGCCAGTCCTGGCCTGAAACGCCATGCAGCCTAATTTGAACAAGGCGCGTTCCCGAACGGGGAGCCAGTGGAGGGTCTTCAGGAGGGGAGAGGTATGATGGAATTTGGGGAGACCGAAGACGAGGCGGGCTGCCTGGTTCTGCACCAGTTGCAGTTTGCGCAGGCTGTACTGAGGGATGCCATTGAACAAGATGTTCCCGTAGTCCAGGCGGTGCAGGACCAGTGCGGACATAATTAGTTTAAGTGCAGAGAAGGAAAAAAAGCGAGAAATAGAGCGGATAGTACGAAGAGTGAGAAAACAGGAAGAAACCACCGAACCAATCTGGGAGTGCATAGTGAGTTTATCATTTAGCTTGATGCCAAGAGTCTTAACAGAAGGAACTGGGGTAGGGGGAGAACCAAAGGAAGGGGGCCAAAATAGGGAGTTCCAGGGACTGGAGCAACCACCCGTAACCACAAGTTCCGTCTTATCGGGATTGAGCTTCAGGTGGTTGAAGTTCATCCAGTCCCTGATGAAAGATAGAATAGATTGGAAGTTAGAAATAGAGTCGGAGGAAGAGGACAGATTAAAGATGAGCTGGAGGTCATCGGCATAGTTATATACCGTGACCTCCAGCTGCTGTAGAGCAAAGATAAGAGGCGAGATGTAAAGATTGAACAGTAAAGGAGACAGAGAGGAGCCCTGGGGAACACCGCACTGGACCTGGCAGGGGGTGGCTGAAAACTCCCCAAGATGAACCACCTGGGTCCGGTCCCTCAAGAAGGACGAGAGCCAAATAAGGGCTGAGCCTCCTATGCCCGCCGCCCTGACACGGGAAAGTAAGATGGAATGATCCACCGTGTCAAAAGCGGCGGACAAATCAAGGAGGACCAGCGCCTGAGATTGACCTACATCCATACCCTCTCTAAGGGTATCAAGCACTGACACCACCACTGACTCTGTCGAGTGCTTGGGTCGAAACCCAGCCAGACAGGGGGCCAACATCCCGTTCTCCTCGACAAAGGAGCTGAGCGCAGATGTAACATGTCGCTCAAGCACCTTCCCTAAGAAGGGTAGGAGGGAGATGGGGCGATAGTTGGCCATCACGGAGGGGTCGGCTCCTGGCTTTTTTAAGATGGGAACGATGGAGGCGGATTTAAGTGATGGAGTGACAACCCCTTGGGCCAACGAATCATTAAGAAAGCTAAGAGGAGGCAAAGTACAGACAGAATAAACCTGTCGTAAGATGTGTGCCGGGCAGATGTCTGAGGGGGAACCGGATTTGATTTTGGGGAGGAGAGACAGGAAAAGTTCCTCAGAAAGAGGGGGAAAGGAGTTGAAAAAGGCTGGGGCAGGGGGTGGCTGGGGGTCAACAAAAAGAGGGGAGGGGGGGGGAATGTTGGATTTAATTGTCGCGATTTTTCCTACGAAGTAGGAATTCAACGAATCACAGAGTTTCTGGGAGGGAGGGGGTTTGAGTGAGGTCCTGTCGGAGAAAGCCAGGTCGTGGGTGATGGCGAATATCTCCTTAGGTTGATTCTCGGCCGCCAAGATTCTGGCCGAGAAGTAGGCTTTCTTGGCCTCTGTGATGTTTTTTTTATAAGTCCCTAGGAGAAGGACGTAACGGGACTTGGAGATGGGGGAATAATCCAATCTCCATCTGCGTTCTGCCTGTCGAACCGTGAGCTTCAGCTCTTTCAGATCATTACTGAACCACCGATTGGCGTCTTTAGGGCGCCTAATCGAGGTGCGCCGAAGAGGAGCCAAGCAGTCGCTTCCATTCGTAAGCCACAAGTCGATGGCTTTGGCTTGAGCTGCGGAGTCCAGGCCCGATAAAGAGGGAGAGGAGGCCAGAAGTGAAGTCGTAAGGTCGGACAAATTGACCTTGCCCCAATTGCGAGCCCAAGAGTTTTTAGTGTGAATAAGTGTCTTGGTCAAGCAGAGGCTGAGGGAAAAAGAAATTAAAAAGTGATCGGACCAAGTGCATGGGGTAACAGTCAGTGCAGACAAGGGACAGTTGAGAGACCAAACTTGGTCTAAGATATGGCCATGAGTGTGGGTGGGGGTGTGGACAAGAGAGGTGAAATTAAGAGAGAGGAGGGTTTCGGAAAATTCCTTCGATGAGGCGCATTCCTTAGGGTCCGTCGGCCAATAGTTGAAGTCCCCGAGGACTAGAACCGAGGCATAGTTGACGGCCAGAGTGCCGAGTAAGTCTTGAAAGGCCGGAAGAAAAGATGGGGTTGGTTGAGGTGGGCGGTAGGCGAGCATGATGGCTAGGTGAGGGGAGAGAGAGGTGGAACGGACCACCAGGTGGTCAATTCCTCCCAAGGGGGGTGAGGGGAGAATCTGGAACTGGAAGTCAGTACGGGCGATGAGGGCAACGCCTCCGCCCGTTCTCCCGCCAGGGCGGTCGGCACGGATAGCGTAGTAGGTCGAGGGGAGGGCAGCCAGTAGAGACGGAAGAGAAGATTCAGAGAACCATGTCTCCGTTAACAGCAGGAGATCGGGTTTGTCCGTGTCTAGGAGTATGAAGAGTTCCTGGTGGTGTTTGATGGCTGACCTAGTGTTTAGTAGAATAATAGACAATGGGGGAGAGCAGAGGTCAGAGATGGTCGATGAGTGGGGAGCTGACGGGGAAGCCATAGGAAGAGGACAACCTAGTGGGCAGGCACGGCAGGGAGAATGACAGCCCATATTGATGGTGCGTTGAATAGTACGAGGGTCGAGGGGCCAATGACCTTGTAATAGGGTCAAGTCCGCTGAAGAATATCGGATAGGAGGACCAGGGGTAGCGTCCCCTAGCCCCGGCCGGCCGCGGACGGGCGCAGACGGGCTTAACTCTGGCGCGACTCCGGGGGTGTGGCCAAGGAGAGGCTGGCCAACAACCCGACCCAAGATGGCGCCCGCAGTCGAAAACGACCGGCTTCAGGCGGACCAGCAGGTAAGTGTGGCGGCTTGTAATCAGCGGGCCACAGGGGTGCGATTTAAAACTAGGGAACAAGTACAGAATGTCCTTACTTGTAGTCAGCAGGACGGGTAGGGGAATAATAAAAAAAGATGAAGCTCGTAGTCAGCAAAGGCGAGTGGGGTTAGAGTTTTAAAAGACTGCAGCAGCACATGCGCGCGAGCCCTCTGCCACCGGGCTGCGTGCTATCGCTGGAGGAAGGGGAAGGGAGGTCCTTAGTAGCCGTGTGACCAGGGGGGTGTGGCCAAGGAGAGGCCGGCCAACAACCCGACCCAAGATGGCGCCCGCAGTCGAAAACGACCGGCTTCAGGCGGACCAGCAGGTAAGTGTGGCGGCTTGTAATCAGCGGGCCACAGGGGTGCGATTTAAAACTAGGGAACAAGTACAGAATGTCCTTACTTGTAGTCAGCAGGACGGGTAGGGGAATAATAAAAAAAGATGAAGCTCGTAGTCAGCAAAGGCGAGTGGGGTTAGAGTTTTAAAAGACTGCAGCAGCACATGCGCGCGAGCCCTCTGCCACCGGGCTGCGTGCTATCGCTGGAGGAAGGGGAAGGGAGGTCCTTAGTAGCCGTGTGACCAGGGGGGTGTGGCCAAGGAGAGGCCGGCCAACAACCCGACCCAAGATGGCGCCCGCAGTCCAAAACGACCGGCTTCAGGCGGACCAGCAGGTAAGTGTGGCGGCTTGTAATCAGCGGGCCACAGGGGTGCGATTTAAAACTAGGGAAAAAGTACATAATGTCCTTTCCTATGCTATCCTAGTCTATCCAAGTTCAACAGTATCCTATCCTAAGCTATCCTATCCTTGTTCAACAGTATCCTATCCTATCCTATCCTATCATTGTTCAACAGTATCCTAACTTATGCTGTCCTATCCTATCACTGTTCGACAGTATCCTATCCTATCATATATCCTTTCCTATCTAATCCTTGTCTATCCTAGTTTAATAGTATCATATCCTATGCTATCATATTATTGTTCAACAGTATCCTATCCTATGCTATCCTCTATCCTATCCTGTATCCTATCCTATCCTATTCTATATCCTATCCTATCCTGTATCCTATCCTATCCTCTATCCTATCCTGTGATAAATTGAGTGAAAATACTGCTCACTCCTAATTTCTGTGAATGCACATGCTTCCAGGTCCTGCCTGCGGTAGACTGTGCAGTCAACATTGTGCATGAGAAAAAATGTTGGGAGCAGAACCAGTCGCAAAAACGACAAGTTTCCACACATTCATCTCTATGAAACCGCGTAACGTAATACTTTGAAGTAAAAAGTGTCCAATTTTCGTTAGCAAGCAATGGTTTTTCTGGAGTGATTGTGCACCTGTTGTTACAGGGCATTACCTGTGCACATTGATGAATGGATGTAGGGCGGGTTCTTGAAAATAAACCTATCCTGGACAGAGATGTTAGTGGTTGAAGTCCAGTCTATGGAAACATGGTGGTAACTGCGAGGGCTAAATCCAGAAAGGCACTCACTGCAGGACGTCCAATGTCCTTATTACTGGGCGTGGGCACAAGGGGCACAGACTTGGGCTAAGTAAGAAGTGATTGGCCCTTGGCTGGTGCAGCCTAGCAAAAGCTTCCGGTCTTTTTCGTGCATTTAAAGCTTTTTCTTTGACATTATTTCACATTAGCAATTATATATAATGACTATAATTATTGCTTTTAATTAAATAAAATATTTAACTCCTGGAGGGATAGCTGTCGGTGCTGAGCACTTATTACTTCCCTCGTCATGGTGATCGCTAAGGCGGGAAACACTCCCTTCGGCTCTAAGATGAAAAGTTACTCATAAAGATTATATAAGATACAGATATTTTTATAGGGGAGGTTAAAGGTCTGACGCGATGCCAAGAGGCTGCAGCTGCTGCCTTCAGCTGACATTAACTGGTGGTGCGTGGTTTACTGCTGCTCTACTGTGAGATCTTTGCTCTATGCTCTTTCCTGGGTACATCAACTGTTTTCCTGCCCTCTTCCATCCCTTTTTCATTCCCCACTTCCCTGTCCCTGTTCATGCCTTTTACTCTGCTTTTCTCTTCCTCTTTGCCATGAAGTGACTATGACACTAACAGTTGGCTGCATGAAGCACAGAAACTGTTGTTACTTCTGTCAGATACGATGAACCTATGTAATATAACACGTCAAGAGGCCAACAGTTTAACATGCGTTTAATGCAAAAGTTTCGCACAGCCAAGCAAGATAGAAAACAACAATTGTCAATACAACGGAACAAATCAACTGCTCAAAATCCAGTTGGAGCCTACAATGCCATTTTCTATTCAAGTTAGGTTTTTATGCACTTCACTCCCTATACAAGTCAATGGAAACATAAACACGTGACAGAAACTGTTACTGCAATAAAACTGGCCTATGAGCAGAAGGCCTGATCTTTTCATGGGCAGAAGGCAAGGGCCCTTGAGTTGCAGATAAAGATACATATGCATGCTGCTGACTATCAATTCAGTTGATACCAATGATAGTAATTCTAAAGTGTTATACTTAACCTTATAATTGTGAAATAAAACATTCAACACAGCAACAACTCAATGAGAGATTCATATTATAAGTATCATACCCATAATTCCTGACTATTGGCTTTGTCAATGGCTGTTCCTTGCGTAAGATAAATAGGCAGCAACCATGGCTTGTATATAATATTGAATAGGCTACCTAACTGACGCCCAGGGTACACCTAGACAATATTCTGCTCTTAAGTCTTCAAAAAGAAAGCAGTAACCAGGAACCAGTTACACAGTTTCAGTAAAATTGAGCAGAAGGATAATGATTCCCCTATTATGTCGAATTTAACGGATGACTCTCTAGCTGCCAGCTGCAGTGTCTACTGCCATCGCCAGTGCGACGCCACCCTATGCGTAGCGGCAGACTTCCACTGCCATTTTTTACGCGCTTATCATGCAGAGAGGATATCCACCCTCAACAATGTACCTAGCAATATTCAAAGCGGGCCCCGTCTGCAGTTGTTGTATGGCGGCCCAGCCTTAATTCATTAAAATTAGCTAATGGTGAAACATAACCTGCGACAAGCAATAGAACAAGTGTTTGAGTCGTACCTCTGACAGACATCTTGGCAAGACAATCTGGTTAGTTGAAACATCTGCTATTTACCACATATGGCTTTTGCCAATCAAGTTATAGTTTACATTCATACATCATAAATCGTATGTGAAGAAACATTATCTTTTTAACCGGTGCAATATATCCGCGTGTAGAGGTAGGGTCTAACCAGAGTGGCTGAAATATCTTGCTCTTCACCACATATAAATCGTATACAAAGAAACATTTCCTTGCTAATTGGTGCACTAAACCTGGTGCCAATTGCGAGTGCCCCATAGTCTTTAATCCCCCCCCCCGGCCAGTACGACATTGATGAATGTGCCAGTATCCCTTCTAAGAATGGAGCCAAATGTCTGAACGGTGGGTTTGTAAATCAATTCAACAGACATCGGCAAGGAGCGTTGGCTTACGAGGGGTTTAAATGAGCTTTTAGAAGCAACCCAATCCGCTGCCCCAGGTGGGATCCGAACCCGCAACCTTGACAAGCCACATTATACGCGCTGTAGTATATGCACCGCAACCTCATCAAGCCACATTACAAGCGCTGCAGTATATGCGTTCAAACTATGTTTAGTTGGAGGTCCCTCTTAAGACATACATTGCCACAAGTGTTGTAACTAGCACAGAGATAAAAACCTGCGTCCCCAATGATCAATACTCCAAGGAACTCGATACATTCAGCACTTTACACCCCCGGTTTTGTTTATAAAGAGCCATTAAATAGGGCAGACCGTCTACCCTCATCCGTGATATCGGAAGCGCGCTCTAGCTCGTTAATAGGACAGGGCGCCTACGCAGTGGCTCGAACCCGGGCCCCCAGGACCAAAGTCAACATCTTTGTTAATTGAGCCACATCCCGTACACTGAGCAAACGCATTTCAAAAACAAGCATTGGCATTGCCAATAGGTCTCGCTTGTGGGACCTTATAAGTATTTAGTTTTGCAGCACAATATCCTTGTAACTAAATACTTATAAGGTCCCACAAGCGAGACCTATTGGCTATGCCAATGCTTGTTTATTTTTATTTGTGTGTTAAATCAAGGTTTCTGAACGCTTCCCATTTTAAGAAATTGTTTTGTAGCTTTGCTGTCAGTGTTTGGCATCCGATTGATGTAGTTAACACGGCAGTTGCTGTGGAATGTGGTCGTTGATGTTTACAGTACGTTTTAAGTCACTTGCTGATTTATTAATTTTACTTCTCATCAGGACTGCAGTGAAGTGTTTTATATAGTGCTCACGAACCAACATGTTTAAATGTTTAATAGCGCTGCGTGTAAGCGTACATATATACATCAGCCTTTGAAAGAAGAAAGCACTGCTGCCACAGTTCAAACGTGTGACTTCCAAGCTACACAGATTTCAGCAGAGAGCATTTAGCTAACTGAGCCGTACGCCAACGTCAGGAGGCCAAAGCACTCAACATTTGAAAGCGGCAGACAGTTTACCTTTTTTTCCCTGAAGGGTTGGTTTCACTCAATTCTTTCAACAGCACTCGGAGATGTACAGCCAGGTGTGGTGGGTCGTTTGAGGAGTCACAGTCTGTGCAAATACTGAAGGTGTAGCGGTATGAAGAGGAAGTAGGACAGGCAAAGAGAGAGGATGTGAAAAGGTAGAGGAAGGAAGAACAAATGGAGAGGAATCGGAGAAAGGGAGCCGAGGGGGTGCGAGGGATGAGGGAACACGGCCTGGGGGAAGCTGGCTGGGGAGGGGGAGGAGAAATGCAAGGAAGGCTGTGTGCGGCGTAATTAGGGGAGGAGAAGCCGAGAAGCCGCAGAGCGCACGCTGGGCGAAGCCCTTTGATGTGCTGTGCGGCAAATGGAGGGAGGCTGATGTGCGTTCATGTTTGAACACGTGGTTCACATGAACTGCATGAAAACGCCAGCAAAAAGCTGGTGGTTTCATGATGTTTTCGCCACTTGAATTCTCGCTCTGCTCGATGCGCATGCGCGCATCGATAGGTCGCGAGACCTAACGAATAGCGCCTTGTACTTGCACCGGATTTCCTCAGGATCACAGGATGTGAGCGTCGTTGCCGAGACTCATACCCGGTTCTTTTATAACTGCCTTAGATTTGAAGGGTGTGCCCGTTTACCCAATTGTTTAAAATGACACAAACTGCCAAATGTGATTCTAATATTTCACTGCCGTGACCTTGTGGTTGCATTACCAACTGCGGGGATTAGAAGCATACACGCTTCTTGTGGTTGCAATGATAAATAAGCACAATTATACTTTCACTGCACTTTTTTAGCCCGTATTTACATTACACACTCAGGCACGGAGAGATTAAGTGATTTGCCCAGAATCGCAGGATTTATACGCGACCCCGAGGCTCGAACCCTGGTCTTCAGCACCAGCGTCGGGCGTTTATGCCGACAGACTACATCCCCTCCCTCTGCACTAAATGCATGCATTCAACTATTTCCTAGGAATCAAACATCAGTTAAATTACCGTCCGCCTGCTATTCAGGGTCAACAAAAGAGCTAAGGTTTTATCTACCCTACAGCCGTTTGCTTCTAATTATAATGGACGTCTTCCTGCCGCTACGACTGCAATGTATGCAGTTCTCCTTCTTACCGTGAGGGTACTGCAGCGCGGTTGTGGATCTGCCTCGCGTATTTTGTGCCGCATAACTCCAAAAGACGCCACCAGAAAGGTTGCCTCATAATCGTTTAAAATTAAGAGGATGAAGAGACATGGACCCTACCCATGGGTACATTCACCAGCCCTGCCTCAGTGAGCTGTACTACATTGGCCCCACTAATGCTCACAGAATGTGGACCTGACAACAAGGCTTGCACCATGGCCTCTTAGCGCCCAAGTCGACACACTAGCAGACAGACCTGCCCAACTTGCATTGCCCAATCTGCACTCTTAACGCACACAAGGCAGCAAAACCGTGAGCACCGATTACGTTTCAGAATAAACAATTATCGCCCCAAATGCTGTACAATTAAACACAAATTCATATTACATCATTTGCTAGATCACAGAATGTGGACGTAAGACTGAGGCTCGAACCTTGGACTCTAGCGCCACACCCCATGGAGTTCCACCGATTTAGAGAAAATCATGGTAACCACAAAGCCCTTGCTGCGGTGAAACCCCCACGCCGCCCCCACTTGTTTAAAGGATCGAACCCATCACATTCATAATAGTCTACACTGAGCCAAAAGCTCCTTGAACGCTACGCCAGGCCTCATGTGGCAATCATGGTATGCAGGATAAATAAAATAAAGGAAATAGTGGGGGGAAAGAGGGGGTGGTCGACAACCAGCGTGGCAGAATGGCTGTAAGCCTTTATGTACCCCCCACTTGCCTGGGGACAACACCTGCACAAAGAAAACACGGCACCCGCGGCCCATGGCTCACCTAAAGCCCCATTGTCCCCAAGGAGGGTAAGTGAGCTTCAAGCTCTTAGTTCAAAGCCCCCGTTCTTGACCATTCATGCTGAACGAATGGTTCTTAGGACCAGGGCTGCTTTTCTGCCTAAGGTGGTAACTCCTTTCCATCTAGGACAGTCCATTACCCTACCTACCTTCTATCCTCCCCCTCACCCTTCCAAGGAGGAGGAGCGACTTTACCGTCTGGACCCCAAGAGGGCGGTGAGCTTTTATCTTGATAGAACAAAAGACTATAGAGTGGATGACCAGCTCTTTGTTGGATTTGCTGGCTGCAGAAAAGGAAGAGCTGTGCACAAGCGCACTCTCTCAAGATGGATTATACTATGCATCAAGAACTGCTACGCCCTGGCTGGTATGGAACCTCCAGAGGGTATAAGAGCTCACTCTACTAGAGCAAAGTCTTCTACATCTACTTTGTCAAGGGGTGTACCTGTAGAGGATATTTGTAGAGCGGAAACTTGGGCTTCCCTCCACACTTTCGCGAAGCATTACTGCTCAGATACCGAAGTGAGGAGGCATGGCCACTTTGCGCGTTCTGTCCGCCAGGATTTTCTGGTATAGAAGAGTGGACACCCTCCTCCGGGAGTGGGGACTCTTGTGGGACTCTATTCACAAGATGAGGAATCCACTGGCAGATGTATCCATCAGAAGAACAAGTTACTTACCTTCGGTAACGCTTTTTCTGGTGGATACAGTATCTGCCTGTGGATTCCTCACATGCCCACCCGCCTCCCCGTTGTCCACTCTCCTATACCAATATATATATATATATATATATATATATATATATATATATATATATATATATATATATATATATATATATATATATATATATATATATATATATATATATATATATATATATATATGTAACCAAAAATGCCCAGAAGAAATAGAGTTGTTACTCACTTGCAGTGCTGTGCTGGCGTGGATTCCTGATCCGATGTGGACCCGGGACTCGTAACATATATATATATATATAGATATATATATATATATCTATATATATATATATCTATATATATATATATATCTATACTACTATTATAAAGAGAGTACTGTGTCCTTTGAGCCAGGTAAACTCGAAAAGTACACCACCAATCCAAACACCCAATACGTCTTTGAAAACGTCAGGGCAAGCAGAAGGACATAGGCTATATAAATACAAAATATATATGTTAGAAGGGAAACGTAATTTTTAAGGGAAAGTAGTCCCTTAGAAGTAGCACCAGCTAATGACGTGCGTGCTGATGCGTGCTGACATCACGGGAGAGCGCGGAAGCCGGAAGCAACACCCTGCGAGGAGCGGACAGGAGAAAGGAAGCGACACCCTCCAAGGTCCGGAGCACGTAGAGGTGCGTCGACATGCCCAGGGGAGCGCAGAGTAAGAGCGGACAGGAGAGTCGGCAGAAGCGGCCAGGACCAAGAAAACGAGCGCGGAGAAACAGCGGACATGAGTGTGGGCAGAAGCGGCCAGGACCAACAAAACAGGAGCAAGGAAACACTGTAAGTATGCTCTGCTGCTCCCGGCCGCTTTGCTGCGCCTCTCCTGCTGCGATGCTGCCCCCAGCCCCCTTCTGCCCCAGGCAACGCCGGGGCGGGCTGCTAGTATATATATATATATATATATATATATATATGTATTAAAAGACACAGGTTTCAGGAACATTATAGTTAGAAGTTAGCTTTTAAAAAACCTTAGAAATTCACTGAAAAAACCACAGGTTTCAGGGACGTTATAGTTAGTTGGACATTTCACTCGTACAAAACCAGAGAATTTCGTCCGATATAGGTAGTTAAGCTAACTATAACTCGCGCCCCCGCAATGCACTTCTGATGACGTCACATATTACATCATTCATGACATGGTCAGTGATATCACTGATTACAACCTCCCGTGACATCACTGATGACATTACTGATGACATCATCCAGTGACTGGATGTTTCTGTAAAGTAACTGGTATTGGTGTTTCTATTGTTTTGAAAATGGTAGTCTGTATTTTACAGTGGGTGTATCCAAGGTTATATTAGGATATGAGAAGGTGCATCAGATTATCACATGGATGATGTCATCAGTGATATCACTGACCATGTCATGAATGATGTAATATGTGATGTCATCAGCAGTACATTGCGGGGACGTGAGTTACAGTTAGCTTAACTAGCTATAACCGCTGAATTTCTCTGGTTTTGTACGAGTGAAATGTCCAACTAACTAAAAAGTCAGTGAAACCTGTGGTATTTTCATTGAATTTCTAAGGTTTTTTAAATGCTAATTTCTATCTATAACACCCCTGAAACCTGTGTTTTTTTCAGTTAATTTCAAAGCTTTTTTAAATGCTAATTTCTAACTATAACGTCCCAGAAACCTTTGGTTTGTTCAGCAAATTTCAAAGCTTTTTTAAATGCTAATTTCTAACTATGCTTACAGAGGAAGGTCATGTGCAGAAAGAGGAAGAAAGGTGCAGAAAAAAACAAGAGAAATGCAGAAAGAGGCAACAGAAGTCCAGAAAGACGAACAAAGGGGCAGAAAGAAGGAAGAGATCTGCACACAGAACCAATAGAGGAGCAGAAAGAGGCCTTGTTGCAGAGTCATCCTTTGCCCCAAACTTTATGCTGACGGGTACTGGTGGTAACTGACTCTGACTAACCAGGCCTAGAGTCAGTGCTATGCTAAAAGACACTTAGAATACAGTGAAAACACCTACATACACTAGGGAATACTATGCATTGGGGTACACCCTGTAATTGGCATGACCTCCTCTGTAAGTCCCTAGTGCATAATAGGGCAGGGGGATTAAAACTACCTATAAGTCAGAGGTGCAGAAAGATGCTTCTTTAAGTAGTAGTCACGTTTGCAGGGTGGTGGAGAAAGGGTGCTGGGCATCCGACCAGCGCTTAGAAATTCCGCTGCATAGGACTTAGAGGAGGTACAAATAGGGCTTCTTGGCCCCCAAAGTCCCTCAGGAGTAAATTGGACTTTATCCCCCGTCCCGTAGTCTGCCAGGAGGCGCGTTTGCAGAGTGGTCTTAGCAATCCCACTGTGTGGGACTTACTGGAGGTAACAAGAGGGGTAGTTGTCCCCCAAGGACAACCGTGGGGGCCAACTACCCCTCCTATTTCCTCCAGAAAGTCCCATATGGCAGGATTGCTAAGTTCTCATAGCAAGCCACGCCCCCTTTGCCCACCACTCTGCAAATGCCCTCCCTGGCGCGCTCTTGGATGGGGATTGAAGTCCCCTTCGCTGCTGGGGTCCTTTAGGGGTCAACTAGCATACCTCTTACCTCCAGTAAGCCCTACACAGTGGCATTGCTGAGAGGTGGACAAAGAACACGCCCCCTTTCCCTACCACTCTGCAAACCCGCTCCTGGCGCATTCTAATTTGGGGTATTAAGTCCCCTTCATTCCTGAGGGTCCCTGGGGGCCAACTAGCCTCCCTTATTTTACTATTTTTGGGGCCCTAGGACTCCTTCTAGAAAAAAAAAATGGGAAGGGGGCCGTGCCTCATCCCTACTGAGGCCGATTTTGGCCTCCTTTTTATAAATATATTTATATGGAAGGGGGGCTGCATTGCCCCCCTTCCCTGGGCCTTCATTGGCCCCGGGGACCCCATTCCCCGGGTCTTGGCCATTATTTTAAACATTTCATTTTGAGGAGGGGGGCCGCGGGCCCCCCCAACCCAGGCCAATTTCGGGCCCGGGGACCCCATCCCATATGGCATGGCCATTCTATTTTTGCAACTAAAGAGAGGAGGGATGGGTTGCCCCCTCCCGGGCCACTCCTGGCCCCGGGTACCCCATCCCCCGGGGCCAGCCCTTTGCGCTGGGGACTGTCGGGGGAGCCCCAATACCCCACGGGCCTGTGCCGGCTCCCCGCCTCCTGCTTTTAAGCAAGGAGAGCGGCTAACATGCAACCCCCTTGCTCAAAAGCAATTCTGCTTTGCTTCATTGAAGCGAGAGCAGGTTTTCCTGCTCTCGCTTCAATGAAGCAGAGCAGAAGTTTGCTATGACAGGGCGGGAGAGCAAACAGCAATGTTCCTGGGATGGGCACCCCGGGATATTGCAGGAGCTGGTCCTGGGGGGTGGCGGTCCCTAGGGCCTTCAAGGGCTCCAGGATAGGGGGCCGCGTGGCCCCCTCCCATCCTTTAACACAGGAGGTGGTGGTCCCCAGGGCTTGGGGGGGCCTGTGAGGCCCCTGCAGATAATTGAAGAAAGCCTCAGGAGGTGGCGGTACCCAGGCTTAGGGGGTCCGTGAGGCCCCTCACCCACATTAAAAAAAAAAAAAATCGGCCCCGGGGAGGGGGTGTTCCCTGGGCCAGCGGGGGGCTATGTGCCCCGCGCATATTTAAATAAAGAAACAAGGAGGTGGCGGTCCCCGGGGGCCCCCGCATCTTATTAAACAAGCCCCGGGGAGGTGGCGGTCTACGTGGCTGTGGGGGGCCGCATGCCCCCTGCTTATAATTAGTATAGCCCGGGGAGGGCTATAAATTGCCATTGCCCCCGGGACTTGCCCCACTCGGGTGCTTACAGATAACGCAGCGCGAAGCCCGCACTTTGTCCTTTTTATTTTCTCAGTAGTATTTGCGCACCCAGCTAAAATTCTGCTGATTTTCGGCCTGGAAGCAGGCCTAAGGGGTCAGGGTGTTTCTACCCTGCCCCCTTTTCTTGTTTTTCACCTTTTTTTCTACTGATCTCTTGTGACTCAGGTTCCGCGTTACAAGATGGCTGCCAACACTTCTTGGTTTGGAGAGTTGGCAGGCAATCAGAAGTCAGCTCGTGCTCGATTGGAGTCCCAACTCTTTTTCTCAGCCCTCGCTTGAAGAATCTCCTTGAATCTTCTATGACAGGAGCTGACCGGAGCACTCCATTGGTTTTGAAAATTTCGCGAAGATTCGTCAAACGGCTCCAAAGATATTGGCAAAAAAACAAAAGCTTTTTGAATAGAAACAAGGTTTTAACTATAACTACCTACGGGCGACTGCCAGTAGGTAATATATATATATATATTTATTTTTATATACACACACACACACACATATATATATATATATATATATATATACACACACATATATATTTTAATTATTTTTATTGATAATACAACAAGGTGAACAACGGTAATTACATCAGAACAATCAAAAGCCGCTGTAGTATATCCAGTGCACGGGATCACCACACTATAGTTTCATATACAACTTTCTCCGCCCCCTAGCAATAGTCCATATCTTACTTCCTTTCTCAGAAAGTTGGTTCAGTGGACGCTCCCCACAAACAAGCGATATTACTATTGGCTATCGTAATCCCCAATGTCACCAAGGCCTTCTCTTTGCTGGTTAGATCAGGAGCATTCCATAAATTTGACAGACACCAATTAGGCAATGGCTCCATCTCCACCTCACTCATGCAGTGTGTTATTGCCTCCCAGAAACCTCTCACCACTGGCCAGTCCCATATTATGTGATAGAATGTACCCTCCCCTCCACACTGTCTTTGACAACCAGAGACAAGTCCTCTGCAGATCTTAATTAGGGTATACAGGAGAAATAGGATCTATGCAATATTCTGAGTTGCAGCAACCTGAATCTTGCTGATACAGCCACCTCTTTGGGTGATTCCAGAGCCTCTGGCCAATCTTCATCCGCTAACTCCCCCAAGTCCGCCGCCACTGTTCTCGGAGCCCAAGGAGTGGGTCTGGAAAGTTGATATTAGCTTATCATAGGTCAGGGAGATGCCTCTTTGTTCTCTATGGTCTGTCATGAGCCTGCCCTCCAGCGAGGGAGCCTCCGGAAGCTCCTCTACTTGTGGGATGGCTGCCTGGAGAGCGTGTCTAATGTGCAAATATCAAAATGTTTCAGTAACTACAAGGCCATAGTCTTGTTGCAGTGTAGTGAAGGGAATCACTCCCCTCTGGACCATAGGTCACCCGCTCTGAAGATCTCAATGAGGTCCCACCTGTCGAAGCTGGGATATCTGTGCAACGTTCCCCCCTTCTCTGTGTCCCATAGCGGCATAGCCTGTGTTACTTTATTTTGCCACCCCAACCTTTCTATGTAAAGCATGCCATAGCTGGACTGTGTGTTTCATTGGTCCCGTTGGATGGAGGTGTCTGGGGCCGGAGTACAGCGCCCTTACATATCCTCCCGGGTGTAGAACGAATCTATCCATTTGGTATCCAGGTTTGTCTAGCAGTCAGTGCATCCATTGATTAATAACCACCAATTGTGCTGCCCAGTAATATTTCCAGACGTCGTGCAGCGCGATCCCACCGTCATACCACCCGCACCATTTTCTTTGTGGCTATCCGCTGGGGCTTCCCATCCCACAGTAATGTTCTCTGCTCGCCTTCTATTGCCAGAAAATATGATTCTGGGGCCAAGGATAGCGTATTTTGCAACACATGTAGAAAACGGGGTTCATTAGGAGAGCGGCATCGACCTCCAGTGGTGAACATCTGCCTTTAATTGTGCCAGTGGGGCCCGGAGATTGCGGGTGTAAAAAAGATCCGGGTCAGTTGTAATATATATTCCAAGGAAGTGGAAACCATCAGTCACCACCTCTTCTGCACATTTTGGGGGAAGGGCTGGAGTCAGGCCGTATAGTACGTAATTAGTTGATTTGGACTAATAAATGGCATTTCCCACAATTTGTGAATATATTCAGTATTCTACTTGTTGAGGGACGAGGTGCTGCCACATAAGGGAGAACATTGTCCGCATATAAGGATTTTCTTTATTCCCATTCCTCCGTCCAATGCAGTCCCCGTATCCGTGTATCTCCTCAAACCCCGGTCACCAAGGCTGGAGAATCAAAGCAAAGATTAGCAGTGAGAGGGAGCAGCCCTGTCTAGTTCCCCTTTGGAGGGGGAATGTCCAAGATGTTCTACTGTTCACTACTACCTGCACCAGGGGATACTCGTACAGAAGCTGCAGCCATGTTAGAAACTTACGTCCAAACCCCATTTTCTCCAGCACCTCAAATAAGTATGGTCATTTGACTGTGTCGAATGCCATACGGGCATTAAGAGATATGGCCGATGTGTCTTCCTGTATTGTGTCCACCCTTCATAGTACTCCATGAAGCCAGCACAAGTAAAGTGCTGTATTGCAACCCTGGAATGAAACCGGACTGGTCTGAACCCTGGAATGAAACCGGACTGGTCTGGGTGTAACAATTCAGGGATGATTTGTATTAGTTGGGATGTGAGTAATTTGGCGAGGATTTTGACTTCTGCATTGAGCAGGGAGATGGGGTGAAAAGAGGCGCATTTATCCTTGGTTTGCCCTCTTTATGAATTACCACAATGGAGGCCAGCTGTTGGTCTTCGGGGGCATCCCCTTCTTCCGACTCTCCAAGTACATATTTTTCAAGTACGGGGCTACCTTATAAGCTGCCAGCTTGCATAATTCAATTGGGAGGCCATTGAGTCCCATGGCTTTACCGGACTGGATACTGCGAATCGTCTGGGCCAACTCTTCTTCTGTTATGTCGCATTCCATCCGTGCTAGGTCGTCAGGGGTAAGGGTGGGAAGGGGCATGTCTGCCAATAACTTCCTAGCTTCCTCTCCCTTGGATGTAGTGGCTGGAGTTTACAGGTGAGAATAGTGGGTGACGAAGGCTTCCGCAAATTCTTGCGGGTCCCTTAACACTACTACTGCATTAGTGCCAATAGCAGTGACCAATCTACTTGTGTGCTCATGCCTGTTCCGCCAGGCTATTAATTTCCCTGCTTTATCTCCCACTTCGTATATCTTGTGTTGCATAGCTAAATGTCTAGCTTTTGCTGCCTCTGTAGCTAAATCCTTGTACTCCCTCCACTTAAGGCACAGGGTGTGTCTAGAGGGGTCAGAGTCCTCCCCTGTTAGGTCCGCCTCTAGGTATAGTATCTCCTTCAACAGCTTTTCCATGGCTGCCCCCTATCCCTTTTATTTCCCAACATGAGTGCCTGCCTCGACTCATGAGCTCACAGTGATGCGGGAGTGTGAAGGCTGGCCATGGAGCTGGGATTGTACACTGCATGCTGCTTATACACATTGTGAGATATTTGTACTTTACTTTATAAATTAAGCATGTCTTTATTATTCTGTGTGATAGAACACCTCTGGGATACTGTGGCCTTCTCCTTTCACTTGTGCTCCAGCAAGCGTCACTAACTAAAATGCCAAATACTGGAGACATGCAGTCAGAGGAGTAGTAACAATAGATCTCCAAGCTAAATTCAATTAGCAGCACTTTGTTGCAGGAAGCTGCCTGTCATGAGACAGTTTGTCTTTGAACCTATAGTAAATGCTTCAAGACTGCTAAATAAATGCTCTTTATTGTTAATTCTCCAGCTTAACTTCTTCAAAGATATATGGGTGTTCTGTAGCACCCCTTGCTCCATTACTTTCAGTTCCAGTACATAAAGCTTCCATTCAGCCCTAGCCCATAGAACTATTTCTGCGACCACTCCAGGTACAGTCATAGAAGAGCAGATACAAACACAAGCATCTCCTGTAGCATCCCTGGACCACATTACAAGGGTTACGGCGGAGCTACCAATGGTATCCATTGATTGACCGAAATAAAAGAGCAGCCTGTGAGCAGCTTCCATAGGAGCCAGTGGTCATAGAACTAGAAAGAGGACTATGGAGTCTTAAATGGTGACTATTCGATCCACTGCAATGGGAAGCCAATCAGAGACAGCTTTGCAAACAGCCCCTGAAGGGCCTGTCCTGGCACCCATTGCAAAGATAGAGAAACAGCATAGACAACTCTGAGGATCACCAGCCCACAGCTTAACGAATTTACAGCTCATGAGCAGCTAAACTAGATCCCCATTCCACAGAAATAAGAGGGGGAGCCTCCAGTTATGCCTTTTTCAGGTCTCGCGGCTAGCCTTGCTGTGCGCAGCATGGCTCGCATAGCGCAAGTCATTTAGTAGGGTAAAAATGGGGTTTCAGAAGCTGACCTAGGAATGGTACACGCACAAGCGTGTGCTTTTCCTTTTGGGGCACATTATTGGCCTTTGCGTGCGTGTTTTTTATAAAGCCAGCACGCAATAGGCCAAAGGCGGGCGCATTGCTCCGCTCATGGCCTGTTGGTGTCTGTTACGAGCAATGGCCGTCATGCGGTTTCAATTATTGTGCCCAGACACGGGCGCGATAATTGAAACAACATGGCTCGCTGTGGCATGCATGCGTGCACCATTCGTGGGCTTCTTCTTTTTTGGATCAATTTCCCAGGGAAGCAACTACATAGAAGAAGGAAAGAGAGGTGGGCTGCTTGCGCGCACCACTTGTTGCTGAGAGGACTGAAACAGTCCACAATACGCGCTGGTCCACCCACACCTGACCTAAAGTGTTCCTGCTCAGAGTTATCATCTTTCCCAAAGCTATGACTTGTTCACCTGCATGTGGGCTGTTGTAGGCAATGAAGGATTACGTTTGTTATCGAGGGTGTTTCAACCTTTTTAACCCCTTCGATGCTGATGACGGAGCGGTTCCGTCATCAGCATCGGTTGGGCTGTGCTGATGACGGAACCGCTCCGTCATCAGTACAGCCCTCGGGGGGAGCGCTGTCGCTCCCCCCCTGGGGGTCCGATCGTGGTTGTTTTAGGGGGGGTGGCAGCGGAAGACTTCGCGCTGCTCCCCCCGGCCCCCCCGCACTTCCTGGTGACGTCAGCGTGCTGTCGCGCACGCCGACGTCATCAGGAAGTGCTGGACGCGCTGGAAGCCATTTCTTTCCAGCGCGTCCAGCTGCAAGGTAGGTTTTTTGGTCTCCGGTGGGGCGGGGGGGCCATTTCTCGGTGCCTTGAGGCATCGGGGGGGAGGAAACACTGTTTCCTCTCCCCTGATGTCCCAATGCAGGGCATTCCTGGTTCAGGATCGCGCACAGCGTCGCAATCCTGCACCAGTAATGCCCCCTCTAGACACCAGGGATGTTTTTGTTTGGAAAGGAAGCGACCCCTTGGGCAAGGGTCGCTTCCAGGGGCGAATTTTATGTTTTCAGACTTTTCTGCCCCCCCTGGGTCGACATCGGTCGCTTTAGCGAGCGATCTCGACCCAGGGGGGGCAGAAAAGCCCACTAGACACCAGGGATTGGTTTTGTTTGAAAAGGAAGCGACCCCTTGGGCAAGGGTCGCTTCCAGGGGCACATTTTTTATAATTCAGACTTTTCTGCCCCCCCCTGGGTCGACATCGCTCGTTTTAGCGAGCGATCTTGACCCAGGGGGGGCAGAAAAGGCCACTAGACACCAGGGATTTATTTATAATTGTAAAGGAAGCGACCCCTTGGGGAAGGGTCGCTTCCTAGGGCCATCATTTTTCAATCCAGACTTTTCTGCCCCCCCTGGGGGCAGATCGCCCATGTTAGCGCGTGATCTGGACCCAGGGGGGGCAGAAAAGCCCACTAGATACCAGGGATTTATTTCTAATTGTAAAGGAAGCGACCCCTTGGGGAAGGGTTGCTTCCTAGTGGCCCATAATTTTTTTTAGACTTGTCTGCCCCCCCTGGGGGCAGATCACCCATTTTTTGGGCCACATCTGGACCAAGGGGGGGGGTAGAAAAGCCCACTAGACACCAGGGATTTTAGTATATTTATAAAGGAAGCGACCCCTTGGGCAAGGGTCGCTTCCAGGGGGCATTATAAATATTGTAGACTATTCTGCCCCCCCCTTTTACAGTTTCTGGTCCCAGGGGGGGGATAGAAAAGCCCACTGTACTCCAGGTTTTTGTTTTTTATAGGGAGCGACCCCTTGGCCAAGGGTTGCTTCCTTGGGCCCATTTGTTTTCAGTATGTTCTGCCGTGCCTTTATTTGGCCTCTCTGCCCTCCGTACGGTTGCTTCCAGGGGGCCCACGTTTATTATGATTTATAATCTTCCCCCCTTGGGGACAGACACCCCATTTGTGACATACCCTGTGACATAACATGTTGTAATGTGTGTTGTTTTTGTTTCTTCTAATGTGTTTTGTTTTTTTTCCTCTTTAGATTGTTGCAGTGTGCGGTTCTGTTACTGGTGGTTCTGTTGTGCTGCTGTTTCTGTAGTTGTATGTGTTTGGTAAGAGACCTTTTTTTGTTCAATTGTAATGTAATTGTTTATTTTGCAAAGTGTGTAGTAATACGAGTATGTGTTGTTGCTGTTTGTTGTGATTGTAAAACATGTTTTGCATTTGTTTTTGATGTGTCCTGTAGATGTAAGTTTTTTTTTTTCTTCTTTCTAGTGGGATATCGTTGCCTATTTGCTGTGTCTTTGCAGAGTAGGTGCTGGTGAGTGTAGTTGTGTCTTGTAAGTGAATTGTATATTTTTTCTAAATCTATTTTTTGGTGAAAAAGTCTTACATTTGTATCTTACATTGCGCAGTGTTGGGGTTGTTGAGTTGTTTGTGCAGACTCCTTTATTTGTAAGGATAATGGCTAGCCGCCGGATTACTGCTCAGCAAGTTGTTGGAATGCTTTTTGATTCTTCCTCTGACCATGGTCCAGAGTCTGACTCTGATTCTGAGCCAGAGGTGGGAGGTGAAGATTCAGGTAGTGAGTTTTCTCTACACATGGCTTCATCTGATGATGAAGACACTTTGAGTGCTGATGAAGCTACTTTTGGTGTGGATGATGTGCCTGTGGTTGGGGAGGACATTGCTGTGTTTACGGTTTTGGAGGACATGGTTGTGCCTGTGGTTGCGGAGGACAGTGATGTGCCAATTGTGCGGCAAGAGACATCTGGGCTGCAGCCTGGGGCTGCTAGACTTCCAGTTGGTGTTGTGAGACAAGAGTTAGCTGGGCGGCGGCCTGCGGCTGCAAGACTTGACGATGAAAGTTCTGACCTCTGGGTTGCACCAGGCATGGTGCAGCCGGCATTGCCTGAATTTACTGGTGTTCCAGGGTGTAGGGTGAACACTGAAAACTTTTTGCCTATTGATTTTTTCAAGTTGTTTATGGATGATGTGTTTTTGGCAGAGATTGTAGAGCAGACTAATTTGTATGCTGAAATTTTTTTGAGAGTGAACAGTGCCAGCCTTAAGCCCCACGCTAGAGCTACCCGGTGGACTCCCACCAATTTGGAGGAGATGAAAAAGTTTTTGGGTTTAAATCTTTTGATGGGCTTGCTTAGGAAACCATCAATGGCTTCATATTGGTCTACTAGTCCCTTGATGGCAACAGCTATATTTCCGGCAGTCATGACTCGTGATAGGTATTTGCTTCTGCTGCGGATGATGCATTTTGTTGACAATAGTCTTGCTTTGCCACGAGATCACCCTGATTGTGACCGTCTTTTCAAGATTCGGCCTGTCATTGATCATTTGGTTGATCGATTTTCTGAGATCTTTTATCCTGGGAAAGAAATTGCAGTGGATGAGTCTTTGCTATTGTTCAAGGGCCGCTTGGTATTTCGGCAATACATTCCTAGTAAGGGGGCACGCTATGGAATCAAACTGTATATGCTGTGTGACAGTGAGACTGGATATGTCTCTAATTTCAGGGTGTACACTGGTAAGGAATCCAGGATTAACCCCCCTGGTTGTCCGTCGACTTTTGGAGTGACTGAGAAAATTGTGTGGGAACTTGGTCGTGGATTTTTTAACAAAGGCCATCATTTGTATGTCGATAACTTCTACACTGTTGTGCGGTTGTTCAGGGAATTGGCCAAAGTGGACACTGTTGCTTGTGGCACAATCCGCTCAAACCGTAAAGGTTTCCCAAAAGAACTTGTTTGTCGAAAGCTTGCTCGGGGACAGTGCAGTGCTTTGCGTTGTGAGGAGCTTCTAGCTGTGAAGTTTACAGACAGGAGAGATGTCTACATGTTGACTACAATACATGATGAAAGCACTGAACCACGGAATGTTTGGGGTCAGGTTGCAGAAGTGCGCAAACCTGTGTGCATACTGGACTACAATAAGTACATGGGTGGTGTTGACAGAGTTGATCAGAGGTTGGAACCGTATGCTGCTCTTCGTAAGGCTTACATTTGGTACAAGAAGTTGGCTATCCATCTTTTCCACTTGGCAACCTTTAATGCTTTTATTGTGTTCCAGAAATCTTGTCCCCAGTCAAAGTTGACTTTTGTAAAGTTTCAGGAGTCTGTAATAGGCAGCCTTGTTTTAGTGGAACAGGCAAGTGTTCCTAGAGTTGGAGTGGTAGAGGATGTTGCCAGATTGAAAGATCGCCACTTTCCTGATACAATTCCTCCTACAACCTCAAAAGACTTTCCCAGTCGGAGATGTAGAGTCTGTTGGCGAAGAGGTTTGCGGAAGGAGGTTCGCATGTACTGCCCCGACTGCCCTTCAAACCCCGGGCTGTGTGTACCTGCTTGTTTTAGATTGTACCACACTCAAAAGAATTTTTGGGAGTATCAATGAGTGGTAAAGTGAACTGGTTGGTCTTTATTCTGTAATAGTTATTGTTCAGTTTCAAAGTTTGTATTTGTGTAGTCTTTTTAGATTTAGTTGTCAAGTTAGTAGATTTGTATCAATTTGCAATTTGTTTTTGTTTCTCTTTTATTTAAAAAAAAAACTAAAGTATGATGTTGGTTTGTGTGTAGTGTCCATTGTCTGACTGTGTGCATGGTTTGGCGCTTGACTGCCGGTGTCTGTGGACTGGTGCTTGTCTGGCGGTGTCTGCGGACTGGTGCTTGACTGGCGGTGTGCGTGGTCTGGTGTTTGGTAGGCGCTGTGCGTGCTCTTGCGCTTGCCTGGTGTTGTGTTTGGATTTGTCTTTGGCTGGTGGTGTTCGTGGAGTGGTGCTTGACTGGTGGTGTGTGTGGAGGGGCGCTTGGCTGGTGGTGTGCATGGAGTGGTACTTGGCTGTCTGTGCACGGAGTGGTGCTTGGCTGGCGGTGTGTGTGGAGTGGTGCTTGGCTGGCTGTGTGTGTGGAGTGGCGCTTGGCTGGACGGTGTGCGTGGAGTGATACTTGGCTGTCTGTGCACGGAGTGGTGCTTGGCTGGTGTTGTGTTTGTGGAGTGGCGCTTGGCTGGTGGTGTGTGTGGAGGGGCGCTTGGCTGGTGGTGTGCATGGAGTGGTACTTGGCTGTCTGTGCACGGAGTGGTGCTTGGCTGGCGGTGTGTGTGGAGTGGCGCTTGGCTGGTGGTGTGCGTGGAGTGATGCTTGGCTGGTGGTGTGTGTGGAGTGGTACTTGGCTGTCTGTGTGCGCTGAGTGGTGTTTGGCTGGCGGTGTGCATGGTCTGGTGCTTGGATGGTGGTGTGGGTGGACTGGTGCTCGGCAGGCTGTGTGTGAGTAGTTACTTTCTGTTGGTCACTACACACACTGCTAGTTGAGTGACACTCCACACAGTCCATCATTTTGTGTAGTTGCAGTGTCCGAAATGTGGGCGTGTGAAAGTGATGGGCCCTTGAATGGCGCTGTTTGCTGGTGTGAGTGTTGGAATGTGATGGGTCCGCGGCTGGCGGTGTGAATGTTTTGTATGTGTCACGCGTACGAAAGGTGTATGAATGGCCTGTAAAGAGGTTGGTGCCTTGACGTGGCTTTACAGCTCACGAGCTGTGAGTCAGTGGTTCAGTTTATCATACTTTCAATTATACACAGTGTATTTCATTTTTGTGAAATTACTTGCGTATACAATTGTATGTACTGAATCATCACTCACCCTCGTGCCAAATCCAACCAGTATGTGTGTGTGCTTGCGGATTAGATGGGTGTGCAGTAATAATTGTTTTTTTTCTCTTTCTGCAGTAGGGTGTACCTTGCCCCTTATTGTGATTGTTGTATTGTGTTGCTTTTCCATTCGGATGGTGTCAATGGTCTGGTTTGTATCAGGTATGAAAGGTGCGTGAATGGCCTGTAAAACGGTTGGTGCCTTGTCGTGGCTTTACAGCTCACGAGTTGCGAGTCACTGGTTCAGTTTTTATGCATTTATTTATTGACAGAGAATTTCATTTTTTTTAAATATCTTGTTAATAAAATTTTATGTACTGAACCGTCACTCACCCTCGTGCCAAATCCAACCTGTATGTGTGTGTCTTTGAGGAATAGATAGCCGTGCTTGAATGTTTGACTTTTGAGTAACTCTGTTAAGGTGTGGTATCCTTTTACTCGGGAGAACAAGGGGAACGCAGGGTGGTAGGACTTTTTTGCCGGCACGGCGATCCCACGCCAAAAAGTTTGGAAAATTGCTATTTTTACCTATTTTTAAGGTTTGCAAGGAGTTCTGGGTAGGAAAACATTGGGGGACCCACACATGCCATCCTCCCTGGACTCTTCCGGGTGTCTAGTTTTCAGAACTGTTTGGGTTTGCTACTTTCCAAAGAATACCACCCAGCCCCGGGCCAAAAACTCAGGTGACCCCCCCCCCCCAAAATCAAAATGGTACCTCACTTGCGTGGGTAGACATAGCGGCTGCTTTAGGAAAAGGCCCAAATCATACTGTGGAGACCAAAACATTACATTTAGCCAAATAATCTTATTTTTTGAGGGGGTCACCTGAGCTTTTGGCCCGGGGCTTGGCAGGCATCTTTGGAAACTACCAAACCCAAACAGTTCTGAGAACTAGACACCCGGGGGAGTCCAGGGAGGTATGGCATGCGTGGGTCCCCCAATGTTTTCCTACCCAGAAACCCCTGCAAACCTGAAATTTTGGTCAAAAAACCCACTTTTCCATACTTTTTTGGGTGGGATCTCGCTGCCGGAACAAATGTCCTACCACCCAGCGTTTCCCTTGTTCTCCCGAGTAAAATGATACCTCACTTGTGTGGGTGGGCCAAAGGCATGTGACTCAGGCTGGGGTGCTTAATTTGTAAAACTTAAATATGACTAAAAACGACTTTTTTCAAAATTCATTTTTGGCATGTTCTGCTTTGGGACACCCACACAAGTGAGGTATCCTTTTACTCGGGAGAACAAGGGGAACGCAGGGTGGTAGGACATTTTTGCCGGCACGGCGATCCCTTGCCAAAAAGTTTGGAAAAGTACTATTTTTACCTAATTTTAAGGTTTGCAAGGAGTTCTGGGTAGGAAAACATTGGGGGACCCACGCATGCCATACCTCCCTGGACTCCCCCGGGTGTCTAGTTTTCAGAACTGTTTGGGTTTGCTACTTTCCAAAGAATACCACCCAGCCCCGGGCCAAAAACTCAGGTGCCCCCCCCCCAAATCAAAGTTATATTGCTTCAGGTTATTTTATATTCACCACCGTACGATTTGGACCTTTTCCTGTTGCAGCCACTATGGCTACCCACGCAAGTGGGGTACCGTTTTTATCGGGAGACCTGGGGGAACGCTGGGTGGGAGGTAATTTGTGTGAGCCCAGTGATGCCACGCTTTCCCAGACTACAACGTGTGAAAAAATTGATTTTTTTCTGCTAAAATTGAGGTTTGCAAGGGACTCTGGGTAAAGGAACGTTGGAGGATCCACGCAAGCCATACCTCCTTGGAAGCCCCCGGGTGTCTACTTTTCAGAAATGTGTGGGTTTGGTAGGTTTCCATAGATGGCTGTCTCGCACAGGGCCAGAAACCCAGGTAACCCCTCTTGCAAAACCTGGTGAATTTAACAATGGTGAAAATGTTAAGTCCACCAGCTTTTGCAAGAGGGGTTACCTGGGTTTTTGGCCCCGTGCGAGACAGCCATCTAGGGAAACCTACCAATCCCACACATTTCTGAAAAGTAGACACCCGGGGGCTTCCAAGGAGGTATGGCTTGCGTGGATCCTCCAACGTTCCTTTACCCAGAATCCCTTGCAAACCTCATTTTTTGTTTGGAAAAAATCAGTTTTTTCACACGTTTTAGTGTGGGAAAGCGTGGCATCACTGGGCTCACACAAACTACCTCCCACCCAGCGTTCCCCAAGGTCTCCCGATAAAAATGGTACCTCACTTGCGTGGGTAGACATAGCGGCTGCTTTAGGAAAAGGCCCAAATCATACTGTGGAGACCAAAACATTACATTTAGCCAAATAATCTTATTTTTTGAGGGGGTCACCTGAGCTTTTGGCCCGGGGCTTGGCAGGCATCTTTGGAAACTACCAAATCCAAACAGTTCTGAGAACTAGACACCCGGGGGAGTCCAGGGAGGTATGGCATGCGTGGGTCCCCCAATGTTTTCCTACCCAGAAACCCCTGCAAACCTGAAATTTTGGTCAAACAAACCACTTTTCCATACTTTTTTGGGTGGGATCTCGCTGCCGGAACAAATGTCCTACCACCCAGCGTTTCCCTTGTTCTCCCGAGTAAAATGATACCTCACTTGTGTGGGTGGGCCAAAGGCATGTGACTCAGGCTGGGGTGCTTAATTTGTAAAACTTAAATATGACTAAAAACTACTTTTTTCAAAATTCATTTTTGGCGTGTTCTGCTTTGGGGCACCCACACAAGTGAGGTATCCTTTTACTCGGGAGAACAAGGGGAACGCAGGGTGGTAGGACATTTTTGCCGGCACGGCGATCCTACGCCAAAAAGTTTGGAAAAGTGCTATTTTTACCTAATTTTAAGGTTTGCAAGGAGTTCTGGGTAGGAAAACATTGGGGGACCCACGCATGCCATACCTCCCTGGACTCCCCCGGGTGTCTAGTTTTCAGAACTGTTTGGGTTTGCTACTTTCCAAAGAATACCACCCAGCCCCGGGCCAAAAACTCAGGTGCCCCCCCCCCCCCAAATCAAAGTTATATTGCTTCAGGTTATTTTATATTCACCACCGTACGATTTGGACCTTTTCCTGTTGCAGCCACTATGGCTACCCACGCAAGTGGGGTACCGTTTTTATCGGGAGACCTGGGGGAACGCTGGGTGGGAGGTAATTTGTGTGAGACCAGTGATGCCACGCTTTCCCAGACTACAACGTGTGAAAAAATTTATTTTTTTCTGCTAAAATTGAGGTTTGCAAGGGATTTTGGGTAAAGGAACGTTGGAGGATCCACGCAAGCCATACCTCGTTGAAAGACCCCGGGTGTCTACTTTTCAGAAATGTGTAGGTTTGGTAGGTTTCCATAGATGGCTGTCTCGCACGGGGCCAGAAACCCAGGTAACCCCTCTTGCAAAAGCTGGTGAATTTAACAATGGTGAAAATGTTAAGTCCACCAGCTTTTGCAAGAGGGGTTACCTGGGTTTTTGGCCCCGTGCGAGACAGCCATCTAGGGAAACCTACCAATCCCACACATTTCTGAAACGTAGACACCCGGGGGCTTCCAAGGAGGTATGGCTTGCGTGGATCCTCCAACGTTCCTTTACCCAGAATCCCTTGCAAACCTCATTTTTTTGTTTGGAAAAAATCTGTTTTTTCACACGTTTTAGTGTGGGAAAGCGTGGCATCACTGGGCTCACACAAATTACCTCCCACCCAGCGTTCCCCAAGGTCTCCCGATAAAAATGGTACCTCACTTGCGTGGGTAGGCATAGCGGCTGCTTTAGGAAGAGGCCCAAATCATACTGTGGAGACCAAAACATTACCTTTAGCCAAATAATCTTATTTTTTGAGGGGGTCACCTGAGCTTTTGGCCCGGGGCTTGGCAGGCATCTTTGGAAACTACCAAACCCAAACAGTTCTGAGAACTAGACACCCGGGGGAGTCCAGGGAGGTATGGTATGCGTGGGTCCCCCAATGTTTTCCTACCCAGAAACCCCTGCAAACCTGAAATTTTGGTCAAAAAACCCACTTTTCCATACTTTTGTGGGTGGGATCTCGCTGCCGGAACAAATGTCCTACCACCCAGCGTTTCCCTTGTTCTCCCGAGTAAAATGATACCTCACTTGTGTGGGTGGGCCAAAGGCATGTGACTCAGGCTGGGGTGCTTAATTTGTAAAACTTAAATATGACTAAAAACTACTTTTTTCAAAATTCCTTTTTGGCGTGTTCTGCTTTGGGGCACCCACACAAGTGAGGTATCCTTTTACTCGGTAGAACAAGGGGAACGCAGGGTGGTAGGACATTTTTTCCGGCACGGCGATCCCACGCTAAAAAGTTTGGAAAAGTGCTATTTTTACCTAATTTTAAGGTTTGCAAAGAGTTCTGGGTAGGAAAACATTGGGGGACCCATGCATGCCATACCTCCCTGGACTCCCCTGGGTGTCTAGTTTTCAGAACTGTTTGGGTTTGCTACTTTGCAAAGAATACCACCGAGCCCCGGGCCACAAACTCAGATGCCCCCCCCCCCAAAATCAAGGTAGTTTTGCAATAAGGTAATGTAAATTCACCACCGTACGATTTGAACCGTTTCCTGTTGCAGCCACTATGCCTACCCACGCAAGTGAGGTACCATTTTTTTCGGGAGACCTGGGGGCACGCTGGGTGGGTGGAAATTTGTTGATCCACGCAGATTCCAGAACTTTCCACCACAGAAATGTGAGGAAAATGTGTTTTTTTGGTCAAATGTTTATGTTTGCAAGGGATTCTGGGTAACAAAACCTGGGGGTAGGCAGAGGAGTCACCCCATCCTGAATTGCCCTGGGTGTCTAGTTTTCAAAAATGTATAGGGTTGCTAGATTTCCCTAGGTGCTGGCAGAGCTACGGCGCAAAAACAAAAGGTAGTCTTTTTGTCCGAATCGTGCTAAATTTCACTGGGAATTTGAGGTGCGACCATGCTGCGTTTTGTGCTGTTTCATGTCGCAGCCACTATGCCTACCCACGCAAGTGAGGTACCATTTTTTTCGGGAGACCTGGGGGCACTCTGGGTGGGTGGAAATTTGTTGATCCACGCAGATTCCAGAACTTTCCACCACAGAAATGTGAGGAAAATGTGTTTTTTTGGTCAAATTTTTATGTTTGCAAGGGATTCTGGGTAACAAAACCTGGGGGTAGGCAGACGAGTCACCCCATCCTGAATTGCCCTGGATGTCTAGTTTTCAAAAATGTATAGGACTGCTAGATTTCCCTAGGTGCTGGCAGAGCTACGGCGCAAAAACAAAAGGTAGTCTTTTTGTCCGAATCGTGCTAAATTTCACTGGGAATTTGAGGTGCGACCATGCTGCGTTTTGCGCTGTTTCATGTCGCAGCCACTATGCCTACCCACGCAAGTGAGGTACCATTGTTTTTGGGAGACCTGGGGGCACGCTGGGTGGGTGGAAATTTGTTGATCCACGCAGATTCCAGAACTTTCCACCACAGAAATGTGAGGAAAATGTGTTTTTTTGGTCAAATGTTTATGTTTGCAAGGGATTCTGGGTAACAAAACCTGGGGGTAGGCAGACGAGTCACCCCATCCTGAATTGCCCTGGGTGTCTAGTTTTCAAAAATGTATAGGGTTGCTAGATTTCCCTAGGTGCTGGAAGAGCTACGGCGCAAAAACAAAAGGTAGTCTTTTTGTCCGAATCGTGCTAAATTTCACTGGGAATTTGAGGTGCGACCAAGCTGCGTTTTGCGCTGTTTCATGTCGCAGCCACTATGCCTACCCATGCAAGTGAGGTACCATTTTTTTCGGGAGACCTGGGGGCTTGCTGGGTGGGTGGAAATTTGTTGATCCACGCAGATTCCAGAACTTTCCACCACAGAAATGTGAGGAAAATGTGTTTTTTTGGTCAAATTTTTATGTTTGCAAGGGATTCTGGGTAACAAAACCTGGGGGTAGGCAGACGAGTCACCCCATCCTGAATTGCCCTGGGTGTCTAGTTTTCAAAAATGTATAGGGCTGCTAGATTTCCCTAGATGCTGGCAGAGCTACGGCGCAAAAACAAAAGATAGTCTTTTTGTCCGAATCGTGCTAAATTTCACTGGGAATTTGAGGTGCGACCATGCTGCGTTTTGCGCTGTTTCATGTCGCAGCCACTATGCCTACCCACGCAAGTGAGGTACCATTGTTTTCGGGAGACCTGGGGGCACGCTGGGTGGGTGGAAATTTGTTGATCCACGTAGATTCCAGAACTTTCCACCACAGAAATGTGAGGAAAATGTGTTTTTTTGGTCAAATGTTTGTTTGCAAGGGATTCTGGGGAACAAAACCTGGGGGTAGGCAGACGAGTCACCCCATCCTGAATTGCCCTGGGTGTCTAGTTTTCAAAAATGTATAGGGTTGCTAGATTTCCCTAGGTGCTGGCAGAGCTACGGCGCAAAAACAAAAGGTAGTCTTTTTGTCCGAATCGTGCTAAATTTCACTGGGAATTTGAGGTGCGACCATGCTGCGTTTTGCGCTGTTTCATGTCGCAGCCACTATGCCTACCAACGCAAGTGAGGTACCATTTTTTTCGGGAGACCTGGGGGCACGCTGGGTGGGTGGAAATTTGTTGATCCACGCAGATTCCAGAACTTTCCACCACAGAAATGTGAGGAAAATGTGTTTTATTTGGTCAAATTGTTATGTTTGCAAGGGATTCTGGGTAACAAAACCTGGGGGTAGGCAGACGAGTCACCCCATCCTGAATTGCCCTGGGTGTCTAGTTTTCAAAAATGTATAGGGTTGCTAGATTTCCCTGAGTGCTGGCAGAGCTACGGCGCAAAAACAAAAGGTAGTCTTTTTGTCCGAATCGTGCTAAATTTCACTGGGAATTTGAGGTGTGACCATGCTGCGTTTTGCGCTGTTTCATGTCGCAGCCACTATGCCTACCCACGCAAGTGAGGTACCATTTTTTTCGGGAGACCTGAGGGCACGCTGGGTGGGTGGAAATTTGTTGATCCACGCAGATTCCAGAACTTTCCACAACAGAAATGTGAGGAAAATGTGTTTTTTTGGTCAAATTTCTATGTTTGCAAGGTATTCTGGGTAACAAAACCTGGGGGTAGGCAGACGAGTCACCCCATCCTGAATTGCCCTGGGTGTCTAGTTTTAAAAAATGTATAGGGTTGCTAGATTTCCCTAGGTGCTGGCAGAGCTACGGCGCAAAAACAAAAGGTAGTCTTTTTGTCCGAATCGTGCTAAATTTCACTGGGAATTTGAGGTGCGACCATGCTGCGTTTTGCGCTGTTTCATGTCGCAGCCACTATGCCTACCCACGCAAGTGAGGTACCATTTTTTTGAGAGACCTGGGGGCACGCTGGGTGGGTGGAAATTTGTTGATCCACGCAGATTCCAGAACTTTCCACCACAGAAATGTGAGGAAAATGTGTGTTTTTGGTCAAATTTTTATGTTTGCAAGGGATTCTGGGTAACAAAACCTGGGGGTAGGCAGACGAGTCACCCCATCCTGAATTGCCCTGGGTGTCTAGTTTTCAAAAATGTATAGGGATGCTAGATTTCCCTAGGTGCTGGCAGAGCTACGGTGCAAAAATTAAAGGTAGGCTTTTTGTCCGAGTCGTGCTAAATTTCACTGGGAATTTGAGGTGCGACCATGCTGCGTTTTGCGCTGTTTCATGTCGCAGCCACTATGCCTACCCACGCAAGTGAGGTACCATTCTTTTCGGGAGACCTGGGGGCACGCTGGGTGGGTGGAAATTTGTTGATCCACGCAGATTCCAGAACTTTCCACCACAGAAATGTGAGGAAAATGTGTTTTTTTGGTCAAATGTTTATGTTTGCAAGGGATTCTGGGTAACAAAACCTGGGGGTAGGCAGACGAGTCACCCCATCCTGAATTGCCCTGGGTGTCTAGTTTTCAAAAATGTATAGGGTTGCTAGATTTCCTTAGGTGCTGGCAGAGCTACGGAGCAAAAACAAAAGGTAGTCTTTTTGTCCGAATCGTGCTAAATTTCACTGGGAATTTGAGGTGCGACCATGCTGCGTTTTGTGCTGTTTCATGTCGCAGCCACTATGCCTACCCACGCAAGTGAGGTACCATTTTTTTGGGGAGACCTGGGGGCATGCTGGGTGCGTGGAAATTTGTTGATCCACGCAGATTCCAGAATTCTCCACCACAGAAATGTGAGGAAAATGTGTTTTTTTGGTCAAATGTTTGTTTGCAAGGGATTCTGGGTAACAAAACCTGGGGGTAGGCAGAGGAGTCACCCCATCCTGAATTGCGCTGGGTGTCTAGTTTTCAGAAATGTATAGGGTTGCTAGATTTCCCTAGGTGCTGGCAGAGCTACGGCGCAAAAACAAAAGGTAGTCTTTTTGTCCGAATCGTGCTAAATTTCACTGGGAATTTGAGGTGCGACCATGCTGCGTTTTGCGCTGTTTCATGTCGCAGCCACTATGCCTACCCATGCAAGTGAGGTACCATTATTTTTGGGAGACCTGGGGGCACGCTGGGTGGGTGGAAATTTGTTGATCCACGCAGATTCCAGAACTTTCCACCACAGAAATGTGAGGAAAATGTGTTTTTTTGGTCAAATGTTTATGTTTGCAAGGGATTCTGGGTAACAAAACCTGGGGGTAGGCAGACGAGTCACCCCATCCTGAATTGCCCTGGGTGTCTAGTTTTCAAAAATGTATAGGGTTGCTATATTTCCCTAGGGGCTGGCAGAGCTACGGCGCAAAAACAAAAGGTAGTCTTTTTGTCCGAAACGTGCTAAATTTCACTGGGAAATTGAGGTGCGACCATGCTGCGTTTTGCGCTGTTTCATGTCGCAGCCACTATGCCTACCCACGCAAGTGAGGTACCATTTTTTTCGGGAGACCTGGGGGCATGCTGGGTGGGTGGAAATTTGTTGATCCACGCAGATTCCAGAATTTTCCACCACAGAAATGTGAGGAAAATATGTTTTTTTGGTCAAATTTTTATGTTTGCAAGGGATTCTGGGTAACAAAACCTGGGGGTAGGCAGAGGAGTCACCCCATCCTGAATAGTCCCTATGTGTCTACTTTTCAAAAATGTATAGGGTTGCTAGATTTCCCTAGGTGCAGGCAGAGCTACGGCGCAAAAACAAAAGGTAGCCTTTTTGTCCGAATCGTGCTAAATTTCACTGGGAAATTGAGGTGCGACCATGCTGCGTTTTGCGCTGTTTCATGTCGCAGCCACTATGCCTACCCACGCAAGTGAGGTACCATTTTTTTCGGGAGACCGGGGGGCACGCTGGGTGGGTGGAAATTTGTAGATCCACGCAGATTCCAGAACTTTCCACCACAGAAATGTGAGGAAAATGTGTTTTTTTGGTTAAATGTTTATGTTTGCAAGGGATTCTGGGTAACAAAACCTGGGGGTAGGCAGACGAGTCACCCCATCCTGAATTGCCCTGGGTGTCTAGTTTTCAAAAATGTATAGGGTTGCTGTATTTCCCTAGGTGCTGGCAGAGCTACGGCGCAAAAACAAAAGGTAGTCTTTTTGTCCGAATCGTGCTAAATTTCACTGGGAATTTGAGGTGCGACCATGCTGCGTTTTGCGCTGTTTCATGTCGCAGCCACTATGCCTACCCACGCAAGTGAGGTACCATATTTTTGAGAGACCTGGGGGCACGCTGGGTGGGTGGAAATTTGTTGATCCACGCAGATTCCAGAACTTTCCACCACAGAAATGTGAGGAAAATGTGTGTTTTTGGTCAAATTTTTATGTTTGCAAGGGATTCTGGGTAACAAAACCTGGGGGTAGGCAGACGAGTCACCCCATCCTGAATTGCCCTGGGTGTCTAGTTTTCAAAAATGTATAGGGATGCTAGATTTCCCTAGGTGCTGGCAGAGCTACGGTGCAAAAATTAAAGGTAGGCTTTTTGTCCGAGTCGTGCTAAATTTCACTGGGAATTTGAGGTGCGACCATGCTGCGTTTTGCGCTGTTTCATGTCGCAGCCACTATGCCTACCCACGCAAGTGAGGTACCATTTTTTTCGGGAGACCTGGGGGCACGCTAGGTGGGTGGAAATTTGTTGATCCACGCAGATTCCAGAACTTTCCACCACAGAAATGTGAGGAAAATGTGTTTTTTTGGTCAAATGTTTATGTTTGCAAGGGATTCTGGATAACAAAACCTGGGGGTAGGCAGACGAGTCACCCCATCCTGAATTGCCCTGGGTGTCTAGTTTTCAAAAATGTATAGGGTTGCTAGATTTCCTTAGGTGCTGGCAGAGCTACGGAGCAAAAACAAAAGGTAGTCTTTTTGTCCGAATCGTGCTAAATTTCACTGGGAATTTGAGGTGCGACCATGCTGCGTTTTGTGCTGTTTCATGTCGCAGCCACTATGCCTACCCACGCAAGTGAGGTACCATTTTTTTGGAGAGACCTGGGGGCATGCTGGGTGCGTGGAAATTTGTTGATCCACGCAGATTCCAGAATTCTCCACCACAGAAATGTGAGGAAAATTTGTTTTTTTGGTCAAATGTTTGTTTGCAAGGGGATTCTGGGTAACAAAACCTGGGGGTAGGCAGAGGAGTCACCCCATCCTGAATTGCGCTGGGTGTCTAGTTTTCAGAAATGTATAGGGTTGCTAGATTTCCCTAGGTGCTGGCAGAGCTACGGCGCAAAAACAAAAGGTAGTCTTTTTGTCCGAATCGTGCTAAATTTCACTGGGAATTTGAGGTGCGACCATGCTGCGTTTTGCGCTGTTTCATGTCGCAGCCACTATGCCTACCCATGCAAGTGAGGTACCATTATTTTTGGGAGACCTGGGGGCACGCTGGGTGGGTGGAAATTTGTTGATCCACGCAGATTCCAGAACTTTCCACCACAGAAATGTGAGGAAAATGTGTTTTTTTGGTCAAATGTTTATGTTTGCAAGGGATTCTGGGTAACAAAACCTGGGGGTAGGCAGACGAGTCACCCCATCCTGAATTGCCCTGGGTGTCTAGTTTTCAAAAATGTATAGGGTTGCTATATTTCCCTAGGTGCTGGCAGAGCTACGGCGCAAAAACAAAAGGTAGTCTTTTTGTCCGAAACGTGCTAAATTTCACTGGGAAATTGAGGTGCGACCATGCTGCGTTTTGCGCTGTTTCATGTCGCAGCCACTATGCCTACCCACGCAAGTGAGGTACCATTTTTTTCGGGAGACCTGGGGGCACGCTGGGTGGGTGGAAATTTGTTGATCCACGCAGATTCCAGACCTTTCCACCACAGAAATGTGAGGAAAATGTGTTTTTTTGGTCAAATTTTTATGTTTGCAAGGGATTCTGGGTAACAAAACCTGGGGGTAGGCAGACGAGTCACCCCATCCTGAATTGCCCTGGGTGTCTAGTTTTCAAAAATGTATAGGGCTGCTAGATTTCCCTAGGTGCTGGTAGAGCTACGGCGCAAAAACAAAAGGTAGTCTTTTTGTCCGAATCGTGCTAAATTTCACTGGGAATTTGAGGTGCGACCATGCTGCGTTTTGCGCTGTTTCATGTCGCAGCCACTATGCCTACTCACGCAAGTGAGATACCATTTTTTTCGGGAGACCTGGGGGCATGCTGGGTGGGTGGAAATTTGTTGATCCACGCAGATTCCAGAATTTTCCACCACAGAAATGTGAGGAAAATATGTTTTTTTGGTCAAATTTTTATGTTTGCAAGGGATTCTGGGTAACAAAACCTGGGGGTAGGCAGAGGAGTCACCCCATCCTGAATAGTCCCTATGTGTCTACTTTTCAAAAATGTATAGGGTTGCTAGATTTCCCTAGGTGCAGGCAGAGCTACGGCGCAAAAACAAAAGGTAGCCTTTTTGTCCGAATCGTGCTAAATTTCACTGGGAAATTGAGGTGCGACCATGCTGCGTTTTGCGCTGTTTCATGTCGCAGCCACTATGCCTACCCACGCAAGTGAGGTACCATTTTTTTCGGGAGACCGGGGGGCACGCTGGGTGGGTGGAAATTTGTTGATCCACGCAGATTCCAGAACTTTCCACCACAGAAATGTGAGGAAAATGTATTTTTTTGGTCAAATGTTTATGTTTGCAAGGGATTCTGGGTAACAAAACCTGGGGGTAGGCAGACGAGTCACCCCATCCTGAATTGCCCTGGGTGTCTAGTTTTCAAAAATGTATAGGGTTGCTGTATTTCCCTAGGTGCTGGCAGAGCTACGGCGCAAAAACAAAAGGTAGTCTTTTTGTCCGAAACGTGCTAAATTTCACTGGGAAATTGAGGTGCGACCATGCTGCGTTTTGCGCTGTTTCATGTCGCAGCCACTATGCCTACCCACGCAAGTGAGGTACCATTTTTTTCGGGAGACCTGGGGGCACGCTGGGTGGTGGAAATTTGTTGATCCACGCAGATTCCAGACCTTTCCACCACAGAAATGTGAGGAAAATGTGTTTTTTTGGTCAAATTTTTATGTTTGCAAGGGATTCTGGGTAACAAAACCTGGGGGTAGGCAGACGAGTCACCCCATCGTGAATTGCCCTGGGTGTCTACTTTTCAAAAATGTATAGGGTTGCTAGATTTCCCTAGGTGCAGGCAGAGCTACGGCGCAAAAACAAAAGGTAGCCTTTTTGTCTGAATCGTGCTAAATTTCACTGGGAAATTGAGGTGCGACCATGCTGCGTTTTGCACTGTTTCATGTCGCAGCCACTATGCCTACCCACGCAAGTGAGGTACCATTTTCTTCGGGAGACCTGGGGGCACGCTGGGTGGGTGGAAATTTGTTGATCCACGCAGATTCCAGAACTTTCCACCACAGAAATGTGAGGAAAATGTGCTTTTTTGGTCAAATGTTTATGTTTGCAAGGGATTCTGGGTAACAAAACCTGGGGGTAGGCAGACGAGTCACCCCATCATGAATTTCCCTGGGTGTCTAGTTTTCAAAAATGTATAGGTTTGCTAGGTTTCCCTAGGTGCTGGCTGAGCTACGGCTCAAAATCAAAAGGTAGTCTCTTTGTCCAAAGAACGTAAAATTTCACTGGGAAATTGAGGTGCGACCACGTTGCATTTTGTGCCGTTTCCTGTCGTAGGCACAAGGACGACCCACACAAGTGAGGTACCGTTTTTATCGGGAGACCTGGGGTAACGCTGGTATGGTGGAAATTTGTTGATCCACGCAGATTCCAGAACTTTCCACCACAGAAATGTGAGGAAAATGTGTTTATTTTGTCAAAATCTTAGCTTTGCAAGGGATTCTGGGTAACAAAACCTGGTGGTAGGCAGTCGAGTCACCCCATCCTAAATTCCCCTGGGTGTCTACATTTCAAAAATGTATAGGTTTGCTAGGTTTCCCTAGGTGCCGGCAGAGCTAGGGTGCAAAAACTACAGGTAGGCACTTTGCCAAATAAGGGTCAATTTGTAACTGCAAAATTTAGGTGTGACCACGTTGCATTTTGCGCCGTTTCCTGTCGCAGGCACAAGGCCGACCCACACAAGTGAGGTACCGTTTTTATCGGGACACTTGGGGTAATTCAGATTTGTAAATCAACTGTTATTACCAATTGACCTTTCATGCATTTCTCCCTTTCAATGAAAGACATTGTGTAAAAAAAAAATCTTTATGAAAAATGACCAATAATTCTCATGCTAGTATGAGTATTCCCAACTTTGAAAATGTGCAATTATATACTGTTTCTGAACTCTATAATTTGTACCCAATTCAGAAATACATAGGTGTCTTTCATACAGATTATTCCATGTATACATTTTCCAAGACAATGTGCACTATACCCAGTAAATGAAAAAATACCATTGCAAGTTGCTGCTCAGTTTTTGGATCTGGGTTCGTCGGGTTCTTGGTGAAACTACAAGTCCTATATATCCCTACAACCAGGAAGGTCTAACGAATGTAACGGTATATTGCTTTCCAAGAGCTGTCAAAATTAGAAAAAGTTATAGGTGAAAACGTTGAGACAAAAGGCTGTTTTTTTCAACAAAATTTCAAATATTCCAATATCTAACTGTTAGTTTCTATAACGAAACCTTCATGGATTTAGACAAATGACCCCTTTCTGAATTCAGAATTTTGTCTACTTTTCGAAAATGTAAAGTTTTCCAGGATCCATTATTGCTTTCAAACTCATTTCTACCATTAACTGGAAGGAGGTGGAAAGCTCTAAAAATAGCAAAAATAGGCTATGTCCCAGAAAAATGCCAAAACTGAGTGAAAAATTTCGGTTCTCTGACAAAAGTCTGTCATTCCCTGAAAGCTGAGAAAATGGAGATTTCAGCCCCACAAACCCTTTTGTGATACCATTTTCAGGGAAAAACCCAGAGGCTTTCATTTGCAGCCCGTTTTTCCCATTTTTCTGAAAAAAACAAAAAAAATCACTATATTTTGGTTGATTTCTGGGACCCCTCCAAGGGAATCCACAAACCCTGGGCGCCTTTAGAATCCACATGATGTTGGAAGAAAAGGACGCAAATTTGGCGCGGATACCTTATGTGGTCAAAAAGTTACAAGGGCCTAAGCGCGCACTACTCCAAAACGCCAAAAAAAGGCTTAGCACAGGAGGGGAAAAGGCCTAGCAGCGAAGGGGTTAAACGTTGCCACTAAAACTGTAAAGGTTGTTTTTGTGCATCTTTGCTCCAATCAGTTTGAGCTCTCCCTTTGTGTGTTGAGTCTATGCATTTTTGTTTTTGCAAAAGCTGCTATTTCCAGGAGTCTAGTTTGGGCGTCTGTGTACAGTCAGCTGAGCGTATTGAGATTCCTTATGTGTGTGTCCTTGTAAGATGGGAAAGAGGGATGGGGGAGGTGCATATCTGGCACTTTCCTGCAAGTATTTGTCATGTGGTCTGCTGAGGATTTCAACAGGATCCAACCTAGTAAGGAATCTGGGCTCTTGTGACCAACCGTGGCACACGTGTAAGTGGGTTATGTGCTCAGAGTAGATTTCCCCACAGCAGACATCAGAAAGGCCTTCGTTCCCTGTGTAGATATTGGTTTGTTGCTGTGGCCTTGTATATGACAATGCCTCTGTGTTGTCCAACTCCAGATTGGGAATTTCTATTCTAGTATTGACCTCTCTCCTAATACCCACGTTTTGTGTACTATCATTTGTCCCTGCTCTGTACGATTGTCAGTGTTGGTAACCTAGTTTTGGATTTCATTTTTTCAGTGGTCAGTGTCTCCTTGTCCCATTTTATAATGCTTTTTTGATGTCCAGTGACTGTGCTTCTGTCCCAGTGTTCATTTGTCTGCCTTGGGCCGATTTCGGATATACCTCTGTGTCTGTCTCCATGCCTGGAGTCCGACTCCATCTGTTCGATTCTGTGCCTCACTCTCAAGGTATTATTGTCCAAAGTGTTCCCTTTCCCAGTGTCTGTATATCCTGATGCCCTTGCCTTTGTGTCGCCTAACGCCACTGATGGTCCATTTCTAATATTGTTGTCTTAAATCGCACACCTATGCTTGAAATCAGGCCCGTTCATCAGTAAAAATAGCAGCGATGTTGAAGTGTAGTAAAGTTGATGCTGTAGTGAGGACTACTTATGCCAATTGGTAGAAAGAGTGGAGGTTGAGGCAGGACCATTATCACCGCTCATGAGCCCATTCTTGCCTGCAATTAAAAATCATTATGGATGGGCGTTATAACTCGTCCTTGCTCTTCTCTGCGGACCAGGAGGACCACGTTGATGGCAGGCATAGTACCCTCCTGATGCAGGGACCTTTAGCCTTGAGGCTGCATTCAATGATAGGCTGTAAGCTTGGGTCGTTACTCGCTTTGCTCAGTGTTCGATGGGATTGCTATGTCTGCTGGTGCAAAGTATGTCACATTCACTGAGACACTAGGGCTCTCAACGATGAGAATATGATGTGGCAGGATCTAATTGGGTGCATGTAGTACCTATAAGGCACAGTGTGCATCCCTTAGCACTAACAATGCGCCCCATGCCTGTTTAGATCTTTTTATTTTATCATCTGCCTTCTACAAGTTGCATAAAGGCCCAAGTCTTTGGGGGGACAGTGGCAGTGTTTCCCGGACCCGCTGGCTCACCTGGGATTATCAGCCTGCATAATCAGCCTTGTGCGTGTTGCGACAAATGCGAATTTTAAACGTAGGAAATTGTGGAAATTGTTTTAAATTTTGACATCTGTGACATTAGAAATTTAAAAGTGCACACACTCGCACATACACGCCGATATCACCTGTGGCATTAGCTTTCTAAGCGCTTGCTTCCCCGTGATTGTGCTACGGGGAGGGAGGAAACCACTTCCGGTCTCGCTGAGCGGTTAGCGCTCTAGCGGCCAGGGCTGACGGGGCTATTTAGGCTGAGCATTTCTTTTCCGCGTTGCGGTAGGGGGACAGTGGCAATGTTTCCCGGACCCGCTGGCTCGCCTGGGATTATCAGCCTGCATAATCAGCCTTGTGCGTGTTGCGACAAATGCGAATTTTAAACGTAGGAAATTGTGGAAATTGTTTTAAATTTTGACATCTGTGACATTAGAAATTTAAAAGTGCACACACTCGCACATACACGCCGATATCACCTGTGGCATTAGCTTTCTAAGCGCTTGCTTCCCGGTGATTGTGCTACGGGGAGGGAGGACACCACTTCCGGTCTCGCTGAGCGGTTAGCGCTCTAGCGGCCAGGGCTGACGGGGCTATTTAGCCCTCGCCCCCTCCTGAGCGCGCAGCGATCGCGCGCAGGAGAGCCGAAGCCAACGCCGAAGACTAGCCAAAGAGTGGCCCGTCTGCGCCCGTCCGCGACAGGACGGGGCCAGGGGCCAGCCACTCTGCCCCTGCGCATCATGAACGGGCTCATGACTGTTCCTAGCATCAGGTATTTACCTCATACCCTTCTTGCCCTACAACCCCAGGGCAAATATAGATGCACTAATAGAACGCCAATATGTCCTGATGGTCCCTTCTCCTGCATCATATGCGGATTCCAAGCCACTCACTCCAACATCACTGTTGGATACCTCAGTAACAATATAGATACCCAGGGAGGCTGGAAAAGCTTTCTGTTAAATGTAAGATCCCTCCCAAAGCATTATATGCAACTTTGGGATTCTATACATAGCATTCAGCCTGAGATCTGTTTCTTAACTGAAACTTGGCTTAAACCCCATACTATCCCCACTATCACCTTAGGGATACCTATGGGGTATAAAATCCTTCGTCAAGACCGCCCTGAGAAAGTAGGAGGCGGGATCGCCATAATATATAAAGATACGCTGAATATTACGGTTTTAGAACAAGTAATGCTACCCACCATGGAAGTAGTGATCTTTCATTTAAAAATGAGCCCTAAGGTACACTGGAAAGGGGCATTAGTCTATCGCCCGCCCGGACCCAATGCTGGGTTTTCCCTCGCTCTAACCGAACTTTTAGCTCCCTACATGAAAGCAAATGAAAATGTTATGTTACTTGGAGATTTTAATTTTCACATTGATATTGCTGATCATCCTGATACGAAAGCATTTTTGACAGATCTTGCTCTATTAGGCCTACATCTTCGAAATAGTGGACCTACTCATTCAGGTGGTCACACCCTGGATTTGATTTTCACTACCTATCCTAATGTTTACTGTCATCCCCCTAAACACATCTATTGGTCCGATCATAAAATGTTAGATTTTTCCCTGCTTTACCTACCTAAACCAACAAATTACTCTGCTACGCAGTCCATTAAGCATAGACCATGGCATAAAGTCACTCCTGCCAGGTTTACACAAATCTGGAAAGAGCCAGCACTCTTAAATTCAGATAACATCAACACTGCTCTCTCCAAGTTTAACTCCACACTGATGACAGCCATTGACACTCTGGCTCCTCAGAAAATTGTCAAAAAACCTACCATAGCCAAAAGGGAAACATGGTACACTGAGGCCCTCAAAGTAGAAAAGCAGGGGTGTAGGAAGTTGGAGAAACTTTGGAGACGGACACGTAATGGGGAAGATAAAGACCGATATCTGGTGGCTATGACCGCCTATTATAAAAACATCAAAAAAGCGAGGGAAATAAGCCTTACCTCTCAAATTGCAGAGGCGGGCAATTCTACTAGAGAGCTATTTAAAATCATACAGGCCTTCACCAACCCTGTGATATGTGAGAGTCCAGATATTTTCACTCAAGATCTCTGTAATGAAATATCTCAGTTTTTCGAGGATAAAATAGAAGGGATATACAAGAAAATCATCTCAGTCTCAGGTCCCTTGGATGTTGAGGTCTTTGAAATCTCCCCCATGGTGACTCCTGGGAAAACCCTTCATGCAATCCCTGAAATAACTATCAAAGATCTGACTGCACTTATCAACAAAATGAAGACCGGCTCCCCTACTGATTTGATTCCCGCTAAATTGGTCTCCCCCTTGAATGAGATATTAGGCCCCTCAATTCAAAAATTGTTGAACCTCTCCTTTGCCGAGGGACAACTCCCACAATCCTGGAAAGAAGCGGTAGTGAACCCTATACGCAAAAACTCCACCTTGCCCTGGTCAGAGCTCTCCAACCTCCGCCCTATCTCTCTCCTCCCTTTCATTAGCAAACTGGCAGAGAAACACGTTAATACCATCATTTCCAGCTTTATCGAGGCGACAGGGGGCCTGGACCAATCTCAATCTGGGTTCAGGCCCAACCACAGCACTGAATCGGCCCTTCTCTCTGTGACTGATAAGATCAAAATGTCACAGGATAGAGGAGGCTCCATGATTCTAGTGCTGTTGGACCTGTCCGCGGCCTTTGATACCGTGTCCCATAACATCCTTCTCAGCCGTTTGCAGGGAGTAGGAATTGGAGGCTTAGCACTATCATGGTTGGAGAGCTTTCTTTCCGGGAGGTCACAATCTATCAGCTTGGGCCCCTATCGTTCCACCTCGAGGGCGCTCACGAAGGGGGTGCCACAAGGCTCATGCCTTAGCCCTACATTGTTTAATGTATATGTGGCCCCCCTTGCTGAGATTGTGCGGAAGTATGGGTTCACTCCAGTTTCCTATGCTGATGACACCCAGCTCCTCTACCCTTTCAGCTCCCTTGGCCCTAAAGTCAAGGAGAACTTTGCTGAGGGTATGAGGGCAGTGTCACATTGGATGGCTGTAAATTGCCTCCAATGTAACGTGGGAAAAACAGAGGTTATGCTCTTTGGCAAGGCGAGTCTCCTCTGGTCCCCAGACTGGTGGCCATTAGATCTGGGCCCAGTACCCTCCTCAAAACCTCATGTTAAAAATCTAGGGGTGAAGTTGGACCAAAAACTGACCTTAAAGGAACACACCAACTACATCGCAGGGCTGTGTTTCCACACCATCGGCCTTCTCAGACGTGTCTTCCCGTATCATCCTGCCACCTATAGGAAGACACTTGTACAGGCCCTGGTTACTAGCCGCCTGGATTACTGCAACGGCCTGCTGACTCTAGCGAATGCAGATGCAGTGGGTCGTTTGCAGGTAGTCCAGAACACAGCGGCGAGATTGGTCATGAGTGTACCGGCCAGGACTCCCTCTAAGCCCTTGTTGGAAGAGCTGCATTGGCTCCCGATGCGGCAGCGCATCAATTTTAAGATATGCTGTACGGTCCACAAGTGCGTATATGGGGTTAGCCCTAAATACCTATCACAATCTCTGGAGTTGTACCAACCTGGCCGGTCACTCCGTTCAAGCAATCAAGCCCTCTTAAAACCACCTGTAACAAAAAAATCCAGCCAAGGAGACCGTGCATTCTCCTCGGTTGGTCCTGCCTTATGGAATAAACTCCCTACTGATGTTAGAATGACTACCAACCACCTGTCTTTTAGAAAGGCACTAAAAACCCTCCTTTTCCAAGAAGCTTTTCGGTCCCTTTAATATCTTGTCTCACATAACCTGATGATCCTATGGTTGGCAAAGCGCGGAGATACCCTTACGGGATTGATTCCAGCGCGATATAAGAAACTAAAGAAATAAATTGGCACAAAGTCATTGTTTATGGCTATGGGGATAGGTAGGATGGTGAACTGGCTCTGCCTGTGTTTAAGGTAGAAGAGGGACAGAAAACATGTGTTCTCCTAGAGGTCCCTAAATCTACTCCCCAGGCTGCAGAGTACCAAATAGCACCAATAGAAAGTAAATAGCTAGCATTTTCCCTTAAATTTGGACATGTCCGTGGTTATGCTCTGCAGTGGTCCTCTGTTTCATTTATACTGGGTAATGTGCAGTATTTTTTTTTTGTTTGTTCAATTTCCTGCATGAAATTGGAAAATGAACAATAAAGCTTATAAAGTTAAAAAAAATTGAATTCAGCATTCACTTTCAAGATACCTGAAGTATTTGCTTTTCTTTCCGTGTTTTTTCAGTATTTTTTACAATAAATAAGTATTGGCAAATCCAACAGCTTAGCACCTGTTTTTGTAATTGTTGCAGCGCCGCACACAGCATTTTATCTTTTTTATATTTGAGTTTGGTGGCTGCACTTTTCTTTTGTTCTGCACAGCGCAACTTGCCCACCTCTATGGCCAGGACCATGTCGTGTGACTCCGGTATGTGTCTCGGAGACCCTGCAGTCAGCGGACATGTATTCTTGTGGACAATGAATGTGAGGGAACAACGCTGAATACCCCCTGCATGTACAGCATACACCGACAAGCAGTGCCAATATTGTCCATATTAAGGTTTTCTTTCCATAGCTGGCTTTCTCCTCCTCTCATATTTTTTAGGGGCTGTGATTCAGATGTGCAGTGGGCGAAAGTGTTCAATAACAGGCAGGTGAGGATATGAGTGCAAGCATATGGGACAAAATGGGTCTCAGTGTCTGGCTGCAATAGGAGCAGGCAGTGTGAGCTGGCTAGTGCCAGGCTACTCTGGGGAGGGATCCATTTCACCTGGTAAAGCCCAGACTTTGTCCACTGAAGTTGAGTGGGGTGCTGCAAGGGGGAGGGGCTGTAACCACCACCATATATCACCAGCATGGGCATTCCTTGTTTGAAAAGTTGCAAATGCCTCCTGAGTTCTTAAGAGGAGGTTGTGCTGCTTGTAGGGGTGTAATGCCAAATGGTATTCATGGAACTCATGTTAAGTAGGAGGTCCTGATTTAAAACCATAACATTTATGGTTGTGGAGGCTTGCCTGTCCATTCAGCAAGCCTTTCAATGTGACAACAGTTAAAGGAAACTTTTTCTTGCTCACTAGGCAGTTTTTTAGTGCTCCACGTCCGCATGTCCCAAGTAGACACTGTCATCTCTCCCCCACATACCCACTTCCCCTCTCATCTCTCTAACAATCCCATTATCCACTCATCTCGCAATACCACTGCAGTCTCTCATCCCTCCCTCACACTACCTGTCTCCTCTCTATACTGCCTACTCACATATGCTACCTTCCTGTACCTCCTCACGCTGTGCCCTAGTCCACCCCTTGCCTCCCCATCTAGGTGCCCCTTCCACTTGTCCCTCTATTTTTCTCTCTCTCGTATTCTTTCTCACCCATCTTTCTCACTCTCTCACGCACTATTCCTACCTCTCTCATGTGGTTAACTTTAGGTCTTTAAGCACAGTTTCTATCCCGTAACTTTTCAAAGTTTCCGCCCCTCAATCCTACGCTCTCCTACCCTTTTTACGGTGGTTTCTATGTGCGCAAAGCCTCCATCTATGCGAGTCTATGACCTGCTCTCCCCTTCTTTCTTTCTCACACACTATTTCTGCTCCTCTGTCTCAAGTTCAATAACCGCTTCCCACACAAACTACCTATCCCTCTCATTCTTCCCTTCCATCTATTCTGTGCAGTTCTCACCACTATCTATTCACCATGCCGCATAATTCCACTACACAACACAATTTCACAACTAACAATTCCAATACAACCCACATAATTCCACTCCACCGTACATACATCCACTACACTCCAAAACAAAACACATAGGTAAAAGACGGTATCATTTACAAACCCAGTAGCTCTAACTCACACTAATGCTTGACCTATTGCATTGCAAATGCTTGTCATCAATAGAAATAGACAGGGCAGGAAAGGAGCGGTCAACACCATGGACATCAATTAGGGGTCGCAGCTGCGACCCTTAGCTTAGCCTTTGCTATTCTTGACAGAGTCTCTACGACCCTTGGCGCATTGATAATGTCAGCAGGTAACAATAAACAAGGCTCGATGGGAGAAAGGTATATTTTGACTGCCGAGGTGCGTTTCAAACGTTGCCTCTCAAGGGATGGCGTGGGTCCTTTTGAATGAAGGCCCAGTGGTGTGGGGTCCAATTGAGGTGAGATCCTCTCTCACATTAGCACAAACAATGGGCTTTCCAGAGACCTTTACTAAGGTTGGCAAACTGAATGTTGAGAGGTGCATTTGTAGTAAGTCAGCTCGGAGCGCTGCTGCTTCTGTCTGCTGAAGCCGAGACAGGGCTGAGCTTTGCTTCTCCTGGGGTGGATCAATCAATCAATCAGGATATATAAAGCACGGCAAATCACCCTTGAGGGTCTCAAGGGATGAGCTGTAGTGCAGTAGTTGGAGCTGTACAATAGGGCAGGGCTCAGAAGACTGGGGAAACAACCAGCTCAGCGCATGCATTACAGCGCATGCGTTTACATCGCGTGCACCTATAACGCACGCGACGGTACGGCAGAACCAAGACTACGCAGCATTGGTATTCCCCAGTACCGACATACGTCAGCGTCGTCTGCAGGCCTCTAAGAAAAATGTGGGCTCCCGCACTGATTATTTCGCAAACTAAGCAATGGGGCTAAAGGATAACTCACAAGCAGCTCACTAAGACCCACCACTCCTTAGAACTACTTTGAATGTGGAGTTATGGTGACCATCTGAAGCACATCAATGAAGCTGTAGCAAAGGACGGCATGCGAGCAAGTCCCGTAGGACCCGAGCCCATACAGCCAGCATGAATTATCTGAGCCTTTGGCATTTGTTTGTATATTACAAATAATATATACTACAATACAAGAAACATACCCATAGAAATGGAAGAATAACTATGGACAGTTAATGAGCAGCTCCAGTGGGAACCCCAGCCTAAGGAACTATGACTAATGCAGAGCTACCTGTGGTGACCATTCAAAGGTTAGCTCTAGAGTGGTCAACCAGGTACAACTCGAGACCGGCTCCAGCGTCTGCTCAAAGAACTAGAAGGCCGAATATGGTTCCTGCTAGGTCGACTATTCAATCCATAGGAAAAGAAATGGGAAGCAAGGACTGCGGAACAGGCTCCCATTTTATCCTCAACCCACAAAACTAGAGTCATGAACACACTACCTCAAATGACAAGCATTCCACATGTTGAACTAGCAAGGGTGTCCAAGGACATTGTGTCCTCCAATGACAACTATTCCAGATGTTGAACTAGCTAGGGTGTTCAAGGGCAGCGTGTGAGCAGCTCCCATCGGGCACGCAGGGTAAAGGAATGAGAATGGAACCACCAATGGCACATATCAATGCATAGCAATTGAAGGGTGCCCAGAGGGAGATCTCCGACAGCTTCCGCAGGAGCTACAGCCTGCAGGAATTTGGAGGTCCTACCATCCGTAGAAAGGAACCTCCTGCGGGCTGCTCCAATAGAGGTCGATGGCCGATGTTGCCAGACAGGCAAACATGGAGCCTCTCATGGCACCAGTTCATCCAGAAAAACAGATTCTAACCAAAGGCCCTCTCATTCGTCCCCTAAAAACCTGGAATTAATACTCAAGTACAAGGCAGCACTGCTGCCAGTGGTGGCATCCAGTGTGACTCCCAGCTACCTCCATGTGTCTTTCTTAACAGAAGAGTCACGTGATGCTCTGGGAAGGAAGCATTCTGCACCTCTTTTAATTCCAGGGTATTTCTATTCTTTGATGGTTATTTGCCTGTTTTTCTCTCCCTATATATTGCCTGTGCCTGCATTCACACAGAGGTTCCTGGAATGCAGCGAGGCCCTGGAGGGCACGGTCTCATTAGTGCGCTGGGATTTAATTTAAAAGGGATTAATTTTAGAGCCTTCTATTTTGCTGCATTAGTCACTGCCTTCCTTAGACACGAGCCTAGAAGGGGTATGAAAGGGAGAAAGCACACGCCCCTCGCCCCATTGGTCGACCAGCCCGAATATCCACGCCCGCCTTCGCTGAATCCCTTCTGGGTGCAGCTCGTGTCCCCTCTGGTCCCTCTGACTTCTGGCACCCCCACCTGTCAGTCATAATCCCGTCCCTGACGCGCCACGGTGTCAAGTATGGACAGATAGCGCACCCCACAGGTCATCGCGGCTCATGTCCTCCAAGCCAGCTCCAAGGGAATCACCTTGGGAAGATTTATGAGAACTGTTGTCGTTCAACATCTAAACTTTATGACCTGCAGTCAGTGCATAAAATCTCCTCCACTTCCCTCCCTACCCCCATCGCCCACGCCGGCTTCTTACTGTCAGAGCTCCCAGGTACGTGCAGACCTGCACGAAGCACGTCCTGCTGTTTCGCATCAGCTGTTTCAGGCTCAGAGACAGCCCTCTCCCCATGTTTCAGGCTCAGAGACAGCCCTCTCCCCATCAGCAGTTTGAGGTTCAGAGACAGCCCTTTTCCTATCAGGTGTTTTCTCGTTCAGAAACAGGCCCTTTCCCCATCGAGTGTTTTTTAGGTTCAGAGACAGACCCTTTTCCTATCGGCTGTTTTCAATTTCAGAGACCAGCCCTTTATCAACACGTGTTTTCTGTTTCAAAGACAGACCCTTTTCTTATCAGGTGTTTTCAGGTTCAGAGACAGCCCTCTCCCCATCAACTGTATTCAGGTTCAGAGACAGGACCTTTTCCCATCGGGTGTTTTTAAGTTCAGAGACGGCCCCTTTCCCCATCAGCTATTTTCAGGTCAGAGACAGCCCTTTATTTATCAGGCGTTTTCATGTTAAGAGACAGCCCCTTTCCCCATCAGGTGTTTTCTGGTTCAGAGATAGACCCTTTTCCTAGCAGGTGTTTTTTTAGGTTCAAAGAAAGACCCTTTTCCCATCAGCTGTTTTCAATTGCAGAGACCGGCCATTTCCCAAAAGGTGTTTTGTGGTTCAAACTCAGACCCTTTTCCTGTCAGGTGTTTTTAGGTTCAGGGACATCCCTTTCAGGTTCAGAGACAGCCCTCTCCCCATCAACTGTATTCAGGTTCAGAGACAGGACCTTTCCCCATCGGGTGTTTTAAAGTTCAGAGACGGCCCCTTTCCCCATCAGCTATTTTCAGGTCACATGTCCCCATCACGTGTTTTCAGGTTCAGAAACAACCCTCTCCCCATCAACTGTATTCAGGTTCAAAGACAGACCCTTTTCCCATCAGGTGTTTTCAGGTTCAGAGACAGCCCTTTCCCCATCTGGTGTTTTCAGGTTCAGAGACACAGCTTTCCCCCATCTGGTGTTTTCAGAGACAGTCCCTTTCCCCATCTGGTGTTTTCCGGTTCAGAGACAGCCCTTTCCCCATCTGGTGTTTTCAGGTTCAGAGACACAGCTTTCCCCCATCTGGTGTTTTCAGAGACAGTCCCTTTCCCCATCTGGTGTTTTCCGGTTCAGAGACAGGTCCTTTCCTCATCAAGTGTTTCCAGTGATCTGCCAATCCAAGCATCGTAGGGTCACCCTTGACCTCTGGAATCTGCCTTGGCTGCGCAAGTAGTGGTGATTCAAGGCCTATAATTTATTTATTTATTTTATTTATTTTTTAAAACCTTTATTATATCGTTCAACACAAAAACAGAAGTAGCCCTGCATCGACAGGGGCCGGTCACCACATGTATGCAGAACGTATCAGGAAATCCAATAACACAGCTCTTCAGCCGACAACCCATGGGTCCGGCAGCGGTAGAGGATAGACGATGTATTGAAAACATTTCGAGATCAAGGATATGCCTAAGGTTTCATTTTATATTTAACCCCCCCCCCCCCCAAAAAACAAGATAAAGAAGAAGATACAGGATATCCGGAGCTACACACTGGAGGTATAAAAATGCGGGTAGGCGTTAGAAGGCAGTCATGGATCAAGATAGACCAACAGTAAAAATGCAAGCGCCAGTATGTTCACTAAGGGAGAAGAACAAAGCTACCTATCTATCATCATAACCACCCACCCCAAACCCCGCCCACTCATATGCTGCAGGATGAGATCGAAAGTATCGCTACCGGACCCTGCGAGAAAAAAGAAAAGGGGCCATAGAACACAACAAAGGCAAAATAACAAACCCCCCCCGCACCCCCCACCCTGCACCCCTGCAATGGCTACGGCCTACCCCACTAGCAGCGTGCCTATCGCCCAGAGGAATACCTTAAAGAGAGAGAAAGAGAAGAGAGAAGGGGCCATAGAACAAAACAAAGGCAAAATAACAAACCCCCCCCACCACCCTGCACCCCTGCAATGGCTACGGCCTAACCCACTAGCAGCGTGCCTGTCGCCCAGAAACGTCCCTAAAAGAGAGAAGGAAAGAAGCGGAGGAGGAGAGACAAAAAAAAAACCACACTCCCGGACTCCCTTACCCTCCACCAGATGCAACCACCCGGAAACAAGGGCAAAATAAATGTAGCGAGATGCACAATCAATCCGGGAAGTGCGAAACATACCACCCGACTCCCGCATTTCACAGGTCACAATCCCAGCAGCAGATTAAATTATTTTCACGTATCCTAAAAAGTCCCACAAGTTAACCCTGGCCAGTACGAATGTCCACTGGAGCACTTATAACCCAGGCCACTGCAACAATGAGAGAGGTAAAGTTTCCATGAAAGTTCAAGTCAGTATGAGCAAGCCAAATAAAGGATAAAAGTTCTCGATCTCCACAGAGCAAGCGAGGAAAAGCGTGGAAGGATGATAAAACTTTCCAATAGTCACAGGTGATCTTGTTAAGGCAGTCAAAGTTGTCCATAGTGATATTCGGCGAGATAGGGTTCAAGCAAGGGACGCTGACAATGTCCACGGGCGCGCGATCTGTCTCATAGGAATCAGCAGCGCGAAAGGGATCCGGCGTCTGCACAGGGACCTCAAAGTTGGATACACGATGTTTCACTGGTGGCACCGCTGGCTGCGATGATGGCAAAAAGCCGCTGTCTGGTCTCCGGCAAAGATCATCCATTGTTACCGGCAGTGCCTGGTAGTTGACGATGATCTGTGAGTGGAGCGCTCTAATGGCCGCCATTACGGCGCGCAGCGGTGGTGTGTCTTTCGTCCCCTCCATCTCCTCTCGTAAGCAACAGATCAGATTGCAGACCCCGGAGGCCGGCTACTCCGGGGAAGCAGGCAAATCTGGAGCGGACACCAACCACGGGCGCTCTCACCTCACAATTTTGCACCTTCGCCGCCGGTCGGGGCTCCCGTCCGCACCCCCCCGACAAGCTTACTATGTCTCCGGGCGTCGGATACAGGGCCGCAGCAAACGATGTGTCACGCCGTGGCGTGTGCGTTGCAGGCAGGATGCAAAATCGCCGTTTAAAACAGGTAGATTATGTCCCCGTTCGGGAGACCGGACAAAGCCGAAGGTTCACAGCCGATGTTGTTCAATTCCAGCCCGGATGGGTTAGAAATCGAGGCCCCGGCTTCCACTCCCAGGTAGGCCGAAAATTAAACACGGCGTATCTCCGTCATCCGGTGTGTTAAAAAGTTCGGGATTGCGCCTTCAGAGTCAGTCACTCCTCATATATACGGGAGTCCGGTTGGAAAACAGGATAACTTGCAGGATATACGAGCTGCTGGCGGAGGTCTGCGGAGCCGGGAGCTTATGCGGCCATCTTGCTTGCTAGCGTAGCTCCTCTCAAGGCCTATAATGATACATATCCCAACACCGCTCACAGGGGGATCTAGATACTTGGCAGAAGGATTCCGTCTCTGTGAACCAACTGGACTTCATTCTACCCCCTCCATCCCCTGTGGAGTTAATTTATCCCTCTTCCTCACACCCCCCTCACCCAAGTTATAGATCTGGCAAACGTTCCAAATTCATTCCATTTTGATCCATTGCTTTTTTTTTGCCTGCTTCGTGAAATAGACATAGAGGTCTTTGCCTTCACTCTACATGCCAATACCATTGATTCCGGTGGGACACTTTCTGGTTTTTGAAGCCCAAAATGGTTTTATCTCAAACCAAAATTGCTTCCCTTTCAATGCAAGTCAATGGAACAAATACATTCCCCTGATTATTTTGTGAAAATTGTGCTTTATTTCTGTGCTAACAAGTTGGCACGTATGCTTCACTTCCGCTTCCTGCCAGTCATGTGCTGCAAGAGCGTGGCGTTGTGTGAGGATCTTCATTCACTTCCGGCTCTTCTAAGCCCCTGCATATATGTGCCTCAAGGGCAGTGCTTAATTAAAAAAAATAAGGGCCAAAGCTCTCGTCAGGAGGCCTGGGCCACTTGCAACACACATTGCCCCTGCCATGTTGCCAGTGATAGTAACAATACAACTACTAACCTTCACACTTCTACAAGTGTGACAATTTGGACTCTTCCAGGCTCCTAAAGCTATAACAATGGCTTGGGCCACAATAGTTATTTTTAATTAATATTTAATTAATAATTGACTAATGTTGTGGTCAACTCTGAATTACCCAGACAGCGCCACCTTGTGGTGCACCGTCACAAGCGCCAGTGTTGACAAGAGTGGGTGCTGAGCACCAGAACCCACTGGCTCAAATTAAGCACTGCTCAAGGGACCTTACTGCACAGTTCATGTGCATGTATGGCCAGCACACAGAGTGGCTTTGAGTAGGTTATAAGTAGCAGGACACCCAGGCAGCTCTGCTCGCTTCCTCTTTCCGGTTTACTGGCATTTGGGAGGACATGCAGCAGCAGCTCAGTTTTCTTCAGTTACCTGCCTCAGGAATACCTTCCCTGGCATGTGCAAACGCTCCCTGGCAAAAGAGGCTAGCAGGTATTCCCTGTATGTGCCACTGCGGTCAGGGACTCAGTGATTCGCCCTTTTAACTGAGTTGTTGGAACACTAGTGAAGGCAATCCTATTGGTTCCCTACTTACCCATATTACATAGGGTCATAGGGCCAGTTTCCTCACCTCATGACCGTGATATTGGTCCTAAACCATGGATAGGAATCTCTATTTGGGAGAGATTCCAACACCCCATCCCTTCCAAATAGTGATTCCTTATCTATTTCTAAAGCCATTTTAGAAAATGTAATTCCAATTTTTTTTTTGCCATTTCCCCCTACTTTCTGCACATGTACACGTAGTATCCAAACCCACTCCAACTTTATTTTTCTACCCTGCTTGACCCCGATAGCACCCCCGATTCAAAGATTGCAATTGTTAGGCAGGGCGTGGGCAGAGGTAGTGAGCCGATTACCTCATTGGCAGTGACCCTTCCACTGCCCCTGATTTACCGCTGTATGGCCTTAGCGAAGAGACTCTGCTGCCTCCTGCCTTGGTCCAAATCGAGGCCTTCGATATGGGGATATTTTAAAATGTAGTGCAATTGAAATTAGTATCAGGAGTTTCCACATATTTAAATGTTGGCTGTATTGCTATGTACAATAATAGCCCCTATCCAGTGTTACTTCATTTGCCTTAACACCCCATGCAGTAACCTGGACTATTTCATCCATGAAATTAATATCATACAAAAGCAGGTGGTAAACACATGCAACTTTCAATTCAAGCAACTGGGAGCACCAAAATCACATGGATGTGCATGTTGCTGACAGCAAATGACACGATAACTGCTCTTGTAGATATCTATTTCAACCAACAAAACAGGCACTGGCAAAGCCAATAGGCCTTGCCTTAATAATTCGAGTTACAAGCTATTTGCTTTGCCGGGTCTTGTGTTTAAAAAATAAAAGGAAATCCATTTGAAAATACTGAATGAACTCCACTTACAAATAAAGAAATATGTTAAAGTTAAATTAGACTTTTATGAAACCCCAGTTGTTTTCCTGTTGCCCAGAAAGGGGGTAGATAGAAAGGGACATATTTACAAGACCTCTGCGCCACCGGAACATTCACTCCGGTGGCGACAATGCTGAGCCTATGTACAAGTCCACCTAAAATCACCCTGCGTGGCTTTTCATGGCCTTGTAAATATGGCCCTCTTTCTCGCATTACTCTGTGAAAGGAGCATTCCATGGGTGTTGCTGTGGGCGTTCCCTTGCAAAACCCATGGATTCTGATACCTTCCCAGATTTAAAAGTTTTCTTAAACCTGGGAATATGTCAGAGTCTAACGCCGCCCAAGGAGAGAGGTTAAAGTGGTGCAATCAGGACAAATATCTTTATTTCTCATAATTTCTTTGCTCTTTCTATATATGCTGAATTCTGCAGCACACATAGTAGGAGGAAAAGGCAATTAATGATTATTTTTGTGCAGGAAGGTGTCCTTTCCTACACAAAAGCAATCAGTGCGGCAACACGGCACCTTGCACCATGGTGTAAGGGGCCCTGCATTGGCATTAGGCAGCCAATTGTGTGCCACCAAAGAGGAAAGCCCAGGGTTACGTCGTATTGCTGTAAATACGACGCATCCCTGCACTTTCCTAATGATGCAGCTCGGCGCAGGAAGATGGCTTGCAGCGGCACGCTGCGCCATTTCCCAGTAAATGTGGCCCAAAGTATTGCTGACAAGAGCTGCGGTGAGTGGCGATGTTACAATGATCTCCTGTTGGGTGTAAACCTGGCAGCCTTAAAAAAAAAGCATTAGAAATGCAATCGGGCTCGGATTTATTTGAGTTTGAGCTAATGGCATTGTAAATGCAAATGTATTGTTGCTATGTGTTATGGAGTGTGTTCATGTGGTGTGTACTGCCAGTGATCTCCTTGTGAGTGTGAGAATATTGCACCGTTACTGCCTGTGATGTCCTTCTTGTGAGTGTGAGGAGCTTGCACCTCTGCTGCCTGTGGTCTCCTTGTGAGTGCAAGAAGATTGCACTGCTGCTGCCTGTGATGTCGTTCTTGTGAGTGTGAGAAGCTTGCACCACTGCTGCTTGTGATGTCCTTGTGAGTGGGAGAAGCTTGCACCTCAGCTGCCTGTGGTCTCCTTGTGAGTGTAAGAAGCTTGCACAGCTGCTGCCTGTGATGTCCTTCGTGCGAGTGTGAGAAGCTTGCACCGCTGCTGCCTGTGAGTATGAGAAAGATTGCATTGAGCATCTCTGTGCTGTGCCTGTTCTTTGTAAGGGACTCTTGCTCTGTTGCTGCTGCTGCCTTGGCACAGTACCTGCTGTGAGTGTGTAAGGGAAGCTTGCACCACTGCTGCTTGTGATGTCGTTCTTGCGAGTGTGAGAAGCTTGCACCTCTGCTGCCTGTGGCCTCCTTGTGAGTGTAAGAAGCTTGCACTGCTGCTGCCTGTGATGTCGTTCTTGTGAGTATGAGAAGCTTGCACCGCTGCTGCTTGTGATGTCCTTCTTGTGAGTGGGAGAAGCTTGCACCTCAGCTGCCTGTGGTCTCCTTGTGAGTGTAAGAAGCTTGCACAGCTGCTGCCTGTGATGTCCTTCTTGTGAGTGTGAGAAACTTGCACCGCTGCTGCCTGTGAGTGTGAGAAGATTGCATTGTGCATCTCTGTGCTGTTCCTGTTCTTTGTAAGGGACTCTTGCTCTGTTGCTGCTGCTGCCTTGGCACAGTACCTGCTGTCAGTGTGTAAGGGAAGCTTGCACCACTGCTGCTTGTGATGTATTTCTTGCGAGTGTGAGAAGCTTGTACCTCTGCTGCTTGTGGTCTCCTCGTGAGTGTAAGAAGCTTGCACTGCTGCTGCCTGTGATGTCGTTCTTGTGAGTGTGAGAAGCTTGCACCGCTGCTGCTTGTGATGTCCTTCTTGTGAGTGGGAGAAGCTTGCACCTCAGCTGCCTGTGGTCTCCTTGTGAGTGTAAGATGCTTGCACAGCTGCTGCCTGTGATGTACTACTCACTACTCTACTCACTACTCTGCACTCACTACTCACTACTCTGCACTCACTACTCACTACTCTACTCACTACTCTAGTCACTACTCTGCACTCACTACTCTACTCACTACTCTACTCACGACTCACTACTCTACTCACTACTCTACTGACTACTCTACTCACTAGTCTACTCACTACTCTGCACTCACTACTCACTACTCACTACTCTCCACTCACTACTCTACTCACTACTCACTACTCTACTCACTACTCATTACTCTGCACTCACTACTTTACTCACTTCTCTACTCTACTCACCTCACTACTCTACTCACTACTCTACTCACTACTAACTACTCAACTCACTACTCTACTCACTACTCTGCACTCACTACTCACTACTCACCTCACTACACTACTCACTACTCTCTTCTCACTACTCACTACTCTGCACTCACTACTTTACTCACTACTCTACTCTACTCACCTCACTACTCTACTCACTACTCACTACTCTGCACTCACTACTCACTACTCACCTCACTACTCTATTCACTACTCACTACTCTACTCACTACTCACTACGCTACTCACTACTCTACTCACTACTCTACTCACTACTCACTACTCTACTCACTACTCTGCACTCACAACTCACTACTCTAGTCACTACTCTGCACTCACTACTCTACTCACTTCTCACTACCCTACTCACTACTCTGCACTCACTACTCACTACTCTACTCACTACTCACTACTCTACTCTCTACTCACTACTCTACTACTCTACTCACTACTCTACTCTCTACTCTACTCACTACTCTACTCCCTACTCTACTCCCTACTCTACTCACTACTCTACTCACTACTCTCTACTCACTACTCTACACACTACTCTGCACTCACATCTCACATCTCACAACACTTACGACTTGAAAGCGCTGCAACAAAAGATGTTACAGTTAACCAATGAATTGGTACGCAGTTTACATACATAGGAAGGATGGACATTTACGTTGGCTTTGCTTGTTCTTCCTATCAAAACCGATGTTCGCAGCAAGAGTTTAACTCAGTGAGACATCTTGCTGTACATTATGCATGTTAGTGCTTACAAACTACTGTATTCAAACTACGTTTTGAAGTGTTCTGCTCTGCAGTTCCCTGTATGACCTCTGAGCCCTCCATTGCCATTTGACCCGCACTAAAGTGCTCAGGTGCACATCCCCTCCCTGGCCCAGGGCCTGGGTTATTGCCCTGTGTCCTTTATGTGCTGCGTACAAGTGCCTAGATCTGCTTGCGTCCGTTCTGCCGTGCCATGAATAGGCGCTGGAAGGAAGCGTGTCACCTCTACATTCATTGTGTAACAGTTTGTTCTAGCCTAGGCAGCAGTGTAGCTCACTGTATGTCTTGTGCTGTGTCATGCTGCACTGCATTCTGCAGCATTGTCTCCCATCTCATTGTCTCGCCTAGCCGGCTTTTCAAATTTTGGTTATCCATTTGTTGTTGAAAGTGATTCTCCCCGCCAAACCTCACAGGTTATTTGTTCGTCGCTGCATATTTGTTCTAGTGCGGAGAAGGGATGTTCTTGTGCAAGATCCTTGTCGATAACACCTACATCCGGTCTTCGTCCGGCTTTCCAGTTCTGCATCTGCAGTCAATGCTATTGGTCTTTGTCTGTCTTTTAGTTTCCCCAACTCTACTTTAATGATAATCAGCATTTCATCTCGCCACCGTTAGAAACATAGTTGGTCTCGTTCATTATGCAAATATCCAGTTTTCTGTGTTTCATGCAGCCGCAGCCCGGTCAGCTTGGCCTACCCCAGGTGACAGGAGAGGGGGGGAGGGGGAGGGGGAGGATGGAGGGGGGTTGAGGCGGGAGGAGGGGGGGGGGAACTGGAGCACTCTCAACCCAATGGGCTTTGCATTATTTCTTTGGTGTTTTTTTAGCTGATCTGAGCCATAGTTTTCATCCGTTTATAGTGCCTGGTGCGTTTCTCAGTGAAAAGATTTGTTGTAGTTATTAGTTTTCACAGGTGCTCGGTGTGAGCTGCTATAACGCATATTTACGTGCTCCGACTTAAAGCATTTTTTCCTTGTAATCCCCTCTAGAAATGTCCCTTTTGGCCAGTGTTTTGGCAAGATAAGAGTGTTCCTGCTCGAAATAGTGTGTTAAAAGAATACATAATCCTTGTATCCCACCTTCTTAAAGATTGATGGAGTTTTGGCAGCGCAAATCACGAACAGCTTGGATCCGTGTGCTGTTTTGTGTTTACACAGGCGCTCCTCGCATTGTGATGCTTTACAATTTCAGCTTGGCAAACAGGTGCACACTAGAGCGCCTCGCAGTTCGGTGCTTCTGCTGCCGCTGCCCTGCGCGTGCCCATTACCCAGTGCGGATGGGCTCGGGGGCCATACGGGAGCACAGCGGCGCTGCTGCTGCCACTTGCACGTCCCCATAAACTGCAGAGAGCACCGCAGCACATCTACTGCTCCTGGCACGTGCCCATAAACTACAGACTAAATCAGGCGGGGAGACGGGGGGTGAGCCAGAGAGCGGCAGAGCAGCTCCCCGGGCCGGCAGGAAGGAGCCGCACACGGCGTCTATGCCTGTGTGCACGTGAGGAGGACGCGCGCCAGACAAACACACTGCTAGATGGTGAACGCGCGCACACCATCTGGAATGCATTACACGGCCACCCTGACAGCTCCTAATTATAATTAATGTACTTCTTTGCGCGAGCACGAACGAAATATGCCCAAGATGGCGGAACAAAACTACATTTACCCTATCACTTCAAGCCTATTAAAACGACAACACAACGAAGACGAATCACTGGCCAGATGACAGAACACGCAAAGGAATGTGTGGAATTTTTCTCGGCCAAAGCCCTAGGAGATACTTCTTTTTTTTCTTCTTTAACATTAGTTCTCGAAGCTCCTCCCACTTTCAGTGGGGAGGAGTCCGAGCCCTAAAAAGGTTTAGGGTCGTCCAACCTAGCATTTAAATGTGGGGGATAAACAAGAGAAGCACCCAGCCTTACTAAACTCTGAAGAGCCCGTTCAAATGAACATGCTTTTAGAAGTAGAAAAAACTGTGAGATGGTGCTCTTTCATTTGTAGGGGTGCATCATAATCACGAGTAGTCTGCACCTATGTTTAATGCTTTGTTGTGTTAACATTTGGTTAGTAGAATGTATTTGGTGATAACGTGAAAGTGCATTGATAGAATTATTACATGCCATGTAAAGAAATAAACGTGTCAGTTGTGTTTTGAATAATATAACCCTTAGCATTTGTTTGCAATTGATAAACGAAGTTGCTCATTTATAATGTAATGCATAGATTTAAAGGGGCACCATATTGAAGTTGCACATGGATGTGGTTAATTGAGCTTTAAAATGTAAGATTTCATAAGCTGTTCACAATGAATTGTGCATTGATGTGTTGCTGTAACATCATAGTTTGGAAATGCTTATAGAAAATGTTAATTTATGTGTAATTCGTAGGCTCTGCGTGCTTTATTCTTATGTTGGCCGATTTCTGTAGGCCTGATATTTATTCTCCCTGACTGCTCTCGTAATGAGGGAAACTGAATTTCATGTGCATGGTGGATTTGTTCTGTTCTCACGTTGCGGTTGCAGGTGGAGAAAGACGTCTTTGTTAAGTTAGAATAGCGCCTTTTGTTTTAGGAGTTAGGCTTGGAGAGGAGAGGATACTTTTATGCAAAGAATGCTGATAATTAGGAGAAGGTGTTCTTTCCCACCGAAGGAGGCCTGGGAATCAAGGTAATTGAGCCAGAAAGTGGGAGTATCAAAACTAAATGGAAAATCACATATGAGAAGTGATTTAGATGCAAGCAGTGGGCTTGTTTTGTGTTTTACGTTTTGAAGTAGGGACAGTGCCCCAGTGGTTGAGTAAGGAGAGGCGGTGAGGAGATTGCAGGAGAGGGAAGGAGCACCTAGAACGAGCTCTGTAGTTTTGGCTATTTACCCTATACAACGTGACTGCATTTCTTAGTAAGTCTTCACGTGCTGACACCTTTTCCTGATCTTGCCTGGGGAATGCTAAGTAGGGATGTCACGGTAGTAGTAGTGTAGGGATAGATTAATGCTTTTCACTTACCGATCCCAAACAAAGAGGCAATCATTGTCAGCGTTCTGTTTCTGGAATCTGTCATTCTTTTCACGCTCCAGCGTTTTAATCTCGCCTGTAGGTTTGGATTTGTATTAGTTCCATGTGCTTCTACAACTTCGTCTTGAGGTGTCTGTATGTCCAGTTATTTTTGGCTTTGTAATAAACCCACTAACTTGGAATTTGGAGTCTGTGATTTTTTAGGGTCATGGTCCTCTACACTTCTCAGCTGGTAATAAAGGTTAATTCACCAAGGCTTCCAGAGTTAATTGGTAGAGAGGAACCCGGCCTGATCAGCAGTGATAGAAGAACTCCTGTAGACTGACTGGAGATCATCAGATATCGGCAGCACAGGAGGGGCTCTTAAAGCCAACACTCGAGTCACAACCTCGCTACATGCCCAAGGACCTGGAAACAAACAGGAAAGGGCGAAATGCTGACTCAGCAGGATGACACAGTGACAGAAGTAATGCTTTTAGCCACTGCTTTAATGGCTTTCAGTTTAGCGAAGTGGGGGAGCGTGAATCCCCCGTGTTCACCCAGGAGCCTGCAGCGAGCAGAGCAATCAAAGTCATCTCCGAGGCTACAAGAGTTGTGAAATACACAACAATTTAAAATAGTGCTGCTAACGCGGGATTTCTGGTCTATTGTTATAGATCTGGATCCCAACTCAGGTCGACTGAACCGTTGGTACCTGTCATAGAGTAAAAGGCAATCCACTACTAGGTCAATCAGTTAAAGACTTACACCACTCTAAAGAACCACTTACTCTTAATAAGTTTAAAAGTTTATTACAAAGCCAAAGTTAACTGGAGATACAAACATCTCAAAATAAGGTTCAAAAGATATACGGGTATCAATACAAACATGAATTTTCTAAATGCTCTTAGTCGGCAGAAGAATATTACCAAAACCAATTCAAGAATTACCAAAGTTGCAAGAATGGACACAAGCTGTAGCTTGTGAGTCATTTACAGAAAGGAAAAATTCGGATTAGACTATCCCTACACTGGACTAAGTGACATCCCTACTTAACAAGATCTTAACCTAAAAAAAAAAGTGTCAGCAGTGGTGATTTCCAAAGAAGATCACACACTTCCCTTAGTCTTTGTTGCATAAGCGATGTCTCGCAGTTCCCTATTTGCCTACCCATCCGTTCTCTTAGGTTCCTCAGACCATCTGCCTTAACTCCACCCCGGGGTGCTGTCCCTAATACAAAAATCACATTTACAATAGAAACGCCCTTTTAGAGACGCCCCTCATGTGGTGTTGGTTCTGGTATTTTCCATGCCGATACTCCTCTGGGCCTATCGTTAAAGTTGACCTTGCTTCCCAGGCTCCTCTCCGGCAGGACGGTACCCTCCAGGAAATTCCTGAAGACTCCTCCAGACCTATGCCTGGCTCTCTTGAACAAAAGTCCATTCATCACTCTCTTGATTAGAACCTCCTCGCACCTGCAAACAGACGCTTGTGCTGTGGGCCCCAAATTCCGACCACCACCATATCTTCTAAGTCGTAAACCATCGAGCAGGCTCCACAGTTTGTGTCTAACACGACCTTTCTCTAACGAGCACATGTAGATCAAAGAAACTACTTTTGTCTATTCAGGCTTATTAGAGTTACATGAAACGGATCTATGCATTCTACAGACTTTTAGATTCTTAGTTTAAACAGTATTCTAACTTATTTCACACAATGATTATATAAACGTCTATAAAACATCTATGATCAATAATACTTTGAATTATAACAACATTAAAATCCCCCATCGCATGAGAGTGTAACAGCATCTTGTACTCTATGTGAACTGCCATGTGGCCTACACATTTCTACATTTAGCAGAATTACTTTTTCTCCTACAACAGCCACATAACATGGGATTTCAACGTCATTCTAACATTTCTACAAACCTCTACATTAGTTCTTCACACTTGATATAAGTAGTCTATTTTAATTAAACACTCTTATATATTTTCTCTCTATAAATTCAACACTCTTATATAATGTTTACTAAACTAACACAACGTGCTTGTAAATATGGTGCACTTCTATATTTTTCTTAATTTGCGCTCTCTCAATCCCCCCTTTGATGACTTTTAGTAGTCATCATCATCACAACACCCTCCACGAGGTATGAATTGAGTCAAACTGAAGTCGTTGCAGTACCCCCTCTTTTCATCCCTTCTAGAGCCTTCAGACTCCTGTACTGATTATCCTGTATCGCAGTTAATCTCCTCTCCTGCTTTCTCAGGGATCTCTGCAACCTGTTTGATCTATACCATTGATACAGCCGCACCAATCCCCACAAGGTGATTATACAAACCACTATTATGATAATAGGTTTCAGTATGTACCAAATGAAACTTTTTCCTAGGTTGGCAAACCAACCTCCAACTTTACCCATTCCTTGACCTACTTTCTCCCAAACGTTTATCTTTGTCAAATCCTCAATCTCATGATGTATTTCAGTAATGTTCCGTATGTACTTCTCTAAAGGTTTTGAATTGTCTGGAATGTAAGTGCAACATTCCTGGACCTTCAAAGCCTTACAGACTCCTCCCTCTTTGGCTAACAGAACGTCTAGAGCAAGTCGATTCTGAAGAACCATCGCCCTTATCGATTGCATTTCTCCTTCCACCAGCATTAATGATCTAGCAGTACTGGCGGACAACCTATCTACAACTGTTGCCAATCTTCTGATCTTGATGTCATTCAGTATTACCCCCAAAAGAGGAAATGCAGCGCCAAATATGTCTCCAACTACCTCCTCATTGCTTACTTCTCTTTTCCCTCTAGCTTGTTTTCCTCCCTCTATGATTTCTAAATCTTTAGCATGGTATACTTTGGGGAAGACAATCGCCAAATAACATGATCCATACCAATTATCTGGTAGTTTCACGTATGCATTCCTTCCACAAACAAAATATACATTTGGGATCACCTGCATTTCCTTCAAGAAGTCTTTAGTGTAATATTCTAATTGGAAAGCATGTTCACAACTTACTTCTCCCACAAACACATTCTCATAATAAGTTTTACCCCTATATATACACAGCTTCCCCTTTTTCTCTCGATCCAAAGCTATTGGACCATTGCTACCCTTTCTTTGGTGTGACCTTTCTTCCTCGGTCCAATCAGTTTTCCATTGGCCTGAAGCCTTTAAGATCTTCTGTCTCCTGTATCGATCATCCACCTGCCCTATAAACTTCTTCTCAATTTCTGACACTTTACAAGTCAAATTATTTCTTCGGGCATGTGAAGAAACCAACGGTTTCCAAGGAATGAAAAATTTCTTTAATCTATCTTCACTCTTATAATAATCCCACTTATTTAAATGCTTGTAGTTTGGCACTTCTGGTAACACTGCATCAAAGTTTGAAAAATAGTACTCAAAACCATCACGTTCATAAAATATACTAAGCAACAAACTACAAGTGATTCCATAAGTCAATGGAATATGATGATATCTAATACCTTCGTCTACAGAGGCTGGCAATCTCATACACACGTAGCAATCCTTAGCCTCCATGGCATCAATGTATTCATAAAGCAATTTAGCATATTCATTTGATTTAAAGTTTCCTTTCGATTCATCTACATGCAACCTACGAGTCTCAGCTGCTAGTAAAGCTTTGTCTTTCTCTGTATTGTCCCCCCTTTGACCAGCAGTAGTAGGTTTCTGTATCGGTACAAATTTTGCTTCCTTCGTTGCCTTCTCTTCATTTTCATGTCCCACTACATATGATATAGTAATTACTAAAACTATAAGAAAAATTACTCCCACTAAAAGTGTGCCTACTATACATTTTGTCCTGCGGTTCGGGTTGCCGGCCTCCATGATCTCAAGACAGTGTAGTTCTGGTTTTCTTTCGCAACTCAAAGTCTCTTTTCTTTGCTTATTCAGTCTTTCCGAACCACACCTAGAAGCTGGCAATCCCTTCTGCAAGATCAGTCTTTGATTTCTATAGCAACAGACAACCCTAGCCCTTCTCCGTCCACTAAATGGGAAGTCCCTAAATTTCTTCTTCCACTTGGCGCTAGGTTATCTTCCAATCTGTTTATTTACAAAGTCTTTATAAAGTCTTTTAGCAATCCAGAATTATACGTGATCCGGCAACTCTAGTCACGCATTCTAATATTTCCAAACGAAGAAGGATCTCCCCAAGTATTGACCTCCTTGGACAACAAATCGGGAAATCTAGTCTGTTAAAAATCAGGTCTCTTATTCCGCTCAGGTAAGGAGGATAGGGGATATTGAGTGTCAGCAACCCTTCAACCTCCACTCCTGGTATCAGCAACACAATTTCCACTGTTATGATGGGGTCAGTACTGGTCAGGGTCACTTCCCTCACCCTCCCAGATCCCTGTACACTGGACATCTGCAGCGAGGTAGGTCCACTCAGGAGTAGCGTATCTTCTGCAAGGCACTCGCACCCTCCTCGATCTTCTCGGACCCTCCTGTTCCTGTCCTTGTGCACTTTCGTCCAAATCCGGGTCTTCAGATATAGGAGCAAGAGTTCTCTCTGGAGTTGACTTCAAGCTCGGCCTCTTTCTTCCTTCAGGCCAACTAGCTTCTCCACGCCTTGTTCTCCGGTATCTTGTTCTCTCACTCAGTTCTTGATCACTCTGGACTCGATCTGAGTCTGAGCCGTATTCACAGCAACTTTCTCCTTCTGTAGCAACTTCAGTTTCACTGTCGTCCTGTCTTTCTTCTTCTGGATCTGTAGCGCTCCCAGCTTCTTCAGACACCCCCACAGTTTGACTGATCCTCTCTAGTGGTTCACCATCCACAGCTGAATTTTCATCTGCGAGAGGAGCTGTTTCTTCCAGGGGTGCTGGAACTCTTCGAGTATGAGAAGCGTGGATCCAGTTTGGCAGCCCTCCACATTTCACAGCGGTATTCGTTGTCAATATGACCTGGTAGGGCCCCTTCCAACGCACGTCTAGGCAGTTCTTCCGGACGTGCTTCTTCAGTAGGATCCAGTCACCTGGGCACAAGTCGTGACACAGATCTCTTGAAGATGGAACTTCAGCAGCCTGCACCTGAAGAGACACAGAATGAATGGCGTCAGACAGACCCTTGCAGTAATCCAGGATCAGATCATCTGTAATATTCAACAAAGCTGTGGTTGGTACAGACGGAAGTCTCATTGCCCTCCCCATTAAAACTTCGTGTGGAGAGAGACCTGTCCTCCTGTCTGGTGTGCTACGCATACTCATGAGTACCAAGGGCAGAGCATCAGGCCAACTTAAGGAAGTCGATGAACATACTTTGGCTATTCGGGACTTCAAAGTGCCATTGATCTGCTCCACGATACCCGAAGCCTCTGGTCGATAGCTACAGTGCAACTTCTGGTCAATGTTCAATGCAGAGCAAAGCATCTTCACAACTTCACTGTTGAAATGAGTTCCTCGATCTGATTCCAGGGAGGTCGGCACCCCGAAGCGCGGGATCAGCTCTCTAAGCAACAACTTTGCTACTGTAAGTGTATCTCACCTGCGTGTAGGGTATGCTTCGACCCATCTGGAAAAAATGCATACAACCACCAGAACATATCTGAGGCGGTTGCTTTTTGGCATCTCAATAAAATCTAATTGCATTCTGTTGAAAGGCCCCCCAGACCTCCCAATGTGACTCATTGTAACTGGTGTTCTTTTCCCTACGTTCAGTTGCTGACAAGTAACGCATCTCTTACACACTGCTTCTGCTGCAATCCTAAATTTAGGACAATACCAAGTCTGCCTAAATACCCTCAGCATGGCATCTCTTCCTAAGTGTACTGGACCATGTATCTGTCGTGCCATTGGACTCACTAATTCCTCAGGTAACACTGCTCTTCCATCTGCTGAAACCCAGAAATCCATTTCACTTTTCACACAACCTGCTGTTTCCCAGGCCTTTTTCTCCGACTCAGGTGCATTCTCTTGCATGTTTTTCAAATCCTTCCAAGTATCTACTGTTTCTAGCATCATGTTTAACTCTGTCTTTTCCTGAGCCCCACCTACTTCCACCTCCGTGAAAGAATATCCTTGCTCCGCACAATAGCGGGCAAATTCGTCTGCGTATCTATTACCTTGTGGCACAAAATCTGTATTTTTGGTGTGGGCTACGCATTTGACAATAGCAATTGCAGCTGGACCTTGTAATGCTTCTAACAGCAGTCGCACAAATTCCCCATTTCGAATAGGCGAACCAGAGGAGGTCATGTAACCTCTCTGAGACCACAATTGCCCAAAATCACTACACCGAAACCATATTGGCTATCGGTATAAATGGTGACTCTAATTTTGCTACCTGCTACACAGGCACGCGTCAATGCAATGATTTCTGCTACCTGAGCAGAGTGTACTCCTTCCAGGCAAGCGGCTTCCACAACTCCAGTAATGGTGCAAACAGCATAAGCTGCTCTCAACCGACCAGTATCGTCTCTTAAACATGAGCCATCAACAAAGAAAATTTCATCAGGGTCGATCAACGGCTCATCCACAATATCTGGTCTTGGCTTCGTGCATAGTTCAGTCACATCAAGGCAATCGTGATCTTCCCATTCTTCGCCTTCTATATCATTAGGAAGTGGCATCAATGTAGCAGGATTCAAAACAGAGCACCTCTTAAGGGTCACGTTCTCCGCAGCAAGAATAACTTGCTCGTAGCGCGTGAGCCTACTATTGGTCAAGTGCTGTGTCTTGGTCCTGGTCATTAACAGTTCTACAGAATGAGGTACATACACCACTAACTGGTGTCCCATGACAATATTTTCACACTGCTCAATGCTGACACCTGTTGCAGCAACGGATTTGAGACATCCGGGCAACGCTGCGGCTACCGGATCTAGAGTAGCCGAAAAATATGCAACTGGCCTACGGGCATTTCCATGCATCTGTACCAAAACTGACAACGCACAACCCTCTCTCTCGCAGCAGAAAAGTGAAAATTGTTTTTCATAGTCGGGCATCCCCAAAGCCGGAGCACGACACAAGTCCTCTCTCAGCTGAAGAAACGCCATCAAACAATCCTTGTCCCATGGTACCAGATCACTCACCTCCTTATGCGTCAGTTTTTGTAAAGGTTTCGCTTTCAGTGAAAAGTTAGCTATCCACTGTCGGCAATAACCAACCATTCCTAGGAACATCCTGACTTCTCTCTGTGTCGTAGGCGCGTTCATCTTCATTATCGCCTCTATCCTATCTGGTGACACTTTACGCTTTCCTTTTTCTATCCGGTGACCCAAGTACTGTACTTCTGTCAAACAGTACTGCAGCTTGTTCGGAGATACCTTGTGTCCATTTTCAGCTAAATGGTTCAGCAAAGGCAATGGTATCTGTCTTGCAAGCTTCCTCAGTTCCTGACGCAACAAGGAGGTCGTCTATGTACTGAACCAGAACCGAGTTCTGTGGCAGTACTAGACTTTCAAGATTTTTCTTCAATAACTGGTTGAAAATTGATGGGCTTTCTGTATACCCCTGTGGGATACGACACCATGTTAGAACACGATTTTCCAGTTTAAAAGCAAAGAGGTACTGGCTCTCCTCATCTAACGGAATTGAAAAGAAAGCCTGACAAAGATCTATCACTGAGAACCACTCAGCTTGGAATGGTATCTGAAACAGTATCACTGATGGATTCGGTACCACTGGACAACATGAAACAACTATGTTATTAATCTTTCGAAGATCTTGTACTATTCTAAATTTCCCACTAGGTTTCTGTAAACCCATAATCGGGGAGTTGCATGGACTACCCACGATTTCTTTCAGTATTCCTTGTTGAATCATAGAGTCGATTACGGGTTTTATTCCTGCAATCGTCTCCGGGGTCAATTTATATTGGGGCGTTCTTGGATATTCAGCATTTGGTTTTACCATAATCTTCACTGGTTCTACTCCTTTGATCAGTCCTATCTCTTCTCCAGTAAAATCCCATACCTCTGATGACACTGCATCTCGTAAATCCCATGGGAGCTCCTCCACTGTCAGGGTAGGATACAGTTCTATGCATGTTCTCGAATTTGTAACTTTAAAAGCAGCATCATCGTCTGTAGTCTGTACCTCCACTCCCTGAGGTGTGCAGTATATTGTGCAGTTCAGTTTGCACAACAAGTCCCTTCCTAACAGGCACACAGGACTAGAATCACATACCACAAACTGATGTTCATCGGTGTAGTTTCCTATTTTCACTGATACTGGTTCCGTCAAAGGGCTATTCATTCTTCTATTTGCAACTCCTACCACCTGAATCGTTTCCCCCGACATTGGTAGATCTGGAACCACTGCCGATCTCAAAGTTGAACGAGTAGCTCCAGTATCCACCAAGAATGTTGTAGGACACCCTGCCACCTCAGCCTCAACAAACGGTCCTCTTTGATCCACCTCTAGAACTGCCCCGAGAGTACAGTCCTCCTGTCTACTTACACGTCGTCCCGTCAATGGATCAACGTAGTAACGCTCTTCTTCACCTGTGAAAAGAGGCATTTGTCTATAAACCTTTCCTCCTGTCGAGATCTTTGGTGGCTGTGGGAACTGAGCTTGTGGAGCCGAAATCCCCCCTTTTGCCACCTTATCTTTTGTCACTGTCACCCTTTGGACTGGAACTTCCTGAACTTCCTCCTCTAAAGCTTCTAGTTCTCCGTTTTCAGGGTTATAGGGACACTCGCGTCTCCAGTGTCCCACCTGGTGACACTGATGACACTTTGTCGTTTTTTTCATCGTAGCAAAGTCTATTCTAGGTCTCGAGTTTTCCTCGCTGTCCTTATTTTGACTATTTGATTTCCGTCCCATTGTTCCCTGTTGCTGTCCTCCCTTTCCAGCTGACTGCATCTGTACCAGCATCAGCTTCTCCTTTAGTTTCTTTGCTTTGGAATCTATTTCATCACTGCAATACCTTGCGTATCTCAAAATTTCATCCAATGGTTTGTTTTGCCAACAAATTAAATGTTGCTGAATCATCAAACAAATATCAGGTCTCAACCCCAAAACAAACTTTGATACAAACTGTCCTATATCCTTGGGATCCATTACATCTAGTCCACTATATTGTTTGAACATTTTCAGCAATCGCTCATAGAACTCATGAACTGTCTCCTTGGGTTCCTGCCTTGTTCGGTCTATTTTTACCCAATCTATATCTTGCGGTGGCACCTTATCCTTCAGCCATGTCATCACCCTTTCATATTTTACCATTACACTTTCTGACGGTCCATTAGTACGAGCATCCCTTTCTGGTTCTGCAGTTGGCCATTCGACACTAACCTTGCATGCTATCCACAAGTCTCCTGGGACCACAATGTCAAACAAGGTGTTCAAATCAATCCACAATACCTTTGAGATCTTGACAAACCTCTCTACCTGCTTGTACCATTCTACAGGGTTCTCCCTTAACTTCGGAAATGAGTTTGTAAATGCAGCCAAACCCCCCCTACTCCAGGGCACATGTACATAATTTCCATTTGATATTTCTCGCAAAGGGAATGCCTCCATCTGCATTAGCCTTTCTCTCCGGAGACATCACATTCGCGCTCCGCCTAACAGTTCCCTTTTTGGACCACCTCTCTTCCCATTTGTCCAGGTCTCTCCAAGCTCTTATTCCTGTGATCAGTTCCCTTATGTGTGTTTTTAATCCAGTTGTCCTTCTCTCATCTAGGTCCTGATCTGAATAATGCAACCTATGGTTACCCTGTAATGCCTTGGTTCTGGACAGATCTACCATATACTTGTCTGCCAGTTCAGACAGTTTCTCATGAGTTGCTCTGGCCTTTCGAGTGATATCTTTTGCTATAAACAGCAACTCATCTTGTTCGTACATCTCAATCCTTTCTAAAGGCAACACACCATCTATTATATCGTCCAGGTCAGACTTTAAGCTGGTCACATCGAGTCTTTTGGCTTTTATCACAGCTTTCAGTATGCCATCTCTAGAGAATCCATTTACATCTCTCCCATCACAGCTCTGAGTCCTACGTCTGGGCTCAGGCGTGTTATGGGGAGTCCTCCCATGCTCCCATCTCTCCAGGTCTCATGCAGTTCCATCTCCTCTGGGTGTATGGTGAAACACTCCTCTATTTCCCATAGTCCCACATCTCCCAATCTGCCTGGTTTCTCTAGGTGCATGGTAAGACATTCCGTTATTCCCCATTTCTTCACCATTTGCCGGTGGTCTCTGATCACTCGACACCTGGCAAGATCCTTCACTGTTCCCAATGTTCCCACGATTCCAGTGCTGTACGTTATCATTTGGTGCGTGGTGAGTGCACCTAACCCAAGTCAAGTCAAGTCAAGTCAAAGTTTCAAGTCAAAGTTTTTATTTGTAAAGGTACTCATCAGAGGACCACAAATATACATTTACAACATTCAAAAGAAAAGTAAAATATAACTTCACATATCAATCAATATAATTTTAAAAAAGATTTAAGAAATTTATAAAAGTTATAGCAAACAAGTTCATTTGGAGGCTGTTTACACAGATCCATTAATTCACTCACTCGAGTAATTCTACAAGATCGATAGATGGGAGCGAGGTATCTTTTCCGAGCAGTAGTTACCATTGAACTGGGGCATACATACAACAGATGCTCTAAGGTTTGGTCTCCCCCCTCACACAAAGGACAAATCGTGGATCCCCCTGGCTGCCATTTTACGGTATAAGATAATATGGGTAAAATACCCAGTCTTAACAAAGTAATCGTCCTCCTTGGGCCGTGTGGCAATGAAAACCCAATATATGGTCGTTTTTGTTTATATTCCAGGGAGTTTACAAAAGATTTGTACATAGACAGTTTTTTACAATGTTGGTAGTCTAGATGATAGCTTAGCTTCGGAGTAAAGCATTTTAAAAAAAGTTTCATTTGAGCATTTGACCAACCTTTTAGCATTTCCGGGGTAATCTCTGCCATTTGAAAAATAATTTTCATATTTTTTAAAAATGTTTGATTTTTCGATGCATCCTCCAACATTTCCTGGCCCAGCAGATATCTTAATGTCCCTTCTTTTGCATGGAGTAGATTGTAACTCCATCTTATTACATTTGCTACCGCCGTGGCATATGAGCTCGTGATCGAAAGTTCCATACGTAGTGCTTGAACTGGTGTAGAGTCGGAAACTTTCATTATCCTTTTTAAAATTTTTCCCTCCTTACGATCCATATAGGACCACTGTGCCATTGGAATGTATTCTGTTGCGTATGACAAAACAGGAGGAATTTTTGTTTTATATATTTTTATTAAAGAAGAGAAATGCCGATTCCCAGTTGTCCGGTATAGCCTTAGGAGGGCCTCAGTATGCACCTGAGACTTCCTCTTCAGATTTTCTATATGACTTTGATTAGAGTTATTTTTTGTGAGGATCCTGCCTAAGTATGGATATTCGTTGACTGTTTCTATCTCCTTTCCACCTATACTCCATCTATATTTGACAATAGATTTCTTCTTTGAGAAAACCACAATTTTTGTTTTGTTTAAATTGGGAACTAAGAAGTTAGTTTTAGAGTAGTCATGAAGGATGTCCAAAGATTGTTGCAGACCATAAGGAGTAAGATCGAACATCACGATATCATCGGCATATAGTAGCACTTGTATATTTTGTTTAGCAATTTTAGGGGACAGATTTGAACCTTGAAATAATTGTTTAGGTAAATCGCTGAGGTATAGGGAAAATAATAATGGGGCTAAAAGACATCCTTGCTTTAGGCCGTTAGATGTTTTTATCCCTTCTGTTAATCCTTGTTCGCCTCCCATTTGAACCTGACTCCATGTATCAGTGTGGAGGTTCACTATTGTTCGGAGCAGTAAGTCTGGGATGCCAAGTTCCTTAAGTTTAAACCATAGAGTAGGGCGATCTACTCGATCGAATGCCGTTGAGTAATCTACGAACACCGCATATACCGCCTGGGATTTACCAGTTACATATTTATCTATTATTGTTTGTATTATAGCGATGTTGTCCGTTACTGAATGTTTTGGCCGAAAGCCAGCTTGAAACATAGGAATTTTTTTTGATGAGAAAGCCCATTCTTTTAATCTTTGTAGTACCTCCGCTGCGAATATTTTTCCAGCAGCATCCATTAAAGCAATTTGGCGATAGTTTCCTGCGATTGTCCTGCTTCCCTTTTTGTATATTGGAATGGTGGTACTTCCCTGCCAGGATATAGGAATCTGTCCAGTGATAAAAATATGATTGAATAGATTTGCTAACAATTTACTCCATTCCATTATATTTGCCTGATAGATCTTTATTGGGAGCTGGTCTGGTCCAGAAGCTGCTGTTTTCCTAGCTTTTCTTATATTCCGTTCCACTGAGATCGTTGTGACTCTATATACATATGGGTCAACGTCATCACTACCTTGTTCTGTGCTTTTCCCCTCAAAGTTACCCTGGTTTGCTTTATATAAGTCCATTAAGTAGGATTCCCAGTCCTTTGGAGTAACGGGTATTGCTTGTAACTTTTTTTTTGTACCAGTTAGTTTTGCTACAAGTGACCAGTACTTCCGGGAATTCATGTCTTTTGCCGCTTCTTGAATATCCACCCAATTCCTGTCTTGATTTTCGTTCTTTATTTTTTGCTTTTTCCTTCTAAGTTTATTTTTTAGTTTATTTATTTCCTTCTTAGTTGACATAGAGTTGTTCAAATATTGAGAACGTACTAATCTGTTCAACTTTTTCTTAATTATATTTAATTGGGTATTTTGTGTATTATTTTTATTGCGGTTTTTAATCTCATTATTCACACCTTTAGGAGCGCATTGCAGTTTGTCCATTAATAGATTTTTTAGCTTATTGGTAATGAACTCGAAATTTTCTATTGGATCATCCAAGGTAATTTCTGTTAGGAGATCTTTCTGTTCGATCAACCTCGATATTCTGTCCAATACTTTCGAGCTCCAAAAGATTCTTCTTTGGGCACTATTTACCACAACAGTGCTTCTATAGAATGTTAGCTGCCTACTGGTAGCTGCTTGAGTCCTCCATTCTGTTTTTAAGATTAGCAAAGCATGGTCGCTCTCTTTGCTTGACTGAATTTTTAGGTGGGTAACACTCTCTTTTAAATTCATATCACAAATAATATAGTCAATAATAGATGGATTTCCATTGCCCTGTCTAGTTTTTGAAGCGGGAATGTCTCCTTCTATATTTCCATTCAGAATTACACCTCTTATTGTAGGAAGTGTTGATAATAATAACTTTCCTCTTTTATCACATTTTGATCCCTTTGGGAATTGTGGGACTAAAGACTCAGCAAGAATGTCATCATAAAGTAACATCCATTTTCCAATTTCTGCATTCGAGATTTTGCCATTTAAGTCACCTGCTAATAAATATGGAATGCATAATTGATCTTCGATAATTTGGGTGATAGATTACATGATTACTAAAAAGATATTATCATAGTTCTTGCCCGGAGGGGCGTATATATTAAATAGCAGAAATGATTGTTTCGTTGCTTCCTCATTTGTTTTTAGATGGATTTTTAGGCATTGCAGATTTTGTGAATTGGTCTGGATGATTTCCTGGGCCCACATATAATCCTCTTTCAGTAATATGGCCAGGCCACCCTTTGCGTGGCCACGAGTGGATGCTATAGCGGGGATATCGTATACATAATAACTATTTTGCGAAAACGATTTTGTTTCCCAGGTTTCCTGTAGCATTATGAGGTCCGGGAGGTTACTTACAGCTTCAGTTAGTTTGATCTTAGTTACCCCCGCTATATTCCATGATAGAATTTTAAGACCATTGCTAAACAGGTTGTCCCAAGTATGATGTACATTTGTTACTGTTCAAATTCTCAGATACCCATGACCAAGATTCAGTACTTTCTCTATATTCCTTTCCCTTTATATCTTGTTGCCAAACTAACCTTTCGCCATTTTCTAGTTTTACCTTCAAAAAGTTTTTCCCAGAATATTTGGTTCCTGAATGCGTTACTTGGGTCACATATGTTTCTCCCAATGAATTTTTGGGGTACGAGTTGGAGATTTTCCATATTTGATCGTCATAACCAGGAGGGAGCCTATTATCTTTAAGATTCCTTTTTGGATAGACGTCGTAACCATGTTTATGTAGTGTTTCCTTTTCACTAATTATGATTCCAGGTATAACATTTGACCAGAAGGTTACTGTAGCTATTTTGTTGTTATCTTTTTGTGGAAAGGTTACTAAATCGATCTCATTGCTAGTCATCGATTTCAGGGGTTTAATATGATGTAGTAGATTAATAATTCTTCCTCTATTTAATGGTGATAAATCCGTTGGGAAGAGTTCTTCCAATTGAAGTGTTCTAGAGTATGGTGTTCCTGCTCCTTGTTGATTTTCTCCTTTGTTCTCATTTTTGAACATATTTTGGAGTTGTAATGTTTCAGGGACATTATGCGGGACAAAGGCCTTAGCAGCAGGATCTAGATATTTCAATTTTTCTTCTCTTTTTTTTGGACTAGTTTCCATATTAACCATGGCTCCAGACTTAGGTGGTTCAACTTCTGGTGCTTCTTGGTTATTGTTAGGAGTTATAAACTTTTGGAATTTTAGCTTGCAATTATTTTTCCTATGTATACGTCTTATTGGTCTCTTCCTTTTCCTTTTCCTTTTTCCTTCTGCTCTATCAGTATTTATAGATTTATTTGTTTTTCCTACTTTTCCCTTTCCCGACATTTTATTTGAATTTGAAGTAGCTTTTTTGCTAGATTCACCCATGTCTTCTTCCTTCGGTGTATCCGAATTCGTTAACTTTGTGAACATTGGATAATGTTTATCTTTAATAGATTTTTCTTTGAAGAGTCTTTTCAGGGAGAATATCGGTGTTTCATGTTGTCGTATTAACTTGTCCTTTTTTTGTTTCGGGATTACTGATGTTTGTGTGCCACAGTAGTTTTTTCCTAGATCTTTGGCAACATTTTTGTGGCTTATAAAATTCCTTTGATCATTAACCTTATACTTCATTAGGTTTTCCCCTAGTTCATGGGGTTCTTTCCGTTTCTTTTTTTCCTCAACCAAATGCTTAAGGATTCCGATTTGTACGTCTAGTGTTTGGTCGGAGTTTTCTAGTATGTTCCCTAGAAAGGAAAGAACCGACTCTAGTATATCATGTAGGGAAATCAAAGCTTTTGACATTGGTGTAGCTATATTAGCTGTGTAATTGGTATTTATGAGAAAAGGATCTATCGACGATACGTGAATTTGTGGATTCGTTAAGTTTTCTTGCAAAAGGCAACTATTAGATATTTTTGTCTCTTGTTGGTTTTGTATTATCTTAGAATTATTTGCACAAAGATCTTCTAAATCACAAGTATTTCCTGGGCATTTTTTTGGAGTTGACGATATTAAGTGATTTTCCTCATGTCCCTGGGTTTGTAAGTTGTTGGAATTATTAACGGGCTTTTGCAGTATGTCAAAGACAGTGTCACTTAAATTCAGTATTGGAGCTGGGCCAAGTTTGGATAATACTTGTGCTTCTGACTCTGTACCCAATAGTGAGTTTAATATTTCTTCTTCCAGGAGTAATTTCTTGTCGATTTCAATTTCTTCTTTAGATGTCAAAGAAGAGAAGTATTCAGTGATCGCCGGGGTCCTTGTGATGCGACCTTGTTGTATCGATTTATCGGTTGATTTACGAACAGCATCCTCCGTACCCATACGTTTCATAAATATAGTCCTAGATTGTAATTTTTTTATACCCATGACTTTAGCTACCGCTATTTCTATTATTAATATTTATTTCAAGTCACTCGTTAAATTAGAGTGAGTATGTTACACTGATGGGGCAACAGGTATATTGACGATCAAGCTTACCAGGAGCAGGAGGTTAGTGGGGTGGCCCGTCCCGTCCTGGTCCGTCCTCGGACGGCCTCAGACGGCCCGCCCTTTGCCCGGGCTTCGCCCCGGGCTACGACCCGCGCGCGTCCCGCGATGCGCGTGAGAAGTGGGAGTTATAATACTGCGCGGGTAGGGAGGGCGTGGCACTGGGAGGGGGCGCGGCACTCACGGGAAGAGGACCAGCTGTAGGTGGTGAATGCTGGTCCTCGCAGTCCCGGGGCCGGCGCCTCTCCCTCCTCTGCGGCCACAGAAGCAACGAGGTCCTTAATAGAGTTAAAAGCGGCAAGAGCACAGGATACAAGCTACTCCAGTAGCGTAGGGAACACAGCAAGCGCTTCTCCTGCTTCACGAGCGGCACCCGCGGAGCGGGGGCCGCGAGTAGTTATCGAAAATCAGCAGGGCGTGGCACTGGGAGGGGGCGCGGCACTCACGGGAAGAGGACCAGCTGTAGGTGGTGAATGCTGGTCCTCGCAGTCCCGGGGCCGGCGCCTCTCCCTCCTCTGCGGCCACAGAAGCAACGAGGTCCTTAATAGAGTTAAAAGCGGCAAGAGCACAGGATACAAGCTACTCCAGTAGCGTAGGGAACACAGCAAGCGCTTCTCCTGCTTCACGAGCGGCACCCGCGGAGCGGGGGCCGCGAGTAGTTATCGAAAATCAGCAGGGCGTGGCACTGGGAGGGGGCGCGGCACTCACGGGAAGAGGACCAGCTGTAGGTGGTGAATGCTGGTCCTCGCAGTCCCGGGGCCGGCGCCTCTCCCTCCTCTGCGGCCACAGAAGCAACGAGGTCCTTAATAGAGTTAAAAGCGGCAAGAGCACAGGATACAAGCTACTCCAGTAGCGTAGGGAACACAGCAAGCGCTTCTCCTGCTTCACGAGCGGCACACGTGCACCTAACCCTTTCCCTGTATTCCTGGGTCCTTTGGTCTCCCTCACTTTGAATGAAACAAGGTGTCTCCCCACACTCCGTACTTCTGCCTCTTTGCCCCTGCTCATTTCCTCCGTCAATATGACATGTAACTCCTCTACTCTCCGGACTTTTACCGTCCCACTCCTGACTGCTTTCGCTGGCCCCGCAGTGAGATAATGTCCCGTTGCCTCGACTTCCCCATTCAGCTTCTGCTCTTGACCTGTTGCTCGACGCTTCTGTGGACCTATCCCATTCTCTCAAATCAGCCCTCAACTCTTTATAGGATTTCGGCCGTGGTCCTCTCAGGTCCATCGGTCCTCTCTGACCTCCTTGCTCTGTTACGGGACCCACTGCTGAATCCAATGGTGTGCTCCACGTTATCGGTCCTGGTAATTGTCTCCAGGCATTTGTCGTGGTATTCCTCCTTTCCATCTCAACTCTCTCTCTCTCTAGCCGTACCTGTTCTTCCTCTCTCCCTTTCTCTGGGTTATAAACCGACACTATAGGACCTATGGTAACGGGTACTTGAAGAGCGTCTGGCAATCCATAAGACTCAACCCTCTCTGTTGCTGGCATCTTCTGCACCACCACCTTTCCAACTACTCTTTGTACAGAGCTATGTCGAGGTATCTCCTCACCTTTGATAGGTACCCAATCCTCAATAGGGAGTGGCCTATTTTCTCCCATATCAACCCTATCTCCCCTCGGGAGTTCAGTACCTTCTATCTCCCTGTAGTCCGGAGGTGGTCTATCTATCAATAACCTATTTATGAGGCCATCCTCCGACTCGCTCTCTTCATCCTCTTCCATGAATTCCTTTCCTGTAACCTCTCTCATTGGATACAACTTATCCACTTAAATCGTCTGTACCCTCCATTTCTTGGCTTCCGCATCCCATTTGGCATCTTGCACTGCCCTTACTGATCGCCGTACCCTTTCCTGGCGTCTGTTCTGACTCCTGTCGTGCGCCGCCCTAATCCACGCATTAAGGGCCTCAAACTGTGTTGGTCTAGGCAAAGGTCTCAATGAGGACATAACTGCTTTCAGCTGATGCAACACTTCTAGTCTAAACGTTCCGTATTTCGGAAAAGTCAGTTCCTCATTCCCCTCTGTAATCTTACTCCAAGCATCAAGCCACAGTATAGTATGCAACCCAACATTCGTTGCCATATAGTGAGCTGGTGTGCCCTCCGGCGGTGCCTCTTCCCCGTAATAAGATTCTCTTCTTTTTCTCTTAAAAATCCCTCTCAAACATTTAAAACACTTCATGTTCAAAATCTACAAAATTTCTATTTTCTCCGCGTTCGTTTACTTCCTGATGACAATCCACCAATCTCAATGCGGTTTTCGCTAACTGGCCTATCACTGCGCGGCTCTTTGCCGACGTCACACCAACCGCCCTATCTCAGCGCGGCTTCACACCAACCGCCCTATCACAGCGCGGCTCTCGCTGACGTCACACCAACCGCCCTATCTCAGCGCGGCTTCACACCAACCGCCCTATCACAGCGCGGCTCTCACTGACGTCCCTCGTCTCCCCTTCGCAGCAATTCCCCTCCTTTCTCCGCTCGTTTCCCGGTCATGCATGCGTCCCATTCATACTCTGAAAAATGATTACTTCCGACCAAGCGATCACTTTCCTTGACTGTACGTCCACAGTCTAACTGTAATTGTCACCTTAACCGACGAACTGTCTTTCCGTGTACGTCCAGACAATCGCCTTCTCTGATAGGTTACTTGCACACAGTAACTTTCGACCTGCGTCCGTTACCCACACACTCACTCTTGCATTCCCCCTATCTCGGTCCTGCGGGCGATCAATGGTACCTCATGACCCCCTTTTCTCTGGTCGACAACTACTCTGGATGTTCGATACACCCGAACCACTTAAGCTCTTCCCCGAACTTAAGATTTTTCCAGGTTGCGCGCGCTCACAACCCTCTCTCATTCACACTACAGGCATTCAACTCCGCATGACATTACAATACAGATACAACACAAAACACCGCAATCTGTCCACGCATGACCCTTGTTATACTCACTCTCGTCCGATTCTGCTGCTTTTCTCTCGCGCCGTCAGCACCCTCTTCGGCAGGCCACCTCTCGATCTCTAGGGACCTTGGGGTAAACTTAACCTAGTCTAGATCACCTTCCTCAAGAAGGGAACCATCCTCACTCTGCTACCAACTGCTAACGCGGGATTTCTGGTCTATTGTTATAGATCTGGATCCCAACTCAGGTCGACTGAACCGTTGGTACCTGTCATAGAGTAAAAGGCAATCCACTACTAGGTCAATCAGTTAAAGACTTACACCACTCTAAAGAACCACTTACTCTTAATAAGTTTAAAAGTTTATTACAAAGCCAAAGTTAACTGGAGATACAAACATCTCAAAATAAGGTTCAAAAGATATACGGGTATCAATACAAACATGAATTTTCTAAATGCTCTTAGTCAGCAGAAGAATATTACCAAAACCAATTCAAGAATTACCAAAGTTGCAAGAATGGACACAAGCTGTAGCTTGTGAGTCATTTACAGAAAGGAAAAATTCGGATTAGACTATCCCTACACTGGACTAAGTGACATCCCTACTTAACAAGATCTTAACCTAAAACAAAAGTGTCAGCAGTGGTGATTTCCAAAGAAGATCACACACTTCCCTTAGTCTTTGTTGCATAAGCGATGTCTCGCAGTTCCCTCTCTGCCTACCCATCCGTTCTCTTAGGTTCCTCAGACCATCTGCCTTAACTCCACCCCGGGGTGCTGTCCCTAATACAAAAATCACATTTACAATAGAAACGCCCTTTTAGAGATGCCCCTCACGTGGTGTTGGTTCTGGTATTTTCCATGCCGATACTCCTCTGGGCCTATCGTTAAAGTTGACCTTGCTTCCCAGGCTCCTCTCCGGCAGGACGGTACCCTCCAGGAAATTCCTGAAGACTCCTCCAGACCTATGCCTGGCTCTCCTGAACAAAAGTCCATTCATCACTCTCTTGATTAGAACCTCCTCGCACCTGCAAACAGACGCTTGTGCTGTGGGCCCCAAATTCCGACCTCCACCATATCTTCTAAGTCGTAAACCATCGAGCAGGCTCCACAGTTTGTGTCTAACACGACCTTTCTCTAACGAGCACATGTAGATCAAAGAAACGACTTTTGTCTATTCAGGCTTATTAGAGTTACATGAAACGGATCTATGCATTCTACAGACTTTTAGATTCTTAGTTTAAACAGTATTCTAACTTATTTCACACAATGATTATATAAACGTCTATAAAACATCTATGATCAATAATACTTTGAATTATAACAACATTAAAATCCCCCATCGCATGAGAGTGTAACAGCATCTTGTACTCTATGTGAACTGCCATGTGGCCTACACATTTCTACATTTAGCAGAATTACTTTTTCCCCTACAACAGCCACATAACATAGGATTTCAACGTCATTCTAACATTTCTACAAACCTCTACATTAGTTCTTCACACTTGATATAAGTAGTCTATTTTAATTAAACACTCTTATATATTTTCTCTCTATAAATTCGACACTCTTATATAATGTTTACTAAACTAACACAACGTGCTTGTAAATATGGTGCACTTCTATATTTTTCTTAATTTGTGCTCTCTCTGTGCAAAGAGATGTCGGACAAGATGGAAAATTGAGCATGTAAAGCGCTCTGATACCTTCGGATCTAGTTTGCGCTATATAAAACTTGATAAATTCAATAAAATATATTATTTTTCACAGCATCTATTGCCTAATTATGCTAAGCACGAGACGTCCAACTTATACTAACATCTGAATTCATATTAATGTAAAACGGATAGAATTCCGGGCACAGAAGCATACCTGCTAATGTGTTACACCATCAGGCACCCACAACCCCTTAGAGAACCCTTTGAGAAAACTATTACAAGGCCAATTTGTCTTTAAAAGTCAGAGAGCACATATAAACTAAGTCAGGCCAGTGCAGGATCGTTGTAGTACTGTACTGCAGTTAAAAAGGTACAATGATGTGACAGAAGCTGGAAAGCTGGATACAGATGTATTCTCATGGAATGCTTAAGCAAAAAGAAAAAAGAAGTTCATTAACAAAAAATTGAGCACTCGAAGGATAGGAGGCTATGCTCCAGGGGAGAGACAACCACAAGATGGGAAATCTGGGGCAACGAAAGCCACTGGATAAGAAGCAAACAAATGAGAGTGACAATGAAGCCACTTAATGGCACGGATTGGGCAGGCTCTAAGACCCAGTGAGTTCTTGGTATGCCCACAATAGGGGCACATGTACAAGGAGATTGCACCACTGGAACATCACTTTTTTTATTCCGGTGGCGCCATGCCGTGCATCATATTAACAAAGCAGCGTTATGCCACTTTGCATGGGTTAATGCCGCTTTGTAAATATGGTAACCTTTCATGCAGGTACCTGCATAAAAGGGGCGTGCAATGGGTGTTGCTGTGGGCGTTCCACCGCAAAACCCATTTCTTTTTGACACTGCCCCAGATTTACAAGTATGTGTAAATCTGGGGCAGCGCCAAAAACTAATGCCATGCAAAAGCAACAGTTAGATGTTCGCAAAGTGGAGAAATACTTTTATTTCTCCTCCTTTTTTCTTAGCACACATAGAAAGAGCAAAATGTCATTATTGATTCCTACCTGCACATAAACAATCCTCCCTGCAACGCAGGCACCCTTGCACAGGGTGTCTGTGTTGGCGCTAGGCAGATATTTTAAGCGCCAGCGCTAGTAAAAACACAGGGGTGCGCCATATTCTTGTAAATATGGCGCATAGCTGCATTTTAGTAATGACGCAGTGCAGCGCTATAAAAGCTGCCGCAGTGCCAGGCGATTTCCTTATTCATATGCCCCTAGGTCTTTTGCAACCCGACAGCTTGTGGTCGAAAGGAATGATTGAATTAATCTCAGCTACTGTCAATCGCTTGCCCTTTATGACTCACTGCACATTGCTCAGCAATATGCAAATCAGCTGATCCTACTACAATAGGAATAGTCCAGCCCAAACAGACCAGTTCAACCTATCAAGACCTCATCTGTGAGGTATAGTTTGAGGTCAGTGGCAGAATGAGCAAGGGACCATCTTCTGGGAAAACCTATTGCATTTAAGGCGCCTTCTATAATAAACAACAAAGTGATGGAGAGAATGTTTATATTAATCTCACTGGCAATCGCTCAGGCTGCATTCCAGACCATCGTTTTTAGCCGCCATGCCACTCTCGACAGAGGCCTGCCATATGCAAATCAGTCTTGATCATACTCCTCATGAGAACAATCCAGCCTATACTGCCTGGTCCTATTGCCCCCAAGGAACCCCAGACCAGCCTTGTCCTGCTTAAGTTATTATCTCGTCGTAGTATTTTTAAGGTGTGGATGAATCCACTATTTAACCTCTGCAGTTTCCCATTAAATACAAACTTAAAGTTTACAGCTATGAACTAATGAAAATTCTCACCATTGCTAAAACTTTATGGCAACTGATGAGGTGGGTGAAGTTACTGATCTTGCTAGGCTGCAGAGTTTCGGTATACTGCCATACATTTGCAACTTCAAAGCCAGCAAAGTTTGTAAAAACAAGTGGTCTTGAACTGAGCTGGGAACGCAGCATCACACTCTGTCTCCCAACTGTCTATCCCACCACTTCCAGTCAACTCAGGGCAGAATTTCCAGCAGCAGGGAAAGCAAGCATTTTCAATACAGTAGGTCTCGCATTTGAGAGCATTTCAACTATTGGCATTGTAAATGATAATGCCTTTTATTTACGTGTTTTTAAAAGCAACACATATATAAAAGGCATTGTTATTTTTAATGCCAAGAGCTCAAACTCTCACAAACGCTAAACCACTTTAACGGTGGCTGCACCACTTTGTTTCGACGCTGCTCCCATATTGAGATTACAGTGAGCAGCATTTAAAGAAAGGGGCACAGCCAACATCAAAATTAAAGCGTGTATGGGGCTCTTTCACTCAAAGTGGAAAAGAAATAATTGTGAAAGGTTCTGTAGCGCGTCTGCTAAAGTGAAAGCGGTCTGCACTGGTAATTAAATAGCTAAATAAGCACAGCGGCTAAAGTGAAAGCGGCCCACGCTGTAAATTAAATACTTAAATAAGCGCGGATGCTAAAGTGAAACGCGGACTGCGATGTAAATTAAATAAGCGCGGCCGCTATAGTTAAAGCGGACCATGCTGTAATTTAAATAAATACATTACTAATAATATAAAAGCGAGCAGCGTGCTGCGATGTCATGGGTGGAATAGGGGAAGATCATTAAAGAAAATAGTGCTCAGCACCTTACAAAGCAGACCATGTAACAACAGAAGTAAAAAGTCCAGTCGTTATGGACGGTTACAAATGCAAACAAGGTGGTACCAAGGAGGGACTATTAAGCCTATTCAGAAATGAAAAGCAACTATTTCAAAAGGACAGTAACAGGAGCCAATTGAAGGGATGGCCGGGAGATGGGCGGAGCACCTATGCCATACCTCAATACATCTTGCCTCACGGGCTCAACCTAAAAAGTGATATGGCTGAACATCGACTGTTGTCCTAACATTAATTTTTTACTTTCTTTTTAGGGATTGAATTCTTCTTTTAAAAGTAGCTCTGGTTCGGTTTTCACAACAACATCTTTCACCTTTTTCTTCTTCAAAGGTGGGATTTTAGGCGTGTTTTACAGTGAGTTAGTATTGGTGCATTCACTGCTGGAATTTCCTTCACAATACCAATAGTGTGGCTGAGGAAAACCCACTGGTGAATTCTTCACCAGACTTAGCAATTTCTTTAAAAATAGGACAATTTTCTGTTGCCATCCAACTCTAAACCCAGCTCCAAACCTCTGTTTTCTTCTTACAGCTTTCTTTTCAACCTCCCCGGCATACAACTCTTTTCTCTCTACTTGAGCTGACACACTTTAGGCTGCCTTGGACCACGTTCGCACCCGTTTCACCTTAGTGCACTGGTGTGTGCATGGGGTCAAGTTTAGGTTTTGTACTGGAATGACACCTAGTAGTACAGAGTTATATTCCTAGACCCACTTTACATTGTTTCCATGTTTGTACTTTTGGTGCATGCTACAGAACATATGCAAAGTTGTGTAAAAAAAAGAAAACTTTTCTCATACGTTATGCTAACCTCTATGAAATGTACTTAAAGCAGTGCCTAACATTTTTTAGTAGATAGAGCTTTGTGTTAAATACTGTGGGTGGCTGCGGGGGAATGTAGATGTACCAGCCATGTGATACGCCGCTAAGTCAAACTAGTACATAGTGCAACTTTGCGTTACTTTAAGACTCCTTACCAGTGCACAAGTTTTTCACTGAAAATTAAAGCCAAATTCTACACTTCGCGCACGTTTGCATACATTGTGTGATGAAAACCTGGAAGAAGTGTTAGTAAATGTGGCCATTTATATTCCAATCACGTATTGGTGCAGTTGGAAAATATACAAATAAGACTACTGGAGTTGAGATTTCCACATACTCAATGTGTGTAGCCCTGGGGGAAGCTCATTTCGGAGTGGGAGTGGAACATACTAGGTTAGTGCAAACACTTCACCATTAGGGACAGCGATGGTTCCTCTGCTATGGTGGATGAGAGTCACCCTCCCTCTCCCCACCAGCCTCAAAACTTGAAAAGAAAATGATAATAAATTGGTTTATTATCGTTTTATTTTTCAAGTTCTAAAGGAACAGGCCGAGTCTTGGGGCCAGGACCATCGCGAGGGCAGTCACGAGGTAGAGTGGTGGGCACTGCTGTGAGTGCACGTGCCAGTTTGGCCATCCGTCCCTGGACGACCAAACTGACATGCGCACTGAGCTGTCCCCAACCCGAGCTGCATTACCAGGTTGGAGAGAGCAGGCACAGGCTCCCAGTCTCTCTGGGAGTGCACATTTAGTACACTCAGGCCAAATCTGAAACTACTTTCATGCTGCCATGAAACCAGCATCAGGATTGCTGCAGGGGAGTCTGGGAGCATGTGTTGCAGCAAGGACTCGGAACAGAAGAGCGGCGGGCGGCAGATAAGTAATTTTTTCTTTCTTTTTTATTCATGTTGTCGTCTGCCATCGTCCCTCCCACTTCCCCTGTCTCACCACTCTGCCCGCACACCACCCGCTACTGATTAGGGAACCAGTATATTTCAGCTATCAATGACTTCATATATGAGCTGTGTCTTCGGTGACCTTTTATGTTACCTTTCAGAGTAGCACAAACCCATGCAGCGTTTTATTATATTTAAAGCTGTCATAAAATAATATAATACCTTCTCTCATATTAGGCTCCGTCCGTTCATGCAGGCAGTCATCTGTAGCCTGATTTATTAATCCCATTTTGCAGTATGTGGTTTTCAGTGGGCGCTCGAAGGACAGTGCTAGAACTTTACCTTATTGTCTTACATGCACCAGCGGGTCTTTTTACAACACACTGGCCGCAGAGTTGGTCTGGGGCAGAAAGTAGGCCCAGCACCAAAAGAAAAGTGTCCCCATTAGCAAATCAGACAGCTAAAAAACGTTTCCCACATTTGCAAGCTGAAGTAGCTTTGAAATTGTGAAGACACGATCTATAGGTTTTATGCAAGGTATGGGAGACTGCATGCATTTGTGCTCGCTGCACTCAATACTTGTGTTACTATCAGAGAAATCAATTGTAAAACCTGGCCTCAGGCCCATCAAAAAGGTCCACAAATAGACAAATAACAGGCCCATGCATTGAAATTTCAGACCAGCCCTTTGGGCACTGCCAGATTGCCATATAGGCCAGTTCGCCCCTGACTGTCCGTATTGCCCTGCGGTTTGGTTAGAATCCCGAGAACTACTCTGCATCCTCCCCTCTTCCCCCAAGAGACCTGAATTGTCCTTTTATTAGTCCACCTTTGTGGACTCACCTCCTTACATACTCCTTTCTTACCAATGTATGGGATATTTTGGTATAGCACAAACCTAGCCGGAGTCATAGGCAAGAACACAGTCAACGAGTGATTGGAAAGGTAGATAGTTTGGAACTGTCACTTCTTCATCATGTAGTGGTTTTTAAAAAGGTTAATCTTCAACATTTCTTGACTTAGAGAAGCATGGGAGCTGTCCTGGTGGGTATGCGAATGTTGTCCCAGATCCTACAAGCACAGATTGAAAACGCGTATCCCACCTGTCCTCTTTTCCATCCTACAGCAAACAAGTGGAATTTGTCATTTCTCCTTTTCCCTTGCATGGCTTTTGGTTGACTGTCCTTCCACATGTGACGAAAGAAACGACTAGGGTCAGCAGACACAAGTCTCCCGTCTACCTTTCTTGATGCACCATGCCCTGTCCATGTGGCGGAATGCATGACCTTTCACAGCTCACCCTGAAATTCAGGAGGTCTCCACAACAGTGTGCATTCCTGCCCCTCTAACAATTTCTTCCACTGCTCAAGGTCTTTGGTCCTTTTCTGGCAAGGCCAATCTGCTCTTTTTATGCCAGAAAGGAACTGCTGCATGCCAGAGACGCCATTTCCACGTGGTCTTCTCCTGGAAAATGCAGCTACTCCACCAGCCACTTCGACCATCCCTCGACCACCGTTCCCACTGCATGTCTTGCACTTCCTCGACATACTGCGCATGCACTTCTTGTGGCTTCGCCTGATAATTCACTGGAGGCTCCGATGGTTGATAGCGTAACACATACAATGTCCAGTCTAAGACTCTGCGGCTTGCCATGCTGGTGAGAGTCAGATCAATTCACTTTCTTTTCTCCACCCTTGATAGGCTTAGACCATGGCCACTTTCGTGCCTTGCACGGTCCATCGCAGATACTCGCTACTTACACCTCACAGACAGCGAGGAGCACTGGATACATTGGGATTCTCGACACAACCGGGAGTTATTTATTTTAGAGTCTTTTAGAAATCCTGGATGAGACATTGTAAAGATGGCTGCCACCTGGTCTCCAAACTGGTGGTTCACTTACATGGATGTCCTTAACAATACCAGTCCATTTCGCTGAGGAGGTGCAGATGAATGTATCTGGCTGCACAAAGAGGGATCCCTGTTTCTAAAGTTGGTCAAGGCAGCTGGCTGCTCTATGCTGAGGCCATGCACTTTCTCCAATGGTCCACAAAGCAAGTCAGTGCTTATCATTGCCAGGTTTTCTTCCACTTCCTGGAACCCATGAGTCACTGTGTCTTCTCAGTGCTAGGTTTTGAATGTTTCTGCCCTGGTGGTGTTCACTGCAATATGTGTGATCTTTTGAGTGTGATACCTACACGGAAAGATGAGGAGGATGAATCTTGTAATTCATACAGTAGCCCCTGAGAGGTCCCTTGATTTATATAGATGTAGTGACGCCTCACCATGAAGAAAGGAGGGCAGGATGAGGGTGGATTGACGCAGCTCTAAATTCGAACTATGATATCTTTTTGGGGTAGTGGGACAGAAGGGAAACGACATTCAGGAAACTCCCTCCAATCTACCCCTTACTGAAGCCAGTCTTCCATGGAGAGTTAGGCTCGCTGGAGAAGAGTATCTATAGGAACAGCCATTGAGACAAAGGAAATGACGTATGCCAGAGTCTACATGCCATATTCTACGGCATACCTTCAAAACTGTCCACCCCACTACACCAATTGCCACTATACCCACTGGCGTAAGGAAACTTGAGGGGGCCTCCTGCAAGGTATCTTGAAGGGGCCCCTTCCAGACACAATAAGGAGCTCTCCGGGCAGAGTACTGTGCTGATGGCCCCCTGGAACTTGGGACTGCGGGGCCTGTGTTACGTCACTGACGATACCTGCATCCCATTGCATCCACAAAGCTATTACATCGAAATAACCTCCCGTGTTCCATGACCTTGATGTTGCTAGGGTAGGATTTAAAACTGTACACCTGCCAGGTCGAGCTAATGGCCATTCTGACATGCCAGAAATATTTAAAAAAATTAAAGAATATCATACTTGATATCAATTTTGTGTTTTGTTTGAAGTGTGTCCTTCATCTGTTTCACAAAAGAAATTGAATTAATGTATTTTTTATGCCCAGAACAAAGCGAAGGTTCAGAGCTTAGCCATGTTCACGCAGTTTTGGAAGGCGGAGCCGTCTCCTACTGAATACTGTTGATCATGCCGCTGCACGCTGCACCATATTGTGATCAGGACCTTCCTATTGTCGGAGTCCTCGGGGAACTCCGCACCTGCATGGAATTGGAGCAGCCTCATAGAGGTAGCTGATGGAGGCATGCAACTGCATGGCAGGCAGAGTGTGAAACTTAGGGGTATATTCACAAGGAAATGGCGCAGAGCCACGCTTTGTCATTTAAAAAATGTAGGTATGCTTTGCATTCTCAAGAATGTTTTCCTGTGTTTTCCCTCGCGCTGATGCTAAAAAAAGCTGCCTAGTGCCAACATAGACCACCTTGCTCCATAGTGCAAGGGTGCCTGCATTGCAGGGATGATTTCCTGCAACACAGGCACCCTTGCATCATGGTGCAAGGGTGTCTGAATTGGAGGGAATGATTGTTTATGTGCAGGAAGGTACACCAGAATGCAGCACACATAGAAAGAGCAAAAACAAGGAGAAATTAAAGTGTTTCTTCTTGTTACTTAAATCTAAAACCTGTTTTTGCATGGTGTTAGTTTTTGTCGCAGCCTCAGATTTACAGATCCATGTAAATCTGGGTATTGTCAAAAAGCAATGGGTGTTGCGTGGAATATACACTGCAACACCCATTGCACGCCCCTTTCATGCAGAAACTGTGTCAAAGGGCACCATATTTACAAAGTGGCGTTAAGCCACGCAAAGTGGCTTAATGCTGCTTTGAAAATATGGTGCGGGCAATTGCGCCATTGGAACATCGAAAGAAGTTACATTTTGGTGGTGCACCCCCCTTGTACATTTTCCCCTCAGTCTTATTTGTGGAGTCACAAATGTAGGAGAATTTTGATCATATTAATTGCCCAATCCAAGATGGTGATCTCAGTGCTAGGAGATAATGAAATTTCCAAATCCATGATGTAGCAGAATCTCCTTCTATGATGTCAGTGGGAAACATCCTTTACCACGTGGATTTTACTCCGCGTGGCCTTTAGAACGCGTCCGTTACAACGCAAGTCGTAACCACGACTTGCGCTGGAGGGCGCTAGAGGATTAAAAATAGTATATTTACTATTCCAACACCTTCCCTAGTGTCCACGGGGACTGATGTTAGAATAGTAAATTATACTATTCGAAATCCGCGCCCCCAACGCAAGTCGTGGTAACGACTTGCGTTGTAAGGAACGCGTTGTAAAGGAATGCGTTGTGACGGTACGCGTCGTACCGTCATACATCCGATGTCAGTATCTATTTAAGCATTGAAAAAGCAGTGTTTGAAAAGGAAAGATGTGTCCAATGCATTAATTTCCCTATTTTTGTTGCGCTCTTCACACCTTTACTAAACATCTTTGATTGATTGCATTCCTCCTTTTCAATTATCCTCTTTCTTCTGCTGTCTTGTTTCGCATCTTTTGCTATTGTTACCCTTTTCACTCAAGCAATTTGGAGTAACATGCTTCTGGATCTTCTGTCTGGACCTGTATCTTCTTCTGCTCTTTTCTTCTTGCTTGTGTGAGTGTGAGTTTTGAGTCTGCTGATTTCACCAATTCAGTTTACTTTTTCAATTAAGAACTACATAGATGGACAAAAGATGGTATTTCCCTCTTTGTGGAGGTTTTCTCCTAGCTGTGACCCTCTAAATGAGATTTTGTTACTTTTTTAAGTATAGTAGTCTGTTCAGGAGACACCAAGGCTTCTGAGAGGAATCTCCATTTCACTGGGCGATCTCGAAGGACACTTGCCATACCTACGTCCATTACTCTACAACATTTTTCAGACCCTTGGGTAGAGGAAGGTAATTTTTCCTCTTTTATCCAACATGCCTCTCGGTCTGGGAGCTCTCTACTTCAGAGTATTCATTTTTTTTTTAATTGCTTTTATGGCATGAGAAACAGAAAACAATAACATTACATGTTCTCATTATTCGATTACAGATGTAAAGGTATATTCACATAAATGATATCCAACTAGAATGAGGCGACACGATCAGGCCTGTAACAATACATGTAGAGTAGTAACTTAGGGAGGTATCCCATGAGTCCAGTGTTGGTCAGTCTTTGTACATCATATCAATGATACACCAGAGTTACAGTAATATACACAGAGCATCATACTTCAATTTTGAACCAGTCCATAGTATGCGTCTCGGGGGCAACCTGTCCGTGCCCGACATAGGATTTGGGACCCAAAAAAAACGGGGTACCGAGTGTCTTTCACAATACAAGTGGAACTATATGTGCACGCCCTTCTAAACATCAATAATCTCATCAGGCGTTTGTTCTACAGCACATTTTTGTAGATAGACCCGTAGTGGGCCCCAAATATCCTTGGGCCTACTGCAGATTGGTTGGAGCTCAGCATAGACAGCATTTTGATCCTGACAGTAAATAACATCTTGCAACCAGTCCTTAAATTTCGGGGCTCTTCCCCTCCCCCATCTACATGCAACCCTTCGTTTCGCAAGCAGTAACACAATATCAAGGAATTTTCTGGTGGCTCGGGGAGCATGCTTAGTGTACCCCAAGAGCATGATGAGGGGGTCCTTATCCAAGTGCCCCTTCAACATAACTTGTAATGCTGCGTGTACTTGGGTCCAATACTCATACACCCCTGGGCAGTCCCAGGCCAAGTGAAAGAAACCTGCCCCCTCTGCGTGGCATCTGTTGCATCTGTCATTATCCGATAGCCGAAATCTCAGTTTCCTAGCAGGCGTGTAATAAAACTTCTGCAAGAACTTGTAATGAATTATCTTAAGTCCACAACTGGAAGAGATGTTAGCAGTAATGCCACAGCAGTAGCTCCACTGCTCGTCTGAAATCTCGCTACCCAAATCAACGCTCCACAAATGACAAACATCGCTCTCTACACTAGCGCGCTGTTGTCTGATGGCAGTAGTCTAGAAACCAGATGACTCCCGCCTGTCTGCGTTAACATAATATGTAGCGGCATCACTGTTTCCGGCTCATCCGGGAAGTGCGGCAAGACCTCTTTAAGTGCTTGCCGTAATCGTATGTAATAAAAAATCTCTAAAGGTGTAGGGTGCTCCTCCTGAAACAACTGGTCTGGTGTACGAAATTTCCCGTTTAAGAACAGTTCCCCCCGTGTGGTAAATTTGAGGCGTCTGCATAGTAAGCGGAAGCCTGATTCCTGCAAAAGTGCTATCCGGGGGTGATAGGCAAGTGGCATGCGTGGCGAATACAACAATTCAGCTTTCAATGTCTTAGCCACCCTTCTCCAGGCATCAATGCTACAAGTCACTGTAGTAAACGGAGTCTCAATTACATCTAATAGATCCATGTATCAGACCGTGGAGCGGAAGGGGCTCCGCTATCCAGTCTTCGACGGCCAATTGCGGCATGAATGGTCTCGGATTGAACAAGTGATAGGCGTATTGTGCTTGCGCACTCATATAATATATTTCAAAGTCCGGGATGTCAAATCCCCCTTTGCTATATGGTTGCGTAATAACGGACCATTGTAGTCGCGGCTGTTTGCCACTCCAAAACAATCGAAGGAGTTCCGATCGCAACCTTTTAAAAAAATATGCACCTGGAAAATAGGGGATGTTCTGAAATAGATACAAAAAGCGTGGCAATATGACCATCTTGATGAGAGACGCTCTGCCCGCCATAGATAGAGGCATCGTCATCCAACGTGTAATATTATCTGCCAGTTTGGTAATAGCAGTGCCATAATTCAATCGAAGAGTCTCCTCCCGATCCAATGTCACCACTATACCCAGGTAGCGCAGGTCACACCATTCAATCGGGTAATCCAGCGGAAATCGCGTAACCGCTGGCGTGAGTGGAAAGAAAAGCGATTTTTCCCAATTGATATGTATACCCGAAAGGCGCCCAAACAGCAAACATTCGCGAAGGATAGGGTTAAGGTGAGTTTGCGGGTTCATGACATAGAGGGTCACATCATCCGCATATACGACACTCTTATTTGTCGCTGTAAGCATCGAAAGGCACTTTCTTTGTGTAATTGCCGAATACGACACGCCAAAGGCTCAATCGCTATCGCAAATAACAAGGGGAATAGTGGGCACCCCTGCCTAGTGCCCCGTGTGATGGACATCTGCTTAGATAATTCTCCATTAATAACCACTCCCAGGTGCAGTATAAAGCAATTTTATCCATGCTATAAACATCGCAGGGAATCCCATCCTATGTAGGATGGCGAATAGGTAGTTCCATTCAACCGAGTCAAACGCTTTGGTAGCGTCAAGGAATACAGCAGCTACCTGCAACTCCGGAGCTATAGTGTGGATTAAAGAAAAAATAGTGCGCAAAATATGGTTGGTGGACCTCCCTGGGACAAAGCCGGCTTGATCTGGCAGAACAATTTTCTGCATTATAAGGGTTAATCGTGTCGCGAGGACTTTCGCTAGTATTTTAGCATCGCAATTAATAAGCGAAAGCGGACGATAGGAATCGCATTCCGCAGGGTCCTTGCCAGGCTTCAAGAGCGAAGTTATCACCACCTCCCGCATAGAGCGAGGCAGCACCCCCACCTCCAATGATTCCTCAAATACTTCTTTCAATACTGGTGCCATGATATCAATGTAGCATTTATAGAACTCGACTGGAAGCCCGTCTAGTCCGGTTGCTTTACCATTACTTAAGGACATTATCGCATCTCTTATCTCTTCCACTTCCAGTGGGGCAGGAATGATCTGTGGTGATCACTCAGCCAACATAATGCTATGTCATCTAAGAAATCACCGCAGTTCTCTTCTCCTGTTTCGTGAGTGGTGTAAAGGCGGCCATAATGCGCCACAAAAAGATCTTGTATCTCTCTGGTATCCTGACATCTGCCACCATCTTCAGTGTGAATTTCCAGTATGTGTGTACTACCTCGTGGGTATCTTGTGAGTGTCGCTAACACCTTACCCGGCCTACCCCCCTCACAATACTTTCTCGCAGTCCAGTTTTTACCCTTAAGTTTTACTACCCTGGCTGCCTCCTCTTCATAAAGTGACAGTTTATCTCTAAACTTTTTATGCAACTCTGCGTCTGCATTTTGCGCAATCTGTAATTCAAGCTCCTTCAGATCTAACTCCAGTGTCCTGATAGTGTTCTGTATGTCCCTCAGTACTCCACAACTCTTAGCTATGCAGTATCCCCGCACCGTGACCTTAAAAGCCTCCCAAATCACTTCCACACTGTCAACTGAGCCCTTGTTCCGAGGAAAGAATGCCTCGATCTCCTCACCAAGCTCAGTCTTAAAAACTTGATCCAGCAGTGCCGTAGGTATAAGCCGCCATTGAGGTCGTGTTCTGCTATATCCAGGCACAGCGACCTGTAGTAACACTGGGCAGTGATCATAATAAGTTCTAGCCAGATGTGCAATTCTACCCAAATCTGCAACCAACCCTCGTGACAGTAGGCAGTAATCAAGACGAGCCCAGGTATTGGCATATGTCGTGAAGTGTGTACCTTCTCTGCGCAAGGGGTGCGTAAATCGCCAGCCATCCACCAACCCACCTTCGTCTATAATTCCATGTAACACCTCTCTGGCTTTCCTGTTATATTGCGTATTTCCATCCGACCTATCAATGCCCGGCTCTAGTGCCACATTAAAATCACCTCCCCAGAGGACATACATCGATCCAATACTGACAATCTTACCCCACAAGGCAGTGAAAAACTCAGGCGTATCCACATTAGGAGCATAGCAATTGACAATGGTAATCGTGTCGGTTCCCAGCCTGCCCCACAATACCACATAACGACCTTCAGGATCTAACATGTCCCCAAGAACCTGAAAGCGGACAGAGTTCTTAATCAACACCACAGTACCTCGGGCATAGGAAGAGTATGATGAAAAACTTCTAATCGAGGCCCATCTAGCTGCGAAAGTGGGCCTGGAGTGTGGAGGTAGATGCGTCTCCTGTAGCATGGCTATGTGCACACCATGTCTATCCAAATATGCCAGCACATTCCTGCATTTCCTGGCGTCATTCAAGCCCCGCACATTCCAGGACATCACCGAGATCCTCCCTCCATGTTCATCATTCATTATCGGCAGTGACAATATCAAAGTAAAATATCCGCCTAAGACCTGACACATATTCGCCTCCAACCTCAAACAGTCGCATAGAAACATGTACCCACACTTTCATCCTTCTAACTTTGTAACTGCCCGTCCCACCTCCACCCTCCACCCACTGACAGACCCCAACCTTGTCAGAACGCCCTCCCAGAGCCCACATACCGTCCCAACTGTTCCCGACCCAGTCCCAGTCAGCGACCAACAGAAACCACACCTCAGTGATAGCCCACTATGGTGCAAGCTCCCACGCCTCCTCCCACTCCCCCCCTCCCAGACAGCCCCAACTTTCCAATATAGCATGTCCTCCCACTAGTCCACACCTCCATACAAAATCTCAACATCACCCAGTCAACTGATCGTAGTAAGGGGAATCACTCGATGGGGGACACCAACTAGTTGGCAGCACAACCACCTCCCCTCTCCCAGCCCTATGACCCAGAACATTCCCAGGCCCTATTTGAGAGGGGAAAGGTGGGGGCCTGGTGTACATTACCACCGGTATTACCGGAGCCTGCAAGCTGGAATAGTCTTCTGAAAAGTCGTTTCTCTATAACAAAGGCAAATCCTTGCCTTGCAGCAGTGTATTGCCAGCACGGGGGGGATATCCCCCAGTCAGTCAAAAGGATCTCAAGATTCCTCACCGTCCTCAGGATGTTGCGCCCGACCTGCTGCTCCTCGATCTGTCGGCTCCCGCCTAGGCAGTTTCAAAGAGCGCAGATAATCCTCCGCTTGTTGTGGATTAGTGAAAAATCTCTGTTTTCCTTGATGGGTAATCCTTAGCTTGGCAGGGTACAGCAGAGCATAGTCAATCTGAGCAGTTCTCAATTTTCTCTTCACTTCCAGGAATTTACGTCTTTCCTCCTGAACCATTGGAGTGAAATCTGGGTATATAGAAAAGGATACTCCATCATAGCTCAGCGTTTGTTTAGTGCAGGCCGCCCGCAGTGCCACATCCTGATCTCTATAGTTCAGTAGGCGTGCTATGATCGGCCTAGGCGGCGCTCCAGGCTTCGATACCGGTGCTAGAGAGCGGTGGGCTCGCTCCACTATAAATTGAGCAGAAAATGCGTCAGCACCAATCGCGGACCGCAGCAGCTTCTCCACATAATCCTCCATGCGCCCAGTATTTGTGGACTCCGGCACACCCGTTAGGCGTATAATATTGCGCCTACTGCGGGCCTCCAAATCCTCGTTCTTCGCTGCTATGACCCGCAGTAGGTCCTCCATCCTCTGTAGCTGTGTCGTGTGGCCTGTGGTGATATCTGCATTTTCAGATATCCGACGTTCCGTCTCGACAATGCGTTCTTCATGCTGGTCCATTTTGTGCACTATGGCGTCCATCCGGGAGGACATTCGATCCACCTTGTCCACCACCGTGGCAAAGCCTTGCCTGATTTCAGATAGGATCTGCTGGTTATTCTGCTCCATAGTCAATGACCCACCTGACGCCTGGCCAAAACTCTGCGATTGTGCATTGTCCTGACTTGTAGTCGACCCTTTCTTAGAGTTATCAAATGTAAGTGTGGGTTGACGGGCATCCGGACGCCCCATGCCTGCGATCTGACACTTGCCAAGCACTCAGTGGGCTCCTCGTGCAAAGCGCAACGACCGTGCACTACAGTCTCTACAGTAACGTGATTGGCCAGTGGGCAGCACGATGCAGAGCCTCACCCGCAGTCCACAAATTCCAGGGTCAGCAAGTCAAACCCTATTGTGAGAAAGGTCGAATACAGAGCTGCAGATCCCAGTGCCTTAGTGCTGTGCAGTGTTATATAGATCAAAGTCTTGTCGCCTAATTTGCAAATTCAGTTGGACCAGCGCACTTCCATTCACCAATCAATACAAAATGCTCCACTATGCCGTGATCCTGACCAATCTCAGCCTGGGAGGCCGTGAACACCACTCCACTATGACCAACCACTGCTTAACCATGCACTATGGCTTCCAGTCCAGTTCGATCTTGGCAATACTGTCTCCACTATGCCACCTTCTTGGATGATTGACCGCCGAAATCCTTGTATTAATGCGCGGTATTCCTTTCAGCCCCGCATCAGTGCAACATATTCCAAATATCGGCGTATCGGCCACCGCGCCACATCCACCCGAATATTGCCGCTGCTCACAGCCCTATTCCGCTCTGCCTGAGCTGCAACGCTGCACAAGTTCCCCCGCCAGGATATCCAGGGCGCTTCCGAGCCATTGACCTCATATTGGGGGCCGATTCCCGCCGCCGTACACAGCCTCAGGGCGGGACAGAACGGCTCCCTCGGGTCCACCGCAGCAGTCCGATCTCAGGTCTTACCGGGTATCAAGGGCGCACTTCTCTTAGCGTCCACACCGTACCAACCACAACCCGGGTGCCCTGAGCAAAGCGCTCCTCCGGGATACAGGCAGGCTACATGTGCCGACTGCCTCCTCCGTCCACAATGCGTCCTCAGCGCAGCAGGGCCTACTGCCCACGTGTGCAGCCTCGGTGTTTCCAAGCCGCAATCCCCGGCAGCGGTCACTCACAGCCCTCCAGCGGTAGTCCCGGGGAAACTTCAGTGGCTACGAAGTATTGGTTCCCGACATCCAATCGCCACGAAACTTTCAACGAGTGTGAATTAGGGCATCTAGTACCAGCGTGCCTAATTTCAGCAGGCTCAGACACCGGACAGCAAGGATAGGTGTAGGATTATAAACCAGGCTGCAGGAGCCTCACCCTTAGGCGGCCATTCTGCAGTGCGCCCTCTAGCGCCCCCTACTTCAGAGTATTCATTTCAAATAAAACACATTTTGCATTAAACAGTAAAAGGGTTTCGATGCTTACATGAAAAACAACTGAACACAACTACTGTATTTAAACAGGAAATGTTGGGCCCGCTGAGTAAACTAATTTCCCTGTTACTGCTAACCCATCTACTCTACTTAGATCTTTATGTGGAGTTTTTGATTACTTGCCCATTTGATGCTCGATGGGCTAATACCTTCAGGCTGTTTTCCATGACCAGTAAAAGTACCCCTGACTATGTCAGTAAATTGCTTCCCTCGCCACACAACTCTGCCTGGTGGCTGTTGTCCCCTAACCCTTCCAGGTCCTGGTTGAGGCCCTGATCCCTGGTGGTATAGTGGGGAGCATCTCTGCTATGTTGCTGCTTGCTGCCTCGGTTTTTCTGTTTTCTACCTTTTGCTCTTCTGCTTTTTTTCACTTTCCTTTTTATCTATCTATTGCTTTTCTTTCTATTATTGCTTTTCACTTTCTCTTATTTCTCCTCTTTGTTGTGCCTTTTTTCCCTTTCTGTGCCCTCACCGCTGTTTGTCCCCTCTGGCCTTGCCCCCCTCCCCAACACTACCTAATGGCGGCCGTGGCGTGCCAAACGCAAGCCCGTCTGCTCCTATCCATGCTTGGACTGCACCATGGAGCCTCATCCTCGGAACATCCACCGCTATTACTTCAGCACATCCACGTCCTCAACACCGGATTTTCCACCGCCTGCCACCTGGCTTCACTGAAGAACACCCAAGGCCTGTTCACCTGCATCAACTGCACACTCGCCTACCTCGGCACACCAGACCCACTAACCGTATAACCCTCAAGAACCAGACTTGACCACGTGAGATGCATCCTACTCAACAGCCGCTCCCTCAAAATACATACCGTGGAAATCTGGGACCTGCTTGACTCCATCTCTGCGACGTTGCCTTATTTATGAAACCTGGATGAACCCCAACTCAGCCTCTGACATCACAACTGCCATCCCCAATGGCTGCAAAATAATTCACATGGACTGTGTCAATTAACCGGGAGGAGGAATCGCCATTGTACCAAAAAACACCTCCACTTCCAGATCCAGACCAACCCGAACTCCACCCTCCGCAGCACTCTCATCTACAGACCTCCTGGGCCTACCCCACCCTCAGCGAAGCCATAGACGACTTCCTCGCTCACCTCACCTCAACGGCCTACATCCTCCTCAGCAACCTCAAATTTCACCCGTACAACCTCAATGACCACAACACCTGATCCCAATTGTAGAACCTCATCACCATCGGACTCAAACACCTGGTCACAACACCAACCCACTCAGCATGACACACACTCGACCTCATCTTCTCCCCAAACAAAACCATATTTGTCAGCCACACCTCTGAGCCATACTTGACCGACCAACACTGCATCCACTTCACCTTCACCAAACCTGCCGTATAACACCACACCCACCACAATCCTTGCAGAAGCTGGAACAAGCTCACCGAAGACCAGCTCACCACCTTCCTCAGCAAAACCCCACCAAGTCAAGTCAAGTCAAGTCAGTATATTTGTATTGCGCACATATCACGTCCAAAAGAGTCTCATGGCGCATGCAGACAATTCTGACAGAGAGGTAAAACAGCTAAAATCAGCAAAAAATCCAGGTCACCACCGACATCCACGGACGCCAACACCTCAGCACAGAACCTCCACCGCTGGATCTATGACTGCGCCTACACACTGGCTCCCCTCAGGAAAACTTCAGGTAAGCAGCTCTCCAAGAAAGTCAGCTGGTGCTCCCTGTCCTCTAAGAATCCCGGCGCACTTGCAGACGAGCAGGCAGATCGTGGCAGACCACGCAGCCTTAAAGCCTTCACCGCACACCACCACCTCATAAGAACAACAAAGAAAGCAGCCATCCAGGTACGCATTAACGCCAACGCCACAACAGCAAGAAACTCTTTGCTGTGGTCAAAGAATTCGCCAAACCCAGCAAATATTTTATTTATTTATTTTATTTATTTTATTTCTTTTATAGCGCAGGAATTCGATCTCCGAGGAGATATCTCCGCGCTGCGTTGTTTCAAAAGTAGGCGAAGACAGAGAGCTTGTGTGACATATTTATGATTGCTGGGTAGGAAACAGGTACGTCTTCAGGCATTTCCTAAAAGTGACAAGATTAGTGTTTTGTCTTAGAAAGAGGGGCAATGAATTCCATAGAGTAGGACCTCTGAATGAAAGGGCTCGGCCTCCTTGTCTTTCTTTTTTGATCCTAGGGATCTGAAGCAAAGCTTGATTTCCAGATCTCAAAGTTCTTCCTGGTTGATAAGGTCGAAAGATTTCCGTCAGATACCCAGGACCAGTCCCATACAAGCATTTGTGGATTGTACAACATATTTTAAATTGTACTCTCTGACACACAGGGAGCCAGTGTAGCCTATTCAGTAAGGGATATGAAGGGGATCTAGCAGGAGCATTAAGGATCAGCCTAGCGGCGGTGTTTTGAACAACCTGTAGCCTCTTCAGTTGTTCTATATTAGCAGATATTAGCAATCCATTGCAGTAGTCAAGCCTACTCATGACTAAGGTCTGCACTAATGTTCGCCGGTGATAATCTGCTAAATACGGGAATACCCTTCTGAGTAGGCCAATGACTCTCATACAGGTTCCTGTAACTTGTGTGGCATGGTCTTTTAACACCAATGATTGATCTAACTTGACACCCAGATTTTTCACACTTTCCTTAGGAGAGGGAGCTGCACCCAGTTCTGGAGGCCACCACTCAGGAGACCAAAGAAGTGGGGCGTTTCCAAAGAGCATGACCTCCGTCTTGCCCACATTGCATTGTAGGCAATTGGAGGTCATCCATCCAGCTATTGCTCTCATTCCAGCAGCAAAGGAATTCCTTACTGCAGGGTTCATATTTTGGAAAGGGAACAGCAGCTGGGTGTCATCAGCATAGGATATTGGCGTGAACCCATATTTCCTTGCCACTGTCGCCAGGGGGGCCACATACACATTGAATAATGTGGGGCTTAGACACGAGCCCTGTGGCACCCCCTTGGTGAGCTCCCTAAAGATGGAATAGTGGGAGCCCAAGCGAACATTTTGGGATCGATTGGAAATAAAACTTTTTAGCCATGATAGTACAGTTCCCCGCACTCCTATTCCCTCCAGACGACTGATCAAGGTGTCATGCGACACCGTGTCGAAGGCGGCGGACAAATCTAATAGCACCAGAATCACCGAGCCTCCTCTATCCTGTGCCATTCGGATGGTATTGGTCACGGAGAGGAGAGCTGATTCTGTGCTATGATTTGGCCTGAACCCAGATTGAGAAGGGTCCAGACCGTCCGCCGCTTCGATGAATTTAGAGAGATGAGTGTTAACGTGTCTCTCCGTCATCTTACTGATGAAAGGTAGGAGGGATATAGGGCGCAGGTTATTGAGGTCTGACCATGGTAGCGCGGTGTTTTTGCGTATTGGGTTCACAACTGCCCTTTTCCAGTTGTTAGATATCCTTCCTTCTCTGAGCGAAAGGTTGATTAGTGCTCTTAGGCTAGGAGCCAGGGTGCTGCCCAATAGAGCAAACATTTTAGCTGGTATTAAATCAGTCGGTGATCCAGATTTAATTAGATTAAGGAGCGTATCTACTTCAGTAAGACTGAGCTCCGGAATCGAGGTCAAAATAGGTCTACTTGTTCCATCATTGGTATATTCGTCTCTGGGACTGTCTATTTACCTATATTATATGATGTTCTAGTGATTTTTTCATGGATTAGGTCTATCTTTTCCTCAAAAAACATCGATATCTCATCACACAACTTTTGATTAAAGTCATCTGGGCTCTCGCATGCTGCGGGTCTAACAAAGGATTGTAGAACTTTAAAAAGTTCCCTAGTGGAGTTTCCAGCCTCTGTAATTTGTGAGTCAAGTTTATGCCTCCGAGCTTTTTTTATATTTTTAAGGTAGTTGGAGTGAGCTTCTAAATAAAGAGTTTTACTCATTGGAGTGTGGGTTTTTCTCCATTTTTTCTCCAAGCTTCTACATTTTTGTTTTTCAGTTCTTAGGTCCTCTGTGTACCATATTTCTGTTTTTGTCTTAGCACGTGGTTTGTGTAATTCTAATGGAGCAATTTGATCGATGGTCTCTGAAAGTGCTTTATGAAACTTGGCTAATCCTATTTCAACATTGTCCTCGTCAAGAAAGATAGGTTCTTCCCATATTTGCTGGAACGCTTCTACAGTAATTTTGTGCCACTTCCTTTTCCAAATGGGTAGGGTGGGTTTTTGGAATCGTGGGTATGAACCAATTAATTGAAAAGATAATAAATAGTGGTCTGACCAATGAATAACGGTGGGTGAGCCACATATTATTTTAGGACAATTAGTAAAAATTAAATCCAATGTATGGCCTCCCATGTGTGTTGGGCCATTATTCTGAATTTTGAGCCCTAAACTGGATAGATCACCAAGTAGGGATATGGTATCGGGATTATTTAAAACATCTACATGAACATTAAATTCTCCAAGGAGAATAAAATCTTCATTAACTCTAAAATGTGGAGCTAATAATTCCATAAGGTTTAAGGAGAAATCAAGACAAGAGCCAGGGGGACGATATATTAGTGCCCCTTTCCACCGTGATTTGGGGGAGGAGGAGAATCTAAAAATCATTATTTCCATCTGGTCATTACTATGTTGATCAAGTACTGAAACCTTTAGGTTATCTTTATAGACAACAGCCACACCACCTCCAGTTTTAGTCTGGCGATCTAGATGTGAGATCTTATATCCAGCAGGAATCGCTAGCATGATTGTGGGGATGGTGTGAGGTTTTAACCATGTTTCAGTAAAGAAACAAATGTCTGGTAGATCAGAGTTGATAAGGTCCCAGAGTTGTTGATGATGTTTGGGTAGCGAACGTGTGTTCAAAAGAAAGCATTTGAGTCCTGAAGGTCCTTTCCTGTCAGTATGATTCATATTGTCTGTCCTGATAGGTCCAGCTAAGGGAGGGGTTCGGGCAACATGTTTCGTTGCAGATATAGGGCCCTTATCAGCAGGGATATTTCTAATTAGGCAAGTGTTTGTAGCCTGGAACTGGCATCTAGCACAGGAGAAAGGGCCTTCGAAGTTAGGCCACGTATCTCGTAAGCATGTCTCGCCAGAAGTCGTGTTTAAGCTGAGAAGCGTTTCTCTGGAATAACATACAGTGGGGCTAACCTGTGTATTCTGTGATCCAGAGACCCGCGCCATGTCCCTTGTCCCGGTCTGTCGCGGACGGGCGCAGACGGGCTTTTCTTCGGCGCTTCTTAGGCGCGCTCGAAGGCGCCCCCTGCGCGCAACCGCTGCGCGCTTGTGGGAAGGGCGTTGCTAAATAGCCCTGAGGGCGGAGACAGCTAGAGCGCTGACCTCCGCTCTAGCGGAAGTGTAGACAGTGGGAATAGTGATGCCTGGTTCTTACCTGGCCGCCCTCCGCTCAACGGCAATAATTGCCGAGTCGGACCGGGGCGGACAGGCTTCACAATCGAGCCAGGCAGAAGCGGGGGAGAGTGTTAGGCATTTTTAGGCAATTGGAGCAGCAAATGTGGTATTTTTAAAATCAATGCCACTGAATATAAAATTTCACAATAATACACGATATACACAGTAAAAATGCCTCGCGTATCTTTCTCTTTCCTAACTCCTCGCAGCCCTCGCAGTCAGGACAAGCAAGCAGTCAGTAGGCTTTACCTTTGATGCAACAGCGGATCGGGGGACGCTGCCACCACCTCCCTACCGCAGCGGCTTCAGGTTCTGGCCAATCTAAATAGCCCTGAGGGCGGAGACAGCTAGAGCGCTGACCTCCGCTCTAGCGGAAGTGTAGACAGTGGGAATAGTGATGCCTGGTTCTTACCTGGCCGCCCTCCGCTCAACGGCAATAATTGCCGAGTCGGACCGGGGCGGACAGGCTTCACAATCGAGCCAGGCAGAAGCGGGGGAGAGTGTTAGGAATTTTTAGGCAATTGGAGCAGCAAATGTGGTATTTTTAAAATCAATGCCACTGAATATAAAATTTCACAATAATACACGATATACACAGTAAAAATGCCTCGCGTATCTTTCTCTTTCCTAACTCCTCGCAGCCCTCGCAGTCAGGACAAGCAAGCAGTCAGTAGGCTTTACCTTTGATGCAACAGCGGATCGGATCGGGGGACGCTGCCACCACCACCCCACCTATTTACACCTCTCAAAACCTCTGCGACAACCTCGCCACTGTCTTTTACCGCAAGATCAAGGAGATCTAGACAGTTTGGCAACCCAAGACCCACATCTCACATCCCAAACCACCGCCCCCAATGGCTCCAGACACCAGCAGACCCTGCCCAACTGGACCATCCTTACCTCTGATGATAATGAAGAGCATCCAATCCGGAGCCTCCTTGGATCCCTGGTGTGAGAAGTTGGCCTGGTATATGCTGTCCACTAGTTATGGTGGGTACCTTGCACCAGCCCAAACAACCACTTAGAGGTGATAGGCTAAAGACAACCTTATTTGAAAGCTGTCCTAGTGGTATCTATGGGGAGAAGCCTTCAGACTAAGTCTTGAAGGAATGTAAAGCAGCTTGTTTTACCAGTCTATAGTCTCTTGAATGACCAAATGAAAGGAGAACCACACCAGGTATATATATAAAATGGGAAACATCCTTTACAACGCAATCATTACATCGCACTACACTTACAACGCAGTCATTACATTGCAACTTCCTTTACAGCTCATGACACTACAACGCAGGCATTACAATGCATACCATTACAACGCATGATGTTACATCGCATGTCACTACAATGCAGGCATTACAACGCATACCATTACAACGCATACCAGTACAATGCATAGTACCCCTACACTATCCAAAACTTACCCTAATGTTTGCCCCCCTTGAGTTAGAATAGTAATTTTTACCCCTACACTAGCCAACACTTACCTTACTGTTGCACCCCCTGTAGTTAGAATAGTAATTTTTACCCCTACACTATCCAACACGTACCCTACTGTTGCAACCCCTGGAGTTAGAATAGTAATTTTTACCCCTATACTATCCCACGGGAGCAATGTAGTACTCTTTTGGTATCGGGAATCGTCGTTGATTTCAACGGCGATCTGCTGCAAAGTGCTGGTGCCGTCGAAGAGGAAAGTGTCTGGTGTGATCCAAGCCTGGATCAAAGACGTGAAGAACCTGAAAGCAGAGGGGACAGAGTCTGGGTCACTTGCCAGTGACCAGGGGCACGATAGACGAATGCTCACCGATGTCGGGTGATTCAGGTGTGAATAGGTGAAGCTTGACTCTGCAGCCACGAGGACCAGGAGGCGTAGACGACAACCAGGGGCTGGATTTGAGCTGTCCCACAAAGGATGTTGAGTGCTGCGGTGTCAGTGCCTGGATGGACCCAACAAGTCTTGGCAACAGCAACCCACGCAGAAAGAGAAGAAAGGCTTCGGTGCAGACCAGCAAGGTCCGAGGGACTCACCAAGTGGTGGAGAGTCAGGGCACGTCTGGAGCAACCAGGGAAGCCCACTGAAAGTCAGTTTCCTTCACAGGGACCCACCAGTCAACAGACCAGGGATTGCAAAGGGGCCTCAAGCGGAAAGGCACAGAGCTGACTCACAGAACACTCATGAAGTGTAGGACAGCAATCTTCGGTGCAAAAGGTGCTCGGAGCTTGGGCTACAAGTTACCCAAAGCACAGTCTCAAGGAAAGTCTCTTGCAAATGTGCACGATGGGCAGGAGTTCTGGTTCCACAGTACTCACGAGGGCTGCGGGTCTCAGCTTTGCAGGGGATTTGGGTCGGCCTCTGAGAAGTCTGGAAATCCACCTCCTGAGCTGCAAATATTTCGGAGTCCAGCGGGAGCTTCAGAGATGCAGACAGGCAAATGCTTTGTTGTTGTCTGCCAAGCAGGGGAGTAACTCCTTTACTCCAAGGGAGATTCTTCAGTCATCTAGTCATGTAGATCATCGAAGTTCCGGGATTTCTCTAGCAGACTTTTGTCCAAGTGTAATCTAAAGTCCTGGTGCCAGGGGTTCCTTACTTATACCCAAGAAGGGGTTGGAGATTCTCTGGAGACCCACCTGTGGGAGGGTTTGGAAAGAGGGGTGGCTACACCCATTTCCTTTGTCCAGTTTCATGCCAGAGCAGGGGCTGGTAGCCCCTGCAACCGGTTTGAACTGGACTATGCAGAGGGACACCAAATGTGCCCCCAGTGCAGACTTCAAAGCACTCCTGGAGTGCACCCACCCAGCCCCAATACGCTAAAGCCTGTCTGGGAGGTGGTTACACCTCCCTGTGACAGGAAACCTATTGTCCAGCCCTCCCCTGCTGGAGTTCCATCCAGCAGCAGGAGGCCAGACTCGTGTCTGTGGCTGCAGCATCCATTTTGTGATGACAGGGCTCTTTTAAACTGGTACCAGGTATAACGGTGTGTACATGTCTCTCTCTCTAGAAGGGTGGGATCATACCCCTGCCGCCAGGACTGGTGGGGGGTATGATTCCGAAGTGGTTGACGCCAAGCATGACATGTTTCCGTGCAGCCATCCAAAAGTTAGCATTTACCGAAGACTGCAGAGGGGCCTTGCTCATGCATGGGCACCCTGTCACACAAAACCCAGCACCCTGCCTTCAGGATTTATAAGGCCTGCCATCGGGGTGACTGATATGTTTATATGTGTAGTGATTTAAGGTAGATATAGGTAACCTATATCTAAGTAAGGGGTGCTTGCACCACCTTACCCAGGCTGCAGTAGCAGTCCTGTGGTGTTGTTTTGGAGAGCTTCCCAGAGGTGGCACATTACATGCTGCAGCCCCTGGTAGGCCTCCGGGGTACCTATGCCCTTAGTACCCAATGTACCATATACTAGGGACTCACAGGGGTACCCCGGTAACCAAACTGGAGTGCACCTAAAGTACATGGAATCAATTTAGAGAGGAAGCAGCTAGGCTGGGTTCCTGGATAGCAGTAAGGGGACAGTGTTTGCGTTTCGGGGCGGCCTTGAAGCAGGTGTGGGTCAGTCCGGGGTTGAGGGCGTGGAGTGTGCTGGCATCGTAGCGGCGCCGGTTGTCGTTGCGGGAGCGGGAGCCAGGGGTTCTGGCGCTGGGCGCGTTCCAGGCGCGGACGGGCTTGCCTTAGGCACGCCTTCAGCACGTCAGCGGCGCAGCCGCACAGCGGCCAGCATACATGGGGAGGAGCAGGCGGGAGGCGGGGGCAGCGAATGGCCAGTCAGGGGGGCAGGGCCGCAAGGGACGCAGTGATAGGGGAGGTGGAGGACGACTAAGGGAACAGAGTACAAGGGCACAAAAACGAGGGGCAACGGGCGTCACAGAAGGCAAAAGGGTGCAGAAATTGAGGGAAACAGGGGCAGCTAAGAGACAGAAGGCAAACATGGGCAGAGAGGCGCCGGGGCAGCGAGGGGAGCAGAAGGAAAAAACTGGGCAGAAAGACACGGGGAGAGTGAGGGTAACAGAGGGAGGAAATGGGCACAGACCACGTGTAGGCAGCGGGGGAAGACAGACAACAGCAGTCACAGACACAACAATGAAAAATAAAGGCAATACAGTAAAACAATAAAGCGGAAGAAGAGCAGAGCTACGTCCTACCGTTGGCCACCAGGGATGAGGCGCAGGTGGTAGCCTGCGGGTGGAGGAGGGCCTCAAACATCCTCAGCAGCAGCAGCTGAGGCAGGGGACACACAGGCGGTGCTGTGCGGAGGGGGAGCGCCCTAACTGGTAGGGCACCTGTCTCAAGCTTAACTCAGACAAGACCGAAGTCCTCATCCTGGGCTCCGCACCCTGCACCTGGGATGACTCATGGTGGCTCGGAGTGCTTGGAAACGCTGCTGCACCCACAGAACACTCACAAAACCTCGGTATCCTGGACTCTTCACTCTGAATAAACCATCAAATCAACGCTGTTTCATCCTCCTGCTTCCACATGTACCACCTGCTTCATAAGATCTTCAAGTGGATCACCACTGAGTCCATAAAAATGGTCACCCATGAGCACATAAGCAGCAGACTCGACTATGGCACGCACTTTCTCCGGCACCACCCAGAAACTCCAAAACTTGCAAACTGCAGAACATCCAGAACGCCTCCCCAGACTCATCCTGAACCTCCCACGTCGCAGCCACGTCACCGGCCACCTGAGAGACCTTCACTGGCTACCCACCAACAAAAGAATTACCTTCAAGCTTGTCACACACACCTACTAAGCCTTCCTAATGCTGAAACTGCATACCTCAACCACCGCCTATCCTTCTACACTCCCATCAGACATCTCTGCTATGCCCAACTGGCCCGGGCCACCATCCCACGGATCCGCAAGACCATGGCTGGAGGAAGATCCTTCTCCTACCTCTCTGCGAAGACGTGGTACTCCCTGCCGCTACATCTCAGGCAATCACCATCGCTGCCCCTCCCACACAGCGCCGTGAGACCCTCATGGGTCAGTAGTGGTGCTGAATTAGAAACCTGATTGATTGATTGATTGATTAATTCATTAATTCAAATATTATTGTTTGTGCCAGGATAAAGATAACTGTGCATGAGCTAACTATGTCTTATCTTCATATGTTCTTAATGAGTCCCAAAAGTTATACTTTTTGGAAAGAAGTAGATAATGTTTCTACTCCTTATTCAATTGTTAATTTGTTGAGGGCAGGCTCCTTATTTAGGGGCACTTTACTTGGTAATTAATTGATATGCTACTAGCTGTTTATTTGCAATGTATTACTTCCACTTGGAAGTCAGGTGACCATATTACTATTAAATATTGGAGTGATCTTGATTGCTATAACCACAGATTCGATAGATACGCATTTAACTCACTACAGTTACCTATTAAACTCCTGTGACTAACTTCTTATTTAAATGTCCTGCAGCAACTGGTACCTATGCTGTAAATCATTTATCCTCTGGTTGTTTGATGTTGTTGTAATCTGTGTGCTTATCAATTAGTCGCCATTAATGTTTTTTACTTATTCTTCAGTACATTATTTATGTTACAGTGTGCTGCATTATCTAGAGTGCTTTATTTCTCTAATCGAAGTTTTATGCACCCTTTTCTCATTTTTCTTTTCTTCTTTCCACACTCTCTTTTTCTTTCTCCTCGGTTTCTCTATCCCTTTCCTCTTTTCACTTTCTTTTTCCTATCATTAATTATTTACAATGTCGGCCCTTCATGCCATGTGAGTCGTACGTACAAGCGCCAATTACGTTGCTGCGCAGCATCAAGGGGCACGCTGGGGGCGTGAGAAACGCTGGGGGTGTGTGTCCGGCCTTCATGCCATGTGAACGCAATTGCGCCGCATCAAGGGGCACGCTGGGGGCGTGTGCAACGTTCCGCCCTTCATGCCATGTGGGTCGTACATTAATCAGAAGATCGTCTGCTGTTGCCGTGCGCTGGGGGCGTGACAAACGTGTTCAGCTGGAGGCGTGGTAAGTAACGTTACTGCAGCCTCTCCTGCGCGCTGTTACTGAACTCTCTCATTCAACGAAATTACACGCGCCTGCTACCATCAACCAGGGCTCTAGCCGGGCTCAGGCGGCGGATCAGTACACTAATTACACGCGCCTGATAACTTCAACCAGGGCTGCCGCTTGGCCTCAAGCTGGGGAACACGAGCCTGCTAACATCAAACAGGCCTGCATCTGGGCCTCAAGTGGGGGTACACGCAAATGAGCGTGTCTGCGGGGACAATTACTGTAGCCTCTCCTACTCGCTGTCACTCAACTCTCTCATTAAACGGATTTACCCACAGCTGATAACTCTCTCATTCAACACATTACACGAGCCTGCTAACATCAACCAGGGTTGTAGCCGGGCTCAGGCGGCGGATCACTACACCAATTACACGTGCCTGCTAACATCAACCAGGGCTGCAGCTGGTCCTTCTCTGTCCCGATTCTAATGAAACAAAAAATGTTGTCTACCGCGAGATTTTAAAATAAATTGCCCTTGCCAAATACACACATTACACACATTCTATTTCATACCCGGACAACATCGGGACGGGCTGCTAGTTATATATAATATCATTACTAGTTATTGAAGTTAGTTCATTATTCAGGATAATTACTATTTACCTTGTTTTAAGAGCCACTAATTTATTGGCATATGTTATGATTTTTATTTTCTCCAATAAAAATATTAAACTCTTTATGCTAGATATGAGATTTTAGCTTGTGCTAAAACATACTCGTATCAAGTGCAGATCTAGCTCTTTAGCTGAGCAGATGCCTCATAACTTACCTCACTGCTTTTCAAGCCCTCTTACAGTCTGGGCTCTGACCTTGCCCTACAGAAACATTATGACAGGGAGAGACCTTGAACCTTCAGCTGATGGCAGTCAGCTGGTCGTGGAAGAGGTACGCCGTTCCAGAGCCCAATGGCTAGACCAGAACAAAGTCTAAACCATGTAGAGGCATGTTAGACAAAATTAACTCCATATTCAACTCTCACATCACCTGGAACATCTGAAAAAGAAATGTGAAAACTTGAGATGGCAGGGGCGGGATACCGTTGACAAGCAGCACTGTGAAACTGGAACTAGGCCACAAGAGACAGCTCTCAACAATGACTGGCCATCAGGCCACAGGGAGAAAAGTACTTGAGCGTATTAGACCTGATGAGAGTCACAGAAGTCCTAGGAAGCATGGAGGCTGGTGGGCCATCTCAGCTTGCTGAAGGAGTGTTCCCTTAAGCACTTCGGGGCAGATTTACAATAACTGGCGCATCCCTGCAGATCAGCAGGGAAGCGCCAGTTATTTTGTGTGACGTTAGGAACCACTTGCGCCACTATGGATGCGCCGCATTTACAATGTGGCGCCCTGTGGTGCAAGGAGAGACAGATGCGGGACGCATCTATCAGCGTATTGGTTGACGCAGTGCTGGAGTCATTTTGCAAGCGTGACACAACTTCAGCAGTGCTCAGGGGCGCCCTATACTTAAGATGCTGCATCACTCCTTACGCTTACTTCAAGCAGGCGTAAGAGTTTGACGCTTCGGGGATGTAAACGTGACTCAGTGAAATCTTGTAGATTTCACTGCTTCACTTTTACGAGGATTCCATGCGACGGAACGCCCACCCTGCATACATTATACCTGACACAGGTATAATGTAGCGCAGGGCTTTACAACGTGACGCATCCCACTGGATGCATTACGTTGTAAATCTGTTGCATAGTGGCGCATCGTTTACGACGCCGCTGCCTCACAGAAATGATGCATCAGTGTTGTAAAAATGTAGCAAGGGGCTTGTAAATCTGCCCCTTCATGCGCTAAAATAAGATGTACAGTGTCACGTGGTTCCTAATGCCATACGTCCAAACACACAATCAAACACCGACACAAATATCAGTATTATTCTTGAAAAAAGTTACATGAAGTTGCCACAACACACCATGGCCAGCATGACTCTGAGAAGAGCGTAGCACCAATCACATGCCATAAAGTAGATGGCACCAGCAGAGTAAATCATGACACCCATAGCAAAGTTACTGCAAACGTTTAGCTGTCCTCCAATGAGGAATCATCTTACAGATGGTCACATAGTGGGATATTAGCAAGGTGGAGGACAATAGCATGCCTGGCAGACAAAGTCCACCACTGACATTCTCTACAATTTGGGAACTTGACAGTCTCATGGCCACTGTCTCCATTATCCCAGTCAAGAAGGGCAGGTTGAGTATGGGGCCTGGTCTTGGGATGTATTGGTGTTGGGGTGGGGATCAACATGATCGTTCTTTGGATTTTTTAGGTTAGGAAGAGGGAGGATGATCTAAGGGCGATAATGGGCGTTTTGAAATTAGGGTGGTAGTAAGGTCTGCTTTCTACAATTAATTCATGTTTTAGTTTGATAATAATCGAGTAATAATACATACTCAAAACTATACATAATACTGCATACATAGGTATATCTTGTATAGTGTTAATCATAATATGATCTGTAATCTCATCTGTACGATTATTTACACCATTTGGAATTCCATCGGTTTCATTAATGGCGAGGTCATGAACATTCCATTTACTGTGAGAGTTTGTTTGCCTGTCTGTTGTGTGAGTCATGGATTGCACTCCTAATCATAATTTACAACCATAACTATTTATAACTGGAAGTGTTGGCAGCCATCTTGGGACTTGGCTTAAGCCTAGTCCCCCCAAAAATCTGTGATGTCATCAGTAATGCCACTGACCATGTAATGAGTGATGTAATATGTAAGGTCATAAGCAGTGTATTACAAGGGCGTAAGTTATAGTTAGCTTAGGTATTGGGGGTTGGGAGGGAGGTAGAGGACGAAAGCAACCACCAGATAACCCACATGAGCCGATGTCCTTCCTGCGATTGGTTTGCAGACTTTATGAAGTCTAGAGGGATTGTTTTTATTATAAGCGACGCAGGGTGAGGTCAAGAACTTCTCAGGGCTGGTTAGGACACACATATCATATAAATGCATGCTGTGCAGCATGACTTCAAAGTGCCACCAGTACAGTATGTAGTCTAAAATGAGGTCCGGGGGCGTGGCCAAGATGGCGGCGTGAGCAGTCAGAAGACTCCGGAGCTCCCGCCGACGGCCTGAATAGCACCGGCTTCGGGCCGCCTTTGCACTCATCGACTGTGGTGGTGGGAGCGCTCCGGCCTGGGGGGCTCTTGAGCGACTTTGGTGCCGGCAAGAAGGCTGAGGCGAGTTCCTTTGCCTCGGAATTGGAGGCGCCTGTACTGCGGTCTCGCCACGGGTTGGAGGTCCCGGAGGGGAGTGTCGGCGACCGCTTGACTTGGGAGCAGTGGTGTAGCCCCTGGAAGAAAGATCCCGACTGCGGCACTCGGAGGGGTCGCGGGCTGCTTGGAGCCGCTGGCTGGGGCCTTGTGAGCAGTCTGGGAGTGATGCCCGGGCCGCCATCTTGGGATCGGCCCGGGACTTATGGCGTAGGGACGGAGCGCCGGCAGAGACTCTTCCCTCCGATATCGGAGTGTGCCCCGCGGGCCGCCCTGAGTTGCTGACGGAGTCCTGGGATCCAAAGGACAGTGACATCATGGCAGGTGAGCGGAGGGGGGCCGCCAGTGCGCCCGCATGGTGGATGACGAGGGGAGTAGACGACCTGGCCTTGGGGGGCCCTCCCGCGCTGCAGGGATCAGAGGAGCCTGGCGATAGTGGAGCGGGCAGGCGGGTGCAGTGATCCCTCGAGAGCAGCCTGCAGGGCTGCAGGCTGGTGCGAGCGCTCCCTGCATGGCTCGAGCTTCGGAATCACCGGGGCGTGCTTCCCGCCAAGCACGGAGGCAGACAGAGCCGCTCCACGGCATGCGGCGAGGGGCCCTGGGAGCCAGAGGGACCTGAGTGGGCTGAGAGTGAGTCAGCCAGCGGCGAAGTCAGGAAGGTTTGGACACTGGGCTATGTGAGAGGCAAGGACCAGCGGAGAGGCCTTGTTGTCAGCTGGGGCCTTGCTCGGGAGCGAGTCACACCATACTTGGTGGGAGGCCTGGAGCTCTGAGCGGTGGTGGGCCTGCCGAGAGACTCAGAACATGGTTGGGCCGCCCAGTCGCCTTGGACGTCGCACAGAAGACGGGACTATGCAGGGGCTGTGCAGCTTACATTGTTGATCATGCTGGCGCTCTTAAGGCCCGGCGAGGAGGCGGCATCAGCCATTGTTGCTACCTGGGGAGGTGATCGGCTAGCTTCGGCTTAGCTCCTCTGCGGAGGGTGTGTTGGCGGTTCCTGGTGGTCCTGTGGCCCGGTGGAGAACGGCAGCCCAACCTGGTGGACAAGTGCAGAGGGCGGCAGCCACTATCTGAGGAGAGCGCCAGAGGTGGAGGTGGGCAATGTCCACTACTAGGGGAAGCAAGGATAAAACGGTGATGGATCTCTTTGCCAAGGTACAAGCGAACCAGCAATGTGACGCCATGGCATCTACTTCGACTCAGGCGCCTTCGGAGATGGGGGCCGGCTCGGAACCTATCACCAAGGCCTTTTTAGAGTCCCTATTTACGTTTCTGCGGGAAGATATCCACACCCTGAATGCGGAATTTGCCAATGAGATCAAAGAGGTGAGACAGGATGTGGATGGTCTCGAGGAATGGGTGGCCGAGCTAGAGACCAAAAGTGATAACAAAGACTCTGAGCTTGCAGTCCTGCAGCAAGAAATCATACGGCTCCATGATCAGCAGGTTGACCTTCAGACCCACATGGAAGATCTGGAGAATCGCTCGAGGTGACATAATGTTCGCATTAGGAATGTGTCGATGACTGAGGAAACAAAAGACCTGTTTCGCTTTGCGACTGAACTTTTCAATCATATCCTGGGGCGCCCACTGGAGTCAAAGCTTCGCCTGGATAGGGCTCATCATGCGGGACCTCCACAGGCTTCCTCGGCGCCGCCGCCAGATATCCTGGTCTGTGTTCAGGATTTCCGCACAAAGGAGGAGATCCTACTGAAATCCATACAGCCATGCACCCACTCTCGCTTCAGGGTCAATCACCACTTCTGTTCCAGGATCTCTCGGCCCTTACGTTGCAAGAACGCAGACTTTTTAAACCTGCCACAACCCACCTGCAGCAGCGAAACATTCCTTATAGTTGGGGCCATCCGTTCCGACTGGTCTTTAAATTGGACAACAAACTTTATCAGTTGCGATCGGTCTCTGAGGCCTGTCGCCTGTTGGGCATCGACCTACCTGCCAAGGAAAGCGAGGGCCTGAGCCAGGTCGTTGACACAAGTGACTCCAGACCTCAGTGGCGTCAGCAGGGCAGACGGCTCTGAGTGAAGAAACCACCAGAGGCAGTGATCACGGAAGGCCAGCGAACCGCTGTGGAGGCGGTTGCATCGGACGGTAGCCCGCCCTAGACCGGCTGATTTCACACAAACTATACAGTCTGATGGCACTATTTACATGCTGTTTGGTCGTTGGTGGGAGGGAGATCACTTGGATGTACATTGGAGTACCTCGTTTCTTTTTTTTTTTTCCCATTTTTATTGATATCACAAGAGACAAAGTAAAATAAATACTTTTACAATTCATAACATGATTATACCAAAGAAGGCAAAAATATACATAAGCATAAAGAGAAACCAAACAGAGATATAAACGCAGAGGTAGAGAACATAAACAATAACAAATCTACGTTTGAATGAGCCTTAATTTAGTGCCTGAGGCCCAGTACGGTCTTATGAAATTACTCTCCCCCGAATAGAATGTCCCATACTCCCTCTTTTTTCCTCAGAGGGTTAGGGCCCCTTAGTCTTGCTAATGCTATCTCCATAGTGTGTATTTCATTTACCAGAGCCCACCACTCCATAACGTGCGGTGGATCTGGAGATATCCATGCCCTAGCTATAGTTAATCTTGCGCAGGCATATAGAATAGAGTTCAAATCTTTATTTAGGCTATTTGTTTCCTGCAGATCTAATAAAATCAAATGAGCTGAAAGGGGTGATGATATAATATGTTTTCTATCTAATATTCCTACGACGCCCTTCCAGAACTCTGATAACGCCGGACATGAGAAAAGCATATGGACAATATCAGCAGCTTCTAATTTACATTTGGGACAACTGGTACGTTCATTTGAGCAATTATCTAGTACCCAACTTGAGATTCTTTGAGGAGTGTAGTATAGTTGGCAAATAGTTCTGTAAGACTGCAATCTTATACTAGAAGACTGTACTACTCGGTTGAGTTGGATAAAGGAAGCAGATATCTGCTTGGGAGTTATACTTAATCCTAGCCGGTCGGACCATTTGGATGCTAACTTAACACAATCATCTCCTTTTGCCAGGTTCAAAAGACAATAGCTTTTACTGATAGGTGACTTAGTCCTATCTGAATATAAGCATTGTAGAATATCCGAGTGTCAGACTTCTTTAATATTCATTCTCCGAACTAGAAAGTCTTGAATTTGCATGTATTTAAAATACATCCTATCGTTCAGATTATATATTAATTTAAGTGATGAAAACCCTAATGAACCATCAGGTCCGTAAAGATCTCCCAAAGTTTTAATGCCATGGCTAGACCAAGCTGTCCCTTCCCCGTCTGAGAATATTTGAGGAAGTCCTGGGTTTCCCCATAGCCTTAGTTCAGCATTAAAAAAAGACATTTTATCAAGAATCATAATTTGCTTCCAAATTTGTACGATATGCTTCGCAGTCTTAAACTTGACTTGTTTAAAGTAATTTGGATCATTTGTTCGGGCCAAAAATTGTTTACTATCGTGCCCTAACATAAAATAATGAAAAAATAAGGAGTTATCATTTCTCAGTAGGCTACGTATCCGATAAAAGAAAGAAGCAAAAAAATATAATCTAAAATCGGGGAACGTTAATCCCCCTTTTTCAATTGGGAGTTTTAGCAGATTTATAGCTCTCCGAGCCTTTTTATAGCCCCATATATAGCTGCTACATACTCCTTCAAGTTTTTTTAAAAAAAAGGTTATTGGGGCGTAACGGAATCGATCTAAATAAATAGAGAAATTTGGGTGCTATTTTCATCTTTAATAAATTTATACGCCCAACCAGACTTAATGGTATATTATGCCATTTTTTTAAAGATCTAGCCACTTCCTTCAAAAGTGAGTCATAGTTAAGGTCTATTATTTCTTCGATCTTTGCAGATATTTTAACACCCAGATACACTGCATTGGAGCACAGACCAGGTACCAGCCCTGGTGGATTATAGTTGGTGAAAACCTAAGTTTTATTTATATTTAATTTGTATCCAGATACATTTCCGAATTGTTTTGCCTCTTCTATTACAGCAGGTATAGCTTTAAGTACATCAGTAGTAAAAATAGCGACATCGTCCGCGTATGCGGTCATTTTTAAGCCATTCCCCATGCGCTGGAATGGACTAATATCATCCTGTGCTAATAGTGCATTAAGGAATGGTTCCAATGATAATGCGAACAGCAGGGGTGAGAGAGGACACCCCTGCCGTGTTCCTCTTCCAATTGGGAAACTGAGAGAGCTCCTTCCTGCATAACTGATCCTTGCCATTGGTTGATAATATAGCGACCAAATTCATCCAAAATATCTACCCCCGATGCCAGAGGCCTCCAGAACAGCCCACAAAAATTCCCACCCCACTCGATCAAAAGCTTTTTCAGCATCTAACATGATCATTCCGAGTGAGGTGGGATTAATTGATGCTACATCAAAAGCCGTGATGGCCATGTTAATATGGGCAGTAGTATCACGTCCTGTGACAAATCCGTGTTGTTGAACATTGACCAGTTCGGGCATGAGAGGTGCGAGTCGATTTGCCAGTATTTTAGCAAAAGCCTTGGCGTCTGCGTTTATCAAAGATATCGGTCTATACGACCCGCACTCATCTGCAGGCTTTTGTTTTTTTAAAAAGAATACTATCTTAGCTGTTCTCCAAGAAGGAGGAGCCCTCCCAGTATCACCAATTGAATCTACAACCATTTTGAATAAAGGGAGTAATTCCTGGAAGCATGTTTTATATAGCTCCATAGGGAGTAGGTCTTCTCCAGCTGCCTTACCCGAGGGGAGAGATACAAATGCAGTCTTAATCTCATCAAATGTAATCTCTGAGCTTAGCAGTCCAACAGCTTCCTTGTCTTGTTGTACCTTCATATGAGAGTGGAGATATAATAGTATATCATCCTTGGTAGTAAGAGTTTCTGGAGTGTATAGTTTACAATAATAGTTAACAAACTGTTCTAGTATCTGATCTGGTTTGTTATAAGTGACCATGTCGCTACCTTTAATTGTTTTAATGTTAGTCTTGGCTTTCTTATCGGCTACTTTATAGGCAAGGACCTTTCCAATTCTGTCTCCACTCCCGTACTGTGTCAGATGATACTTATGAAGTTTAAAACTGCTTTTCTCCCTCAAAGTCTTTCTAGTATCTGATTGTAGTTTCACCAAATCCATTCTTAACTTGTCAGTATTAAGTTTGCCATCCATCAAGGCTGTAGCCAATTTCTGCTCAAGAGCTAAAATATTAGAAGTCATGAGTTTCATTTCATTCCTAGCCTCCGCATTTTTTTTTAAATAGATATTGTTGGGCAAAGCCCCTTATACTTGCTTTGCAAGTATCCCAAACAGTTATTATTATGGCTGAGTTTAGATTGATGTCTATGAATTCCCTTATATGTTCTCTAAGTTGTAGGATAAATGTTTGATCAGACAACAATGATCTAGGAAATGTAAATTGTCGCGCTTCTCGTTTTGTATTATAGATATTAAATTCCAGGAGTATAGGGTTATGATCAGATGTTATCTTAGGGCACAGTTCTATCTTACATCCTTCCATAATTCTATCCGTGGCCCATACTAGATCGATTCGGGAACAGAGTCTATGAGGTGCTGAGTAATAAGTGAACCCTGAGATATTAGGGTGCATAGATCGCCATACATCCTTCAGGTTACGTAAGCGGCTTATTTCCAATATCGCAGCCCTAACTTTACGCATGCGTGGAGATGTACCTTGCCTTGTAGAATCAGCCGCATAGCTCATGACACAGTTAAAATCCCCCATAATCAGTAATTCCCCCTCCCAATCTAATAATTCAATATTTAACAAATCATACATTATTGCTTCGTCAATGTTAGGCCCATATACCACACAGAATACATATATTTGATGTTCAAGTTTCACTTGAGCAATTACCCATATGCCTCTAGGATCAGCAGCAGTTTTAACAACTTCTATTGTGAAATGCTTCTGCTTCAATAATGCAACCCCTCTGATTGAAGCACCCAGTGTAGAACAGACAATAAGATCGTATCCCATCTGGCCCAGTAGTTTTCTATCTTTAAACCCGATATGAGTCTCAGATATCATTGCTAAGTGTGGCTTGTACATATTGAGTTCCTCCTGCACTAGTCTTCTTTTTTGCCTACTATTGAGACCGGCCACGTTCCAAGCCAAACACCTAATCAAAATCATGTTGAGACCATGAATGAATACACTTCCTCTGGTTTTTTAGATATTTCAAAAAACAAATGTTACATTTTTTTTCTCCCCCAATCTTTTCTGCCTCCTGTGATAAATTTTTTCCCCTTACAATTAGTGTTATCCAGTTCTCCGTCCCAGTGATGCAATTTTTACCCTGAGTTTCCCAACCCCGACCTTGCAGCTCTCTGCCCCACCCCCACTCATTTCTACGCCTACATACAGGTCCCCCCATTAGACCCGCTGCCGCTGTAGTGGCGGTACCAAGACAGGGTCTGGGCTCACTGGCAATAAGGACAAGCCTCACATCCAATAACTGTAAACCAATATAAGCACCACTATTGCCACACTACTTATCTTATGGATCACGATTGATCGCTCGAATTACTGAGCTAAACAGTAACTCTCAGGACATATATTTATCCGGAATCAATCCAACACTTTTTATTAATTTTGCATCAACAATATAAATGAACAATTTTTTTGTTTGAATACGAACCACACATATATCAACTCCACATCATATATTAAAGTGTAATTATTTACAATACAAAAAAGACCATTTGAGACAAGCTACAAACTTTCAGTCAAACACTCATACATCACAAAACATTAATGGACACACAAATACTAATTACAATTCTACAGCAATATTTACAAATTCCTGAATTTTGGAGAAAATAGCATTGGAAACAACAAATAACCAATTTTTGAAAGTTGGATAAATCAATAGAATCTTCCTAATGCTGGGTAGAGGGGGTCTACGCGTTTCGATAACCCCTTGTTGTGGGGAAATCTCGTCAGGACCAAGTGCCTGTGGATGGAGAACAAGATTGAATCAACCAGAGGGAAGAAAAACCACGTCTCTGACACTTCAGTGAGGGGCGGGGGGGCTAATCCTACCTCTTAGGTGCACGGGTGTTCTCTTGCTTGGAGAAACTAAAAACAAAAATAGACCATCTTTTAGACTCTCGTTCAAGGGGAGGCTCTAAAACTCTTTGCATACTCACACTCATACGTGAGATACTCACAAAATGCTTGCCGCGTTTCTGGACGAAATCCAAGTAAATTCAGGGTTGGTGGAGGCGGTAATCTAAAAGATTAGAGGTTTTGTGTCAGGGAACGGGTGGAAGTGCGCTCGCTCAAACACCGTTGCTGGGGAAGGGGCGACTTACTTAATCGCAGCGTGTACATCGGTCGGGTGCTACTTCCCGGGACTGTCTTCTCGTTTCAGTGTTCTGAAACAGAGGGAAAACCTGAGTCAAAACTCTGCCTAAGGGGCTCCTCGTTTGAATATCTTTCCACACTAGACGTGTGTGAATTACCTGAATAATGGTTTTGTAGTGAATTAATCCGGGGGTTCACGCTCTTCGGTCTCTAGCACCTAATGCAGGGGCCGGTCACATCCAGTCGATGGTACTAATCTCGTGTCTCTTAGTTGTACCTACTTCCTGGTTCCGAGGATTGTGGGGATTGTAGTTTTGATTATCGTCGTCATGGGAACGGGCTATAGTTGAATCAAGCCGGCGCGCAGCCGACCTCATAGTCTGTAGCAGAGGCAGCGAACCTCTTTGGGCTATCTGTCTGCTCATTGGGGATTTGGGGGTTATTTACAAGCGATCAATGTTTGTTTTTCATCGTCATGGGGATAGAGTGGACTTTAATCGGGCCGGCACACAGCCGATCTCATATTCCACAGTTTAAGGCTCTCACTCTATTCATTGGGGGATATTTACAAGCGATAAATCTCTGAAAGTTCATTCAGACCGCTGGTTGCAGTGTTAAATTTCACAATCAACATGGCTTCATTGCGTGATAGCTTGTCTTCTATGTCCCCTCCTCTGAAGTCTTTCTCAATCTTTTAGATTACCGCCTCCACCAACCCAACATTCAAAAATTGGTTATTTGTTGTTTCCAATGCTATTTTCTCCAAAATTCAGGAATTTGTAAATATTGCTGTAGAATTGTAATTAGTATTTGTGTGTCCATTAATGTTTTGTGATGTATGAGTGTTTGACTGAAAGTTTGTAGCTTGTCTCAAATGGTCTTTTTTGTATTGTAAATAATTACACTTTAATATATGATGTGGAGTTGATATATGTGTGGTTCGTATTCAAACAAAAAAATTGTTCATTTATATTGTTGATGCAAAATTAATAAAAAGTGTTGGATTGATTCCGGATAAATATATGTCCTGAGAGTTACTGTTTAGCTCAGTAATTCGAGCGATCAATCGTGATCCATAAGATAAGTAGCGTGGCAACAGTGGTGCTTATATTGGTTTACAGCCGCTGTAGTGGCAGCATAAGGCGAAGTCAGGGCCCCGAAAGTCCGGCCATGTAATACTACAAACTCATAACAATGTATTAAATCTTGCAGAATCTTGTATCAAAATATAGAAAGAGAGAGGAAAAAAATATAGATTTAACTGCAAGTAAAACTAGAAAATGTCCAAGACCCAATCCCGTCCCCACACATTCTGTACACAGAGTACTACATCATTATTCATAAGCTAGTACATATAATATACTTCATTGTCCATTTTTCTCCAATTTCCATTTACTCAGGATTTGCTCAACCTCCCTTTCTTCAGAGAAATAGTATACACGTGTATTCTTTAAGACCTTTAACTTAGCAGGCTCTTGCAAATAGGCTTGGCCCCCTAATTCCTTTATTGGATCAATTTACTGTCGAAGTTTCCATCGACGCTCCATTGTTAGTTTACTTGAGTCTGATCTGACAAAAAAAGTAACTGAGTCAATGGTAACTGGGGTGTTTGGTCTTGCCTTCAATGAGATTGCTTGGTGAAGTAAAAAGTTACCAATACAAATCAGCATTGGACGCGGGTACTGGCTACCCTTATTTCTCTGGATCAGAGGAAGGTGGTGAGCTCGTTGTATTTGTGAGTCCCAATCCCAGTCCGATAACTCGGGGAGTGCCTTCTGTAATAAGTGAACCATATATGCCCTGGGATCGGCTCCTTCAGCCCCTTCCATTATACCAAATATGCGTAAATTCTGTCTTCGTTGTCGGTTTTCCAAATCCTCAATTTTGGCTTGCATTTGAGAGATCTGAACCTCGTGTTTGTTGACTGCAATCTCAGAATAGGTTGACTTCTCTTCCGTTAACACAACTCTCTGTTGTAGCTCTTCCATCTCCTGGAACATAGCCCCTAATTTAAGAGACATCTCTTGTAACGTTGACTGAGTTTTACTACTATCCTCATCTGTTGATAATGTGTTTGAGCTTCGTGTTTTTGCTCATTGAGTAGCTGTAGAATCATCTGGAATGACGAGGATACCTCCCCCTGAAGATTCCAATCATTAGATGTGGTATGTTGAGAAATATTTGAGGGGAGTGTATCATTGATGTTATCTGCCCCCATTGGAGTAAAGTCAGTATCTTTAGTTACTGCTAAACCTGAGGTTTCAGGCACTGAATTTAAAGTGGGAGCCATCCGCGGTACTACTACCTGGGAGGGAGAAGAGGGGAATGAAGAAGTCCCCATTGTTCCCAGAATGGCAGTCGGGGTATCACCACCAATTACCGATACCGCTACAGAAGTAATTTCATCACCATGGGAGTTTACCCCTGGCATAGCAACTGCCTCATTACCAGTGTCAATGGGGCTATTCCCAGAAAGCCTCAATGCCATAGATTTAACTCCACCTTTAGCCTGCACCCATGAGTTTGAATTTGAATTTTAATAAATTTATAAAGCGCACTGTTACCGGGGCGGTTTCCTGGCGCTAGGTAGCGGAGAACCAGAGGAAGTAGGAAACAAAACTAAACTGCTGGGGGGTTGGGAAACAGAAAAGTTTTGAGGAGTTTGCGGAATTCTACATATGATGTTGAGGCTCTGAGGGCGCAAGGGAGGGAGTTCCAGAAAGAAGGGGCTAAAACGGCAAATCTCGTCCCCCCGGACCTCTTCTTCTTGAAGCGTGGAACTGTCAGAAGAGCCCGGTGGGAGGAGCGAAGCTCTCTGACCGGGAGATAGGGAGATATAATCTCACAGAGGAAGGCAGGGGCGGTCCCAGCTCTAGCCTGGTAGGTCATACAGCCCAGCTTGAAAAGAGCCCTCTCCTTCACCGGGAGCCAATGCAAGGACTGCAGCAGAGGGGTTGCATGATGGAACTTAGGAAGTCCATAAATCAGGCGGGCAGCCTGATTTTGTATCTGCTGCAGTCGATGGATAAGGTAGTCAGGGGCACCATTATAGACCACATTCCCATAGTCAAGGCGCGATAGCACCATGGCCATGAGAATGAGCTTCAGGGCAGGAACAGAAAAAAAACGGGAAACCTTACGGATGGTACGAAGGGGGAAAAAACAAGAGGACACCATAGAAAGAACCTGAGTGTGGAGCGAGAGCTGGGAATTAATAAAGATACCTAGGGTTTTGACCTTAGGAACCGGGGAGGGAGGGGAACCCAGTGAATCAGGCCAAAAGGACGGGGACCAGGGACTGCAACCACCTCCGGTCAAAACCAGCTCGGTTTTGTCGGGGTTTAACTTGAGGTGGTTGCAGTTCATCCAATTTTGGATGAAAAGCATCACCCTCTGAAAATTCCAGGCAGAAGACGGGGAATGGGAAAGATTGAAAATTAATTGGAGGTCATCGGCGTAATTAAACACCGAGACCTCCATCTGCTGTAAAGAAAAAATGAGGGGCGAGATGTATAAATTAAAAAGTAAAGGGGACAAGGAAGAGCCCTGGGGGACGCCGCAAGTCACTCTACGTGGAGGGGCGGCAAAGCCTGCCAGGTGGACCGCCTGCTCCCTGTCAGTTAGAAAAGACCGGAGCCAAGCGTGGGCCGTACCTCCAATGCCCGCCGCCTCGACACGGGACAGTAAGATGTCAGGGTCTACCGTGTCGAAAGCGGCGGACAAGTCGAGGAGGACCAGAGCCTGGGGGAGGCAGGTGTCAATGCCCTCCCTCAGTTTGTCCATCACTGACACTACCACCCATTTCCTAATGGGGCTATTCTCTGCTATTACTTTTGCCATAGTCGATTTTGATTTATTTACAAATTTTTTTCCCTTATTCTTAACTTTACCTCTTCCTTTCTTTACCCTGTTGGCCTTGTCTTTAGCTGAGCACGAGGGTGTATTATTACCTAGATCAGGGAAGTCGCTGTATTCCTCTTCCGTTTCAGTCCCCTCCTCGTATTCATTAGATATATTCTCCGGAATGTCCTCTGCTTCCCTGGTTATCACCTCTCCTGTCACTACTATTGTAACAGCTTCCGTCAGCTCTTTATCACAAGGATCTTCTAGGGCCTCTGTTAGTAATACTGAAGCGAGTGTAGTTGGCATGGGAGTAGCATTAATATTACTGTTAACAGGAGTTTCTAATTGAGCCTCTGCCCGAGTCTGAGTGTTCACACTGGCATTACAGTCTTTTAATATTGTTGCATTCGCTACCTCAACATCAATGGGGGTATGAACATCCGTTTCTGTTTCTGGAGCAGATCCCAAAGCAGTAATTATAGCGTTATTTTCTCCATTAGATGAGGTAGCAGCAATATTGTGCTGTGACCCCGAAGGATCAGGAGTATCTAATAACTCTGTATGATCACCAGCAACTATCTTCCGTATGCTTTTATCAGATACTAAATTAGATTTAACTAGAAGAGGTAGGAGTGGTTTGCTAGCATTTAAGACAAGTTTCTCCGATTTTCCTAATTTTTTTCCCCCATCTGGGATTTTCACTGCTAATCCCTCCGTAGTATCTCCTGTCGTCGCCACTGCTGTAGATGTCGCATCGCTATCCAAGACATTATTTGCCCCAGTCTGTTTCATAACTCGCGCGTTTCTGGTTCGGGGTTTTGGCGCCATTACAAAGTTCTCCACTGATGCCAATGACCCAGACCTAGAGCCAAAGTTAAACCCCCAATGAGCCGGAAGGTTGAGCCTGCCAAACACCGACACCCCCCTAGTAGTTTCAGAGTGGAAGTGCGGAAGCCGGAATGACCGCAGCAGTTCTCTTACCCGGCTCTCAATCAATCTCAGACGCCGCATCCAGCTCTCGCTCTGTGTTCTTTTGTTACAGTAAAACCGGTGGGCCGTTCCTCTCCAGCCACTGGTATCCACTGGTATCCTACAGTTCTGCCCAGTGCTCCAACTCCTTTTCCTCCGTATCCCCCAAACGCCAACCTCTCGATCTGCAGTGCTCAAACCAGCACCCTGTACCTTCGCCGCCGTAAAACAGCAAAACCGTTCCTCCGCAGCTGCAGGCACTCTCAGCTTCCGTGCGGCGCTCCATCCACTGCTCCACCACTGCGCCACTCCCGCTCCGTGTCCTCCACCGGCTCTCAATCAGCCTTCAGTTCAGTTCAGACTTCAGTTCTACACACAGCTCCAACAGCAAAAACGGTTCCTCCTCAGCTGCAGGCAGACTCAGCGCTCATCTCAGCTCCTGTACTGCGCTCCATCCTCTGCTCTGCCATCACCCGCCCGCATCGTCCACTGCCGAGAGAAATGTAAGGCGAGCGCTACTCTGTTTGTACCGAATATTCTTCTTGCATAAATTTTCAAAAAAACGTGTCTTGGCCGATTAACAGCTAGCGAGCCATAGCATGCATGAACGGACCCTCAGCAGCCGTTCTCCGCTCTGACGGCGTCAATCCGCCCGGAGTACCTCGTTTCAATGCCTTTCCGATCATCTGGGGATGATGGACTCTTTGTACATGGGTTTCTTGTTTGGTTTTGGGGTTCTGTTTTGCAGGGGGGGTATGGTTCATTGTCCACCACATGCCTAGCTCTATGCTAGATTCCTAACCTTGAGCTCTTCGGGGCGGAATGCTTCGCAAGCTGCTGTGTCCCTTGCTTCTAGAGCACCTTTCCCGCTGGTCACACACTCCTTAGGTTAGATGCTGGTCACAGAGCTTAAAATACTCACACTTAACGTGCGAGGGCTAAACAACCTAGTTAATCGTAGGGCAGTTTTGCTATGTTTAGAACAATCCCAGGCCGATATTTGCCTCCTTCAGGAGACGCATCTCTTACAGAGGGATTGCCACCGTCTCCGGTCCCGGAAGTTTCCCCTTCAATTTTTCTCCTCGTACTCCACCAAGACGGCGGATGTTGCTGTATTGGTGGCCAAGAAGTTCAGGGGTAAAGTCCGACACAAATCAGCAGAGAGCAGAGGAAGGTTATTGTCTTATAGGTTTTCTCTAGGGGACACCTCGTTTACAGTGGGCTACTTATACGGCCCTAATGAAGGCCAGGAGAAGTTTTTTCATAGGGCACTGATGGAGGTTACAATCACACCTGACCGCCACATTGTGCTAGGGGGAGATTTGAATCTAGTATTTGATAATGTTCTAGACAGGTCTTGTCAGCGCGCTTCCCAAGCTGATGCTCTCTCTGTGGAGGGTCTGTCCCGTCTGGGTGAACTGGGCTTCAGGGATCTCTGGCACAGCTTCCACCCACAGGAGAGGGATTATTCTTACTACTTTAACGCACATAAGATATACGCTCGCCTAGATTATCTGCTTGCATCCACACCTACACATGCGCTCACTACTAAAGTGGAAATGGGGGTAGCCTCACTCTCTGACCATGCCCCGGTTATGGCTGTCCTCTCCCTACCCGCGCTGCAGCGTGCGCAACGGACTTGGCGCCTCAGGGAGCCGTTATTACATCGAAAGGAGGTGACTGCTCGGATACAGCGTGCCATGTCAGACTATCTTTTACATAATAGCAACACAGACACTACACTCGCTACTGTCCTTCGGGGGGAGTTCATTTCAATCAAAGCAGCAGAGTACGCCGAGCGGCAGTCCAAAAGGGATGACCTCACTCAGCAGACTAGAGAGCTAGAACAAATGCACTGGAGAACCGGGGCCCCTAGGATATGGAGGCAGTTGAAAGCGGTTAGGCAACAGTTCGCAGCCCTTGACCAAGATCGGGCAGAATTTATGGCTCTGCGGCTGCGTCATGCATATTACACTGGAGGGGATAGGTGTGGCGCTTACTTGCACATAAACTGCGTGAAGTGAGGCAGCGACAGGTGGCTCAGCAGATCCCTCGGGGAGACGGTGGACGGGTCACGGAGGATCATGAGATTGCGGGCGCCTTCAGCGACTTCTATGCTGATCTCTATTCCGCTGACCCTCCTGCGGACCGAGATGGTGAGGCTTTTCTGGCCTCTGTCCCTCTCCCAGCCCTTTTACAGGATCAGGCAGAGCACCTAGAGCAAGATATCCGGCCAGAGGAGGTTATCTTGCCCATTTTCCGCCTTAAATCGGCAAAGTCACGGGTCCGGATGATTTTCCGGCGAGCTTTTATAAAGCATTCTGTGCTCAGGTTGCCCCTCTACTCACGCGCCTTTTTAATTCTTTTTCGGAGCCGGGAGCGATTCCAGGTGACCTTTTAGAGGCCTCCATAGCCATCATACCTAAACCGCGGAAAGACCGATCGCTGTGTGGGGCATACCGCCCTATTTCTCTACTCAATGTGGATCTCAAACTATATACGGGGATTCTAGCTGCCTGATTGGCACCTCATATGGGAAGACTTGTTTATCCGGACCAAACCGGGTTCATACCGGAACGCCAGACCTCCGATAATACTAAACGGGCCTTCCACCCTATCAAAAAGGCCACCCGCACAGACGGGGAATACATGATGCTGGCCATCGATGCCGAGAAGGCGTTCGTAGGGTTCACTGGCCCTACTTGGAGAATGTGCTGGGGAAGGTGGGACTGGGCCCGAAGTTCTGCATACTCGTGATGAACTGCTACAAATTCCCGGCGGCCACAGTACGGGTCAACGGCTATACATCCCCCGGTTTGCTATTTAGAGAGGTACGAGGCAAGGGTGCCCCTTGTCGCCCCTACTTTTCGCTCTCTATATGGAGCCACTGGCACAATTTATTAGGCTCGACCCGCGAGTAACTGGGATTAAATTTGGTGGCTATGTCCACACAATCAGCTTATACGCTGATGATATCTTGATCTCGCTGTCTCAACCGAGGAACACCCTGCCTGCATGTCTTGCAGACCTGGAGTGGTTTAGGCGTGTATCTGGGTTCAAGGTCAGTATGAGCAAGTCGGTGGCCCTCGATCTGTCTCTGGAGAAATCCACCCGGGCTTTGCTGCAGGCCTCGTTCCCCATCCAGTCGGCAACAGAAGCTGTTCCTTACCTGGGGATCCAACTGGCTCCTTCCCTGTCGGAGACTGTTAATATCAATTACGCCCAGTTACGACAAAAGATAAGACGGGAGCGGGGGCGGTGGAGACACTACCTGTTGTCTTGGCTAGGCAAAGTTGCTGCAGTCAAGATGACTACTCTCCCTCAGATCTTGTACTTTTTCCGCACAATTCCCCTCCGGCCGCCTCTTGGCTGGATAAAACAGACACAGTCCGATCTGGAGCAGTTTATCTGGAACGGGAGGAAACCACGCCTGAAGCTGCGACTGACGATGTTGCCCCCCGAACAGGGCGGAATTGGGATGCCGGACCTGGTGGCGTATTTTCAGGCCACTCAGTTACGCCTCTTGGTGGAGTGGAGTAGATGGGAATCTGAAAGACATTGGTTATTTCAAGACCAGGCCGTTGCTGGTAGACCTTTGCAGGAGATTCCATTCTTACGCAGACAACATAGACCCCTTAACCTGTATGCCTCCCACATCGCGAGGGTTCAGTTAGAGGTCTGGGACCAGATGAACGTAAGCCATGAACTCACGACTTTTCCGTCTCTTCTTACTCCTATTGTAGACAACCCAGACTTTGCACCAGGGAGAGACTCTGTGGCCTATGCGAAGTGGAGACCTGCAGGATGCTGGTACCTTTTTCACATGTATACGACGTAGGGCATTATTCCCTTTACCCAGTTTCGGCAAGAATTCGGGCTGTCAGAGTCGGAGAGACTCAGATACCTGCAGGTGCGACATTGGGCGCTCAGTGAGCAAGTACGCCCTACGGCGGATAGACACCTCACATTTTATGAGCACTGGTTAATCACGCGCAAGACAGATAAAACATTGATTTCAGATCTTTATAAGATGCTCCTGGGCAAACACCAACACATCTATAGTGCTGGCAAGGCGCGCTGGGAGAGGGAATTGGGCAGGACACTTAATCACAAAGAATGGGAGGGGAATTATTATAGGGCACGACACTCTGCATACCACATGGGGCTTACAGACACCCTCACGAAGATCGCGACTTATTGGTACTACACCCCAGAGCTTCTTCACGAGATGGATCGCACTAAAGATGCACTGTGCTGGCGAGGTTGCAGACAGGTTGGCACGTTAGTGCACCTACTTTGGGACTGCACCCAGGTCCAGGGATATTGGAAGCAGATATTAGATGAGGTGGACACCCACTTTGACACAGAGATGCCGCGTTTCCCATCGTATATTCTGTTAGGGCTCCCAAACCCCTTAACATATCTGCTGCGCTCCCACAGGGGCTGCTTGATAGCAATTGCATTGGGCTCAGCGATGCAGAATATACTCGCACACTGGCGCACCACACATGTTCCTACATTTCATGGGTGGCTCCATCGCCTTTGGATGGTGCTTGGCATGGAAAAGCTTTCGCTGTCAATGGCGGGAGAGGGTACCAAATACTATTCCCACACCTCCTATCCTTGTTGGCCTCAGAATTTCATGATATCACCTGCCCTAGATACCTCCGATTATTGCATCTTAAGGACACAGAGTAGTAGCAGGCCGAAAGGGAATGCAGGGGGTTGGTTGAGGATAGACGGTGGACATTGACCTTGGGTTTGGGGTGAGCAAGATGGGCGGCGGTCTGGAGGGGGGGGGGGTAGGGGTTTTTGGTTTTATGGTTTCTTCATTTCCATTTCCCTTTGATTGTTAAATTGCATGTATTAGCCCTTTGTTGGTTCAAAGATGCACTGGTACTGATGGTCTCATTTACCTTTTGTTCCCTTGCCTTTATAATGCCTATGTGGGCGCTGGCGGTGTCTGTACCTTGTGATTATCTGCACTGCAATCCATTAATAAAAATGATTTAATACTAAAATGGGGTCCGGACTATAGCCAGTCCCTAGAGGGAGACATAGTTAGACAGTGAACCAAATGTATGGCCAGGCCACAGAACCGCAAAGACTCTCATCTTGCAGCCTCACACAGACCTTTGTAGACAGGCATTTAGAGTCGGAATACGTGAGATGTCTCTCCCACTTGTGTGCCATCAGCAGGGGGGTTGGATGACCCCACCCTAAAATGTCGTGGCTATAGTTTGGCCAGACACACAGACTGAAGATGTCAAAATAAATTCCCCGGCCCAAAGTTAAAACCACACCCTTGAGTGAGTCTGGTTTGTTTGCAAACTACTGTCCAGGCAGCATTCTACACTGTTGGCAAGGAGGCCTGGCTACACGCACCTTTTGCTCGACACTATTTGCCCCTGCCATGGTCCACCGATGCCCGCTGTGGTGCCCAAGGGGCTGCAAATCTGGAGTTGGCGGCTTGTCCAACTGGCTGATAGGCTGACGCCCAGTGGCTAGTGTGCTTCTGCATCTTGAGCAAGTGCTGGTGCCTGCACTCACTCTCACATTGCCTGATTTATGACCGCCCACGCAACCTCATTGCACCACGACAAAACAATGGCCCACCATACTGCAAAGAGGTGGTAGACAATGGCTGCAACACCTTGCAGGCCTTTCCTCCAACAGTGGCGCCCTGTCAAAGCTCACCTCCCGCTGGTCCCCACAATTTGAACAGTGGCAAAGCCTAACATGTGCAGTGTGGCCTGAAGAGGAGCATTTGCTAGCTCCTGTCTAGGCATTCTGAGCAACCGCATCCTCATCCGCCTGCAAGGGCACATGTGCTACCACACCCAAGCCACATCCACTACATGACCATCTGACCTTGCTAGCATTGCAGCACAGGCATTACCACTAAGCCAAGATGCCCGTCTGAATGGGTACCCATGCCTAGGCCCCACGCACCTGCACTATCAACCCCACCACCACTATCTACTTGCGCATCGGCTACACAGTCCAAATGGCATCCATCCTGACACTGGAGCATTTTGCAGTCACTGGAACCCCGCCCACTCAAGTGGTCCAATGGAGAGAGTTGGTTGACTGGCTGGAGAAATAATTTGTTGCCCTTGTCATCTCTGATGAGAGGAAAAGATCTCTTCATTTACATTTGGCTGTAGAGGACATCCACAAGATCGCAAAGGGTATCGCAGAGGTAGGATCACCCCAAACAAATGGCAACCGGAAAGAATCAATCACACCCTACTTCGAACCATCTGTAAATCATGACTAGAAGCGGCTACTCCTCCACCAGGCACACCAACGTCCAGAGAAGTCCATCCATGTTTTCTTCGCCCACATCGAAGAATTGGCCAGGGCCTGCGCCCTACCTGAGAAGACAACAAGATCTGGGCTCAATTCATACTGGGATGTGCCCCGTCCAAGCTCCCAGTGCAAATCCTTCAAACTCCCAACATGCCAATGAAGGATATATTTGCAGTGGGTTGATCGAAAGAGCTGTCCAAGGCCAGGGTATCACACATGTAAACGGTCTTACAAAGGTATGTGAAAACCCACAAACCACTAAAACACTACTCACGCTGACTTCTCATTATCAACTCTCCCACATCTTGCCTTGCACACTCAAACACGTGCCATCATGCACTGACAAACTGCTCACCCTACACACATGCACCACTCACCCTACACACACACATGCTGTTCACCTTGCACACTCACATTACTCACCCTGTACTCATGCAACGCTCACACTGCCCATTCATAAATCTCCCACCCTGCACTCAGGCACCACTCATCCTGCACTCTGACACTACTCAACCTTCACTCAAGTACCCCTCACCCTCCCTAAGATAACTCACACCTTTCCTTCAGACACTCTAATTCTCCACAGCTACTGTGATCTCTGACACAACTCACTCTTCACTCAAGCACCACTAACTCTGCAATAAGAAACTTCCACCCGCTCTCAGACAACTCTCAGCTTGCCTCAATCGCTACACTGAACCTGTACTCTGACATCACTCACCCGTCACTCAAACACTACTCACGCTGAGGCATGAGACACCTCTCACCTTGCCCTCAGATACCCTAATTCTCCACACCCAGACTGCACTCATATTGCTCACCATGCAATAACACCCCTCACCTTGCACTCATACACCACTCACCCTAAACTCATAGAGGGTTTACCTGTACTCACACCACTCAACCTACATCCACACACCAATCATACATCTCTCATCCAGCACTTGCTCACCAATCATTCTTCAATCACTCACCCTGCCCAAAGTCACCACTCACAGTGTACTCATTTACCATTCACACTATATTCATAAATCACTCACCTTGCTCTTGCACACCATTCTTACACTACTCCCACACCAACCTTGCACACACTGACCATACAGCTCTCCCTGCCCACACATGCCACGGTCCCTGCACAAAGACACACAAACACACACTGCTCACCTTGCACACAACGCTCACCCTGCACACAAAGTTTACTCTCTACTCACACACTGTAGGAGAGTAGTATCTGCTTACTATGGTTAACCCCACTTGTTGCTGGTGTTTCACTGTTTTTCAACTTTAGTCTGGCTGGGGCCCTGCTATCCAGATCCCCAGCCTAGCTATTTCATCTCTAAATTGATTGCATGTACTTTAGGTACACTCCAATTTGGTTACTGGGGTACCCTTGTGAGTCCCTAGTATATGGTACCTTAGGTACCAAGGGCATAGGTACCCCAGGGGCCTACCAGGGGCTGCAGAATGTATTATGCCACCCCTGGAAAGCCATCCTAAATGACACCACAGGTCTGCTACTGCAGCCTGGGTCAGGTGGTGCATGCACCCCTTACTAAGATATAGGTAACCTATATCTACCTTTAATCATTGACACATATAAACCTATCAGTCACTCCTATGGCAGGTCTTATCAATCCTGAAGGCAGAGATCTTGGTTTTGTGTGAGAGGCTGCCCATGCATAAGCAGGACCCCTCTGCAGCTTTCGGAATCTATTCTCTGAGGCTGTTCAGTGATGTAGCCAGACCACATACTCCTAAGTGCATTATAATCTCGCGGTAAATGCTAACTTTGGAATGGCTGCATCGAAACATGTCGTGTTGGGTGCCAAACACTTTGGAATCCTACCCTTCCCCGCTAGTCCTAGCAGCGGGAGTAGAATTCCACCATTCTAGAGGGAGAGACATGTACACACTAGTCGGCCCGGTATTAGCTTAAAAGAACCCTAGCATCAAAAAATGGATGCTGCAGCCACAGACATGGGTTTGACCTGCTGCTAGACGAAACTCTTGCAGGGGAGGCCTGGACAATAGGTTTCCTGTCACAGGGAGGTGTAACCACCTCCCAGACAGGCTTTAGTGTATTGGGGCTGGGTGGGGGCACTCAGAGAGTGCTTTTCAGACAGTGCTGGGGGCACATTTGGTGTCCCTGTGCATAGTCCATTTCAAACCGGTTGCAGGGGCACTCAGCCCCTGCACTGGTGCGAAACCGGACAAAGAAAATGGGTGTAGCCACCCCTCTTTCCAGACCCTCCCTTAGGTGGGTCCCCAGAGTATGTCCAACCCCCTTTCTTAGTATAAGTATGGGACCCCAGTCCTTAGGGCTTCAGATTATACCTGCAAGAAACTCTGATACTGAATCCTGGAACTTCGATGCTCTACTCAAGACTAGAGGATGGAAGAATCTCCCTTGGGGTCAAGGAGTGACTCCCCTGTCCAAACAGGCACCAACAAAGCATATACCAGTCTGCATCTTTGAAGCTCCCGCCGGATTCCGAAGTACCTGCAGCCCAGGAAGAAGATTTCCAAACTTCTCTAAGGCTGACCCGAGTCCCCAGCAAAGCTGAGACTCACAAGCCCTCACGAGTGATGTGGAACCAGAACCCTGGACACCGTGCACATTTATTGCATTAACTTCCCGAGCTATCCTGAAGTCGTGCTTTGGGTTACTTGTAGCCCAAGTCCCGAGCATCGTCTGCACCAAAGATTGTGGGCCTACACTCAACGAGTGTTCCGAGGGCCTGCTTCTTGCATTTCCGCTTGAAGCACTGTTACATTCTTCTTCCATTGCTCTGTTTCTCCTTCTTGTGTCCTCTCATGCCTGGAACATGTAACGCTGTACCTGCATTGTACAACCTATGCTCCATGTTCCAGACTTGACAGTTGTTCGACCGTCTTTGGCTGTTAGACGTACTTTGCCTCCTACCATCGTAATTTCAAATAAATACTTTAAACTTACCTGCTTCCTGGACTCATTTGCAACAGGCTCCTTTGTGATCCCTGGTCCATTGACTGGTGGGTCCCCTTGAAGGTAACTCTACCTTTCCTTGGGCTTCCCTGGTTGCTCCAGATATGCCCTGACTCCCTACCAAGTAGTGAGTCTCCCAGACCTTGCTGGTCTGCACCAAAGCCTATCTCTGCTTTCTGCGTGGTTTGCTGTTGCCAAGGCTTGTTGGGTTCAATCCGGGCACCAACACCACAGCACTCGACATCCTTTGTGGGACAGCTCGAATCCAGCTCCTGGTTGTCATCGACGTCTCCGGGAACTCGTGGCTGAAGAGTCAAGCTTCACCTCCTTTACCTGAAATCACCCTACATCGGTGGGCATTTGACTATAGTGCCCCTGGTCACTGGCAAGTGACCCAGACTCTGTCCCCTCAGCTTTCAGGTTCCTCACATCTCCGATCCATGCTTGGATCCCTCCGGACACTTTCCTCTTGGAAGCCAGCAGCACTTTGAAGCAGCTCGCCATTGAAATCGACGACGAAACCAGACACTAAAAGACACCTATGCACCCAGCTTACCTGGGTGAGATAACTTGAGTACTGCGGTGCTCCCGTGGGTGTTGACTCTAGAACCTCCTAGTTCTAAAGGGGTTTGCTCCAAGTCCTCTTCTAAGTGGCTCTAGGCCTTGTATCTATGTAAGTCGTGATACTTATACCACTTTCTAAATATATGGTTTGGTACGCCCCTCGGGCTCAACGTATATTGTGCTAATTTATTGTGTGCTATTAAGTTTTCCTTATGTACTTTTGCCTATAGTCTCATAAAGAGACTAGAGGGATGTGTTTAGAATAAATAAATATATTTTATATATATACCTGGTGTGGTTCTCCTTTCATTTGGTCATTCGCGAGATTATAGACTGGTGAAACAAGCTGCTTTACATTCCTTCAAGACTTAGCCTGGAGGCTGCTCTCTACAGCTACCACTAGGATAGCTTTCTATTAAGGTTGTCTTTAACCTACCATCAATAAAGGTCGTTTGGACTGGTGCAAGGTGCCCACTAGAATAGTGGACAGCATATGCCAGGCCAATTTCTCACATTGGTGTGCAGCGTGTGGGATTCCAGCTTGCCATTGTTTTACCAGATGATCTCAAGTGTTTGATCATTTGAAAACCACTAAAGGTACCAGAGGTACATATAATACAAGCTTAAATACAGTAAGTACTACTGAAATTAGAGTTGTGTGTCAAGGGCTTAGCACACCCTTTCTACAACTCAAGAGAGTTAAGTAGGTAACAACTGAACTAGAGTAGGTAGGTGCCTTAACCACACCTTACTAGTGATGTCTTCAGGGTCAGGAACCAGTGGGTCCCTGCCAGATGTCAGTACATTACAAGCATCCAAGTATGACACATTCCCTATCCTAGAGTTAAGGGCCCTGTGTACTATGAGGAAACTGAAGAGAGGCAAAAGTGCCAAAACCCAATGCCTCAGAGAGGTACTACTGTAAGATGACTTGAGCAAGGCTTCAGAGCCTGAAAGGGTAGGCAGTGAGGTGGGAACAGCAGAGGAGAAAGATCACAGTGGTCCAATCCCAAAGAAATCAGACTCTGATGCTGACCAGGCAGGTGACAATGACCTTGACCTGGATAGAGCAGCTCCTAGAAATGAAGGCCCACTGGGTCCATTCTTTGTCCCCCCAGGAAGTGTGTCTAGAAGGCCAAGATCTCCTTCACAGGAATCTAACCATTCTGACATATCTGTAGGGACTTCTGTCTCTACTCGTAGGAGGGACACCTCCCAAGAGAAGAGAGAGAATCAGATGAGACTACAAGAGGCTCAACTGGGGATAAGGAGACAGCAAGTAGCCTACGAAAGGGAGTCCCTGGAGGTGGAAAAGGCCAAAAAGATGGGACTAGAGTCCCATGGTGGCAACAACTTCCCTAGTGGTAGAGAAATGTATCATGACCACAGGAACCTAAACAAGATTGTCCCTCCCTACCAGAGTGGGGATGACATCCACAAATGGATAACTGCACTGGAAAGGGCCTGCAAAGTTCAGAAGGTCCCCCAGGAGCAGTGGGCAGCTATCTTGTGGCTCTCCTTTGCAGACAAAGGTAGAGACAAGCTCCTCACTGTAAGAGAAGAGGATGCTGATAATTTTACAGTACTGAAGAGTGTTCTGATTGATGGGTTTGGCCTAACCACTGAGCAGTATAGAATACAGTTCAGAGATACCCAAAAGGCTCAAACTCAGGACTGGGTTGACTTTGTTGATTATGCTACTAAGGCTCTGGAGGGCTGGTTACTGGGCAGTAAAGGGTGTGATTATACAGGGTTATACAACTTGATTATGAGGGAGCAGATCCTTAATAACTGTCGGAATCAGCTGTTGCATCAGCACCTGGTAGACTCTGATCTGACCTCTGATGGAGCGAGATAGAAAACAAAATTTTGTTTAAACTCGCAAAGTCACATTTCCATAACATGAATAAAAATATTAATGATTTGTGATATGTCGTGTTAATACAATTTAGATTAAACTTTACACGTGGGGGGACTAACATGTGTGCTCATAAACGTGCATAAATGTTGCATCTTTTTGTTCGTGCAAAATAATAAAATAATTTATTGTTTTCATTTTTGTCATTACTAACTGCTGCAAACTTAAAAGAAGCATGTGCTTGTTTTGCTTTTCCTTGTCTGTGTGATGTCATTTCTACTATTCTAGGTGCATATGGGTCTCATGGAAAAACGGAGACTGGTAAATATAAACGCTGCTTTATTTGTTTGCAATGGCTAGGTAACATTTTGATTAATCGGGTGGGTTAATTAATTAGTAAACCATGGGGTGGATACAGAATCTACTTTATTTCTTACATTAATACTTTTCTTGTGTTTGTTTTATACTAGAAAACATAAGTTGCCTGCTTTTGGGCCTAGTCATTTGAACCGCAGAAAAAGAGCTAACATATAATTCTGCAGAAAGTCACGAGACGCCCATTCTGAATTAAAGCGTTTATTGAAGCTGCATTCACAAAGCAAAAACTGATGAGCTGACATCATTCTGTCGGACATGGCCAAGGTCGAAAGTGAACATTTTGTCAGTCCTTAACTTGGCATCCGCGGAAGCTGTATTGAAAGTCAATGGACGCTGCGAGAATGACTTAATACATTTGTTGCAACATGAGGAAGCTTCTGGCTTCACGTGGAAGGAACAATGGTCTCTATGAAATATGATTTTATGGAACTTTTTGAGAATTGGGTGACATGTCACTTGTCACTCTCAGCCAATGGGACGTCGAGGATTTCTGAAAACTTTCCTTTGCTTAGTTTAGTTAGCGTAGAAAGGTATAAAAAGTCATGCCCTTAGGGTTGGGCTGGCTGCTGCTTTCTGACTTTCCGATGAGGGTGATGTGCTGCTGGACTTTGCGTGGAGCACGTAAGAATCCTCAAAGAACTTTACTTTAATCCCTATCTATTTAGCTTATTTAGGGACTTAGGTTTTAGAAATGCTAAACTTTATATATTTACTTTAAATTTGATTCACTTGCTTAAATTGTATTTTTCTCATATTTCATTACAATTATGCTTGCTTTAATGCTAATAAAATTCATTTATAAAACTTTCAACTTATATACCATAATTTAGTAAATAAAATCTTACTTTTGACAAACAAGCTGGTCTTGGTTATTCAGAAGTGTAGGTTACTATTAGCTAGATCACGTCGCCTATGGTGGTCGTTTAAATGGTTGGGTTTTATTCTAATGACAATATTCTTTCTGCAAATGTATAAATATGTATATAGTTTGTAGATAATGTGTATATAGATTTATTCTGACCACCTGATTCAGTAGGCCCAAAATATATCAGGTTTATAAATGGGTCCATATTTAGTTTAGAATTTTGTTTATAGGTTATGAAGTTGGGTAGCGTTGTTTATGATATATTTTCTATAGCCCGCTGGATCAATTCTCTGGTAGCAGAAATTGATGGTTGCTAAGGGGTAACCAAAGTAATATGTTGGTTGCTAAGGGTTACGTAATGGTATGGAAATAGGATCGATGTTTTAACACTTGTTAAGTTCGTTTTTCGTGCCTATCTGTAAGCTATACCGGTATAGATTGTGTGGCGAGAAATTAGTCACGCAAGCCATCTGTTCTGTTTGTAGTGATATCGCCGAGTATCACAAGAGGTATCGCCGAGTACCATAGTGTTGTCGCCGAGCAGCACAGTTTTAGGGCTAGGTCTGAATCTTGTATAGTGAGGGTTTTCTAAGAAATCAAAGCAGCATGAGAATAGGGACAAAGCGCCTTCCATAAAACTCACTGTGATGAGAGTATTAGTTATATCCGAGCTTGAGTGAAGGGTAAAATTAACGTCGGTGCATGATTATCTATAAACAGGTTAGAGTCCTGTACGGGTACATGTTTCATATCTATAAACAGGTGAGAGCCCTGTACGGATAACGTCGTTGTTTTGCTAACGGTGCATGATTTCTATAAACAGGTGAGAGTCCTGTACGGATTTCATGTGTGTTTGAAATTAGGGAATTTTCCGTGTAAAAGTGCGAGTTTGAATTGTATTTTATGTTCAAGTGGAACTCTTAGAACTTTCACTTCGCGGTGGGTTCAGAGCAAAGCGAGTTCATAATTATACGTGTTAGAAGGGTGGGGTAAGGTTACTCTACTGACAATTGAATATTATCCTTAGTGTGAATAGCGCCGTCTATTCCGAAGTGTGGATACTTGAATGTATGTAAACTATCCTAAATAGTGAAACGAACAGATGTTGTCTTTATAGTCATTGTTAAGAATTAATTTACACTGAAAAGTGTCCTTAAAATGGCGCTGTGAAAAGATTTTGTGAAGGAGGGGTAAGCGCCAGGAGTGAGAAGTGAGAAACCGCAGCTGCTGTGTACGTCACAGAGCCGCGCTGGGATTGGGTGACCTACGTCACAAACTGTATTCTGATTGGCTCTTGAGTCTCTGACGGCCTGTGAGCTGATTGGTCCTTCAGAAAATCTCCAAAAATATTGGTTGAGCAGAAAAGTGACGTAGCTCAACTGTTATTGGCTTGTTGGTGTGTTTCGCGCACGGATTGGTTGTTTTGCGGAACATCCCGGAAATATTTTACGAACGAATTTGTGAATTAGTTTTAACTCTTGAAAATGAGTTATCATTTTAAACATGTTGAGAAAAAGACAACATTATTTCAGAAATTCAAGAATTTATTTTCACCTGACAAGAAAATCGAAACGCGAGGTGGTAAACTACTTCATAAGTATAAAACACCTGCAGCGTACATGGAAGGTGAATACGGATATCATACTGTCTTATGGTTCGACAGTTGGAAACGTTATACTAAAAACGACGGTGTTTTAGCTTGGCCTGATGATGGTTCATTTAATGTAAGAGTTTTAAGAAATTTACGAGAGAAAATGAATGCTCTTGTTCCAAAACCGAGACCAACTCAATTTGAAGCTTTAGTTGAGTGGGAAGACGAGATGTATCAGTTACAAAGAGAAGCTAGTGGAATTAAAAGACCTTCTAAAAATCCATCTTGGAAAAGAGAAACTCATGAAGATAGATTGCGAATGTGGAGACAGGGAAACATGAGTGAAGGATTGTATTTAATTCATGAAATGGTAATGGGTTCTCCTACAGGGAAATCTATGGAAAGTGAATCTGAGGATGCAGTTATGGAAGAAATATATACAACTGCTAGAAAGAATCAGCCTAATCAGCCTTTGAGACCTCCTAGGTCATGGTCTACTCCGGTGGTTTCTACTGAAACTTCACCGAGTGCACCTCCAATTAATGAAGCTCCTAAACTTTATCCAAATAATTGTGAAATCATTGAAACTCCTAGAAGACCAGAATTCGAGAATGCTCGAAATGAAGGTAGACATTTTTCAATGACTCCAAGAGCAAGGGAACCTCCAAAAGATTATGCAAGAGAGGCAAGAAATGTTGAGGATGTTGATTATAATGAATATTTAAGATCTAAAGAAGAATTAATTAAAAGAATGACAAAAGGCATGGAAGCTGTCACAGTTCCAGTAACAATTGGTCCTGTTCAGCCAGTATTTGAACAAAAAGAAACAAACAAAACTGGATTAACTATTCCTTTAAATACAGAAATTCAAAAGGCTGCTGAAAAATTTTATTCAGATTTAACGGAATTAAACACTTCTAAATCGAGAATGCCTGATTTAACTTTTAATGAGGATTTATCTCCAAAAACACCAATGGGTGCTATGTCAGATATAGGGAGTCCTGAAATCAGGGTAACCACACCAAAACTTGATGTGGCCAAATTAAAAGCGAATATCGAAGAATTAATAATTGGAACAATTGGTCCAGATAGTTTAAATTACTATCGGGATGATGAATTACTGTTCATTTGCAAAAGCATTCAGTGGAAAACGAAAAATAAATATGATCAATTAGAGGATCTAGCAGCAGAACTCGAAATCGATGTGAGTAAACAAAAGAATTTTGCAAAGCATTACAGATTAGATTTTTCAGAAAGCGACATTGAGAGTTTGAACTCAATGGGAAGAATAGTTCACATTAAAGATTTGATTGTCTATATCAAAAAGCTAGGAGAACTGAATAAATGGAGAGTAAAATGGACGAAAAAGAAGGAAGATGAAAGATTGGATAAATTGTCAAAACAATTTCCAATGAGAGAAGTAGCAGGAGGAGGATATGTTCATGTCCCTTGGTCGAGACAGGACATTCTGTTATTTACAAATGATTTTCCAAAATTGAGGGAAAAACCAGTTGAGTGGTACAGGCAAGTTGACAGATTCATCAAAGTGTCAAAAGTTCTGTGGATTGATTTAGATGGATTTTTTGACATTGTTGTTCCATCTGATCTTTGGACAGAATGCAAAATATCGATTAGTTGGCCAAAAGCAGAACCTGAGCGAATTAAAGAAACAGGTGCCCCAAATCCAATTGTAATGGATTTCTATGAAAAAGTAATTGTTTGGATGAAAAACAAAATTCCACCCAAAGAAGTCGATTGGGTTAAAATAGAAAGAACAGAACAGGAAACAAAAGAATCAGTTCATTCTTTTTATGAAAGACTACTGTTAATCTTTAAACAATACAGTGGTTATGAAAAATTAGATGAAAAAGACATGAGTCACTTTATCTATAGATTTGTTTATGGACTAAAACCTGAAATTGGAGAAATGATTAGAACTAGTATTGTCGGATGGCAATCACTATCTGTAGATGATATTCTAAGAAAAGCAAAGTATTGCAGTGATGAAATAGAAGTAAAACAGAAGAAGCTGAAGGAGAAAGCCATGTGGGCTCAGGTAAAGGTGGCTGAGCAACAGATTGCCAGCATGGGTAATAAGAACACTAATTTTGTTCAAACTGGAAATACAAACCAAATACAAGGAAAGTTTAAAAGTAATAATTTCCCAAAGAAATTTAGCCCAAAGATAGAAGAGCTGAAACAAAGATTACCTTGTTTTAATTGTGGCGAAATTGGACATTGGAGGGACGAGTGTCCTCATCCTCCTAAAAACTTAAAGAATCCCTTATTGAATCCACAGATGCAGAATGGTGTTGACCTGCAGCGACAGCTACAGATGCAACAGGGGTTAAACGAATTTAATATTCAGCGACAGTTACAGCAACAGCAACAACAACAGGTGAATAATCGTCAAGACCAATTGCCACAACCACCTTTTCCGAATTGTGGGGGAGTTCAAAAATATAATCCAAACGTGGGATTTCAGGGAAGTGAACAGGTAATAAAACCACAAAAACAACAAAAGCAGCAAAGGGTTCAAATGCAAAATGCTTCACAACAATTCTTATTAGCAGAAAGTCAAGACAGTGATTCTGATGATTATTGCTGACGGTGCCCGAGAGAGGAGGAAGAGTGTGTCGTTGGAGCCACTCTTGAGGTTGACCAGTCTGGTCCTTATGTAAACGGGAAAGTTAATGATGTAGACATCACTTTTCTAGTGGACACTGGTGCTACCCGTTCTACTGTTAGATCAGTGGAAATTGAAAACCTACCTCTCTCTGGGGATACCATCCAAGTTGTCGGAGTAAGTAATCAGCAAATTAAAACAGACTTAACTGATCCAGTACCAGTTGAAATTGGAAACTACAGAGACAAACACAGATTTGTGGTTTGTAATAGTAGTCCAGTAAATCTATTGGGGAGAGACATCCTATGTAAAATGAATTGCAGAATATATTGTTCTCCTGATGGAGTTGAGTTACAAACAATGGAGGAAGATGGTTTATACAGGATGACAATGATGATGATGGAAGCAGAAGAAACAAAATTGTTTCCTGCATTTGAAGAAAAGGATTTACCTGAAGAGCTAAAGGAAACAGTGAAATCTGAAATATGGGATTTTACTGGAAATGAGATGGGTCTAATGAAAAACGTAGATCCTGTAAAAATTGCATTGAAACAGGGAATAGAATTTCCAAACACTCCACAATATAAAATGAAAACAGAAACAATTGAAGGTATTACACCTATAATTGAAAAATTAATCAAGCAAGGTGTATTAAAGGAAATGAAAAGTAGCTCTTGTAATTCACCAATTATGGGAGATAAAAAGTCTAACGGAACATTTAGAATCGTACAAGATTTGAGAAAGGTTAATCAAATTGTCGTTCCATGTTGTCCTGTGGTTCCAAATCCAGCAGTAATTCTATTTCAGATTCCACATGATGCTGAATGGTATACAGTCATTGACCTTTGCAATGCATTCTTTACTGTTCCCTTACATCCAGACAGTTATGAAATATTTGCTTTCAGATTCCAAGGTAAGACCCTTGGATGGACAAGAATCCCTCAGGGCTATACAGAAAGTCCTTCAATCTTTAATGAATTGTTAAAAAGATCATTAGAAGACCTAGACTTACCAGGTAGGTCTACGTTGGTGCAGTATATTGATGATTTGTTAATAGCTGCAAAGACAAGAGAAAATTGTGTAACAGACACAATAATTCTGTTAAATCGCCTTGCAGAAGAAGGACATAAAGTGTCCCCAGCAAAACTACAGTTTTGCAAACAAGAAGTAAAATATCTTGGTCACAGAATTGCAAAAGGAAAAAGACAAGTAACAATAGAGAGAATAAAAATGATTCAGGCAATGTTACCGCCAAGAACACAAAGACAGGTCAGAATGTTCTTGGGAATGGTAGGTTACTGTCGACAATGGATAAGTGGATTTTCAGTAATTGCAAAACCACTACAAAGACTGACCAAATCAGATGTAAAAGATCCAATTATTCTCAATGATGCTGAAATGGAATCTTTTGAGAACCTGAAAAAGAGCTTATGCCAAGCTCCTGCTTTAGGTATGCCAAATTATGAGAAAGATTTTGAACTGTATTGCAGTGAGAGAGAAGGATGTGCATTATCTGTGTTAATACAGAGACATGGAAATTTAAAGAAACCTATTGCATACTTCTCTGCAGTTCTTGATCCAATTGCAAAAGCATTACCAGGTTGTTTGAAAGCAGTTGCAGCTACAAGTATCAGCCTCGAACAAAGTGAAGGAATCATTATGGGATTTCCTGTAAAAGTTTTTGTGCCTCATTCAGTTGAAATATTACTGACAAGAGGTAAGACTCAACATTTAACAAGTAGCAGATTGACAAAGTATGAGAAAATCATACTGGGAGCAGATAATGTTTCGATTTCAAGATGTTTGAATCTGAATCCTTCTACATTACTGCCTGATTCTGAAATTGTTCATGACATCGAAACTGAACATGAATGTTTAGATGTCATGGAATTCTGCACTAAACCAAGAAAAGACATCAAAGACAGACCTTTGTCTGAATCGGATTTTGTCTACTTTGTAGATGGCTCATGCTTAAGATCCGAAGGAGGTGTCTTAAAAGCTTCATACTCAGTTTGTACAGTTGTAGATGTTGAAGAAGCATCATGTCTTGAAGGAGTTCGTTCAGCACAAGTGGCTGAATTGATTGCTTTAATTCGTGCATGTGAAATATCAAAGGATATAAGAGTTACCATCATTACTGATAGTCAGTATGGGTACGGAGTTGTACATGATTATGGACAACTCTGGTCACAGAGAGGATACATGACATCAACAGGATCACCAATTAAAAATGCAGTTTTCATTAGAAGATTAATTGAAGCAATACAATTGCCAAAAGAAATTGCCATTGTCAAGTGTGCAGCGCACACTAGAGGAACTGATTATATTTCCAAGGGAAATGCCTTCGCAGACGAAACAGCAAAGTACTGCGCAAGGAAAAATTATTCATACAATCGGGAGAGGAGTAAAGAAACTGATTCAAATTCATTAATGCTAACAACTGTTGTAGAAACATGGCATGAGATTAGAGATTTACAAAACGAAGCAGATGATGAAGAAAAAGACCTATGGTTAAGATCAGATTGTAGACCACGTGAAGAAGATGGAGTGTGGGTTTACAAAGATGGCAGAGTAGTCTTACCAAATTGTTTGATTGCTGACATGGCCAGATTATATCATGGTCCTGCACATCTAGGAAGAGATTCTATGGTCAGACTTTTTAGAGAAACATGGTTCAATACCAAATTTAGAACAATTGCTGAATCTTTTTGTCAAAGGTGTTTGTCATGCCAACAAATGAATCCAAACAGAAAATCAGTGGTGGGGACAGGAATAATTGGTCGAGAGGGTGGTCCCTTTACCAGGTTACAAATAGATTTCATTGAAATGCCTTTACACAACTGTTTGAAATATGTACTTGTAATTGTATGCTTATTCTCAAGATGGGTAGAGGCTTTCCCTACACGACATTGTGATTCAATTACAGTAGCAAAACTAATGCTAAGAGAAATCATCCCAAGGTACGGTTTTCCAGTCACTATTGAGAGTGATGGAGGAAGCCATTTTGATAACAAACTGATGAAATTAATTTGCGAAGCTTTGAGCATTGAGCAGAAAATACACTGTGCATACAGACCAGAGGCATCAGGTGTAGTTGAACAAATAAATGGAACAATCAAAAACAGAATTGGAAAAATGTGTCTTGAAACAGGTATTAAGTGGACAGATGCTCTTCCACTTGTTTTGATGTCATTAAGAAGTACACCACATAAAAAGACAGGTTTGAGTCCTCATGAAATTTTAATGGGAAGAGTTATGAGGCAAGCTTTTGTACCTGTAGGTAAACTGTTGAGCATAAATGACAGTGCAATTTTGGATTACTGTAAAAGGTTATCTGATATGGTAACTTCTGTGTCTAATCAGGTGGGAACTGAAGCTCAATCAAATGAAAACGTTTTGACTCATGATCTGAGACCTGGCGATTGGGTCAGAACGAAAGTACATCGGAGGAGGAATTGTCTAGCTCCTAGATGGCAGAAACCTAGGCAGATAATCTTGATCACTACTAATGCTGTAAAGTGCAGAGGATTGAAACGCTGGATTCATCCTAGTCATACTATTCCAGTACCAACTCCTGAGAGTTCTGATGTTGAAAGTGATACCACAGATGATTCTGATTCTGAGGCAGAAGACAGAACAGAAGGTGAAATAATTCCAGATTCTGAAGATCGACAAGAAAGTCGACATCTGGAAACTGTGCCTGTGAATGGAAATGTAACAAGAAAAGACTTAGAAGTCATTGAAATAGATTCTGAAGGTGAAGAGAATCTGTTAAAAGGAAAGATAACTGAGGATTCGGTTGTGTCTATTGAAGACAAAGAAGCTGAACAAAAAGAAGTTTCAGACCAGGAGAGTATCGAAAGGCAGAGAACAAACTCTGAAGTAAGGAACAAAAATCCGAAATCTGGGAAGTTGGAGGTAATTGAGGAAGAGGAGGAGAACGAATTACCAAGTACCAGTGATGGAAGACAAAGTGAAGTTCCTGAAGGAGTGAAATTGCCGAATAGAGAAGTTCCTGAGTCAATTGAAATTTCAGACTACGAAACTGAAGAAAGTGAAGTGGAAGGTGAAAGTGAAAAGAGAAAGAAAAGGACTTGGAAGTCAGAATCAAATAATTCTGAACCAAAGAAGAAGTACGTGAGAAAAGCAGACTACTGGCCTGGTGGAAGATTGAGAGTCAGACTGATCAAAAAGCCAATAGAACAAGTTGAAGAAATCAGTAGTCAAAAGAGTCCTGGAAAAGAAGTTGGAGTTGGAAGAAAAATTGAAGTGATATCAAGAAAAGGGAAGAGGATAATAAGACCAAATCAAAAATACAAGTCTCCTGAGTGGACTTACTTAGTAATTCCACCTGTTATTGACATATATGATAGTAGTGAAGAAGAAAACGAAGTCCAAGAAATTAGTGACAATGATTGAAGTACAAAAATATTAAATTGGCAAAAGGCTGAAGAAATCTTGTTAGTTGACACAAGGTCGAAGAAAAACTGTTTTTAGTTGAAGAAAACTTATGTATGACATAAGGTCGAAGAAATCTTGTTTAGGATTATAAAAGAAAAATATATTTTAAAAGGGGGGTGTATATAAATTTTAAAATTTATTTTTATTTTTGAGGCTAAAACTAACCTAAAAATGCCTTATGTTAAGGAGAACACTTCAAGATGTTCTGTTTTTAAAAGATGCTGTAAGATGACTCTGGTGTGTCTGCTCATTTTAGTTCTGCTCTGGTTGGTACTAGCTGTGATTATCCCTTTAGAAATGAATAGAGAATTACACAAAGTTAATTTAACAAGCAAAGCTCTGGTTAGCCAAACTAAACATAGTGCATCTGCAAAAGTTATTGATCATCAACCTAACATTCATCAAGATAAATCAATAGGTGATTTTTCAAGTAATACATTCACAAAGCTTTTGAGTGAATATGTCAAGGTAATGGATGCAAAAGACTGTTATGTCTGTGTTAAGTTACCTGCTTCTGTTTCTGAGGGAGTAACATATAATATGCTTCCTCTCACTTATGCTGTAACATGTAGTGTATTAACTAGTTTATTTTATCAAACTGGACGTTTAGAATATTACTATTCAAATTATGATGAGATTTTTGCTAACGTTAAGATTGATAATGCTTTAAATAAGCATAAGAAAGCAAAACAAATGAGAGAATATTTCCTTGTTACTAACGAACTCACTTACGAGTATGCTTACAAGAATAATCTAACATGTAAATTAAGTGCTGAAGGAAAGAAATTTTTGAATATGGTTGAAGAGAGAAGAGCAATTTATAAGAGAAATGAATTAGTCAAGCAGACTAAGTCAGCTTTCTGGCAGAAAGAGGATGAGAAGTTAAATGGTAAAATGCTTGAAAATATTGCAATTCACATAGACAAACCAGTTAGTGGAAAACTTTGCATTAGAAGAGATAACACACTTTTTGATAATTATTTTGTAGGTGCAAGTAACTGTGAAGATACTTATCAGATTATGGGAGGTTGGGGATTTAAAGGTGGAAAAGATCCTATCTTTCCTGGGATTTATTTTGTTTGTGGTGACAAAGCTTACTACAACCTTCCAGACCATTGGTATGGAACTTGTTATGTGGGAATTGTTTTTCCTAAAGTGTTTCATGTTGACAGAGATTCAGAAGGATTGTTTAAAATTCATAATTATGTAAATAGAGCTAAAAGAGAAACTTTTACTGAAGTTCTGGGAGATATTTTTCAAGCTGTAATACCTTTTGTTGGTATAACCTTAAATGCAGGGAGAATCAGAAAATTGTCTACTATAGTTGATAGATTATCAACTGACACTGCTGATGGGTTTCAATTAGTGAATGTTGAAGTTATTGCAATTAGATCCATGGTAATTCAAGACCGACTTGCTTTAGACATACTCCTAGCAAAAGAGGGAGGAGTCTGTGGCATTTTACATGTTCAACATTGCTGTACATATATACCTGATGAAAGTAAGAATATTGAAATGTATATAAAGAATATTACACAAATGCATTCAGAGATAATTCCTTTAGAAGAAGAAGATTTTACAGGGAAACTTTCAAAAAGGTTTCAAGCAATTAAAAACTGGTTTCATAATATCGGAAGTTCAATTCTTGGCAAGATTCTGGCACCTTTGATTATAATAGTATTAATTTTTATTTTGACCAAATTAGGTTGTTTGTTACATAAGAGAAAGAAACAGTTAAAAGAAAAGAAAAGAATCTATAAACTCAGAAAAGAAGAAGAAAGAGAGATCGAGTTACAGGAGTTACATAGAGAGCGTCATGTTAATAGCAAAGATTATGCAGAAACAGACTTTTAGGTTTACTGATACAAATGAATTTGAATCGATTTCTTAAAAATTTAATTTACCAAAATTTTGAGTGCTAGTGTGGTGATTTGTTAATCACCAGATGAGGGAGTTGATGGAGCGAGATAGAAAACAAAATTTTGTTTAAACTCGCAAAGTCACATTTCCATAACATGAATAAAAATATTAATGATTTGTGATATGTCGTGTTAATACAATTTAGATTAAACTTTACACGTGGGGGGACTAACATGTGTGCTCATAAACGTGCATAAATGTTGCATCTTTTTGTTCGTGCAAAATAATAAAATAATTTATTGTTTTCATTTTTGTCATTACTAACTGCTGCAAACTTAAAAGAAGCATGTGCTTGTTTTGCTTTTCCTTGTCTGTGTGATGTCATTTCTACTATTCTAGGTGCATATGGGTCTCATGGAAAAACGGAGACTGGTAAATATAAACGCTGCTTTATTTGTTTGCAATGGCTAGGTAACATTTTGATTAATCGGGTGGGTTAATTAATTAGTAAACCATGGGGTGGATACAGAATCTACTTTATTTCTTACATTAATACTTTTCTTGTGTTTGTTTTATACTAGAAAACATAAGTTGCCTGCTTTTGGGCCTAGTCATTTGAACCGCAGAAAAAGAGCTAACATATAATTCTGCAGAAAGTCACGAGACGCCCATTCTGAATTAAAGCGTTTATTGAAGCTGCATTCACAAAGCAAAAACTGATGAGCTGACATCATTCTGTCGGACATGGCCAAGGTCGAAAGTGAACATTTTGTCAGTCCTTAACTTGGCATCCGCGGAAGCTGTATTGAAAGTCAATGGACGCTGCGAGAATGACTTAATACATTTGTTGCAACATGAGGAAGCTTCTGGCTTCACGTGGAAGGAACAATGGTCTCTATGAAATATGATTTTATGGAACTTTTTGAGAATTGGGTGACATGTCACTTGTCACTCTCAGCCAATGGGACGTCGAGGATTTCTGAAAACTTTCCTTTGCTTAGTTTAGTTAGCGTAGAAAGGTATAAAAAGTCATGCCCTTAGGGTTGGGCTGGCTGCTGCTTTCTGACTTTCCGATGAGGGTGATGTGCTGCTGGACTTTGCGTGGAGCACGTAAGAATCCTCAAAGAACTTTACTTTAATCCCTATCTATTTAGCTTATTTAGGGACTTAGGTTTTAGAAATGCTAAACTTTATATATTTACTTTAAATTTGATTCACTTGCTTAAATTGTATTTTTCTCATATTTCATTACAATTATGCTTGCTTTAATGCTAATAAAATTCATTTATAAAACTTTCAACTTATATACCATAATTTAGTAAATAAAATCTTACTTTTGACAAACAAGCTGGTCTTGGTTATTCAGAAGTGTAGGTTACTATTAGCTAGATCACGTCGCCTATGGTGGTCGTTTAAATGGTTGGGTTTTATTCTAATGACAATATTCTTTCTGCAAATGTATAAATATGTATATAGTTTGTAGATAATGTGTATATAGATTTATTCTGACCACCTGAGTCAGTAGGCCCAAAATATATCAGGTTTATAAATGGGTCCATATTTAGTTTAGAATTTTGTTTATAGGTTATGAAGTTGGGTAGCGTTGTTTATGATATATTTTCTATAGCCCGCTGGATCACCTCTCCCCAAGAATTGGGAAAGAAGGCAGACTAATGGGTCAGAACCAGGGTGACGCAGAAGGCACAGAACCAAGGTGGTGACCAGAAGAAGCAAGCTCCTAATAAGGGCGGGGAGAAGGGTAAAGACCAGAAGTCTTCACAAGGTCCCCAAAAATCTTCTAATGGTGGGGATTCCTAATCTTCCAAGAAGAAAGACCAAAAGAAACTGTGGTGTAAAGTCTGTTAGCAGAACACCCACTGGACTAGTGACTGCACTAGATCCAAAGACTCAACACCAGCCACCATTGCCCCTAAGGCAAATGTTCCCCCTAGTTCAGCTCCAAGTGGTGGTACTCAGCAGAAGGGTGTAGTAGGGTTAACCCTGGGTACTGAGGTGGACTCTGGCCTAATCAGAGTTCCAACTCAGGCTGTCCTGATCTGTGATGGAGGCATGGATAGGACCTCCTGTGTGAGTCCCAGTAACCTGGGCAAATACAGACAGCATCCTTTGATAAATGGAAGAGAGGCTTTAGCCTACAGGGGCAAGTGTCACAATGGTAACACAATACCTGTGGACCTTGGACAGATCATACTTGGTGAACTCTACCTAGTGACCAATGCTAGCAATGTCAGGACCAAACATGCCCTGGCAGTTGTTAATTTCTCCTGCGGAAGGGTAACTGGCCTCAAGAAAGTTGTGGTAAGTGCAGACCTCCCTGTTGAATGCTTGCTTGGCAATGATTTAGAGACTTCAACCTGCTCTGAAGTGGAGTTAAGGACCCATGCAGAAATGTTAGGGATCTCCGCACATGTGTTTGGGGTGACTAGGTCACAGGCCAAAATGTCTAACACTCAACAGGCCCTGGATTCTGGAAGAATGGGTCAGGTTCCTTGCAAGAAAAGTAGCAGTAGGGTTAAGGCAGTGCCTTCCCCCTGACTCAGAAGGCAGAGCTGTCTGTTGAGGGAGACAATCTCAGTCCTGAAGAAGGAACTGTCCCAGATGAGCTTGAGCCTGATCAGGTTGAGTTCTCGTGCCAAGCTACAAAGGGGGTACGCAGAGGTTATCTAAAGTGTGTATCTCTCTTACCCTAACTAGAAGCAAGGGTCCCTAGTTGACCCCCAGTTCTAACAGGGCCCCTTCTGTTTGGACCACCCATTGCTCCTGCAAGCACTGTCAATAAACAGCACAAATACAACTACCAACCATCAGACTCCTACAAGTATGACAATTCATACTGTTCCAGTCCCACAAAGCTATAATAATGACTTAGGTGGCAGGTTTTAGTCATTTTAATGTATATTGAGTAAATAAATAACTGTTGTTCTGCTCACCTCTAAATTACACAAACAGTGGCACCATGTGGCAGACTGTCATAAGTGCTGGTGCTGACCATTAAGTACCGGTGCCCAGCACAGGAAACCACCTGCTCAAATTAAGCACTGGTTAAAATCGTCTATTGGAGCAAACGGTTTTCTGGGCAAGAGTAAAAACAATGGCTACAGGATTGGGAAAAGTCATTTGAAACAATCCATGGAGCAGGAATGTGTGCTTGAATCGGCCATGGACACACAGCACATAAAGTACTGCTGGCAACTTCACCAATGCCAGGGTGGCAGTCTGCATTTTATGTTAGGCTGTTGTTTTTTTTTATTTACAGTGACGGCTTTGATGGTTGCAGTGCTCAGTTGGTACTTGGTGAGTACCTGGGCATACTCATGATGGAGTGGGTATATATCCTAGTGCAGTATATCCTTGCCCACCTCCTGCTTCAGCTAGTGCTGTTGCCCTTTGCCTCTGTGCAGCATGTTACGGCAAGCAAAGGGGCAGATTAACTAACTGTTCATGCCACTCACCGAAGCAACCAGAGTTGCTGTGCTGCGTTATGTGAATGGAGAGAGCAGAGCAGCATCATGTTTAGTAAGAGATGGCGCTGTGTTCCTCTCCTCCTGCGCTGGTGCACTTTAGTTTAGGGCTTCTCTTATCAAATTGATGGAGCACGACAGTAGGGCCTAGATGTATCATCGTTCCTATTTGCGATTTCTTAATAGCGATTTTAACCGAATCTCTATTAAGAAATCGCAAAATGGGATGTATGTTTAAAATCGCTATTTTTTTGCGATTCCTTATTATTCCTAATTTGCGAATTCGCAAGTTGCGAATTCGCAAATAAGGACTAATTTCCCATTCATTCCTATGGGCCAGGAGGCCCATAGGAATGATTGCGAAATAATTCTCAAATTGCGAATTCGCAATTTGAGAATCGCAATTTGAGAATTATTGCAAGGGTGCAGGGGTGTCTCATGGACACCCTGCTGCACCCCTGAAACTTACATGTGTGTGCATATGGCGCACATACATGCCCTATGGGCATGTATGTGTGTCACATGCCACCTTCAAAATTGCTAAATTGTGAATTTTGAAAGGAATTTGCAAATTAACACCAACCTCAAATTGGTGTTAATTTGCGATTTCTTAACCTGAATTCGCAAATTGAAATTGCTTCATACATGGCATTTAAGGAATCGCAAAATTGCGATTCCTTAAATGCTTAAGCAAAATAAAGAATCGCAATTTTTTGCGATTCCTTATTTTGCTAATTTCTCATACATCCCAAAAGATGCGAAATGTCCGTTTGCGATTCGTAAAGACCGAAATTCTGCGAATTTCGGCCTTAACGCATCGCAAAAGGCTTGATACATCTAGGCCCTGGTCTTGTTTTGAACGTGAGCAAACACACAGCAGTGATTAAAATTGAAAATAGTGCCAGTGACTGTTTAGCTCGTTTTATAGTGTAGGACCTAGAGAAATCTCTCTCTATTGCTCTTGTAGTAAGGGGCCAGGGTTGATAGGCACATGAATATATTTCTGGGTGCTTATTTTACCTTTTTTCACACTTTTATATCAATTTAGTTGTGCACATCTTTTCACATATATTTTTTTGGTGTGGAGGCTGCCAATGATGATAAGTGGAGCACACAGATGAGAACCTATCAGTAGCTTCCTGGTTGGTGTTTCCATGAGGTGCCTTCACACCTTTCACACATTTTTTTGGTGTTGGATGTGAGAAAATTGTGGGGGGTGAGAGAAACACACACAATTTCATTCCTGGGGGAGATAGACACTTGTGAGAATTTTAAATAGGGATAGGAGCACCGAGTGAATAGAGCATGGTTGAGCTAGTACCGAAATAGTTTAACTCCTTGCATGCTGATGACGAGCTCAGCTCGTCATGTAGCACGGTGGCCATGTGCTGGTGTCATGGCCTCCGCGGAACGCCCACGCGGGGATAATTACCCCGCTGTGCTGGGCGTTCCATTGAGCGGGCGCCGCCATGACGAGCCGAGCTCGTCATCAGCATTGTGGCGCCGCGCGCGGCCCCCCTCCCCCTCGCGCCGAGGGGGAATTAGCCCCGCGGCGATGGGGTTAACCATGAGTGGGTTTGGGGTATGCTCATGATGTTGATCCATAGACATAAGCAGGTTTTGTTGATGAAAGCACTTTAGTTTGCACCATAGTGCAAGGGTGCGAGCGTTCTGTGGCGCATCATTTTGAACCCCAAAAAAACATTAATACGAGAATTATGTGTAGAGCAAAGAAGCGTCTGGCATAGGAATGCGTGTTGTATCGTGTTTGTGTTGGTGGTGGAATTGCTTTTGTATATTTTGTGTTCTGATAGGCCACAGCTGTTAATGGAAGACGTCCATCACACCGCTGTTTATGCCATAATTGAGTGTTCTATTTTCTAGTTACAGTGTTTTGTCCTAATTGCATTCTGCGAGATTGACAGTGACCTCTGATGTGTGCATACTTCACTCTAAGGACATGTATTCCACTTAAATGTTTGTTGTGCCATTTTTTTAAATTCTGGTTTGATTGATAGCAATTTGGGTAGGTAAGATCGTTTTACATATGACCACCGTCATTTTGTAGGGGAAATCTTTAAGGTAACGCCGCCCTTTGCCTGAGTGCATGAGCTAACATCACACAAGGTAAAGTTGCTTGGATAAATTCTTGTGCTGATATGGAAGGGCTGTAAATCAATAATTTTGGAATTTCTATACACTGTGATACCCCCAGCACCGTCTCTGCTCGTCTGTGATTGCTTCTCAATTGTTTGAGATTTAGTTTACATTGCCTGTCATAAATCTCCACGTGAGGCATTCTTCAATGACCTCGGCGTGTAATCAGGTGTGTGGTTACTAGCTCACAGGTTCACTTTCTGGTGGGGTCGGCTGGGTCTTTCCTCCTTCTGGGGTTGATAACATGAGCGCCACAGCGTCGGTTACTAGTAACACTTGTAAAAGAGGTAGCCCACGGCCTCCACCCGCCTCTGCTGAGGCCACCAGATGTGAATGGCTAGTTAAAAGTGAGCCGGGGCCTGTTTCACTTGCCCAGGCCTCCAGCAGGTCGGCAAGCCAGCCCTCTCCCCGTGCAGAGCCGGGTCTTTCATGGGGCATTTTATGGGCCATGACTTGAAATGCTTTTCCTGAAAGTTTATGAGGGGGCCTGCCTGCCTTCAAGGCCGAAAGACATTAATCCCGAGTTACTGAAAGCTCTCCTGGGTCTGTAGAAAGCCAATAAAGAGTTTGACCAAGGCTGTGCGGTGAACTACGTATCAACCCGACCCGAATTTGTGGCCATCTGTATTCTTTTTAATCTTTTTATTTTGGTAAGATTTATACAACACTGGCATCTCGTCTTACACTCACCCTCGAACGGCATACACACATTGATATATAGAAGCAGTGGGTTAAAGTTAGGGGGCTGTATGCGCCGAGGTCGAAGTGGGTGGGATCTGTGGGGAACGACATGCCCGAACGACATGCCCGTACTTTTAAGTTCAACAAAAAGAAAGCAACCGTCATGTACTGCAAATTCCATGTCTTTGGGGAAAGGGAGGGGGCAGGACAGAGAGCTAAAGAAACAAGCATTTGCAATGCAAATTGGTCTCGCATGTGTGAGAGTTACAGGTATTGGCAATGTAAATAACAATGTTTTTATCTATGTGTTTTGAATTGGAGTGGAGTGGATGTATGTGGTGTGTAGTGGAATTATGTGTGCTGGATTAGAATTGTTATTTGCGGAATTGTGTTCTATGGGGTGGATTTGAGCAGTGGAATTATGTGGCATGGTGTGCAGTGGCACTATGTGGATAGTACTTATGTGCCATTGAGTGTACTTAAATTGTATTTGAAGTGTGAGTGTGTGTAATGGAGTGTAATTATGTGTAATGGTATTTTTTGATGTGAAGTGGTATGTAGTAGAGTTTAATTATGTGGTGTGCTGTCGAATTTGGTGGCGTCATTTCTACGAGGCTTTTTTAAGTGGGAACACTCACCCTGCATACATTATACTAGACGCAGATATGACGTGACGCAGGGCTTTACAACGTGACGCATCTCTCTCGATGCGTCATATTGTAAATGGGCCACATTTTTACGTTGCCACTGCGTCACAAAACGTGACGCAACAGCGGTGCAAAATGACGCATGTGTTTTGCCCCAGTGTTTTTTGGACAGCTGGGACAAAAGGGACTCTGACACAAACATGATTTTTTAGAATATTTTTTATATTAACTTTTTTCATTAGAATAGTTTTGAAAGTGTTGAGTAACTTGAACTATACAAATGGATGTAGTACCAGATTTTACAGCACTTATTATATAATGGCTGCACTGGCTAACTGCCATCTTTATGGCTTAAACACAACTAGTGCTATTACTAAACTTATTTAGACAAGTGCTTTTTAGCTCAAATTTTGGGTGGCTACAATATCGCCCATTTTTTACCTTACCAAGAAAAACAATGGACTACCTAAGCACTTAAAGGACATACCAATGGCATAATGTGTGCTATTCAAATGGCGTTGACTATGCAACTAAATCTTATTTAAATACAATGTATGATTAATTCTCTCTTGTGGCTATTTTGGGAACCCGACACCAATGTTGCCCCTATCACTGTGCATACATAGTTGCGATAAGCAGTATTGTGTTGGAAACCCATAGTGCCTACTGCAAACTAAACTGTTCCAAGGCACTGCAGTAGATGCCACCTCACAGCCAGAAAAGCTAGGTGTGCCACCTGGCCGGTTTTCTACCGGCATCACAGGTAGTCCCACCGGTCACAAAAATAAGCAGAATTACATGAAGCCAGTATTTTTTCCATGTATCTGTATATATTTCAAACTGCAAATATAAATAGGAAGCCCTTCTAAATGTGTTCTAGAGCAGCATTAATGGCCCCTGATTAATAATGTCAGGAAACCAAGGCAGAAAATTCATGTTATAAAAAATCACATATGATTTTGATTTAAGTACTATATAGTTTCATGTCCCAGAAAACAACCAGCCGGTATTTTTCTCTTAAAAAGGAAGCAAAGCACCAGATATTCCTAAAACAGGCAGCGACTAATTCACAGAGGCATTATAAACGTTAGAGAGTGTAGTTTAGATTCAACGTATGAACAATGTAGGAAATAACTGATTGATCTAAGGAAGGCGTGAGCAAGTGTGCGTTTCTTAAACCAAGAAATCAGACTGCCAGTAGTATGGTTTTTAATAAACGAACCTCCGATTTCCTCTCTGAGAGTAAAGCTCAGTAGAATTTCAAATAGAGTAAAGTCTGATACAAAAATACTTTTGTGGAATCTATCTTTGTAAACAAGTCTCCTTATTGATGATCTATAAATGTCACCCCCCTTCCCCGTGGCCCCCACTCCCGCAGTGCGTTTTTAAGTGTTTTCAGTCCAATACCAAGGTGCAAGTAGTGAGTGTGGAGCATAGTGTGTACGTTCTAGGCATTTGCGCGTAATGGCATGAAAGGGGAAGAGTCACCTTCTATCTCAGCTTAATTTCTGGAACCACTATCTCCTTTTGCAAAGCATTAATCAGGAAGAGTGAGCGGCACTAGTTTTTGTGAGTTTTATTCAATTTTGACCCCTGCCTATATGTATTTATTTGTGTTAATATGTATATCTCTCCACCGTGGGTAGTAACTCTTGCATCTGCAGTGCAAATTTTACAGCCCAGCTGCAGATGTAAAGTGGTACTCTCATCTCAACTCCATGTCCACGCTGTGAGACTGGCTGCATCTGCATACTTGCAGCGCCAACAGCCCCTGTGCGCCATTGTGAGGTCTATGTGCTCTGAGCCAGCCAATCTGTCTCCAGATGCTGGGCACAGCAGAAAGCAGTCAGTCATACTAATGATGCCCTGTGTGCTCCGGGAAAGACACTTGTTTAGGTGAGAGCACCAAAACCCTCTGACTACATATCTAGCTCATGGTATGCACATGCGGAATGTGTGTTCTACAGAGAAAGGTTGACTGGTTCCCCTACCCGCGAGTAAGGAAGGTAAGTGGCTGGGTGTTATATTTATTATGTGTGGGGGGGGCTGGAGGAGGTACAATTTGTCTGTGTATAGATTGGCTAGGTGAGAAGGAGCATGTCTGTGGTCATCCCCAGTACTGAGACACCCAGAGTGAGGACTGACCAGCCTGTGTTCCGCGTGAAGGGCGGGAGTGCTGCTGCTAGAGCAGGACTCACCTTGATCATATTCCAAATTCTCATTCTTTGGAAACGTGCCTCCCTCCATCTGCCTGCCCAATTTCTTGCACTGATCTCCAAGACACAGGAAAAGAAGAAGAGAGCAAAAAAGTTTTCATCGACAACGGACCGGGGCAGCTTTGGAAGAGAGGCCTTCTCTGGGCTCTGGGCAGCTTGGAGCCTAGCAGGGCAGGGACAGCGATCCAAGACCTAAGAGAGCAGCCTCACAACAAAGCGAAATGGCGGCTGCATGCAGCGACGGGCAGACAGCAAAGCGCCTGCACCAGAACTCGTGGTGCACCAGAAACAAGAAAAATAGTTGACCCAAACACAAAATGAGTAATAGAAGAGGAAGCAGACTGTACTTGGCCGGTGCTCCTGTAGAAAAAAACAGTGACATATCGCTGCATTAACCATTCAGGAAGCAGCAAAGAAGAGATACACTGCACTGAGCTAATGGGAAGGCAGCAGGCAGGAGCAAAGTTCTTTTCCAATACAGCAGGTCTTGCAGACAGCTAATGCGCGCTGCCTAGGCTCGAACTAAAAACAAGCCTTCTCGTCATAATGCCTGCTCACTGCCATCTTCACCATTGGGCGGTGGTGACACAGTGGTGAAATTTAAGTTGATTGGTGCATCATTTTCAACTGTGCCACATCTGTGAAAGTTCATCAGGCAAACTATGGTGATGTGCTATGCAAGGCTGTGCTCGTGTTTCTGACTTGTACAGAGAAAATCCCAGCACAACATAGACACTTCTAATGTGGGGAATGGCAATGCACCCCGTTTTGTGGGCAACGGAGGAAGTGATTTTAGAGGGGGCACCCAATTGTTTTGTAATTGTAATTGTAAGCACAGTTATATAGCGCATGGCTACATTTTGGAAAGAGAAAGGTTTACAAGGCTTTCCGAAAAGCAAGATGGTTGGGTTCTGAGCGTAAGAACAAAGGAAGAGAATTCCAAAGTCTGGAGGCATTGACTGAGAAAGATCGGCCTCCGCTTCTGGCCCTACGAATCCTGGGAACCATGGCCAGGTTCTGATTTTCGGAGCGAAGGTATCTTTTGGGTTCGTAATGCTGAATGATGCCTTGGAGAATCGGGGGACCTGATTTGCCCAAGGACTTATGAACATGCATAAGCTTTTGAATTTCACTCTCTCATGAACTGGCAGCCAGTGAAGAGATTTAAGAGCTGGTCTGGCTGATTGATGTTTTGGGGTGCCCAGCAGAAGTCTTGCCGCCCAGTTTTGAGTGGTTTGGAGTTTGGAGAGGGTAGCAACAGGCGCACCTAAATAAAGGGCATTAGCATAATCCAGCCTTGGGAGCACTAGGGCCTGGACTGTTAATTTTCTGGCCTGCAAAAGGGAGAAGGGGAAAAACCTTACGGATCATTTTTAAGATCCCATAGCAGGAGGCTGCGGTCTTCCGGGCCTGAGTTTTGAACGTTAGTTCCTGATCCATCCAAAACCCCGACTCTTTAACTGGGTTTTGGGCGTAGGTAAAGGACCCATGGACGTTGGCCATCTTACCGCCCTATCATAGGGAGACTGGTTGCCAAGGATCATAATTTCAGTCTTGGGTATGGGTGTAAACATTAAACAGGGTAGGACTCAAGGATGATGCCTGCGGTACTCCACATCGAAGGGATGTACGTTTGGAGGTGGCCTGATTGTTAAATACCTGAAAGGATCTATTATCCAAAAAGGAATTTAACCAATCCAGCGCTGTTCCAGAGATACCTAGGTTGCTATGCCTATGAATCAAGATCTGATGATTTATGGTATCAAAGGCCACGCTGAGGTCAAGGAGCAAGACCACCGCGGTACCGCCAGCATCTACTATTTTTCTTGATTGTTCCACTACTGAGAGTAGGGCAGTCTCTGTTCCCTGTTGTGGTCGAAAACCAGTCTGGGTCAAATGAAGAAGGTTGTTAGTCTCCAGGTATGATGATAGCACTGAAATAAAATATTTCTCCGTTATTTTGCTAATTCCAGGAAGCAGCGAGATGGGCCGATAGTTTCCTAAATCTGCAGGATCTAGGCTTGGTTTCTTTAACAAAGCTTTTACCATTGCTTCCTTCCACCTGGGGGGACTATCCCCAAAGAGAGAGAGGTGTTAATGAGGTCTAGAATCACCGGGAGTACCACATCTGCTACCAGTTTTAGTTTCCCTAGTGTTCCAGGCCGTTTGAATCCTCAGGATTGGTTCGATGCTATATGGGGTCCACCTCTCAACCTCCCCAAGTCTGTAATTAATAATACACAGACTAAAGGATGGTCAAGCGAGGGAAGGAAAGGATGGGGACAGCAGGGAGGGAGATCTGTGAGAAGACACAAAGAAATACAGAATAATAAATACTAACAGTCTTACTCAATTGGTTTACTGTGAATGCATACCCCTTCACTCTACTAACCTGTAAAAGAAAATACTGAACACCTGATACCAGGAGGGATGAGCTTGAACCTCTCTATTTCCAATATGCTGAAAATACAATTAAATAGGTTGAAATCTGTTCTCAATGTATACGCACACGATACACTCTGCTATAGGTAGTCCTATATGTATACCTGAAATAATGCAAGGATCCCTTTCTGCTCATTCACCACCCCTGTAGTAAGAAAAGAACGGCATGCATAGAGATGAAATAACTATCTCTGGCCCATTATGCTTTAAATTCAAGAAAACATTCTGCTTCAGAAAATACCAGAAAAAGGTAATAATCCAAGGTACGAGTTTATAAACAAGAGTTACGTCACTCTATATATTTTGTAGTGGCAAAATAGATTCACTGGTACTCTTAGTTCCTCTATCCACACAAAGGGAAACTCAATCTTTCCCTCGCAAGAACTCCAAGGCAACAACAGAAAGGAGTTCGCCAACGCAGGGAAATGGGTGCCTTAACGTCTTAAGTAAGTATCAGGAAATGTCAATAAACGATAACCTTTTTACAAGGTGATTTTGCCCATAGTTACTGTGCCACTCCCACGGAATCCACAAGAGGAGAATAAGGCACTCTTTCAAGTTCCAAAGGAAAACACGTAAAACAACCCAAGCATATCTCCAAAGGGTATAGTAATAGGACACACAGCGCTGTTCCTACAGCCGAGTAACTGAAGAGTGGTGCCACAGGCACCCTTACCCTTACGCCAACGCCAGCTCCAGCCGGACCTCAAACACTCAGGACAGATTCGGAATAATCGGCAGCGTTTTCCCCTTGCTGTCCGATTTAGAAAGCTTCCGCATCACGTGATGGCGGAAGAGCGTCCCCTACGTCATGCGTCACGCTACGCTGCCGGGAAATGTAGTCCTCGGCCCCGTTAGCGCCTGTCTGGGTGACTGCAGCCCTCGTGTCCCGCAACAGTACATCCCCCTCCCCGAGAGCACAGACACGAACATGGCTTGTCAGGGTGGCGGCGGTAAAAAGCAGCCACTAGTCTGGGGGCGTGTACAGCAGATGCCGGTTCCCAGGAGTTCTCCTCCACACCGTACCCTTTCCATGCAATCAAAAAACACAATTTAGCACGCAAGATTTTGAAATTGAGGACCCTTTCCACCTCGTATTCTTCGTCCTGATCAACCCATACCGCGGCCAGCCTGGATATTGCAGGTCCCGCAGCGGGTTTCAACAAAGAAACGTGAAACACCGGGTATATCTTCATATGCCTAGGCAAGGAAAGACGAACCGCCACTGGGTTTACATGTTTCACCACCTTAAAGGGACCTATGAACCTGGGTTTGAACACACTATACCTTCTAAAACGGATGTGTCATGTTGACAACCACACCAAATCCCCTTTCTCGTAGGTGGGCCCTTGCCTACGGTGTTTGTCAGCCTGTCTTTTGTATTGCAGCTTTGCCTGTACTAAATGTTTTTTTGTGTTTATGATCACTTTCTGAATGTGTGCTATTCTGTCCTTCACTTCAGGTATATGATTGCTCCTTCCAGGAGCACTGAAGGGAATGAATCTGGGATGAAAACCATAGGTACTATAGAACGGAGTATGTTTTGTGGAACAGTGTTGTGCATTATTATAAGCAATCTCTGCCAACCAAAGCCATTCTACCCACATATCTGTGTTACAGTCAACATAGCTTCTCAGATATTGCTTCAAAGTGCGATTTAGTCTCTCAGTTTGACCATCTGTTTGTGGATGGAAGCTAGTTGACAGAGCCGATGAAATATGTAATGCAGAACACCACTCCTTCCAGAACTTGGCGGTGAATTGCGTTCCTCGATCCGAAACAATCACTTTTGGCAGTTCATGCAACTTCACCACATGTTCCATCAGAAGATTAGCCAGTTGACCTGCCGTGGGGATCGTTTTACAAGCGATGAAATGCCCCATCTTAGTCAAATAGTCTATTATAACCAAGATTACTGAGAGCCCTTTGTCAGCTGGAAGGCCCACAATAAAATCCAACGAAAAACGTTCCCATGGCACATCCGGTGTGGGTAAAGGTTGTAACAATCCTTGAGGTTTTCTTGTTAATGCTTTTGTTTGTGCACATACCACACAATTCCTGATCCATTCCGGTATGTCTTTTCGCAAAGTTGGCCACCAGAATTGTTGCAGCAACTTTTCGCACGTCTTTTCCTTTCCCTGATGGCCGGCACTAGGATCCGAGTGACACCACTGAAAGGCTAAATTTCTCAACTTCGTATTGGGCAGGAGTATTTGAGTTCCTTTCATCAACACACCATGTTTCTGCATCCATTCCAAGTGATGTTTCTTCCACTCTCTCCATGTAAAGGTTTGTAGCCCTCTCCTCACTTCTTGTAAAAACTGATCGGTGTGAACCACCCCAATAACCTGATGAGATGACAAAATGGCTCTTTCAGGATGATTGTAGGATTGTATCGTCGAATCTTGTCGAGATAACGCATCCGCTTTCTTGTTCTGACTTCCAGGGCGAAAGGTTACAATGAAATTGTATTCTTCAAAGAAAGTCATCCAGCGTAACAATCTAGGAGTGAGAAGGCAAACTGTTCTTAGAAACTGTAGGTTCCGATGATCTGTATACACTGTGATGGCGTGACGAGCTCCCAACAACCAATGTCTCCTTCTCCAAAGGCTTCTTTTATGGCAAGCAACTCCTTTTCCGTGATGGTATAATTTTGCTCTGCTTGGTTTAACTTCTTCGACATAAAAGCTACAGGATGAAGTTGACCCGTGTTTGTGAGAGAGGACTGCCCCCATTGCCACATCCGAAGTATCGGCCTCCACAATAAATGGCAGCGAAGGATTGGCATGTGTTAAGATAGGAGCAGTGATGAACGCTTTCTTTAATTCCTGAAATGCCTTTTGAGCTTCCGTCGTCCAGTGAAATGGTACATTCTTCTTGGTGAGATGAGTGATTGGGGCTGCTTTGTTGGAAAAATGGGATATAAAGCGTCTATAAAAATTAGCAAATCCCATGAAACATTGAATATCCTTGACGTTCTTTGGACTAGGCCAATCAGAGATTGCTTTGACCTTTCTCTCTGCCATTTCTTGGCCAGATGGGGTAAGCATCACTCCCAAAATTCCACCTTGGAGACATGGAACTCACATTTACTGATTTTACAAAAAAGTGATGTTTTTTTCAAGGTTGTTAGTATGAGACTCACATGTTGTACATGATCTGTGACTTGCATAGAGTATATCAAAATATCGTCTATGTAAACAACGACGATTTTATCCAAATACTCTCTTAAAACGTCGTTCAAAAAAAATTGAAATGCTGCAGGCGCATTACAGCGGCCGAAGGGCATCACCAAATATTCATATAGCCCATACACCGTCTTAAATGCCGTCTTCCATTCGTCTCCTTGATGCATTCTTATCAAAATAATAGGCTCCGCGCAGATCCAATTTGGTAAAAATGACCTCTCCTTTTACCTGCTCCAACAAAACGGAAATCAACGGAAGAGGATATTGATTACGGATGGTTATCGAATTCAAAGCCCTGAAGTCAATACAAGTCCTCAATTCTCTGTTCGCTTTGGGAATAAAGAAAAGTGGGGAAGCTGCCGGAAATGAAGATGGACGGATAAATCCCAATTCCAAATACTTATCCAGACACTGGCGCAAATGTTGATTTTCAGGCTCTGTTAGAGCGTATACTCTTCCACATGGTACCACTGACCCTGGTTTCAAATCAATCCCACAATCGTAAGGTCTATGTGGCGGAAGTTGTTCAGCCTTCTGGTCATCAAAAACATCCCGAAACTGTTCGTAACACGATGGCAGGACCATGTCTTTTTCAGCGGCAGTAGCTATGTATAAGGTATTTTCTTTCCGATTACCAAATGTATTCCAACAATGAGGCAGCCCGTCTTGTCCACCGACTTCCCAAATATCATCATACTACCCCCTCCTCATGTCCCTCCATTGGCTTCCCATCCTGCAGAGAACTCTCTTCAAGATGGGATGCCTAGTCTTTATGGCCCGTGCCCGCACTGCCCCCATTTTCATTAACTCCCTGATCAGTCATTACCTTCCTAGTCGCAATCTTCGGTCCTCTAGTCAGGCACTCCATAATGTCCCCCGTTTCCGTAAATCCAGAACTGGTGGCACTAGATTTTCTATTCTTGCTCCCCGATTCTGGAACAGTCTTCCACTTACTATTCGAGTCATCACTGCCTACCCCCATTTCCGCAAGGCGCTTAAAACACACCTGTATGCCCAAGCCTTTACCATCTTGTAATTCCCTGGCTACCTCTTCCATCTGACACTTTCTATCTATTAGCACCAGGAAGCCGCTTGGTCGCAGTGCGCTCTATAAATATTTTCAAACTCAAATTCAATGAACCTTACAATAGTCAGAATCCAAGGTCAGTGTTTTGTTTTTCCAATCAATGTCTGGGTTATGTGTGGATAACCATGGTAAACCCAATATTAATCCATAGGACGGGGCTGGTATGATGTTGAACGATAGAACTTCTCGATGTCCTGGTAAACATTCAACCATACACGGTTCTGTGGTGTGACATATCGGACCAGATTCTAGTCGTTTGCCATCCACCGCAAAAACAGCCTCAGGTTGTGGTTTGGAGATTAATGGAATACCTAATCTTATGGCTTCGGTAATATCCATAAAACATCTGGTAGCTCCAGAGTCAATCATGGCTTGTATGGTACAGGGTTCTTGGTTGATATCCATCGTTATCGATATAAAGAAATGTTCTTTGAGATTATTAATTTCTTTTCTTAAAGAAGGGATACATTGACCACTCGAAAACTCCCCTTCATTAGGTCTCGAGTTATTTAGTTTTCCGACTGTGTTTTCGGGATGTTGGTTGTCGTTGCTCCCAATCGAGCACGCCCAAACCTGGGCTTTACCGGACACTCACGAAGGTAATGGCCCTTCTTACCGCAGTAAATACATAATCCATTCTTCCTTCTATGTTCTCTTTCTTCCCCTGTCAAAGAGGCTCTGATAGTTCCGATTTCCATAGGCTCTGGAACTGTTATTCCCATTTCTGGTTATATGGGGTCCACCTCTCAACCTCCCCAAGTCTGTAATTAATAATACACAGACTAAAGGATGGTCAAGCGAGGGAAGGAAAGGATGGGGACAGAAGGGAGGGAGATCTGTGAGAAGACACAAAGAAATATAGAATAATAAATACTAACAGTCTTACTCAATTGGTTTACTGTGAATGCATACCCCTTCACTCTACTAACCTGTAAAAGAAAATTCTGATGACCTGATACCAGGAGGGATGAGCTTGAACCTCTCTATTTCCAATATGCTGAAAATACAATCATATAGGTTGAAATCTGTTCTCAATGTATATGCACACGATACACTCTGCTATAGGTAGTCCTATATGTATACCTGAAATAATGCGAGGAAACCTTTCTGCTCATTCACCACCCCTGTAGTAAGAAAAGAACGGCATGCATAGAAATGAAATAACTATCTCTGGCCCGTTATGCTTTAAATTCAAGAAAACATTCTGCTTCAGCAAATACCAGAAAAAGGTAATAATCCAAGGTACGAGTTTATAAACAAGAGTTACGTCACTCTATATATTTTGTAGTGGCAAAATAGATTCACTGGTACTCTTAGTTCCTCTATCCACACAAAGGGTAACTCAATCTTTCCCTCGCACGAACTCCAAGGCAACAACAGAAAGGAGTTCGCCAACGCAGGGAAATGGGTGCCTTAACGTCTTAAGTATCAGGAAATGTCAATAAACGATAACCTTTTTACAAGGTGATTTTGCCCATAGTTACTGTGCCACTCCCACGGAATCCAAAAGAGGAGAATAAGGCACTCTTTCAAGTTCCAAAGGAAAACACGGAAAACAACCCAAGCATATCTCCAAAGGGTATAGTAATAGGACACACAGCGCTGTTCCTACAGCCGAGTAACTGAAGAGTGGTGCCACAGGCACCCTTACCCATACGCCAACGCCAGCTCCAGCCGGACCTCAAACACTCAGGACAGATTCGGAATAATCGGCAGCGTTTTCCCCTTGCTGTCCGATTTAGAAAGCTGCCGCATCACGTGACGGCGGAAGAGCGTCCCCTACGTCATGCGTCCCGCTACGCTGCCGGGAAATGTAGTCATCGACCCGTTAGCGCCTGTCTGGACGACTGCAGCCCTCGTGTCCCGCAACACCTAGAGGGGTAGGATCATTGGTGAGCCGCTCTTCACTTTAGAAAAAAAGGCTTTTTAGGGCAGACATTTCCATTACCGGAATTTCATCTAGGGGTGTCAGGGTACCAGGGACTGGGAGGGCACGGAGATCCGTTTTGGCGCTTGGAAAGGATGAATAAATGATTTCAATTTTGTTTGAGAAAAACTCTGCTAGCTGATCACAGTGGGCTCCAGATGGGTCAGGTACCGCCAAAGTGTGGGAAACTTTGGAGAGAGTTTTAACTATGCTTAAAATCTCACGAGGGGAGCTGGAGGCCGCAGAGATTTTCTTTCCTTAGTAATCTGCCTGTGCCGTTCTCATTTCTGCTTTGTAATGATGGATACTCTCTCTATATATTTTTTTCTTATCAGGAGAGAAAGTTCTTCTCCAGGCTCTCTCCAGTTTTTTACAGTTTAGTTTCAAACCCTGAAGAGAAGTGGAGTACCAAGGTTTATGGATGGCGCCCTTTTTGTTTCTAATGTTTTTTACTGGGACAAGGGAGTCTAGGGAGTTCTGCACCCAAAAATTGGAGTTTTCATTGACTATGACCACGTCCAACGAGGGCTCTGGGATGGTTTCTTCCAATAGTGAGGTCCATTGTTCAGCTAATAGTTTGGACCAAGGACGATTTTTGGAGTATGTTAAGTGGGTGCAGGGAACTGCATGTGGTGGAGACCAAATGAGAGGTACAAGAAAGTGGTCCATCCAAGGAACAGGAAGAAATGCGTTACTTACCTGTAACTGCAGTTATCCAGTATTGGTATCTTTCATAGATTCACATGCCTGAATCATTCCCCGTCGTCGGGGTGGGAGTCCCCGGTACATAACAATAGTAATGTCATATAGACATATACATACTAATAGGCCTGAGGCCTCACACTAGTAACATATCTGAGTCCTTTTGTAAAAAGGACCGAAGTTTGGCCAGGAGCCAATCAGCTACTACCACCCTCTAGAACCTTCCTGGAAGGAGCCCTAGTCCCTCAGATTTTCGTAAGCACAGTGCTAAGTAGTACCTACTGAAAGAACCAAGGTGAGCCCTTCCAGGGGAGGCGGGTGGGTTGCATGTGAATCTATGAAAGATACCAATACTGGATAAATGCAGTTACAGGTAAGTAACGCATTTCTTATCCAGTATTATGGGTATCTTTCATAGATTCACATGCCTGAATCAGAGTAGCAAGCAATAGTCAGCACATTTCGTCTAGTACATTATGGAAGACACTTAATAACACCGTATCATTAGTGCAATCCCATGAATCTGTAAACATTATTAGTAGGAAGAAATGTGCAAGAAGGCAATAGGAAGGTGGGATGAAAGGAAGAAGGCTCACCTCTACTGAAATAGATGACGGAGCACCGCTTGTCCAACTGCTGCATCCTTCATAAGTTCTGAGTCCAAGCAGTAGTGCCTGGTGAACGTATGAGGTGTTTTCCATGTCGCCGCTCTACAAATGTCGACAATGGGCACCCCAGCAAAGAGCGCCATGGAAGTGGAGACTGCTCTTGTGGAATGAGCCCGAACTTTGGAAGGCAGAGGAAGTCCCGCCTGTTGGTGGCAGAAGGCGATGGCCTCAGAGATCCATCTTGAAATACTTCAGACATCTCTTCAGGTCTAAAGAGTGGAGAGATCTCTCCGCTGCCGTAGATGGATTTGGAAAGAAAGCCTTTAGAACGATAGGTTCATTGAGATGAAAAGTAGACAGAACTTTTGGTATGAACTTAGGATTGGTCCTTAAGATGACTCTGTCCTGTTTGAATTGAATGAAAGGGTCCTGAATAGATAAAGCCTGAAGCTCACCTACTCTCCTTGCTGACGTGAGAGCCAATAAGAGAGCTGTTTTCCACGACAAATATTTGATATCTGTTTTATGAATTGGCTCAAAGGGGTGTTTCATCAATTGAGCCAAGACAATGTTGAGTTGCCATGTAGGTGGTAACGGTGTCACTGGAGGGAACGTTCTGAATAACCCTTTCAGAAATTGCTTGATCAGTCTATTGGACCATAGTGACGTTCCAGACGAAGAGCGCCTAAATCGAGAGATGGCCGCCAGATGCACCTTTATTGAGGCGTGGGCCAATCCCGAGTTAGCCAGGTGAAGTAAGTAAGGCAGCAGCTGCGCTGGAGATGACGAAAACAGATGCAGTTTGTTAGCTTTACACCACACAGAACCTTTTCCACTTAAGGGAATAGGTCTTGTTGGTACTGTCAGCCCGGGCCCAGGCTAAGACTGCTCTGCACTCTTGAGGAATATCTAAGTCCTGGAACTCTCTGAACTCAGGAGCCAAGCCAATAATCTGAGAGATGTCGGATCCGGATTCTGGACTTGCCCCTGGTTCATAGTTAGGAGACTCGGGTATGGCCTGAATGGAATCGGCGGCTCCAGTGATAGAAGGTGGAGTTCTGTAAACCAGTGTTGGCGCGGCCACGCTGGGGCTAGGATCAGGATGCAACGCTCTGTCTTCATTTTCCGGAGAACCCTGGGAATCAGGGGAAATGGAGGAAATGCGTTAGCAAACACGTTGCACCATGCCATCGAAAATGCATCCCCGAGAGATCATGGCTGGGGAAGCCAGCTTGCATAATGTTGGCATTTTGCGTTGGTTTCCGTTGCAAACAGGTCCAGGTGGGGTGAGCCCCAGCGGGAGAAAACTGCGCTGAGAGCATGTTGGTCGAGCTCCCACTTGTGGCAAATGGAGCGTTGTCTGCTTAGAGAGTCCGCCAGGGTATTGTCTGCCCCTGGGACATACTCTGCTCGAAGAGAAATGTTGTTGCGGAGTAGCCATTTCCAAATTCGTTGAGATTCTTGAGACAACGTCATCGAGCGAGTACCCCCTTGTTTGTTCAAATAGTGCATTGTGGTGGTGTTGTCGGTTCTCACAAGCACTGGGGAGCTCCTGATCCGAGGCAGGAATGCTCGAAGAGCCAGGTATAATGCCCTCAACTCGGGCAGATTGATGTGCACCTCCTTTTCTGCCAGTGACCATTGGCCGTTGATCCGGAGCTCCTGCAGGAACGCACCCCATCCTTCCAACGAGGCATCTGTTGTTATTACATGGGGTGAGATTGGAAGCAGGAATGGAAGGCCCCGGTTCAGATGTTTTGTTTGAAGCCACCAGTGCAGGGCCTGCGTCATGACTGGCGTAATCTTGATCAGATCGTCGAAGGACCCCAAGCACTGGATCCACTGAGATGACAACGCTTCCTGTAACAGGCGCATACGGAGGCGGCAGTGTGGAATTAGGAGGATATTGGAGGACATCATCCACAACAATGATTTGAAGAGTCGCACCTTGATGGTCTTTTTGGTTCGGACTCGGCTTGCCAGAGACCTTAGTTTGTTTTGACGCTCCTGTGAAGGGAAGGCCTTTCCCTGGCGTGTGTCCAGAGTTGCTCCCAGGAAAGTGAGACGTTGCGATGGTTGAAGGACAGACTTTTCCTGGTTGAGCGTAAGTCCTAGGCTCTCGAAGAGTTGAAGACAGGCGTTGGAAGATCTGGTTACGCCTATCAGAGTAGGAGTCTTGACGAGCCAGTCGTCCAAGTAGGGGAAAACCTGGTGATGGAGTTGGCGAAGGTACGCTGCCACAGGGGACAGGCATTTGGTAAAAATGCGTGGTGCCGACTTCAGGCCAAATGGCAACACTCTGAATTGGTAGTGCCGTCCCGCCACAACAAATCTCAGGAATTTTCGGTGACTCTTTTGGATTAGGATGTGAAAGTAGGCATCATGGAGGTCTCCAGGACACCATGAAATCTTTGGAATTGAGTAGCTGTAACACCTCTTGAATGGATACCATACGGAACGATTGTTTCTTGAGGTATCTGTTGAGGCTTCTTAGTTCTAATATAGGTCTCCATTTTTTCTCCTTTTATCGTATTAGGAAGAATCTGGAGTAGAATCCTTTCCCCCTCTGACCTCGGGGAACTCTTTCCACGGCCCTTTTCTGGAGCATTAGAGAGAGTTCTTTTTGAAGGAGATGCAGATTCTTGTGCTGGATAGGACGTGGGGGGTTCTGAGGAGGAGTCTCTACGAACCGAACCAGCTGGAGAACCCAACGATCGGTCGTGATTTATTGCCAATTGTGGAGGAAGTTCGATATTTTCCCTCCAACTGCGTAATGTGGAGAAAAAGTGGAGACCTGTGGAAGAAAGAGGTCATTGCCTTCTGGCTGCGTCCTTTTTTCCCCCTCCTCGCTCTCGAAAGGAAGGCTTGTTGTACGATGAGTGGCCTTGTTGCTGTCTCTGCTAGTATGTTATGTTATGTTATAATTGTTTTATATAGCGCACGGCTACTCAAAGAGTGTCCCGGCACTTTTCACTACATACTGAAAACATAACACAGTTAAAAAAAACAGGGCAAAGAGAAGAGAACAGCAGAAAGATACAGACTCGCCTAAGAAACCGAAGCTAGATAGAAAAAAGCCAAGTTTTGAGGCCCTTCCTGAACATCAACAAATTGGATGTACTGCGCAGCGCCAGTGGTAAAGAATTCCAGAGCTGGGGTGCCAGCAGTCTGAAAGAGCGGCCACCTATGCGGGCCCTCTTAATCCGAGGGACCGCCGCAAGAAACAGAGATCCAGACCTTAAAGATCTTGGAGGGTGATAAAAAGCTACCCTTTTCCGGAGGTATTTGGCTCCTGACCCATATTGCGGCTTGTACTGCTGTGAGGAGCCATAGGAGGTTTTCTATCCCTGATAGCCACCTCTTGTCTGTTGTCCTCTTCCTCTGGAGCCCCGAAAGGAAGTATTTTTATACTGGAGGGTACCCAGGGCTTTCGCGGTCTCTGTATCCTTTTTGATACCCTGCAGCATCTCATCTATATGCTCTCCAAAGAGCAGTATTCCGTCGAACGGCATGTCCAGTACTTTGGTTTGTGCCTCAGGCCGGAACGATGTGGCTTTAAGCCACCCCTGGCGCCCCTGGCACCCCTGGCGCCTTAGGACTGCTGCCCCTGCCATCTGTCTAAATCCTGTAGAGGCTATATCCATCCATCGCTACATCTATCATTTCCGAGGCAGATCGCTCACCCTCAAGGAGTATCTTCTTTGCCTCTTCCTTCTGGTCCTCTGGTATTGCTCCTAAATATGGGGCAATATCCGCCCACATCTGGCGATTGTATCGTCCTAAGAGGGCCAGGGAGTTTGCCGCCCGGATAGAAAGGGCCGACATGGACGAAAACTTCTTACCAATATTATCAAGTTTACGGCCTTCCTTGTCCGGTGGCGCAGTCAACGCTGCCGACGGATTACTGGATTTACGCTTTGCAGCCTGCGTAATAACTGAGTCCGGTTTCGTTTGGCCTATAAGGCATGCCGGAGCTGTGGCTGGTTAATATAGAAGGTGGTTCTGTCAGGTAAGAAACATGAGTGATTCAAAAGTACTGCTACTGAAATGGAGGAACCCCCTCTTTTGACAACACAATTCAAGAACCTCACAATAAATGACTCGAGGTCTTATTCATTGCTTTTTTTCTTTTTTTCTGTTTATCTGAATTAAATTCATTCAATTGGTTTTGCATACAATACAGACTAGAGACTGTCCAAGTGAATTTAAAGTGCAAAAATAGTGACAATAGTGAATGGTGATCACGTGGTGAAACAATATGTACAGTGTGGGATCAAATCTGTACACTCAATCTATACATATATACACAGTTCTTTTAAGGTAGGCCGTGTCCTGGTAGGTGTCTAGAGATTCCTAACATTTCTTTTCATTTTTCGGAATCCTAGAGGTAATGGGCCTTTGTGGGATGTCGACGTTTCGACCCTTCTGCGCCTGTGAGCGAGGTCGCGGCGGGTCTTTATCAAGACAGGGATGTGTTGCACGACAGTCTGTAAATAAAGTAACAGATTGTGCATCAGAAGGGGGGGGGTTTAATTAATGAAGTCGAGTGGGTCGACAAATAGACCGGGCAGAAGTGCTACTTACCCACGGATTGTAGGTCGTGTTGAATCGCCTGTGCAGTGGAGGCTCAATGGCCGTAAAATCTGTAGAAGAGAAGGAGCGGTGACCATCTCAACATGGAAGGGCTCGGACAAGTTAAACGTCGCTACTATCAATGTGGACCAGGGTGGGTTAAGTATCGGAGCTGTGGCTGGGGCATTATATTTTTTGTCAAGCCTGGGCGGAACTGTAATCAAAGATGAGGGGTTTTTCATTATGTTCACCCCTTGATCCCAAATATACTCAATGATAGGGATGGAACGTACAATCTTCTTGAATGGCTCTTTGAAGTCATACAGGAAGCAATCCTGGGTCTGCGTGGTCATTTTGATTTTAAACCTTGCCGCACCTCTCTCCACAATATTATGAAATCCCCCGATATCCTCTGGGGGTGAATCCGCCTGTGCCGGGTCAGGGGATGCCGGATCCTGAATGACGTAGTTATTCCATTCATCGTCCTGAATTTCTTCTTCCTCCTGCTGTCCTTCCTCTTCTCCTACTGCTTCCTCCTCTTCAGAGGAAGGTAGTGGAGGTAAAGTGACAGGATCTTGACGAATGACCAGTGGAGGTGGTCTAGGGCGAGGAGGTATCACAGGTGTAGGCTGCTGTACCGGAGGAGGCAGAGTGGGCGGAAACCGTTGTTTGTAGTCCGCTATGAGAAATTGCAGGTCCGTAACTATTGAAGCTGGGAGGCACACCATAGGTTGTGAGGAAGGAGGCGGAGTTATTTGACATTCCTCCTGATATCGCCCTTCATCCTGACCCAGGTCTTCATAGTCTAAGCTTTCTTGGACCTTAACATGGAGTTCTGATAGACTTGTCGCAGGTTGGAACATTGAACCATCATCAGAATCCTCTGTGTCCAGCAGATGGGTCGGTGGCAGTTGCTGGACCCTGCTTGGCGACGTCATTTCCGGCGTTAAAGTACTCGTTGTCAGCCTGTAGTGCGTATAAGTGTACTTCAGCGTAGGAGACCCTGTAGTCGACGAGCCCTTCAACTGGGTGGTCATCGACGGTGGAGTGTCGATGGCCTTTGCAGACGACTCAGGTGCCTTCATCGTCGACGATGTCGTCGGCGGCAGCGTCGACAGGGCTCTCTTCGTCGACGGCAGTGTCGACGTTGGACCTGTCGTCGATGGCTTCGTCGATGATTTTGTCGCCGCCGGCTCCCTCGACGGTTGCGTCGACGGTGTCGACGTCGATGTCTTCTTCGACGCCGGTGTCGACATCGTAGGCTTCGTCGACGATGGAGCCATCGACGGTGCCTTAGATGCCGTCGATGAGGAAATCGTCGCCGCTGAAGTGACTCTCGTCGGTGATGAAGACTTTGTTTTTGTCGACGTGTTAGATGTCGTCGACGGAGGCGTCGACGACGATTTTTTAATAGCAAAAACTTTTTACAAAGATTATATACAATTTTTTAAGGAAACCATAGAGTCTAATTTCAAAAAGTGAATCACTATAATACAAGTATCATTTGGTTCTCTTCTGGTTTCAACATAATAAGGTCTACGCATTTCGAACTCTCTTAAGTACGGAGTTCTCATCAGGACCATAGACTCTCTAATCGTCAGACAAATTTGAAATCCTTTAGTCACCAACAACCGCGAAGCGGGACCACTGCTTTCATGTGGTTGAACATCTCTCTCTACTCTATTTTGTCCTTCTTGTTGTCCACACGTGAATTGTGGGGGGGGGCGAGGGGTTTTGTTCGACGCTTGAACAGAGCCCGCGATGTAACATTCGTTCCTCTGCTTTCCGACTCAATCAGGATCCAGTCTCTCAGTCTCAGGCAGTCCTGATGAGAACTCCGTACTCAGTACTCCGTAAAAATTGTATATAATCTTTGTAAAAAGTTTTTGATACTAGAGTGTTAGGAGTGTGAGTGTGTGTTGAGTATGTCTGACAAAGATCTTTAATGATAGCGTGTTTGAATGAGAAGAAGGGGTTATGGTATAATAGTGATTAGATAAATGTCTGTTTATGTTATGTCTTTTTGAAATGTTTTTTGAAATATGTAAAATGTACAAAAAGTAAATTAAATAATGAAAAACTGAAATAAAACAAAAATCAAAAGGATTAATTAAAAAAAAATTAGATACTTCTCACATAGTGTTTTATTTGTGTGTGAGGGAGATAAATAATTGATTTATTAATATTAGCAGCATTGGCAACTTTTTTTGTAGTATACATAAGGCAGGGTTTGGCCTTGCTGCTTGGGAGCCCATACCCAGTGGTGTTTAGTCAGTGGTAGAGGTCATGACGGAGAAGGACGATGCCGTCAACGTAGATAAAGTTGCTGTTGACGTCGTCACAGGCATGGCCGAAGTGACCAGCAAAGGCTTTTTGAAGGTGATATCCTGAAGAGAACTTGTCCCTGCCATGGCCTGTGGACGAACCTCTGAAGACTTGGGCGTCTTCTTCTGAGGTGGCTCTGCAGACCGGCCTGGAGATGACGATCTGGGCCTTTTGGATGAGGAATGTGAGCTCCTAAAGGAACACTCGCTCTCTCCTGAAGAGACTGTCTGATCCGTCTCTTTAAGTCTCTTGAGCCATAAAAGCAGGCGCCCCTCTCTGTCCTTCAGGGTCTTGGCAGAGAAAGTGCGGCAGACCTTGCAATCCTTCGCAGAGTGGTCAGGATATAGACAATAAAGGCAGTCTTCATGCCTGTCATCCACATGTAGTCTCAACTTGCTGCAAGAAGCACAGGGTCTAAAGAGCCCTTTTTTAGGAGTATCAGACATGGTGGACTGAAGTACTCCTCCACAAAATTAAGTTCTGTGAGAAAAATATGGAATAAATCCAGAAATACCAGAAAGCTGAGCAGAGCTCAGTGGAGACTCCCTTAGCACGACGTGCGATAGAAAATCTGAGGGACTAGGGCTCCTTCCAGGAAGGTTCTAGAGGGTGGTAGTAGCTGATTGGCTTCTGGCCAAACTTCGGTCCTTTTTACAAAAGGACTCAGATATGTTACTAATGTGAGGCCTCAGGCCTATTAGTATGTATATGTCTATATGACATTACTATTGTTATGTACCGGGGACTCCCACCCCGACGACGGGGAATGATTCAGGCATGTGAATCTATGAAAGATACCCATAATACTGGATAATAGGCTTTCCTCCCGATAGATCCTTTAAGTTCGAGAAAACAGGATCTAGAAGGTGACCTTTTATATGGGTGGGTTCAGATATTTTATGAGTGAGGTGAAAGGCTGATAAATCCTTGGTGAGTTCATTAGCCGACGTCTGCAAAGGATCATCGAAATAGAGATTAAAATCACCCAATAAGGTGAAGTTCTAGAGTGAACTAGCCAGATCAGCTGCCTGTTTAGGTAGTATATTGCAGAAGTTCGCTGAGGGACCAGGGGTTCGGTATATCCGCATACCAGAAAAGGTGAGGACTGGGGAGAACTCGATAGAAAAAACTGTATGAAATGGAATAGCAGCTCGGTAGGGCCTGAATGATGTCGGGTTCGGAGCTAGGAGTAAGCCAAGTTTTGGTGAGAAACAATACTTCCGGCGATTCCCCTTCCAGGAGGATGGAGATTTCAACTGTGTGTTTTGGCTCCAATGAGCCAAAGATAAAACTGTTGTGGTCTTCTGTAAAGGGTAGTTGTGAATAGTATGTTTTCGCAGGTACATTTGAGTATATGTAAATACAACTTTATATGTTTGTTAAAAAATTTTAAATATGACTATCTATGTATGTGGGTATACCTGAAACTATACCTGTAAATATTGGACGATTCATACACAGAAAGTCATATGTATACATTTTGAGTAAATATTTAGGCATGTTACATCCCAATGCACTATTAAATGTATTATTTAATATATAGTTCGGTACACATACACACACACACACACACACGTGAACTAGCTCTCCATCGCCTGTGTTTTGAAGGTCGTAAAACAAAGTTATTTTACAAAATATTGTTTTTAAGTACTCTTCACAATCCACACTCTTTTCTATTTCCACTGGGCCTTAAGCCCCCCTCTTGTGCTGCTTCTTATATAATGAGTAACATGATATGGAAGCTTGATTGTCTGAAAATTTGAATCACATAGCCCCTCAGTCTTACTGACCAAGCTATGCCCCTGCTGTTACCGAGACGGTTAGGTATTACCACGCTCAGACCCCGGGCCATAGGCGTGCAGCTCAGCAAAGAGATACACGTACACTCAGTGACTCTCTGCGAGCAAACACACTGTGTAGTTATGCGCCCCTTCATTTATCTCCCAGGCCGGGTGGCTCTCTGCATCCCTCCTATTCTGTAGTGGGGCCAACCCACCCTTCTATTGCCCCATGTGTAGAAGGTACGCAAAGTCCTTGAGTTGCTGGCTAGCAGCTGGGTTTGCCCGGCGAACATACGTCGGGCTTCCGGAGTTGGTGCAGGCCTCAGCCCCGCCGGGCCTTCTGGAATGGCATCTTCTCCAGGGTCTTGGCCACATTTCAAACCATCACTGGTGTCTCCGGGCTCTCTGCATGGGGAATGACATCCACCGTTCTTGACCGGGGAGAAGGTCACAGCATGCGCATTTTCCTCTCTGCACTGTATCCTGGTTTCCAGCCAGAAGCATGGGAAGGGCCCGCCCACCTTCTTAAACCAGGACACATTCTGGGTGACCACTCAAGTGCCCTGTCATGCAGAGATCATGGTACCATTAGTCGCAACGATTCTCTACACCTCTGGTTCATAGTGTTCGGAACTTCCATCCGGGGTTTAGGTCTTTGACAATGACAGAATCGCAAAGTTGCAGCGATGAGGGCTGCAACTGGTTAGTGATTTCCCTCCGTGCCTGTGCAGCTGCGATGTCTAGCTCGGCAGAAGCAGAAGACAGAGCCAAACAGAAAGACAGGGCAGAATTGCTCAAACTCAAAAACTCGTACAGTAGAAAATGAAGAGAGATTGGTATTCATGTCAAGATACTCAAATAGGAGTTTTAAAATCAAACAAATCATTCGGAAATATTGGCCTTTACTTCAGGCGGAAACTGATTTTAAGGGAATATTCCAACAATTTCTCCTCTTTGCTTATCAATGAACAAAAAATGTGCAACAACTCTTGAAAAGTAAACTAACACATTGGACCAAATTCATGCAGGAACTATACTGCGTCATAACTGTGGGAGTTGTAACAACATAATAAGAGGGACCACATTGATGCATCCAACACAAGGGACTCCAATTAAACTACAGATGACAGCAACCTGTGATACCAGTAACGTTGTATACCTCCTTAAATGCCCGTGTGGGCTACCCTACGTGGGGAAAACAGAACGCAAAACTAAAACTCGCTTAGTTGAACACAAAAGCAATATACGTACGAAGAATTTGAAGTCGACAGTAGCCACCCATTTTTCTGACATGAACCATAACATTGGCCAATTAAGATACATGATTTTGGAACAAATCAACTTAAAGGATGGTAGCGATAATTAGAAATTCCTTCTATAACGTGAATTGTACTGGATACACAAGCTCAACTCGCTGCATCCAAAGGTTCTAAATAAACATTTAGAATTCAGTTGCTACTTGTAAATAAGTGCCATTTTACTGTGACTACACTGCAATGATTTTTTCATTTTTAGGATGAACACACACTGTTTGTTAGGATAATGAGAGTGTTTTTTCTGTATTTGTTTTATAACTTTTTGTCATGATGTTTATAGAGGCTGCGGCAAGTTAATAATTATGAGACGCTTTACTTGCCCTCTAGCACTGGCTGAAATCTGCGCATTAGTTTTTCTATTTTTTTACTTAGGGACGTTATAGGCATTACACCTGCAGTCTTTTTTCTCTGTTCATGTGTCAACCTATCTTTCACACCATATTTATTTTTTCGGCAGTTGTTATGATTTTATCAGTATACATTTTTTGTGGCTATTTGTTAGCTTTGACCTGCATTTTATAATCGTTTTAGGTAATAGATTCATTCAGTTTTGTACACGAGTTTTATATCGTCGAAACCACATAGGTACCATTGGTAGTCTTTCTTTACTGTCTCGCAATCTCTGAGGTTCACTTCCGGTTTCACATTTGATTATATTCCGGGTTACCGTCACCCCCGTAATTGCATGCATCACGGAAGCAGCTCACGGAGAACGCTCATCCTGAGCTTTCACAGGTACAAGGCGCAATATAGAACCACATGGACACACTTGGTTACTTATTCTGTATTATTTGACCTTTGAGCACCCGCATGTATTGACTTTAGCTAACGCAAGTTCGTTTCACGGTTCAGTGAGAAGGGCGTGATTTCACCACGCAGTACGCATACCGCTTTCGTAAGAACACCAGTGATCCTGTTTTCACTATTTTGTTTGGTACTGTGGCACGTCTTCTTTCTTTTTCTTTTTTCCTGTTTACTAATCATAATTTTTTGACGAATACAAGGTGCACAACTTTTTCGACAAGCGCACCAAATCATAGCCTCTTTCATTTTCTTTTCGATTTCACCGTGCACTATTCTATTGACATCCGCATCCTTATCTTCCTTTTAATCACAATATCCCACTCTCATCGCATGTTCATTTACATCACGCATTCTGCTTTAGGATTATTTACTGTACTCTATTTTTCTTTATAGGAATTACCCCCTGAAGAAGGGCTAGACCCAAAATGCATCGGGTTTTTTAAAATTCCTGTGAAGCTGGAACAGTGGATTATTATATGTTATGATGCTAATTTACAATGGAGAATACAATTAAGAAAATGGATTGATATTTCATCCTTGGAATATTCTGTTGAATAAACTATTGTTGAAAAACGACAAATGGAAAGTTGACTCTGTAAAGCAAACTCTTTGCATGGGAGTGCTTACATGAGTTCATCCTTCCCGTGGTGAAGAACTTCCCAAATAACTCGGCAGGGTGCCAGCCTGGACTAGCGGGTATGTTGTCCCGCATGTGCTTTCAAAACAGTAAATGAGCTGGGGCACAGTTGGTAGTGCGTTGTGGGGTTTGGCGATAGCCGTTTAGAAACTGGTGCAGACAGCTCTCAGCATCCTCTCCATACTCTACCCCAATCCGAAGTGCTCCACTCCTCCATTTACATGAGGCCACTGCAGCATTGTTTTCCTATGTTGAATGGCAAGAAAGTATAGGTACTCTTGGAACTCGTGGCCTTGAAATGGAGGCCCGTTGTCAGTTTTCATTTTCTACTGCAGACCCAGTTTGCCAAGGTTTTCTGTAGCACCGCTATGACTTGGGGGAACGCTGTGAAGGACACAACCTCCACAACAGGGAATTTCGAGTGTGAATCCATCATCACTACTGTGCTGTGACTACATGGGAAACTCCTGAAGTCGATGTTGATTTTTGACCATGGTTCACGGCTTGGGTTCTTCGGTGAGGATTGGCGGATGCAGCTACTCCACTCCAGTGATGGCACACAACTGGCATTGGCGTATGGTCTCATCCACCAGAGTATCCATCCCTGGGAACCACACTTTGCTGCAGAGTTAAGCCTTTGTCTATGCCACCCATTGGTGCCCCAAGTGGGCGAGGTTGACTGCTCAGCTCCATAGTACTCAGGGGACCGCAATCACCTGCCCACTGATAAGTATTCCATACATCCCTTTGCTGAGCTCGAGGTGGAACCTTCCTTAGTTGCTGTCTTGAGAGTTGGTTGTCCACGGTCAGCGACCGGGAGCCATCGAGGAAGTGATGCCATCTTCTCTGAACTAATGCTTCTTGTCAGGCTTTCATCCAGATCTGTGGCTTCCCCAAGCTCTTTCAGCATCAATACCTTTCGGCAGGCTTCTTGGAGGATCATCATGATGAATTCTTCAATGCGCTCTTCTTCCTGGTTGAGCAGGAGACCTTTTATCAGGTAGGAGTGACGAGACTGGTAGTCGGTCGGGTTGTTGGCACCAGGGCGATAGGCGATGTCAAACCTGTATGAATGCAGCTGGACCCCCCATCATTCTATCCTTGGGGGGGCATGGCATGTTGTTACCGCAAATAAAGGGATGAGCGGTTTGTGGTTGGTCACCACCTTGAACTCGTTGCCATAGAGGTATAGGTGGAAATATTGACAGGCCTTATTAGAAATGGGATTTTTGGTAGGCTACGGCATGTGCCAAAGCCAGGCAGAAACCACCACTCTAGTCAGGATAAGGGAGTTACACTCCTAAAATAACCCTTCTCACCCCCTTGTTAGCTTGGCACGAACAGTCATGCTTATCTTAGAGGCAGTGTGTATAGCATTTGCACATAATCAACAGTAATACAGAGTAAGTACTACAAAACGACACCACACCAGTTTAGAAAAATATCCAATATTTTGATATACTTAAGACAAGACCAAAAATGATAAAAATCCACAATACAGTACTCAAAAATCTTCAGTTATCAAACTATGCTTGAAAATCAGTTCCTTCATGTCGATAGCTCCATCCGGGACTATCACGGCGTCGTGAGCAAACATATCCAAACAGTTCTTGCTGACCGCGGCATCGTGGGCCAATTACGGTGTCGGGAAGACCCGCAAACAGTACCTTTTGGAAATCCAGGGTGCAGGCGACCTCTCGTTGAGCATCTGAAAGAATGGTGTCCGCAAGCATCGGTTCCGGAGGTCGGTTTTGGAGTCGTCGGGGCCCTCGAAGTCATACGAGTTGTAGATTGAACTCCTCTCTGTTGAAGTCAGGAGCGCTGGCGTCGGTAGGCGTTGGTGCAGCGATGCAGTGTGCGGTACACTCAGGTTGCAGTGCAAGCAGCGGCTCAGTGGCGGCATCAGATGGCATAGTCGGTGAGACCAGGGTCGCAGTACGGGGTGAAGGCGGTGCTCGTCCCAATGCAAGCAGCGTTGTCGTCGTAGCAGAAGCACTGTCGTTGACTGACGAACTGGAGTCAATGGTGCCGGCTTTGGTAGGCCAAGGCTGCAGTGTGGGAGGAGGGCTCTGCGTCATGTAACTACGAGCGGTGCCCTCGAACCACGGTGCAAGCAGCGGTGTAGATTTCAGCATGGAGCGTCGTCATCGGGGATACCAAGGTGTCATCATGAAGCGAGGCGGTGCGAGTGCATTTGCCCACAGGTCGCCGTGCAAGTCGTGGCTCGGTGGCGGCATCAGCAGGCATTGTCAGTGCAACCAGGGTCACGGTGCGGCGTTGTGGCGGTGCCCTCTGCGTTGCCTTCAGGACATGGAGTCAGCAGTGGCGTCGTGGACGTCGTCAGGTTGCTTTTTCTGTTGTTGCAGCACAAAACACACAATCCACTGTGCTGGGTGCAGAAGAGCTTGAAGTCTTTGTTGTTCCTGCCCCTTCTTGAACAGGGGTCAACCTCTACCTAAGCCCTTGGGGAAACTCTCAAAAGTAGATTGCAGAAGGTTCAGTCTAGTCCTTTCACTGCCCAAGACAGAAGCAGCCACTGTAGGCCAGCACAGAAAAGCACACAGCAAAGGGGTACTTCCTCCTCACAGCTTCTCCAGCTCTTCATCTTGGCAGTCTTCTTTGTCTAAAAGAGTTCTCAAGTTCAGGGGTCTGGGCCACAATATTTATATCCCAAAATCCTTTGATCTCTTAGGAAGAGAGTGTTCCCAGCCAGAACCAGTTCTACCTTCCCTGGTGTGACTTCCTGGCAGGAGTTGGAGACGGCATTGTCAGAGGCAGACCAAGCCCTTTGAGGTGCAAGGAAATCTCTTCCCCCTTCCCCAATTTCAGCCCAGGTCTATTCAGCCCCTTTCCTGACCCACCTAGACTATCTGGAGCCACTCCTGCTCCCGAGTCTTCAATCCTTCAAAATGCAGACGGGCAATCCACATTACAGCAGAGGTACACGGGATGACTGAGCAAGAAAATACCTATCTTCTAATAGTGACACTTTCAAACACAGAATGTAAAAATCACCTTCACTAAAATATGCATCTTTAGATTCTGAGTTAAGGCATACTACACTTTGTTTTCGTACCAAATTGCCTGGGCGAGTTATGTCTATAAGATGTTATAAACAAACTCTGCATTCTGTCCTACGGGGACCAGATTATGATATCAACACCGCCCTGCCAAATGGTTTTTTCATTCAATGTCAGCATAGGGCACAAGGGAAAGGCGGGGGCCTGGCAATAATCTACAAAGACACCTATTCCTGTAGAATCGAGGATGGTGGTGTCTTAGATTCTGAAAGTGTCCAATTCCATATTCAAACTACCCCCACCAAGTCAGTGGTAGGACTCTTTATTTATCGCCCACCAGGTCATCTAAAACAGTTTACAGGATCCCTACTAGAAACTATATTGGGGACAGCAGCACAGTCGCCCAATTTTTTAGTCCTGGGAGACCTGAACCTACACTTTGATGATCCCACTGACAAGGCGGCCTCTGACCTCAGTACGGACCTTAAGGCACTGGGTATAACACTCCTAAACACAGAGAGCACACACACTAAGGGACATTTGCTGGACCCTATTTTTTCTAATAATAGCCTCATTACGGTTAAACCCCCACTACCACTTCCATGGTCGGACCACTTTATGGTCCCCTTCTCCTGGAGAATTCCACAAGAAGGAAAAAACGCTCCCCGCCCGCGAACTCTACAGAGAGCATGGGCAAAACTATCAGTGGAAGAATGGTCCCAGGCCCTAGAACAAACAGCCCCTATGGCAGAATCGGACCGTCTGTTAGCAGACCTAAATTTTCAGAACTGGCTTACCAATTCCCTTAATGTTGTACTGCCCCTGAAAAAGATCACTAAGAAAAGTAGCACCTTCAAATCTCCATGGTACACCACTGAATTGAGGGATCTCAAGAAAAACTGTAAAAAGCTGGAACGCACCTGGAGGAAGGACTGGGCAGCCAACAGTAAGCTCTCCTATCAGGCGGCTTTAAGACTGTATAAAGCCGCACGGCAGAAAACCCAGGCAACCTTTTTTGAGGAAAAAATTAACACATCCGCCAATTCCTCTAAGGAGACCTTTAAAATTGTAAAGCAACTGCTTAAATCCCCCACTCCAATCACCAACCAGGAATGTACAGAAGCCAGATGTGACTTGCTTGCAGAGTATTTCGACACCAAAGTCCAACGAATACTTGACTCCCTCCCACAGGCTGTCCCCGCTGCTGGCGATGAAGTCCCTCCTGCCCCGATTCATTCTCCCCGGCTGGACAGTCTTAGAACCATCACTATGGATGACTTCCGCAATACGCTCTCCGTAGTGAAGAGCGGGTCTCCATCTGACCCTACACCCATGTATATCCTCAAGCAAGTGGCTGATATCATCACCCCCCTTGCAACAGATTTACTAAATGCTTCATTCATTAAAGGGGTGGTTCCACCTAGTTGGAAGCAAGCAAGAATTAAAACTCTTCTGAAAAAACCAGGCCTAGATATGACCGACTTGGCCAACTATCGCCCTATCTCGCTGCTGCCGGGTCTGGGAAAAATTGCTGAAAGAATTGTAAATAAACAGCTCTCTGGGTTTTTAGAAAATAATGGTCTGTTGAGTGGCTCGCAAACAGGCTTCCGCCCAGGCCAGGGCACTGATACAGCCCTCATAGTGGTAACTAAGGAAGCAAGATGCATCTTGGATTCAGGGGGATCCGGGGTCCTGATCCTCCTGGATCTAAGCGCCGCATTTGATACGGTGGACCATAAAATACTAGTTCACCGTCTTGCGAGACTCGGGATCACGGGAATGGCCCTGAAATGGTTGGAATCCTTTCTGGATGAACGAGCATTTAAGATCTGGGAAAATGGCTCACCGGTTATCGGCGGCAGACCCAGAAGCAGAGGTCGGCCTGGGACCAGGGTTCAATTCCCGACGCGGCAGGGTACGGAAACAATGTCAGCGGGCTCGATAAATCTCGCCTCGGTGCCTCTCTAACCATGGGGTCCTACGCTGCAACTCTGGGCAATAGTTGCTTAATCTCCACTACGGCGGCCCACCCGCTGCGGGATGCCTGGCTTTCACCCTGGGGATACCCAGTAGGGGTTATCTCACAGGGAAAAGCCAGGACGGGTTCCCAAGGCAAGCGCCTTGATGCCTTCGGGTGATACGTGCGCTATATAAGTCGCAATACATTTACATACATTTACATGTCCAAATCTACTCCCCTCCAGTGTGGAGTCCCCCAGGGCTCATCCCTGAGCCCTACCTTATTCAATGTCTATATGGCCCCACTGGAGGAGGTAGTAGCCCCGTTCGGGATTAAATGCGTCACCTACGCAGATGACACCCAACTAGTCGTCTCGCTGACGCAAAATTCGGGATGCCCAGACAACCTCTCGGCCTGCCTCTCGGAAATTTTCTTCTGGATGTCTAACTCCAAGCTCAAATTAAACGGAGCAAAAACCGAGATTTTAATTCTGGGTCACCAACTCTCCTCTCTACCCAATACATCTTGGCCCCCCTGCATGGGAGAGGTGCCCTCACCAAAAGACAAAATCAAGAGCCTGGGGGTATGGTTCGAGCCGGAACTAACCTTCAGGGCACATGCCCAGAAAGTGGCAGGCACTTGTTTCGGCCTGCTCCGAACTGTGCGGAAAGTTCTCCCACTGCTACCCTTCCAATCTAGAAAATTACTAATTCAGGGATTGATCCTGTCCAGATTGGATTTTAGTAATGCTCTGCTCCTGGCAGCCCCGGAAGCCACTATCAACACCCTACAACGAGTACAAAACGCTGCTGCCAGGATGCTCCTGGGTGCCCCAAGAAGAGCATCAGCAAAACCGTTGTTGAAAACCTTGCACTGGCTCCCAGTGCGCGAGCGCATCTCCTTTAAATCATCATGCATTGTCCACAAGGCTCTTCAAGGCAAAGGACCCCAGGCCCTAAGTAGCTTGATACGCCCGTACAGACCCTCACGGGCCTTGAGATCGGACCTTGAAAACCTGGTCATAGTCCCCAGAATTAGGAAGACCCGCTCGGGAGGCCGTCGCTTCTCGGTAAACGCAGCAAAGACCTGGAACGCCCTCCCCAGACACATTCGCACCGAACCGTCCCTTAGCAAATTTCGCAAATGTCTCAAATCTTTTCTTTTTCCCAAAACCTTTTAAATTCCCCTGCCCCCCTTAGAGCTTCTTATTTTCGCATGGTAGCGCTGGGACGCTCACGGGCAGCCATGCGCTTTATAAATCCAATTTCATTTCATTTCATTTCATTTCATTTCATTTCACCAGGTAGCCTTGCAATAGTGAAAAACGAAATTGGACGTAATTCACTATCAGGACATGCCATCACATACACTGCACCCTGCCCACAGGGGTACCTTGGGCCTACCTTAAGGGTGGCTGACATGTAAGAAAAGGGAAGGTTAGGGACTGGCAAGTTTGTGCACTGGTGAAGTCGACATGGCAGTTACAAACTGAGCGTAGACTCTGCAATCGGAGGTCTGAGTTACCTTTTCAGGGCTACTCACGTGGGTGGCACAATCAGTGTTGCAGGCCCACTAGTAGCATTTGATTTACAGGTCCTGGCACACTCAGTGCACTTTACTAGGGACTAACAAGTAAATCAAATATCCAATCATGGAAACACCAATCCATAACACAATTTACAGAGAGCATGTGCACTTTAGCACTGATTAGCACCAACACCAACAGGCCAGGAAAGAATAGGAGGAAGAAGCAAAAAGTTTGGATGATAACCCTGCCAAAAGGGCCATTTCCAACAGGCCTACTTTATAGTGAGGGCCTTTCTCTTGATCTGGGCATACCTCATCTCAGTTTCTGACTTGAGTGCACTGCTGGTGTAGGCTATCAACAATCAGTCCTGGTTGGTGTTCTACTACAAAAGCACAGCCCGAGGCCAAACGTGCTGGCGTCAACGATCAGCTCTGTTCACTTTCTGGGGCAAAAGTAGGAAATTGTGGTTTTGTCCACGAGGGCCTCTTTGATGGCCTTGAAAGCCTTGGTGGCCTGTGGACTCCACTCCCACGACACACTGGTGTGTGTGAGAGCTCTCAAGGGCTCGGACAGAGAGGCTAGTTTGGGTATAAAATGCCCACAGTAGGCGACCATCCCCAGAATGCTGTGGACTTCCGTTGGGTTTCTCAGGGTTTGTGCGGTGTGTATGGCGATGGCTGTCTTCGGATCCATTAGGAGGCCTTCGCAGGAGAATAGGTATCTGGAGAATTCAATGGATTCCCGGATGAAGGAACACTTTGCCTTGTTCAAGGTGAAGCCACAGTCAGACAGGCGGTGCAAGGTGTCTCGGAGGCACACATGGTGTTATTCCTGGCTACTAGAAAATATGAGGATGTCATCGCTTAGATTGCGGAACCCATTATGCCCGACTGCATCTCCTTGACAGCATTTTGAAAAACGTCTGCCGCTGAGGAAGCGCCGAAACTCAGCCTCTTGTATCTTCTCAGGCCCACATGCATAGAGAAGGTCATAAAGTACCTACTCTCTGGGGCGAGCTCGAGTTGGTAGTATTCAGAGTTAAGGTCGAGCATGGAAAATCACTTGGCCCAGTTGAGATCTGCCACAATGTCATCCATCGTGGGGTGATGTGACACTGTTTCTTAACAGCCTGGTTTGGGAGGCGTATATCGACGCAGAGTCGGATGGCTCCAGGTTGCTTCGGTTTTGGTGCAATGACTAGAGGTGACACCCACAGGGTGGGGCCGGTGACCTTCCCAATGACTTCCAGGTCTTCAAGTGCCTTGAGTTCCTTCTCCACTTTGGGTCTCAATTGGAAGTGGACTCTCCTGTGTCGCCGGGCAGTTGGCTTGATGGAGTTGTTTATATGTAGTTTGAATTGCTTGTGTTTGAGCTTGCCTAGCCCCTTGTATAGTTGCTGAAATTCAGCCAGTATGGCGTCCGCATGGGAATCTTGGATCTACTTTACAAAGAACACTAGCTTCAAATCTCCGGCCATATAGCAGCTCAGTAGTGTGCCTTTCTTGAGTGGAACGTGGAATTTAGCCTTTGTTGTCTACTTGTTACTGGTTACGTCCACCATCGATCACTACTTGCAACACTAAGAGTTCTGTCCCCCCGTACGTGTAGATTTTTGTTGTGGTGTGGGCGAGAGGACGACGGGGTGTGAGAAGCACATACTGCTTTGAGTCCATTACATTTACTGACGTCCCTGTGTCTATGAGTGCTCTCAGAGTCGTGTGCGCAACTTTAATTGTGCACATGGGGGCAGCCATCATCTGTGGTCCGCGCGTCCAGCAAATGACACCACAAACATGCTTTCTTCCTCCTCGTCAGCGTCAAATTGTGGCCTGTGTGGAGTGGCACACTCTCGATCAGGCGCATCATCCAGTGACAGCTGCTTAAGTCTGGCAAGCAAGGCTAGCAGTTTTCTTAAGGTGGTTTTTCGACCTCCCTCTCCGGCACACTTTGGCAAAAATGTTTGGTTTGCCACATCTGGAACAGGTTTTGCCTTTTGCAAAGCATTGGCCCAAGACTGAATGTTCGAGCCCGCAGTTTCCGCTGGAGGGTGTTCTTGGAGGTGGTCGGGTTCAGCATGGGTGTTTTTGTGTGGCACCGACCCTCTCTTCCTTGATGGTGATGGACCTGGATTTCATAACTGCACTTTACATTCATTGCGGGATAACTAAGCACATGGTGGAGCTGGTGTGTGGGGGCTTTTTCACCTTCATGTATAGGCTTCTCCGCTTAGTAGAATTATAGCGCCTGGTTGATTGCGGTTATTTGGTTCCCACTGCTCCGGTCTCTGTCAGGAAGAAAAGTGTGTGCCTTTCAAATAAATCATGCAGTGTTTTCTGATTCTAGCGCCTGGTGAGTGCGCTTCAATGGGAACAGAGAGTGCAAGTTTAAAGGGATGCTTTCTGATGCCGAAGGCAGAAGCACCTGGAGCCAGTCGCAGTAAATCCAGCCCGCAAGCGAATTATTATTTTTTGAACTGCGCGATGTCTCACGTGCCTCGTGTTTTTATCTCTTGTGGAATCCAGGGCACGAGTCGGGGGTACACGCAGGTGTATGGCACCCCCTCTCCCCCCCCACTAGTTTTACAGGGTGAACACCGTCCACCCTGCTCATCAATATCGTGATGAGAGTGAACCAAACAAGCACTTCCAGGTCATTCCGACTGCATCCGGAAATTTCTCGGATTGCTGGTCACATTCCATCTCCACTCCTGTCTTGATGTCTCTTCATATCCCTGCTTTGCAATCACCAACCCCACCTCCCTCACCTTTGCCTCTCTCGATTCCCCCATCAACTCCCTCTCACCACTATACTTCTGCTCTCCCAATGCGCCTAAGGACTTTTTTTGGGCTGATTGATGGTGAGAGGAGTGAAGAGGATGGAGGAAAAGACGTTTACAGTGTCTAAGAGAGAGCGACAGTAGTAGGGGGGGTGAGTGACTCTAAGTAGAAAATATGTTAGTTGGATTGTAGGGGGGGGTCTTTTGAACGAAAAGGTGATGGAGTTCCAGTGTGTGTCTGACAGAGGGCATCACTGAGCAGGACCAAGCAAGAGATTTAGTTAGTGAGAGAGCCAGTCCCTCAAAGGGTGTTTTGCAGGCGCTCTGCAACTGCAATCATTGGCCTCTCCGCTGAGACTTCAGGCCTGTGATGTCACTTCCTGGGATGTGATGTCGCGCGCCGTGATGTCACGCGCCGTGATCTCACTTCCTGTGATACTACCTAACTCGGAGAGTCCCCCCACTTCTTTTTTTAGAACTTGTGCCCTGGCCGCAGTGCATAAAAGAGGCACACATACACTCAGTGATTCTCTGCGGGCGAAGACCCCGTGCGGGCATGGGTCCCTTTATTTATCTCCTTGGAGTCCCCGGTGACAACTTTGTATTGTACAGGCTGGGCGGCTCTCTACACCTTGCTCCCCTCTGTGCATTTTCTGTACCCACTTTTCTTGTATGGATACATTCCATTACAGTTTTCCCCTGGAGAAGTCTCCTTGTGGGGATAAACACGCTATTGTGGCGGCAACGTTTTAAAATGGAGGACTTACCGTTGCTGGTGGTACATCCCAGGTCCACTCGCGGCTGGAACTTCTGCAACAGAAAAATGCTAAATGATGCCTTTAGATGAAAGGAATATCTACTCAAATCATGTTACTGGGCAAAATATCGGTCTGAGGAAATAAAAATGCAGATCATACACTGGTCCTGACCATCAGGAGAAATTAATGCACAATATACCTTGGGTAGGCAGGCACAGGTCTAGTTGGCCTTGAGCAATTTCCCGCTTTTAAGATCACTTGTGCCTGTGTAATTGACTTTGCTTAAACTAGAAGGCCATGGTGAATTTATTTAGAGAGAGATGGTGCTTGGAACTGTCCAGACCACATTTTGTCCCAGATTTACTAATATTTGATGGCATGCAGAGCAGCAACCAAAGAGAGAGAGAGAAAAAAATGTGTCATATCTATTCAGATAGTGGTGCGTTTTTTTGCTCCCCATGCGTTGATGCACTTTTTCTGCCATACGCCAACGCACACACCATAGTGCAAGGGTGTCTGCGTTTCCTAAAGCATAGGCATTGTATTGAAAGGGATCCGTTCCAGTACAAAAACTATCCTTTAATACTTTTCTCCTTTTGTGTGTGTGCTGTGCAATGAATCACACATACAAGGTTGGAAAAATACTTCTGCCTGGAGAAGGCGTATATTTTTGGTGAAGATCCCTGTCTATGAATGTTAGTAGGTAGGGATTTGTGTAGAAACCCATGCACCATGGAACCCACGCACAGTGGGAAATTTATCAATGAAACCCTGGTTCATGTTGGATAGTAATCCCACCCTATCACCCTGCACTGGGTGTTGCCTTACATAAGTGACACAAATCAAGCACACAGTATTAGTTATTCTGGGCTTGTGTGTCCTTTGAGGTTGAGACCGTTTCTGGTGAGAGGATCTAGGTGCCAGACCAAGGCCGGGGCGGCTGGGGCGGAGGCACTCCTTCAGGAGGTAGGCTATCAGCACCTTGACCTTCATGACTGGCAGTGCAAACTTATTTTGTGTCATGCTGCACACACTGCTCATCTACAACAAATTCTGAAAGCAATAGGAATATGTTGTATATTTATACTTTCTTCAGTATGGCTACTTGGTGTCTGTAGTCCTTTCTTAGTGTTCTTATCTTACCAGTCTCCCATACTACCTAAGAGTGTTCTATCTGTGATGTGAGATTCTAGCCTTGGCAGTTGATGGTCTGGTCAGCTGTGAGGTGTACTGCTCTGCTGTCTAACTTAATAAATATATCTTAATAACCTGAAGACGTGTCTTGCTGCCTACCTAATCTACTTACAACAGAATACTTCCTTCTTCTCCATGATCAATGGTGTGATTTCTTACAAGGGCACCCACGCTCAACTGTCCAGCTTCGGCTTGCTCCTGGGGCACAGAAACTGACCCATTTTAATATTTGAATATCTGGTGACACCTGGTGGTAGATATTACTCATTATTCATAAACATGGCAGGTTTGCCTCAAAATACTTTAATACGTTTTTTGTCATTAGCATGGGGCCCTGGAAATGTGTGAGACCAGGGAATAATACTGACTGCCCTTTCTTCTGACTGCCCCGGGATTGAGGAATGAGAAGGCAGAGCTGAGGAGTAAAGAGTGAGTGTTGAGGGACTGATGGGTAAGGAATGAGGAGTGAGACATTGTGGATGACCGATAAATCAGGCAAGATGGGGGCGCGCTGAGAGACAAAGAGTGAGGGCCACTGGGCAAGTAATGACTGGTGACCAGTGAGGGGAGAGGGCTGAAGGATGAGGCAGTGTTTGGACTGAGGAGGAGTGAGGGATGACGAGAGAGGAATGAGGTGCGAAGAATGAAAGATGAGAAAAGAGGAATGACAAGTGATGGATGAGAAGGGGGGGTGACAAGGGAGGAGTGAGATGTGATAGATGAGGAGTGAGTGATGAGAAGGGAGGGGTGAGACGTGATAGATGAGGAGTGAGTGATGAGAAGGGAGGGGTGAGCCGTGATAGATGAGGAGTGAGTGAGTGATAAGAAGGGAGGGGTGAGACCTGATAGATGAGGAGTGAGTGATAGGAAGAGAGGGGTGAGACCTGATAGGTGAGGAGTGAGTGATAAGAAGGGAGGGGTGAGACCGAGACGTGATAGATGAGGAGTGAGGGATGAGTAGGGAGGAGAAGTGATAAATGAGGAGTGAGTGATATGAAGGGAGGGGGAGACCGAGACGTAATAGATGAGGAGTGAGGGATGAGTAGGGACGGGTGAGACGTGATAGATGAGGAATAAGGGATGCGTAGGGAGGGGTGAGATGTGATAGATGAGGAGTGAGTGATAAGTAAGGAGGGGTGAGACGTGATAGATGAGGAGTGAGTGATAAGAATGGAGTGGTGGGACGTTAAAGGTGAGTAGTGAGTGATGATGGGAAGATGAGGAGGGAAAAGTGACGTGGAAGGGATCAGAAGGAAGAGGTGAAACGTTAAAGATGAGGAGTAAGGGATGATAAGGGAGGCGTGAAATGTGATAGATGCGCAGTGAGGAGTTAGGAATAAGAATGTGGGTGAGACAAGGTAGATAAGGAGTTGATAGATAATGGATGAGAAGGGAGGGGTGAGACGTGATAGGAGGGGAGATAGGAGTAAGGGATAAGAAGGGAGGGGTGAGACTTGATAGATGGGGTGAGGGATGAGAAGGGAGGGGTGAGACGTGACAGATTAGTTGAATGAAATATTGGATGAGAAGGGAGGGGAGGGGTGAGACGTAATAGATGAGGAGTGAAGAATAAGTGATGAGAAGGGAGGGGTGAGACATGATAGATGTGGAGGAAGGGATGAGAAGGGTAGGGTGAGACATGATAGATGAGGAGTAATGGATGAGAAGGGAGGGGTGAGACATGATAGATGAGGAGGAAGGGATGAGAAGGGTAGGGTGAGACATGATAGATGAGGAGTAATGGATGAGAAGGGAGGGGTAAGACGTGATAGGTGAGGAGTTAGGAGTAAGGGATAAGAAGGGAAGGGTGAGACTCCGATAAGGTGAGGGATGAGAAGGGAGGGGTGAGACTTGATAGATGAGGAGTGAGGGATGAGTAGGGAGGGGTGAGATGTGATAGATGAGGAGCGAGGGATGAGAAGGGAGGGGTGAGACTTGATAGATGGGGTGAGGGATGAGAAGGGAGGGGTGAGACGTGACAGATTAGTTGAATGAAATATTGGATGAGAAGGGAGGGGAGGGGTGAGACGTAATAGATGAGGAGTGAAGAATAAGTGATGAGAAGCGAGGGGTGAGACGTGATAGATGAGGAGGAAGGGATGAGAAGGGAGGGGTGAGACGTGATAGGTGAGGAGTTAGGAGTAAGGGATAAGAAGGGAAGGGTGAGACTCAGATCGGGTGAGGGATGAGAAGGGAGGGGTGAGACGTGACAGATGAGGAGTGAGTGATAAGGGAGGGGTGAGACTTGATAGATGAGGAGTGAGGGATGAGTAGGGAGGGGTGAGATGTGATAGATGAGGCATGAGGGATGAGAAGGGAGGGGTGAGACGTGATAGATGAGGAGTGAGGGATGAGTAGGGAGGGGTGAGACGTTATAGATGAGGAGCGAGGGATGAGAAGGGAGGGGTGAGATGTGATAGATGAGGAGTAAGTGATAAGAAGGGAGGGGTGAGACGTGATAGATGAGGAGTGAGGGATGAGTAGGGAGGGGTGAGACGTGATAGATGAGGAGTAAGTGATAAGAAGGGAGGGGTGAGACGTGATAGATGAGGAGAAGTGATAAGAAGGGAGGGGTGAGACGTGATAGATGAGGAGTGAGGGATGAGTAGGGAGGGGTGAGACGTTATAGATGAGGAGCGAGGGATGAGAAGGGAGGGGTGAGATGTGATAGATGAGGAGTGAGGGATGAGTAGGGAGGGGTGAGATGTTATAGATGAGGAGTGAGTGATAAGAAGGGAGGGGGAAGACGTGATAGATGAGGAGTTATGGATGAGAAGGGAGGGGTGAAACGTGATAGGTGAGGAGTAAGGAGTAAGGGATAAGAAGGGAAGGGTGAGACTCAGATGGGGTGAGGGATGAGAAGGGAGGGGTGCGACATGACAGATTAGTTGAATGAAATATTGGATGAGAAGGGAGGGGAGGGGTGAGACGTAATAGATGAGGAGTGAAGAATAAGTGATGAGAAGCGAGGGGTGAGACGTGATAGATGAGGAGTAAGGGATAAGAAGGGAAGGGTGAAACTCAGATGGGGTGAGCGATGAGAAGGGAGGGGTGAGACGTGACAGATGAGGAGTGAGTGATAAGGGAGGGGTGAGACTTGATAGATGAGGAGTGAGGGATGAGTAGGGAGGGGTGAGATGTGATAGATGAGGAGCGAGGGATGAGAAGGGAGGGGGAAGACGTGATAGATGAGGAGTGAGTGATAAGAAGGGAGGGGTGAAACGTGATAGGTAAGGAGCGAGGAGCAAGGGATGAGAAGGGAGGGGTGAGAAGTGATAGATGAGGAGTGAGTGATGAGTAGGGAGGGGTGAGACGTGATAAATGAGGAGTGAGTGATAAGAAGGGAGGGGGAGACATGATAAATGAGGAGTGAGTGATGAGAAGGGAGGGGTGAGACGTGATAGGTGAGGAGTGAGTGATGAAAAGGGAGGAGTGAGACGTGATAGATAAGGAGTGAGTGAGTGATAAGAAGGGAGAGGTGAGACCTGATAATTGAGGAGTGAGTGATAGGAAGGGAGGGGTGAGACCTGATAGGTGAGGAGTGAGTGATAAGAAGGGAGGGGTGAGACCGAGACGTGATAGATGAGGAGTGAGGGATGAGTAGGGAGGAGGAGTGATAAATGAGGAGTGAGTGATATGAAGGGAGGGGGAGACCGAGACGTAATAGATGAGGAGTGAGGGATGAGTAGGGAGGGGTGAGATGTGATAGATGAGGAGTGAGTGATGAGTAGGGAGGGGTGAGACGTGATAGATGAGGAGTGAGTGATAAGAATGGAGTGGTGGGACGTTAAAGATGAGTAGTGAGTGATGGGAAGATGAGGAGTGAAAAGTGACGTGGAAGGGATCAGAAGGAAGAGGTGAAACGTTAAAGATGAGGAGTAAGGGATGATAAGGGAGGCGTGAAATGTGATAGATGCGCAGTGAGGAGTTAGGAATAAGAATGTGGGTGAGACAAGGTAGATAAGGAGTTGAATGTAGTAATGGATGAGAAGGGAGGGGTGAGACGTGATAGGAGGGGAGATAGGAGTAAGGGATAAGAAGGGAGGGGTGAGACTTGATAGATGGGGTGAGGGATGAGAAGGGAGGGGTGAGACGTGACAGATTAGTTGAATGAAATATTGGATGAGAAGGGAGGGGAGGGGTGAGACGTAATAGATGAGGAGTGAAGAATAAGTGATGAGAAGGGAGGGGTGAGACATGATAGATGAGGAGGAAGGGATGAGAAGGGTAGGGTGAGACATGATAGATGAGGAGTAATGGATGAGAAGGGAGGGGTAAGACGTGATAGGTGAGGAGTTAGGAGTAAGGGATAAGAAGGGAAGGGTGAGACTCCGATAAGGTGAGGGATGAGAAGGGAGGGGTGAGACTTGATAGATGAGGAGTGAGGGATGAGTAGGGAGGGGTGAGATGTGATAGATGAGGAGCGAGGGATGAGAAGGGAGGGGTGAGACTTGATAGATGGGGTGAGGGATGAGAAGGGAGGGGTGAGACGTGACAGATTAGTTGAATGAAATATTGGATGAGAAGGGAGGGGAGGGGTGAGACGTAATAGATGAGGAGTGAAGAATAAGTGATGAGAAGCGAGGGGTGAGACATGATAGATGAGGAGGAAGGGATGAGAAGGGTAGGGTGAGACATGATAGATGAGGAGTAATGGATGAGAAGGGAGGGGTAAGAAGTGATAGGTGAGGAGTTAGGAGTAAGGGATAAGAAGGGAAGGGTGAGACTCCGATAAGGTGAGGGATGAGAAGAGAGGGGTGAGACTTGATAGATGAGGAGTGAGGGATGAGTAGGGAGGGGTGAGATGTGATAGATGAGGAGCGAGGGATGAGAAGGGAGGGGTGAGACGTGATAGATGAGGAGTGAGTGATAAGAAGTGAGGGGTGAGACGTGATAGATGAGGAGTGAGGGATGAGTAGGGAGGGGTGAGACGTTATAGATGAGGAGTGAGTGATAAGAACGGAGGGGGAAGACATGATAGATGAGGAGTGAGTGATAAGAAGGGAGGGGTGAAACGTGATAGGTAAGGAGCGAGGAGCAAGGGATGAGAAGGGAGGGGTGAGAAGTCATAGATGAGGAGTGAGTGATAAGAAGGGAGGGGTGACACCTGATAGATGAGGAGTGAGTGATGAGAAGGGAGGGGTGAGATGTGATAGATGAGGAGTGAGTGATAAGTAGGGAGGGGTGAGATGTGATAGATGAGGAGTGAGTAATAAGAAGGGAGGGGTGAGACGTGATAGTTAAGGAGTGAGGAGCAAGGGATGAGAAGGGAGGGGTGAAAAGTGATAGATGAGGAGTGAGTGATGAGAAGGGAGGGGTGAGACGTGATAAATGAGGAGTGAGTGATAAGAAGGGAGGGGTGAGATGTGATAGATGAGGAGTGAGGAGTGAGAAGGTAGGGGTGAGACATGATAGATGAGGAGTAAGTGATGAGAAGGGAGGGTGAGACGTGATAGATGAGGAGTGAGAAGGGAGGGGTGATACATGATAGATGAGGAGTGAGTGATGAGAAGGGAGGGGTGAGACGTGATAAATGAGGAGTGGGTGATAAGGAGGGAGGGGTGAGACGTGATAGATGAGGAGTAAGGGATGAGTAGGGAGGGGTGAGACGTGATAGATGAGGAGTGAGGGATGAGTAGGGAGGGGTGAGACGTGAAAGATGAGGAGTGAGTCGTTAGAAGGGAGGGGTAAGACGTGATAGATGAGTGAGGGATGGATAGGGAGGGGTGAGACGTGATAGATGAGGAGTGAGGGATGAGTAGGGAGGGGGGAGACGTGATAGATGAGGAGAGAGTGATGAGAAGGGAGGGGTGAGACATTGAGGAGTAAGGGTTGAGAAGGGAGGGGTGAGACGTGATAGATGAGGAGTAAGGGGTGAGAAGGGAGGGGTGAGACGTGATAGATGAGGAGTAAGGGATGAGAGGGGAGGGGTGACACGTGATAGATGAGGAGTGAGGAGTGAGAAGGGAGGGTGAGACGTGATAGATGAGGAGTGAGTGATAAAGAAGGGAGGGGTGAGACGTAATAGATGAGGGATGAGTAGGGAGGGGTGAGACGTGATAGATGAGGAGTAAGGGGTCAGAAGGAAGGGGTAAGACATGATAGATGAGGAGTGAGGGATGAGTAGGGAGTGGTGAGACGTGATAGATGAGGAGTAAGGGGAGAGAAGGGAGGGGTGAGACGTGATAGATGAGGAGTGAGAGGTGAGAAGGGAGGGGTGAGACGTGATAGATGAGGAGTGAGGAGTGAGAAGGGAGGGTGAGACGTGATAGATGAGGAGTGAGGGATGAGTAGGGAGGGGGAAGACATGATAGATGAGGAGAGAGTGATGAGAAGGGAGGGGTGAGACATTGAGGAGTAAGGGTTGAGAAGGGAGGGGTGAGACGTGATAGATGAGGAGTAAGGGGTGAGAAGGGAGGGGTGAGACGTGATAGATGAGGAGTAAGGGATGAGAGGGGAGGGGTGACACGTGATAGATGAGGAGTGAGGAGTGAGAAGGGAGGGTGAGACGTGATAGATGAGGAGTAAGGGATGAGAGGGGAGGAGTGAGACGTGAGATGAGGAGTGAGTGATAAAGAAGGGAGGGGTGAGACGTGATAGATGAGGGATGAGTAGGGAGGGGTGAGACGTGATAGATGAGGAGTAAGGGGTCAGAAGGAAGGGGTAAGACGTGATAGATGAGGAGTGAGGGATGAGTAGGGAGTGGTGAGACGTGATAGATGAGGAGTAAGGGGAGAGAAGGGAGGGGTGAGACGTGATAGATGAGGAGTGAGAGGTGAGAAGGGAGGGGTGAGACGTGATAGATGAGGAGTGAGGAGTGAGAAGGGAGGGTGAGACGTGATAGATGAGGAGTAAGGGATGAGAGGGGAGGGGTGAGACGTGATAGATGAGGAGTGAGTGATAAAAAAGGAGGGGTGAGACGTGATAGATGAGGCGTGAGGGATGAGAAGGGAGGGGTGAGACGTGATAGATGAGTCGTGAGGGATGAGTAGGAAGGGGTGAAACGTGATAGATCAGGAGTGAGTGATTAGTAGGGAGGGGTAAGACGTGATAGATTAGGAGTGAGGGATGAGAAGGGAGGGGTAAGACGTCATAGATGAGGAGTGAATGATAAGGGATGGGTGACACGTGATAGGTAAGGAGTGAGGAGTATGAGAAGAGATGGGAGGGGTGAGACGTGATAGATTACGAGGTGAGTGAAGTAAGCAATAAGAAGGGGGTGAGACAGGATAGATGAAGAGTGAATAGCAAGGGATAAGAATGGAAGGGTGAGTGAGACATGATGGGCGAGGAGATGTGTGAAGTAAGGGTTGAGAAGGGAGGGAGGGGTGAGACGTAATGGGTGAGGAGGAATGATGAGAAGGGTGAGATGTGATCGCTGAGTGACAGGTGAGGAATGAGGGATTATAAAAGAAGGTTGAGGAATGAGTGGTGAGGAGTGAGGGATGCGGACTAAGGGACTTCAAGTTATGGATAAGGATTGACAGGCAAGAAATGACATGAAAAATGGTGGAGAGGGATTGAAGAGTGAGCCGGAGAGGGTTACCTAAAATGGGAGCTGTATGCATGACTTATTCGCCCCTGAGAGGCCTATAATGGCAGGGGCTGTCAAGTGCTGGTGCTACTAGAAGGTTAGCTGGGCCAGGGTGCAGTCAGCCATGTCTGTGTTTGAGGTTGCCACCTGACCACTGATATTTTAGTTTTCCGGCGGGCACAAAAATAACCAAAATCACCTAAAGCCGGTATTATTACCCCTTAACCGAAGTACTTCAAACAACTTCAAATGTGTTCTAGATCTGTGTTAACGATCCTTGGCTCATAGATAAAGTGAATACAGACAGGGAAGTAATTCTACAAATGAATACATTTGATTCTGTTAATAGTCCTCTTTAGTATTCATACAGCATAGTCGGTACTTTTGTTTTTTGGGGTCTGAAATTCTGGACACCCTAGTGGTAGCCTGGTTGGGGGAGGAGGGTGGGGTGTTAGCTCTGACATGTTAACTCTGCCCCACATGGTTGGGCCTTTTTAACAACACTAACCTGTTGACTGGGTTCCGACCCCTCCCGGGGGCGCGCGCCTAAGCCCGGAAACGCTCTGCTGCGGCTCCCCTTCTAGCCCCCCACTTCCTGCCATTCTTCTGACACCTGTCCGGAAGTGGCCATGAGCTTTGCGGCTGCACAGAGGGTGTGCGTGCACAGCTGTGCAGGAAAAGGACCCTGTGCGCATGCCCACGGGGGAGTAAATCATTGGAACAGGGTTTTACTGCCTCAAGACCTTAACTGCCAGGCCCCCTAATGAGCCCTGCTCCTGGTTAACATGGCCTCCTTATCTCTTGCCCCCTTCCCTCACGCCTCTGCTCCTTTTTTTTACAGAGAAAGCAAATAAGCATTGGCAAAGCCAATAGGTCTCAACTATTATAATAGGTCTATGTGCATCATGCATAAACAAAACAACACATTTGTTTCATTATTTTGTAGGCATGTGCATGCGCTCAACAGGCTGCATGCACATATAAAGGGAAAAAGCCTTTTCTTTTTTTACTGATTCAAGATTTGTTTTGAAGCAAATCAAATGAAATGAAACTTGCCATACAGTAAACACTAAAAAGGTTTAGGGGCAGATTTATCAATCTTTCACACAACGCAACGCAGCGATAGAGCTGCAAATTTACCATTAAACAGCTCATTCCTTTTCTTTCCTAGCGCTGGCACATTTTGGATGACTAGTGCCAATGCAGGCATCCTTGCGTCATGTTGCAAGAGTTCCTGCGTTGTAGGCAGGATTGTTTTTCTTCAAGAAGGGATACCTTCCTGCCCAGAAATAAGGAAAAATCAAGGAAAAAGATAGGAGAAATAAAGATATTTCTCGTTGTAGCGACTCAATACGCCTCACCTGGAGAAGCGTAGAATTTTGACTCAATGGTAAATGTGTGAATGCGCCAAAATCCATGGTTGGATGCATGGCAACACACACGCTTGTGTGGCTTGATAAAAGTCACTTAGGTTTTGTGTAGTTCTTGTACTCCCTTGCATGGTGCAAGGGCAATGCATAACTTTAATAAATATGGGTTTTAGTGTATAATAATAATCTTGGTACAAGTAGTGTGTGCAAGCTGCCAGATTTATTCAATATGCTAAAACCAAGGGGGGATGTTTATGAAAAAGTGACACAGGCAAGAATTCACCTTGCTGCACCTCACTGCGCCACAGGGAGAGGGCAGGAATGCGCTGTATTTAAGGCAATACAGCACATTCCTGTCCTTTCCCTTGCGCTTGTGCCCTTTTGGCACCATGGTGTAAGGGTGTAAGGGGCACCTTCCTGCACAAAAGCAATCCTGGGAGGCATATTCATCTTTCTATGTGTGTTGCAGAATGAGATATTTCTCCTTGTTATGCTTCCCCTGAGAAGGCGTAACACTTTTGCACATTCTCAGGTTTACAAGTTCTTGTAAATCTTGGATTGCATCAAAATCTATGGGAGTTGTGTGGGAACACCCACCGCAACGCCTATGGAATGCCTACCCAGCAGAGTAGCGCAACGCAGCAATTTGCGTTACATTGCGCTACTCCAGATTTATGGAGCAACTCATAGCCACGCAAAGTGTCTTTGCATGGCTTCATAATTCTGTCTTAGAGGTACCAGAATGTACCAGAATTGCGTGGTGCAAACACTATGCAACGCTCTTATGAATATGCCCTCATGTGTTTAGCCTCAAGTTTTTATTCCATTTCAAAATCTTTATTTCGACATTTTTTCAGTCATAAAAGATTGCAGTAAAAACAGTCATGGAACCATAAAATTCTCATTGCATAAAAACAGGTTTAAAAAATATATATATAATAAGTTAAAACACATGATATATGATCACAAACAGAATCAGAGTATAAAATCGCCCCTTGGTGCCGCTGTAATGAGGGAGCATCTTTTGGACCACATTGCTAGGAGGAACTTAGACAGTGCAAAGACTATGTGTGGGGATGTATCAGTCTTAAACACTCTCATTGCAACCAGACATTTATCAAATCCCATGTTCTTGCATAAGGGTATTAGCCAGTACTTTCTGGCTTTTCTGTAGGCGGGGCAAAAGAAGAGGATGTGCAATTCATCCTCCTCTGTCGCCCCACACCCTGGGCATGATTCGCTCGTGGTTGTCGACCACTTGCCTGCAAATGATCCTAGAGGTAGTGTCCCATGCCTCCATTGGATGTATAGCTTCCTTGCTCCTACTGGATAGATAACATTTAAAAACTCCTCGAAAGCATAGGAATCCTTGATCGCTAAAAAAGTTGTTGTCAAGGAACCAACTTTGGAGTCATGCAACCATCTACTCTGTTTATGGTCCATAAATAGCTTAGCAAGCGTTTTGCCTGGGACCCCTCTACGTACCTGTTCTGGGTCATACCAGAGGTCTGGTAGTCCTATTTTCCCTAGTTCATTATTCACAAAAATAAGCCCGGGGATTTTTGCTCCAGTGCCGGGCTCACTGGCTTGAATGTGGATGTGTTAGACATTTTGAGGATTCCACCCGCTAATTGAGTTAGTTTGAGTTGGGATTTCACCTGTTGGGGACCCCAGGAAAGATTTTCATTTATCGTCACCCCCAAGTATTGGAAAGTCTGTACCCTCTCCAGTCTGACCATACCCAGGAGCGGTGATGGGCGGGTGCGTGCCGGCGGACTGAAGATCATGAATTTGGTCTTATCAACATTGATCTCCAGTCCGCGGGAGCGGTAAAAGTTAGTAGAGCCGTCCAGCACTCGCTGTATCCCCATTGGGGACTTGAAAAGCAGGAGGGTGTCATCGGCGAACATTATCGCTGGCACCCTCCTGTCTGCCAATCTGGGTGCGTCGTTATTTGGAACCACATCCAGGTGTGATATAACACCATTTACATAAAGGCAGAACAGCGTTGGTGCCAGAACGCACCCCTGCCTAACCCCCCTGGAAACTGGGAATCTGGGCAACAGCACCCCATCCCTCCCACATCTAACCTGTGCGTAGTTTTGCATATGCAGCCTCATAAGGACCACCAATAGAGCGTCTGGAACACCCATATCCAGGAGCACCGCCCACAGTTTGTCCCTAGGTACTAGGTCAAATGCGGACCGAAGGTCCACGAAGACCATATAGAGGCTGCCACCCTCCAGTGTTGCCGTGTTCCAGAATAACATTATGAGACGGAAAATCTGATCCACAGTTGAAGTTTTTTTCCTAAATCCAGCCTGGTAAGGACTGAGGATATCATGCTCCTCGATCCATTCGTGTAGGCGATCTAGGATTAGTCGGGAGAAGATTTTTTGAGGGACATCTATGAGGCTAATGGGCCTGTAGTTGGTCGGTAGCAGAGGAGAGCCCTTCTTAAAAATTGGAACAATCTCTGCTCCCAACCATGTGCCCGGTATCTCCATGCCCGCCAGAATCGCATTGAAAAGGACACAGAGATAAGGGGCCCAGATCAGCGGTTGGTCCCTGAATAGATCGCCGGGGAGCCTATCGAGGCCAGGGGCCTTGCCCGTGGCCAGCTTCCCGATAGCAACATAAACTTCCTCAACAGAGAGTTCCTGCTCACCATGTTCGCCCTGCTGGGATTTTTGAATTGACGGGCTTCCTACACCTGCGGCTACAGCATATAGGGTCTTAAAATGGAGCTCCCAGACCTCCGCCGCTATGTTTGGTTCAATTGCAGATCTAGGCTCTCCTGACCCTGTGCTGACTATTGCCCAGAATCTGCGTTGATCTCTGGAGTCTAATGAGGACGACAGATTCGACCATTTGTCAATGTCCCATTCCATCCTCGCATGATTCATTATTTCTTTATAGTGTGATCTTAAGGTGCGAATATTAGTTTTATCTCTTCCATCTTTAATGGCCCCAATTAGTTCTGCTTTTGCCTTCCTGCATGGAGCGTTGTACCACGTGGATACGGGCACCCTACATTTTCTTTTGGAGGCCGGGGGATTAAGGAATTCTAATAGACAGGTTACTAGGTCCTGATGCACGCACAACAGTTTATCATTAAAATCGGAAGCTGTGTGCTGAGAGGTTAAGAGTGCCACTTTCTCAAGGAAAGGTACAACTGGGCTATATAATTTGGGCAGTGCGTCCCGGGATACAGCCAGCTTAACCCACTTAACTCTGCGCCTGTTATTAATTAAGGCCAGCCCTTCTGGCACATCCAGGTCGGATTTCCTTCCATTTGCTCTTGGCCATGGGCACTCTAGCTTCAGAGTCAGGGCATTATGATCACTGTCCGCCCTAGATAAAACCTAAAAGTCAATGACCTTTGGCCATAGGGACACCTCCACCATAATATAATCTAGTCTAGATTCGTGGCCCCTTTTGTTAAAGGTGCACTTGGACGGAGTGTCAGATGGCGTGCGACCGTTGCAGGCCCTTAAACAATTGTTCAGAGTTAAGGTGGTAATCTGGATAGCCAATGGAAACCAGGACTTCGGATGTGGAGACTGGGAACGCGGAATTCCCCAGTGTTCATCCTCACCCGACAAGACACACTCATTTAAGCCACTAAGTGGCTCGTAGTGACAATTTAGGTCCCCGGAGACCAGATAATGTACATCCTGACTGAGAGACCCAAGAAAAGATGACAACTCTTCGATAGTTTTCGACTCATTGGCGACGCTAATTGGCCGTGAATATACATTCACGATGGCAAATTTGTTGGAATTAGGCCAAGACAGAAGAACACACTGGATATCATCAGAGTGAGTCGGAATAGTCTTAGCCGAGCAGCCCAGATGTAGGACAACCCAGGTTGTGAGGCCCCCTAATGGGTGTCCTTTTCCCCCCACCGTGCAAGAATATTATATGATGCAAAGCCCACTCTATGTTGGTCCTCCCTAGCCCAGGTTTCTTGAAATAGGCAAATATCACTGCCATCCACAAAAGTTCTCCACTCTGGGCAGGCTAATTTATTGGGTAGGCCTGCCGCATTCCAGGATAGAATTATCATACACTTTGTGCTCCCCATGCTAGACTGTGTGCGGTCAGGCACGATGTCTACCTTCACCGTTATATCTCCAGAGCTAGTGATAGGTATGGGCGATGCTGATGAGTAAGCATCGACTGCCTTATCAAGTACGTGTATGTTGCTAGTGTTGGGTGTGGACGATGTTGGTGAATAGACATCGTCTACCCTATCCAGTGCGTACGTGTTGCCACTCCTAGGGCTCTCTGTTGGGGGGTTCTGGACTCCTTGCTGGTCGCGTGTCTGATCTCTCTTCTCCGAGATCTGGCCATCCCCTGCAGCTGACCTGTGAATCTGAGCCTCATCTTGTATCCCCTTATCGGCACTAGTCAGTCAATCGACCTGGTCCAAGCCACTGAACCTGTTATAGTATGGAATTTGGTTCTGGGCAGATGGTAGATAGGCGTCCCGATTATTCCCTTCCCTGCCCGCTCGATGATGAGGTACAAGAGACCACCCCTCATCTATGTTACTCGACTGTTTACTGGGATAGAAATAAGAGAGTGGTCTGACTTCTATCTTTGTGCCTACACTAGCTAAATTCCAATTGCATATGTAATCTACAATGTGTGGATCCCTGAAGTTGACTAATACGCAGTCTCCATCTAGAGTTTTGGCAGTGTGCCCAACCCATCCCACCCTCCTAACCATAGATATTTCGGGACACATGTGCGGAGGAAGGGGTCTGTGCGCATTGAGCCACTGAATGACTTTGTTTTTTAGGGTTGGGTATGATTCGGCTTTCGGCATGCCATTTTCGGGGACCCCAGTTAGAATAATTAGGTAGGGGCTAACTTCAGGAGGCAAGTCCACCTTGGGTTCGGTGTGCGATTTCCTCTTTACAATCTGGGTCCAGAGTGGCCCGCCCGACATGGGACGTAGTGCAAGCCTGCACTCCCCCCACACCACTGGGTGCAGTGTTTATATTCAACAAATCAGTGCTATCTAGGAACTGTAGTCATCGTTTGCGTCCTATGACCCAACTGGACCAACACACATGATAAGTGATTTGTATGACGTGCAGGATTACCACAGGACTTGCTTGACAGGGAACTCAGTGTTCCAACAGCCATTGCACCAAAATCACAATATATCACGTGATGACTATTCCTGTTCATCTTGGTCTAAATAAAGAATTGAAGACTCAAACTAATAAACAGAGAGGGACATTTCAATGGTCCCAGGCTATCACCATACAATGTTTCAATTTAGATTCTCCAATGATAATAATAAACTGTGAGAATGTCTGCAATCCAATGCATTGATACTATGAGAGAACCTTGAATATGTTCTGTAGTAAAATGTTTCTTCTTTCTCTTTCCTTATTGGTGCATATCCTAAGAGCTACGTATTTGTGCAGAATCTTATCTTCTTATCTTATCCAGAATTTGTACAGCGCACGTACACCTGAGGGTTTCATGGCGCTAACCAACAATGCTAGAAATTAAACCCAAAAGGAAAAGAGAAGGGTTACGCCAACGTCTGCACAAAAAGCCATGTCTTGAGTTGCTGCCTAAACTGGAGAAGAGTGGTAGCAGAACGAATCTCCAGGCTAAGGGTGTTCCATGGTATACACCTGTTACAACGCATTTTTTACTCCGCACTACCATTACAACGCGACTTTTACTCCGCATACCATTACAACGCATTGCGCTGGGGGGCGCTCTAGGATAGGGAATAAGTATAATTTACTATCCAACACCTTCCCTAGGGTCCACGGGGACTGGAGTTAGAATAGTAAATTATACTTACCACTATCCAGCACCTCTAAGCGCTATGCGTTGTAACGGTATGCGGTGTAAAAGTCGCGTTGTAACGGTCTGTGGAGTAAAAGTATGCGTTGTAACGTCATACATCCGTGTTCCATAACTTGGTAGCAAGCGTAGCGAATCTGCGTTCTCCTTTACGATGGAATTTGAAACGAGGGGTAATCAGGAGGGTTTGGGAGGCAGATCGAAGATTACGTGAGGGGATGTATTTAGGCAAAAGATCCTGAATAAACTTGGGGCTACGGACATTAAGGACTTTGAACGTCATGCAGGCGGTTTTAAAAAGAGTGCGCTGTACAACAGGGAGCCAATGCAATTGCTTGAGCAGCCCGTCTTGCAGATTGCCAGCGGGGGAGGCGATAGATAAGTCTGGCGGCTTGGTTCTGAGCCAGCTGCAGACGCTTGCTGAGGGCAACCGGAAGGCCAAGGTAAATGGCATTAGAATAGTCTAAGTGCGACAGCACCAAAGCCATTACAACCTGGGTCAAGGCTGACTGGGTAAACAATCGGCTGATCTTCTTTATTCTACGGAGCTGAAAAAAGCATGAAGACACTACAGCATTGACTTGAGGTCTCAATGAGAGCTCATCATCGATCAGAACCCCCAAGCTTTTCACAGATTTAGAAGGATTGGGAGGGGAACCAAGTTCAGAAGGCCAGTAGTGAGGTCCCCAGAAAAGCTTACTTTTGCCAAACAGGACCAATTCTGTCTTTCCAGGGTTCAGCTTGAGATGGTTACTGTCCATCCATTGACCTATAAAGAGCATAGTGGATTGAAAATGAAGGACCGATTCAGGGGAGTCATCGATGGTGAAGGTGAGTTGCAGATCGTCTGCATAGTTGAAAGTAGATACTTTAAAAGATTTTAATAAGTTCAACAGGGGGAACATGTAAATGTTGAACAGAATAGGTGATAGGGAAGAGCCCTGCGGAACTCCGCAGGTAGTGTACAGTTTGGGTGAGAAAAAGGGGGGAAGACCTACTGATTGAGAGCGAGAACTAAGGAAAGACCTTACCCAGTCATGGGCGGGGCCGCATATGCCGGCTAGTCTGACACGGTCGAGAAGGATGTCATGGTCGACCGTGTCAAACGCCGCCGACAGATCAAGCAGAACCAGGGCCTGGGGAATGCCTAGGTCTGCATTGTGGCGTAAAGAATCCAGAACTGCTGTGATAACTGCTTCGGTGGAATGGGCTGGGCGAAATCCCGCTTGGACAGGGTCTAAAAAATCCGACTGTTCAATGAAGTTAGATAGGTGGGTGGTAACATGAGCTTCCAGGACTTTCGCCAGATAAGGTAACAGAGAGATAGGCCTATAGTTTGAAAATATAGCAGGGTCGCAGCCTGACTTTTTCTGTAAAGGTACCACCACAGCCTCTTTAAAAGAGCTTGGTACCACGCCTGATACCAAGGAGCTGTTAAGGAGGCTCAGTATGGGCAGGGGAAGAGCAGTGATCACCTTTTTTAAGATCTGGGGTGGACAGTAATCATGGGGGGAGCCTGACTTGACCCTAGCTGCCAGGGCAAGCAGGGACGGGACATCCAGCAGAGGAAAAGAATCCAGGGAAAAAGTATTGGGGATCAAAGTGGCATCATATGAGGTAAGGGGAGTAACTGGGATGCTGGACTTGATAAGCATGATTTTGTTTTGAAAATATTCATTAAGAGTGTTACAAAATTCCTGCATGACTATAGGTTTGGGCTGGGTTCTTGCTGAATTAGTGAGTTTATCAACAATAGAAAAAATGTCCTTCGACCTGTTAAGGGAGTTTTCAATAATGTTAGAAAAAAATTCCGCTTTGGCTGATAAAACAGCTTTCATATAGGTAAAGCGAGCAGCCAGATATTGGGTTTTCACCGAAGGATCATAGTTCCTTCTCCACTCACGTTCCTTCTGCCGGACCTTTAGTTTCTCAGCCCGAAGGTCAGGGGAGAACCATTTGTGAGCGTCAGAATGACGCAAAGGTTTCGACATTTTAGGGGGGACATGAGTATTACTAGCTTTGACCAGCCATTCAAGAATATTGGCTGCAGATTGGTCAGGGTCGTCATTATTGAAAGGGACAGAATTCTGCAGACTATCAAGAAAAGCAGAAATGTTCAGAGAGCCCCATTTCCTAATCATGCCTTTATTGGTTTCAACTTTAACAGAAGGTTTAGGGATGGAAATATAAAATTTAATCAAAAAGTGATCAGACCATATACAGGGCAGGACTGTAGGGAGTGAAACACTAAGGTTAGAACTCCAAATCTGGTCCAGTGTATGTCCTTTGATATGCGTGGCAACATCAATATGATAACTGAAATTAAGTCCTATAAGTAGATCCCTGAATTCGCTAGCTGCCGAGTCTCCAGACCCATAATCCAACCAGTAATTAAAGTCACCAACCATCAAAATCTTAGTGTAGTCAGTGACCAACATGGCCAACTGATCGCACAGAGAAAGAGGGAAGGTGGGCATACTTTGGGGGGGTCTATACATTAGTATACAGAGGAAAGTTCCCGCCCCAGAGTCAAACCTGATCACCAAGTTGTCGACAGCTGGAAGGTCGAGAGACATCAGTTTGGTAAATACTATATGTTTTTTTATAATGGCAGCAACTCCACCCCCCATTTTACCTGAGGCTCGATCTACCTGTAAGATATAGTAATTCTCAGGAAGGGCTGCTAGAATATCAGGCGAGGAGTCCGCGTTAAGCCACGTCTCTGAGAGGAAAAGAATGTCAGGTTTTTGATCAGCTAGGACGAGAAAGATGTCCAATTGATGCTTTACTAACGATGTCGTGTTGAGATAACAAATAGATAGTTGTTGTGGAGTGTCGGCTTTAATAAGGCCGGAAGGAGGAGGTCTAAAAGGCATGGGTGGGGGGGGATTGAAAAATACCTAGTTGATTGAGGTAACTGACCATGGACGGTCCAGGGGGTCTAGAAGAGTAACAAAGATCTAACAGGTCTTTCGAGGAGTAAGTCAGTGAGGAAGATAGGGGGGTGGCCCCTGGTCCCGGCCCGTCGCGGACGGGCGCAGACGGGCTTGCCTTTGGCGCGCCCGCTGCGCCCGCCCGCTGCGCCGTCGAGTGGAAATGTTCATTTTATCGACAGAGAGGAGGGTGGGAGGCAGCCAGCTACTAGAGCGCTCGCCCTGCCTTCCCCTCAAGATGGCGTCCGCCCCTCTCTCGCACCAGCACCTTAATCGGCTGTGCGAGGAGTGGGTACAAATAAGAGGTAGGAAGGGTATTTGTGCAAATGGCAAATGCTTGGCTTCAAGTTCGAGGCGCCAGCACAGTATACACAATTTATAAAACCAAAATACGATCGTAACACAAAGATACATTTTATGATTAAAAATAGCGCAATTCAAACACTAAAATGCTGTTTGGCCTGGTAACCCCCGGCTTTCCGCCTCAAGGGTGAGCACAATGTTAGTCACAATGTATCAGTGTCTTTGACTGATGTCCTATAAAAGGACATGAAGAGTTCTGTATGAGAGGACCCTTATACCCGCCTTTAGAAGGCACATCTATGCTGGATTTCACAAAGAACTGTACTGAGATTTCTGTACTTATGATTTGTAAGCAATGCTGCTACTTTTTGCTATGGCATGTTTAATGTAACTACCTTCAATAAACGTATATAAAGTTTTGTAACTGCAATCCTTGTCTGTCATGCTTAAGAGAACATGGCATTGTTTATTATGGGGCTTAATGTATTGCTAATAGTGATGAGTCCAATTAGGGAGCACCAAAGTCCATTTAGGGTTTACACCGCTCACGGTCTTAGCCGTTGGGGTGCCCTATGAGCACAAATCCAGGATAAGGTTGCATGTTGACAAGGGTCAGCACTTGGTTCCTCCTTTTGTGTTAAGTGGGCCGGCCACCAAGTGGGTGCACCTATGCTCGTTCAGCAGCAGCTCGCCTACCCAGTTTAGAGCTCCCAGCCTGTTCACCCAGGAGTTTTCACCAAAAGTGCTTTCACCAACAGAGTGAGAGCATTTTTGACTAATATATACCAGCCAGCCTGCCATGTCATAGTGTCACGAAGGACCCGTTCACATTTTTTAAAAATATTTTTCAACTACAAACTGTCAGAGTAGGAAGTTGTTTTAAAAAAATTAAAAACTCAGTGTCTCTGACATGTGCTGAGTTTCTGCTAGCAAAAAAGTGCACCTTTCTTTTTTTTCTATCTGGAACTGTTTGTTTTGGCTACCAGAAAGAAAATCCTTTAGAATGGTAATGAACAGTGACCCACGAAAAAGAACGAGTCTTCCAATGCCATTTACGTCAGTGGTCCTGGAGAAAACGATCACATTTATAGTAAGTTTCTTAATTGAAAATGTTATAACAGTTGTGAGTAAGAATTGTCAATTCTATTGAGGACTTGAAGGCGAAGAGTAAGACTATGAATTATCTTCTCTGCTATAATGTAGTAGCAGCCATGTGAACCATATAAAACATCAAATAAGTTTGAAGTGGGACAAACTTCAAACCCCATAAATACCAAAGGGAAGACTTACAAGTCTAGTCATAGGTAGTCCATCAACCATCACGACAATGGTAGACATATAAACTGAGGTAGAAACATTGAACTGCCTTTTCTTGCATGAAGATCATGTGAAAATTACTCTTGTTTTTTGTCTACAACTGGAACAAACACCCCACTAAATATTCTATTCCAGCACAAACTGAATAAACAATATTCCATTCCACGTTAAAATCCCATACCCGGGTGGGATCATAGAAAAACATATTAAACCATGATAATCATTTTTATTAGCAAAATATGGGTGGGATAATCTTTGCCTCCATGTCCTTAATAGAATTAACAGTTCTTGTTCACGACTGTTATAAAATGTCCGATTCTATGACCAGACCAGAGGCTTCAGATTATGCCAGTTTAAAGCTGATCAACAATCAACGAAAAGGGATTACTTACTGGCATGTATTAGAACTCCGGGAACATTGAATTTGATGACCAATCCCCCATGCTGGTATTTCTTCCAACAGTGCTCCCACTCCAAAGACTTTTGATGCCATAGCTCCCCTGACTGAATGAGTGCCTAATATAGAATCATCAGTGACCGCTTCGGATAAAATCCATTTAACCCAATGGGCCAAAGTTTGGCACGACACAGGAGCATGAGGATGGACGAAAGAAATTAGCAGGTGACCAGGAGTGAGCATTATGCGGGAGGAGGTAACTCACTCATACTGTAGGAAAAATTGATCATCACCCAATTTCTGGTCTCTTTGCAATGCTGGAAAGAAAACATATCTGGTTACAGACTTAGTTCTTCTATAAATCAAAACAAAAACTCCTTCTGGGCTTAAACACTTAACTGCTAAATCAAGGGCACATACATTTGGGGCTTGTTTGTAAGAGATCGAACAAAGAAGTGAGGTCAGTTTGGCTCACAGTTGTGTTCAGAATAATACATTATTCTGTAGCCAAGACAGAAAGAGTTTTAGGACTATAGAAATGTCCCAAAGGACCATATAGTTGGGCTTAAGGGAAGCTGAAAATCTGATACCCCTCAACACGTGGGACGCCAGGGGATGTTTGCTTACAGGTCTGTTGGCAATAGGAACATGGCCAGCGGAAATTGTGGACCTACAGTAGTTAATTTTTCTGTAAGGCAGACCATCGGACACTAAGGAAGAAAGAAAATTAGTGATACACTACATCTGCTGCCCCAGGATCCAAACTTTGCTTCACGTAGCAACACGGCCATCTTCTCCAGGCCAATGTGTACCTCTTATGGGTTTAATGGGCCAAAGCCTTATTGATGAGGTCAAGAGCTCCAAAAATCCTGGCACTTGCCAGCATCTCTAGAAAGTCCCCAGGCTAATAAATGCAACCACTGGGATATTACCAATCAATGTTGCTCACCCAGAGGGTCCAGGAGGAGATTTAGGAAAAGGGGAAGTAAGAAGGGAAGATCGCATGACAGTTCCAGAAGTATGGGAAACCAGCTCTGTGTCCTCCACAAGGGAGTAATCAAGATTAGTGTTGAAGTCTGTTTACTGACTTGGAACACTAGATTCAAAATTAAAGAGAATGGGGGAAAGGCGTAATTGAGTCCTGTCCACATCTGTAGGAAAGTATTGCAAAAAGAGTCTGGTCTCCAATGGTAGAACAATGGCAATTGGTAAGTCAGTTGAGATGTAAAGAGATCCAAATTACATGGACCCCATTAAATCATAAACCTGTAAAACAAGGATGTATTGAGTTTCCAATTGCTAGAATGCCTGAACATTCAATAATTCCAGTCTGCCACTGAGCTCTGTTTGCCTGGCAAATGAAGGGCGATCACATAAATCTGGTGAGTTAAGCAGTAATGCCAAAGGTCTTTGGCTATTTCCACTAGGAGACAATAACGTGTTCCTCGCAGGAGACGGCCATATTGAACTGCTGAAACATTGTACTTCTTGTGGAGGATACAGCTGTGGGTACGTTGAGGAGAAAAAGATTGCACTTCAAAGGAACCTGCCAGTATCTGGAGGCAGATGATGTGAAGAGAAAGTTCTTCTCTGGACTATCTGCCTCCAATCGTCAGATCCCCCCACATATGGACCCCCAATCCCAGGCAACTTGAGTTTGATTCTCTGGAATAAGCCCAAAGATGGCCCTCCCATTCTATTCATCCATGTGATCAAGCAGCCATTGCAGTTCTTGATGGACTTCTGAGGTCAGAGGTACTTGATCTGAGTAAGTGAGACCGTTCTGCAAGGGTTCGAGTTTGAGGTGTTGAAGGGTCTGATAGTGGATGTGCCCTGGAAAAATTGGCTGCATGGATGATGCTAGTAGGGTCACTAGTCTGGCTAACCAGAGTAGGGTGAGCGCTGAGGGTCTCTTTCTTGATAGCTTTGATCTTCTGACCTCAGGACACCCCCGTGCCGCACGGCCACCAGCTGTAGCGTGTGCGTCCCCTCGCTACTGTCCTCAGCCTCGCTGAGCCCGCCCCGTCGACCCCGCCCCCCGCCGTCATCATTTGCGTGTGTTTTCTTTATTTTGTGCTGCCTGCATAGTTTTGCCTTTCTGTTCTGTGCCCTTTATTTTTCCTTTTTCTGCCTGCATTGTTAGCGCCGCTCTCTGTGCCCCCCACCCGCTTCCCGCTCCCCGCTTCCCGCCGCCTGCGTGCGGCCACGCCCCCTTACCTTCTGTGCCCTCCCCGCTGCCACCTCCCAGCTGCTCCGCCCTCCCTCCCACTTGGCCATAAATGGCGACCGTGCAGCGCAGGTGAGTGTGACCTGACCTCAGGACACCCCCGCGCCGCACGGCCACCAGCTGAAGCGTGTGCGTCCCCTCGCTACTGTCCTCAGCCTTGCTGAGCCCGCCCCGTCGACCCCGCCCCCCGCCGTCATAATTTGCGTGTGTTTTCTTTATTTTGTGCTGCCTGTATAGTTTTGCCTTTCTGTTCTGTTCCCTTTATTTTTCCTTTTTCTGCCTGCATTGTTAGCGCCGCTCTCTGTGCCCCCCACCCGCTTCCCGCACCCCGCTTCCCGCCGCCTGCGTGCGGCCACGCCCCCTTACCTTCTGTGCCCTCCCCGCTCCCACCTCCCAGCTGCTCCGCCCTCCCTCCCACTTCGCCATAAATGGCGACCGTGCATACGCGCAGCGGACCTACGACACCACCGAACTCAACGCACTCAACACCGGCCGAACCCCGGGCTGCTACCGAGCCACACCGAAACGCACCCACGGACCCTTCAGCTGCCACTCCTGCAAGTTCACCTGCAACCGGACCCACGCTACACCAGCACCCACCAAGCCGAACTCCAGCAGCACCCACCTGAAGTGCATCCTGCTCAACACCCGCTCCGTCCACAGACACGCCGTCGAGCTCTGGAACCTGCTCGACACCACAGCCCCAGACGTCGCCTTCCTCACAGAAACCTGGATGAACGCCTCCTCAGCGCCCGACATCGCCATCGCCATCCCGGACGGCTACAAGATCATCCGGAGGGACCGCGTCAACCAGACCGGAGGAGGCATCGCCATCATCCACAGAAACACCATCAGCATCACGACCGACACCGACGATACCCTCGCACCCACCGAACACCTGCACTTCCAGATCCACGTCAACCCCAAGACCACCCTCAGAGGCACTCTCATCTACAGACCCCCGGGACCACTCACACAATTCAGCGAAGACATCGCCGACTTCATCAGCCCGCACGCCCTCCCCTCCGCCGACTACATCCTCCTCGGGGACCTCAACTTCCACCTGGAGAACAACAACGACCGCAACACCACCACCCTGCTGGACAACCTCTCCAACCTCGGACTCAAGCAACTGGTGACCACCCCCACCCACTACGCCGGACACACACTCGACCCGATCTTCTCCTTCAGCAAGGACATCGCCTACAGCCACGCCACGGGACTCCACTGGACGGACCACAGCTGCGTCCACTTCAGCTTCAGTAGGACCACGCTCCACCATCACCAGCAACAGGTTCCCCGCAGAAGCTGGAACAAGATCACCGCAGACCAGCTCGCTACCTCCCTGAGCAAGAATCCTCCCACCAGCACAACGAACCCCAGCCAAGCGGCCACCAACCTCACGAAATGGATCAGCGACTGCACAGACGACCTCGCCCCTCTGAAGACCCCACCGAGCAGACCCGGCAGCAAGAAAGCACCATGGTTTAACGACGAACTCAAGAGCTCCAAGAAGAACTGCAGAGCACTCGAGAAAACCTGGCGCAGAGACCCAACACCGGACAACATGACTGCCCTCAAGCTCGCCACCCGAAAACACCACCAACTGATCCACGCCACCAAGAAAACCGCATTCAAGGAACGACTAGACAACAACGCACACAACAGCAAGGAACTCTTCAACATCGTGAAAGAGCTCTCCAACCCCAACGCCGGAAACAACGACATCACCCCTTCGCAAGACCTCTGCAACTCCCTCGCCTCCTACTTCCACAACAAGATCGCGGACATACACAACAGCTTCACCACTCAACCGACGCACGCCACGATCGAACCCCCCCCCCCCCCACAACCACCCTCCGCGCCTGGATCCCGATCAGCACCGAAGACACCGTCAACACAATGAACTCTATCCACTCCGGATCCCCGACAGACCCCTGCCCTCACCACGTCTTCAACAAGGCCAACGCTGTCATCGCACCCCACCTGCGGGACATCATCAACACCTCCTTCAACACCGCTACCTTCCCAGAGAGCTGGAAGCACGCCGAACTCAGCGCCCTACTTAAGAAGCCATCAGCCGACCCCACCGACCTCAAGAACTACCGCCCCATCTCGCTGCTTCCGTTTCCAGCAAAAGTCATCGAGAAGACCGTCAACAAGCAACTGGCCGCCTTCCTCGAGACGATCGGCTCCCTCGACCTCTCGCAGTCTGGCTTCCGGGCCAACCACAGCACCGAGACCGCCCTGATCGCAGCCACCGATGACATCCGAGCCCTGCTCGACAACGGAGAAACAGCGGCCCTCATCCTCCTGGACCTCTCCGCGGCCTTCGACACTGTCTGCCACCGTACCCTAGTACAGCGCCTCAGCAACGTCGGAATCCAGGAGAAGGCACTGGAGTGGATCATCTCCTTCCTCGCCGGAAGGACACAGAGAGTACGCCTCCCCCCGTTCAGATCAGAGGCCACCGAAGTCATCTGCGGCGTTCCTCAAGGCTCCTCGCTCAGCCCAACACTCTTCAACGTCTACATGAGCCCCCTCGCAGCCATCGCACGCCAGCACAACCTCAACATCATCTCCTACGCCGACTACACCCAGCTGATCCTCTCCCTCACCAAAGACCCCGCCACCGCCAGAGCCAACCTACACGAAGGGATGACAGACGTTGCCAAGTGGATGATGAACAGTCGCCTGAAACTGAACTCGGACAAGACGGAAGTCCTCATCCTGGGATCTGCACCCTCCGCCTGGGACGACTCCTGGTAGCCCCCCGCCCTGGGCAGCGCACCCAAACCCACAGACCACGCACGCAACCTGGGCTTCATCCTGGACTCATCCCTCTCCATGACCAGACAAGTCAACGCCGTCTCCTCGTCGTGCTTCAACATCCTGCGCATGCTACGTAAGATCTTCCGATGGATCCCCACCGAGACCAGAAAGACGGTCACCCAGGCCCTCGTCACCAGCCGTCTGGACTACGGCAACTCCCTCTACGCCGGAACCACCGCCAAACTCCAGAAGAGACTCCAGCGGATCCAGAACACCTCAGCACGACTCATCCTGGACATCCCCCGCCGCAGCCACATCTCCGGACACCTGAGAGACCTGCACTGGCTCCCGGTCAACAAGAGAATCACCTTCCGTCTCCTCACCCAAGCACACAAAGCCCTACACAACCAAGGCCCAGGATACCTCAACAGCCGCCTCAACTTCTACGCTCCCACACGCCAGCTCCGATCGACCAGCCACGCCCTCGCCGCCGTCCCCCGCATCCGAAGAGCCACCACAGGAGGAAGGTCCTTCTCCTACCTGGCCGCCAAGACTTGGAACTCCCTTCCGACCCACCTCCGCCTGACCCAAGACCACCTCGCCTTCAGGAAGCAGCTCAAGACCTGGCTGTTCGAGCAGTAGCGGACCCCCTCCCCCCAGCGCCTTGAGACCCTCCGGGTGAGTAGTGCGCTATATAAATGCTATGATTGATTGATTGATTGAAAAAGGAGAGGGTAGCTGAAGACGAATATATGGCAAACCCTAAGTAGGTTGTTTGATTCAATGGGATGAGATCTGATTGGGCATAATTGACGATGAAGCTCAGGAACTCTAAGAGAGGGATTGGCAGGTCCAACTGTTGCATTAATAGTGAAGCATCTTGAGATATTAGATGAATGTTGTGCAAGTAAATAATCAATCATGTGCCCCTGGCTCTCAGATATTCTGTTACTGGCTCAAGCAGTTTGGTGAACACCAAGGCGCTGAAGAGAGACTAAGGGAATGGCTAAAAACGTATAAGGGCCAGATGTAGGAAGGCTATTACCGGTCGGTAACGGCGGAAATTAACGAATTTCGGCCGTTACCGACCGGTAATAGGCTTTTCTGATGTAGGGGCCGAAATTAAGGATTCAGTAATTTACCGAATCGGTAATTTAAGGAATCGGTAAATTACGGATTTCTTAAATACCGATTTGGTAAATTACCGAATTCCTAATGTAGAGAGCACTTAAATGAGTGCTCATCCCATGTTAGGATTCGTTATTTACCACCAACTACAAGTTGGTGGTAAATAATGAAAAAAAAAAAAAGCAATTTTATGTAAATTGCTTCAGTGCCATGTTGCAGACATACATGCCCTTAGGGCATGTATGTCTGCAACATGTGCACCCATACACAATTGAGGGGTGCAACAGGGTGTCAAAGTGACACCCTGCCACCCTTCAATGTTTTCCCCATTTTACCGAATCGGTATTTACCGATTCGGTAATTGCCATTCATTCCTATGGGCCTCCAGGCCCATAGGAATGAATGGCAATTACCGAATCGGTAATTACCGATTCGGTAAATACCGAATCTTAACGATTCGGTAATTTTTACCGATTAATTTGCTACATAGCATTTACCGATTCGAAAATACCGAATCCGTAAAATTTGATATTGTCGAATCGGTAAATACTATTTACCTACATCTGGCCCTAAGTCTCTTGCCTCCACTGGAATTTCAGGAAGCGGCGACCAGGTGGAAGAATCAGGATTGTTAGATAGGCATCCTTCAGGTCTAATCTGACTATGAAGTTACCTTCTCTTAGGAGGGCTCTCAACAAAGGAATCCCCCTCCATTTTGAAATGGCTGAAGAGAATGCACATGTGGAAATCTTGAAGTTGATAACCATGCAAAATTCTCCCCCTCTCTTGACTACCAAGAAGACATTGCTCAGGAACCCTGAAAGGTGTGGGTTGCAAGGCACAACAGCATGTTTTGTAGGATTTACGAACCTTTGTTTGTGTAGTGGAAAATTAAATTGCATTGGTATCAATGTCTAATGGTCACATCTCGTTCGGACTACTCTAATAGTTTCTACTTAGGAATTCCAGCCTATTTGATCTGCAGATTGCAAATAGTTCAAAACGCTGCGGCCAGACTGATCTTCCATTTCTCCCAATCTGCAGAGTCTTCACTGGCTGCCCGTCAGTAGGAGAATTGAATTTAAGGCACTTACTCTGGCCTACAGAACCTCCAGGGGTTGGGCCTGGCATACCTGAGACTTAGATTGTATCGCTACCAACACGACCGGGTCCTGCTATCAAACCACATTATATTGCTCACTACTCCCTGCTTTCGTAAGGCCAGGATAGGCTATCTCTGAATGACGGAACCAGAATTAGCCTTTTAGGAGAGCTTTAAAAACCTGGCTCTTTAGCCGTTCTAAGTCCTTCTTATGTGCCTCTGTGTGAATCGGCTACTTTTGCGCTGGGACACCTCTGTGGGAGGTAGCCGTGCACTTTATTAATTTCAAAATAAATTAAAAAAAAAAAAAATGATGGGAGTTGCATAAAACTCCAATGGAAAACCCAAGACTGTTTGAATTATCACTGTGCATGATCAGTTTCCAGTTGTGTACAAAATGTTAGGCTCTGCCCCACACTTCTGTAGGGAAAGAAGGAAAGTATCTTACCTTGGAAGGAAGAGCCTTTTGAAGCACCGCAGAAAGATCCACATTGAAGGCGCCCTCTGTGACTTCTGGTTCGCGAGGGAAAGAAAGGAGCTCCTCTCTGCAGGTCCTTCCAAGTGCCTTGCTGGTGCCTCCGTCTTCTGAAGGAGAGACCTTGATAGGAGACATGGCTAGTAGAGAGCCCCTGTATTTTCCAGCCCTTTTGAAAAGGAATGGCTTGATGATATTTTTTTTTAAAGTAGACTTAGCTTTGTCCAATAAAGTAAAATAAACCACCTCCTTAACAAAGAGGTCACCGAAGAGCAGCAATGCATCTTCTTATTAGTAGGGAGCTTGCATAGCTTAGAATCTATGCTAAGGATGATGGAACATCGGTGCTCTGAAGAGAACTCACAATTCGGACTGCGCAGTAGGCAAATTGCATGCTGGGCCCGGCCTGCTAGGACCTCCAGACCGATATTGGCATCTTGCTCTTTTCCTACATACATTAGTTCCAGCATCTTACAAAGAGGGCCTGACTGATCTAAAAGCTTGTCCTGGCAAGCCTTCCAGGATCTATTGATACCTTTTTTCGATCTTTGACAAATTTTCAAAAAAGGTAGATAGTTTGGTCAATGTCTGGGTTCACTGTGACTTTCCCAATAAGTTAGGGTCAAGGACACTCAGTTCGTAGTTGGTTGAGGATTTTCTTTGGAAAGATTTTTAATCTGCTCTGGGCAAACGCAGCTGTTTTAGGAGAGGGTGTCCATTCCACCAAACGAGGGTGGATTTTGTCTTCTCGGTTACACGTACAGTACAACAGTGGGGTTTAAGCTTCCTGTTTCTTCTTGTTTGGCACGGGTAACAAGGACTGAATATCCTCATTCTCTGAGGTGACAGAGTCTCTCTGCGCATCACAACATCTTGGAGAGAAGCAGTATTTTCAGGTACATCCTCCTCTTCCCATGGATTGGTAGCCAGAGTCTCTACATAAGCCTTCTTTAAGTTCTGTAAGGCGTCCACCTTAAACGTGAGATTCTTTAGGGGCTGCAGTTGTAGGATCCGAAGGTAACTGCGGAGGACCTTCTGGCAAAAAAGTGTGTCATTGCTGGGCCATAGGACCCAAGAAAGCTGGTATCATTTTCTGTACTTCTGAAGTCTAGCGCAGACCGGTCAGATCCCAAGCTAAAGTCAGTGAAGTTGTTTTGAGTCAGATCCCCGGGATGTTTGTTCCGTTGGCAGGGCTGTACTGGCCGAAGCAGCCACTGGGCATTTCCCCCCAGAGGGGTGGGTGCCGGTTTTGTGCCTGTGGGGGGCTGTTTTGTCACTTGGGGCAGGTTTTTCAACAGTGCTGCAAAATCGGCCCCCTGTAACAAAAGCGGGAGGGGTGCGTCTTGCTAGCACCCTCTACCCACCGTTCCCAGGCCGTTCCATGTGCATGGTGATCCACGGGATTGGGTTGCTCATGTTCCCGAAGTTGATACGGGTGGGCGACAGGCGCTCTGCAAGTTGGGAGGGGGGCAGTTGGTTTTAGACTCGCTATGCAGGAAGGCAGGGTGGGGGGATCCAGTTTGGGTGGGGGGAGTTTGTTCAATATGTTTTTTTTGTCTTTTGCATAGATGCTTTGAAACCTTGATCATTCTTGTACCGTGTGTGGTTCTCAACTCTTCTGTATTTCCGGAAACTTATTGTGCGCTCTCTGGCAAATCGCTGTCCTCAGTTTCGCTATGTGTGGGGACTATTGGTTCCCTTCCTGGATGTGCCAATCCGAAGTCATGTTTTTTCTATTCCTCGGGTCTGATGGCGTCAGGAACAGGACTTAGAATGTCCACCTGGAATGCCAATGGTCTGTTGGACAAGATCAATAGAGGTATTGTCTTGCACTATGTTAAACAACAAGATCTTGATCTTGTACTACTCCAGGAGACACATTTGATTGGAAACTCCTGCATGGCCCTAAACAGAAAGGGATATCGCACGGTGGTGCACTCAGGATTCACATCGGGCTCCAGGGGAGTGGGGGTTCTTCTCCGAAAAGGTTGCCCATATATTATTCACAACACCTGGACTGACGTACCCTTCATATAGTCACTGTTTATGCCCCCCCCCAGGATTGCAATAACCGACACTACGAGATGCAGGGATGTTGTTAATGGAAATGCCTGTGGGGACGTTGATATTGGGGGGGGGGGACTTTAATTTAACGATGGCTGGGTCCCGGAATAGACTTCCACCCCGAGTAGACCCGCTTTGGGGCTCACAACTCAAGGAGTTTGCCAATGCCCTGGGGGTGGTTGACATTTGGAGGTGGCTGAATCCTTTACGTATACAATACACATTTCAATCGGGAGTACATAGAAGTCAGTCTGGAATTGACTACATGTTTACGCATGCTCAAGATGTACATGCCTTTACTGACTCCCACTGCCTGGCACGAGGAATCTCTGATCACTCCCCTCTGTTGATGACTTTCGGCTTGCAACGGGCAAGGCGCCCCAGCTAAATAATAATACAGCCATGGGCGCTTAAAATTCCTCACATTAAGGAGTCGCTCCTGCAAGACACCGATTACTACTTTGTGGAAAAATGGGGTCCGTATCCTCTGCTGTGACGCTTTGGGGGACGTTTGGCGCGGTAATAAAGTGCAGGGCACTGTCATTAATGGTGGGTCACAGGACCGAGCAGCCCGGAGGGCGGTTGAAACGTAAGCAGACATATTGGACATGGAGGCGGCCATCTTGCAAGTCCCTGATCCCACGGTTCAGCACAATCTCAAAATTAAGTGACAAGATTATAGACAACTCCTGCTGGAGGAGGCTATGGCGCGGTCCCTATCCACCTATCTATCAACAGGGCGAGCGTACGGGCATACTCCTGGCATGGCTGGAACATAAGGAGTAGGCAGCGTGGTGGGTCCATGCGATAACTAGCCCCGAGGGTACACTCCTCACAGACCCTCAGGAAATTGCGGATGCCTTCGCATCTTATTTCAGAGAGGTATATAAGAGCCCGGAGGCCTCCCAGGCCCCACTGTCGGCTGATCTCCTTGCCACCGTTAACGTGGTGAGCATTCCCCCACATGAAAGAGACACCTTAGACGCTGACATTACTGTGGCGGAGATTCAAAAAGCCTTACTAGGGGTCCGCTCCGGCAAAGCGAAGGGTCCAAACGGGCTTCCCATCGAGCTCTTCAAGCCCATGTCTTCTAAAGTAGCGCCCCATCTATTGGGCCTCTAAAAGGAATGCTATCAGTCGGGTCTTCTCCCAGCCGAAATCCGCAATGCCGCTATGGTGGTCTCCACAAGCCTAATAAGCCTGCAGAAGAGTGCAACTCGTACCGCCCTATCGCCTTTCTGACAGTCAATGCTAAAATCCTCGTCAAGCTCTTGGCCAATCGACTCCTTCCTTATATCACCGATCTAGTTCACCCAGACCAGTCCGGCTTTATGCCCGGAAAGAATACGACCAGGAATCTACGCCAGGTACATGGGGCACTGGGTAGACTTCATACCATTGAGGAGCAAGCAATCCTATTGTCCCTAGATGCTACCATGGCATTTGATACCATCGAATGGGACTTTCTCTTCACTGTGTTGAGTCGCATGGGGTTCGGACCCAAGGATTGGATGGATTAGGCTACTATACACACAACCCACTGCATACGTCACCGTAAATAACTATTGATCAGCCACCTTTCCCCTCCGACGGGGCACGAGACAGGGTTGCCCGCTGTCCCCGCTTCTCTTCGCCACTGGCCGTCTGGATCGGGGGGACCCAGGCATACAGGGATTTAAAAGAATGAATGACCATGAGGATCGCATTTCATTATATGCGGACAATATTCTGCTTTGTCTGACTTCTCCAGCACGTTCGTTGCAGAGGGTCCTCCATATCTTCCACAAATTTGGTGCTCACTCCGGCTATCGGATAAACTGGTCCAAAAGCCTGATGTATGTATTGTGGGGCGAGCCCCCATCCAACCCGCTGGGATATGAAATTCCGGTTCCAGCCCAAGGCTTTCGTTATCTGGGATTATTTGTCACTACTGATGTCAATATTTACTTCGAACGGAACCTGCTGGAACCCCTCCAACGTCTAAAATCAGATGCCCAACACTGGCGATCTCTCCCTCTCACTCTCCAGGGATGTGCGTCCCTATTTAAGATGCTTGCGCTCCCGCGCTTCCTATATGCGCTCTAAAATGCCCCAACCCGGTCCCAGACTCCTATTTCTCCTAAATTGACAGTGTGGTACGAGGATTACTTTGGGAAGACCGCCCATCACGCATCGCAATGAGTAAACTCACCATGGGATGATATGACGGGGGATAGGGTTACCAGACATACAACTCTATTACCAGGCATCCCAGCTGACGGCAGTTAATAGTTGGCTGTTTGGTCCACATGATAACTTCAATTTCTGCACTGATCGCTTACTCATGGGACAAGGTGGCTATAACAGGGCCTTGTATACCAATCCCCGGAAACTAAACTTGACAGGTCCCACTGCCCTACGGTTGAAGTGTGGTACAGAGTCATGAGAAAACTGGGATAGCAGAATCGTTTAACTAAAGCAACTCCTCTCTGGGAACCCGACATATTGGGTCGACTCAGAAAATGCCCCGGTTTTGACAAATGGGACACTATTTGGATTTCTACAGTGGGAGACATGTGGGTGAAAGGGAAACTGGCCATGTTTGCCGACATCCAGAGTAAGTACCAACTTGGGCCCTCGGGGACTTTTCGATATATCCAAATCAGTCATGCTATCTCAACTGCCATACCAAGGGAAAACCCTCTCCCTGACTCTTCCCCGTTAGAGGACTGCCTGTAATTAGATCCAATGGACCACAAGGCTATCTCCCTCACCTATAAAAAACAAGTAAATAACTGTTGACCCAATGCAGAAATTACGCAGGAGCTGAGAGGCTGACCTGGGGAACATAGACGATGACGACTAGAGAGATGCCCTAGCCTCTCCCAGAGAAGTAGCAATCTACTTGCGCCTCCGCCTTATCCAGCTTAAAATCCTTCACAGGGTGTACTTTGACGCTAAATTACTGTTTCGACTAGATCGACGACCTGATCCACTCTGTCTCTGACAATGCAACCAAATTGGCACCTTTACACACATACTTTGGGAATGCCCACGCATACACAACTGTTGGGAGAGGGTGACACGCCAAATGGCTAGGACATGTGACAAACCCCTGAGACCCTCTCCCAAACTCTGCCTTCTCAACATATGGGAGGCTACTGACCTCTCCCAGGCAGAGAAGGTGTGGGCTGCAATGGGTTGGACTATTGCAAAGCGCAACATAGCACAGAAATGGGGGGTAGCCGTGAGTCCCCTGGTAAAAGATTGGGCACAGGACATGGATTGCGCAATTGTAGCAGAAAAAACGGTATTCAAGGGACGGGGTGCCGCAGGAAATGGGATCATGAATGGGTAAGTGGAACAAATACAGGGGGGATATCTGCATCTCCCCTTCAGTTGAACTGAGGTGTGAAAGACAGACAATGATGGCCCTCCCTAAAGGGCGGAGCTGGGTCCTACCGACCGACGATTTAGCACAGTGATGTTTGTGTGGCCTTAACACTCAAACGTATCATGATATGTACTGTATTTGCCTGGAGTTGTATGGCAAAGATTGTTGGGGGCCTAACAGAGGCAGTGAACTGAGGGATTTTCAGGCAACTGTATGGAAGGTGATGATGCAAATGTTCTGTCATTCCTTTAACCGGACCTATCAATGCGATTGTACAATGCTATGCACCGATGCACTTTTCTTGAAAATAAAAACAGTTTAAAAAAAAGAGGCTCAGCAAAGCTTAATGCTTGGACATAATACACTGATTCGGCAAGCATAAATGTAGAGAGGCACCATTACACATAAGCAATAATGAGTACAATTGTGTTAAAGCGTCAAAGAGTTGATAATGTATTGATCCCATAGAGAAGAATGTGGGATCATCATCAGGACATTATATGACATGCCTGAGTAAATACCCGTGGAAAGATAAGAGATGGGAAAACTGGGGAATGGAAATAGGGAAAAGGAAATGATAAATACATGGTAGGGTTTAAGGAAAATTAGATGAGATTAGCCATGTAGTCTAGGGAGTGACGAGAAATACTCATGGACTAGCCGGATTATGGTAAGTGAACGGGGGCTGAAGTGATTGTTCTATGAGTGAATGGTAGTGCGAGGACTGAAGAGACTTTTACACATTTCTTATATGGGCTCAACAACAATCGCCAAGGCTTGAGATTCACTCTCGAACATAACAGAAATGAGAGCCCCTTCTTTCGGCTAGACGATTGGACCACCCTACTCTAACCTTTTAACAAGCGTTTGAACTCCTGCAAATGTTCCTGTACCATCACCATTCTCTATTTTTTCCCTTCATCCAGCTTTATCACACCTGTTTGAATCTGAAGGCTGTGTAAGTTTGTCAGTCCTTCAATTAGCTCTAATAACCGTTTCTATAACTATACCGATTAACTTTTAGCGTACGTGTACCTTTTGGTTTAAAGTTCTGATTCATTGTTTATCATCGTTATCTACTGAATGATTTTCCCCAGTCAAAACACACGTCAATTGCAATTAAAATGTCATCTGAAATGGTACTCACTCTGCACCTGCACTGTATTTAAATTTAAGAGGAAATCGTTTGAATGTTGACCTATCAGTGTCAATTATTCTAGCTTCTTTCCTAAGCCTTCTCCCTATCCTGGGCCACTCCAAAATGGCCGGCACTTTCCCCACCCACACACCGTCCACAGTTCTTCAGACCACGTGATTTGGTCTCATGTCTATGTTTCGCCATATTAGGTTCCTACCCCTTGCAACCAGTAGCACACTAGCTCCCGCATGGAAATGCTGTTGCGGTCCACACAGAGGCTTCAACTTTCCTATGCCCTGTATCACTCTCCGGTAAGCCTCCTTCCCTTTTTGCCCATAGATCAGCGCTTTTTGTATCGCTCATCAGCCTTTCCCCATAACGCTCGCTATCGCTCTCCCGCAGGTCTCGAAACCGAGCATCTTCACATGCAACTCACGTAGTTGCCGCCTACTAATCAGGTAAGCCTTGTATTTCTTGGCACTCCCTGGACTGCATGGCTTATCTCCTCCAATTTTTCTTAAACTCTACTTTGTATTTATCATTTCCTTTTCCCTGTTTTCTTCCCCATTTTTCCCGTCTCTTATCTTTCCACAGGCATTTACTCAGCCATTGTCAGGATCTGGCCCCAATGACCCAGATCCAAAGGACTACGAAGGGACTCTGCCTCACTGGCCCGCACCTTTATTGCCCTTCCAGCCCCCGGGATCTCTATGTGACCTAAGATATGCTGATGATGAGCAACAGTGTGGGCCCTTAAATTCCGCTACCCTGAAGCCGAGTTGGATTTAAGCCACGTCCCCTGGAGCTGGGAGCTCGACACGCTTGAGGAAAGAGAACACGCCGGAAATGGAGACAAGAGAGGCGTGAGTCGAACAAAGGGACTCGCACAGGCTGAAACATGAGAGGACACTCACCACCTTCGTGGGCGGACGAGGAGCGAAGGCGACTTCCTATATCAGGACTTCGGCGGTGAACCCCTCGGAGTAAAGCCAGGAGGCCAATGACCTCGCAAATCGCCCAACCGCGTTCCCGGAGGAACGTGGCTTGCCCAGGTACGTGCCCGGTTCCTGGGACGCGGGAGGAGGATCGGGAGTAACGTCCCTGGGTCTAGATTCGGGAAACCCCTCAGGAAATCCTTGAATTGACAAAGCAGGTGCATCATCTGTACTTACGGTGGTAGTCTCTTGCTTATCTTCACCCTGTCAACCGATACCAACAGGTGTATTGTTTCCCTCACTCACTATCCCCCATTTCAGCAATTGCGCATTGCGCTGACTTTTTGTTTATTTCATTCTTTCGTTTTGTTGCCGTCCCTCCTGACTGGGCTGACTGGGAATCGGGAACCGGTGGAGGAAAGTCGAAGCCCCAAGGAGAAGCAAAAAGAATTCCCCAAAAAGGACGCTGGACATTGGTTCAATTACTTTCATTATTCACTACCCATTTTAGAACAGTAATACATTCATATGACCGGCATACTTTGTCGCGTGATTCCTGCAGATCCCAACAGCCATCTAATCTAATGTCCTGATGATGTTCCCACATTCTTCCTTATGGGATCGAAACGTCGTCGACTCTTTGACACCTTAACGCAATTGTACTCATTATTGCTCATGTGTAATGGTGTCTCTCTACATTTGTGCTTGCCGAATCAGTGTATTATGTCCAAGTATTAAGCTTTGCCTGAGCCTCTTTTTTTGTTTTGTTTTGTTCATATCTTGCTGGATGCAAGATTGTGTTCCCACTTCATTGTTTGCTACACATTTGAAATATTAAAATTAATCCTGTCTGGCTGGACAGCACAATATAGATCTGATTGTAAGTCTATATTCATTACCTCGCTCCCATTGGCCTTGTTAGAGACTGCTGTGTTTGTAACTTACTGTTACCCAAGGTCCCTGACCAATTATAATTGGGTTCCCTTGTTTCAAAAAATATAAAGCCTGTGAGGAGGCGTTCAGGCAGAGCATGTTTTTTGTTGTTGTTGCAGTGATATATAACGCAAACTCGACTCAAACGCATTGGAGCGCATTACATGAGCACCAGCTACGTTACACAAGAATACATTCATTTTTTGGTAGGTACAGGGAGATTAAGTGACTTGTCTAGAATCACAGAATGTTGAGCCAACGCCGAAACTCAAACCTGGTTCCTCATTTCCAAAGTTGGCAGCTCTGACCGATACGTCACATCCTCAGAAGCGGTCAGAGAGCGTGGACTACAAGGCCAAGTAGAGGGCGCTGAGGCAGGGCTCTACTATGACCGGCTTCCAGCAGGGAAGAAGGAAGTTTGCTAATGAGCAAAAGATGCTGAGCCATGGGGGGGGACACAATTAAGGCTCGCGCAACTGCTGCTGAGTCCAGACACGATTGGACAATTGGTAGCAGCCCGAGAGAAACAGGGAAGAAAAAATTGTATATTACACCGGACAGATGATATTCCCTCATATATCGCTGACCGGTTGGTCCGCATGGCTGAAAACAAATTAATACAGACCTGCCGACTCACACAGGGCCACTGTGTGCTACACGATATCTGCTCCTTTCACATGGTCACCAGGTGAGGAGCAGTCACACACGGTGGTCACATAATTAGCTGGAAACTTCTGCATAGAGCAGGTTCCCAGATAATTGTTTGGCGCAGTGGATGTCCATCACGAGGTGTGAAACCTCCTCAAGGCGTCGGTGTCAGCCTCAAAAGGTTTGATTTTGTTTTTTAGGAGGGGTGGAGGCTTGTCGTGGAGGGTAGGCCGACCAACCCTCTGTAAATTTCACAGATCGTCCGTTGATTGGTAGTCACGTCTGTGGTATGTTATTGTTCGCAGTTGGCATGGGCACACACGCGGGCATATCAACTTGGAATAATTTTCGCGTGGATGTTTTGGTTTGAATGTAGTCGCGTGAGTCTGGCGACATGCTGGCTGCCGCGTATGTGTTGTATGTATTTGAATGTGTCGCGCGTGTGAGCTGTGACAGAGTTGGTTGCCGCGAGATATGTATGGATTTGAATGTGTCAGGAAGATATATATAGAAGGGAAAGAACTGTAGGGGGGATTCGTTTGTACCGAGCAATAAACGTTTCTACGGATTACCTGCTGTTTCCTGATTTATTCAACGTATTCACTGAAGAGAAACACTTATGTAACACTGGCGACGAGGATCCTGTGGAAGTGATTGAGGTATTCAGAAATGCTGTTCGAGTGAATGATGGCAGTGTTTGGAATTTTAGTAGAGTATCCAAGTTTAAGGGCACGAAGGATTCAGATGATAATGATACTTCAAACGTATTTTTAGATGTCACAAATGTAGACACAAATACATCTGGTTTAGATACATTGTCCAATGAGTTGTGTGTTCCTTCTATTGAACCTGGTGTTTCAGGTCATGCTGGCTTGATGAGGAATTCGAGCGTCCATAAGTTACCTATCAAATTTAAGGCTTTTGTTTTAACGTAAAAAAAAAAATATATATATATAAAAAAGGAGGGAGGTGTGTGGTATGTTACTGTTCGACGTTGGCATGGGCACACACGCGCGCATGTAAACTTGGAATAATATTTGCGTGGATGTTTTGGTTTGAATGTAGTCGTGTGTGAGTCTGGGGACATGCTGGCTGCCGCATGTGTGTTGTATGTGTATGAATGTGTCGCACGTGTGAGTTGTGACAGAGTTGTTTGCCGCGAGATATGTATGGGTTTGAATGTGTGAGGAAGATATATATAGAAGGGAAAGAACTGTTGGGGGGGGATTCGTTTGTACCGGAGCGGATAACTAGATGCAATAAAAGTTTCTACGGATTACCTGCTGTTTCCTGATTTATTCGACGTATTCACTGGAGAGAAACACTTAAGTAACAACGTCCATTGTACGTGAGGATGTGGAATATTAATATACTTTGGTAAACCTTATCTGCGCCATCTTGCCTTTTCCCCGGATGCCACACTTTTGTCGTGCGCGCCCGCCATTTTAGGTGCCTCGATCAGAACAACCCTTTTGCACGCCGCTGACCCCCGGCATAGCCCTCCTCCCTCACAAAGCCTGCGCTCTGACAAAAACCCCCGCCCGCACATGCTTTGGGTCATAAACCCCTCTCCAACGCAGATCTGCCTCAGAACCCCATCCTGTTCCCAGCGCGACACCTCCCTTCATTCCTTTCATGGTCCCAGATCCCTTGATGCAAACCCCCTTTTTCCTGTGTGTCCGTTTGTCTTCCTCGTTCCCAGGCCGACACCTAGCTCTGCCGATACTGTTTATTGCCCCTCCCCGTACAGTAGGAAGGCTTCCCTCATCAAAGGACCCCCGAGCTGATCAAAGCCCCCACCCTATGCGATCCGATCAAACCCCCACATTCCGTGGATCGGCGGAATGTCCAGCTGCGCGATAATCATCACCTGTTGTGACCGGGGTGGGACTTCAACTGTAAATGTGTGTGGGAACGGGCTTGGAGCGGGGATTCCGAGAATGTCTTTCCGTACATCAAAGCTTCGCCATGAATATGTAATATGTAATAAAGTAATAAACCTGGATATAAGAGGCCAGGCCTCAGGGATGCGGGTAGAACACCTCATGACGATACCTGCTGTCTGATTTGTTGTGTTCTCCTCCGGAGAGAATAAACCTTGTTTCCTGCCTTCCAGTCTCCAGCGCCTGCCTCTTCATTAATTAATAATTCGTGGGTTACAGAGGCAATACCGCCGGGCAAATATCGATTGTCCCCGACCTTAGTTTCTACAATTGGCGTCTCAAGCGTGGGGCCCATCAGCGACTCGTGGATCCAGTGGGAGAGGTCCTGACGACAGAGTGAACGACTGCAACGATCGGGAGCGCGCCTGTCCGATAGACCCTCGTCTGACAGCCGATCATCCGAACTTCACTGGTTCCGAACAGACCTCTCTCGAGTGATCTACGGTCCTGACTGGGAACCATCAGGAGTGCCGCGAAGAAAACGAAGAAAAGAGGACGATCGGGCGCTGGATTCGGAAGACAAGAAACTGTCCATGCGGTCCGGGTAAGGTCGTGTAAACACGACGAATGGCGAAATGATTATTTGAATTGTTTAGAAAATACTAGTATTACTCATTGTTAATTTATTTGGAGATCCACTGTCTGCAAACGGAGAAACAACAGGCTCTCTCTTTGCAAGCAGTGGAGGATAGGTAATGCAACCGCCGCACCCATCTTCCTCCCCCACTGATTAATTACTTGAAACTGAACTATTGTTCGCAGACCGTTTTTCTGGAGATTCTCTGTCTGCAAACAGGAAAGGGCCCACCCCTCCCCTTTTTTCAGATAGCGAAAGGGTAGGTAACGCAGACCTTTGCGGGCCTACTTATTCTCCCCACCGAATTATTTATTTTTACCGAACGTTAACTATTTGATATTGGTTCATGAGGTATTCACTGCCTGCAAACAACGTAGAATAGGAATATTCTGTCTAGTCTTTGCACACAGTGATAAGATAGGCAGTGCTGACTTTTTGTCCCCATTGTACTCCGTCATGTCTGTCTTCTCCCCACTGATTAATAGCCTGTTTAGCCCGGACCGCTTATTAGAGGTGAACCATCCGGCTCCTCTGGAAGGCACCCCTAATAAGGACATGTTCATGAAGCATGGATTGACCGCTATAGCCTATAGCAAACTATGGCATAAATATACGAAAAAGGATCGAGAAAGTCAGTGGCCACTGATAGGATCCTTTGATGATGACAAAATAAATGCGCTAGAAACAGCCCTTGGTAAAAACAAGACGACGCCCACTATGCTTGATAGTTTCGGCATGTGGCGCAAAGAAACTGAACAACGTAAAAGGAAAATTCAGAGTAGGTTGGAAAAAGAGCTGTGAAAAGCAGCCCACCTAGCTGCTCAGAAATTAGAGAAAGAGATAAAGGAAAGGGAAAAAGCCAAACAGAAACTAGAAAGAGAAACCTCAAGCCAGTGCCCGGTTAGAACGTCCTCCACGCTTTACCCTGATCTACCCTCGAAACAACGAACCAACGATGATCTGCTGTTAGGTCCTCCGATCATCTACATGCCCCCTCCGTATGCCCCCTCCCAACCCTTAGCACAACACTCACCACCCCCTGGTACAAACGAAGGTAGCGCCACAGCTTCGGCCCCCATGGTCTCTGTACCGGCCGAACCTCTTGCACCAAATACTCCACAAACGACAACGTTAGGTGACCCTGAGACCCGAAGGACCGGTTCCGCGAGAACGAACAGACTAAGCAAAGATGAACTAACAGGGATCGACAAGATAGCAAGGACACTGGTAGAAAGGAAGGAAGGTGAAGAGTACATCACGGATATGTTTAAATCATATACAGGGAGTCACAGACGACACTTTACTGTACGACTGTGTTACCATGTCTTGAACGCATATGAGGACCGATATCGAGACCAAGGTCCCGAGAGCCTAACGACTCTGTACCGGAAGGTCGATATCGGGGATGAGGGCGAGAATGATGTGACGGACCTCCTCACGCGTACGCTTGAGGTTTTCCGCCACCTCACTGAACGAGAATCAGGGACTAAATCCCCGACATCCGTGGCGACCGGACCACAAACTGAGCAATCTAACACCATGATGCCGATACGAGAGGCTGCCCCTTACTGGGTTCCTCCCCGAGGAACAGGGACTCACGATGATGCAAACAACCAAGATGCAAAGGGAAGGGTAGTGTACAACTGGGTCTACCAGCCATGGGACCGGCAAGAGATTCTGACATTCCGGAAATCTCTGCCTGACCTGCGTAAAAACCCCACTGCCTTCTATACTGAATTAGGTACAGCCCTAGGTTCAACAATCATGACCTTGGCTGACATCGACTTGTTTTTCGGGTTATGTCTACCAGCTGATGTGTGGAAGCAAATCCGGAAAGTCGACCACCTTGAGCTGTTCGGACATACCTGGTCACAACTCGATACCTTCGATAAACAACGAGGACCTGGGCAAAAGCCTTTAAAACCCATTCTAGACCTTCCAGATAAAATTGTACTGAAATTAAAAACCCTGATCCCAGAAAAGAAGGTGGATTGGTCGATAGTAACGGCCTGTCGCCAGAAACCCCAGGAGGATGTATCGGAATACTTCTCCCGGTTTGAAACGGTGTTCTCCGATTACAGCGGCCAGGACATGACCACTGCAACCGGACACCATCTGTTTGTCCAGAATTATGTCAAGGGTCTGTTGTCGGAGGTCTCCCAGAAACTGCAAGCTAGCGAGAGTAGTTGGGCAGCCTCCAAACCTACGGCTATCCTCCAGATGGCCCAATATTACGAACATCAGAAAAATGAAAACGATAGGGCAACAGAGAAAAAGAAGAAGGACTTGAAAGAGAGGGTGATGATGGCCCAGCTACAAGGGGTGACTATAGGGCGAGACCAACACCGGGGAAACTACCAGACGAACGCCCCTAGGGCTACATTTCCCCAGGACCGCACTCCGACTCCCCATCCCGGACGTACAGACCTTAGACAGGACCAGTGCGCCTTTTGCAAGGGAACTGGCCATTGGAAATCCCAGTGCCCAGTTCTTCTGGAAATAATCAGAAACAAAGACCCCAAAGACATAGTAAATGGACCAAGAAATAAGGGACAACAGCGAGGGCTTCCAAACGACACGACTAACGACAGATCAGGCAGACCCAATACATTTGATCGACCCCGACAGAACCAATACCAGCAATCCGACTACGATGACGCCCACGACTTTGCATAGGACTGCCAGGGGCAAGGGAGGGATCCAGTCGAGCTCTATGTTGACCAGCAAGGCCCTTATGTCACTGCTAAGGTCCTGGGCACCAAGTCTCCATTTCTGGTAGACACTGGCGCAACACGTAGTGCGTTATCTAAACGACTGATTCCGGGGGCACCCTTGTCTGGCTCACTTATAACATCGACAGGTTTCGATGGAACGCCCTCCACTAACCCTTTGTCCGCCCCGATCCTCTTTGACGTAGAAAATAACACCACTGACACCACGTTTTTGCTTTCCTCTAATAGCCCTGACGCCATTATGGGACTTGACTTATTGAAACACTTCCGAGCAACGATCAGATGCTCCCAAGACGGAGTTCGAGTTTTCCTTTACGACAACCCCGCCCTGCTTAGACATTGCCCTCCCCGACGCATGTTTTCCATCACCGACGCTGACACATCCCTGCTCGACACTCTGCCTCCGTATCTGTGGGCTAAGACGGACTCAGACGTAGGGCGCATGTTGATTGACCCAGTGCACATTACTGTCCGATCAGACGCCACACTCCCAAAACTCCCACAATATCGGATATCGCCCGAGGGCGAGAAGGCATTGGTGAAGATTATTCAGTCACTGATAGATGCAGGAGTGGTAGAGGAAGTAATTAGTAACATTTGCAACAGCCCTATCCTGCCCATCGTCAAGAAACAGGGAGAGGGAGATGAGAAAGCATACCGTTTTATCATTGACCTTCGAGAGATCAACAAAGTGGTAGTACCCCAGTACCCTGTGGTCTCGGACATCACCACCATCCTGACTTTGATTCCTTCCACCGCCACCACCTTCACTGTCATTGACCTCAAAAATGCATTCTTTTCCATCCCCATCCACCCAGACAGCCGATACCTCTTCGGCTTCACCCTAAGAAACCGCTCATATAGATTCTGCCGAGCACCCCAGGGCTACACAGAAAGCCCTAGCATCTACAGTCAGGCCCTCAAGAGACAACTGGATCAAGTCCAGTTACCCGATGGAGTGGTGTTAGTGCAATATGTCGATGACATCCTCTTAGCAGCTGACACCACTCCATTAGCAGTCACAGCCACCGTTCAACTCCTGCACTTCCTTGCGGAAAACGGCCACAAGGTCTCCAAGAAGAAGTTGCAGTTCTGCCAACCCCAGGTCACTTACCTAGGCCACCTTTTGTCCAAAGAAGGAAGAAAACTCACTCCTGATCGAATCCAAACCATTCTAGATACTCCTGTCCCTAAGACCCAGAAGCAGGTTCGCTCCCTATTAGGCCTCACCTCCTTCTGCCGACAGTGGTTACCAACCTTTAGCCTCGTTGTGAAACCACTGCTTTCCCTGCTAAGTAAAGACGTCCCTTTCCCACTCCCTTGGACCCCTGAGTGTCAAACTTCCTTTACGGAACTACGAGATGCCCTTTGTTCAGCCCCCGTCCTAGGTACCCCTGATTACAAAAAACCCTTCTCCCTTTACACTCACGAAAGGGAGGGGTGCGCTTTATCTGTCCTGACCCAGGTCTTCGGCCCTAGGCAACGACCGTCCGCTTACTTCTCTGCCACTCTTGACCCTGTCGCCAGAGCCTTGCCTGCCTGCCTTCGAGCTGTAGCTGCTGCTGCAATCTCTATCCGACAGAGTGAGGGGATTGTACTCTCGAATTCCCTCACGGTACTGGTACCCCATGCAGTCGACACCCTCCTGAACCAAACTAAGACGCAACATCTAACGAGTGCACGACTGACTGGATACGAACTGACTTTGCTTGCGCCCCACATCACCCTGAAAAGATGCACCACACTGAACCCGGCAACTCTGTTACCCTTGCCAGAGAACGATCCCAATGTGTACCCTGTGCATGACTGCGTGACTCTTACTGACGAACAGACAAAAAGTAGGGTGGATCTCAGAGACACGGCTTTCCCTGACCCCGACGGGGAGCTGTGGGTGGACGGTTCTTGCATCAAGCTCCCCGATGGTACCACTTCCGCTGCCTATGCAGTCACCACGGCTCGGACCGTAGTAGAAACAGCCCGCATCGCACAGCGATCTGCCCAGGCAGCGGAACTGATTGCTTTGACACGAACCTGCATCCTGGCAGCAGGAACCACAGCGAACATTTACACCGACAGCCAGTATGCCTTCGGGGTGGTTCACCATTTTGGGCTCCTTTGGAGGGAAAGGGGATTCCTGACCTCACACGGCACCCCCATTTTGCACGGGGATCTAGTCTCCGCCTTGATCGAAGCCGTCCTCCTCCCCAAGAAGCTCGCCGTCATCAAATGCCAGGCACACAAAAAGGTGACAGACATTATTGGACAGGGAAATGCACTAGCCGACATCACTGCCCGAACGACAGCTGAAAATAGGACGACAACACATATGTACGTGACCAGGTCACAAGCAGAAAAATGGACTGACGCTAGAGACACTATCAGGGACATTCAAACGGCTAGCACACCACACGAGTTGACTGAATGGACACGGGTGGGACTAAAAGACGATGAAGGCTGCTGGCGGACAAAAGACACAAACAAATGGTTACTACCTGAGTCATACCTGATTCCCATACTGGCTATGGCACACTCCCCTGCCCACATAGGATCAGCCCCCATGATTGAACTCGTCTCCCGAGTTTGGCACAATGATAAAATCACAGACTTCGCCAAACGTCTGGTCCAACAATGCTTGATATGCCTGCAACACAACCCCGGGAAAGGAACTGTAGTGCCCCGGGGAGGATTTGGAGTCCCAAACCACCCATTTGAGGTCCTGCAAATGGACTACATCCAGCTAGACAGGTGCCAAGGCCTGAAGTATGTACTTGTCGTGGTGTGCGCCTTTAGCAAATGGGTGGAAGCATACCCAACCCGTGACAACACTGCTATGGCCACTGCAAAAGTACTATTAAAGGAGTTTTTCCCCCGTTACGGCCTTTGTCGTATTTTATGGAGCGATAACGGCCCCCACTTCATAGCCGAAGTCATCCAATTCATCTTACGGGGGTTGGGCATTAAACAGAAATTCCACGCAGTCTTTCACCCCCAGTCCGCTGGACTTGTTGAACGACACAATGCCACACTAAAACTTAAACTGGCCAAGATAGTAGCTACCACGGGTTTGAAATGGCCAGACGCCCTCCCACTGGCATTACTATCGATGCGTTCCACCCCCACCAGACATCACCTAACCCCTTATGAGGTTGTTTTTGGCCGACCCATGAGTATCTGGTCTGCACCAAAACCAACTTCCATTCATGACGTCCCGGACGTCCTAATGTCTGACTATCTGTATAAATTGACTGAAACTCTGTCTGTCATTCATCAGCAGGTGCAGCAGGCCATCCCCGATGCTTCCAGGGGTCCGGGTCACGCCATCCAACCTGGGGATTTCGTGCTGATCCGGAATTTTCAGCGGTCAAAGAGTTTGGAACCCCGGTGGACGGGCCCCTGGCAAGTGTTGATCACCACTCGGACAGCTCTTCGAGTGGAGGGGAAGAAGCACTGGCTGCACGCCCATCACTGCAAAAAGGTCTCCTCGGCCCTGGCCACGACAGACAACGTCAGTACCCAAGAAGAGCTCCTTAACAAAGACCGACCGGCATTGAGCTGCTATCCCGACACAGAGACACTTGAACTTTCAAAACATTCTGATCCCACTGTGCCATCTCGAGAAGGGTATTTCCTGCGTCGAAAGGAGGGAGCTTCGGCTAAGTAGGCCACTGACTAGGTTAAAAAGTCTCAGAACGGTGACCCCAAAACTACCAAGGGTTACCTGGAGAGAAGCTAAACTAAGTCTGTGGTTCTGCCCACTACCGAGCACCTTGAAGATGAAGATGATGGAAGCGCCAGATAAGAAGATGATGGAAGCGCCAACTAAGAAGATGATGGAGACAACAGGAAATACCCGCTACAGAAACCCAAGAACGGACAGACTCCACAGCTCAAAGACGATTGCACTCTTCATCACCATCCTCCTCTGCTTTCTCCTCATGACCACACTCTGGATTGTGGAAGAGAATGCACCTGCTCACGAAACATTCTTGACCACCGCCCGGCCTACCACCATAAAGGAACATTATCTGATTTCGCTCTCTCCTCAACTCCGAGAGAGGCGAAAGGAGTTTTGGAATAACTCTTTCGTACAATTACTCCACCAACACAATCTCGCCACCAATGCTACCAACTGTTGGATCTGTGGGTTGCTACCCCACGCCACTGGACACTCGATACCATTCATCCCTTCGCCCTTCTCAGTTCATGGCTCCTGCCTTGCTTGGCTGATCCTCCTGCAAGAAAGCTATAAGGACAATACCACCTCCAGCAAAACCGCGACGCATTTCTCCCACGGAGTCAGGCGAAACAAAACAAAGACACACTTCTGCCCGCAGACCTCCAACGACTCAGCCCAAATGGACATCCCTGCTAAAGAGCGAGTCGAAATGCAGGTGTTCAACAATCCAACCAGGCCCACCTTCTCCTACCTGCGGAAACGAACGGCCGCCACCTTGACTGTAGCCCTGTCAGTCATCAACGTCACAGGCCACCTGTGTATAGAAGGACTTGGGACAGAGCTGGTGGGCCACAGTGCTTGCCGTTTTACCAGAACTTTGGACTCCATGGATCCACCTTCCTTTGTATCGTCCCCGAACATGTATTTCGTCTGTGGCACAAAAGCCTACACCTGGCTCCCCAAAGGCTGGGGGGGCACTTGTTTCATCTCTTTCGTCCTTCCTCCGACTTATGTGGCTCCAGCGAATCACCATAGACAAAGACGTGCCAAGGACATTGAGCAAGCCGACTCAACTGGGGCGCAGTTCCTCGATGCTATGAAGGGACTTGTTCCTCTCTGGGGCCCGATGGCGAACAGCCGTGCCATCCGACATCTAACTCAGGCAGTTGAGACAACAATGAACATCACGGCTGGTATCTTTGCTAACAACACCGCTGAACTCCAAGCAGTCCGCTTGGTGGCCCTTCAGAACCGCCTTGTCCTGGATGTGGTTCTTGCGGACCGTGGTGGAGCATGCCGCATTATTGGGTCCAGCTGCTGTACATACATTCCGGACAACTCGCCCTCAGTGTACAAGGCCATCGAACATCTTCACAGACTCTCTTCAGAAGTCCACCAGGAGCAGGAAGAGTGGTCGCTTGGTGGTTGGTTCTGGAACACCGTTAAGACCTGGGGCTGGAGACTGTTCACCATTATCCTGATTCCTGTAGTTGTAATATGTGGTCTATGCTTAGGAATCCAATGTCTGCCGCCCCTGTGTTCATTATGCGCAAACTGTATTTGCCCTAAGACTGTGGGCTTTGGAGACGAACGCTTGGGAGCTTTATATGACGCCGAGGTTAAGAATTTGATGAAGATTGACGTTGAATAGACAAGTTGGCTAGATATGTTAAAGGGAGGACTGTGGAATATTAATATACTTTGGTAAACCTTATCTGCGCCATCTTGCCTTTTCCCCGGATGCCACACTTTTGTCGTGCGCGCCCGCCATTTTAGGTGCCTCGATCAGAACAACCCTTTTGCACGCCGCTGACCCCCGGCATAGCCCTCCTCCCTCACAAAGCCTGCGCTCTGACAAAAACCCCCGCCCGCACATGCTTTGGGTCATAAACCCCTCTCCAACGCAGCTCTGCCTCAGAACCCCATCCTGTTCCCAGCGCGACACCTCCCTTCATTCCTTTCATGGTCCCAGATCCCTTGATGCAAACCCCCTTTTTCCTGTGTGTCCGTTTGTCTTCCTCGTTCCCAGGCCGACACCTAGCTCTGCCGATACTGTTTATTGCCCCTCCCCGTACAGTAGGAAGGCTTCCCTCATCAAAGGACCCCCGAGCTGATCAAAGCCCCCACCCTATGCGATCCGATCAAACCCCCACATTCCGTGGATCGGCGGAATGTCCAGCTGCGCGATAATCATCACCTGTTGTGACCGGGGTGGGACTTCAACTGTAAATGTGTGTGGGAACGGGCTTGGAGCGGGGATTCCGAGAATGTCTTTCCGTACATCAAAGCTTCGCCATGAATATGTAATATGTAATAAAGTAATAAACCTGGATATAAGAGGCCAGGCCTCAGGGATGCGGGTAGAACACCTCATGACGATACCTGCTGTCTGATTTGTTGTGTTCTCCTCCGGAGAGAATAAACCTTGTTTCCTGCCTTCCAGTCTCCAGCGCCTGCCTCTTCATTAATTAATAATTCGTGGGTTACAGAGGCAATACCGCCGGGCAAATATCGATTGTCCCCGACCTTAGTTTCTACAAGGATCCCTCTTACGGACGCCTTTTGTCCGTAATTTGGAGGGTTACAGTGACCTACACTGCTCATCTTTGGGAAGGTTGTATGATTTTACAACGAATTCCGTTGTAACGCATGCCTTTACCACGCATGCGTTACAACGGAATGCCGTCACCACGCACATCCTTTACCACGAAAATACCTTTTACACGCATACTTTTACAACGATTTTCGTTTTTAAAATATGCATGTAAATGGTATTTTCATGTTAACGGACTTTCACCCTAAAAATGTACTTTTTTTTATTTAACTCTCTGCTAGAACACCCATCCATTCATCCTTACCTCTCCTCTCCTTGTTTTTCCGTGGTGACGTTGTACGTCATTAAGAGGAAGCGGAAGTGTTTTTCCGTTACCTCTTAAGACGCCGATCTCCTTCACTTTTTTTTTCTCAAACAGGTTCGTCTTTTTCTTTTTAAACCCACGCTTTTCTTTTGTTGGGGGGAGACCCCCCAAGCCCCCCCCCCTTTTTTTTTTTACTTTATCACACATGCCTTTACTACGTTTTTCGTAGTAAAGGTATGCGTGGTAAAGGCTTCTCCTTGTAACCACGCATGCGTTGTAATGCATGCGTGGTTATGGTGTGCGTGGAAACTGCCGCGTTGTAGTGGCCGTTTCCCCTTTGGGAAGCATCCCTGCTGGGGCCGCCTCGCTCTCCTCTGTGCTCAAGTGCAGCCCCTCCCTATCCTCTCACAGATTGTGATGGACCCATTGTTATTTTGTCTGCCGGCTGATTGTGGCATACAGAATGACAATGGGACAGGCTGGGTAATTTAGGCATGTGGTGGGCCTGAAGGCATGGGGGGGGAAGTTACACATTAGATGGAAGTAACATTGTCCAGTTACTTTTAAAAAAACAAGCATAAGCAATTGGGTCACACATTTGTACAAGATCAAGCTTTTGGCTGTGAAACCTAATACCTAATAAAAACTTCTTCTGACTTGCACTCATGTCGGTTGCCTATTTACTTATATACTATTGTGCAAGCTCCTCTCATGTGTTTATAAAACTTACCTTTTGTCCCAAAGATTTGTCCTGATTTTTGATCTTCTGTCCTGAATTTTTGTCCTGAATTTTGACCTTTTGCCTGAAATTTTACACTCACATTCCTGAATTTGCACCCACGCCAGTTGGTCACCCTAGTGGAGGGGGGCTGTGGGTTTAGAAGTGTCTTGGGCTTTGCTCCCTTCATGACCACACCTCCTCCTCACACGGCGAAAAAAATTCACAAGTTGGCAGATCTGGTTAATTACAGAGATTTAAATCATACACAATCCAATCAGTTGTAGGTTAAGAGAAAACATGTAGGCACTTAACATGGTCACCGAGCTGCAAAGAGGAGGTGGCATGCTTCTACCTCGGTTTATATGTCTTCTCGCGTTGTGATTAGATGATAGACAAGCTATGACTGGACTTGTAGTTTTTTTCCTTTGGGAATAGAGGTTTCAAGTTCGTTCCTCTACACATTTATTTGGCGTTTTATATGGTTTATGTAACTGATAACATATTAAAGCGAAGAAGAGCATGCATAATCTGAAGTTTCCGGCCTTGTTACAGAACCAAAGCACACGTGCATAGTATTAAACAGAAGTCAAGTTTCTCGTTGTCTATGCTGGGAACGCTGCAGGCATTATACAATAAGCGCGTTCAGAGATGAACCTGGGGTTGAAACTTCCGGGCTGCCCGGGTTCCCTTGAGGCATCTTCACCGCTCTCTGTCCGTCCTTGACTACTTTGAGGAGACTCGGATTCTTGGCTAATGGATAAGTAAATAAACTGCACAGATAAGTGTAACGCAGGCGAGCATTATCTCGATTAATATCTTCCACGTTTCTCTCAACGGATTTTGGCAACGTTTTCAGGGAAGCAGATTGTCCCGGTCAGGTCACCGCTGACATTCGAACAAAAATAGTAAAGTTTACCTTAGGAAATGTTGTTTTTGTATTTTTTGTGAATCTCTGTAAGACATTTGTAAGAGGACAGTTGAATTGGCTGAATGGCTTTATTAAATTGAAAAAAAATCCGGCATGTTGTAGAGGATTATTCAGGGCTAGTTTACGTTCTCTGTCACATTACAAGGTGCCTAATTCTGTTTTCACATCCTCTATGAATGTAACATGCACTCATGTTTTCTAATATAGCATTTAGTGTTTGTTGCTTAAGGTCGTCCTCTCTCTCTCTCTCTCTCTCTCTCTCTCTCTCTCTCTCTCTCTCTCTCTCTCACAAGTTTGAGCACAGGCCGGTCTTTTTTCATCAGGATCTCACAGCTGGATAATGTGCTTCAAATAGCCAGAAACCTTGGGCCTTATTTATGAGAAGTGACGCACAGCTGCGTGAAAACAGCGAAGCGTCACCTTTTATTGCGCCCTCCTTGCGACACCAATGATGCGTCATATTTACCAGTATGATGTATTATGTCGCAAGGAGTTACAGATACGTCAGTATTTCTGATGTATCTGTAGGCGCAAAAATGACGCATTGCTGGAGCTTGTCACAAAAGTGAAGCAACTCCAGCAATGGGTCATTACACATGGGCAAGTCCCATGATCAATGTACAGGCATCAGTCTTACGCCTGCTGTCAGGCAGGCGTAGGATATTGACGCATTTGAGTCCTAGAAGTGGTAAAGTGAAATCTCATAGATTTCACTGCATCAATTCTATGACCCTTTCTTGGGTCGAAACGCCCCCCCTGCATACATTATATCTGGTGTAGGTATAATGTGGCGCAGGGGTTTACAGAGTGAAGCATCTACCTAGATGCGTCACTTTGTAAATATGGAGCAACATGGCGCATTTGGTACACCACTGGTGCGTCACAAAAAGAGACGCACCAAAGGCTTAAAAGTGACGAAAGGCCTCATATATTTTTATGGAACATCATTTCTTATATTTGTAGCCCAGATTTTGGGGGAAAGGGGAAGGGCTATTTTTTCGCCAAGGTCTAAGGTGTGAGCCCCCAGGTATTTATTTTATTTTTTTAAAGAGTTTTGTATAGCGCGAACAAGACCCATGGGTATCAGAGCGCTTTACATAGCATGAGGTAGAAAGGAGACAAATCTTGTACAGTAAGGTTAAACAACGAGATATGACATAATTTAAGTATACAAACCTAAAGATACCGAAAAACAAAATATACAGTAAACACAATATATACAGTGTATGAGATTAGCTAGCGATATAACTATCTCTATATTGCGATTTCCTGATTGCAGGATGATTTTCAAGTGACCTTTCTGATGTGTTCTATATTCTTCACATTATAGTTCCAGGTTTAGTACAGTACCAGTCGAGGCTATCTTCCAAAGTATAAGTGGATCTATACAGCGTGTTTACATAGTATGGTCAGTGACATGAGGTAGATATGGGTTTTAGGATTTTAGTTCACTTGACCTGTAACTTGTCCTGAGACTTCCATCTTCTCCATCCCTGGAGTATTTCCTCGAGTATGACCAACTCAGCTGTTGTGTTTCTTTTCACTTCCTTTGAGTAAATGTCTTGGATTTAACTCTGTCATTGTGTTACAGATGATCCATCTAGAACTATGGGAGGAATTTGCTCATTAAAAATATTTTCGTTTCCCTTTTAAATGTTGCTGTGTTTGTTATATTTCTAATGTTTGGTGGAAGAGAGTTCCAGATTCTGGGGGCTGCTCCAGAGAAAGCTCTATCATAAGTTCTCTTCTTCCGGAAAATGGGTGGCCTCAGGACCAGCTCCTTGGCACTCCTCGCAGGTCTATTTCCTCCAGATAATACTATTTTCTGGGCAAGATATCTTGGAGTGTTGTAGTGAAGCACTTTGTGGGTGATAAATGCCAGTTTTAGCTGAATTCTGGCTTCGTACGGTAGCCAGTTTAATTCTTTTAGGTGTGGAGAGATATGGTCGAACTTCCTTGAACCGGTGACAAGTCTTGCCGCTTCGTTGAGGCATGCTTTTAGAGGTGCTGTGGAGATTTGTTATAGGCCTGCTAACATAGTGCACCCATATTCAATTCTCGAGATGACCAATGATTGGACTGCCAGTTTGAGATCTGCTTTTGAAATGAAAGATTTCACCTTTCTAATGTAGTTCAGGTGAAAGCGGGCACTTTTTGCCATTGCTTTGATGTGGTTTTTCATATCCAGGTTCTCTTCAAGTGTTATTCCTAGTGATTTAGCTGAGTCGACTAAGGTAGGGGTGCAGTTAAGCGCCGTGATCATTCTAGCCGATTCCTTATCTTCTGTGTGGTTCTTTGAGGGTGATATTAGAAGGAATTCGGTTTTTTGAGCGTTTAGTTTTAGATGATTGATTATTAACCATTGTAATGTCATTTCTAAGGCCTCATTCATTAACCCGATGTCTTCCAAAGACGAGATCTTAAGGTATATCTGCGTGTCGTCCGCGTACATGTGAAAGGAAATTTTGGAGTTTCGAAGAATTTCTGTGAGCGTTTCTACATATAGGTTAAACAGTGATGGAGAAAGTGTGGATTCGTGAGGTACTCCATTCGTGTTAGGACATGATGTTGAAAGAGATTGATTGACTAAAAATCTTTGTGTTCTATCCTGAAGGAAGGATTCAAACCATTTCAGCACCGTACCTGATATTCCCATCCTGTCCTGGAGCCTGTTCAGTAATTTTACATGATTTACCGTGTCGAATGCAGCTGATAGGTCTAGGAGGATGAGTAGACATGTTCTATTTTGGTCTAGGGCCTGTAAAGCATCATCGACTATATGTATAATCGCCGTTTCTGTGCTGTGTCCTGTTCTGAAACCCGACTGGCAGTCATCCAGTAGAGAGACATTGTCTATGTGTTGGCTGAGTTGATTTTGCACACATTTCTCTATTAGTTTGGCAAGTACCGGAATGTTGGTTACCGGGCGAAAGTTATTCGGATCTGCCGGGTCCGCCGTCGGGTTTTTGATAATGGGGACTACTTGACCGGTTTTTAGGCATTCTGGAAGTATCCCTTGTGATAGAGAGGCGTTAATAATTTTTGTCCATAAGGGAATCACGGCTTGGCTGATTTCTTTCATGCATTTCGACGGGAGTGGATCACTATAGTGGTTATTAGGTTTGATATCTAGTGGCGTTTTGGCAATGTTGTTCTGGTCTAATAACTTGAAAGTATCCCAATGTGCCTTGTTTTTTGCCCCACCCGATTTTTGGAATTCTAGGTTATCCGCTGCACTCTTGAGCTCACTTTCCAATGTGTTGGCTTTGTCTGTGAAGAAGGAAGAGAATACTTCGCAATTTAGTTATGTTTTTGTGATTTCTTCGTGGTTTTGGCTGCTTTGTTGGATTGTTGTTTTAATATTACGAATAATTTCCGAGGTCTGTTTTTGGCAGAATGCAATTCTGATCTAATGAATTCTTTTTTGGAGTTGAGGATCTTTTTGTTGTACTCTTTCCTGATTTCTCTGAGGGATTTCAGTATGGGAGAACAAGGGTGTTGTCTCCATTTTCTTTCCGCCAGTCTCAGTTTACGTCTTTCCTCATTAAGTGTCCCATTGAACCAAGGATTTTTAACCTTCTCTGTAACTCTTTTCTGTTTTAGAGGCATTGTGGAGTTAACTATATCCGTTATAGATGTATAGTAGTGGTCTGTTAGATCATTTACGTTCTATATGTTCTTAGGTGGATATAGGTCCTTCTCACATCTTTCTAATAGAAGTTCAATGTTCGAGTCGTTAGTGTCCCTCATCCACTTTTTAACTATATTAGGTTGTGTGTGTTTGTTCTTTTTCCATGTGGGAATCATGAATGTTATGGCATGGTGGTCTGACCAGTCGCATGGCTCTATTGATAGAACTGAAATGTTCTAGTTTTTTTAATTATCCATTCCAACGTAGCACCTTTCGAGTGAGTTGGCTGTGTGCAAGCTTGCGAGAGATTAAGCTCAACTAGGAAATCTTTAAAAGTTTTGATTTGTTTGTCATTGTTGTTGTTCCAGTGTAGATTAAGGTCCCCTATGAATATATTGTTTGCGTCGGTGTTATAATTTGCCGTGATGATCTCCATTAGTTGTTCTATGAACGGCATATTGTTACCTTGTGGGTGATAAAGTGCATGCAAGTTGCATATTTGGTTGTTGGCCGATCTTATATTGAGACCCAGGTATTCGCACGATTTGAGAGGTTCTGAATGTATTTGGCCGACTTCTCTATCCGAGCGGTGTATGCAGGCTATGCCACCCCCTTTCTTTTTTCGACTATCCAGTCTCACAATGTTGTACTAAGGGGGCACTAGTAAGTCCATAACCGGAGATGATGATTCCGATAGGCGAGGGTCTCGTTGTCGTTCAGGAGGCAGCCCCGTGCAGTGGCGTAGCATTTGGGGGTTCACAGGGGCAGTTGCCCCGGGCACAAAATTCTAGGGGCGAAACATTTAAAAGAAAGTATTGCACCCCCTAACCCCTGGATCATTAGCACTTTCTGAGCTAACAGTACATGGGTTAGGGCAGAGCTTTCCAAACTGTGTGTCCCGGTGGGTGTTTCGTGGGCACTTAGCACAGTACTGCTGCTAATAAAGAGGCATTCTGCACTATGGGGACCGGGTGATACATAACAAAGACTCAGTAACAAGTAAATGGACTTTTAAAGACTAGTAAAGAGATCGGGTGCGGCTGTGTGTGTGCCCGGGAAGCTGAGGTGGGGTGACAGGCGGAGGGAGGGAGACAGAGGGAGAGGGAGAGGGCAACAGACAGAGGGAGACCGACAGAGGGAGGAGGGCGAAAAAGGGAGGGAGACAGACAGAGGGAGGAGGGCAACAGAGGGAGGGAAACAGGGGGAGGGAAACAGAGAGAGGGAAACAGAGGGAGGGAGACAGAGAGATGGAGACAGACAGAGGGAGGGAGGGAGACAGTGGGAGACAGAGGGAGGGAGACAGGCAGAGGAAGACAGAGAGAGAGGGAGACAGAGAGAGGGAAACCGTGGGAGAAAGAGAGAGGGAGACAGAGGGACGGAGACAGCGGGAAGGAAACAGATGGATGAAACAGAGAGGAAGACAGAGGGCGACAGACAGAGGGAGACAGACAGACAGAGGGAGGGAGACAAACAGAGGGAGGGAGACAAACAGAGGGAGGGAGACAGAGGGAGGGAGACAGACAGAGGGAGACCGACAGAGGGAGAGAGAGAGAGAGCGATAGGGAGAGAGACAGAGGGAGGGAGACAGAGGGACAGCGACAGAGGGAGGGAGACAGAGGGATGGAAACAGAGGGAGACAGAGGTAGACAGAGAGCAGGAGACAGAGGGCGACAGACTGTGGGAGACAGAGGGAGGGAGACAGAGGGAGGGAGACAGAAGGAGGAAGACAGATGGAGGGAGACAGAGGGAGCGAGTGAGACAAGAGGGAGACAGACAGAGGGAGGGAGACAGAGGGAGACAAAGAGAGACAGAGAGGGAGAGAGAGAGAGAGGTAGAGAGTGGGGGGGAGACAGAAAGAGAGAGAGAGAGAGAGAGAGAGGGAGGGAGACCGAGAGAGACAGAGAGAGGGAGGGAGACAGACAGACACAGAAAGAGACAGAGACAAACAGGGACAGCCAGAGACAGATATAGACAGGGGCAAACCGATAGAGACAGAGAGACGGAGAGGGAGACAGAGGGAGGGAGACAGGGACAGACAGACAGATGGAGGCATAGACAGGGACACACAGATAGAGGCAGGGACTGAGACAGAGAGGCAGAGAGACAAAGAGGGAGACGGAGGGTGAGAGGGAGACCGAGGACGACAGAGGGAGGAAGAGAGAGCCAGAGAGAGAAATGGAGACAGAGGGAGACAGAGGGAGGGAGTCAGGGGAGACAGAGGGAAGGAGAGGGAGACAGACACAGGGAGAGAGACAGAGGGAGGGAGACAGAGAGAGAGTGAGACAGAGGGTGACAGACAGAGAGAGAGAGATGAAGGGAGACAGAGAGAGGGAGACAGAGGGAGGGAGGCAGAGGGAGGGAGGCAGAGGGAGGGAGTAGGGGGAGACAGAGGGAAGGAGAGAGAGACAGACAGAGGGAGGGATTCAGAGAGAGAGGGAGACAGAGAGAGTGGGAGACAGAAAGAGAGGGAGACAGAGAAAGAGAGAGACAGAGGGAGGGAGACAGAGGGAGGGAGCGAGAGAGGGAGACAGAGAAAGAGGGAGGCAGAGAGGGAGACTGAGTGAGGGAGACAGGGAGGGAGAGAGAGAGGGAGACAGAGAGAGAGAGGGAGACAGAGCGAGAGGGAGACAGAGAGAGGGAGAGAGACAGACAGACAAGAGAGACAGAGGGAGACAGACAGAAGGAGACAAACAGAGGGAGACAGACAGAGGGAGACAGACAGAGGGAGACAGAGGGAGAGCGAGAGGGAGACATAGGGAGAGAGACAGAGGGAGGGAGATGGAGGAAGACAGAGGGAGAAAGACAGAGGGAGAGAGACGGAGGGAGACCGAGGGAGGGAGACAGAGGGACAGAAACAGAGGGAGACAGACATAGGTAGGGAGATAGAGGGAGACAGAAGGAGGAGGGTGACAGAGGGAGCGAGACAGATAGAGGGAACTAGAGGGAGGTAGACATTCAGAAGGAGACAGAGGGAGAATGACAGAGGGAGAGGGAGGGAGAGAGAGGGAGGTGGAGGGAGAGGGAGAGAGAGAGAGCAAGGGAGGGAGAGGGAGAGTGAGGAAGAGAGAGGGAGGGAGACAGAGAGAGAGAAAGGGAGACAAAGTGAGTGAGACAGAGGGAGACAGAGAGAGGGAGAGAGAGTGGAATTAGAATGTCATTCTCTGAGTCATCAGGGATAAGCCCCTCATTTAATCTTGCAAAGAAAAGAAAAAATGAAAATATCTCCCAACCACCCAGGTCAAAACTCCTTGGCTTGCAATTTTCAATCAGGATAATCTGATTAGTGATCACTAAAAGTAGCAGGGGGTAAATATTAGAGGTAATATGGGACTCAACATCCAGGCCTCAATTTTGTTTGTTTGCTGCAACTGTCAAGTACTTGTGAATGTACATATTCTAACAGAGTATACAACTTGTGAGTTGTTGGAATTTCCTCTCTTGCAGTATGATTCTTACTACCTGTTTGTAGGTGCTTGGCACATAGCCGTTGAGGTTGCACAACTTCAAAAGACCAAGAACCAGGAAAAAGCCCCCAGCAATAGTCCACTTTGTTTTATTAATGATGGTTCCCTAAATCCCTGGGGCATGTGTCAATGTGTGCATGATTATATTCTTGCTTCAGGCACAAACCTGACCTTACACCTAGTTTTGCCAGTCACTGTCTTTGTTAGAACAGATTCACAATTTCTTTAGTAACCTTGCTGCGTTCTCAAATTTGCTTGAAAATGCACCATTTGCCCACTTTCATTTCGAATTTTCTTCTGGGGGGAGAACCCCCGATCCCTCCTTAGGTGGTTTGGACCTGCTCGCTACGCTCACTCGCTATGCTGCCTTACTGTGTCCCAAAATGATGCATTTCCGAAAATTGTGTCACCAACATGAAAAGTTTGGAAAGCTGTGGGTTAGAGGGCGCAAAACTTTCTTTAACCCCTTCCATGCTGATGACGAGCTCAGCTCGTCATCAGCTTTACCTGCCCTGTGCAGATGACAAGGTGAACTCGTCACTCAACATGTTGATTTTGAAAATCCAGCACACAGCGGGAAAACCGCTAGCGTGCAAGTGGTTAAAAAATTTGCCCCGGATGCAAGCAACCCATGTCATGTCACACCACTGCCCCCACGTGCTTCAGATTTGGCGTAGGACAGCAGACAGGGGTGTCCAGTATAAGTCCAAGCTTCTGTGCCCAAAGTTAGATTTCACGGATATCCACCTGAGATACATTTACAATAACACACACTAAACGGAACCCATTCACATTGGGAAAGGTTATTGTAAAACTCGGGCATGGATTTATTGGCGGGTGTAAGTCGTTCTCCTCCAGAGAGGGTAAATGTACTTGACACTATGTGCTTGTGATTCTGGTGAACAATCTTACTCTGCGGTGTATGAGGGCCCTGCGAGGAGACTATTCAGACTGGAATAAATGGAATTGAGTTCGGCTAATACATTATTTTCAATCAGGGCTGTCCAGCTATTGTCCAGGAGGACGAGAAAAAGGACAGGTTGTGTGGGTAACCAATGACTCTATGAGTTAAGTTGCATTTTGTAAGAAACCTGCTCTATATATACTGGACCAATGTACGGTACAGTGTAAATAGAGTCCCTAATCCACAGAGGTATAACAGAGGTTAAAGTCAGATCTGACCTTACTCTCTAATGTGGTAGCTTGGTCGAGCAGTAAGGCAGTATCAGAGGACAGTGTAAAGCATTTGTTGTACACACTGTCAGTAAAAGGTTTCACACACTCAAGAACTGAACTCTAGGCCAATTGTTTTTATATCAAAAGATATAGTTGTTTTATTTTAGAACCAACAGGTATCAAAATATACTTTTCTCAATATGAGTGACTTTGAGTAATTACCTTGCAGACAGGCAATAGACTTAGTTAGAACAGTAGTTACTGGGGTTGCAATAGGCAACACAATTCCAAACACAATTTAACATTGAGCTCAATGGGTTTTCTTTAAAAATGCAATAGATTTCTTTCAGGATTACTTTTCTAACCACAGGACTGGATACTGGATTCAGTCCCTGGGCCTAAGCTGTAAACAGTTAAGTAAAAGCGTTTTGGTTACAGTTGTACTTTTTAAAGGATATAAATGTATTTTCAAAGTTGACACTTAGAAACTTTTCAGAGAAAAACTAGCAATGTTATCCTATGGAAGGAAATTCAAGTCAAGTGACTTGAGTAGGTTCTCGTTACTTTTGTAATCCAGTACTAGACTCCTAGATCCAGCACAGGGACCTCTACCTAAGACAGGTAGGTATTTACTTTTCAGCAGTTGGTACGATTTTTAAAGAATATTTGTAATTTGCAAAAATCGACACTTGGAAGAAATTTCAGAGAAAAACAGTCAATGGTTTCCTATGGAAGAAAATGCAGGTAACTGGTAAGTACAATTAAGATTACTTTTGCGGTTCAGCACTGAACTAGAAAGTACAACACTGGCTTCTCTCCTGATCCCAGGTGAGTATTTTGGAAATCGTTATTCGGCTGATTTTAGAGGAATATTTTAAAATTGCAAAAATCGAAACTTAGAAGAAATTTCAGTAAAAACCAGTCAATGTTAGCCTATGGAAGGAAAGTGAGTTATCGGCTTTCAGGTGAGTACTCGACTGGTGAGGTTAAGGTTCTGGGTATAGACTCAGGGGTCTCCAAGGGTCGGAAAGGTACAGTTGTTACACCCTCAGCGGCACAGTGGCAGCCGGGTGCAGAGAGAGCAGGCCCAATGCAATCCAATAGAGGGTAAGGGGCCTTTGGTTGGTGGCTGCAAGCAGGCAGGCCTTGCGGCTGTGGGAGATGAGCTCCTGGTCACTTACTCAGGTCAAGTGGCGAAGTAGAGTAGGGTAGTAGTTGCACTTTCAGCGGCACTTGGGCGGCGGGTTGCAAGGTGCTTTTGAGCCGTCGGGCGTTCAATGTTATCCTATGGGAAAGTTACAAAGTGAACAAAGGCTGCAGGCTCGGGGACGGAGATTCTTCAGGTGTGACCACCACTTCAAGAGGTAAGTTGGGTTCTTGGAGAAGAGGTGAGTACCCCAAAGGAGGGTACAGGGGTGTCTTTAGGTGTCGGGAAATCTTACCCTTGGCTGGTCGCGGTTGGGGGGGGTCCCTGGTTCTGAGGCTGCAGGCGTCGTCTGGGTCGTCGAGGAGGGTCTTTGGGCACTGAACTTCGGGTGCCAGTCACCAGGGGGACGTCCTCGTGGTCTTGGATCACTCGGGCACGGGCTGGGCTTGGCGGGTGCAGAGTGGGCTGGATTTGCGGGCCTGGCTGGCACCAGGGGTATGGTTGTTGGAGCAGAGCCTCTGCTCAGGGGAGTCCCAATCTTTGAGAGGGTTGAGGCAGGCAGGTCCTCCGGGTTTCCAAGGTTGCTGTCCACAGGAGTCGCCGGGATTTAGCAGGGGCAGGTTCCAGGGTCGACAGGCCGGTAGGGCTGGGGCCAAGTCAGTGGGTGTCGTCCTGTTGTTAGCAGCTGCAAGGCGGGACTTCTTCTTCTTGATCTTTTTTCTGGTTTTCTTATCGGGATCTGAGAAAGGAAGGTTCAGGGTGCCCCTAAATACTGAATTTAGGGACGTTACAGGTAGGGCAAGGGCAGGGGCCAATAGATCCCTCTCCTGTGGGTTGGGGGGGGGGGGCAGGAGCCTAGCTGTGATTGGACAGGGCTTCCCATCTTCAAGATGGCCGGAGCCCAGGGTCGTGCTTCACCTCGCCTCTTCCACCTGAAGGGTGGGGTTGGCACAGGTTGGCACACCCCCCTTCCTGATGTAGGGTTTCCTGCCAGTCTTCCCGCCAGAGTGGGGGTCAGAACTGGTGGGGGGCAGTTGCTGAGTATAGCAAGTGGCCTGGAGAAGCTCACAAGGGTGGCAGGCCTTTGTAGCTTCCCCCTGCCCATCCTGAGGGAGGAGACCTAGCACCTCGCTCAGGATGTGCATTGTTGCAGGCCCAGTTTGTGCTTTACAAATACTGGACATTTACATTCACATATGTTGAGCCAGTTGCAGCTCACTTCATGCTGGTGTTCATGCAGCAATTGCAGCTTGATATGGGCCAGTATACACAGCAAGGCAGATGAAGCTCCAACCTTGGCCAATACTCACTGCAAGGTGGTTGCAGCCCCAGCCTGGGCTCATACACATGTCAAGGCAAATGCAGTCCCGACAAGCCTGATCTGCAGCACGCATCATTCCTGGCTTTGCTCTCTCACGCAGTTGCCTTTCTCTGGGTTCTCCTAAGACCATGTCCTCATGGACGGTCTTTCCTCCAGACTCTTACACTCTTAGTATTCTAGGCACTAGACAAGACTGCAGGAGAAAGTATAGACTTCCTACCTCTGAAAGATTGGCTATCAGACACCAGCCTTGGTCACATAGCAGTCTTTCGGGTAGCCTACAGTGCACTCTCTTCCATGGACATGAAAAACTTGGAAATGGAAAAAGTGTGGTGCTTTTAGTCCAACATTTCTACACTTTTTCTAGGCAGGAGATGTGGATCCACTGTCTCAAACGTCAGAACTGGCATTTTGGGGTTCTCTTTTAAGTGTCCTTCTGATGCTCCTGTCCAGAGACAGCCTTTGTGTAAAGTGATGCTTCTCACAGTAGATAGCACTGGGTCTGCCTACGTACTGGAGCTTCCACTGCATGGGCACAATAAAAGTTTCCTGTGTGTGCTTTGTCATAGATAAGACTGGAAAACTATGATCTTCGGTTCAAATGGCCTGGCATCCTTGGCGCACCATCATTTACTGCACTGAAATTAGGAGGCAGTGAGTATATCTGACTTGCATCTCTACTTCATGTCCCAGGTTAATGTAGTGTGAACTGCATCAATCTGCTACTCTGCCCACTCTGCAGAATTCTTCCATCCTTCTGAAGTCACTACTTGTGGAACTAAACTGAACATTTGTGAAGTTCCACTTTGAATACTGTAACATTGTTTATGCCAGAATCCCGAAGAAACTCAGCAAACAGGCTTCTAAGGCTTCAGAAGTAGGGCAGAATGTATCGGAACCCACATTCATATAAAGCAAGCTTTAAAATATCTCACTGGCTAGAGTTCAATCAAGTTCAAAGTTTGTTGTACCATGCACAAAGCTTACTGGGGCTGAGTAGCAAGATACCCACAGAAGCTGGCTGCCCGTATGTGCACAAGAGAAACCTGCTTTCAGCAACAACAAACCTGATCTCTCAATGAGTCTTCAGACAGATTAAACAAGGTGTCAGATCCCTGGTAGCTTAGGGACGTTCACTGTGCAATGCACTGAAGCCAAGCATCACTGTGAAACTAAAATACAGAAGTTTCAGGAAGAGCCTGAAAATGGATCATTCCAGTGTGCATTCATTTACACCTCTCTGAATATCAGATCTGATCCCCTACCAATGGCACTCTACCACCCCCACTTCCTGTTTTTCACCTAGCTCTCTGAAGTAACCGGAAGTAAATAGGTGGCTTTTATATAAAACATTTTTTGTTAAGAGATTAAGGGGCGAACTCCGATGTTCTGCGGAAAGATTACGACCACCGTCGTAGGCTTTCTGACTGACTCGCTCGATTTGCGGTCCGACCAACCGATTACGATGTTGGCATTTGGAACATAAACCAGCCTGTCATTCCGACTCGGTTCCGACTGGCTCTGGGAGTATTCCTATCGGTCGAAACAGCACCGCAATCCCCTGTGGATGGCGAGTCCTCCATTGGGATTATGATGCGGTTTCTCACAGCCTTTCCGTGCTGGTCTTTCTGGGCCCCTTGCCTCCGCGGTCTACTGTCGGTGGTCGAGGGGGTACGTAGGGTTCCCCCTCCTGTAAAACCCTGCACTGTGTGGCAGGCAACATGGGGTGCCTGCCATAAGGTGCAAGGTTTTACATGCACCACTATTTCTCAATACGAGCCTGTATTATGGCTGGTTTACGAATGTAACACAAGCTCCCATAGAGAACAGTGGGAATCCGACCGAACAGTGTTTGGTCGTATCGTAATCAGGCGGTCGGAACTGCTGACCTCAGGTCAGTCTGTCCTGAGTTCTTAGATGGTGTCAGTCAGAGGCAACTCCGACCGACATCGTAATGAGCCCCTAATTGTGTGATGACAAGGGAATAGACTGAGAAGAGGCAACCTATTAGATAAAATCCATTATTCACAAGAATGATTACATTAATGGAAATTATGGAAAATGCTTCATGAGTATGACATAATCTTCATAAAATATGAGTTTTGAAAACATTTTTCTTGATGCAATAAACTTAGCCAAACACATACTATATAACCATACAGTGCTGGACATGAGCATATAAAACATAATTATAAAAAACTATACATAACTAGACACACCATAACTATAGAAAACTACAATTCATAATCTAACTATAGATGACAAAACTAGATACAGCCACCCATAAAGATACATAAGTACATATAATTACTCATAATATCTATCAGACATATCCACTCATAGTGATGCATAAATGCACAAGTCACATATAACTGCACAACCCTGTCAATAATACTACATCTCATACCTAAATATAACCACAAGAGTTTTTATCTCCATCAAGGTTCTTCTGTTATTCCAACATACAGCAGTGCCTATGTAGAAATGTTCATGATGGGGACAGTCTATCTCTAAATCCTTCCACAGTCTATGCCTGGATATGGCCCACATGATTGTCTGTGTACCTCTCTTTATTTTTTGTTCGTACCAAATAGCTTTGAGGCTGCTGAAAGAAGTTTACATCAACATTACTTACATAAGTGCAAATGTGAGATTCTGATGCACTTATGCGATTTCTTCCTGCCTGAAACAGCCCCACAACTGTGAGAATCGAATCATTTTAAGGCCTTCATCCTAGTGTGATCCTTCACCACAGCTGTGAGATTCTAAGTCTTTCCTCTCTGTCTGATACTTCACCACAACTGTGAAATTCTAATGCCTTCAAGTCCTTTCTCTCTGTCTGATACATCAGCACACCTCTGAAATTCTGGGGCCTTTATGTGTGCTTCATCTGTGTCTAATACATCAGCACAACTGTGGAATTCTAATGCCTTTGTCATGCCTCTCCACTGACTTTCAGGGGCATCACCAGCTTTTAACTTCTAGTTACCTTCCTAACAATCAAAATGTATCTTTGCAAAGGTAACTTTATGCATGAGTAAATCTACAAGTGTAAAGTTACACTTACGCTACGTAGTAACTTTACTTCTGTAGGCTATTCACCATTTCCAAGTTAAAGTTATTACAAAGTGTAGACTTACATGTCTCCACATCCCGGTAAATAGGGTGGCAATGGTAAAATGTGTATATATGACAGTAAGGTTACTACTGGCAGTCTCACTTGGTGGTGACCTCTGCAATTGTAGTCGGCAAAAGAACGATGGATTTAACCCAGATCTTTTGACTGGGGGAGAATGTTTGCATTGTCAGCATTCTGTCCGTCATTTGTTTGCTGTAATACTCTGCAATTGCGGCAGAGATCTCCCTATAGTAAAGTATGATGACATTTATAAAATGTTATCAAAGTGGTGAATGTTAATGCAAGCCAATGTTATGTAGGTATTTCAAATGCAGAACAGATAAAAAAAATTCTACATCACTATTAACTACATTTTTAATTAAACAGTTATCTAATGTGAGTGTATTAAAGTAAATACATTTATTTTTTCTAAGATGTATTTAAAAAAATCCAGAGTAAAATGTTTATGTCCAATCCAATCCAACTACTTTATTTCAGCATACATGCAGTAAAGTTTTTGCATTTGCAGCACATAAAAGAAAATCCATCATTTGTGATACATTCTCCCGGTTAAATATTACAATTTCACAATTTCGGCTTTAATAATAATAAAAAGGTCAAATTAGATCAGGACGTCTATGGAATATAAAATGCATTACAAAATAGAATGTGCATATGTACAGAAATAATACAATCATATTGCCAAATGATTCACATTAGAACCTCCTTGACTAATGTGGTTTTTATGTCAGAAACCACCCTCTCTACTTATCTAAAATACTCAAGTTAAATCAGCGCTGCTTAATGCTCAATTGAGCACTCTCAATTGTGTCCTAGTTCTGTTACTTATAGTGGGTACAGGGTTATGGCAAAGACACAATGAGGCAAAATTAAATCTATATACAAGAAGCGCAAGCCCCCATCATGATCTTCCTTCTTGTGCCTTTTTCCTAATGCCCCCTCATATGACCAAGAAACTTGGTGACTGCACAGACAAACAGTTGTCTTGTATCTGATTTGTTCGGAAGTTGGTTTTAAGGGGCTGTTGCTCTGAATAAAACTGTACACGAAAGTCAAAAGGACATAGAGCTTCTTAAAGTCCAGAATAAATCATTGGCTATGGACCTTGAACGGCTAGAGACCCAAGCTAGGAGGAACAACCTAAGGATCCTGAAAATACCGGAAGGGGAAGAGCTGGAGGACTTAAAGGGATTTGTTTGTAAACTCCTCAGAGACTGTGTCCTAAAAGATCGCCCAGACATAGACTTAGAGGCAGAGATTCAAAGGGTACATAGAGACCCTTATAAGAGGCGTACAGATAGAAAAACTCCTAGGAAAATATTGGTAAATTTTCAGACATATAATGTTAAGGAGCTTATTCTAGGAAGATCCCTCGCGAAAACAGATTTACGTTATAAGTCCAGTTCTTACCTTATTAGGTCCGACATTGGCTCAAGAACTGCACAAAGACAGTGGGAACTGGGCACTAGAATGCCGGATCTAAGGTCACTGGGAGCACATGTCCAGATGAGATTCCCGGCAATGCTCAGGATCATGTGGAAAAATAAGACATATAGTTTCACACAGCCAGAGGAGGTCGATAATTTCTTGGATCGAATAAAGAGCGAGCAGGAGCCGTAGAATTCGGCATATAAGATGACCACTTCAAGGAAGAAACTGTAATAATAAAATGAATAAAATGAAGGGGAAAAAAAAAAAAAAAAAAAAAAAAACACAAAAATAAAAAAGGGGGGAATGGTGGAGGGGAAATCGAGAAAATAAATGGTTGTACTTGTAGACTGTATGATAAAATGGGGGGACACGATGATTTATTTGTGATTTACTTTGTCTCGCTAAAATATAGTTAAGGGGTCTAGGGTGCTTCTTGGTTGCACCGAAAGGCGAAGTCATCGCCAGGTATGTAGGGGGGGTTCCTCAGGGGGGTGGGGTCCAATGGGAGGGGGGGAGTCTGGAAAAAGGGGAAAAAAAATCCTCATATATAAGTAAATGTTTGAAGCATAAAGAGATGGGTGGGTACAAGTACTTATTAGACCTATGATTAATCCATATAAGCTCAAGGTCCTGTCATGGAACATTAATGGTATAGGGGAAAAAACGAAACAGAATAGAATCTGTGAATTTTTAAGAAATTCAGATGCTCAAATCATAATGCTACAGGAAACACACTTGGAAGCAGCAATATGCGATTCTTTATTTAAGAAGTTTAGGTGGGTCCAAGATATAATTAGTTCCAAGCAACTAGGTACCACAAGGGGGGTTTCCATCATAATCCGAGCAAACAGAGGGATTAGCCTGAGAAGTTTTGAAACAGATCAATCAGGAAGATGGCTACTTGCAGAAGTATATATTTTAACTATCCCATATACAATTGCAGTATACTATGGCCCAAATGAGGACAACCCAGTTCCGCTGTCCAAACTCGAATTAGCATTATTTACGACAACTGGTCCTCTAATTTTAGGCGGTGATTTCAATCTGGTTTTTGACCAAAAATTAGACAGAACCTCTAGGGCTAAATATCAGGCTCCCACAAAGTCACTTGCTATGTTGAAAGTCGTTATGAAAGATTTTACTCTGGTAGATGTCTGGAGGAAAAAATATAGTTCTCAACTTGGCTTCACCTTTTATAGTAAAAAATATAAGAATTACTCTAGAATAGATCACTTTTTAGTCGATCAACACCTTCTCATGGATATCAATTATCTTTCCTTTACGCCTACAGGATTATCAGATCATGCTGTTTTGGAATTAGCAATCGAACTAAACATAATACCATTAAAACCAAGGTGGACATTAGAGAGATCGCTTTTATCAGATAACCAGATAAAAGTAGAGGTTAAAGATAAAACATTAGAATTCTTCATAATAAATTTAGGATCCGCTGCCCCCCAGGTAGTATGGGAAACATACAAGGCCTACTTGAGAGGTATTTTGAGTTCTCTAATGCATTATAGGAGAAAGAGTATAAAAATAAAAAGAAGGGAAGATTTGGCTGCAATAACAAGAAAGGATCTTGAACTACAAAATGCTGTTTTAAAGAATTCCAGCAGTGTACATTTGCTAGAAAAGGAACTCTTTGACTTGCAGCTCCAGTTAAAAGTGTCTGATGAGAGAATTCTTAAAGAAAAATGGGAGTCTAGTCGATTAAAAAACTTTGAGTATGGAGAAAAGTGTGGAGCCCTCCTTGCCTGGAAAGCTAGAGAAGAGAGAACTAGAAATAATATCAAAGTTTTACTACATAGACAGACAGGGGATCAGATAGAAACAGACTTAGAGATAAGAGAAGAAGCTAGGTCTTTTATGAGGAGTCTCTATACGGAAGACAAAGATCCTAAGGGGGAAGATTTAGAATCTTGGTTGGCAACAAAACATCTGCCACAAATGTCTGAAACAGATAAAGCATATCTGGAAAGTGAGATAACAGAAGGGGAAATCTTAGGTCAGCTAAAGAAAATGAAAAAAGGGAAGGCCGCGGGGTCAGATGGGCTGCCAGTGGAGATATACTTGGATAATAAAGAGCAACTAACAGCTCCATTACGTGAACTCTTTAACCTCCTATTAATGTATGGTCATTCCACGCCTTCTTCCTGGGGAGAAGCCACTATAACGCTTATACCAAAACCAAATAAAGATTTAAGAAGAATTGAGTCCTTTAGACCTATTTCGCTGTTGAACACAGATATGAAGATTTATTCCGGTATTCTAGCTACTAGACTATCGAAGGTCATAAAATCCATAATCCACCCTGATCAGAGAGGCTTTATTCCAGGGAGACAGTTAAACGAATTAACATTCCAAGCAATAGGGGCCATAGACTACGCTAATGTTAAAAATCTTCCTTTGGCCCTGGTTGCCATAGACGCAGCCAAGGCCTTTGATCAAGTAAATTGGAAATATCTATGGGCGACAATGGCGGCTTTTGGGTTCCCCCAAACCTTTGTAGAGGCAGTTAAATCACTATATCATAATCCGAGGGCAAAGGTCTTAGTTAATGGAGTTTTATCTGAGTGGTTTGATATATCACGAGGTACCAGGCAGGGTTGGCCCCTGTCTCCCCTTTTGTTTGATGTGTATATGGAGCCTTTTGTTTGTGGGATTAGAGAGGATAATGTTATTCAACCATTTCAGCTTGGAAATATCCCACTGAAGGTGGCGTTATACGCAGACGATCTTCTTCTATATACCTCGGATCATTCGGTTGCTATTCCTAGGCTATTTCTGTTATCGGAAGAATTTGGGAGACTGTCTGGTTACCAGATAAATAAGGAGAAAACAGAGATAATGGGATGGAACAACAACACACAAATATTGGGCGCAAAACAAAGCATGAGGTATCTGGGAATCCACCTAACCCAAGCAATAAAAGATATTACATCACTTAGTTGGCAAAAGGTGGTTAAAGATATTAATAAAACATTAATAAGATGGGGGAACTTGCCACTAAATATATATGGTCGGGTTAACCTTATTAAAATGACAATCCTCCCGAAATTGACCTTTTTATTTAATAGTATCCCCTTATCTTTTTCACCGAAAGACATTAACACTCTACAGGGTAAAATTGGATCTTTTATATGGGCCTGTAAGTCAACAAGAATTGCATGGAAGAAATTGAGGAGGGGTCTAAAAATAGAAGGGCTAGCCCTCCCTGATCTTCTGTCATATTGTCATGCATTTCACTTCAAAAATTTTAGGCTTCTTGCAAATGAGCTAGATGCATCATCACAGGGGCGTCTATTTCAAGCTCTATTAATTGATTTACCTTACGACCATGACTATTTCCTATTTAAGTTTGGAGACCAGAAATTTTTCAAAAAAATTCGACTCAAAATCCTACAGACCGCATTAAAAAACTGGGGGTTTATTAGGAAAATTTTTGCTATTCCCTATTACCATACACAATCCCCAATATGGGACTCTCCGGGCACCCCTCAATGCCTTCAGGACCAACTGTCACAACCTTTGAAAACAGCTGGGTTAAAAAAATGGGGGGACCTCTGGGCAGAGCCGGGCCTGGTAAGTTGGAATACTTTAGCACAACTTACAGACGGACAGGTTACAAGGTTTAAATACTATCAACTATCCGCCTGGTGGTCCAGCCAAAATATGCAAAGAGAGAACGATACAGATATTTTGGATGCAATTGGCAGAAAGGGGAAATGGGTTAAAGAGCTTTCATTCTGGTATAATTTGATGATTAAGGAAGAGGAGAGTAAATTGCACTCTGACATAATAAAATTATGGGGAACGTGTATATCTGAGCCCCCTGAAGTGGTCTGCAAAGGTTGGTTAGACTCTTTTATTCTCTCTCAGAGGTTAATTAAACCAGCTAATTTAAGACGTAACCATCTGTTTACGGCCTACAGAGTTTATTGGACTCCGGCCAAGCTGCATAGGATCACACGAAATAATTATCACTGTCCCCGTTGTAATTATAATGCAGCTGATGATACCCATATTTTTTTGGAATGTCCACTTATTCTAGATTATTGGAAAGCGGTTATGGATTTTGTGGGTGATGTACTTTCAATAACTATTATTTGCTCTCGCCGACTTATTTTTTTTGGTCTCTTGGAAGACTACAATATCAATAGTTTGGACACTCAGTTTATTTTCTACATCATAGCTATTGCAAGGAGACAAATTTGTATGGAGTGGAAGTCGGTGTCTCCTCCGAGATTTGCAGCATGCTTGAAATATATAATGGAAGTATGTAAAATGGATTTGGCTGGCACTAGTGCCAACACTGAGAATGTCTGGTCTAAACTGTTAGTCTGGAAAAATAGGTGAGCTGTCCTGTGATTATGCCAGAGGTTGTGTCGGTCCTGTCCTCTTTCAGGCCTAGGGTGCCTAAAATAGGCCTGGAAGAGTAGGATAAGGAAAGCAGCCTACCTCTGGGGATCCCTGTCTGCTATGATACTGTTTCCATGGCGGACTCGAAGAAAAACAACAGTATAAGAGGCAACAGTGGGGCCCACCTAGAGCACATATATTCTGGTGGTATATATGAGGACAAAAAAAAAAAAAAAAAGGAAGTTGGTTTTAACGATTTCGATCTGGGACGTGCATAGGCTGGACAGGCAAACATAACATGAGCCACAGATTCCGTGGGTGCAGGACACATTTGTTATGTAAGTGCATTGCTGTGCCATCTCCCAAGGAAAATGGAAAGTACGGAAACTGAACTGAATATACACCTTTCTTTCATGTGGTGTTTGTATTAGGTTGAGGTAGGGCTCCAAGGAGGTAACCTGTTTGTGAAGCCCAAATTCTGTTAGCTTCCCCCAAGAGGATCTACAGCAATCTACATGTGTAACCCAGTCCTAATAGTGTCTCTATGTTCATTTTGAGCATGGATGGGTTAAAGTTTTCTCAGGCTCCCTGTAGCCCTATGCCCGAAAGACGTCTCCTTATATTACCTAACCACCTAATCTTGTTACAATTATTTAGATGGATTACTTCCGCCATGGCGTCAGCATATAGAGAAAGTTCCGGGGTGGTCCTGATTCTGACCCTAAATAACAATGGGCGGAGCTTAGCTATATCAGTAATAGATCGTCTTCCCATGTCTAATATTAAGGGATGAAGTGGAGTGCTCTGGGGCAGCGTCACCAGACTTCTTCGGAACTTGTGCTCTGATCTAGTAAGCTCCTCTATTTTGTCAAAACCCCATAATTCTGACCCATACAAAGCAGAATTAACTACTTTTAAGTCATAGACTTGCCGGACGGCAGCAACCCGTCATCTGGAAGAGGAGCAGTGTTCTTTCTCCAAGGCCCCTGTTATTTGCTTGTGTTTCAATGCCATCTTTGTTACATGGGGTTTCCAGCACATTTTCTCGGATAGTTTTAGTCCTAAGTAGTCAAATGTGCCTACTCCTTCGAGTGGTGCGCCTCCCTGGGTAGGCCTACCCCTAAAGGATTTGTGGAGATTTAGGGTCATCAATTTTGCTTTTGACGTGTTTAGCTATAGACCCTGCATATCGCAGAAGTGTTTGAATTGATTTAAGAGTAACTGTAAACCGCCCCCCCCTGGGGATTTTTACACCACCAAGGTGTCATCTGCCAATAGGGTCACAATCTTTACCCCACCTAGAATTGGAGCATCTGCAGGCTCTTGGGAGAGAAATTGTGCTATGTCATTCATATATAGGGAGAAAAGCATGGGCACCAGTACACATCCTTGACGTTCTCCGATGCGGACTAGAATTTGGTCTGTAAGATTCCCTTGGGAGCCCCATTTCACCTGGGCAAAGTTTTCTTCATGAAGCCGTAGAACCAGAATGAGCAGTTTGATTGGAATTCCCACGTCTTTGAGTACTTGTCATAGCTTCTGTCTGTGGATTAGATTGAAAGCTGTCTTTAGATCGATAAAAGCTATGTATAAGCTTTCCTGGCCAATGGCCACTACTTTCCAATATAAGAGGAGGAGGCGGAACACCTGATCTATCTTCCCCGTTTTTTCTCTGAAGCCTGCTCGGTTTGGTGTTAGAATGGCATTTACGTCAGTCCATGCCTGAATCTTTTGTAGGAGAGCTTGACAAAAAACGTTTTGAAATGCATCTATTAGGCTAATGGGCCTGTAGTTGCATGGTAGTTCTCTGTCCCCTTTTTTGTATAAGGGGACCACCTCCGCCCCGGACAGGACAGTGGAACCGGAGCACCTCTTACTACAGCGTTCGAGAGTAATAAGATGTAATAAGACCAGCTGAGGATGTCATTTAGAAAGAGGTCCCTTGGTATACCATCGGGGACTGGGGCTTTCCCCTGGACTATTCGGCCAATTGAGGCCTCGATATCGCTCAAGGAAAAAAGATCACTTCCAGAAGTCTGGAGTATGCTAGAGGCATCCCCCGCATAAGGCGGAATATCCGCATGTAAGTAGTGCTTTTTAAAATGGTCATACCAAAATGTTTATGTATATTTATTATGTGTTAAAAGTTAGTAAAAGCTATTTTTAGAATTATCTTACATTATTTTATTACTTTAAAAAATGAGGTTACTTTATATTCTAAACTAAAACAATATATATTTACATTTTTTATAAAATAATATTTATTTATAATGTGTATTTAATTTTAATATAAAGTATGAATATATATATATATATATATATATATATATATATATATATATATGTGTGTGTGTGTGTGTGTGTGTGTGTATGTCTGTGTGTGTGTATTGTTTTTTTTTTTTTAGAAAGCCTAACTGAATTAATTTGTTTTAACAACATTTGATATGGGTTTTCATAAGTCCCTACATCATTTGTTTTCTTATGGGAGGGTGTTGTAGTACCTGTGAGTGACCATCAGTGGTGCTGTACCTACGCCAGGTCTGAGTTGGAATACCATTATTTCAGTTTGGGGTTCTTTTTGGCAGTAGTGAATTTAGTAGTGCAATTTGTGAATAGGAAGGGGCTAACACTGTTTTGAGCAGGTGCATGTCCCTCCCAACACCCTTCCATAGTCCTCCCTTAACCTCTCCTTATTCCTTCCTAAACCTCTCCCATTTATTTGTAAATATTCCCCTGTCACATATGTCCAGATTTACTATTAAAATGTAGGCGTATGTGTGTGGAGATTACCATAGATTGGGCGGAGATCTCTGCACACAAAAGATAGGAAGGGCAAGGTGTAGACCACTACACGTAGGTTGGTGAATAATATTTTGGAGTATGTGAGTAGTACATCTAAACATACTATAAAATGCAGTTTGTGAATAGGCCACCCGCTTTTCAAAACTATAGCACCCACCAAAAAAGTGTAAATTTTCCATTTACCTTAATGCGATCAACTCTTAAAGGCATTCCTTCAACTGCATTTTTTAGGAAGGTCCTTCCACTCTGTCTTATGCGTCAGTACAGCTTTGAGAGTCTGATGCCTTTGTGCTCTTCCTCTCTGCCCAATACATCTGCAGAACTGTGAGACTCTGTCTTAAACATCAGCACAACTGTGAGTTTCTGATGCTCTGCAGCAAAAGACACACTGTGTGACCTTCCTCTCTGCCTTATGCAGTTGTGGTAGTTGTTTATATCCTTTATTTGAGTCAATGTAAATGTAATGTCCAATCAAACTGTATAACATGCGTATGTCATAGTTAGAATGTAGTGATGTAATTTAGAATGTTAGAGCTTGGTGTATTGTGGTGAGAAGGCGGTTGGTTTCTGGAGAGTCGGGACGTTTGCCCAGCTGCTCCGGTGGGTCTATGGTTTGAGGAATTAATAAACCATTCTTTGAACACCTTATCCGCCTCAGCTCTATCTTTACATTGGCGACGAGGGAAATGGTTCATCTAGACCCACTGGATTGATCGGCAAATTTTAATTTTCGGTAATTTTTGCCACCGGTTACCGGATGATCGAGCCCAAGACTCTTTCTTTCATCTGAAATTTTTTTCATCACTTCAGCTGTATTCTACAATTTTCCAGGTACTGTTACTCTCTTTTATTCTGATTTGGGAGTCTCCTACCTGCTTCGTGGGATCAGTTAACTTCGTTAACTTCAAATCGAGCCCGGAGTTCCAGCGCGTGAGTAACCGCCACAGCATTTGACAGCGTCATCAATAACCCCGTTGTGCGTTTCAGCGTGCGTCAGTGACTTGATAACGTCACTGCGCTGCTTCCGCCATTTTGTGGGGGTTTGCTGTTTGTCTGCGTTTCAGTGACGTCATCACGTGCTCACGCTTGGCGGCCATTTTCTGCATTTCACCGAGGATCAGTCCAGCTGCCTCGCGTAACTATCCGTCTATCATTAACGGTGAGACTCTTCTAGTTACTCCGATCGATTTCTACGTCAGCAATAAACATACGCACGCTTCCGTGCTTTTGCCTGTTAGCGCATTTTCAGTGGTGCGCACACTTTCATCCTAAGTCACTGTTGTCTAAGCAGTTTGTTGCTGCATGGTTCATGGCATTTTCTTCATTTGCGCATTTTCAGTGATGCGCGCACTTTGACATCTTACTTCAAATTCAGGGTGTTACTTCATGAACTGTTCCTAACCAGTGATGCGCACACTATTACTTTCTTTTAACAGCGCGTTTTCAGTGATGCGCACACTTTAACAACTTGATGACTTTCACTTAAGTGCATGTTCAGTTTTATGCTCAATGTAATTGATATGCTGGTCTTCCATAGTAGCTATTTCTGTGATTGGCACATTGTTTACTCCTACAGTGTTTATTCTGAGTAATTCTGATTTAGTTCCTGTCACGAACACGGTCTATTTAATTTATAATTCCTTAGGAGGTGGGTGCCACTACTAACTTTATCTCCTTATTCAGAGTTTCAGAGACTTGTAACATGGCAAATGCTCAAATCTGCAATCAGCCCACAATTTTTCTACAAATTCCAGGTAAGCCTAAATTGGAATGGAAGAAATGGTTTGAAAGTTTCGAAAATTATATTGTGGCTATTGATGGGTCCAAATTTTCAGCCGAGAGATTAAAAGCCATTTTATTCAGTTATTTGGGTTCTGCAGCTATTGAGATTTTTAAAAACTTGATTCCCATTCCTCCACCCAGTGGTGGTGGTGATGGTTGGAACATTTACAAGGAAGCAGTAGCCAGACTCGAAAAACAATTTCAGGATGAGCCTAATGTTCTTATTGAAAGGCATGCATTTCATAAGAGGAAACAATTTCCTGATGAAACAATTGAGGAATATGTGGCTGCTTTAAGAGTGCTGGCTGCTAATTGTGACTATGGGGCAACTGTGGATTATTGTATTAGAGATCAATTGATTTTTGAATGTGAGTCAAAAAAGGTCCAAGAAAGACTTCTGGCTTGTCGAAATCCCACATTAAGTGAAGCTGTTGATCTAGCGAAGGGGATTGAAAGATCCATTTTATCTTCTAAAGTCATTTCTGCTGAGAATGCTAAGTCTTTCAATTCTTCATCTTCTGCTTCATCGGTATGTGCTGTGCAATTGTCCAACAAAGGAAAGTCTAATTCTAAACAGGTTTCTGTCAATAAATCTGCCTGTTATAGGTGTGGTTCCAAAGCACATCTTGCCAACAATGTCAACTGTCCTGCTGTAAAAAAAAGATGTGTTAATTGTGGGAAAGTTGGCCACTTTTCTTCTGTTTGCCATGCACCTAGGAGGAGTGCTAGTTCTTCAAGCTCTGGTGTCAATAATGTTGACGTTGTTGATGAAGACTTACAGAACATGTTGTTAACCATTTATGACTGTGTTTTTGACTATTCTGTAAACAATGTCAGTTTTCCGTTTAAAGCACCGTTAGGCATGGTTTTAGTTGGTGATATTTCTTTTCAAGCCATGGCTGATTCTGGCTCACCGATCACCATCCTGTCTGATGTGTTTTTCAGGGACAATTGGAAAAATTTTGTTCTCCATAAATCTGACATCAGTCCCAAAGCTTTTGGGAATTTTGATATCACCATGTTAGGTTACTTTGAAGATTCTCTTGAGTTTGAATCTAGGAAAATTTTCACCAAAATTTATGTTGCCATTGATGGTAAGAATTTGGTTGGGTGGTTTGATTTAGGAAGGCTGGGAGTAATTTTGTGTCCTGGTTCTGATCGTCCCCTGCAACTCAGAGAATTTGATGTTAATAATATCTACATGGACAAGTGTAGTTTAGATATGATTATAAAGAGACATGCCAATGTGTTCAAAAATGTTGTAGGTCAAGTGAAAGGTTATATGCATAAAATTAAGCTAAAGAAGGATGCCATTCCCATTCAACATAAAGTGCGTGTTGTTCCTCTGGGCATTCGTGAGAAACTGAAGGTCCATCTAGACAAGTTATGCTCAGAGGGCATCATTGAGACTACTGATAGTTCTGAATGGGTGTCGGCCATAGTTTTGGCACTTAAAAAGAATCAAGATTTGAGGCTATGTGTAGATTTGAGGTCTCTCAATAAGAACATTGTCGTTGACACGCATCCGTTACCTCGTATTCAGGATATGTTGTCAGCGGTCAATGGTGCCAGGTATTTTTCTATCATAGACCTCAAATCTGCATACCATCAGGTACCCCTGGATGATTCTTCGAAAGATCTGACCACTTTCACTACTCCCTTTGGGTTGTATAGATTTAAAAGAATGCCATTTGGGCTGGCATCTGCAGCCAGTGTGTTTCAAAAGCTCATTGAGAATTTGTTTCAAGGCATCACTGGTGTTCAGTCATTCCAGGATGACATTTTAATTTTTGCCCAGACTTGTGAACAACACAATGTTATTCTCAACAAAGTTCTTAATATTCTTGGTAGTAAAGGCATGACAGTCAGCAAAGAAAAATGTAAATTCCTAGTTGAAGAACTTAATTACCTTGGGCACAAGATCACGGCCGATGGCATTTTTCCAAAAGAGGATTTAGTCAACACTTTAGATAACATCAGTACACCCCAGGACAAAGATTCTTTGCGCTCTTTCTTAGGTTTGGGAGAGTATTATTCAAGGTTTGTGAAAGGGTACGCTCTAGTGGTGGAACCTCTTAGACAGCTTCTTAGAAAGGGGGTTCAGTTTATTTGGGACAAGAGCCATGATGAAGCTTTTGTCAATGTAAAGAAGCTTATTTCTAAAGCACCGGGTCTTAAAACCTTCGATCCTCAGGGCAAATCCTTCGTCACCGTGGATGCCAGTACTGTTGGTCTCGGTGCTGTTTTTTCTCAAATGGTTGAGGGCAGAGAGAGAGTAATATCTTTTATTTCAAGAGCTATTCGGGGTGCTGAAAAGCATTACAGCACTATAGAAAAGGAGGCCTTAGCGTGTGTCTGGGCCGTTGAAAAATTCAAGAGTTTTCTGTGGGGCAGGCCTTTTGTACTTGTCACGGATCATAAACCGCTGGTATTTATGATGGATGGGGTAAAGAGCGGCAAAGCATTTTCTAGACTGGTGAGGTTGATTGCCAGACTTCAAGAATACAATTTTGAAACGCAGCACATTCCGGGTGGAAAAAATTTCACCGCTGATTGTTTGTCCAGGCTTCCTCCTAGTGAGGAAGATAACAATGATATTTTGGATGAACATGAATGTGTAGTGGCACTGGTCGATGCTGTGAGCACGTTTGAATCAGGCATTTCAGAGGAAAGTTGGATTGAGGCCATGGACAAGGATCTGGTACTCAATAGAGTTAAAAATTTTGTAGGTAATGGTTGGCCTCCCATTAGGAATTTGGAGGAGTGTTTAAGGAGTTTTGCCCAGGTTGCTGATGAGCTTAGCATTGAGGGGAATATTTTGTTGCGCCAACACTTGTTTATTCCTCCTGATGGTTTAAGGAGTAAACTCATCAAGCTTGCTCATGTTGGTCACCCTGGTGTTTCTGGTACCAAGAAGATTCTCAAGAACCACTATTGGTGGCCTGGTATGGATGCTGGTATTGAGAAGGTCATTGACAACTGTTCTGTTTGTGTCAGAGCAGATAAGCACTGGAAGGTTTCAACCCAACCTTTGTCTCTTAAAGAAGGAGCTGTTGGCCCTTGGGATAGAATTTCTATTGATTTTTCTGGCCCCTTTGAATGTTTGGGAAGGGAGAGAAGATTTTCCATTGTATTGATTGATAATTTTTCCAAATGGATTTATTACACCTTTGTGGAACATCCCAATACTGATGCTGTTATTGATTTTTTTAATTTTGTTTTCAGTTTGGAGGGTGCTCCAAATTTCATTTTATCTGACAATGGGGTACAATTTGTTTCCAGGAAAATGAAAGGATTTTTGGAAAAGTTTGGAGTAAAGTCTGAAACCACTCCTTTGTATTGTCCCAGGGCCAATGGCCAAGTGGAAAGGGCCAATAGATTTATTAAGGAGGGCATTCAGGCTGCCTTAGAGAGCAAGTTGGATGTTTTGCAATTCTTGAAGGAGAAATTATGGAGTTACCACATCACTCCAAATTCCTCCACGGGTTTTTCTCCATATCTATTGATGAGAGGCAGACAAGCTAAATCTGTCTTAAGGCCCAACTTTGTTAAAAGTGTGGGGGAGGAAGTTAACATGAAAGTTATCATTGATGAAGTCAAACAAAACATTCTGGAGTCTCGCATTACTGGTAAAAGTTATCATGATGCTTCTCTCAAGTCCAAAGATAAATGCATCAAGGTTGGTGATTGGGTACGTGTGGTGAAACCTACCATATCTCCCAAAGGTTCTTCCAAGTTTTCCAATCCGTTTCAGGTTGAAGGGGTAACTGAGTCTGCTGTTCTGTTGGCTGAGAAGGGTTGGTGGAGCAAGGGTTCAGTCATTCTTCTCAAACCTGGGCAAGAACGTTTTTTTGCCAAAGATGAGGATGGTGGTTGCACTTGGAATGACCTTGGTTGTGGTGAGAAGTTTCATGCTGCTGATGTGGCTGATGTGTTCTCTGATGACTCTACTCACGATGCTGGCACTGGAACTGTTGTTTCTTCAGAGAGTTCCAGTGTTTGTGAGGGTGGTTCCAATCTTCAGGAGTCTATTGGAATATCTGCTCAGGTTGATCATTTACCCCTCAAGAGGATTCCTAAAGTTCCTAAGAAATTTGACGATTACATCTTGGATGTTTGATTTATTTCATTCTGTTATTTTTGTAAAAAAGAGACATGTGGTAGTTGTTTATATCCTTTATTTGAGTCAATGTAAATGTAATGTCCAATCAAACTGTATAACATGCGTATGTCATAGTTAGAATGTAGTGATGTAATTTAGAATGTTAGAGCTTGGTGTATTGTGGTGAGAAGGCGGTTGGTTTCTGGAGAGTCGGGACGTTTGCCCAGCTGCTCCGGTGGGTCTATGGTTTGAGGAATTAATAAACCATTCTTTGAACACCTTATCCGCCTCAGCTCTATCTTTACAGCAGTGCTCTAAATTGGCCTGTACTGTCCGGTACTGAGTACCAGCATTTTTTTATTTTGAGAGAGAGAGAGTACCTGCACCTCTCAAGAGTGATGTAATGATTTTAATGGGAGAGTACCAGCACTTCTCAGAAACAAGCAGGTACTCTGGTACAGAGTACCTGCACTTTTATTTTTCCATTTCAAGTACTGGTCTTATGCATCAGCGAAGCTAAAATCTGATGCCTGTATGTTCTTCATCTCAGTCTGATACATCAGCACAACTGTGAAATTCTAATGCCTGTGTATCATTCACTCTGTCTTCTGCATCAGCAGAGCTGTGAGAGTCTGATGCCAGGGCTCGAGTCGGGGTACCATGCGGGTGGACTGCGTCCCCCCACTTATTTTACCAGAAGCTTGATTAGTGTAGCAAATGCAACCACACATTCACTCTTTGGCCTCTCTGGGGCGAGATCAGAGCTCATTCAGACCGCTGCTCACTCGCTGGCTTCTCCGATGCAATCGCATCTAAGGGGTGAGCGAGGGGAGGCAATGAGTCTGATGGTGCAAGCCACCTTTTGTGACGTCACTTCCTGTCGTGACGGCAAAGTCCCCCCACTTCTTTTTTTAGGACTTGTGCCCTGCTGATGCCTGTGTGTCCTCCACTCTGTCTAATGCATCAGCACAACTGTGAGCTTTTGATGCCTGTGCATCCTTCCACTCTGTCTTATGCATCAGCAGAGCTGTGAAAGTCTGATGCCTTGTACCCCTCCCCCCCCCCCCGAAAAAAACCACACACACACTCTCTTATGCATCAGCAGAGCTGTTGGAGTCTGATGCCTGGGCGTCCTCCACTCTGTCTTATGCATTAGCATAACTGTGAGTTTCGTATGCCTGCGTGTCCTTGCACTCTGTCTTATGCAGAGTCTGATGCATGTGTGTCTTCCACTCTGTCTTGTGCATCAGCAGAGCTGTGGGAGTCTGCTGCCTTTGTATTTTATTATTTATTTATTTATTTTTGCGATTTTATATAGCGCAAACTTTACCCGAAGGTGTCAGAGCGCTTTACATAAGGACCAGTTGAAATACATAAGGATTTAGGATTACATGTGTTACATAAAGGATACAAACAGAAAAAAATTGCAAATGTACAAGATGTAAAGTCACACAAGGAGATACAAATGGATATACTCTATGAGTCACATAGGAATGGTAGATAGTACAAAGGTCTACTGCATATACTAGTGATTAGAGTTATCTCTATATACATAGGGAAGGGATACAAATGGATATACTCTAAGAGTCACATAGGAATGGTAGATGGTACAAAGGTCTACTGCATATACTAGTGACTAGAGTTATCTCTATATACAGAAAAGCAGAGTTCCATAAGTGGGGTCGGAGGGGGGATGCAGTCACAGCACAAAGGGAGGGTGGGAGGGATGCAAGGGTATGGAGAAAAAGGCAAAGCAGAAACATTTGAGGATCATCAACGGGGAAAAGGGTTAGAGGACGAGGGAAAGGATGGAGGGTCAGAGTCCATAGAAAAGTGTCCGAAATCAGCAGCAAAAAGGCGGCCAGGACAATACAAAAAAGTAAATCTTCCAATATCAGCACCGGTTTGAGAGCCTTATGCCTGTGCCTACTACTTACTTCTCTGTACATCACCACCGTCGCCGCTGATGTATGTGAGTCTTTCCTCTCTGTCTGGTACATCGGCACAGAGGTTCTGATGCCTGTCAGTCCTTCCTCTCTGTCTGGTACACCAGCAGACCCTGGGAAAGTGGCAGGGCCCGCGCTCTGCAGGATGTCCACTGCGGCTCCGAGGCTCCAGGGCCCGGCTGATCATTAACACACCGACCGAGCCGTATTTGTTTACCATTGGTGCACGTCGGACCCGGGGTCACTGGAGTGTCTTTGTGCAGGCCTTTATTCGGAGCGCAGATTCTAAAGGTGACAGGGTGAAAAGACGCTGCTCGGTAAATCTCCCTGAGGGCAGCGGGCGCTGTAAAAACAGCCCAGGGGGCTGCGACTCTTGTGTTCATCCTTATTGTGCCGAGGCCACAGCTGGGCAGATGGTTCAGAGACAGCCTGCTCCAAGCTTTTCTGCAACCTTCACCCTCGTGCTGCAGGCTTTCTATTCCCACACCCAGCTCAGCCCTTTGTGTCGCTGTCTTCCGTCCTCTCCTACCGATCGATTTAGTATTGTCATGTAACACAATAATGGAATTATTGGTGTCTATTTTAAATGTTGTTTATTAAAATGAAACCTCTTCTGTGAATGCAATAAATAAGAAAGCCATGTATATGTTTAGAAAACAAAATAACTATTTCCCGAATTTAATAAAACCAATTATTTGATGAGCCTTAAAATGCATCAAGGGGGTGAGAGAGGGGGTGCTGGGGGGGAGGAGAGGGGACAATGCTTGTATTTATTTGTCTGTCGGTGTGAGGGGTTTTCCCAGCTTTGGAAAACTTGGACTTTGCAGCTTCAAAGTCAGAGGTTAAGAGAAAGAACACAAACTGAGTGAGATCACACAATACGTTGAGAAGGGAAGACAACATTTGACCCCAATACGAATCATTTTCTAACAAAAAAGTAAAATCCATTACCTAAAGGTTTATTTTGAATGTAGGTAGGTGTAACTTTGCTCTTGGAACAGCCAAGACAAAAACAGTTTGTAGGAAGAACTCGTCTTTATTCCGTCTTCCACCATCAACTGTCTCTGTCGCTCTCTCTTTCTCTCTCTGAACTCTGAATTCTCAACATTCTAAGTTGAACTACCATACCAACTGTAAGGATGTACCATTATGCTACAGGGGTGGGGGAAGGGCAATACCAACTGGAAGGAACATAACCTAGAGGTAAATACGCTCAGTTAAGTTCATTATAATAAAAGAGGTATCTTACAACACATACGATGGGTGTCAGTCATTTCTTCCATACTCTTGATAGACATAACGTAACCCGACCCCAGTCCCCTCTCCTCCCGCCCCGCAGATTGTGATGAGGGGACCATGAGTCTCCCATATCTCACACATGTTCATTTGCCTTGGGCTGAATGCGTCCCATAAATGCCCCATCACCGCACCGGTGAGAGTCTTTACCAGTTATTTAACTTTACTTTGCTTTCTTTACTGCGGGTTCAACCCAAGTGTCCGGTAACTCAAGCCCTGGTACCCAGACTTGGATTTACCTCAGGCGATTTTACCGCATGGTTTTGACGAATACATTAAGTTGAGGTATTTATATTACTGTTCACATATTCTGTCTCTGAGTAGTTTCAATTAATTTACTGCCTGTACTTCCCAGTTTTTGTGACGCTGTTCCGTGGCATCCACTACCTTTTCTGTGAGAGAATATTCGAATGCTATTAGAATTATGCCATGGCCTCTTTCCCTCTGTACCTCTTTGTCTGCAACTGTGTTTGTGGTTATTGCAGCAGACGTATTCTGTTGGTGGTTGCTGAATGTTATTCCCCGTGCCATCGCCACACCCACACCCTCCAAAACAGCTGACCCTGGTCGTTCAGACACTTGACGGCAACAATATTGTGCCAACAATTGTAGTTATTTTTCCCATACCTTCTGAATGTTGTCGCACTTGGTGTTAGGGCCAGGGTTACCGGCTTTCAAACTGAGGAACCAGATTCGAGTTTCGGATCAACACATACATGTCAACATTTTGAGCAGACAAGTGGGAGATTTTAAAAAATAGTTGGGAGACTATATTTTCCCCACTGACATATTGAAGTAGAGGCATTCGTCCTGAATAGGGGCTATTGGTATGTATGGTGACAGTCAATCAGCATTTAATTTCTGGCGGTTTAATTACATAGCGCAAACAAAACAGAGTTCTAAACTCAGTTTTTGTTTGTGCTGTGTAAAACTGCCAAAGAAAATAAGTTGAGGCCTGTCGCATGCTCCAATCTCCCTTTTCAAAAATGTAAGACAAAGCATTAACCTTTGATTCTTGGAGAGGGAGAATGCAGCTTGTGTGACAGGCATTAACATTATCTTTTTGGCAGTTATACAAAACTACGAATCGGGTTTCTGCATGCAGGAATCGGGAGGCGGGAAACTGGCCTTAAAATTGGTAGTTTCGAGCCTGAATCGGGAGGATTGGCATGTATTCCAACTTCCTGTGATTCTGGGCAAATCACATATTCTATCCATGCCTGAAAAAATTTGTCTGACTTGGTGTAACGTAACTGGTGCTGATGTAAAGCGTTCCAATGCTCATAGTCCGAGTTGGTGCTATATTAAACTGCAAGCAAAAAAAGTCTGTCCCTGCGTGTTCCTGTATACTAAAACTGTCAAGTTGTGCAACATCCATGAGCTGTCAATATTCTCAGCAAAGTGACACACATGCATCACAAATCAGGTTAAAGCAACCCATATCTACTTCTTTTCAAGTGGTAGAGAACACCGCCAGCTGGTCCTAGTGCAACTCCAAATCAGCAATCTTCACTTCTCTTATGGGCAGGCACTGCTTGTCTCTTAGGGACATGTCGCTCCTAAACAGTGTGAGGTTCGGCCTCTTTATGTTCACTCTTTCCCTATGAAATCTGGGTAATGGTCAACTTTAGATGGTCATTATGTGTCTTCAGGATCCTGCTGGCGCCTCATGGCTAAATTGCTTTCGATCATAAAGCTTGATCCATTTGGCAGTGGTGGATCTGCTTGTTGTTTGAGAGTGGACGTCATGTTCCAGTTGGAGGGCTTGTTGCTTCACTATTGCCCTTGATTGCTCATCTTACCTACTAGATTATTATTATTATTATTATTATTATTTAGTGTTTTGTATAGGGCGTAGTAACCCGTAAGCATCCCAGCGCTAAGATCAGGACAGTCAGGAGGGTAACATAGAGGGGAGGGAAGAGAAGGATGGAGATCAAGGGAATAGGTGGGTTTTCAGAAGTTTTCTGAACCGGAGGTAGTCTGGTTCCATCCTTAGCTTAAGGGGGAGGGCATTCCACAGGCGGACCGCGTTAACAGAAAAGCGCCGCCCGCCAGTGCGCGCTTTCTTCACTCTGGGAATGGTGATAAGGTGTTCATGGTCAGAGCGAAGAGATCTTGTGGCTTTGTAGGACCTGATGAACTGTTTAAGGATGGGGGGGCCTTTATCCTGCAGGAGTTTGTGGGACAGACAGAGGGCCTTAAACTTGACTCGTTCTCTCACTGGGAGCCAGTGAAGAGACTTCAAGGCTGGTTTGGCCGAGGATCTGGCCGGAGTGTTGGTAAGAATCCGGGCCGCGGCGTTCTGGATCCTTTGCAGTTTGTTTAAGGTTGCTTCGGGGGCACCCAAATAGATGGCATTGCTGTAGTCCAGCTTTGAAAGGATAAGGCCTTTAATGAGCAATATCTGGGAGACGGGAGGGAGCCGGGGCAGAATTTTCCTGATAGATTTAAGGAGCCCGAAGCAGACCCCATCGATTTTTTTGGCATGGGTCTTGAAGGACAGGTCTTTTTCTAGCCAGATTCCCAGGCTTTTGATCTCTGTCTTGGGGACTGGAGGTTCGCCCAAACAGGGGGGCCAGATGTTAGGGGGGAGGGAGGGCCCCTTTTGGCCAAGGAGTAGGATATCTGTTTTTGATCCGTTGAGTTTCAACAACGAACTGTTCATCCAACCCTGAATTTCGGAGAGGCAGCTATGAAGGTTTGCAGGTTCCTGGTTGGGATGAGATAGAGACACCACTAATTGAGTGTCATCCGCATAGCTGATAATTTTCACTCCGAACGGGATGACAACCTCCTCCAATGGGGACATGTAGACATTAAATAATGTCGGGCTTAATGAAGAGCCCTGGGGCACTCCACATTGGAGGGGGGTTGTGGGGGAGCGGGTGTCGTTCTCCCAGACCTGGAAGGAGCGGCGGTCTAGGAATGATGTGAGCCAGGCCAGGGCATTGCCCTCCACACCGATGTTTTTGAGTCGCTGGATTAGGACCCGGTGGTTAACAGTGTCAAAGGCCGCACTGAGGTCCAGGAGGATCACTGCCACTGATCCTCCTGCGTCCAAAATGATTCTGGCCTCCTCCACTGCCGCGAGCAGGGCGATGTCCGTGCCATGACCTGTGCGGAATCCGGTTTGCGAGCTTCTGAGCAAGTTGTTGGACTCCAGAAACTGCGAGAGCTTTCTGTTGACTAGCTTTTCAATGATTTTACTTATTCCGGGGAGGAGGGAGATTGGCCTATAATTGGCCATGTCCAGGGGGTCTAATGAAGGTTTTTTCAGAAGCGCCCTGACTACGGCCTTTTTCTAGCTGGGGGGGACTTTTCCATGGAGCAGTGAGGAGTTGATGAGGTCAGTTAAAGGAGGGGCGATCGTTGGGGCCACTTTTTTTAGGATGCGTAAGGGCACCGGGTCACTAGGGGAGCCGCTTTAGATTGTAGCTAGCGTAGTTAAAACCTCTTCAATAGTTACCGGACCGAAGGAGTTTAATTGGGTAGTGGTTGGGTTCGAATTAGTGCAGTCTTCCTCAATAAGACTGAGGTCGACAGGAGGTAGGGATACGAGAATTTTCTGGATTTTCTTGTCAAAGAATTTGGCCAATTTGAGACATTTCTCTTCAGAGGTGTTGGGGTCTGGAAGTTTCTCTGGTCGCGGATCTGGGATTTTAAGTAATTCTTTTAAAATGATGAAGGTTTCCCTTGCAGAGCAGGAGGAATTTTTTATCCTTTCATCAAAGTATGTGCTTTTGGTAATGCGTAGGGCGAGTTTGTAGTTTTTTAAGGAGGTGCGGAAGGCGACTTTTTTACCTATGGATTTATCCTTCCTCCAAGAACGCTCTGTTCTTTTGCACTCCTTGCGTAAGAGATTAAGGTCAGGAGTGTACCAGGGAGCAGGGTTCACTCTTTTGACTCGTTTTAGGGTGGTAGTTTTGGGGAGGAGATTGTCAAGTGAGTGGATGAGCCAAGAGTTGAACTGGATGTCCGCAGTGACTGGGTCAGCGACCGGGGGGGGAGGAGTGAGCCTGAGTGTGGCGGCCCATTCGTCTGGCGAAAGTTTATGCCAGCGTCGATCAGTGACCCGGGCTTTAGCTGGTAGGGTGGGTGGGACAAAGAAATGCCAGTAAAAGGGTATCAGGAAATGGTCTGTCCAGGGTAGGGGGAGGGGGGTATGGGTTTTGAGATCGGAGATGTTGGTGAAAATAGGGTCCAAAAGGTGACCCTTGTCATGGGTAGGCTCTAAGTTCACTAAACGGATGCCAAAGGACGTGAGGTCAAGGAGAAGTTCGGAAGCCGTTATATCCCTGGGGTCTAATAGGTGGAGGTTCAGGTCTCCCAGGATTAGAAAGTTGGGAGTGATAGTTGCCATCTGGGTGATTATGTCGACAAGAGCACTTGAGAATTTAGCTGGGGGTCCCGGCGGGCGGTATATCAGTAGACCAGAGAGGGAGGATACAGGGGATATCTGTATGGTAAAGTGGCAGCTTTCGCAGTCGTCGATCTTACCATCGTTGGTTCTGCAGGAGAATTGCTCTCTGTAGATTATTGCCAGGCCACCTCCTCTGCCGAGGGGTCTATTCTGTGATTGGATTTGGTAGCCAGGTGGTAAAGCATTGACAATGTCAGCGTCAGAGCAGGGGGTGAGCCAAGTTTCCGTAAGGAACAGAATGTCGATGGCTCGCTCATGTACCAGGAGGTTGATTTCGTGACAATGTTTGGGAAGGGACCTGCAGTTAAGGAGGCCGAGCTGTAGGCCATGGCATTCTACGACGGTAGGGGCCGGATTACAGTGGTCACAGTTAGTAAATGGTTTTTCTCTTGCATAGATATAGTTACACTTGGTGTTTTTCGAGGGATTAAGTGCAAGGAGCCTGTCTCTGGTGTAAGTAGTTCGACCAGCGGGAGAGTAGGGCATAGTGACTGGGCCTAGGGCAGGCTGGGCCCGGACGGGCCCAGACGGGCTTGCCTTGAGCGCGCCCGCTGCGCCCGTCCGCTGCGCGTACGTGGAAAGCACATGTTTTTATGGGGGAGTTCGGGGCGTGGCCTCGTATCAGTGGGCGTGGCCAAGGTCAGGCTCGCTGATGGCGGCAAAAGCGGAATACCTGTCCCGCGGCAGCGTTTACCTCGGCTGCGCGGGGGTCAGGGAATGGAAACAAGAGCCCCAGAATAAAGGTAAGAGTGGGCTGGTTAAAAATATCACAAGTCACAACAATTTTAAAATATCGGCTTTTGTAGGACAAACAAAGCTCCCGGCTGTGCCTCAGGAGTATCTAGATCTAAGTGCGAGCTCGAAGTCAGCTCAGTTATGTAGGCGGGGGGGGCGTGGCCTCGTATCAGTGGGCGTGGCCAAGGTCAGGCTCGCTGATGGCGGCAAAAGCGGAATACCTGTCCCGCGGCAGCGTTTACCTCGGCTGCGCGGGGGTGAGGGAATGGAAACAAGAGCCCCAGAATAAAGGTAAGAGTGGGCTGGTTAAAAATATCACAAGTCACAACAATTTTAAAATATCGGCTTTTGTAGGACAAACAAAGCTCCCGGCTGTGCCTCAGGAGTATCTAGTTCTAAGTGCGAGCTCGAAGTCCGCTCAGTTATGTAGGCGGGGGGCGTGGCCTCGTATCAGTGGGCGTGGCCAAGGTCAGGCTCGCTGATGGCGGCAAAAGCGGAATACCTGTCCCGCGGCAGCGTTTACCTCGGCTGCGCGGGGGTCAGGGAATGGAAAAAAGAGCCCCAGAATAAAGATAAGAGTGGGCTGGTTAAAAATATCACAAGTCACAACAATTTTACAATATCGGCTTTTGTAGGACAAACAAAGTTCCCGGCTGTGCCTCAGGAGTATCTAGATCTGAATTAAAAGCAAATCACTGTGGCACTTTGAATGATGTGCTTACTTTTGTTTTCCACATGACTAGACCAGGCACTTGATAGATACATGAATGTGCTGCGGTGTAGCAGAGATTACTAACAGGTATATGTTACATAATATTAAGCATAAGTTGCCGGAGCCAGAATGATAAAATCACAAATGAATCCACTTGTCTTTAGATAATAAGTGGAGCACATAACCATCTGCGCGACCAGTGTGACAATATCCAGTGTATGTATGTAGGTATGTATTTATGTATGAATATTTATTTATTTATTTGTCAGATTTGTATTGCGCGTAGCTGCCCCAGCAACGGGGCGTCCCAGCGCGACCACAGACCCTAGATCTAAACCGAGGGAAGAAAATGAAAAGTTACACAGGGAAAAGTCAGGTCTTTATGGCTTTTCGAAAGGCCAGGTGGTTCTGGATTGCTCTGATGGAAGCAGGGAGCGAATTCCAGAGTTTCGCAGCCAAACTGCAAAAAGAACGGACACCAGCCTGGCTTTCAAAACTCGAGGAATGCAGACCAACACTTGATATGGTATTTCTATAGTGCAAACCTAGCCAAAAGACAGCAGGACACTTTTCATAGTTAAAGCCAATCTTCATAAAGTCAATGAGCAAGAGGAGATGGAGCTAAATTGAAGATGGCTATTGCATTGTGAGGTAGTGTTCTTTCAAGTGGTAAGTCTTCCTAAATTGGAGCATTGTTGGGGTGGTCCAGATGGATACGGGGATATTGTTGCAGATCCTGGGTGCACAGATGGAAAAGGCCTGCTGGCTTTTTTTTTTCTGTCTGTATTTCTCTCGCTCTCAGTTCCCCAACCAACATTGTCAGTTAATGGTTGCCCCTGGGTCCAGCAATTGTGTAAGTGTACATCACTCCCATTGGGTCTGGATTAGAAGGCTAGTGCATTCTACAGTTCTACCCTAGTTCATCCTCGTATGCAGAGAAGACTTTTCACACAAGAGATGTTAGGCTTTGCTTGAAACATTCCCTGAATGGTAGTAAGGCCATTGAGACTATTGACCGGTTGTTTGTCGCCCACTGCGACTCCTCACCTGAACAACCTTGTAGTGGTATGTAATCAGTGCACATCGCGCGGCGCGATATTATTCTTCATTATTATTGTGTTATTGTTTAAATGTATGACTCGTGCGCATTGTAGTGGTTCGATGGAAGTCTCTAACATTGTGAGCAGTCACCGTTGAGGTTTACTATTTAGCAGATGCTTCGCGCGTTGGGTGGAGTTTTCCTCTGGATTAAACTACTTTAAAGGATTCATTGGAGTTTGTGTGTTCATTCCGCACTACATATGGCGACGATTGGGAACTGGCTCCACCCATACCCACGCATGAGATTATCATCAGATTATCATCGTTTGTACTTCTTCATTTCATTTTAAAAAAAGGTCGTACCTGCTACTTTTACTCCCGTTGATTCCAAATTGGAAGATATCCGGGTAGGATTTTCAGTACATATTCACTTTCTGAACGAGGTACGTCGAATAATTTTAATTCTGAAGCGCGAGTGCTCAATTTTTAAACACATTTTATAACTTTCGTGATGATTGGCCATTGTAATCTCCATGTGACTGTTATTCTATCATGATTGGCCATTGAATCCTGCATGTGACTCTGGTTTTGCCCGTGACCTCCCTGATTGGTTCACTTATTCTGCTATTTTCATTGGCTGGAGAGTTTTTAACCTACGTATCACGGAGCACTTGTTTAAGTGATCATTTATATGTCGAATTGTTATTGGCATCAGCGCATTGCTACAGCGACGCGCACACTTTCTGAAACTACCAACTTGTTTATCGGCATCAGTGCGTTGCTACAGCAACGCGCACGCTGTCAGAAGCTCCGACGTTGTTATTAGCATCAGCGCATTGCTACAGCGACGCGTACGCTTTCAGAAGCTCTCAACTTGTTATTAGCATCGGCGCGTTGCTACAGCGACGCGCACGCTTTCAGAAGCTTCCAACTTGTTATTGGCTTCAGCGCATTGCTACAGTGACGCGCACACTTTTAGTGGCAGCACTTATATCGTCTACGTGTCAGCTCACCAGATTGTTCACGGCGTGTCATTTCAGCGACACGCACGCTCAAATTTAATTAGTTCTTTGACTATTTTCAACACACGCTGTTCATTGTGGAATCCAAAGAACTATGGCACACGTTTTTTATGTTTTAAACGTTACTGCTTTTACCTTATTACAGTTTAGAATTGGTATTGTTGTATTATTTTCACAATAGCATCCTTACAAGGTGATTTTTCTTTTATTTGGTTATCTTAACAGCATTTAATTATTCTACCTTGTTTTTATTTTTCACTAAGGGTCTTGAGCCATTTATTACATTATGGCTAATTTACAACTTCAGCAAATCACACAACCCCCTCCTTTCTTAAGTAAACCTGGGAGTCCCGAAATCATTTGGAAGGAGTGGTTTGCTTTATTTGAGAATCACCTTGTTGCTATAGATGCTGTTGCTTACTCTCCTGAGCGTAAATTTGCAATTCTTTTTGGTTGCCTTTGTCAAGCCGCACAAAGAATTTTAAAAAGTGTTCCACCTATTCCTCTACCAGCATCTCAAGGTGGTGACCTTCAGTGGAATGTTTATCTTGAGGCAGTGGCTCGTTTAAGGAAACAATTCGCAGAGGAGCCGAACATTATGTTGGAGAGGCATAATTTTTACGCCAGGAAACACAGAGAGGATGAAAAGGTTGAAGAGTACATTTCCGCTCTTAGAGTTTTAGCAACTACATGTGACTTTGGTCCACTATGCGACAACTATATCAGGGATCAATTTGTTTTTAATTGTTCTTCCCGTAAGATCAAAGAAAGGATTTTAGGATGCAAAAATCCTTCCTTGGACGAAGTAATTGACCTTTCCATGAGCATTGAACGTTCTACACTTACGAGTAAGGTGATGGCTGATGCTTCAAAAAGTGGAACTAACTCAGTTAATGCTGTTGATTCATGCCAGGACAGTTCTATTTGCTCAGTAAATGTTAAAAATAAGAATGTGAAATTTGTTCAAAAGAAACAATCTATTTTTTGTTATAGATGCGGGTCCAAGAACCACATTGGGAACTTTCAAGGGTGTCCTGCCATCAACAGGCGTTGTCTCATTTGTAAAAAAAAGTGGGACATTTTCAAGTGTTTGTAGGAACGTGAGGAAAACACCTATGGTAAATTGTATCGATTCTGATATTGATTATTGTAGCAATGCTATCAACAACATAGTTGTTACCTTAGATTGTAATAGTGAAATTGATGACATAAAAGGTCCATTACGTTCTGCAATAATTGATGGTATTCCCTTACAGGTAATGGCGGACTCCGGTTCTCCATTCACTATTTTAAGAGATTCTACTTTTTATGATCTGTGGAAAAGAAAGGTTGATCTGTTGCAATCGGACGTAAACCCTAAGGCTTTTGGGGAAACGGACATCAACATGATTGGTTATTTTGAAGGGTTGGTTCAATGTTTGGGTAGGGAAACCATAACAAAGATCTATGTTGCTGAAAAAGGTAAAAATATAGTTGGCTAGAAGGATCTCGCTCCCATGGGCTTATACTTAGTACCCGGGGACGATAACCCAATCAAAGTCAGGGAACTGCCTGTCTCGAGTATTGAGTGTGACTCGCCTAACACACAGGTTTTCAACTCAAAACAGATTATGGAAGAGTTCAAGTCAGTGTTTAGTGACAAGGTGGGCAGTGTAGAAGGTTTTGAACATAGGATTAGATTAGTCCCAGGGGACCAGCCTGTCGCTCAAAAAGTTTGATCCGTTCCCTTAAGTGTCCGAGCGGAATTGGAAAGTTCTTTAAAAGACTTGTGTGGGCAAGGTATTATACAACCGGTAGATTCTTCCCAGTGGGTGGCCCCCATCGTTGTCGCACGCATGAATAACGGCGAAATTAGGCTTTGCGCGGATTTACACGCTCTAAACAAGAATATTATCATCAATTGTCACCCACTGCCTAAAATCCATGAACTCCTCGCTAATCTTGGTGGTGCTAAGTGGTTTTCACTGATCGATTTAAAATCAGCCTACCAACAGGTCTCGTTATCAAAAGAGTCACAGGAGTTAACTACTTTCACCACACCGTTTGGGGCATATACGTTTTTGAACCTTCCCTTTGGCTTAGCATCAGCTGGAAGTGTTTTCCAGAAACTCATGGATTCTCTTTTTCATGAGGTTGTGGGGGTTCAAGCATATCTTGACGATATTTTAATTTATGCAAAGTCTTTAGAGGAACATAACTCGATCTTGAGACGTATTCTCACAATTTTGATGTCCAAAAGAATGACCGTCCGTGGTGACAAATGCAAGTTTGCTGTTAATGAACTGGATTATTTAGGACACACCGTTTCTCACGAGGGGATTAAACCTACATTCTCAGTCATTAGAGCCATTGAGGATGCAAAACACCCGTCTGATAAAGATTCCCTTAGGTGATTTCTTGGGTTGGCGGAATATTACGCTAGGTTTGTGCCGTCTTATTCTCAGTTAGTCGAACCTCTTCGTATGTTATTAAGAAAAGGTTGCAGCTTTGCTTGGTCCCCTGATTTGGACAAAGTTTGTGGTGAAGTTAAAAAGTTGATTGTGTCCGCCAAAGCTCTTCACGCTTTTAGAGACAATTGTCTTTCGGTCATAACAGTCGACGCTATTATGTCAGGCCTAGGTGCAGTGTTGACTCAACGGGTAAAGGGTCATGAGCAGACCGTTGCTTTCGCTTCTCGATCCCTTAAGACTTTTGAGTCTAGGTACAGTACCATCGAGAGGGAGGCGCTGGCCTGCGCATGGGCGGTTCAAAAGTTCAGGACGTATATTTGGGGTCGGAAATTTGAACTGGTTACCGACCATAAACCCCTTATTTACATTTTCAACAAAGTTAATTCGTCTTGCATGTCAGCAAGGTTAATGAGGTTGGTTTCTAAGTTGTAGGAATTTCATTTTGAAGTTAAACATATTAATGGTGGAAAAAAATTCTGAGCTGACTGTCTTTCGAGACTTTCCATGGTAAAGAATGATGATGAGGATATCTCTGCTGAAGATATTGAATGTGTTACTATGGTGGATGCAGTGTGTAAGTTAAGTCCAGTTATATCTGAAAGTGATTGGAAGTCCGCCAACGAGAGTGATTCAGTTCTTCAAAAAGTTATTTACTATTCAACATGTAAGTGGCCGGAACCTAGGTGTTTGGAGGGTGAATTACTTAGATTTGTTCAAGTCTCTGAAGAACTCTCGGTTGAGAATGGTATTGTTCGTAGCGGCGACAAGTTTATCCCTCCTTTCAAGTTACGTCCTTTAATCATTAACGAGGCTCATAGAGGACATTTAGGTGTCACCAAAACCGTTATGAGAATCAAGGAACACTACTGGTGGCCCTCTATGGATGAGCAAGCTAGGAAGTTGATTGATTCTTGTCCTGAGTGTCTAGTCTCCGATAAACATTGGCATACTATGAAAGTTCCTTTATGTCCAACTGTGTTTCCACAATCTGCTTGGGAGAAAATTGGTATTGATTTTTCTGGGCCGTATTCGGTTCTAGATCAAGAGTGCAAGTATGTAATTTTACTGGTTGACTATTATTCAAAATGGATGTATCATGAGTTCGTTAAAACACCTGATTCTGATTCTACAATCTCTTTCTTGAAAAGACTTTTTAATGTGGAAGGTACACCTAGGATAATAGTTATTGATAATGGCACGCATTTTATTTCCGATAAAATGAGGACATTTCTTAGCGATTTGGACATTAAACAACTGAAAGTTGCTTTGTATTCTCCGTCGTCTAACGGGTTGGTAGAAAGGGGGAATAAAGTGATTAAGGAGGGCGTACAGACGGCGTTAGCATGCAAACTTAATGTGAGCGATTTCATCAGAGACAAAGTGTGGCATTATAACACCTCACCGCACTGTATAACAGGCCTCCTTTTACTTTGTAAAGAAACAGAGGCACTCATTCAAATTTTTTTCCTTCTTGGCTTCAGGATTTATTTGGGGATAAGAAGATTGATCTGGGTGCTATTCGCAAGAAAGTAAATGACAAGCGCATGCAAATGAAAAACAATTTTGATATGAAAACTTATTCTGTACATGTAGATATTTTTGTGGGAGACTGTGTTTTGATTAGGAAGCCCGAAAGAGTTAAAAAAGGGGAGTCGAAGTTCTTTGAACCTTTACAGGTCCTTAAAGTTAGTAAAGGTGCTGCATTCGTTGACGGGAAGGGTTGGTGGAATAAACGCCATCTTGTAAAAGTCTCACATCATCAGGCAGATATCATTAAGAGTAGACGGTGCGAACCTATTGAGGATCTTGATTGGAGTCATTGGTTGGATGTTCCTGTTAATCGTGCTGATACGAATCAATTTGTAAATGCTCATGTCCATCCTAATAGTTCCTCTAATTCACAGAATGTTTCAATGTCTTCTCGCGGCAGAACCATCAGAGCTCCTAGGAGGTTTGATGGTTTTGTCAGATTTAAGAAAATATGTACGTTTTATTGTAATTTTCCTAATTGCTGTTGTAGGGGGGAAGGTGGTGTAGTGGTATGTAATCAGTGCACATCGCGCGCCGCGCAATGCGCACGCGATATTATTCTTCATTACTATTGTGTTATTGTTTAAATGTATGACTCGCGCGCATTGTAGCTGTTCGATGGAAGTCTTTAACGTTGTGAGCAGTCACCGTTGAGGTTTACTATTGAGCAGATGCATCGCGCGTTGGGTGGAGTTTTCCTCTGGAGTAAACTACTTTAAAGGATTCATTGGAGTTTGTGGATTCATTCCGCACTACAAACCTGCATGCCATTATTGCAGATTCAGTAGTCATTTTAGAATGTTGCAGTGTCACTAGGGTTTAATAGGAAGAAGACATGTAAGCAAAATTTAGATCAAACCTTAAAGGTCTTTCAAACTTATGAAATGTAGGTATAAGTTGCAAGTGAAAAGGAAAAGAGTGATGAGATTTTGGATGTCTAGATCATTTAATATGATTGGTATTTTAGTGGTAAAAAGATCCTACAACCACTTCCACTTTGAATGGCTCTTAAAGCAAACCTTTTGATGTCATCTAACATAGATTCTCTTCTTGAAGCTACAAAAATATATATTGCATTGTAGCAGTGGGTACCACTCCTACATGGTGTAATCAAGGGCTTCACTACATGGACAGCAGCTCACTGTGAGTTGTGTGGTTACAAGTGGTAGTTTATGCTTTGACCCAGTGTAGGAAGTGTTTCCATATCATGCATGATGACAACTGTGGTGCCGAGTGATGGATGAGGAAGCGTGAGCGATACATGCATATTTTATAGTTTGCGGTATGCTGGCAGGTCTGATTAGCTCCATGGTTCCCTTTTCTGTGTTTGTATCTTTTTCTTTTAGGTTCTCAGTCTGATTTTTAATGCTGGCTGTGGCAGGAGGATTTTCACTTTGACATCTTGTAGCTCTGGGGGAGGTACCAGGTGTAGAGAAAGAGAGAGGGGATTCAAAGATCTACCCAAATAGATTGTTTCAAACCTTTTTTTGATATGATTGCCATTGTGTGACATCAAGTCAAGAGGTACTTCATTATTTTCAGGGCCACTAGAATTATGTGGTTCTTTGGATGCTGCATTTTCTTGCATAATTGTGGATTTGCTGCCTTTACCAAATAATCCATTGGCTGCTTCAATAATTGCAGATTTTACAAAAAAATATTTCAAGCTCGAACAGATCAATAGTTATTATAAAATCGGGGACATGTGGAGCTGTGCAGTGTAATACTTCACAAAGTTAGACTGGCCCCCTTCTAGTTGCTTTTTTCTGTATTTGGGTGTTATTCTGGTACTTAAGATGGGACACCTTTAGCTATTTAGTGTTAACATGTAATAACACAATAATGAAATGATACGAACATAAAATGTGCCACATTACACTGCATAGTTTGCCTTTTGGTGCTGCATAATTTAGTAAATCCTGATTAATACAATGGTCCTCCCATACTAAGTAATTCTTGTGGCCCTGAATATCTGTATCCTTTTTAGGTCTTGCCTTCGCAACGCGCATGCGTTGCAAAGGAAATTACCTTTTCCGAGCGCTTAGGCTTTTCAGCCAAGCACGTGCACGCGTTCCATTGCCTTCAATGGCAACGCATGCACGTGAGGAGATTCACTCGCGGGAGTGCGCGCCACAATCTGGCAACAATTATCGCTCCCTCGAATAAATCACACCAGCCCCCCACCGCTCCCCCCCCACTGCCATTATTGCCAGCACTTCCGTGCCGTGCATCGGAGAAAGAAGCGCATTGCTCGCTGCGCTTGATCGCGATTACTTTCGCGGCCGTGCAAACACTGAACGGATCATATGACTAGTCACATGATCACACCCTCCATTGCATTTAATCCCACCACTACGACGTCTCACTTAGCCTCCTGGTCGCAGCAGATACCTCCCTAATAGACAGTAAGCCATGCACAACACTATCGGGGTATCCGTCCCGCACTAGCTTTCTAAGTGCCCTAATGCGTCCTTCCTTCTTCTGCAGGTCACCGCACCGTTTAATTACCAGCATTGCTGGTTTTCATCTGTGGACATGCAGCTCCCGGTCTGCCAATTTATTTAGATTATTCTCGTGCCCCACCGCACGGTAAGCGCAGGTTTTTCACAATTCCGGGTTTGACCACCTCCTTGCTACACCGTATTTACATCTGTCTCATATTTACCTAGGCTCCCACAAGCACCGATCCTCTGACGGCGTTTCCAAATTCACTAGGAACTATAAACCTCATCCTGGCCTCGCCTTCCTAATCACTTGGTAAGTCTTACTTATCCAGGCCCCACGTTAGACGGCAAGTTTCTCACTCGTCCTCTAAAGCATCTCGCCCTTCCTTCACTCGCTGTTATTTTCACAAGCCTTGCTTTATTAATGCAATCTGGCCTCTGCTTCGTAACCCCTTGGTATGTTTCACGAATCCAGCCCACACGTTAGACGGCAAGTTTCTCCCTCCTCACTCCAAACTCCTCTCAAGCATCACGCATGTTGGAAAAAAATATATGGTAACTAAAAAATATTAATATATTTATACACACACACACGCGCCTATAGTGACATTTTATTCAGATAAATACATGGTTTTTTTCGGAATGCCAAATGTGCCAGCATGGTCATTACTCGTTCTTGCTCGTCCCTGATGGCCGCCGCTATTCCCCTGGCTTGTGGGACCCTTAAAGAGCGCACCCATGATCTCAAAGTTCACACGCACTATCAATTATGAGAAATGAGAAGGCATTCTGGCCCAACTGCAGGGTCCCCCCATATGTCTTCTCGTGCCTCACACATATAGGTTTATGCTTTACATTGCTCTCTTTTCAAGTCTGAACCCGACAGATTGAGAGACAAACCCCACGTAGCGGCAGGCAAGTAATAGTTCATGTTAAGTATATACCGCACTGACTATCTGCTCTCATATCGAATACTTCAAAATGTGCTGCTGGCCCTATTGTCCTAAAAGTGCTCTTCGCCATACTCACCCCGCTGAGTTACCTGCTTTTTTTTAATATAGCTCTGTACACGAGATACAAGGGCAACTGGTCATTAGCGTTCATAACAAGCATTGGTATAGCCAATAGGTCTCGTCTTTGGGACCTTATAAGTCTTTAGCCATGCAACAGTTGATGTTGTTGCACCAAGGATATTGTGCTGGATGACTAAACACTTATAAGGTCCCAAAGGCAGGACCTATTGGCTATGCCAATGCTTGTTATCTCTGACATTATAATAAGTTGGCGCTTGGAGTAGGTCACTATTTGGGATATTGTAAAAGATGTTATCGAATTAACAAATAATGCTTACCTAGTTTCAATAACATTTTGCATTACAACGACTACATTGTTCTTTACAAAACCGGGTTTTCCTTAGGTTGGCCCAACAAGCCTGGCTCCATGTAGAAATTCAACATGGCTGTGTTTTAGTTTCTTCACTGTCCACAAACATCAATTTCTGCACTAAAAAAGGCATTGTAATAATATGTTGTTGTTTTTCTTTTTTCTTTATATTCATTTAATCACAAATTACAATCATTTACACAGGAAAAATATGTCAGTGTACAATCTGTGGCCCTCACGACTTCTTGTAAGGCATAATAAGGCACACTATAAAACATAATATACAATATTGTAAACAGGACAATGGAAGGGAGGATAGGAGAGAGAGGAGGGGAAGATTAAGTATTATTTCTTATTTCAGACTAACATCAATGCACTTCACGAAGAGATATGAGAAAACTGACATGTAACGTTTATAAACAAAAAGGACCCTGAATAACCTAGGATAAATGATTACAACTAAATATGCACTAGCCCAACCATATTAAAGGTATGACAGGACCATACATATATCTGTCATTGTTTTGTTTGTAACTAGAATTGCACTGTCCTATCCGGTGACCTTGGGCCTAGAGGTGACAAATTATTATTCATTTAGGGTATGGTGGAAGATGGTGTTATGCATAGTTGCATTTTAATGGGAATTGTAATTTGCTGACCCTGTTTACAGTTTGCTCACTTAATGCTGACTGTGTGATTTTTGCAGCGGATTCTCCTATAAAATAGACTCATTTTGGAGAGGAAACAGAGCTTTTCTCTCGTTCTTGGGGAGCAGATCTATACACTAAACTTTATTGAGGAAGACTTCAGCCACCTCATGCTGCCTGATTAAGCTTTATGCCAATTCCCTATTTGTCAATGAATAATTATCAATATTTTTGCAATCTGTAATGATCACTGAACTGATAATAAGCCTTCATGGTCTTTAACTTATGTTTGACTCAAGAAATCTTATTTAACTGACTATGTTTTATTGACAGTTATGACTTTGTTAGGGGGATATTACTTCATACGTTCTTGAGCATAATACCTCCCCTATCCTGCATAGGCACTTTATCTCACATTTTATCAGATTATCAAAGATATCATCAACAATATGTACCTTCAGCACCTTTTGGCAGCCTCAATCAGCAAGACATACTGAATGTTCTCTTTATTTTCATGGACATCTTCACCACTGTCCTCAATAGGATCACCCTTTTCAAAGCAAAATGGAAGAGTGCGCTCTGAGGAACTCAAAATCCCTTATGGTCATTGTTAGAAATGGGATTTCTGGTTGGCTAGGGCTTGCGCCTAAGCCAGGCAGAAACCAACACTCTAGTCAAGGCAAGGGAGTCACACACCGAGGATAACCCCTGCTCACCTCCTTGGTAGCTTGGCACGAACAGTCAGGCTTATCTCAGAGGCAATGAGTAAAGCGTTTGCGCAACACACACACACACACAGCAGCAACACACTAGGCACACCACAAAAGAAACTCCACACAAGGTTATACATACAAAATAGCCTTTGTATTATCCAAAACACATTAGAATCACAATCACACATATACATTGTGCCAACTGGCACTAGCCAATATTTACAGGGGATTATATACACATGACAAGGCACATCGGGCCACTGTCAGAACCTTTTAGAAAGCACTAGAAGCACATATAAAACACAACCAGTGACTACTGGTAACATACTGTACTCAGCATTAGGACCTGCAACATAACACATTATGTCTGCATCACATTAGGCTTAAACACATTACACAAAAACAGCACCTGTAGCGAACGTACACCACCATCAGCTCCTCTTCTGTGCCCCCCTGCCACCCTCTCGCTGCTTTGCTTCTGTGCCCCCTTTTGAATTCTGTACCCCTCGCCAACCTCTGTGCCCCCTTTAATTTTGTACCAACTGACTTCTGTGCCCCCTTGATTTTGATCTTGTACCTCTTGTACTGACTTGTGTGCCCCCTTCCCGAGTCCGTGCCCCTCGCCTGTCTCCTTTTCCCCGTCCCCGCCACTGCTTCCCCTACGGCCCGCCCCCTCCACGCCCATTTGCTCCACCCGACCCTCGCCTCCCGCCTCCCAGCTGCTCCTCCCTCCCCACCTCCCCATATATGGCGCGCCGAACGCGCGCCTAAGGAAAGCCCATCTGCGCCTGGACCGCGCCCAGCGCCAGAACCCCTGCCCCCCGCAGCAGTCACGAGGCCCCCCGCCGCTATGACGCCAACACCCTTGTCGCTCTCAACCCAGGAAGGATCCACACCTGCTGCAAGGCCGCCCCGAAGCGCACCCACGGTCCCTTCACCTACCTGAACTGCAGCTTCACCTGCCTCGTAAGCGCCGAGACGCCTGCCATGACGGAACACAACCAGCTTAGAATCATCCTGATCAACACCCACTCCGCACAAAAGCATGCCGTCGAACTCTGGGACCTACTCGACACCACTTCACCGGACGTCGCCTTCCTGACCGAGACATGGATGAACGAAGCCTCCTCGCCAGACATCGCCATAGCCATCCCAGACGGGTACAAGATCACCCGCAGAGACTGCACCAACAGGGCCGGAGGAGGAATTGCCATCGTCCACAAAAGCACCATGAGGGTCTCAACAAACACCAACGACATCCTCAGCACCGCCAAACACATGCACTTCCAGATCCACACAGACCCCAAGACCACCCTAAGAGGCACCCTCGTCTACAGACCGCCAGCACCCGGCCTCAATTCTGCGACTCCATCGCCGACCTCATCAGCACGCACGCGCTGACCTCCACCGACTACATCCTCCTCGGAGACCTGAAATATCATCTGGAGAACAACAACGACAACAACTCCTCCACCCTGATCGCCAACCTCGGAATGAAACAGCTCGTCACGACGCTGACCCACATCGCCGGTCACACGCTAGATGCCATCTTCTACTCAAGCCCCCACTTCACCTTCAGCCACGCCTCCGAACTCACCTGGACAGACCACCACTGCATCCACTTCTCCTTCTGACCAACCCCACCAACCCCGATTATGGTGCACTTACCCTCGAACGCATGGAAGAACGACTGCGCCAACACCGTAGCCCTGCTGAAAAAACCTACAAACAGAGACTCCAGCAAAAGAGTCAGCTGGTTCACCCCAGCACTCCACGACTCAAAGAGCACCTGCCGGAAATTGGGGAACATATGGCACAGCGACAAGACGCCGGACAGCCGCGCAGCCCACAAAGACGCCATCCGCAGCCACCACCACCTCATCAGGACCGCCAAAAGGACCTCCTTCACAGACCTCCTTGACAACAACCCCCCCAACAGCAAGGAGCTCTTCACCATCATGAAGGAACTCTCCAACCCCAGCTCCAGCACCAATGACATCCCACCATCACAAGCCCTGTGCGACTCCCTCGCCACCTTCTTTCACCAGAAAATCACCAACATCCATGACAGTTTCAAACCCCGGACGACCCCTGCAGACCTCGCCGCACCGGACCCACCGCACCCCACCACCCACGACACCCTGACAAACTGGGCCAACGTGAGCATCGAGGACACAATCAAGACCATGGGAACAATCCACTCCGGATCCCCATCCGACCCTCTCCCACACCACATCTTCAACAAAGCCAGCAATTCCATCGCACCCCACCTGCACAAAATCATCAACCTCTCCTTCGAGACCGCCACCTTCCCTGAGAACTGGAAGCACGCAGATATCAACGCCCCACTGAAGAAACCCAAGGCGGATCCGAGCGACCTCAAGAACTTCCGACCCATCTCCCTGCTTCCGTTCCCAGCAAAGGTCATTGAGAAGATAGTTAACACCCAGCTCACCCGTAAGCTCGAAGACAACAACATCCTGGACCCCTCCCAATCAGGATTCCGCAGCAACCACAGCACCGAGACCGCCCTCATCGCCGCCACAGACGACATCAGGATCCTTCTAGACAACGGAGAGATAGCGGCCCTCATCCTCCTGGATCTCTCCGCCGCCTTCGACACCGTCTGCCACCGCACACTACGCACACGACTCCAAGACGCAGGCATCCAGGAGAAGGCCTTGAACTGGACGACCTCCTTCCTCTCCGGCAGAACTCAGAGAGTCCGCCTCCCCCCGTTCCGGTCCGAGCAGTGCATTGTGGGTGCACGAGTTATAGTTAGCTGAACTAATTATAACGGGGGAATTTCAAAGGTTTTGTATGAGTGAAATGTCCAGCTAACTATAACATGGGTGAAACCTATGGTTTTTTCAGTGAATTTCTAAGGATTTTTAAATGCTAATTCCTAACTATAACGTGCCTGAAACCTATGGTTTTTTTCAGTGAATTTCAAAGGTTTTGTAAATGATCATTTTAAAATGTATTAATTATTATTTTTCTTTCTTTTTATAGTAATTTCCTACAATTTTTATTATAAATACTTATATTTATTTTATTTTTAAAGTTACATTTCATATTTTTAATGTAAAATAATAACAAAAGTAAATTCAAAAAGAATACACTGCTAGTCAAACTGCCTGGGTGAATTTGTAAGTGTTTGTTAGGGGCAGATTTACAACACCCTTGTGCCTCTTTTACACCGCCGTTGCACCACTTTTCTGATGAAGCGGTGGTGCAAAAGATGCGCCATGGTATGTGGTATTTAGAATGTGACGTATCTGGGAGGTGCGTCACATTGTAAATCCCTGTACCAGTAGGAGACATTCCTACATGGGTGGGGGGGGGGCGTTCAGGCGCAGGAACACCTCCTAAAAGTGGCTGACTGAAATCTACAAGATTTCACATTATCACTTTTTGGCTCATGCTGTGTCAAAACCCTGCACTACCTTGAAGCAGGTGTAAGGATTGACACAGCAGTCTGAGCATAGGGCCCCCAGAGCATTGCTGCTTATGCGTTGCACTTGCAACATAACTCAAACAATGCACCACCTTTACAGCACAGACACATCACATATATGTGCAATTTTTGTCCCATGTTACACCGCATTGTAAATACGGCGCTTCCATGGTGGTGGTGTCACGGAGCACAAAAGCGGTACAAAAGGGGGTGGTGATGGACGGAGCATCTGAACCAATCAAACACTCACACCCAGTCAAAATATCTGGGTTTAATCCATCACCGTTCTTTAGACCACTCTGCCACCCCAGTTCAGACATGGCTATATGCAAATCAGTCTGACCCTGTGCCTCATGGTAACAGTCCAGCCCGAACTGCCAAGCCATGCCTTCCCTGGACCGGAAACAAGCTTCCGAGGACCGGTTTCTGGCATTACAGCCATCTTCAGCCCAGCTTGCTTGAATCCAGTGGCAAAGTGAGCAAGGGACTCACGTCTGAGCATACACTGCCACACTTATGGTGGCCAAAAGCGGTACAAAAGGGGGTGGTGATGGACGGAGCATCTGAACCAATCAAACACTCACACCCAGTCAAAAGATCTGGGTTTAATCCATCACCGTTCTTTAGCCCACTCTGCCACCCCAGTTCAGACATGGCTATATGCAAATCAGTCTGACCCTGTGCCTCATGGGAACAGTCCAGCCCGTCCTGCCAAGCCATGCCTTCCCTGGACCGGAAACAAGCTTCCGAGGACCGGTTTCTGGCATTACAGCAGTCTTCAGCCCGGCTTGCTTGAATCCAGTGGCAAAGTGAGCAAGGGACTCACGTCTGAGCATACCCTGCCATACTTATGGCAGCCAAAAGCGGTACAAAAGGGGGTGGTGATGGACGGAGCATCTGAACCAATCAAACACTCACACCCAGTCAAAAGATCTGGGTTTAATCCATCACCGTTCTTTAGCCCACTCTGCCACCCCAGTTCAGACATGGCTGTATGCAAATCAGTCTGACCCTGTGCCTCATGGGAACAGTCCAGCCCGACCTGCCAAGCCATGCCTGTCACGGAGCACAAAAACTGACATATTCCTGGGGATATGCCAGTTATTGTATGTGTGCCCATTAGTGTTTTAATGTAATGAATGGATTACTACATACCAATGAATGAGTCACTACAAAACTAAAACAACAGTGACAGAGTGTTTGGTGGAAGCGTAAGGATACAAATTGGTAAATTGAACGTATAAAAGACAAATTTGCAAGTACATAGAAGACTGAAAACATAGTGTATAAGGGTTTGAAGCAGTCCATGCCCTAAGGCCTATTTTAACCCCTTCGACGCTCATGACGAGCTGGGCTCGTCATGCAGTAGCCTCCCAGCACGCTCATGACGAGCCCAGCTCGTCATGAATAATGGGTTTTTGTAAATCCCAGCGCAGCAGCAGAATATGATGAGCTTCCAAGTGGTTAATGCATGAGTACTTAGGTAGTGAGTGGATGATTACAGTTGTGCAAGGAAAAAGCCTGATTGAATTTATAACAGCCTCAGTTTTACCACAGTATACAGATAAACACATACTGCTGAATGGCTCACTACAATATTGAAACAGTAGTGTGAGAATGTTTGCTGGAAGTGTAAGAATACACATTGAGGAATTGAACGTATAAAACATAAGTTTGCTGTTGCATAGAACAGTGCATGCACAGTCTATAGGGGTTTGAAACACTCTATGGACTTAGGCCTGTTTTAATCCATGAGTATCTATATAGTGACTGGATCATTACAGTTCTGCAAAGAAAGTTCCTCACTAAATTTATTACAGCTTCAGTTTTACCACGGCACAATGGAAAAGAACATACTGCTGACTGGCTCACTACAATACTAAAACAGCAGTGTCAGAGAGTTTGGAGGAAGTCTAAGGATACAGACTGAGGAATTGAAGGCTTAAAACACATGTTTGCAGGTGCATACAAGACTGCATGTATACTTCATACGGATTTTAAGCAATCCATTCCCTCAGACCCACTTTGCATATTTTAAATCAATACAAACATTTAAAGAATATATAACTGAATCTATAAGTGCTTCACTTTTAGTACAATAAATACATTAGTAAATAGTGCTCAAACCTTTATTATTTTTAAACAATACATTTATTCTTGTAACATCTCATAATTTAACACACATTTCAATATAAGTTCATCAGATATGTCATTCAGATCAATTCCCTCGTTAGTAGATTCTGAATTAATTTGTTCTAAAATTTCAACATAATTTAATGCTTCTAGAAAATCTCCATCAAAGCTTTCGTCTTCGAAATCACACCTCATGTCTGCAGCACTAATTTCCCCTTCTTCACTCTCATTGCCTGTGACAGATACGATTAGTTCTTCAATTATACTCAAGGTAATATCCAAAATCTCCTCAGTATGAGGCTGTTCTCTTTCCATAATTTTTCCTTTATGTTCTTGCTCCTTGTATAAAAATATAAACAGTTAATTTTATCACTTTTCGTAATATATAATACAAAACTACCGTTTTCACCTATTTTGGCCTACAAAAAATACTATATAAATACTATTATCTAATAACATTCCATTAGTAGAGTTATATAAATATAATTACTTATAAAGATATCCTGTTCTTAGCTTTTCTTAAATTTTGAAACCAGTCACTCCTTATGACTATAGGAAAAACTCAGGCTATTATAGTAAAATACACTACTAAAAAATGTAGAATATGTCTATTCACCTTACCCATTCCAAAATAGTAAATGTGTTTTAGTAAAATGCAAAAGATACTATTCATTGTCCAGAAGTACACAGTGTATCTGTATATATTTAGGCATCATTATCACACTACCTTTTGAATACTTCATGTGTTTACTCTATTCCTCATCTATAACTTAGTCTAACCCTACTAATTACCTACCCCTTCGACTTCCGAACTAGCCTCTCCTCTAGTATTTATCTGCAACCTTGTAGCTTGCGGTTCTTTATTTTTCTCACTGCTTATAACCTATAATTCCGTAACATCATTAACCTAGGCCTCTCAGTTTATTGTCTAATTTGTATATTATTAATTTCCTTGTGTTCTTCTACTAACCTTTCTTTATGCAGTTGCTTGTTATCTATTCTGTCAATCCTTGAATATCTTGTGTTTTTCACTAATGTCCCTTCTTTATTCAACAGTATTTCTGGTATTCCTTGCTCAATGTGTTCTTTTCCCTTAAGACCTTGCTTATCACGAATTTTATCGTTTCTTATTTTAGGTTAGAGAAAATACATCGAGTGAATATATTCAATTTTCTCGATAATGTCAGGTAAGTTTAGTCACTCAGTAACTTGTCATACGATTATTTTCCAAGAATATACCTTTGTCAACTATAAGGTATCACTTAGGTTTCTTGTATGGTTTCTTGTTCTCTCTGCTCTTCAGGTGCTGAACACAACTGAGTCCGTCTGCCCTGAAGGAGCCGCGACGGGAAAATCAACTGCTATGCAATGTGCAGGCTTCTTCCAACTCGGAAGCTGAATTCTAGTTGCGGACACAATAACTAAGATAAGTTTAACCGGGAACCTTCTTTAACTCTCTCACAAATATTTGTGCTTTCTCTTCAGGAATAGCTATGAAGCAGTTGAAAACGGGTCTGAACTCAGGAACGTCGTAGGTGAAGTGCGCACTCATTAGGGAGCGCGCGCCTCACCAAGGATTCCCCACAGGTGTGTGGTAAATGGCTAGACCACCACTGTGTCTTTCCTCGAGGCGGCCATCTTAGAATTCCTCTCTTGCACTAAAGCACTCCAAGTATGTTTCCTTGCGTATTCTTCATCTCTCCTGCAGCAGCTAGGGTTTAGATAAGTCATTATCGTATCCACTGATTGATGAGGGGTTCTGACAGGTACACTCAGTATATAATTTTTTAAAATATCTTTAAAAGATACAGACCATCTTTCACACTTATCTTCTCCGTCCATGTTTTGTTACTTCAGCTCGGTTGAAGCACATTCCATCGGCCATTTTTAACAGTTACTTGTACTTTCATTAAGCATATTAAATAATAAAAGTATTATATATTATAAAATTACCATCTGTGGAAGACACAAAAAAATACAGTTGAAATATATCTTTTACAACACAAAATAATTTGTAAACTAGTACATTTGCCTTTTTTGCTGTTCTCAGAATATATTGAATTTCACTAGAAACAGTGAGTTCAATAGTACTCATCACATAACAGCGGGCAAATAAAAGACAATCAATAGGATTATCTTAAAAAAACCATTCAACATTCTCATTAACAATCTAAAAAATAGAAATAAAACACATCTTAAATATTTTTTTCTAAGAGCAGTTTCTTACGTAAATATAACACATCTCAAACAATCATAACATAACAAAACATTATGATTCATTTTCATACACTGTAAATAATATTACTTACAAATATATGCTGACAAAATATATAACAACAAGTCCTTTATGGTTTCATTTACTTTTCAACACGGCCAAATAGTATGCGTCAAATTCTTAGTTTGGTAATTGTTCAATAGTAATCCTGAGCGTCTGCCTCCCAGCCTTCTGATCCAAAACCACCGACACCATTTGCTGCGTCTCCCAGTGCTCTTCCCTCAGCCCGGCGCTATTCAACATCTACATGGCCACTCTCACACAAGTAGCCCACCATCACAACCTCAACATCATCTCCTACATCAACGACACCAAGCTCATCCTCTTCCTCACCAAGAATCCACATACCACCAAAAGCAACCTCCACGACACAATGAAGGACATCACCAACTACATAAAGAGGAGCTCTCTAAACATGAAGTCGCACAAATTGAAAGTACTCATCCTCAGACCCACCCCCTCAGCCTCGGACGACTCCTGCTAGCTCACTACACTGTGGACAGTACCAACACCTACCAACCATGTCCACAACATAGGATTCATCCTAAACTCCTCCCTCTCTATGTGTAAGCAAGTCTACACCGTCTCCTTGTACTGCCATAACACCCTCCACATGCTCCGCAACATTTACAAGTGGATCCTTACCAAAAAAAGAACAGTGACACAGTCCCTCATCAGCAGCAGACTACACTGTGGCAAAACACTCTACACATGAATTCCAGCCAAACACCTACAACAACTACAACAAATCCAAAAGACCACCACCTGACTGATTATGAATGTTCCCTGCTGCAGCCACATCACTAACCACCTAATACACCTACAGTGCCTCAATATCAACAAGAGGATCACCTTCAACCTTCTCACCCTCACTTACAAAATACTCTACAACACCAGACTAATGTACATTAACAGCAGTAATCCTAAAAGGCCAAATTTTGAACTTAATATTTTGGATTTAAAAGTATTAGGTACGAATTTGGTAACTCTTTAGGCAAACGTTGCTTAAAAACTACTTGACTATAATTACAATGTATCCAACCTTTCAGACATTTTAAATAAATAGTGTAATGTCCAGATGTTGTAGAAGGTCCATCATGAAAAATAATTGCAACAGCTACAAAGGTTCTTCCCGATATTGAAGCTTGACCAGCTACAAAAAAATTTATTTAAGTTTCCCAATTTTCTTCCATCAGTTCTACAACGTTGCAGCATTAAAATAACACATTTTCCATATCTTTGTATAAACAATGTTGATGACATTTCTGATTTACATTGGCTACACTCCATGTTTTGACTTGCTCCTCTAATTAGATTGTTAAAAGACACTGATTCACAGTCAGGTAAGGTCAAATATATGAATCTTTCAGTGTCTATGTTAGTACCAAATGTAAATAAACAATTTTGACAGTCATGTTGCCATTTATAAGAAAGGCCAAAAAGGTTTTCAATATCTATACCTTCATCTTCCAGTACACCAAGCATAAACATTAAAAATTCCTGACAATCATGCTGAATATTCTGCGTAAATTGACTAGAACCAGAAAATATGTCCAAAACATTTCGAATATCAGAAACACTTTGTATTTTACTTTTATCACTACTACGTTTCTCATAAACAGAATACAACAATGAACAAAATCTTTCGTCCCGACTTTCAACAATTTGCTGTTGCAAACTTTCAAGAATAAAAACAACATTAACAACTACATTAGCATAGCAGTTGACACCACAACTATTTTCAAACCGATAACCAACATTCTCTTCGACACTGTCCTTTTTAGGTTTCGTAACCTGGCGAGGGGCGAAGCCCCTCCCAGATCGAAATCTGTTGTTTTCAATAGTGAGGTTAGGACAGCCTCTGTTTCCAATTGGCTAGCTCCATAAATGGAGGCTAGCCATTGGGAGACAGAGGCTGTCAATCGCGCTTTCTCACGAAAACGCGATTCGGGGGCGTTTCTGGTGCTTTTTTTAAGCCCCGCCCCTTTGTCCCGGGCCGCGCTGCGATTGGCTGCCGGCCCGGGACACCCCCGTGACGTCATTCCCGGGCCGCGCTGTGATTGGCTGGCTGGCCGGCCCGGGACCTGACTTGTTTACAATAGAAGTCAATGGGGCATTTATTTCATTCTCCCGATTTTTTATTTTAAATCTCCCAAGTCCCTGTCCTAAAATGTTGGCATGTATGTGCGTGTTGCGTTTATCTTAATAAACCTTTAAAACAGATTGAGATGTTATGGGCATTGGCTCTATGGATTGAAGAGAATTACATTTATATCTAGCACATTGGTTATAATACCATAATTGTTCAATTGAACAAAGAAATACAAACAATTTTCTTCCATTTGGCACGGGCGCTCGCCGGGTCGATATAAACAATAACTTTCTGACACCTTTCAAGATGGCGGCGGCAGAGAAGCAAGGTTTTCGTTCTTCGCCTTTCCACCTCTTTGAAGCGTGCTAACCGGAAATGACGTTCTCACAACGTCCTACTCCCAATCAGGGGGTTATGAGTTAGAGGCTAAGTAAGCACTTCCGGAATCGTGTATTCTCCGGTGTACGTTGAATAATGGCGGCCGGCCCTATATCGGAGCGAAACCAGGGTGAGTGCCTGGCTCTGAAAATAAAGTGAAGCGCGTCGTGGGTGGAGCGACAGAGCCAGCCATGAAAAATGTTTTCGCCTGAAGACCTAGCAGCCGGGTTATGTTAGAACCTCTCGAATTGCCTCCCGTGCAGTGCTGACTGTGGAGGTTCTAAGTAAAACTGGCAACTTGGTTCAGTGTGAAGATTAGTGTTGTCTATCAGAATGCTGTTTAGTATAATCATGACGATTGTACCTATTGCCATCTAAATTGTAGCTCTGTACTGCGTGTGTGTGGCTGTACTTGGTACTCGGATATGACACTGCTGGCACAGCATGTCCCAAACACTATATGCCTCGTACCTTACTGTGTGCGCCTCTACTTTCCTTTCCCACTTTTACAGCTGACCCTATAGCACTTACCACTCTTCATGTGCCTCATTTCCTACACTATATATCCTCTTCCCGTGGCTGCTCTGCTGCATATTTGT